>NC_083412.1:39764430-41178805 GCF_020745735.1 Hemiscyllium ocellatum | reverse complement strand
TTGACAACTTGTGAAAACACGGATGTAGTGTTAGCTTAAGTGAAAATAGTTGTCTGTGAAAAGGCTCAAATTGTTCCCATGAGTAGATGGTGTAGTGCAGTTACAAATATCCAACTGGATATTTCTGGATAACGGATCAAACTGCCAGGGGATATAGAGTTATTGAGGCAGTCCATGACTCAACTGCTTTTGAAAGAGTTCTAAAAGTAGATCTTCAACAGTGAAAAATTGTAATTCCTTCCAAAGAAGAAAGAGTTAATACAAGTAGGTGACCCATAATGACCTGACCCTTTTATCTTTTTATTGCTATTTAATGTGCTCTGTGGACTGTTTGGTGACATGTTTTTGTGTTACCCATATTTATTTTGTTAATTCTGGATTAGGGGATACATTTGTACATATAAATTGTGTTTTACAATTCTGACTTCATATAGTCATGTTATTTTGTTTGTTCAATACGCTGAAATTTTGTGATTTCATTCTCTTCATAAATGTCTGGGATCTCAAACTTTGTTTCCTTGAATGAAAACTCTTTAGGCTGACAATAATGCAAATTGGTGGTCTCATCAGTGATCATAAAAAGGGTGACATTCATTCTAACAGCCAAGAATTATGTCCACTGACTGCAGAAAAGAAGACATAAATGTGGACAATATGTTTTGCCCTATCCCTGGTATATTCAATGCAAAACATAACATGAAAAGTTATCAAATTCTTTTTTCAGGCATCTTAAAGATTTTACCCCCACTGATCAATATATAATTACAAAACGTCTTCAAATTTGAATAGAAGATCAAGGTAAATAGAGTGCACATTCATAAGTTACTCATTGATATGCAGTTCTAGCATCTCATGGCAAAATAAACTGCTTCTACATTTGAAATACTTTTGGCAGCAATGACTTCTAATGTGAACTAAACCATCTTCCATAGGGAAACTGGATAAGTGAAAGTTGGTGTGGAAGGACAGTATTTTTTTTTCTCTTATGGAATAGTTTAAAGTTGTATTAACATATTTACATTTATGATATATTTCACCAAATCTCTTGCCGGAATTGCTCAGATATGCACATTGTTCATATCTGGTGGGGAGCTGTAGATTATGATTCTTTTCTGAATGCACTAACCTAATGTCTCGGATCACAGGCAAATAATATTTAAATATTGAGAACTGAGAGAATGGCATGCAATTCTTGTCTCATGGAGTTGATCATGCTTAATGTGTTTATCACCTATTAATTAATTTAAAGCAAAATAAAATGTTGGATGTTAATATTTGTTTAGGTATTATTGATGTACATTTTCTTAGCTTGTGTTCTCAGTGGGGATTTTCACTTGTGGGTGGCACATATTTGAAATTAAAATTTGCATTTCTGAAGCAAACATCTTGTACCAAATGTTCAGTGATTCCATTAGTTGAGGTTCCCTTCTGATTGGAAGTGGGAAAATTATCATAATTCTTCTGAAATTATGCCTTAGTTTTATAATATACAAAGAATTAAACATCTGCGTGTAATTCTTTGCCGTTAGAACTGAGGTCTTACCCTATTTATCTTAAAAGATGACACTAAAACCATAGAACAAGGAGTCATAACTTTGGCACCTTTTTTATTGGTTTATAAATTTGCTGTAAATGCTTTTGTTTCTCCGCGAACAGTATTTTCAATGATGGAATTTGCATTGTTCTTATTTCATTTGTATCCTTCACACGCTAACTTCTCCAAAAAGTGTACATATCTTGTGCTATATTAGGAAGATGTCACATAATTCCCAATAAAGTTGAACATTATTTACATATTTTCTCTGTCAGCAATATAGCCTATGAGCTATGATGGGATCCCATCCATGCATGTTTGCTGAAGTTAACATTTAAGATCTATCAATGTTTTATGATGCTCAAATGGTACTTGGCCATCATTGATTTGACTGGGTAAATAAGAAACACATTGAATAATTTCTTGACTGCATGCGTGGGTTTCCCAGTCAAATGATGGTTGGATGATGAAATCTAGAAAATAATGCATTTACTGTCCAGTTTTATTTGATGAATTTTAATTTACTGTCACTTCCAGAATTGTGATTCTGTAACACTATTTTTTAAAATGGAAGCTTAAAGCAGGTGTATTAAAACTAACTGCATTTGAACTTTAGATATTATCAATGTTAATTCACACATGCAATTGTGTATCTGACAAAAGAATGAAATTAACTTCTGCACACTTTTTGAACTTTTGAAATTTAATATTGTAGATTGCTACAGCATTGATCTTTCTATAGACCACATAGGTCATTCCAAAGTATATGATTGATTTAATTGAAGTGAATAAAGTTGGGTTGGAAAACTCTTGAGAAATGTGTATATGGATGAAGGTTAATAACTACTCTTGAATCTGTCAATTATTTCTGAGTTACTTTGAAAGTCCAGGTGCACTTTTATGGGATAGTATTCACTTGGGGTATCTATATTTTAAATAGGTATGATGCTGAATTGTCTGTTTAGATGACGAAATGGAAAAGACATCTGATCAGAGTCCAGTCTAACATTAGATGGCTTGATCTAAATGACACCATGTTTAAAGTCTTCACTATTTGTCATACACGAAGACATTTGTTTTAATTAGTATGGCACGTGTATTCCATACACTTCATGTTTCAGGGCATTCTTGGATGTCATTCCAAAATACCCATTGTATATGGTATAAAGAGCAAAACTATAACCCTCCATGTTAATTGCATTGAACAGTTTGGACACATCCCTTTTATTTGCACAATCCTCCCATTTTTGAATGATCAATAGTATTCAGATATAAGTTGATGAGCTTTTGATTTAACAATTTAATGTAATTTCATTTTAATTGACATGGTTCAGGGTAGATTAATTTGACTGAATTGAATTTGACTTGTCAGTTTTTAACTTGTAATTAAGAGGTGAATTACAAATCTTGAACACCTGGAAAGGTTAACCAGCAATTAATGACTTAGAGGTCGGTGTGCATTAAATTTCTGAAATTTTGTCTTGCTTTGTAAACTTAATTTCTGCAGCTTACACAATCTATGCTAGGAATTTAGACTTCAGTTTAACTCGGTTCAGTATAGCAACAAGCTTAAAGTTGCAGAAGTTCTCTAAGGTGTGTGGGCGTATCTTTTTTTAAATTGAAATCATTCGTGTTGATCTTAATTCTGAATGTAATGCCCCATTTTGTCTTTTGGTGGTTTTGAAAATTTTAATTATTTATGTGTTGCTTTGATTTAGAAGAGTCATCAATGATGACCGCACAGATAATTACAGATTTCATTGTTACACTCAATGTGTTTGTGATGCATAACCAAAATCATTTCATTGTGATAAAGTTGATCTTCACATTGCCGGGAAGCTCTTGACTATTCATAAACTAGGTCGGGTGACTTAGATGGTTAAATCTACCTGCCAGGGAACACACTTGGGGCCATCCCAGTATTAATTCATTTTTTGATACCAGGTTAACTGACTTTGTTTTGCAAATGTAAATAATATGCTCCATGGCATTTCACAGGAGTATTAAAAAAACAGTATGAAATACAACCACATAAGTTTATTGATACAGATTGGAGGATGTAAGGGCTGTGCTGGTGAATTCATGATTTTATTTGTTCCAATTTTCAATGCATAAATTGCAAATTAAACACATTGTGAACTTCAAACCATAGATTATTAGTCAGATTATTATTTTTCATTGAGTCAGGTATAGTTGTCATTTGTTTGGAATACACGTAAAAAATGTTGGATTTGAAGCTGTGGAACATTTTTAAAAGATTGTAATTACGCTTGAATTGCTTATTCATTGCTGCAAGCATGTTTCAGAAAAGGTCCACTGATTCTAAAAGAACAAGTCAATTTGGCAGGGAGAAGAATGCTCTTTGGTATATGACAATAAATTTGCATTGATTTTAACAAAAATTGAAAAATCAACATGAAAATCTTTACCATATAAGGAAGCCTTCTCAGGATTTGATGGAACAGCTCATTGTTATCCAAATAGAATGATCTAAATTTGAAATTTCACTGTGGATAAGAATTTCAATAATGTGATGAGAGATTCTGGTTGATGTCCTCAGTGAGACACTAATTGCAGGAGAAAGCTTACATTTATCATTGACCTTAGTGAATCTATGCATCCCTGCTGGCTAGTATTTACAGGAACATGGAGTCCAGCTGTTGCAAAAGTTTTAATTTCATGAAATCAAAGGAATAGGCAGGGAGAAGAAGACAATCTATAATGAAAATTGTCTGCATGATATCTTCCTTCACCATAGAACAAATGGTCTGTGAGTGAAGTAACATCCATAGTGTACAATACTTTTTCACTCATCATTTTTTTGACATTTAGTTTCACAAGTCATGGGATCAGACCATCCCTCTAACACAAAAAATCCAGGACTGGATGGAGGGGATTGATCAGAATCTAGTGATTTGTGTAAAGAACCATTGGTCCAGCTGTTCAGACTCCAGATTGGCCAGTCAAGACCTGGATATGGCAAGATATGACATGTGAAAATGGATTTGCCAGCACAGATCAGAAATGCAAAAATTTTTGTTTTAATACTGAAATAGGTCAGGTGCCCAGAAACCACTTTCCTACCTATTCCTGAGTTCACCCCCAGAAGACAAAGAATAGGCATGCATTGTAAGCAGCAGCCCAACCATTGCATGTGGATAAATAATTGAGCACCAATTGACCTTGTTGAAAGTTCAGTTGACCCTAGTGTTATCCTGTCCAAATCATATGGTTGGTGGAGTGTGGCAGGAATGGAGAACCCTTTTTTTTAAAACAACATGAAGGAAGATGAGTACTATACTTGAAGGTTTCCCTTTGCCTATTGGGAACATTCTGACATGAAATCCTATCCCTCTTCCTTTCTGGCTATCTATACTTCTAAACCCATGCCATGCACACTGCTTGACTATTATATCCCACGTACATATGTCTGGGTTCCTTTGAGACCTCTTCATGTGCCTGGATGCAGTCCAGCAGTTTCTGTGCTTTGCAATCACTAAGGGGCAAAAAGCCCAGTCTACATCTGTTAGACCACTGCCACACTTCCACAATGGATTGTGTGTGTCCAAAAAAGAAACAAAAATGCTTTCTGACTCAACAGCATTTGGTAGCTCGCAATTGGTTCCTCTTCCCTTTGCTCTCCTTTTCCTTTCTGACAATTACCCATGGATTACTACAGGAGGGCAGCATATCCACATGATCTTTGTTTTTGAAAGGAGAATTGAAGTCACAGCAGATAAATGTATTTTTTTTCTTCTGGAGAGTTACTAGGGCACACCACATAACTGCCATCACTCGCAAAGCCACCCACCCTCCCATCCCCACAATCACGTCCCCAATGTATAAACTTTTCCATGCATTTCAAGCACCCGGTAGAGTCACCCAAATGATATCTGTCCAATTCATTATCTCAAACACCCATATAAGCTAGGTGCAGGTCCCTGCCTACATCAGTTGATTATTGCTGTATTGTTTGTTTCACCCACTGAATTCACCCGAAACTCTTAAATTAGACACCAAGTGTTTCAAAAGTATTTTGTACAAAATTCATTGAAGAGATTCCACATTTTTCACATGATTTTAAACCAAAGATGGATATAGCTGTAAAAATATTATCCTATATTAGTAGTTTCATATTTCTTTCATTGGCATGACAAATGTTTGCTTGCATGAGTGTTGTTGGTGACATTGCATGACAACAATGCAAAAATGCTTTGTTTTTAAAAGTTGCATAGTGCTCAAAATCTTAAGTTGTTAGAAATAATGGCGTTGACACGTTGCTATGCAATAGTTTTGCTCTGTGTTTACTTGAATTGAGACATACATTTATCTGCTGTGACTTCAATCCTTCTTTCAAAAACAGCGATCATGTAGATATGCTGCCCTCCTGTAGTAATCGATGGGTAATTGCCAGAAAGAAAAACGAGAGCAATGGGAAGAGGAACCAATTGAGTTGAGTCTGAAAGCATTTTTGTTTCTCTTTTGGCTCTACTGAAGTTTTAAATTCATTTTTACATCGTCCAATTATTTTCCTGAGGCACTATTGACACCAAGAAGACCTGAGCTCAAATTTCTTCAGTCCTAAACAAAGCTAAAGGACAGTGGTTAGAATTTAAAAATGTTCTGCTTAGTTGCCTGCCCCAAAGTTGGTGAATTTCCAACATCGAAATGGCTTTGTTCAGATATTCTAGGAACAGTGGCAATAGTCCCTTTTAAATTGCTAATTTGTTTCAACAATGACAAAGTGATATCCCATTATCTGAACATAGATTACTCATAGGTCTGTTTTAAAATGCAGAGGAGGTTTGAGGGGACCCTTGGTATATTTCATATCTAGTTTGAGACTATTGTATTTCTATTCCATGAGGTATAAAACCAAACTTAGTCTGCAGGTAAAACCTCGATTCTGTCCCAGTGCTAACATAATTACATTAATACACTTCAAAACAGTTAAAATGTGTATCACTTTGTGATAAAATGCCTACAGATTGCTACACTTTCTAATATAGGAACATAAAATATCAGTCGAGAAATGGCTGCGAGGCATATTGAATGCTTTCCTGTGGGCAACACTTCCATGGACTGTCTTTTAATTAATCTCCCAGGGGAGTCAATAACCAGCATGTTTGTTTGAAAAATATGCTTTAAATTTGCATTCCTGACCCAAAATCGTTAAACAAACAACTGAGTATTAACCTAATTGTTATTACTTATTGTTTAGTTGTGTTCTCAAGATGATTGCTTCCATAAACTATTTGATCATCAGTGCTTGCAGTTTTCACCATGCTCATACATTTTGATATTGTTCTTGATTAAATTTCTTCAAACAGAGTTAATTTATTTAGACTTACTTCCTTTTAACAGCAGTTTATTCAGATGAGTAATAAAGATCCTGCAATTTCAAGTGTTTCCTGAATTCTAAATATGCTGGCAGTGGTAACAATCATTGAAGTACTTCTGACAAACAGCTCCTGCTACATAAGTAAACATGATAGATGGTTACAGCAAATGAGATGATTGGCCAATTTGTTTATTTCATGTCAGTTGAGGGAAAGTGCTAGCAGAACACTGAAAATAATTGTTTCTACAAATAATGCCATGAGATAATCTGCATGTTCTTGAGTCAGTCATACAGCACAGAAACAAACCCTTCGGTCCAACTAGTCCATTTCGACCATAATCCCAAACTAAACTAGTCCCACCTGCTTGCACTTGTACCAAATCCTTCTGAGCATTTTTTATTCATGTACTTATCTAAATATCTTTTAAATGTTGTAACTGCACCCACAAACACCACTTCCTTAAGTTCTTTGTTTCAAATGAGTCTGTGCCTCCAATATTGCAATGTTCCCATAGGAGACTATCTTGTCAATTTAGATTCTTTTGAAAAGTCTTTGAGTGGAACTTCACTCCACAACCATCAGACATGTCATCAGATATTCACGATTTGTATCTGGCAATTCTTCCAGTCTCAAGAATCACAAAGGATATTCTGTAATCTCAAGATTATTTTCATATTTGAAATGTTACTCACACCTGTAGCCTAATTTTTTAAAAAAAACTGTATTTAATAAAGCAAGTTCAAGTTTCTTAACCTTTTTTGTTTGTAATTTTATAATCATGTTTATTGATTTATTCGGCAAAAGCATCAATGTTTGAAGATGGACAGCTTAACATCGCAGATGTGACCTAAATGGAGGACAAATTTTTAGCCACTTACCCTCAACTTAAATTGTGGGATGTGATTAGCTCTGATTACATTTGAATCTTTTGTTTTCAACACTCGCCATCAGCCATTCATTGAGCTATTCCTCAGTCTTCCCACCTTTATCCTTTATTTTTATTTTTAGTACTAACTACATCATCAACACTGTTAGCAAATGTGACAAATGAGAATAAATTTTGTCTCAATCGATGGGAATGCTGCAGATAATATTACAATTCTCTTTTCTAAAACAATAACTTGAAGTGAAAGGTCACAATGAATTCTATGTTTTAAGGGTTTCTTGTAACTAGCAGACTAAAATCAACAACAGCTAAACAATACTTGTAGACAAGGAGAAAGTGAGGTCTGCAGGTACTGGAGATCAGAGTCGAGAGTGTGCTGCTGGAAAAACACAGGGTCAGGCAGCATCCAAGTAGCAGGAGAATCGATGTTTTCAGCCAGAGCCCTTCATCAGCAACTAATGCACTACGGACTATGGAAAAGGTATTCTTCATTAACTACTAAATACAACCAAAAACCTATATACCACCTCTATACATTCTAACACACTCTTAGTAACAATATTATCTTGTGGTTAAAGTACCCTGTACTTGCGCAATTTTAACAGGATCCCTTTTTCCTTCTGTACCAGAGTGAGTCTTTCATTGTCTTTTTTGAAACAAAAGTCCTTCATTTACTTTTGTGGAATTTGGCAACTCTAATAATATAAAAATCCCTTTGTATTGCCACTGATGTCCCAGGTCAAAGAGTATTCAAATAAACTTCGAGTAGCAAAGCGTGCAATGGTGACTCATTGGGTTGAATCATGCCACAAGCTTCATTCATTTAAATAAGAGAACTCTCCAACACTCCATCTGGCATTTAACTCCAAATCCAATGTTTTAACCTGTTTGGTAAAGTAAAACATTTTAAGAGGTTCTGAGTCTGAATGCAGCAGGAACAACTGCCACCACTTTTGCATCTTTATGTTAAAACCTGTATCTTACTTTTGACACGGACTCAAGGCAACCAGATCTCACGGGTTTGTCTCTGGGCAGATCTTGGAGGTTGCACTCCACTAATCCATTTTATCTTGAATTAATACATATCATTTAAAACTTAATCCTCTTATAAAGCTCAGTAGTCATAATAATTGCACCTGGAACATTAAATCTGGAGTACAATTTGGGAAAACAACTGTCAATGTTATTGGACCATAAGAAGGCATTTCAACTTGGCATTAGCCTGATTGGTTTTGTTACTATTTATTGTATTTTTAACTAGTTAGAAAAAGCTGACTCAGTCAACTTTTTCCTTTGCTTAAGTACAATCATGGATCAATGCTTCAATAATGATCGAAAGATGTCTGTCAAGGATATAATTAGGTTATCCAGTGTTTGAGAGTTTGAGAAAGCTGCAAGACTTTAGCTATTCAAAAAAGAGACTGGCAGCTGATAATATTCAAAGGGACATAAGAACCTTTTTGTTTTTGTACATGAATTGCAGAAAGCTAGCATGCATGTACAGCAAACAATTAAGAAGACTGATGACTTTTGGCCATTATTTGAGTATGATAGTAAGGAAGTCTTGTTGCAATTGTACACAACTTTAGTGTACTTGGAGAACAGTGTACAATTTTTGTCTCCTTACTTGAGGGTGATCTAAAATCCATTGCATTAATTGCTGGAATAAAAGGGTTGTCCTTTTGAAGAAGAATTGAGAATAATCAATATCCTCTGGAATTTAGAGGAATGAGAAGTGCTAAAACATATTGAACATTGAATTGGCCATGCTAAATTGCCCGTAGTGTTAGGTAAGGGGTAAATGTAGGGGTATGGGTGGGTTGCGCTTCGGCGGGTCGGTGTGGACTTGTTGGGCCGAAGGGCCTGTTTCCACACTGTAAGTAATCTAATCTAATCTAATCACACTGTGATTTAGAAAAAAAAATATTTTGGGCGGCACGGTGGCACAGTGGCACAGTGGTTAGCACTGCTGCCTCACAGCGCCTGAGACCCGGGTTCAGTTCCCGACTCAGGCGACTGACTGTGTGGAGTTTGCACGTTCTCCTCGTGTCTGCGTGGGTTTCCTCCGGGTGCTCCGGTTTCCTCCCACAGTCCAAAGATGTGCGGGTCAGGTGAATTGGCCATGCTAAATTGCCCGTAGTGTTAGTTAAGGGGTAAATGTAGGGGTATGGGTGGGTTGCGCTTCGGCGGGTCGGTGTGGACTTGTTGGGCCGAAGGGCCTGTTTCCACACTGTAAGTAATCTAATCTAATATCTTTGGAGTTTGAAGGGGTTGATACAGACTGTTTAACCTTAGCCTGAGAGTCAAGAACAAAAGGCTCAGAATTAGGGACTGACCATTCAGTAGTGCAATGGTCAACATTTCTTCACTCAGAGGATTGTGAATCTTTGAAATTCTGAGCACAGCTTTCTAGGAGTGGTTGAGTTCATTCAGAAGAGAGGCTAGTAGAGGTTTTGTGGACTGTGGGAATCGTAGTAAAGTGTAATTGATATAAAGCTTCAACCATGATCCTTTGAATGTCAAAGCAGTTCAAGGAACCATGTGGCCACTACTTCTTCTATTTCTTATGAACATATTAATAGGTGAAGTTTTGGGATCCATGAAGTTAATTCATTTTTAATTTTACTGATATTCGTTATTGTGCATGTATAGAATACCTTTTGAGCTTAGTTCCTCACATTTCAACAGGAAGTCACATTGAATTGTTGAAACAGTCATACACAGCTGGTGACTGGGGAGTCCAGCACATCAGTGCATAAGATGAGGCTGAAGCATCTTGAGCCTGAAGTGCAGAGTGAATGAGACACTTTGACCTCCTTCCATGATCCCTACCATCAGATACCAATTTTCAGACCATTCAACTCATTCAGAGGGATCACAAAACAGTAGATGCACTGAATATCCCCAAAGTTTTGGACCTTAATGACATCCCAGCTGTAGTGCAGAAATAGCTGCGCCACCACTTGGTTTAGTACAGTTACAACATTGACATTACCAGACAATGTGGAAACATTCCCAGATATGACCTTTTCACAAAGTAGGGAAAATCCTAACAGCTATTAACCCTATCAGTAACATCATCAGCTAAGTGATGGAAGGTGTTGTCAACAGAGCTAATAAAAAGCAGTGACCTGCTCACAGTTTGGGCTCCACCAGGACCACTTCACTTTAAACCTTTATTACATTATTCATATATGGACAAAAACCTGAATTCCGGAAGTGAAGTGATCGTGACTGCCCTTGACATAAGACCATATTTAATGGAGAGTGGCACAAGAGCCGAGTAAAACTGAATCAATGAGAATCTGAGGGGAAAGCTGTCCATTGGTTGGAGTCAAACATAAAGGAAGATGGTTGTGATTCCTCGAGATCAATGTTCTGTTGTCTGAGGAGTCTCTTTCAATAATGTTAGTCTAAAATGATCTTCAACAAGAAAAAATCTGACCATCTATTTCTCTTGGACAGTCAATGGCAATAACATCTTCAGGAGTGAGGTCCCATTAATTAGAAACATTACTGGACCAACTGTATCTTTATTGTGGCTAGAAAAGATCAAAGATTGGCAAATCTCTGCCTCTGCCTCTCCGCCATCTACAAGGCACAAGTGAGGAATGTGATGGAATAACTGTAACCTTTACCATCTACAAGAACAAAAAGATTTGGGGCTTGGGAACACCATCACCTCATGTAAGACCCATGCTATTATGATGGGGAACATTCATTACTATTCCTTCACTGTTGTTGGATCAAATTTCGCAGGTTCCTTCCCAACAGCACTGAGTGTACCAGCATCATGTGGGTTGCTGCATTTCAGGAAGACTGCTCGCCACCCTTTAGAGCAATTATGGGTTAATAGGCATAGCCTATCTTGTGTACTTCCATCCCAAGAGTATTTTTATTTGAAACGAAGTTGGTATTTTGTATAGTTTTTATAAAATAATCTCATTCTATTTCAGGGCCCCTGGAAATGAAGAGAATTGAATATACAATAACTCAATGTGCATCATGCCAATTGAATAGTGCTTTATCACATTAAGTAATTCTAGACAAAACAATTGCTTCCAGGATATCTTAAAGCGGTAATTCAAAATTAAGCATTATTGGGTTGGCTGAGAGACACAAGAAGAAGTACCATACCAACGCACCCTTACACATTTTTTTTTGTCTATCGATTTCTTTCCTCTTTTTTGTCTGCTCCAGAGAACTTCCCTCCTCCTTTTGACTAGGCTTTCTTTCATCCTTTCTAATAGTGCCCTATGTGACTTGGTGTCAGATTAACACACCTGCATTTTTAACACTCCTGTGAAGAACAGCAATTAACTTTATTAAACACCTTCTAATTATGCAAATTCTTGTGATTGTTCATGAAAAGAAACAAAAAGAATACTGATAGCCATGTTTTGAAAAACGTCTTTACACCTGCAAAACAATAAGCAGACAGGCTGGTCAATGTGAAATTCATGCTTTGTGCAGAACATTACAGGTCAGGACTAATGAGAAAAGAGACTGATTAACTGAGTTTTCATTAACTCTTCTCAGTTAGAACACCTACCTATTGTGTTTGCTTAAAGCATTTGCTTATTGATAATTCAATCAGAATTGAGAACAGAGTTCAATTGAATTTGTTGGATTTTTATCTTTGTCTAATAATCAGCTTTTTATTATCATAGCTATTTGTTCCTGAATTCTACCTTAATTACTGCTGGCTAATATTGTCAATTATTAGGGTTTTTTTGCCAGGCTCAATGTGAATTTACTCTACAGTATTAATTAATGTTCATGCCAATACTTGTGTACCTTCCAATCAACTCCGATCAGGATCCAGCTGGAGCTGACATATATTCCTGAAGAAGGGCTCATGCCCAAAACGTCGATTCTGCTGCTCCTTTGATGCTGCCTGACCTGCTGCGCTTTTCCAGCAACACATTTTCAGCTCTGATCTTCAGCATCTGCAGTCCTCACTTTCTCCCTGACATACATTTTGTCTACCACTTTTATAGCCAGCAGAGAAATTCTGCCTCTCCCCATCCCCAACTACCGATTGAACTGCCTGACCCACATTTGAACTGTGCAAGGGTGAAAAGCTAGTCTATAACTTGTAGTGTAATCCAATTTGGTTCCTGTATTATATTTCAATGAAACATTTACTATGATTTTGCCTGATCTGGAAGAATGGTCTTATGAGGAGAGGCTGAGGGACTTAAGACTGTTTTCATTAGAGAGAAGAAGATTGAGACGTGACTTAAATGAGACACATAAGATAATCAGAGGGTTAGATAGGATGGACAGTGAAAGCCTAGTGATGACCAATATGAAGGGACATAGCTTCAAATTGAGCGTTGACAGATATAGGACAGATGTCATATGGAGTTTCTTTACTCAGAGTAGGGGGACCGTAGAACGCACTGCCTGCAACAGTAGTAGACTCACCAATTTTAAGGGCATTTAAATGACCATTCGATAGACATACGGATGAAAATATAATAGTGTACGTTAGATAGGCTTCGGATTGGTGCAACGTTGAGGGCTTTAGGGCCTGTACTGCACTGTAATGTCCTTTTGTATCCTGTCAATCAGTGGACCTGCTTTATGCTTCAGTAGCATTACACATACCTTGGTGTCTTAAGAACTTGTCACTCAATCCAGAAATACTTCAGTTTTGGTTGACCATCTAAAGGGTGTGATCGGGGCAGACTCTGTAGATCAATGTTATTGACAGTATTGAGAAAGGGCAAGTTTTTGTCCATGCAGGTTTATAACTTGGCATTGTTGAGAATAGTTTTCCTGTTCCACTGTCATTTGCCTTTATCCCACACTACAACTATTTGATGCCACTATTACGATATAATGCCTCAGAATGATGTTTAATCAGAATTCAATGCAGATCATAGGAAAAGGATTTGATTATCCACTGCCACAAGCCAGTTCTGCCTCAATGAATTCACATAACAAAAATATATTTGTTGCCTGAAAAGAATCCTGCATGAGAGTTTAGCATTTCAAGGAAGACTGAGACAGTGAAGGGTGAAATGTACCTCGAATACTAATGAGCTGTTTTTAGCCTAAGCTTTGGATTTGAATTCCTAAAACCCTCTGCCTCTTTCTTCCATTGTACTGTAAAGTCTATGGATGGAATTTCCTCAGTCCTTGAATGATGTGGGCCCTGGCAAGAAAAATGGGCAAGTCATGAGATGGCCAGGGATGAGATTTTAGATGTTGAGAGGAAAAAAATCCTTTTTTTCTCTTTCAGCCAACTGTTGGATGGTGAAATTAGATTTTTGCTGCATTAGCATACATTTGGGGGGATACCTTGTCAGTAGCTCATGTCACCTCATTTATGTGCAGATTTCCATTCTTCCAGTTGCAGGCTAGAAACAAGGCAGCGGCCATTATCAGTATGAACATCAGTGCTATATCTTGGCAATCACTCACCACTTGCTAATCTGAGCTTCCAGCTTTGACATCAAGCACCAAAATCTCAGGGTAGACTCTATGGGCAGTGATAACAAACCCACCCCTCAAACCCTGGTGTACCTACCATATACTAGCCTCATCACATTGTCATTGTACATTTTGATCGGGTTACAGCACAGCTCAACACTTCAACGCTGCACTGGCATTTTTGATTGGAATACTATTGTGAGGAAGTTGTTGCACAGGGGTAATGTAACAGAATCCCGGGTTAATGCTCTGGGGGGTATGGCTTCAAATCCCACCAGAGCAGACGGTGAACTTGGACATCAGTTCAAGTCCAGAAGAAAAAGAAATGGAGCTTATGGTGACATGTAACCAGACTTCATTGTTTTTGAAGACCTTTGGTTCTTTAAAGTTCTTCTGAGAAGGAAAACACCACCCTTACCTGGTCTGGCCTCCATGTGACTCCAAACTCTGAGCAAGGTGACTGACCATTAAGTGATGCTCAACAATTTGAGACAACATGATAGCATACATCAACATGAGGCAGCTGTGTACATGGAAAACACGTGCATGTTCAACTGAGTGGCCATGTCACCAAGTCTAAGGAGGAGTTTAAGTCAGGCAGAAATGGGTACTGCTGATGCTGGAGATTAGAGTCAAGATTAGAGCGGTGCTGGAAAAGCACAGCAGGTCAGACAGCATCCGAGGAGCAGGAAAATCGATGTTCCTGGCAAAAGCCCTTCATCAGGACTGCCATCAATCAGGGTATCACAGCAATAATAAGGACAGACTCCAATATCATTCTAGGGACATGAATAGAGTCAGGGCCAGGGAGTCCATACACCTATAGTTTGGCAAGTTAGCTATAATCAGCCATGTGAGTCCTGTGCATCTAGCTTGGGAAATCTTGGGGAGTTGTTCAGGAAGCTGCAGAAGGATGAATTGGCTCTGATCACTCGTCATTCAGGGCTGAAAAATGTGGCGCTAGATGAGCACAGCAGGTCAGGCAGCATCTGAGAAGCAGGAGATCGACGTTCCAGACATAAACCCTTCTTTGTCACATTCCTGATGAAGGGTTCATGCCTGAAACGTCGATTCTCCTGGTCCTTGGATTCTGTCCGACCGGCTGCACTTTTCCAGCACCAACTTTTCAATTCTGATCTCCAGCATCCTGCAGTCCTCTCTTTCTCCCATTGTTCAGGGCTGTCTAAGTTTGTCAAGGAGCTAGGCCACAGTCAGTCCAAGGGGTCCAGCCACTAAAAGGTTGGGGCTTTCTTGGGGCTACTGCTGGAGATGTGGAGAACTTGAGAGCAGGGATTGGAGGCAGCATGCTAGGATTCAGAGGAAAGCAACCTAATATAGAAGATGATAGAGCATTGAAGGGTCTGTTTGTGAGGGGGTATCATCAATAGTCTGCACTACTCTTGTGTTGATGGGGGCAGTGGGGGATGAAACAGTAGATGAGTATACTTGAAATGTTGACTCTGGATGGCAAGGGTGATTGGTGGAGAGATGGAATCTTTACATTTGGGTGATTGCCAAAGGGGTAAGAGGCTGAGTTGGAAACTCACCATGTGAGGAGCAATTGTTGTTTCCTTCCATTGTGCCATAAATAACAGCTAGACAGAAGATATGAAAATGGTTGGGAGTTTATCTGAAGGGAATGGGGTGGTGTCTCATCATGAGGGCAGGAGCTTCACTTCTGAGCAATGTGAGGCCCTTTGAAGAACATTGCATTACACCGACAGCCCCACAATACAGTTGGAAGACTCATGACATGGCACATGGACCATAGGCATGTACAAACTACACCTCCTCGTACAATGTATTCTGAATCATATTGTGCAGTGTCGAGGATCAATCTCACGAAAGCTTATGTTTCACAGCCAATGAATTGAGGCCTGTAAAGGTACATTATTTGGCAAAATTGTAAGCACTTGCAAGTTCCCATAGAGTGTAGGAGCTCACTGCACATCTTCATCCATGAAACATTGGGTAGCACTCGGGGTGGCCAGCCACAGCATCTTCAATCATGACATTACAGCTGGAAGTTCGCTCAGACTGGATAGTGAAAGTGAACTTTTATTAACAAATCTGTGTGCCTCAGAAGGTCATCAGCTTTCTTTCCATCCCAATACCTGGCTTCAGCAGATAGGATTGAGGGAGCCTGCCCTACAGTGGACCCAATTGACTTTGAACTTTTGGTCAGGTGACCCTGAAGTCGTATGTACACCAAGGGCTAGAGTGACAGATATCCAGCAGATTCTCAGTCTGTTGGATTTCTTTTTAATGTTTTGTATTTTGAATGTTTAGTCTCTGTGCCTGATTGGATTCAATGATTAAATTGTAAGTATTTCTCAAGCTGTGGTGATTACTTTCAAAACACACTATTGAAGAGAGATTTTCTGGAGATTGATGGATTTTTTTTTAAACTGGAAGAGTTTGCAAGTGAGTAAACAGTGTAATGCTTTAGGTTTTTGGATTTTGCAGTTTTTGCTTGGACTTGGGGAAAATGCCCAAAATTTAGAAGAAAGCTTTTTTGCTTTTAACTCGCCAGTTTTGCAGATATCTTTGCTAAAGGTGAATATGCAGAACAGTTGCTCCTGAAAAGAGGGGTGGATAGAACTGTTAAGAAAGAAGTTACCTCAGTGGGGTTTAGTTTAAAGTTCCAGACCAAACTTGTTTCTTTATAAACTGGAAGGAGCTCTTTTAAGCTCAGTTGTACGAAGGGTGCAGGAAGAAGCAATCAGTTTCTAAAGATGGTGAAGTCAAGCTCTACAGATGTAAGGAGCAAAATTACCACAGATGCTGGAATCTGTGCTGAAAACAACAAATGTTGGAGATCACAGCAGGGCAGGCAGCATCCATTGAGAGAGAACAAGCAAATGTGGAGTCTGAAGCTCTGATGAAGAGTCATCTGAACTCAATGTTAGCTTGCTCTCTCTCCATGGTGTTGTCTAAACCGTTGTGATGTCCAGCATTTGCTGTTTTCAGTTCCTATAGATGTGAAGTGGAAGAAGATTTTCTCTGGTGTGAGTACCGCAAAGAAGTGTTACTGGGATTAATGGGATTGTGCTTTTACTGTGTTTTAAAACCTATAAAGGTGTTACATAAATTTTTATTGTATTTATCTTTTTTCCATAATTTTTAAATGTTGAACCTGAATCTGCAGCATTGCATGTTTGTATTTCAGTAAAAGACAAACTCATTAAAATTAAAGGAAAAATGAATATGACCTTTAAACCAGATTTTGTTCTGGGGCCTGACGTTAAGAGTGTAAGTTTGGGACAACAAGCGCACTTTATGTGCATTACTGTGACTTGTGTTTCAGTCAGTTGTTACAGCTGTCGATTTTAGGATCAGGTGTGCAATATTACCTTCTGGAACCAATGGCAAATGTATACATAATCCAATCAGCAGGCTTGTTAGCTTTTCACAGGACAGGGTGGTCTCTGGTGGCTGTGAAGATTGGACTCTATGGAACTAATATGCAGTAAATTTTTGAAGCAGGTGCAGGAGGTCTTTTGGCATATTGACAACATTTGTCTTGCATAATTGCATCATACAGGTTACTAAAGCACTTCTTCCAGGCCCAATAAATTGATCAGGTTTTGCAATCATGTGAAAGACTCCATCACGTCTAACATGTGACAAGCCACTGAAGAGTACAGAACATTGTCACATCTGTGTAGCAAACTCTGAGAATCTTCCCCAACGCATTAGGAATGTATTACAGTGCCATGGGATTCCATCAAAACTGAAATACTGTGCTTGAAAATAAAGTTGTATATGTTTTATAGCAAGGATTCTAATACTACTTTACCGAACGCTCCAACCATGTAGAGATGAAATGGCCAGCTAACCAGTCTTGGTTGAAAAGCAACATTTCTAAAGGAATTTCTTTGCCTATGTAAGCACCTACTGGCCTTTCTACTGGAAAATTATGGTTGATTTGATTTACAGAAGAACTGAAAACATGTTTTGGAATCCAATATGAAAAATAATACATATAATTAGATATTGTTATGCAAATCTTTACCAATCATTTATTTTTCTAACGTTACAAGTTAAACCTAAAACCACAATAAACGTGCATTTAATTTGATCCATTTATGTTTCTAAGTGCTTATTAAAATATAACTTTTTTCCCCCAGGTTTGCTCGTTAGGTGTCTATCCCCTTAACTGTCTTGGGGGACACAAATAAATGTCAGGTGACCTTTAAATAATTACTTTCAATTTAACCTCATGCTTTATTTTCAAATGGTCAGATCAAGGTCATCTCAAGTTTCATATGAAAAATATTTTCACATGGCTAACTTTATGATAAGATGTCACAATTCATACATCATTTAAAACTGAAGGGTATAAATTTAAAATAGCAGTAGTTGTTAGCTCACCAATGAAGGGAAATTATTAATTAAAGATGGCGGTGCCTTTTTTAACAAGAGACATCCGCTTCAGATTCAATTACAGCTTTGCACTCAACCAGTAATTGACATCAAGAATTAATAAATGTGGTGCTCTGGCTGCCATTGGTGGCATGAAGAGTATTTGAAGGCTATCTAACTGCAAAACAAAGGCATGTGAAATTTGTAATGGCTTGATTGAACAAAGTTTATACTGACTGCAAAAGATTTATCTTAAGCATTTTTTGGCTCCAAATGAATTATGTTTCTGGCAATTAACCGCAACATTTGCCATGAGCATGCTTTTAAAATATTTATATGAACATTTAAAAAGATGTGATAAGGGATAAGTGTTGAATGGAGGCATGTTGGCAGGGATGAAGGGCAAATGAAAATCCAATATAAATTGCTGTGGCAATGCTTCACTTAACACTTTGAAGGAGATTGAGAGGTTACTGAAAATTTCACTAAAGTTGTTGCAAAGTCACTTCTGTGCATTCAATAAATAAAACTGTTCATTATGCCTTTTTAGTTGGTTGTAACATGAACATTTCATACAAAACTGGGTAGTTGGTAGGTTTCCTTTTTAAAAACTTCCAACTGGCATGTCAATACAAAGCATAAAATTTAAAATTAAACAAGAAATGTCTAATTAGGTGGTCTTTGAAATTGAAAATATTTTGCACTGTAATTTAGCTCAGGAGTAGTACTAAATAAAAGCTTAAAGGGAACCTTTTAAGAGTAGATGTAGTGTTAAGTACCTCTTCTCGCACTTCATTTAGCTACTCCTAATCAGAGAAAAATTTTAAAATTCGTTTCCGATTCATTCATTCGTGTCTCAGAAGACAGGTCATTGGTTTAACCTCTGTCACAGTTTCTGTGGCAGGTTTTAAGCAGCAGTTTGCCATTGCCTTGCACTTGCAGAGGCAGGGCAGGAGGGTGGATCCCCGATCTACATTAGCCTGAATGGAATAATCTTACATCCAGGCTACTGACAGTATTCTGAAACACATGCTAACCAACCCTCCTTTTGCACTGACTCCAAAAGTTTAGTTAATGTCTGCAGTGATTCTGTAAACACATGGCACTAGAGTTATCAAACAACATCCTTTACCATCAATCCTGACAGGACCATCATATGTGAAGTGAGCAGTGTGGTCTTATTTCATGGAGAGTAATGGGACAGCAATAGAATAATGATATGTAATAATGACATTGTCACATGACACTGTAATGACAATGCTGTACCAGAGTTTTGAGAGAATAGATTACATATTATATGTAATCACATTGTAGGGAATCTAATTTATACACATATTAGCTGTAAACTATTCTTATAGACCATACCTAGAATTGATGCTTATGAAAGCCTAATTGGTCCCAGGCATTGGATAAAACATGGCAACCATTGAAAAGGCAAAGCGGAATTAAAACATTGTGTGCAATTATTGAAATGAACCTGGTGGTAAGAAGGGAAAGGAAAAAATGTTCAAGACTTATCAGGATATTGGGGGCTGGAAAAATGCACTTAGAGAATATATAGGAGGGAATGCCAAACAAAGCTGTGAACAAAACAGTTGTAGTGAAAAGGCCATTTCCCAAGTTTTGTGACATAAGCTTGACTATCATTCCTAGAACCATTCCAAGTGATTGGCTGACCAGAACTGGGAATTGGAGATTTAGAAGCTAGTATTTTCATCTCGACTTAAATGGGGGAAGGGGTGGGGGATGTAAAAAAGCAAAAGAATCAGGTCAGTATGTAGCAGGGAACATTATGCATGATATTGCAAGGAAGAACTTGTTCAAACATGATGCCATATGATGTATTGATTACATTAAATGCATAATTCATTGTGAGAAAAAAAAGCATTAATAACAATTTGCAAAATTTAAGCAGAATAAAAAGGCCTGGAGAAAGCATGAATTGATTCATAAGCTATCTTTTTAAAGGCTGGTAGAAATGTACATAAGCAAGGGGCTAAAGCAAAACTAGCTTGTAACCAGATTAGGTTGTAGTGTCAGACAAAGCTTTGTCAGAACGTACACAATCTACAGAAGGTAAAAACAATGACTGCAGATGCTGGAAACCAGATTCTGGATTAGTGGTGCTGGAAAAGCACAGCAGATCAGACAGCATCCAAGGACCAGTAAAATTGACGTTTCGAGCAAAAGCCCTTCATCAGGAATACTTACTGCTCCTCAGATGCTGCCTGAACTGCTGGGCTTTTCCAGCACCTCTAATTGGCAATCTACAGACGATTTGGGAGAAATTTCAAAAGCCGCATAGGGCATTTGTTTGAGAGGAAAATAAAGTGCCACAGAAAAAATAAATCAAGTGAGACAATTCAGTACATGGACCACAGTGAAGAAACAGAGAGTAAAATCCATCACAGCATGAGAGAAAAAAAATGCCACCTACCATCTTGAAGCGTCCATGAAATGGAGGGAAATAAGTGAGCCAACACTCCATCGGGGAATACAATGAAACAACTGTGTTAAATCTTAAATATGTATGCAGCCTTCAAATATAGCCTACTGTGGAGAAACGGTGCAAGTTTATAAATCCAAAACTGCTTCATGAGAGCAAACACCACAACATAAGGGAGAAATCAATGATTCTGGCTTAAATGATTTTTTTAAAAAACCTTAATTACAGCTATCCTCAATGGAGCTACAGGAGCCGGGAGGAATGTCATTGAAAGTAAAAGGCCAGTTCCAAACAAATGTTAGACACAAGAAAAGAGCAATGATAGAATCTCTGTTTACCAATCAGAACCCTGAAGCAGGAGTTGTATGTGTAAAGCTGAGGTTAATTCACTACATCAAAAAAGATTCAAGATGTAGACCAAAGTATTGAATTTCAATGGGAATTTCCAAAATTGTTCATATATTTGGGAATAGATTTGCGGGCCATTATCCTAAGGAATGATGCAAAATCAATCCACTTTTACCATCAAGGAAAATGTCACATCCACTATTGGATAATGTTAGAGTAATTAATTGTAAGTCAAGAAAAGGAATAACTTTACTGACGATGGTTCTAAAACCTTATGATTCAATGAGTCTGTGTGGACCTTATCTCCTTATTTAATGAGGAATGGAATATGAGATTTTGTTCAAGAGATGAAAGTTTTTTAAAGCCAGTTTAAAAAGTCATGAATCAGAATGTGCACAATGGATTCTAACAACCACCACTGACTCTGGAAAACTGACTACTTTTATCACGCCTTTTCAGATGTTCTTGCTTTGGAATAGCATACACACCAGAATAGCATACATACCAAAGGTAATCCTTTGGAATAGCATACACACCAGACAGTTTTAAAACTCATCAGAAATAAATGAACTCCTGAGACAGATATTACACTGGCGTTAAAAAATAGAATTGGAATATTGATCAGAAAAATGCATTGAATGGAGCAACAGTTTTGGTTCTTCATGTGAGTATTAAACTCCATCCATACAATGGAAGTGGGTGACATCTTTGGTCCGTAAACTTGCTGCTTTGTTCTGTCTATGGATATTTTCATATCAACCTGGTCAGCGATGGTATTATGCACCTCTGGAGCATGTGGGCCTTGAATCCAGGCCTCCCCTACCACAGCAGCCCAAGACTCCCTTTTGTTCTGTCCACCTAGTATGATGAATTATACAACTCTCTCCTGTATTATTTGTGGTTAGCAAAAGGCAGCAATTTAAGATGCACCCCCTAAAATGGGTGTTGCAACATCTCCTTTCACTCTAGATTAAAGGTTTGTACTGAAAGAGTCAAAAAAAGCACACATTGAAAGAACATTGCATTGCTTTGAATATACTGAGATTCAAATCAATGAACTTGAGTCTCTGCAGCAGACTGGTAGTTTACTTGTACATCCAGATTTGGTTATGGCAAATTTGGCTTGGAAATATTGTTTGTTACTATTGTCCAGATTGCCATTGTAGTGCTGTGTTTGGGCTGTGTCTTGGATCACCTTCTACTTGTCAATACGGTTATTTGTTGTAGTATGGTTTCTGATTTAGTATCTGTTTCATTGTGTTGTCAAAGCTTTTGTGCTTAATATTAGCATATGCCAAGTATTTCTGTTGAATTCACTGCACTATTTGTTGAGTGTTGTGGTTAAACTTATCATCTATTGCCTGCATATCCATCTCTCATCTTCCCCTTTTATTTTAATTAAGTCATCTTGTAATTCTGGGAGTATCGATGAGCGATGAATGGGAATGATTGTTCACATTGATCTGCTGTCCACAGTGGTTCTGCAATAAGATTGAAGTCTGCAAATACACAGTAGGTATATACATTCACTTTAAACTGTTCCACAAAGCCTGTCAATTATGATCTACATTGCAAAGTTAAGTGGTCTTTTGTAGATTTAGGTATGGAATTTCTAAGTGGTGATATCATTGCTTTGATAATGCCATAGGTAGGAATAATACCGAGGACAGGAATCTACACACATATTGACTTGCAATCATTGGATCTATGGACTCCATAATAAAATAACAAAATATTTTGGGTGACCAGATTGAATTGTTGCAGTTCTCTGAAAGTGTAATAGATTCCAGAGACAATCTACATGGAATTCTACAAGGTAAGTTTGACAGTAGTTGGTTGAGTCGTCACTCACCTGTCTTGTGGTGGATAGTGATAAGCAACAGTTTAAGATATATCCCTTTAAAGATCACCAAAAAGGTATGTTAGAGGAGTAAACACAATTTAACCAATTTCAAGTATTCACCAGAGAATTGGCACGGTGGTTAGCACTGTTGCCTCACAGCGCCAGAGACCTGGCTTCAATTCCCGCCTCAGGTGTTTGTATGAAGTTTGCACATTCTCCCCGTAACTGCGTGGGTACCCTCCAGGTGCTCCGGTTTCCTCCTACAGTCCAAAAATGTGTAGGTGAGGTGAATTGGCCATGCTAAATTGCCCCTAGTGTTAGGGGAATGGGTTGTGGGTTGGTGTGGATGTGTTGGGCCGAAGGGCTTGTTTCCACACTGTAAGTAATCTAATCTAAAAACACCTGTATTAAATAAGATTTTATGTATTGCTCACTGAGTACAATTGAAACTTTTGATTCAGTGGAATGTGATTTGATTTTCTTAATTATGATAAACTTCAAAGGGACATAGGCTGGGGAAAATGGGTGAATATTTGGCAGCTAAAATTTTAATATGGTGCTTTGAAGCCATGTGTTTTGGTTGTAAGGTTGCGGAAAGACAATGTAAAGATATAATTAACTTAAAAGGTATAGGAACAAAGGGACTTGGGACTTTGTGCAGAAATTATCCAAGGTAGTGGGGCACATTGAGAAAGACATACTGGATCCTGGCTTTTATGAATTTTGACAGAGTCCAAAAGAAGTAAATGGAGCACCATTTTCAAAGATTTGATTCAGCCTCATCTGAAGTATAGTGTCTGGATTTGGGCACTGTGCTGTAGGAAGGAGTGAATGTTTTGGAAAGGGTCCAGAAAAGAACAGTTCCGGCGATAATTGACTTCACTTAAGTGGCTAAAGTGGATTGCAATACATTCCATATGGACAATATTTAAATGTGATTGGAAATATGTGTTCAAAAACAAGGTGTTTGGTAGAATTGATAGCAAAGAACTGTTCTTATTGACAGAAGAGTTGCAAACCAAAGAACACCAATTTAAATAAGTGGCAAAAGAACCAAGGGACAACATGAGGAAAATGTATACTGAAGTAGTCTGTAATTAAGATCTAGGATGCACTGCCTGTATAGTAGATGCAGCTTCATTCATGGCTTTTGAAAAGGTGTAGCATGTTTACCAGAAGAAAAAGAATTGCGGGGATGATGGGTAGTGGCATGGGAGAGAGGAAAAGCGCCACCGACATGATGGGCCAAATGACCTTTTTTTCGCCACCACCACTCTAAGATTCTATAAGGATGCCCTAAATTAATTGAGCAGTTTACGTCATAGTAATCTCTTGGATTTATCAATGAAGTATTGTTCTGAAATAAAAAGAAGAACCGTGGATGCTAGAAATCTTAAAGAGAAATGAATTGCTGGAGAAATTTATAAGGTCTGGCAACATCTGTGGAGGGAAAGCAGAGTCAGAGTTAAGAGTCATTGGACTCAAAGATTTCCTGTCCACAGATACTGTCAGACCTGCTGAATTTCTCGAGCAATTTCCATTCTTTATTTCAGTGTTGTACTGGTCTTTGGTCACTTTTTTTAAAGCTTCAATTTGCAAACAAAACTATGCCTCAGAAGGGCAGGGCATTTCAGGGCCATGAAATTGGATGTTTCAGATCAAAAGCATATTTTTTCACTGCTGCTACTGCTGTGAGAGAACTTGACTGTCAGTGGTTTTTCTAAATGTTGTTCACTGTCATTGAAATCAGCTATAGAATGAACCTGGCAGTTTTGTTGCTAGTAGAAATATAATTTGTTTATTGTTTAGTAGCAGTGAATAATAATTTAGACAGAGATGACCATGAAGGGAAGGGAAGTAGGTAAAAATGAATGATGAGAAGTTGATGGTATTGAAGGGTACTAAAACTGGGATTTATTCTTACTTTGCCATGTCTTTGGAAACAGAGGTACAAGTACCACACACCTTGTAATGGTTGTTACTGGTTAGCACTTTGTGCTGTATGTTTCTGAGGCATATTAAATCCTTTAGTGATAAAACCTGAATGTATGTTTAATTGTGAATAAACAAGGTGAAATATAGCAGGCAATGGTATTGGGATGGTCACATCTACAACTCTCTGCTGTAATACTATGGACTGAAGGCCCATGATTATAGCCATTTCTTTTGGACATCAGCTTGTTGGGGTTTTCTTAAGTTCCCTGTGAGATTTTCCATTGTGCATTTGCTTTAACTGCTTTTACTTTTACTGCTATTGTGGCGATTGGTGAATGTCTCATGATCATGACAATTGCTGGGTATTTGGTGACTCTGCCTTTCAAAACAGCAGTGCACAAATATGTAAGTGTGGATGGACAGTTTTGTTTCTCTGATAACATATCACCATATTTGAAATCTGTAAAACGTGTGGTCTGTCTCATTTGTAGAAAACTTAACAGATTCCCCAGTGGCCAACTTAGCTGACTGTGAGAATGAAGTACTTTAGTTAAATAGGAGATACTTAAATAGAAGAACTTCTTTTATGTGGCTCTGGTATTTGCTGAATGCTGTTAGTTGGTCAGTGCGCTGTTTTTGCTTACACCTCACTCTGTAAAAAGGGTCAGATGAAAATAAATGTCAACTGGGTGGTGAATGATCTCTCACATTTTCACTTCCACTTTTCCACTGCCGAATCTATTTCCTGTGTGACTCTTTCTGTGTCTGAATAAATTCTTTATGACTTTGTTGATATATTGGCCTTTCAGCAATTTTAACAGTTAGTTCATTGAATGGTGTTAATAGTTGATTTTCAATTGGTGCTCCTTTCCCACACAATTTTAAACTTAGATATAAATTAACAAAAACGTTACATAATTGACTTTCAAAGCTTTTGATACATATATTACTCCACGTCTCATTTTCCTTGATAATTCATTGCTCTGATGTTGGAGATCAGCATTATGGTTAGTTCCAAGGCTTTAATATTTCCCTACCTGAGGGGATATTTCCTCTTGTGGAGAAATCTAAAACAAGAGACCATAGTTTCAGGATAAGGGGTAGCACATTTAAATCATGTGAAGAGGAATTACTTCTCTCAAATGATTGTGAATCTGTGGAATTCCCTACCCCAGAGTGTTGGTGATGCTAGGACATTGAATAAATTTGAGAAGGTAGCCAGACGTTTAATTAGTAATGGGTTAAAGGATTATGGCGAGTGGGCAGGAAAGTGGAGTTGAGGCCAAGCTGAGATCAGTCATTGTATTAACTGGTGAAGCAGATTCTGTGCTGAACTGTCTCTTCTGCTCCTAGTTCTCATGTTGTACCATCAAGGGAGAGAAACATCGGTCTTAATATTTACATTGCGGTTTGATCAGGGAAATGTGCAATTTGAGTGTGACATTTTCTTGACTTATGGGGAATGAGATTTACTGCTTCCAATTTAGACAAATGCTGTACATCTAGAATGTTAAATCATAAATTTAACCCTTTTGATTAGTGCAGCGTTATTAAACTGGCCATGTGATTTATTGGACAGTGATTTACTTTAATTTCTTTTTACTTTTTTTTTTACCAAGTTGGTGCTCTTGTATTCATTGAATTGAGATTTTTGAATATTTTTAATTGAATTTATAAATGGTGCTTTTGATGGAATGGGTTAGACTTTTTCACCATGAACAAAAATTATCTAGATTTAGAAAAATGCTGCATCGAACAAGAATTTCAAACTAGTCATTTATAACAACTTCCATTACAGCATTATTACTGATATACTCAAGTAGGCACCAAAAAAATAATGCCTGTTAGTTTTAAAATGCAATGTAGATACATACAGTTCTTGGCTAATATGGGGCAGAGTGCATTTGGTCTTGTATCAAAGGTTGACCTTTAATCTCTTCCTTTGTGCTGTGTTAAGTGTCCTCGTGGGTCCTAAAACTGTTCTGTTGACACCATTGTCAAGAATCTTTTACTGTTGGCATCCAGGCTGATAAAACTGTTTCAGTCTGATAAATGCAACACACTGAAATGTACATGTATCTGTGAACAAATCGACCACTGATTTTCTTTTCATTCGTGGGACGTGGACATCCCTGACTGGGCCAGCATTTATTGTCATTCCTATTTATCCTTGAAGGTGGTAATGAGCTGCCTTCTAGAACCGTTTTTATCCCTGTGCTGTAAGTAGACTCTCAATGCTGTTGTGAAGAGAATTCCAGGATTCTGACAAAATTACACTGAGGAGTGGCAATATATTTGAGTCATGACAATGTCATTTGGAGGGAAACTTGCTGGTAATGGTGTTCCCATGTATTGGCTGCCATTGTCCATCTAGTTGGAAGTGATTGTGGGTTTTGGAGGTGATATCACATTGTGAATTTCTGTAAGTGTGTCTTATAGAAGGTACACACTAAGGTCTTTTTTTTACTTTGTCAGTAGAACGAATTCTAACTCTATAACATTGAAGGACACATAAAACAAATGCATGTATGTAAATAGAAATATACAAAGCATAAATCACATATAAAAGGCTTTTTTCTTGAATGGCTGGGGTAGAATACCTACCTCTGGGCCAGATGGTCCAGGTTCAAGTCTCACATGACCTAGAGGTGTGCCTTGCATTATCTGAACAGGTTGATTTAAGACTCTATTGTGAATAAAGATTACTGCGACAAGCAGTGTTGGTTCAGGAGAAGGTAGGCGCATGTATTGCTATGTTTTATAAATTGTTGTGGTATTAAGCCAAATGATTTGGTGTTTGATTTTTCTACTTCACTAACTAGCTTCAGAATGATTTAACTTGTGAAAATGAATACCAGTACAACTATGAATCATACTTTACTGGTGTGAGGTATGTCCCATTAAATTAATTTTTAGTTGCACATCAAAAACGTAATTCCTGTAACTTTGTGGTAAATCTTTATTAACTGATTATTGTAACATTGGTCTTGTTGAGTCAAACTAACCAGCTGTCTCCTTTATAAGTGAGTTGAATGGGCTGAAACAAATGTACCAAGCATGAAGGAGAGTGTGTTATGATGCATGAATTCTAAGGTAAATCTGGAAGATGACTAAAAACTGTTTCCTAAAACCATTCAGATTCCGATGAACTGAGATTCCAAAATTGTACTTGTTTGTGTTTGGCACTCAATATTGATTAAACAGTCATTAACAATGATCACATGATTAAGAAGGGTATTTGTGCTGATAAGTAAAATAATTAACTTTCTGCAATGAGTTTAATTGGCAATAAACATGCAAATATAGCAACTCTTTTACAATTGTAGGAAGATAAAGCATCAATGAAGCCATTTTTGTTACGTGGAATAATCGCAAGCAAGGTAATTACAGATCACGGGAAATCCCTTCATTTGATGTGAGTTTCTTTCTTGATATTTAAAGTCAAAGCCTGTGCCATTCAGATCTTGTTTCTTTTGGCGAATATTTTGACATGTTGCATCAGATGGAAACTTTCAACCTTTTAAAGAGTACCTGCAGACACTTCTTTGTTGAGAATATCCCAATATATCCGAACAATTATAAAAAGCTACTTGTATCTAAAAAGAAAAGAAACATTGGAGATGCTTGTCAGATTAGACAGCATCTTTGCTGGAAGCAAAATGAATATTCCCTGGGTGGACTATGCTTCACATTGTCCCTGTGTTCCTTCTGAATCAGGTTAAACTAATATGCAACACTTTACTCAACTGACTCATTCACATAATTTCGATAATACAGGTTCAGCTCATTAAAACAGATTTTCTTTTGTATAAATTCATTTTTTTCTCACTAGTTTTTGTTAAATTCCAGGTCTCAAAATAATTAACTGGATACAAGTGAGAGTCTTAGCTTATTTTAGGCTGGTTGACTATTAATTGGAACTTTCCAGGTGATATTTATTTAATGCAGATTCTCCCTGAAGCAGAAATGTTTGCTTTACATCATAATATGTTAATAATGGAGCTATTTTATTGTCTTGCACCAAAGGATTCCTGAATGTGCTGGAAAAAATGCTGTGTTGTGGAGGATGTAGCTTTTTTATAACTTAATTAGCACATTCTTCTGTTTCTTAATCTAAGAATTCCCCATTGACTAGCCTGCTTTGCAGTATCTCCCTGAAGTCCACGGTCTATAATTTCCTACCATATATAAGGCTTCCAAATCTCATAGCTCTGGGTGTTTGCTCCCCAAATTAAATTTTGCAATTCTTACTACTGGCTTTATTAAAACATTATTGCTTATATTTAATTTTAGTGATTTGTGCCTCACCCTGTTGTTTCTTATTCCAAAATAGAGAGAGATTTGGATTTGCACATCATTTTCTGTGACAAAAGGAATGAACTGAGATATACAGCCAAGGAAATACTTTGAGTGCAGTCACTGTTTTTATTGCAGGCAAATGATGACTAATTAGTATAGCTACAACTTGCAGTATGATAATTGACTGAGAAATAAATATTAATCAGGGCAAAGAGATAACCCACCTTATCCCCTTCAAAGTAGTTTTTGGGAGTTTTTGAAATTCCATTTGCGAGGATAATGGAGTCTCATTTAATATAGGATTCAGTACTGAACTGGCACATCAGTCTAAGTATTGTTGCTCAGCTTGAAATCACAATGATCTCACTCACTCACCCCCTGCTATTGTAAAGATAGTATCTGTATTTTTCTGTTCCATTTGATTGTGGAGTGAAGTGGGAAAATGTTTTTTTTCAAAAGGAAAAGAACAGTGATGTTGAAGGATTTCAGAACTTCCTAAAAACAAGTAACTTGTATTGTGAGTGCTGTTTACACAGTTACTAGTTCTAGCAGTAGGAGGAGAAGGTTTACAGATGAGCTGAAATCCTAGGGCTATGTACAAATTCAGCCAGCAACAAATAATAATTTGTTGATCTATGGACTAGGGACCAATTATTGATGACAAAGACATTTACCCAAAAAAAACTAATTGGTTCCCAGGCAGTGAACAGCATTGGGCTGTGAAAGAGAGTGAGAAACCATCAGATCTCTCCAAGCTCAAGAACTGTCTCTGTTCTTGGCAGTAACTGACACTTTGACCCTGAAGAAAACCAGTTTATTTTTCCTTCAGTTCCTGTGACTTTTGATTTGTAAGTCAGACCTTTATAAATGTGAACCAGTCACCCTGTGCCTCTTGCAAACTAAGAAATGTATCAAGATTGAGAAATAGCATTCTGATTAGCAAATCTGGTGAACGAGGGCTGCTTAACTATTTTCTCAGTTGTTTCTCTCTGCCTGTAATACTCGTGATTTCTTTTCCTGTCTGTCTGTTGGTATGGGTAGCAAGGGAGTTTACAAGAGGGTTGAACTCCAGCATGTTTATTATATGTCAATAGTTTGTAATTGTTTATCTGTAGCTCAAGTCGAATTATATGTAACCAATGATAATTCTGATTAAGTACAGAAACCTGATCTGTGCTTTCTCTCAACATGGATCTGCAAGTCAGGGAATCCGATAAATTCAGCACATTTTAAAAGCATCATTTGTGATTACTCTGGGAAGAGCAGGACTTGATTTCCATCGTGTTTTCCCAATGAGGAGTAACACAATCTTCTGAACTCATGGCTTATACCTGGGAGAGAACACATCATTGCTTTTGAAAGACCAGCACATGTAGGCTGCTCTGAATATAATTATAGAAGTGTGTGGCCTATATAAAAACAGCAGTAGTTAACTGTAAAAATGTGAGTTTGTATCCTACTCCTGGGTAGGGACTGAAAAGCTGTGTGACAAAATGTTTCATAAATGAAAAGTTAATCTAATAGGCCAGTTTGTTAATGAACAAGTTAAAACATAACAAAATGCTTCAGTCTTAAAAATTAGGCTATAGGGTACTAGGATATAAGCATGAAGCAGTCACAGGAAATCCTTTATCATAATGAAGACATTAATCCACTTGCTTTGTTGTCCTTTGCGATAAATTAAGTGCCCTAGGAAAAATGATATTCATAGTTATTTGTAACCTTTCCATTGAGTGTGTTGATTTTGAAAGTGCTTACCACCACCGGGAAACAAAAAAAAACTAAATTGTTTTAGATTTTTATGATTATGCTTAACCAAATTGTGTACTGTATATCTTAGTGATGTTTTTTAGCAAGCATGTAGTTTGTTCAAATTAGAAAGGTATTCATTAAATAGTATTATGTAAATGTTCTAAATCATCATTTTTGTCCCATGTAATCTTTGATATTCAAGGTCTGCACTTATTATTAAGACAGAAAATAACACATTAGCATTTTTGCAATTAGCCATCAGTGAAACATTACTCGAAGCAATCCTCAGTTAAGTATTTTGGTATTTTTTTTTAAGACAGGGAGTCTGAACACAAACTGAGAGATTCCTGTTTTTAGTGGAAATTCTGAACTGGTTGATCCTTGTTCTTAAATATTGACTGGATTGGTAAGCACTCTCGATGTTGTCTGGTAGTTGTTGCTCCCAGGTGAGCAGGGGTCATCGCTCCCATTTTTGTTTTAAACACTCCCTGTCAGCCATAATAAATATCTTCTTCATATTTTCCACATAGCTTATCACACTTCACTTAACTTTAGTTACTCAGAACAAGGATGAGGGAAGAACAAATTCTAAGGCTTTCTTGAATGAAAGAGAGGTTTTTTATGGTCCCCAAAAAATGCAACAAATAAAAAAAATAAATAATTGCAAGCTTGCAAAGAAGGTGGAAGTGGGAGGAAGGATAGCAAGCATAGACTGCAAGATAACGGCAGATGCAGTTTATAGTGTTTTAGAATCTTTGAGTTGCAGAAGTGAAAAATAAATCTCAACTGCTTGGCTGCTGTTCTGCTTCCTTAGGAGTGGTGCAACTTATTAAATGCATTTGACTTCTCAGTCATTTGAGGTTTATGCAAGATTTCTTTCTAGCCGTTATGGTCTGCTGAGCCAGGAGCTTTCAGTGTAGTAGTTATATTCAGACCATGTTGCTTTTGTCTCTTTGTTACTCAAAGTAGGTTAATGGAATTTTCCTCAGCTCTACTTGTTTTCTGAATTGAACATTCTGCAGAGTAACCTTTTTATCTCCAATAGTGCAGTTTTCATGTAAGTGTGAATTAAGTAAGAGGTGTGAATTTCAGTATTTCTTGATTAAAGAGGTAATTTCAAGGCACCTACCTTGTATATTCCATATGGGCTGCTTCTTAGTTAATAGTTGTCCTTTTTTAAAACCATTTTAGTCGATCATGGTCGAGTGCATTAACGCCAAATGATGGAAATAGAATATCAATGCTGCATTTTCACTAAGAGTTAAGAACTGAAAAAGATCGACCAAATTAATAAGTGATTAAGCTTCTCCTCACTGTCAATATACATTGACATTACATGTTCAATTTTCTGTAGTGGCATCTTTATTAATTTTCCAGTTGATTGGATTTTATAAACTCAATTGAAAATATAGCTATTCATATTTTATAAGAAATAAGTGCACATTACAATTCTATTTGACCATTTACATAAAATAAATCATCATCGCTTGTGTTCGCAATTCCTAGTGTGGGGTATTCTGTACGTACCTTTTTCTGGAAGAGAACTAAATTTTGTATTTGCATTTTAATATGTCACTCTACCTCTTTCAAACTGAGTCTTCCACATGCACACTCCATCTAATGGATGGTACCTATGTTTACACACCAACTAGAAGACTGAACATAGTCTGAAATGCTTGTGGGATTTATTCTGAAATGATTTGTTTTTCTCCAATATGAACTACTGGAAAATGGACTTCGATGCTTCTAGAGTTGCTTCAAAGAACATTGAGCAAGCCAAGGCTAAACTGAAGGAGAGATCAATAGGGCAAATCAAAAACGTTATGAACCACTGGTTATAACGATGATTTTTAAAGGAGAAAAGGGAAATGGAAGTTCAGGATGCAGCATCCAAATGGTGCAGCAGTAGATGCTTATAAAACTATGGTGATGGTTTTAGAGGTTTCAAGAAAGTAGATTGTTTTGTAGACTGGGAGAGTTAGTTTAAAATTTTACCTCCTCATGGCATAAGGTGACAATTGTAAATGATTCATGTTCATTTAAATGGGCTCCTCCCATTCTGATGCTGCAGTTAAAGGCTAATGAAATGTTAACATTCATTTAGAGAGGGCTAAACTACAAGAGCAGAGATGTGCTGCTGAGATTAATTAAGACATTTGGAATATTGCGAGCAGTTTTGGGCCCAGTATCTAAGGAAAGATGGGCTGCCTTTGACAAGGGTTCGATGAGGTTTACAAAAATGATCCTGGGGATGAAGGGCTTGTCACCTAAGGAATGGTTGAGGACTCTGGGGAAGTACTTGATGGAAGTTAGAAGGATGAGTGGGAATCTGATTGAAACTTTCAGAATGCAGAGAGACCCGGATAGAATGGAGGTAGAGAAAATGTTTCCACTAGTAGGAGAGACTAGGTCCCCAGCAAATGCCTTAGAGAAAAGGGGTGACTCACTAAAACTCATGGGGGGAGATTTTTCAGCCAGAAAGTGAAGAATCACTCTAATTCATTGCTGTAGAAGATCATGGAGGCTAAATCATGGAGTGTATAAAAGGCAGAGAAAGAGAGGTTCTTAATTATGAAGGGATCAAAGGTTTCTGGGAGAAGGCAGGAGAATGAAATTGAGCCATGATCAAAAGGTGGAGCAGATATGATGGGCTGAATGGCCGAATACTGCTCGTATATTTTATAGTCTCATACAGTCTGTGGTTGTAGACCATGGGGTTTCTTCCATTTTCAGAGCAAGCAAAGGTGTTTGTACCAGCTCCAAAAAGTCTTAATTACCCAAATTTGTTAGTATGGGGTTTCCCCTTGGTATCTGACAGAAGTGCTTCTTTTGTAGACGCTTTGCACTGGTGAATCCTCTATCAATAACTGCTAGGCAAGCCCAAGACAATGGGATATTAGTGGTACTGAACTATCTCAAACAACTGTAATTCTGTACCACCACCCGATAGAAATGGCAAATACACCAAAGTGCTAAGAGTGGTCATTTTGAAAAATATTGCAGAATAGAGAGCAACAAGAATGGCAAGCTCAACACCCCAAACTAACACCCCAAACTTTGATTAATGGATATTCAAATTATTTCAGCAAGACCACTGCTACGATTCCTTGCGGATTAATGATTCGTCTTAATCTGTCTCTTCCATCAGATTTTTGCAAAGTTATAAATGAGATGACTCTTCTTGATTGCCATCAATTGCACCATCGAAGCTATGGCAGCTTCTGATATACACATGTGTTGTTGTGGTTCTGTTCGCCGAGCTTGGAATTTGTGTTGCAGACATTTCGTCCCCTGTCTAAGTGACATCCTCAGTGCTTGGGAGCCTCCTGTGAAGTGCTTCTGTGATTTTTCCTCTGGCATTTGTACTGGTTTGAATCTGCCGCTTCCGGTTGTCAGTTCCAGCTGTCCGTTGCAGTGGCTGGTATATTGGGCCCAGGTCGATGTGCTTATTGATTGAATCTGTGGATGAGTGCCATGCCTCTAGGAATTCCCTGGCTGTTCTCTGTTTGGCTTGTCCTATAATAGTAGTGTTGTCCCAGTCAAATTCATGTTGCTTGTCATCTGCGTGTGTGGCTACTAAGGATAGCTGGTTGTGTCGTTTCGTGGCTAGTTGGTGTTCATGGATGCGGATCGTTAGCTGTCTTCCTGTTTGTCCTATGTAGTGTTTTTTGCATCCTTGCATGGGATTTTGTACACTACATTGGTTTTGCTCATGCTGGGTATTGGGTCCTTTATTCTGGTGAGTTGTTGTCTGAGAGTGGATGTTGGTTGTGTGCTGTTATGAGTCCTAGTGGTCACAGTAGTCTGGCTATCAGTTCGGAAATGCTCTTGATGTATGGTAGTGTGGCTAGTCGTTTGGGTTGCGGCGTGTCCTCGTTCCGTTGTCTTTCCCTTAGGCATCTGTTGATGAAATTGTGCGGTTTCCATTTTTGACGAATACATTGTATAGGTGTTCTTCTTCCTCTTTTGCAGTTCTGGTGTATTGCAGTGTTGTGGCCCTATTGAATAGTGTCTTTGTGTGTGTTGGGGTGGTTGCTTTCGTAGTTGAGGACTTGGTCTGTATGTGTGAACGTCTGCAACACAAATTCCCAGCTCGGCGAACAGAACCACAGCAAGGAGCACCCGAGCTACAAATCTTCTCACAAACTTTGAATACACATGTGTGTTAAACATGGATTTCCAGGAGTTGCTGTTTCCAGACTGCTTTCTTATATGAATAAAAATAGCTTAACTGTTGAAAATCATTTTAAAACAATAACGTTTAAAAATAATGTTTGTTTGATACTTCTACTTTAATCCCATCTATGGGGCTGAATCATCCTTTCTATAAAATTGATACAATTGAGTGGAAATTACTGACCTGGTGGAAACACATCCTTTTTGCAGTAATAGTATCACTGTAAATAACTCAAAAATAATTATTGTGAAATGATTGTAACTGAGTTTTTAACTCTATGCAAGGTACTTCATTGTTTAACAAATTGAAGAACTGATTTTATGTTTGAGAAATGTCTACTTTTTCATTGATTTTAATAATTTATTACTGAGCAATTTTAATCACTATTTCTAAACACATTTTAAAAATAAATTTGCTATTTGGGTCCATGTATTAATCTCATTGATATGTTCCAATCAATTATTTTGCCCTTTGTAAAAAGAAATTGAATTAAACTTGCAAGATTGAGCTTGCTGCTTCTTGCTTTGCCATCTGTGAGAGTATTTCATTATGATTGGCTGATAATGGGTGAGGAAACAGTGAGGTCTGCAGATACTGGAGATCAGAGTTGAGAGTGTGTTGCTGGAAAAGCACAACAGGTCAGGCAGCATCCGTGGAGCAGGAAAATTTGACGTTTTGGGCCATAGCCCTTCATCAGGAAATGTGTGATGTCATCCTTATTACTGAGCGCTTGGAGGTTCTTTTAACTTGTCGTCAGAATCAAATTCATGTTATGAACAAGGAAATTCATGCCGCAGAGACTCTGAGCAGTTTTCTGCAAGGTCAATAATGAGTACTGCTTCTTCTTCATTAACAGTGATATATTGAATGTCAGGAACATTTGAGTTTGTTCTTTTTTGCTGAATGCAGCACACTTTGTGATTAACTGTTGACCTGCAACTGCTAGAATCACTTTTAGTGAAATATGAACACACAGACAGAGCTGGACAACATGCAGACAAATGTTATAGTATATTTTGAGGTTAAGAAGGTTGTATGGATAACTTGAGAAAGTATGACTGATATTTCTCACCTATCATTTCTCTAAAAGCTGTCTTCAATTACAAACATTGATCTGGAAAAAGGTGTTGGAAACTACTAAAATTTATGAAACCAACATGAGGTCTCATGGTCACATTTGGAAAAAAAATAAGCAAGATTAACAAATTCAAAAAGCTATTCAATAACTCTAGGCTTTGACTTTAAAAATACAAGATGGTTTAAGAAAAAGCCAGCGACAAATGAAGAGGGCCCACTCCATCTGGCTCTGAAGAAGAATGCTATGAAGTGGGAATTTATGTTGAGCCTTTATAAGCAGAGATACAGAGTGCAATTTGAGGAAGACAACATGATTAACATTGTACTTTGAAATGTACAAATGGGAAAGGAAGTCCGAGTGCTGGTCATAATGTTAACACAAAATTACACTTAAATCAGACAACCAGCTTTTTTCTTTGAGTGAAATATGAAGAATATATTCATATATGGTTGAAAAAGCAAAATCCTCTGTGAGGCTTTTTGAAGTCTTAATTTTATTGCTGATAAATTGCTTTGGTTGACAAGAGGAAACTAAATTATAGTTCCTGAACATGGAGTTGTAGATCATCAGATCAGTCATGATTTTATTGAATGGTGGAACTGACATGATGGGCTATTGGCCTGCCTCTGGTCCTCCATCTTATGGTGTTAAGGTTCTGTAATCTAATTTTGCCTGAAAAACAGTCTATTGATTTGGACTGACTGACAAAATTATGGTTGGACTTCTGCATGATTTTAAGAGAGAGAGAGTATTAACATCACCTGACCTGCTGTGCTTTTCCAACACTACTCTAATTAAGACTCTGATCTCCAGCATCTGCAGTCCTCACTTTTGCCTGTTCACATCAGACACCCATTCCCTAAATCTATTTGTAAAAAAAAACTGCATATAACACAAGTAGCACAATTGCACATGTTGAACTTAATGGATTGAGTCACATCTATGTCTTGCCATGATTAAAATGGAAAGGTGATAGATCAGGGGATAAGATGACGGAAGAATGCAGATGAGGCTGGAAGGAGATAGAAAAATGATAATTTAAAAAATCATTTAAAGTTTTCATTTGGGAGGTAGATAATATACAGGAAATGAAGTGAGTTATCTCTGATGGATGGATCAGGAGTAAGTGTTGGAAATCTCTTTGTTTCTGGAATTTCATGTGATTGACAGTGCAGAGTCCTCATTGGGTGAATAATGAAGCATGGTGGCTTCATGGCTTTTTATGTCAACCTAATGGAAAAGAAAAAAAAGCACCCAGTTAATTAATTTTCACGTGGCATCATCATGCATGTTAATGATATTTATTCAGGCAATAACAAAAATACCCTGACAATGCAGCATTCCATTGTGTGTGAAAGATTTATTGAAGAAGTAAGATTGCTTACACAGGTAGACCAGTGTATGCTTAGTATCATTAATGCTGACCCATAAAGAAACCATGCGTTTGAAGAGCAGTACATTGACCTAAACCTGTTACTCTCTGCTTGGATTTCCTTGGCAGCCACTTCCCACCTTTTCCAGTTGCATATGGACAGCCATTAAGCTTTGACAATGCCATGTTTTGTATTTGTCACCATTTGAAACAAGGATAAAATAATGTTCTAATGCTTTTTAACTATGGATTTGCACATTCCTCTACATGGAAATTTCTTGACAATGCTTCTGGTAAGCATGGGGTGGGAAGCATTCAATCATAGAATTGTTATAAACTACTTTGAGTGAATAATTGAACCTAAAAGGTACTTGATTCAAAAACGTCACAAATTGTAATTCTGTTCCATTTCTCCTGTTGTGAAGATGGAAATGAATCTAATATTTAAAGAGAATTGCAATACAATCATGTGCAATCCTGTAGACTATAACATTTTAAAAAATCTGAGGAAGGTTTAATGTTCAAAAATTAAGAGGTTACTCAGAATGTGTAACATGAGAATAATTTTGTATGATTAGCTGTATGTGGTATTTTGTAAGCACTTCAAAATTACCCATGGCTCATGAATCAAGACTGAGAATGGCCCATTTGTGTAGATATTTGGGATTTGAAATATAAATATACATTCAGTTTCTGTGGTGCTTTACCATGTTTTGCATTAATTTTGAAAGCATTTTACATCCAATTATTGGTGTTCAAATGAAATAATATACTAGATATCTGCAAAAAGCCATTGTAAGCAATGAGCATACCAATTAATTTGTATTAACTAGGGAAGAGTGTGAGCCATGACCAGCATAATTCTCTCATTTTCTTCTAAAAAAGCCATTGAGACGAGCAAGAAAGCTTAGCTTGCTTCAATCTTTTCTACCAGAAACAGCTGTTGTAGTAACGCAGTGTTGTTCAGTGTTACACAGAGGGTTTAGCTGAGGCCATGAACTTAGATTGGAAAAGAAAATGCTTGACTTGGGGTACAGATTTTATTATGGAAAGCCCACAGAAACACTTAGAGGATAAGAAGCCTTTACCTCTTCCTCCTCCTTGATACTAGTCCTGACCCAAGAACAACAAACGTTGCTCTTGAGAGAACTGACATATTGACAGGTTTCACTTTGAACATAAAGAGACATACTCCCAAAATTTTAAATTGGTTTCCAAGTATTTCTGGACTTGAAATAATAATATCACTGCGTTGAAGTGCTTTTGACAAGTTAATTTCCTCAAACTGCTCTTTTTTACAGAAATTGGTATGGCAGGGGATGTGTTTCAGCATCACCCAATACAATGACAGTTTGCAAAAAATGACTTCATGATGTGATGTCTTCAAAGAGTCATTTAATATTTTACTGATACGAAGTTATGTGAAGTTGTATACAAATCAAATGATCAAATAAATTTAGCAAATCATATATTCACCTTTTTAATGGTTGATAGGTAGTATTGCAAATTCAACTGATTTGAGGGAAGATAAATTAAAAACAAAATAACTAATGTTGTCAGAGTAGACAGGTCCATATCAAGCTTATGTATCCAATAAATATAGTAAATACATAGTGTGTTTAGGCAGGATGAAGTTCATCTTTGAAAAATCTCTCCATCTAATGTTAAAATCTAATTCTGCTGGCTTATACATATCGTAAATAACCTGCTGGGGAGGTTAAAATGCCATCCGTGAATTAAGGCTCATGTACCACTTTATTGAAAAAGAATGATGTGCATGAAGAAGGTAATGATCTTAATTACATTTATTTGATTGCACAGTGAATATGTTATTGAAGTAACGAATTCAGCGTGCAGGTTTGGTCCACAAACGCTGTGACAAACACTGAAATCCAACCTGAAGCAGCGACAAATTAATTTTCACACAAAGTAAAGCCCACACAAATTTTATCCCAGTTTTTGCGCACACACAAACTCTACAAGACATTGAAGACTTCACAACGTGTTTTGTGAAGATGGGACGCAGCTTCCATTTGCTGTGGAGCAGCGAAAGGAACAAAACCACTGGAAGAGGAGTGAGACACAAGCCAGTTCCCTGTCATGGAATGTCATGATATCATTGCCAGAAGGTACTTCACACAGTCAACAGATGGCAGCACAGTGTGATTGGATGATTCACAATTTATTCATTAAAATGTGTAGAGCTTGGATACCGGCTAAAGTTTTTAGTCAGTTTTCTGAGGGGAAAATGAGTTTTAAAGGAGGTTGCAGTGCCAGTACTACTTGCTTCAAATTTTGAGATCTAAATCCAGTTTTGAGTTCTAACAGATTTATTTTTGTTAACTTTTAAAAAACTGAGAATTTTGGATAGTTATTGAGAGGAAGTGTAATTGACTTATTCCGTCTAGTTGAGCAGATGTGAAATTCTAGCTGAGCAGCAAGTTCGCCACAGTGACCTGTACAGGGATAAACACAAGCACTTTATTCTCTCAAAAAGGCACCGAGAGTTTGAAGACTTGATTTGATGCGCTGGTGTGGAGCAAATAAATAAAGCATGACCTTCTGTCTATTGCTGTTCAGTTTGTTTTCAGTTATTATTTTTGCTTTATTTAAGTCTGTTGGTCAATCGACAAAAACTTGCAAATCTTGTGAAGGAGGAAGTACACTGGGTACAACTCTAACGTGAATTGAACAGCCCTATTTTAAATAGATGATCTTCCTGTGATTGTGATTGTCAGAACTTGGCCTTGTGTTAACTTTTTCCATATTTCAATTTTGAAGATGTTACTTTCACATAACCAGTCGATGTGCAATATACATGTTGGTGAGAGTAAAATCCATTTCAAAGAATAATATATAAAGAGCTGCAGCTTTTGACAAAGTGAGTTATTGTGATAGGAAGGTGAAGAACTGCTGTCGAGACATGCAGGCAGCACTGCTTTGTTTGATTTGATTTGATTTGTTGTTATCACATATACTGAAGTATGGTTGAAAGTTTAGTGTGCAGTACAGGCAGATTATAGCATACAAGGACATACAGATCATCGGGTATTTAGAAGAGAGCAAGGCATACAGGGTTACAACTACACAGGAGGTGCACTAAAACAAGATCAACATTAGATTTGAAATTAGTGAGGTGCTTTTAGCAGTTTAATTGCAACAGGGAAGAAGTTGTTCTTCAACCTGTTTCATTTTCATGTTGCAGCAGATCCACAAATCAAAATGGCTATTTTTGGGGTAGAAGATGATTCTGCAAGCTGTGGGGAGCTCAGTACCAAAATGACTTGCATGGTTGCTCCATTGTTTCCTGCCAGGATATAGATGAAGGAGAGGCTGACTGTTAGTTGGAGTCAGATGAATCTACGTTTGTCTTTTGCATGCATTTCCATCAGGTTCAAACTTCAAAGGATCAGTTATCACATACTTTGGGAGAAGCTATTTCACAGCGCTGGAAATGACTGGTACATTTTATTATCTTACTGGAACATAAAAAGGCACAAATGCATTGTGAAGCTGGTGAGGCATTTCTCACTGGGACCAGCAGTCATGAAAACTGAGATCAAGAGCCATCCTGCAAGGGTTTTTAAAAATTTTTTTTCCATCTGTGTGTAATCTTGCTGAACACATGATGATTGCTATCTATATAGTTCCCAGTATTGTGCACAAAGATGTTTTTATGATTAGAGACCTCTGGGACCTTAGAATTAATTCAGAGCAAGCCTTTGGTAGATCACCAAAGAACTAAATATTCCAATGTCGTATTGTTGGAGGTGATGGCCGAGTATTATCAAACTGTGTGGGAAGCTAGAGAAGTGATTGCTTGCTGAGATATTTGTACCATCAGTAGTCACAGGTGAGGTGCTGGAAGACTGGAGGTTGGCAAACGTGGTGCCACTGTTTACGAAGGGTGGTAAAGACAAGCCAGGGAACTATAGACTGGTGAGCCTGACTTCAGTGGTGGGCAAGTTGTTGAAGGGAATCCTGAGGGACAGGATGTACATGTATTTGGAAAGGCAAAGACTGATTCGGGATAGTCAACATGGCTTTGTGCGTGGGAAATCATGTCTCAAAAACTTGATTGAGTTTTTTGTAGAAGTAACAAAGAAGATTGATGAGGGCAGAGCAGTAGATGTGATCTATATGGACTTCAGTAAGGTGTTCGACAAGGTTCCCCATGAGAGACTGATTAGCAAGGTTAGAACTCATGGAATACAGGGAGAACTAGCCATTTGGATACAGAACTGGCTCAAACGTAGAAGACAGAGGGTGGTGGTGGAGGGTTGTTTTTCAGACTGGAGGCCTGTGGCCAGTGGAGTGCCACAAGGATCGGTGCTGGGCCCTCTACTTTTTTGTCATTTACATAAATGATTTGGATGTGAGCATAAGAGGTACAATTAGTAAGTTTGCAGATGACACCAAAATTGGAGGTGTAGTGGACAGCGAAGAGGGTTACCTCAGATTACAACAGGATCTGGACCAGATGGGCCAATGGGCTGAGAAGTGGCAGATGGAGTTTAATTCAGATAAATACGAGGTATTGCATTTTGGGAAAGCAAATCTTAGCAAGACTTATACACTTAATAGTAAGGTCCTAGGGAGTGTTGCCGAACAAAGAGCCCTTGGAGTGCAGGTTCATAGCTCCTTGAAAGTGGAGTTGCAGGTAGATAGGATAGTGAAGAAGGCATTTGGTATGCTTTCATTTATTGGTCAGAGTTTTGAGTGCAGGAGTTGGAAGGTCATGTTGCAGCTGTTTAGGACATTGGTTAAGCCACTGTTGGAATATTTCATGCAATTCTGGTCTCCTTCCTATCAGAAAGTTGTTGTGAAACTTGAAAGGGTTCAGAAAAAATTTACAAGGATGTTGCCAGGGTTGGAGGATCTGAGCTACAAAGAGAGGCTGAACAGGCTGGGGCTGTTTTCCCTGGAGCATCGGAGGCTGAGGGGTGACCTTCTAGAGGTTTACAAAATTATGAGTGGCATGGATAGGATAAATAGACAAAGTCTTTTCCCTGTGGTCGGGGAGCCCAGAACTAGAGGGCACAGGTTTAGGGTGAGAGGGGAAAGATATAAAAGAGACCTAAGGGGCAACGTTTTCATGCAGAGGGTGGTACGTGTATGGAATGAGCTGCCAGAGGAAGTGGTGGAGGCTGGTACAATTGCAACACTGAAGAGGCATTTGGATAGGTATATGTATTACGAAGGGTTTGGAGGGATATGGGCCAGGTGCTGGCATGTGGGACTAGATTGAGTTGAAATATCTGATCGGTGTGGATGGGTTGGACTGAAGGGTCTGTTTCCATGCTGTACATCTCTATGACTCTATGAATATGACTCTATTAATCCAGAAACTCGGATAATGTTCTGAGGACCAAGGTTCGAATTCTGCCATAACATATGGTGGTATTTGAATTCAAGTTTAAAAATCTGGAATTAAGAACCTATTGATCACCATGAAACCATTTTTGATTGTCAGAAAAACCCAACCATTTCACCATCTGCCATCCTCACCTGGTCTGGCCTACATGTGACTCCAATCCACAATGCGGTTGACTCTTAACTGCCCTCTGAAATAGCCTAGCAAGCAATTCAGGCTTACCAATCATTCCAAAATCTGAAAGAAATAAAACAGGACAGGTCACCTGGTATTGCCCTAGGCATCAGAAAAGACAGCAGCAGATATAGCTGTTGACCCTGCAAACTTCCCCTTACTAATATCTGGGTGTCAGTGCCAAACTTGGGACACCTGTTTCAGGGAGTAGTCAAACCTGACACATTCAATGTCTCAGACACCACCATCACCATCCCTGGATATGTCCTGTCTCACTGTAGGACACACCCAGCAGAGATGGCAGCACAGTAGTATACAGTTGGGAGGCAGTTGCTCAACATCAACTCCAGACCCCATGAAATCTCATTACATTTAGGTTACCAAAGGCAAGAAAATTTTGTCCAATGTTGTCTTGATTACCCTGTTCCTTCCTCCCTCAGCTGATGAATCAATGGTACTCCATGTTGAACAACAGTTGGAGGAATCACTGAAGATGTCAAGGACACAAAATCTATTCTGGGTGGAGGCTTTCAATGTCCACCATCAAGAGTGGTTTGGCAGCAGCTTGGCATCAGCTGATTGAGCTGGTCGGGTCCTAAAGGACATAGCTGCTAGACTGGGTTTATGATAGGTGGTGAGGGAACCAACAAGTGGGGAAAACATATTTGACCTCATCCTTACCAATCTGCCAGCTGTAGATGCATCTGTCCATGACTGTATAAGTAAGAGTGAGCACAGCACAGTCCTTGTGGAGGTAAAGTCTTGACTTCACACTGAGAATAGCCTCCATTGTATTGTGTGCCACTAACACCATGTGATACGGGACAGATCTCAAACAGATCTAGCAACTCAAGACTGAGCATCCATTAGGCGCCGTGGGCTGACATCAGCAGAGAATTGTATTGCAGCATGATCTGTGACCACATGGCCTGGCATATCTCCCACTTAACCAATCCTGGATTAACTGAAATCCTTGTAGAGGGAGGAAGAGAGCTTCTTCAAGGAAGGCATCCTTGCAAGAGGATTCGCAGTAGGTTAAAATCTTTGAGGAAAAAGTGAGGTCCGAAGATGCTGGAGATCAGAGCTGAAAATGTGTTGCTGGAAAAGTGCAGCAGGTCAGGCAGCATCCAAGGAACAGGAAATTTGATGTTTCGGGCATAAGCCCTTCATCAGCCCTTCCTGATGAAGGGCTTATGCCCGAAACATCGAATTTCCTGTTCCTTGGATGCTGCCTGACCTGCTGCGCTTTTCCAGCAACGCATTTTCAGCTCTGATCTCCAGCATCTGCAGACCTCATTTTTCCTCAATCCTGGATCAACTCTGGTTCAATGGAGAGTGCAGGAGGGCATACCAGGAACACACCAGATATACCTGAAGATGAGGTGTGAAGCGGATGGAGCCAGCAAACAGAACTACTTGCAGGCTGAACAGCATAAGCAATAAGTGATCCCACAACCAATACATCAGATCTAAGCTCTTCAATCCTGCTCCATCCAGTTGTGAATGGTGGTGGACAATTAAACAACTCACTGGAGGAAGATGCACTATAAATATCCATATCCTGAATGATGGAAGAGCCCAGCACATCAGTGCAAAAGATAAGGCTGAAGCTTTCACAGCAGTCTTCAGTCAGAAACATTGAGTGGATGATCCATCTCTGACTCCTCCGGTGGTCCCCAGCATGACAGTTACCATTCTTCAGCCAATTCAGTTCACTTCACATGGGATCAAGAAATAGTTTGAGACATCGGATACTGCAAAGGCTACCAGCCCTGACAAAACTCCATACAATACAATCACAATTCTGGCATCAAGACGACATTGGGCAAAATTGCAGGACAAATCCAATCCAGCCAATTACTGCCCTATCAGTTTACTCTTGATCATCAGTAATGTGATGGAAGGTGTCATCATCAGTGCTATCAAGCAGCACCTGCTCAGCAATAACCTACTCAGTGATGCCCAGTTTGGGTTCTGCCAGGATTACTCACTGCTGACCTCATCACAGCCTTGGTTCAATCATGGAGAAACAGCTGAATTCCAGAGCTGAGGTGAGATTGACAGCCTTTGACATCAAGGCTGCATTCAACCAAGTGTGGCATCAAGGACCCCTGGCAAAACTCGAATCAATAATATCAGGGGGCAAATTCTCCTGTGGTTGGAGTCAGAGCAGATACATAGGTAATAGCGCAATGATCATAATCCCTCCCTCAATGTCAGCAAAAACAAAAGAACTCATCATTCCTTTCAGGAAGAAAGGAGGAGGCCATGCCCCCATCATTATCAACAAGAGCGGAGGGTGAGAGTGTCAAGTTTCTCGTAGTAACAATAATCGACAACCTGTCCTGGATTTCCTACGTAGATGTGATGGTCAAGAAGGCACAACAAGGCCTCTGCTTCATCAGGTGGCTCAGGAAATTTGGTATGTCCATAAGTACCCTCACCAACTTTTACAGATGCACCATTGAGACCATACTGTCTGGGTGCATAATGGCCTGGTATGGCAATTTTTCTGTCCAGGACCATAAGAAACAACAGAAGGTTATGAACACAGCCCAGACCATCACAGAAGCCAACCTCTTATCCATGGACTCCATTTACATGTCTCATTGCTGCAGAAAAGCTGCCAACATCATCAAAGACCCCTCCCATGCCAGTAATGATCCCTCTTCCATCCGGCAGAAGCTCAAACACACTCACCAACAGGTTCGAGGACAGCTTCTTCTCTGCTGTTATTAGACTGATGTATAGACCCTCTAACATCAAATAATATTGATCTTGTTTTGCATACCGCCTATGCAGTTGTAACCCATATGTCTAAGCACCCTATGAGCTATGTGACCTTGCTTGCTGTGATCTGCTTGCACTGTTTGCGAACAAAGCTTTTCCCTGTACTATGTTTGACTACAATAAATCAAATCAAAAATGGTCATGGTTATTGGAGGTCAATCATCTCAACTCCAGGACACCTCTGCAGGAGTTCTTCAGGTTAGTGTCCTAGGCCTAATTTCCATCATAAGGGCAGAAGTGGGGGTGCTTGCTGATTGTACAATGTTCCTCACCATTTGTGACTCCTCAGATACTGAAGCAGACCATGTTCAAATTCAACAAGATCTGGACAATAGGCAGGGCTTGGGCTGAGAAGTGGCAAGTAATATTTGTGCTACACAAATGCCAAGCCACGACCATCACCGAGAGAGAATCTCACCACCATCCCTTGACATTACCATCACTGAGTCCCCACTATCAACATCCTGGGGGTTATCATTGACTAGAAATTCAACTGGACTCACCACATAAACATAGTGGCTACAACAGAAGGTCAGATGTGGCGAGTAACTCGCCTTCTGACTTCCCAAAGCCTGGCCACCCTCTACAAGGCGCAAGTCAGGAGTGTGCTGGAAGACTCCCCACTAGCCTCACTAAGTGCAGTTCTACTGTTACTTGATTGGCAAGACATCCACAAGCATCCATTTCCCCCACTCAGCTGCAGTGTATACTATCTACAAGATGCACTGCTGAAATTCACCAGAGATCCTCAGACAGTACCTTCCAAACCCATTTCCATCTAGAAAGAAAAGGGCAGCAGATATATGCGGATACCACCACCTACATTGCCCTCCAAGCCAGTCACCATCCCAACTTAGAAATATATCACCATTCTGTCACTGTCATTAGGTCAAAATCCTGGAATTCCTTCCTTAATAGCATTGTGGGTCCACCCACAGCAGGTGGACTGCAGCTGTTCAAGAAGGCAGCTCACTATCACCTTCTCAAGGGCAACTGGGGATGGATAATAAATGCTGGCCAGCCAGCAACATGCACATCCCATATTCCACATATTAACTTTTTTAAAAATCTCCATGTCCCCATGAAGGCAATATTGCCCCTTCTACATCTCGATATCCTGTTCAATTGATGCCTCAGCTTTCCAGAAAATGCAAGTTTTTTCAAGGACAGCAGACAGTTTTAACCAGCCCATGTGGTGCACAACTGGCAGGATCAGATCAGAATCTGATCACAATTGCTCCTTTGCTTTCAACGTGTGTGTGTGTGTGTGTGTGATGTGACCTCGTGTTGTTTGAACTTGCTGAAGCTGTTTTGACTATTAGTTAAGTTCTTACTCAATGTTTTTGAACTAGGAAACCTGAATGTGAAACAGAGTGCTGTGGTCCATTGGTTGAAATTTGCAGCCTTAACATGTATTGAAAAGGTTAGAGCACTCCAGTTACTTCTGGAGATGTTCACTTTTGGGGGCAGGGATTGCAGACACATCTCAAGTAACAACTAAGAGCCAGAAACATTCACTAGTGAGAATGTTTTGGTGTAATAATTTGTGACAAATGGGCAAGTTTTGATTTTTCAGAAGTTGCAGATGATGCTGGTCATAGCCGATGCCTGAATGCAGTTCAGAGAGTGATGATGAGCCACTTTCTTCAATGTCACGAAGTTGTCTTCTAGACATTTTCAAAGGGTGCTTAAGAGTCAGCCACATTGGTTTGCATCTGGAGCCACATCGATGTTAGATTAAGTCAGCATATTCTTCCCAGAAGGATGTAAATGAATCCGATTCATATTTATAACAGTCTAGCAATATGCACATGATTACTGATCTGATCTTTTTATTCTAGGTGCTTATTTAATTAACTGACTTTTAAATTTTCTGGCTGTCTTGGTGGCCTTAATCCTCTGGATTACTGATCTAGTAATGTCATCATTTTGGGCAGGTTTTAAAAATCATGGGTGGACCAAATTCTGGGATTCTCAATCATTTCAATGTCACGACATTTTGACATCTAACCTTCTGGTCATCTTCAAAGGTATTGATGTCTTCAGCTCAGGAAGTTTTGTTCACACAGTTGTGCAGTGCACTGCCCTTGTATATGTTTGGCTGAGGTCTAGGGGTCAAAAATGTTTTTGTTCAGGACACTCCTTGAGGTACTTCCTAGGATTACTTTGAGACTTTCAGGGGTCTGTTTTGGCTTTCTTTATCCATCTTTGATTCTCATTAACTCATGTATTAGGTGATACAATCACATTATGTTAGTACAGGTACACAATCGCTTATCTGAAATCCGAAGTTGTTTGTGAAGTTTTTTTTCTCCAAAACAAGCTTGTTTGGCGTGCAAACAGTTAAACCAACTCCACACCCACCCGACCCATGTCACTCAGATGTGACCTGGGGGTGTGGCCCAGCAGTGGCAGGCGTCAATTCTGTTTGGTGCTCATAGTGCTCACAGGTGCGCCTGCTGTTCAGAAACATTTTTTTTAATTTCACCGTGGAACTGTCACTTATTCCAAAATCCAAAAAGTTCCAAATTCTGAAAACCAGTTGGCCCTGAGGGCTTCGGAGTAAAGATTGTGTTCTTGTACTTGCAGTATTTGTTGTAAATATAAGTTTTTTGCTTTTGCACAGAGACAGAAATAAATGAATTAATCAATATTTTCAATAATTAACAACCATCTAACATCAAAGTCACAATGTACAAAGAAAAACCTGTGACATGATAATACTTAGATTGCAAGAAGACAAGAAGCAAAAGTTAGTCACAAATGGTTTATCAAAACATTTCTACATGTGGAGAGCATTTGCTTCAAACTAAGAAATAGGAGCAGTAGAAAGCTAAACAGCCCTACAAGCCTGCCTTATTATTCAACAAGATTTTGGTGGAACTGCCCAAGGCTTCAAGTCCTTTGTCATACAAGTTCAGTACTGCCACCAACTCCTTTCTGATTCAAAGATTTATTTACTTTCTCCCCCACCGGAGCTAATGGTCTGATGATGATGTTGCTATATTATTATTCAGTGACCTAGGTGGTGTTCTGGGAGCATGAGTGGGAATCCTGCCAGATAGTGGAGATAGCAGATAGTAGAAGTTGAATTAAATAAAAATCTGGAACTAAAACGCGTGATGATCATGAAACCACTATTGATTGTCAAAAAAGTCTATCTGGTTCACTCATGTCATTCCCAGATGCAAAGGAATTTATTTTCCCCAGGGTTTTGGGAATGCCTGGAGTTCCCTACCCTGACAGTTCTGGGGACTAGATCACTGATTCACTGATGGGATGTGGGCTTGTTGGCTAGGTCAGCATTATTGCCCATCTCTAATTGTCCAGAGAGCAGAGTGAACATTATTGTACGTTCAATACTGGTTGAAAAAAATACTGCTGAAAATAACTTGCATTTGCCTTTCAAATAATATTTTAAAATGCCTTTGTAGGAGGTAAAGATATACATTATTGTGACATTGTTGCAGTCTGTTCTGAAGCACTTGAGGTTACAAACATCTTGTGCTATCATATCTATCAAGCTGGTACAACTTGTCATGATTAGCAATACATTACGTCTGTCCACTTTTGTAGTACTGCTACTGGTCACAACATGGTTCACATAACAGACAGCTGCTGCAGGAAGACAGACCCACTGAAAGTATTGGCCTATCTCTTCAGAGACAATTCAGTAAACCTGCGGCCTTACTATTATGTTACTGGAAGTGGAGGAAGCCTTTTTATCTGGCTGCTGAGAAATAATAAAGGGAAACATTGCTTTAAATCTAATATGACTATTCTTCAGAAAAGTTAAATTTGGACGAGAAATGTTAACTTTTTGTTTCTCCACAGATGTTCAAAATCTGAGTTTCACCAGCACTTTCTGATTTTATGTTGTCTTCAGCATCTGCAGTACTTTGCTCTGATCTTATCATAAATGTTGCTGTCTGCATACCTACACAATAAGTTGTCACTCTTCATAAAATATTTCATGCAATTTGTGATGCTTTGATGTGAGATACATTGTGTCAGTTCTTATGTTTTAACTTGGAAGAGTGCATAGATAATCATGTCCCACTGTTCACTATTCTAAATTGTCAAAAATCTCAACTAGTAGAAAGTGATGATTGTAGATCCTGGAGATCAGAGTCGAAAGTGTGGTACTGGAAAAGCACAGTCATTCCTGATGAAGGACTTATGCCCGAAACATCGATTCTCCTACTTCTCGGATGCTGCCTGACCTGCTGTGCTTTTCCAGCACCACACTCTCAATGGAAAGTCTCAATTGAACCACCAAAATGGCATGTGCCTAACTGACTGCTATTTGGGTCAAAAACAATTCACAAAAGGTTTTGTGATTTTAATGCAGACTTATTCAATTTTCGAAACACACTTTAACTAAAGGCAAAGAAAAAGATTTGTAATCCACTATCTTGCAAGTCAAACTATGCCCTTTCAAACTTCAAATGGGCACAGACTCATTCATTAACTCAAACAAAGGCAGACAACTTGACACAGATGTGGGTGACATAAGAGTATAGACTGAGTAAGCAAAACTCTGTAGATCAGATGTCTAGATTTCAAGTGTGGGTTAACTTTGCTCTGGTTGTCCTTTTGCACCCTAATGCCAGTCGGTTGATGGGCTTTCTTTGACTCAATAGCGAATCGTGTGGACCTGGGTCTTGAATTAGAATTCTTCCTTTTAAGTTTCCCTGTTTTTTCTTTCTGTCCCTGTAAGTGAGAAAGAGAGATGGATGTTTTGAATCCACAGGCTCTGGATGTTTTTCCCTGCTGTCCTGGAATTTGGAATGTCTAACACTTTGCAGTTCAACCAGTTGGAGGGCTGACAGACTGTCCTTAACTCAAAAGACTTTCTGTGCCATTCAGTCTTGAGTTCTCTCCTTCATTCCTTTAAAAAGCAATTATCTATTGTGAGCTCAAAAATATGCAGCACTTCATTTCCACATTACAGAGCTCTCCTGGTATTTTAGCTATGTAGCAGTTCAACTTGTATTCTAATTTAAAATACCAAAATAGAAAAATGTCATCTCTTACACAATATTTATGTTAGCAAGTTGATTTTTTGCTTGGCTCTGTGTGCAACTTCCTCAACCAATACTGAAGGTGTTGCATGAAAGTAAAAGACAAATCTCAAATGTTTGAAAATAATAGAGCACAATCATTGTTAATCCTGATTTGGAGATGCCAGTGTTGGACTGGGATGTACAAAGTTAAAAATCACGCAACATCAGGTTATAGTCCAACAGGTTTAATTGGAACCACTAGCTTTCAGAGCACCGCTCCTTCATCAGGTGGTTGTGGAATAGCTAGTGCTTCCAATTGAACCTGTTGAACTATACCTGGTCTTGTGTGATTTTTATCATTGTTATTCCTGTTTTCCTTGTTGGTCTGGGACTTGCCTCGTGACATAAATGGTGTAGTTGGCAGTGAGATCTTTGAGCAGCTTGGGGAGTACGTTGATGAATCCATGTTTAAGATGGAACATAGTGTATCATTTTTACAACTAATGTTACAAAATAACCTGTATGTTTGACATTTTGATCCAATTTTGAAATCTGAAGAGTGCATGTGACACAAACCTATGTTTTCTTATGTTTTCAAAATGCAGAAATACATTGTGGTGATATGTGTGAATCACTGCTGGCTGAAATGTCCAAGTTATATACTTTTTTAAAAGGCTCATCAATGTTGACCCAGGGGCTTTGGTACTAAAGATTCAAGGTTGTTGTCACTCTGTGTCCATGTGAACAGATAAATATAACAATTTAAAAGTTATTGTCAGAGCCACTCCAGTCTATTGCAGGTTCACTGTTGTAGGTTTTGCAAATGGAATCAATAAAGAAATCATTGATTTGTGATGAAATTCAATGAATTACCCAATGTTCTCAATATTAAGACTGATAAAAAGGTCTTAATAAGTCAGGAGGAGCTGAGTTTTTAATACATACTAAGTTGTAATTGCTGCTGAACAACTGCTCTGGCCTGAAAAAAGAAAGAAGCCTCATTCCATCTCACAATATTTAAATGTTGCGGATTTTAAAAAGAAAGATGTAAATGACATTTTATGGTTGAACAGTTTTGTCTTTGTACTGTGTGTATTCTAACATTTATAACACCATAAGACATCAGAGCTGAAGTAGGCCCTTCTTCCCATCAAATCTGCTCTGTGATTCATTGAAATTGTAGCTGGTATGATAATTCTCAACTCTATTTTCTTGTCTTTTTCCCATAACCCTTGATCTCCTTAGAAATCAATGTCTTTTTTTAACCATGATTTATTTTATTTTCTATATAAGAACATATTCTGCCTTATACTTCCTTCCTTGCCATCTGTAAGAATTCTTCAAGTTGTTTGATTGTTCAACCTATCTACAGTTTCCCCATTTCTGAATGCCACAGATTAAAGTAGAATTTGCCAAATTCAAATCGACATAGGTAAGCATCATTCCTTCACTGCTGACCACCATCCAAACCGTTGATTTAATACTGAGCAATCAAGGATTTAAATATTGACAAATCCTGAAAGAATAACCACCTACAATGCAACTTTAGAGAATAAATAATGTAAACATTTCTGCCAGTAGTTGAAGATCACTATAGTTTGCAGAACATTTTATAAATTTGGTTTACTAATAAGTGGATGTTGTTCATAGTCTTGTCAATATGTTTTTACATTTCTGATTACAGATCATTGATGCAAAGCACCTTCAACAAATTCATACCACATAATGAAGCTTTTGTGCAAAAAGGGAATTGTGCTAAAACTTGGATAATCTTGTTCTGTAATAAATGTTGGTTTAATTTTGATAATGTATCCTGAGACAGGGATTCTGAAAGTAATACAACAAATGCATGTTACTTTGGTTGCAGAAACCAATTGGCATTTCCTTCAACTGCACAACATCTCACATCTTAGTATCCAAAAGTAGAATCCATTGCTATCATAGGCCTGAATTTTCCAAAAAAAATGAATAAGTGTCAATTTCAGTGAGTTTCATCTGGGCGATTTCTTGTGGAGCTCTAATGAGTGATCTTGGATGATTTTCTGCCATTCTCATTATTATGTATGCATCACATCTCTGTGGTGCTGCTTCCATGCTATGTTGTGCTCACTGGCTGCTAAATGCTTCCGGTTGCTGGGATTTTTAGGTTTTCAGCTGAAGGCATAATATTTTTTGTTCAGCTGTGCACCAAGTCAACCACTATCAGCAAGGAATAATCCTTACAATAGACATGCTGGGAGGAAAATGAATAAGAAAAACCTACTGTCTGAGCTGTAATGTCAAAGTAAACTGATATGCAGTTAGTGGCAGATCATTAGTAACAGCCTTAATGTGTTTGTTGTTGAGGATTGAAAGATCCCACGCAGATCCCCAGTGGATCCTTGATCCTTCCCAGTTGCATAAAATGTTTAGTGCAGCTATCACCTTGACAGCCTCCATGATAGAATGACCACTCACTTCTTTAGGTGATGAGTCTTCCTGCAGCAGATGTTAGTTCTGTAACAGTACACCAGGATATCCTCATTCAGTAGTGGTAATATGGTTCACTCATCTGGAGAGAATGTCATTGAAGGCAACAGTCTCTGGGCCTCCTGTACCATCTCTATATCCCGAGGGGGCTATTAAGTGTGACATTTCCATGTGGTAGCTGTTTGGCACCAGCTGGAGGTATCTGATGTTCCTGAGCTTGTTGATGCATCTGTTTCTCTTAAATTTCTCTGTGATTTCATGTGCGGTGACCACAGCAATGATAACCCCCTGCTGTGCCTGGATCTATTGGTTACTGTTTCAGTGAGTCTACAAGGGGAGGATCAGAAAGAAAGTAGCTCCTCAATAATGTGAGCATCCAGCAATCACACCACACACAAAAGCAAGTTTAGCCTATCACTTAATATGGTGGGACATGAACACCTCTGACAAGGAAGGCCATAAGTATGCAACTTTTGATATTTGGAGCTTTTAGTCTAATGCATGTGGCCCAAACCATGTTATATGAATCTATTAGGAAATTGTTAGTGTTACTGTACTCCCAAGCCCCAAAAAGGGGAGTACTGCATCCAAAGACAGATTGGAGATTTCAAGGTGAGGGGATAGCAACTCCATTTGCACAGCCTGAGACTTAATTTTGGATCATTAGTAATGCTTTAAAGGTCACTTGATACATACTTATGCTTCTCAGGTGACTTTTGAGCTTTCTCAGAAGATGCAAAGTAATCAAACATTTTCTCAACATCAAGAAAATAATTTCTGTTTTGCCATGTTCTTCCAACTGACCCACCATTGTCCATAAGGAATACGTTAATCCATTGGTTTACTCTCTACAATCCTTCAAAAGGAGATTTTATACTTGCTTCATTGGCTTTGTAAATGTCTGTTATCCATATCTGCAACACTATTATTGTTACACAACTATGTGTCATTCTAAAAAATCCATGACATACAATACATCTCAATAGAAACGTGGTTTAGAGATTTATAATTTATTTCATGCTTCTTAACCTAAAGCTAAGTATTATCTGAGTATCCTGGTGGGCTGTTGTGAGCAAAAACATACTGATAATTGATGACACATTTAATGTATACAGCATTATGAGGAAAAGTGATATGATTTTTGTTTCTTTCACTGTCTCAGAATGGTGAGTCACATGACTATTAGCAATGAAGAAAGTATAATAGTATGAATAATCGGTGACAGTTTCCCCGCAAGTGAGTACATTTCAAAATGTCTCTTGACATTGTGCAAATGTCTCTTGGAAAATAATTATTCTTTCTGTAAAAAGAATCTGTTTATAATCCATGTAGTGTGGGTGGTCAGTGCTGAAGTAGAAAACAAAACAGAGTCATTTTGCAAGTGGCTTAAAGTAATCCAAACTTGTCATGCCAAAGTAACATCCATGCCTTCTACCACTCAAATTGTTTGTCAGTAAGACATCATCCTTTCATATCCAAAACCCACCACTATGACCAATATTAAAATCTAAACAGTTTTCTTCCGATGCAGTGCATCACCATGGATTAAAGCCTATTTATCCACTAGTCACATTGTTTTCAATTTTTAAAAAATCATTTAAAAATATTTTTTGAAAAAAAAATTCACAGCAAAGTGTTAAAGTCAAACGTATGCTGATCTTTAGAAGTCATCAGAGAATGTGAAGTAGAAATTTAGTATCTGTTTCAAAATAAATATCAGCATTTCCAGAGGGAAATGATCTCATTATGCCAGCACTGTTTATTCATTACTTCAATTGCCTGGGTGTGCCAGTCACTGCATTAAGTGGTCTTCAGGGAGCGGATCCTGGGTTTGATTATGGGATATCTGATCTGTATGATCTGTCAGGAAGTGTAAACCATCCCACTAAGTAGCATTGCTACTGTGCTGTTCGAGTGTAAGGTCAGTTAAATGGGCATGTATAAGAATACTTATTTAAACAGAGTTATTGAATTGGAGCAAATGTCAATAAGATTTTAAGTGTTAAAAAATTGACCATAAAAGTGTCTTTTTTTATTAAATGCACAAATGTTCCAGTGAAAATGGAAACAGGCCAAGTTCTTCATCTGACTCAATCGCTACAGCGCAGATAAGGCCATTCAGCCCATTGTGTTTGTGCCAGTCAGCAAACCTCTAACCATAGCAATGCAAGTGAGTATTTAAATATAGCTTAAACATAATGAAAATTCCTGACTCTTCATTGCCTGTTGTTAATTCTCTCCAGATAAACATGAACTTTAAAACTGACTTAGATCTGGACTGCAAAACTTACAGCTCCCATAATTTTGGCATTATGAGTACTGTGTTCATCCCGAAATCCATGGCATTTTTGCCTGACCCTAGCTGCCACCTTTTGTGGTGTCATAGAACAATGTGTTAAAAATATACAGAGGTGGATTCTGATGTCACTTTGTGATGCTTTAGCCTTTAAACATTCATTTCGAGCTAATTCCTTCTTTTAAGCACACGCTACTGAAATTTGGTTCAGTAGCAGCAAGGCCCACACCCCTCCTCCCCCCCTCACCTAACTTGGTTTCCTCATGGCATCGTCAACAGTTCTCAGAATAGTTGTTTTATTTTGGTTTAGTCTGTTTGAGTTTGTAGAAAAGGTTGGTGGTTCGTAGACTTATATCAAGTTGATGGACTGGGAGTGGTACTGTATGTGGAGAAGTCTGTGATTATGACTCCACAATATTTCAGTTCAAATTAGTTGCTCCCAGACATCAGTGCTGTAGCTACCATCTTCCCTACATTCTTATGGAGAAGTGGCAGCATAATAAAATAAGACAGTCTGCTCATGAGGGTATGCCGGGAAGAGAGAGACTCTCAGTAGAAACCTTTCTCCATCCTGGCTCTTCTGAGTGAACTTCTTTGATTTTTCCCTGAAGCTGGCATTCCTTGTGCTTTGTGAAGAAAATATTGCTAGTGCTGTAATCCCAGTGCCACCAGATCTGTGCCTTCACAAGATAAGGTTGGTGCTGCCAGTGACTGCAGCAGAGACAATGGCCATGAATTTCTTCACATTGGGACAGTGCATTGTCCACCACTGCTTTCGAGATATAAAAGGTGCGACCTAGGTGAGTTTTGAAGATTTGTAGCTCAGGTTGAGGTTTAGGTTGTAAGTTTGCTTGCTGAGTTGGTAGGTTTGTTCTCAGACGTTTTGTAACCCTGCTAGGTAACATCATCAGAGAGCTCCTTTTGAAGCGCTCGTATTCTGTCCCGCTTTCTATTTATGTGTCTTAGTCTGTTAAGGTGGGTGATATCATTTCCAGTTCTTTTTATCAGAGGTTGGTAAATGGGATCCAAATCTATGTGTTTGTTGATGGAGTTCCGGTTTGAATGCCAAGCCTCCAGGAATTCTCGTGCATATCTCTGTTTAGCCTTTCCTAGGATGAATATGGAAGCGGTGTCCTCCTTCATCTGTGTGTAAGGATACTAGTGATAGTGGGTCATGTCTTTTGGTGGCTAATTGGTGCTCATGTATCTTGATGGCTAGTTTCCTGCCAGTCTGTCCAATGTAGTATTTGTTGCAGTTCTTGCAGGGTATTTTGTATATAACATTGGCTTTGCTGGTTGTTGGTACCAGCAGCAGTAACTGTTCATCAGTAACTGTTTCAGTGTGTTGGACGGTTTGTGGGCTACTACGATGCCTTGAGGCATTCACACCAGAACTCTATCAATAAATACATCAATTTGGACCCCATTTACCAACCTCTGAGAAAAAAAACGGAAAGAATCTCACTCACTTTAACAGACCAAGGCACATAAGTAGAAAATGGGACAGAACACCAACGCTTCACTGGAGGCTCACTGATGTTACCTAGCATGGTGATGAAGCATGTGAGAACCAACCTACCAGCGCAGTGAGCAAACTTACAATGTGAGGTGCTACTTATGCTAGGAAATTGGTGTTTGTGGTTTGTTCTGTCTGTGAATCATTTGGTGGAGCCTGTGTGTGGTTTTCTCCAGTTTACCATACTGTAGCCTGTATTCACTGCACAGACATGGATTTATGTGTGCCTCTGTCTGAAGGGTACCATTACCACTTGATGGTTTGAGAAAATGCTCTGCTTGCTAAACTGGTGAACACCCATTGTACTGGCAGCAGTCATGATGCTTTTATTCCACAGCAGTTTATGGTCTTCCCTAGTCTCTGATCATATCAAACCTAAAACAGTTGCTGAAAATGAAGAAGATTGATTATGCTGAATCTTTCTCCGGCTCAGTTCAAGTCTCATTTGCCAGTTACCAATCGCTACAAATTTTCACCAAGGCAGAGGTTGACTGTTCATTTGCTGTGTGACAGGAGGTTATTATGTGAGGGTAATGCTCACAGATGAAAGTGAACAGTTCTCCTGTGGCAAACAGAAATTGCTGGAAAAGCATATTAAGTCTGGCAACATTTGTGGAGAGAAGTCAGAGTTAACATTTTGGGTGCAGTGACCCTTTCATGGTCACTTTCTTCCAGGGCAATTAGAAGCCATAGTTGTAAAACTAAATTCTCAGAGCTAGAGAGGTTGTTCAATGTTGATTATTATGGATCACACTATTTGGAAAAGTCATTTATTCCTGAGTGTTCCAAACCTAACTTTTTGAGCCTTTTTTTCTTGCAGGACAATATAGAATGTTTGTACTGATATGGATATTCAGTGGTGAGTCTATTAAGAAGAACTGTAACTGCACTTTCTTAGAATGAGTCATTTTCATTTACTTCGCTGTATTCAAGTAGTCACATTTTTGTCTGCTGGAATATACAGTGAATGCTAATAGTCTCATTGTTATTAGTACTGCAAAATCAGAGCCTTTAGTTTGATTTAAATTAAGCTGTCCTGATACATTTGGTTGTAAACCAGCAGCTGTTTAAAATTTGAAGCACAGTCTTTAGGACACCATTCAGCCTCCTGCTGCATTTACTTCCAAAGTTTCTTTTAAAAGCATTCAAATGCTGAAAACAATAGGAGGATGACTGGATAATGGAAAAATTGCTGTTGTTAATGGTTAGGACAGTCTGAGTCACTGAAAAACATATAACTGTAAAGATATAGAAGTCATAGACAATTTGACCTATCCAAAGATTGCAAATCTCACAACAGCACTGATCTTCTTTAAAAATGGAATGGGAGAGCCAGAAATGAATGAGTTGCATGTAACGTTAATTAACATTAAGTTAATTAACTGAGGTAGGAAATGACAAATGGATGTTGGTGATAGATGGCCACATTGCTGCATCATCTTCGTGAGTCGGTTTGTGGTTGCATCTTTGCTGGAGGTGACGATGTTTTGGTTAGATTTTTAAAGTTTGAGTAGCTGAAATCCTCATGTACATATTTACCTATAATTTTGCTATTGCCTTGATGGAGAATCCCTAAATATTGACAATGATACTACTTTCTGGAAGGAGCTTGAAGTTAACTAAAGTTAATTTAATTTGAATACGAGGGCTATGCAGCTGTAAGTGGTCGAGTCAGCACTTGATGAGGTGTTGTACATATCAGTTCTGTTCTGCTCATTTGTTACCATCATTGTTCAGAAGTTTGAATGAAATGACAAACATGTGAAACATTGAGTGGAACTTTCTGATTTGGGCAATGACAAAGTTGAGAAGATAGAGGAAGCTTGAAAAACTGTGATTCTCAACATCAAGAAAAATATTGAATTTTCCCATTCAAGTTTCAACAACTACAGGAATCTTAATAGTTAGCGGTAATGGCCCTATTGACATGCATTGATCTCTTTTGATATAAGTCATGTGATCATTTATATTAGCATTTAGACAGCTAATAGCATGACGTTAATAAAATCATGAAAGACACAGACAAGGTAGATAGCCAAAGCTTTTCTCTATGGTAGGGGAGTTTAAAACGGGAGGGAATAGGTTTAAGATGAGAGAGAAGAATTGCAAAAGGGTCCAGAGGGGCAACTTATTCAGAGGCCGATGAGCTTCTGAAACAGGTTGGCAGAGGTAGTGGTGGAAGCGATACAATTTTGTCATTCCAGAAACATTTTAGACAGGTACGTGAATGGGATAGATATGAAGTGATATGGACCAAACCCAGGTGAATGGGACTAGTTTAATTGTAAAAACTGGAAAGCATGGACATGTTGGGCTTAAGGGCCTGTTTCCATTCTGTAAATCTCTCTGTGAGAATTTGGCTGTGTTTGAGAGGAGTTTAATAATTAACTTGAATGGATTTCTGCAAGCATGGTGATTTCTTTTTAAAAAGTCAGAGTTCTCGCTGCCCAATGGGAATTTGTTTATGTTGCAAGAGGTTTTTTTTATAAACAAATAAAATAAATAGTTGCTCATTAGGCTTTCAATTTAGAAAGTCAGTTTTATTTTTGATGAGCGGAAGCACCTATAGCTTGGAAAAAGCTTTTGGGTTTTAGTTTGGAAGGTTTTGCAGAAGTCTTGGCTGAACTTGGATGTCAAAACAAGTTCTAAACTGTTTTGTTTTTTCATCGAAACTAAGTTAAAAATTTAGTTTAAGTTCCGACCAAAAGTCATGATTTGGCACTGTGAGTTTTAAACTGGAGTGTACAAAGTTAAAAATCACACAGCATCAGGTAACAGTCCAACAGGTTTATTTGGAAGCACTAGCTTTCAAAGCGCTGCTCCTTCATCAGATGGTTATGGAGTATACCATCCAATGAAGGAGCAGTGCTATGAAAGCTAGTGCTTCCAAATAAAACTGTTGGACTGTAACCTGATGTGGTGATTTTTAACTTCATACAGATCAGAAGTGTTTGATTAAATCTCTGAAAGGGTTTTGAGACAATGAGAAAGTCTCAGCTTAGCCTTTTCTTTGATTCTTCCTATAACTATCAGATTCTCAACACTGGAAATTGAAGACACAGCTGAAATAAATCCAATGTGTGTTGGAGAGAGAATTTTCTCAGAAGCTTGAATACTATAAGGGGATGTGGTAATCGTAATTAATGATGTTGTATTTTGTGTTTCTGAATCTTTAAACACGTTATGTGTAAATCATTTGATTTATTCTATTTTACCTTTGTTTCCAATTTATGTTTTATTGTTAAAATAAGATCTGCAGCATTGTGGGGATGTTGCATTGAGACCACTTCATCAAAAACAACATGTAATCAATTAAGACAAACAGAAATTGCTGGAGATACTCAGCAGTTCCAACAGCATTTGTGGAGTGAAAACAAAGTTAATGTTTTGGGTCTGGTGAACCACCGATTGCGTTGGGTTTTGACTCCGTGACAGTGGAGGAGCAGTGATTTATAATTGCTGTCAAGGTGATTAAAGGGAACCCATGCATCTGATCCCCCATCTCCTCTTTTATCCTGGGCTGCATCTGAACTTTGCCGCATCGTGGAGCTTTCCTTTCAATTTGATGCCATATTTAACTTCCTTCATTCACCATGTATGGTTGTTCTTCTCATAGTTTCTTCCTTTCTCAATATAATCTAATTCTGTTGAGAGTTATGAAATAACTCCCTTAAATCTATTCAATGCTTTCTCTATTTTCTAACCTTTTTAAGATGGTTTCTCATTCCATTACATCATCTCTGTCTTCATACTGTTATGATTGTCCTTACTTCAATTTAAGACACTAGTTTCAGACATACGTTTCTCATTCTTAGTTCAAGTAAATCCCTGACTTAGATATCTAAATATCACATTTTATTTCAAGGGGGTGATACAAACATCTGGGGAGACTTTGGTAACAAAGTGCTCACATTGAGTCTCAGTGCAGTGACTATATTGCTCCACATATGTTTATCAGTGGCAGAATTAGTCCAGGTGTAAAAAAAAGCTGAATATTCACCTTTGCAAAAAAGAAACTTGAGAATAGAAGTCACCCATAAATGATGGTTGCATATGGCACTAGCCATCATGAGGTTGATGAGCTGTTGTTGGGAGGATAGTAGCTTGCACAGATTTTTATTTTAACTTGAGTTTCCATTTGCAGCCAGAGAACCCTTTCAGTACTTCTATCATAGTTGTGGAGTATTGGGTGCAGTACTGGTCACCTTCCTAGAGGAAGGATGTTGTGAAACTAGAAAGGGTTCAGAAAGAATTTACAAGGACATTGCCAGAGTTGGAGGGTTTGAGCTGTTTTTCATAGTGTGCACAGAATGAGCTCCCAGAGGAAGTGGTGGAGGTGGCTACAATTGCAACATTTCAAAAGCATCTGGATGGGTATATGATTAGGAAGGGTTTAGAAGGATATGGTTCAAATGCTGGCAAATGGGACTAGGTTAATATAGGATATCTGGTCAACATGGATGAGTTAGACTGAAGGGTCTGCTTTCATGCTGTATATCTCTGACTATGATATTTACAGTTTAAACATAATTGAATCCTAATCAGACCTGCATCCAGTTTATACATATGTTCCCTGTGCCCATTTATGCTGGCTGTCTCCATAGAGAGACACTGCGTATTTTATGTGCATTTTGGGTTCAGTCTCAGGGACTCAATAATAAGAGGTCAGGGAACTTCTGCATTTTGAGTGCTTGACTTTGGATCATTAGCCCTACTGAAAACTATTTCTCGAAATATTTTTGGGAAGGATAGAAGTGCAAGACTACAAAAGATTCTTTTGTTCAGTCAGCTTTTATTCCAAAAACAATATGCCTCGATTATGCACTCATCAAATATGTGTTGAATTCGGCAATCTTTTGTAGCAGAATATAAATCTCGCTGTCATGCTAAGGAAGCTTTCTCCTCCCACCTTCGCATATTCATTGCTGTCTACATAAAACAGTGAAATCAGAATCATCTGTGCACTTTCCATCTTTGAGATTTAAATGAGAGGTGCCTGGCTCTATAGTTTCTGGCAATTTCAATGTTTTCAAGTTGTTCATAACATAACTATTTTGAATACTGAACTTTCTCTTCTGCAGAGTAAACAATTCCAAGGTTGTTTAACATTTTGCACAGTCCAAATGTTTTAAGCAAGTTATCAGTTTTCCATGTTGCCTCCAAAGCTCTGGATAATCCTACACAGCAACCAGAATTGTATACGTGCCAAACTTGGACAATTGCAGGTACTATTTATAGACATATTATCATTTCCTAGGATTTATCCACAAAACTTAGCCTGATCTAATTTGGATTATCTGTTTTATATTATCTAAAATTATTTGCTATTTATCATTTTTTTTGGTTTCTGTTCTCGTAATCATTCCATAAATCATTCCAGCAATGGGTCCCATTAAGCACTGTCTACTATTCATCACAAGCAGTCTCATCTGTTTTTTTGGATCATCCTATTTTAATCCAGTTGAGGAAATTGTCTGTGGTGCTTTGCTTTTCTACTTTGCGAACTAATTGCTAGCTGGACAGAATGCCAGAAACTTTGTTGAAATCAAAGTATTTCACTTCCACACAACCAGCACGGTTATCAGTGTTGTTCCACTCTTCAAAGAACTCGTGCAAGATAGTTAGGCCAGCTCTTTGTTCTGTAAATCTAGTGTGACATCATTTTCATGCATCCCCCTCTCTCCCTTTGTGAAAAGATCATCCTTAATACTCTTGTAAGTATGAGATTGATACCTAGAAGGAGTGGGTTGTCTAAACAGATAGGCTAGGCAGCTCTTTCTGGAGTTCAGAAGAGTGAGGGGTGACTTGTTTGAAGAGTACAAGATTCAGGTGGAATTTGACAGGGTGTAGATGGAAAGGATATTTCCTCCCCTGGGTGAGTCCAGAACTCTTTTAGGACAAAAGTTCTGAGGTTATATTTTTCTGCTAAGATTGCATGACTTTGGAACTGTATGTCTCAGAAGGCAGTGAAGTGTACGTCATTGAATATTTAAGATGGAGGCATGCATATGCTTATTAGGCAAGGGGACTAGATGGAAGTAGATAGTGGTAGATGGAAAGGCACAAACAGAATGGCAGGACAGACAGCAGAGGCCAAATGACATGTGTCATATGGGTGTACGATACCTGGAGACCTATAATTTCCTGAATTTCTTGTGTCTGTTTAAATCATTTGTGTTATTTATAAATTCTAACGATCCTTTCAAGTTTATAGGTTTGAAATACAGGCCATTGTTAGTTGATATTTTATGGTGAATTTGGACATATTCAATGATAACTTGGAATTGTCGATTCAGTAAAGGTTTAGATTATTTTTTCATGAACCTGATTGTAATGACACTCAATTGGAAATTTCCAAAGTGTAACAATTGTGATTTTTAGCACGGTTAAGCTATAATAGTTCATTTTTCAAATGAAATTATTATGTTGAATGATGAAGCAAATATATTTTGAAATGCAGAAGTGATGCAATTTTTTTCAGATTAGAACTCAAAAAAATTAAAACTACATCTCGATCAAGAGTTGCACGATTTCAAAAAACTATCTAATGTTCTGACATTTGATGGAATAGAATCTATTCTCGTTAAATGTTGATTTTGTTAAATTGATCGTACTCTGGAAATTAAATGACATTTTATCGAGTCTTGCTGAATTTGCTCATAACTTTGACATTGCCAGGCATAACTAGCATTGTCATTTTTAAAAATTGAAATCCTTTGTTTCAGCTAAATATAATGTAGCTGAAACCAAATGTTTTTCTATTTATTATATTATTGAAAAAGGAACTGGATCTAGGTAATAATTATGATTATTACAATGAATTTAATGTTGGGTAAGAGGGCTCAGAGTTGCCTGGGGAATTCTATAGAAGTACATCGAATCTTGCAAAATCCTCTTCTCTGATTAAAAACATCTTGGAACATTTCCTGCAATCATTAGTAGTAGGATTTTACTTGTCTAGTTTTAGTCCTTTTGTTGGAGCTGACGGAAGCTGGCAGTGGTGAAACAATTGGATCCCTGCGGAGTTGACAAATGCTGGACTGTGCTGCGTTTGAGTTCATGCTCATAAGCTCTACTATGAATGAGTTGTAGATCTAACTCTGACAGCTAACCCCTAAGTGGGCAGTGGACCATACTCTGCTACTGATTCTGTAAAGTTGTAGCAATGTGAAAGGAGAATTGGCATAGGAAAGCTGATAATGCAAACCATTTTGCAGTCATGTCAAACTGTAGTTATGGAATTGAGTGCTGTGAATTTTTCATGGGCCTATCTATTTTATTACAGTAAATGTGGTAAAGAAAGGCAGTTCTCCTCTCTATAGATGGCTACGTTGTGTCATACTTACTGGATAAGTTTGCCTGCCCCATGCAAACAGACACTTCATTGCTCCTTGGACTTGCTTCTGTGCAAAGATTGCACAAATTTATCAGGATGTGGTGTATTAAGTAATAACAGTATATTCAGTAACTTTTGAAATCCAATCTTGCACACCTTTTACACAGTTGGCAACTGCAATAAGAGCGCATTTGATGTAAGCTTGTGTGGGTTCCATGGGAATTTAGATTTTCAGTGTGTTGAAAGCAACAAGAGGAGCAAATGTAGAATTACTGTGGATAATGCATTATTTTTTGGATGTCAAGGCATCAGTGTCACTTTCTGATATCCCATTCAATAAGATGCCGCAGGCTCTGAATCTGGGGTTGAGAGCTAAAGCCATTTCAAACATCCAATGAATGCAAAACAAAAACCAAACGAACTGCACACGCTGGAAATCAGAAGCAAAAACAGAAAATACTGAAAAAAATCTCTGCAGGTCGGGCACCAACTGTGGAGAGAAATCAGAGTGAATATTTCAGGTCCAGTGACACTTCCACAGAACTGATGGTAGCTTGGAAAGAAGTTTATTTTTATGCAGAGGATAGGGTGTGGCTAAGGAGTAAATGACAGGTGGAGATAGACCCCCAACAGAGAGAAAAGTTGGACAAAGGAGTGGATAACGGTCGGCCTTGGAGAATAAATAGCTACTAATGGGGACAATTAATGGCTAACAATGGGTTGTATTGTTGATAAGAAGGCCTGATGTGTAGGGATTGAGGTAAGGGCTTGGGAGAATGTGCTTCAAGCCCTAAACTTGTTGAGCTCTATATTGGGTCCAGAACACTGTAGAGCTCCCAAGTGGCCTGTCCACAACTTTCATCAGGGTCTTTTTTTCCTTTTGTGGTTTCTTAACTCGACCCACACAGATTCTACATCTCCCGACTCGATATCAGTTCTTGCACTCAATTTCATTTCTTACTAACAAGGCAGCCTGTCCCTACCGCTGATGTGCATGTTCTTTTGACAGAATATTTATTTTCCAGCCCCGATTCCCTTGCAACCACCTCTCTGTGATAACCACAGCATTGTACCTGCCAATTTCAATCTATGCTACAAGGTCATTTACTTTGTGTTGTTTGTAACATGTATTGAAGCTATAACACCTAAATCCTGTATTGACTGTCCCTTTTATCTGCTGTGCCTGTCTAGACTTTTTAGAATGTTATCAGTTTCTGAGATATCATTCTTATAAATTCCAGTTATTATGATCCTAAATCACTGTGTCCCTTCATGACAGTCCCATCATCCTCGGAATTTGTCTGGAAAACCTTTTGTTGCATTTGTTCGGTTGCCAAAACATCCTTCCTCTGATAAGGAGAGAAAAACAGCACCCACTACTGAAGGTGCGGTCTTACCAATGCCCTACATTGTTGCACCAAGATGTCCATGCTGCTGTATTCAAATTCCCTTGCTGCATAATCCTGATGAACCATGCATCAATTTGAACTGAGTTTGAGCCAAAGGCTCAGGCATGTAGCTGTTTGTTTGAAAGCAGCCAAATGTTACCTGCTCTAGAAGCTGAATGCAGGTTATCTTGCAGCGTGAAATAGATCTGCACCATTTGCCATTTGATCACTCTTTGCATCCTAATACTTTGCTCCTGTGGAGTATACTTTTGTCCTGCTGTATTATTCTAGTAGAAAGTGAGGACTGCAGATTAGAGTTGAGAGTGTAATGCTGGAAAAGCACAGCAGATCAGGAAGCATCTGAGGAGCAAGAGATTTGATGCTTCGGGCATAAGCCCTTCATTCTTGATGAAGGGTTTATGCCCAAAACGTCGATTCTCTTGCTCCTCGGATGCTGCCTGACCAGTTGTGCTTTTCCAGCACTATATTCTTCACAGTATTATTCAAGCAACAATATCTTGCCTTGACTGGTTGTTCCTCTTCATTTTCCTTTTTGCCTCCTTTTCTTGGTTATTTACAACAAATTATGTTTTGAGGGCATGCAATGGCCAAAAGCAGAGAGTTCAAAAACTGCAATCTTGAGACTTCTACCCCCTGCTCTCCACAACTCCCCACCCCACCCCTTCCACACACACACACACACACACACACACCTTGCACATCTTTCCCAGAATTTTGTAATTTTTAAGCTTCCTGACACTGGGCCCATTACCAATACAGTTATGGGACTCCTTGCCAAATACTCCCACTCCTCCTCTAGACTATTATTCTGACATGAACAACAAAGTGATGGATGAGAAAATGCCATCAGACCAAACACATCATTCACATAGCAATACAAACCTATATGCCCTGATCATTCCAGTCTTAGAAAAGGGAAAGAAAAGCAGCAAACAAGAGTATTTGCATCTAATTTCAAAGTGATCTGGCCATTTCTCCTCCCTGAACCGTTTTCCGATTGCAAAACATCAACTTCGTTGTTTTATGTTCTAATAAACAAAATTGGAATAAGGAAGTCTATTATCTATTTGCATTTCTGTCTGTCTCTCTCTTTCATCTTCAAGACAACTTGCTATCTTTAGTTTGCAAAACATAACAAAAATAATTAAAGTTTACTTCATGCTCAGCCACCAGTAGACATTTTACTTGTTTGAAAATTTGTCATATTTTAAAAGTCTCTGTGGGGAAAACAATGGAATGAAATGATAAAAAGGAAAACATCCAATAGCAAGGCAGATTTATTTTGTTTTGATCTTGGAGAAAATAAGCGATGCTGCACATGCTCTGACCAAATAATGCAAATTCAACTCTCAAATTCATATATCCAGGCAAAGGTATGAGGTTTTAAACCAAGTTTTTATGATTATGTTAAAATGCTTCAGCAAATCTGCTGCTTTAGGCTGAATGCATTTTCTTGCTTTGACTTTGGAATGCAAAAAGATTGTCATAATCCAAATGGAGATTTTTAGCTGCAGTTCCCATCTCCTATTCAGTATTGTGGCTTATGAGAAGTGGAATCATTACTATTTTAATATCCCTGATTTAAAGAGAGACATTTTGCTCTTGGAAAAGTATTAAACTGTTTCCTTTTTCTTTAATGGAAACAATTCCCATTTGCAGTCATGTTGGCCTTGAAATTGCCCAGGGATAGTACTATGTGAATGTTTAATATACTTGTCTGAAATTTCTCCAGTCCTAATAAAGATTTTACACCGAAAAACAAAATCAATTTCTCTACTTTATTGAGGTTGGTTGATCTGCTGCTGTTTTCCAGCATTTTGTTTTTTTTATCATGGTGGCATCATATATAATGGATGAATGTTTTACTCCCCAATGAAAATGTTAAGGGACATTGGCTATTTCTAGTTTAAAAAAAAATGCACAGCATTTCTGATGTAGATTATATCAAAGAATTCCACGTGGAATCCAATGTGATACAATATTTTGCGTGAACTGACCCCGCAACCTGCAAGTAGCAGAACAATTTATATAACATACAAAGTGATTTTATTTTAATGTCCTCCCACATGTGTGATAGTGAATTGATCTTGGTGTTCAAAGTTATCAATTCTGAATGTAAAAAGACAAATTGAGACTCAAAGCTGAAACTCATACACACAACATTAGCTTTCCAAGCAATTTTGTAACTTTCCCTTCTGATTGTGGCTGGCATAAATTAAAAACACATACTGTAGATAAAATTAGCTTTACATCATTAACATGAATTTTCAGCCCTTTTGCTTTATCTTCTATGCTGACAGGCCGAACCAATGTAATAGATAAAGTGTGCATCCTTTACCCATATTTATGTTGAATCACACTTTTTCATTTGGCTAGCCCCCACTTTTTAAATTAATTTGAATTATTTTTTCACTGTTGTAAATGAATCAGATTCATCCATCTTTCTTGTAGGAGAACTCAAAGTGTGCAGAATATTGAGACTCTTTTACTAGTGTCAAAATCCAGATACCCATTCAATGGGCAGAATGCAAAAACTGAATAATGTGATTATGAACGTTTGTGTTCCTTTCATTTGACATTGCAAAAAATAATGTTATTTGCCATTCCCAAACATTTTCTAGAAAGAATTGTTATTGAAGTATGCATCAAACATGGACTCAGAAGCAATTGAGATTACAAGGCCTTTCAGCCCATCGTATCTATGCTAGCTGAATAAACTGGCCATCAATTCTAATCCCATTTTCCACCACACAAATTGCAGCCTTGCAGTTTACAGCATTTCAGATGCAGATCCCATTTTCTTTTGAGTTCTTGTTCAAATGCTTAGGAATGAAAGAGAAAGCTTATTTCTGTTTAACCTGAGAATCTGGTAAAATGCTTTACTGCCAGTGAACTCAAGACGGAGAATCTCTCACTAGCAGTGTGCTACTGTGCTCTTATTATTTTTTCTGCTGTTATTTGTACTGTTGGGGCATTGACTTCTGCATTTTAAAAGGGTAGCAACCTAACCTTTGTTTAGTTTTAACGTTACGGGCTACATTTGAAATATGGAGAGTATACTGCGGTAGCTTGTGATTGGGTCTTAAGTGGGACTGACAGTATTTGAGTTCATGCAGATCCAAATACAGAAGGAATTTCAAGTCAGTCTGACTTCAGTTTCTAGCAAAAAAATTTAGAAATATTTCTAAGTTGATCTTCCTGAAGTTAGTATGTTCAAGAAGTTTGGGCTATAGGGAGAGGTTGAATAGACTGGGACTATGTTTCCTGGAGCGTTGGAGGCTGAGGCGTGACCTTATAGAGCTTTATAAAATCATGAGGGGCATGCATACAGTCAATATCAAAAGTCTTCTCCCCAGGGTAGGGGAGTTCAAAACGAGAGGGCATAGGTTTAAGGTGAGAGGGGAAAGATTTAAAAGGGACCTGAGGGGTAACGTTTTCACGCAGAAGGTGCTGTGTGTATGGAATGAGCTGTCAGAGGAAGTGGTGGAGGCTAGTACAATTACAACATTTAAAAGGCATTGATTAGGATGAGTTTAGAGTGATATGGGCCAAATGTTGGCAAATGGAACTAAATTAATTTAGGATATCTGGTCGGCATGAACGAGTTGGACCGAAGGGTCTGTTTCCATGCTATATGTCTCTATGACTCTGCCACTCTATGACTCTAAACCATAAGACATAGGAGCATAAATTCGGCCATTCGGCCCATCGAGTCTCCTCCACCATTCAACTGTGGCTGAGAAATTTCTCAATCCCATAAAAGGCCATAAGACATAGGAGCAGAACCTACATTAGTTTAATCATAGAACAACTGGAGTTGGGGGAAAGAATTTGGATTAGCATTATTAGAAAAGTATATTGGCGTTTTTTAAAAAAATTAGAAGAAATACTAATTTTCAAAAAGTAGTCATTAAAAAAAACTGTTTGTGTAAGTACCATGATTTCCACAACACAAGCAATTTCACCTTATCACGTTTTAATGATTTAGAATGACCTAATGGTCCATTACACTCAGTCATGGAGCAGACTAAATCTGTTAGTTGAAGCAAACCATATGCATGAAGATTTCTATGACTACAGGAATGGATAATACAATTATTTTCAAGCACTGTTGCAAGGAAAACTGTAGCTGAAAATTGCAGTGTGTCTGCTCTGATTTTATCTAGGTTAAGAGAATGCAGCATTAATAAAACCAACCAGCACACTTAAATCAGGAAGTACTCAATCAAAATTGAGTGAACGCACACATGCACCATCTGCATACTGCAGCTCTGGACAGCAGAATTCTAATTGCTAGAATAGTTTGGAGACTACTTCTGGTGCACAGATTTTCAGCATAATTGTGACTATCTTGGTGGTCCTCCAAGAGTGTGAAGGTTGGAATAATGCAAGGAACAGACTATCTTAGCCACAAGACAATGGCTGCAGAGGGAGACTCCAGCAAAAATGTGAGACACATACAGGACACTTAAGATGGAGTACATTTGTGACCAGTCACCTTGGAGAAGATTGAGAACTTGAGTTAAGGTATGCCTGGCACTGCCCAGGAGTAGAGGCAGTAAGCATGAGCTGTAGTGCTGCCCCTGGTCTGGAATCCCATACTCTGACCTCAGTACAGCAGCTCCACCCTGGACCTGAGCACACTGGGCACCTTCCAATCCTGGGCTTCAGTTGATCAACTCTGATCTATACTTCCTAACACATGTTGGGCCCTGGTGCTACTCTAACAGTTCCCTTCTGCAGCTTCAATTGTTTCAATTCCAGGTTTGATCATTAATGTCCATGATGCATGTGAAGGAAAGGACGTGTCTGACCATTGAGGCTGTGCAAAATGGTCATGTGCCGATGGTCTGCAGACCCTCAGGGTTGGCCAGCTTTGGTTTGTTTGATCTTTCCTAGACTGTTCCACATAGCATTGCGATAGTGCCTCACCGTGGGACTGTTACCTCCTTGTAATGGCAAGACTATTTTCACAAGGGCAATACAGTTGTTACTTCTTCCAGTATGAGGAGGACTCAACAGGATCAACTGAGCTTGCATTGTATTGCTCTTGTTCAAGTCAATGATTGCTGCTGAAAGTTCTATCTTCTGTTATTCAAATCAAACTACAATTACTTAGTTCCACATTACAGACAACTATCCCTTCTCAGTACTATGTTCTCCAGACTGTATACTTGCATATATAATGGTGCTGCCTTAGTTCTTAGTGAGCATAGGAAAGAAGTTAGAGAGAAAAACATGCAAGAGACTGAACCCTCCTAAAAAGGGAGAAGATTTGGATGTCAAAGTAACAGTTATACATTCTGATTTAGGGGAAGTGACGGACTAATGGTAATATGGCTGGACTGTGCATACAGAGCCCAAGTAATATTCTGGGACTTGGGTTCAAGTCCTGTGACAGAAGATGGTAGAATTTGAATACAATAAAAATCTGGAGTTGAGTCAAATGATGACCATGAATCCATTGTTGGTTGTTGGGAAAACCCGTATGGTTCATTAATGTCTTTTAGAGAAGGAAACTGCCACTTTTACCAGGTGTAACTCCAGACTGACAGTACTGTGGTTGACTCTTAACTGCTCTCTGTGAAATTAGAGATGGATGATAAATGCTGGCCAGCCAACAACAGCAACAATGCCTACTAGGTGAACTGTTACTGTGCTATTGTGTAATGTCTTTTTGTCTTACTTAGTAAGATGCAATACTTATGCTAGCTTCTCTTCCATATGCGTGAGTAGGATAATACTGAACGATTCAATAGATATTTATTACAGCTCCTGCTATACACATACATATAGTCATAGGCATGTTAGTATCTGGATTAGCTATTTCATTATAAATGGCATGCTCTTGTCAACATCTCTCCCTTCAAGTAGCTGTGGTTAAGAAGAAGACTGAGACCTTTATTCCTTGGTCTCAGACTATGAAATGGTGATAAGTGCTGAGCACATGTCTTAAAGGAATACTATATACTAACTGAGAACACAACACCAAGCGGTCTGTTTATTAGATTACCTCCCATCCCATTTTGCAAGCACATTTGGAAGCGTGCACATTTTATAGCTACTTCATAATGTTATAATTGGCCATGTAAAACTACATTAATTTAGCTTGTTTTCTGCAATGTACCTTGACCAGATGATATTATGGTCCTGTTTTTCTAACACACTCTTATTCTCCATGATTGTGAATGGAATGCTTTTTTGAAAACTATCAGACAGCATATTTCCACACTCTGGGCCCTAAAATAGGACAACTCACTTGACTGGCTCAAAAACAGAGCCATTAACATTGACTGTAGAATATCCCATAAGAACATGACCCTTCTTGCATGCTCACCTGCTAAATTCCCCTGCGACTATTTACCATCTATTACAATGAGACCAATGATTTTGAAGCCATGAATTTCCTGCAGTTTTGCTTGGAATGTACTAGGGGGTCCATTAGAATCAACAATATAAGTTGCAATAGTTTCAAAACACACCCCAGTTGAATTGAGATACTTTTGGACCACCAGGTTTGAATTCTGTATGTCCAGAAAAACACACCGGAAAAAAAAAACACACCGGATCATCAACGCCACACTCACAGGAATCCGATTCACGAGAGAAGAAGAAAAGGACAGCCAACTCCCATTCCTATACGTGATAGTACAGAGAACACCGAACGGAGAATTCACCACAAGGGTATACAGGAAAGCAACACACACAGACCAAGTCCTAAACTATGAAAGTAACCATCCCAACACACACAAACGAAGCTGCATCAGGACACTATTCAAAAGGACCACAACACACTGCAGTACACCAGAACTGCAAAAAGAAGAAGAGGAACACCTATACAAGGTATTCGCCAAAAACGGATACCCGCGCAACTTCATCAACAGATGCCTAAGAGACAGACCACGGAACGAGGACATGCCACAACCAAAAGGACTAGCCACACTACCATACATCAGGAGCGTTTCAGAACTGACAGCCAGACTACTGCGACCCTTAGGATTCATAACGGCACACAAACCAACAGCCACGCTCAGACTACAATTCACTAGAACGAAGGACCCGATACCCAACATGAGCAAAACTAATGTAGTGTACAAAATACCATGCAAGGACTGCACAAAACACTATATAGGACAAACAGGAAGACAGCTAACAATCCGCATACATGAACATCAACTAGCCACGAAATGACACGACCAGCTATCCCTAGTAGCCACACAGGCTGACAACAAGCAACATGAATTCGACTGGGACAACACTACTATCATAGGGCCAGCCAGGGAATTCCTAGAGGCATGGCATTCATCCACAAACTCCATCAACAAACACATCGACCTGGACCCAATATACCAACCACTACAGCGGACAGCTGAGACTGACACCCGGAAGCGGCAAGGACAGATCACTATAAATACTGGAAGAAACATCAAAGAAGCGCTTTGCAGGAGGCTCCAAAGCACTGATGATGTTGCCTAGCCAGGGGACGAAACGTTTGCAACAAAAACTTCCAGCTCGGCGAACAGAACCACAGGAAGTTTATAAGGTTGAGGGGGGAATCTGATTGAGACTTTCAGAATACTGAATGACCTGGACAAAGTGCATATTGGGAAGATGTTTCCATTGGCAGGAGAGATGAGGACTCAAAGGCACAACCTTAGAGTAAAGGGACAACCTTTTTAGAATGGAGATGTGGAGAAACTTCTTTAGACAGACAGTGGTGAATCTTTGCAATCCATTGCCACAGAAGGCTGTGGAGGCCAGGTCATTGAGTATATTTAAATCAGAGACAGGTAAGTTCTTGATTGACAAGGGGATCAAAGGTTATGGGGAGATAGTAGGAAAATGAGGTTGAAAAACTTCATTTCAGCATCACTTGCTCGATGGGCTGATTGGCCTAATTTATGCCCCTATGTTTCATAGTCTAAATTCTATTCACAATATCCTTGTATTACACAACATATTTAGCTCTCAACGAAGGAACACTTTGATTTAAAATACTCATTTTTATTTTCAAATCCCTGCGGTGTGGTGGTGGGCAGGCACGTCATGACTATATTGTTGCTCAATGCTAAAAGAAGTTTGTATGGAGCAAGGCGAAGAGACATGGGGCTTTATATTGTGAGTTAGATCGTAATTGAATGAAGAATTAACTGTACCTTTACTCGAAGAATAACTATTAAGCATGTACATACAATTGCATTAGTGATACCAAGTATTGTGGAACTAGAATTAAGGTTTGGAGGGTTGCAGAGGCATGTTTTTTTTTAACCATCTCATATGTAATTATGTTCAATAAACCCTGCTAATATTCACTGATATGAATGTAGACCCAATCTTGCAATAGTAGTATCATTGTCGGCTTGGCACCAAGGATGAAAAAATGAGAATTTTGTGTAATAGGCAAGAGTTGGGGCAATGACAGTTTTGGGTTGATTGGTACATAATGTTCTCTCAGCTGCTTAAATGGATGTCCAAGGTTTAATATAAAAGGAACCACAAGCTGGCCAAGCAAAACATTCAGAATTGAAAACAGGAGCAGGTGTAGATCACTAGTCTCTAATGTGGAGTTCCAGTGACCAACTAAGGTGGACAAAGTCAGAAGCCACACAACACCAGGTTATGGTCTAACAGGTTTATTTGAAATCATTAGCTTTTGGAGTGCTGCTCCTTTGTCAGTTGAAGTGGAGAAAAGTGCATGGGCACAGAATTTATAGGCAGAGAGATCATGGCAAGATAATTCCAAGTAATTAAGAGTGTCAAAAGATAAGGACAAATGGTATGAGTGGACTGTTGACAGTTTGAATAATAAGACTTTGCAGATGATCAAAATTGTCAAATGGTGTGAGTAAAGTGTCAAAAGCTGAATGGCAAGTGAAGGGGTGACGAAGGAACGGTGCTCCGAAAGCTTAAGATTTCAAATAAACCTGTTAAACTATAACTTAGTGTCATGTGACTTTTGGCGAGTTTCTTTGGAGGGATTTTGTCAAAAGTTATCTGAAAATCAAAGTACACTACACCCATTGGTTATCCTTAGTCTATTCTGCTACTTGTATCTTCAGGGAAAAAAAAACAGTCATTCTCTTAGCATGATTTTCCTTTCATAAACCCACACTGGCTTTTGTCGACTCCTGTTGATGCGTTTCACATATATGTTATTGTCTTTTATTGCAGATTCTAGCATTTTCCCCACTAACTATATTTGGCTAACTGGTCTGTAACTCTCTTTTATCTTTCTCTCAATCATATTTTAAAAAGTGGGCTAATGTTTGTATCCTTTCTGTTGAATTTTAATTGCCATTATAAGTTTTCCAGCTTCTGACTGTGAGGGTCCAATATTTGGCTTTGCTAATCTTTTTCTCTTCATGTATTTATTAGACAGAACATTAGTTTTTAGATCAGATTTTGTTGCAGAAGAATGGATTGGAGCAAAACTGTGAAGAGACTTAAACACAAACATAAACTTATATTCAATCATCGATGAGAGCGCTGTATGATGAGTTTGCCGTATGAGCAGGAATCTGTCTGGGTAAGGCAGAGTGCAGCTGAGGTTTGGATGAGCTGAAGTGCAAGGAAAGTAGTAAGTATTGGAACAGGCACATATGTAAATGAAAGGCATGTTGATAATGGCACATGAACTGAAAAATACATGCTACAGAGATAGAAGTAAATGGTCTCGTTCAATCTCCAGTAAGTGCCAGGGTACAGGGGAAACAGTGGCATGATTATGGATTGCTTGCAGTCTCTGAAGATAACGGGCCAGGATTTAATCTTGACAATGTTATTGTGTGCCCATTATCTATTTTTGTCAAGTTGCTGACCTCACTGTACTACTGGACATATTAATCCATCTCAAACAAATTGACTCATACTTCTGTTCAGGAAATGGAGAAGGGAAATGGGGTGGAAATATGCAAAGAATTCTTTTGCTAATAGTGCTCAAAGTAATTTTCAACGTTTTATTCTGAAACAATTTCTTGAACACGCGGATAATTTTCCATATTCGCATTATCAGCAAATTTCCCTACTTTCATCCCACAACCTTTCCTGCAAACTAGCAGCTGGTAGGAAAAGAACTTCTCAATTTCTTTAAGAAGAATCAGTGAAATAATACTCTAATCATTGGCCTACCTACTCTGACATCCTTTTCCATAGTCAATTGTTTTGGGTTGCTGCATGGATTTTGACAGTGGTTTTTTTTATGTGTTCTTTCACACCTGTAAATGGTGAAGATGACTGCTTTGCCTCTCCACCAAAAGTATTTAAAATCTGTTGTGAATGCTAATCAAATTTGTCATCAGTAATATCAGATAATATAAGATTATTCTTCAAGAAGATCCCTACCTGACAAAATGATACTTGTGGAATTTAGATTTTGTTGTTTCTCTGTAACTATTTTGAACAAAACCAGCTGTTTCTATTATCTGGTTACTAGGAATATTTTTGAATCTGTACACTATTTTTTCTCTTGTGTGGCATGATTCTGTCCAAGCAAAGAATATGATTACAAAAGAGTGTTAGTAAAGTTCTAAAACATTAACATCACAGTTCCTTTCTCATGTTGACATGTTTTAATCAGGTCAAAATGATATCACTTGAGTATAATCATTGATAAAGATAATTTGTTAACAAGTTGAGGCATTAATTTACTTATATTAAACTGTTTAACACTTGAATTGTAAAGCAAAGGAAGGTAATGCAAAATGAACATGGCCATCATCTGCTAACAATCATTGCTAGCCTCCTTGTATATTTGTGCAATTTGCATCAAAATTAATGATCTATGTTTAAATCTGATTCAGATCTCTTTACTCAGTTAAAAATATTTTGGCAATGTTCAAGTCTCAGAACCCACTGCGATTTAAGTGACCTGTTATTCAATGATCCATCCCTTGCATTGATAGAAAAAAAGAGGCTGGAAATTCTGCATCTTGTTATCACAAAATGTTTTGAAATAAGCAGTATAACACTCCATTGAAGTAGCAGTTAAATGCATTTGATTTCAAAGTGACCTATTTTAAATTCCAGACTTTAAAAATTGAACAATTAAACAATTGGTGAACAATCCCTCATGCTTCCTTTGCAGGCAAATGCTTCTGATACATGAAATTGGCAGTGTCTAATTTTGACTAATGCAAGCTCTAATAATATCGCAAATTATAGAGTTTTAAATATTCACAATGACTTGAAATTTTCACAGAAGCATTCTTCCTCAATATTTGCTGGAAGTGGAACAGAAGCCAAGTTTGTTTGTGTAAATTAGTCTTTCATAGTGCATCAGCGAATTACGCCAAACTAACAGCAGCTCCCAGAAAATGTCTTTGGAGCATCCCTTTTTCCTGTGACTCAATCTTTTGCAACTCAGCAAGGGATTAACCAAGAATACAACAGTTTAGCAAAGTGGACCCTAATTTCATTATCATTGCAGGTGATTTATAGATGGATACTCTCATAAAAAATAACATTATTGTCTGTGATAATTATTACCTGCTCACCTTCTGGATACTTTTTTTTTGGATTTACACAGCTGTCATTGCACTCCAAAATAACCTTTTCTTTCATGAAGTGCTTTCTGCCATTTTGACAACATAACGAACTGTGTGGTGCAAGAATGTAATTTTACTTAACGTATCAAAATTTATACCTCGACTCAAAAGCAGTAGATAGAAGTTTTGATTTGTAACCACTTTATGACCAATTCTTTTGGTTACAGCTGAAGCAATTGTTCACCTCTGGAGGCAAAGCTGCATTTCCTTGTAGAGATAGCAGAATTTATGTGAGTTGTGTATCATTCCAGAAAATAAGATGTATAATCATTTGATAGCAAAGAACTTGACTGTAAGTGAAAAATGAGTTTCTTTGAAGGTTCACGTTTTGCACTCAACAACTCGGGAATTATGAAAGTGAAGGAAAACAATATTTACAATGAATGGTTAGTGCGGATTCGTTGCCAAGTAGTACCAGAAGTACAATGAAGATTGCCCTAATTAATGTTGAGTAGACAAAGACAATGTACACATGATCAGCAAAGAACAGAACCCCGATTTTAGTAAATGGAGCTGTCAAGTTTACCAAGCTACAGCTGGATGGATAATAATAAATTATGTCATTAAGGATAATCTAGCAAACATTGCCCACTTGAAGAATTACATCCAGTGTTAAATACTTTGTTCGTAGATTTGCAAATTGAGGCTTTTTGGGCAGTGACTTCCTTACTTGTTGTGAATACCCAAAAGAATCTGCTGTTTGAGATGATCCTCCAGTCACTTGGTATATATGGCCTAGTATCCTATCTCCACTGAAATTGATAAACTATATTACCCATTTATGATAAATATAATTGCACCCATTTAGGAGCAGCAGGCAATATAAAACATGTCCTGTCCAGGAACAGATGGCAATTCTGAACACAGAGTAACTCAAAATTTTGGCTTATAGGAATGTTGATTCAGTATACTTGGGCTGTGAGACTTCCTGACATGATACACTTGACTGGAAAAAATTGGAGGAAATTTTTGCAATTTGTATTGTTGTAAATTGTGACAAACTGCAGTCACAGCAAAAGAAGAGAAATTACTGTAAAGCAATCTAGTGCCATTGGGAGAAAGTGGGAGATAGAGACTTACTGTATCAGACAGATCCATCAGGGACATGAGATATTGACTGGACATGCAAGTCTGTGACCAGAAAGGTATGTCTTGCAGACCACTGACTGACCCTAACTACTTGCTGTTGGAGAATTATTACAGTACGTGGTTCGCCAGCCAGTTCAACTCACTTAATTGGATTGATTCACATGCCTCCAACACTGTTGTTCCTGGGAGACCACACAAAAGGAATGATATAATCACATTTGACCAACATAGCCCAGCCATAGAATCAGACAATCCCTACAGTATGGGAGCAGACCATTCCATAGTTGAGTCGACATGGACCCTCCGAAGAGCATCCCACCCAAACCGACCCTATCCCCGTAACCCTGCATTTCCCACAGCGAATCCACCCAGCCTGCATGTCCTTGGACACTATGAGGCATGGCCAATCCACCTAAAACGCAACTCTTTGGGATATGGGAGGAAACAGGAGGAAACCCGCACAGACATGGGAAGACTGTGCAAACTCTACTTGGACAGTCAACCGAGGCTGGAGCTGAATCCCAGGTCGCTGGTGCTTTGAGGCAGTAGTGCTGACCACTGAGCCACTGTGTCACCCTAATGGTCCTCCACATTTATCAAATGTTGGTGCCACAAAGCAGCAGGAAACTCTATATTATCATTTGAAACAGAATAGTGCAGCATTGTCTTAAAATCTGTCTGCCAGTAGATTTTAACGGCTTGAAATTTCTGTTTCATCAATGCATTATTAAAATTGATGGTGAGAACTGTACAGAGGCTATTTATGTATCAACCCATTTACCCCTGTCACTGTATCTGCAATAAGACCTTGTACTGAGATCTGTACACTTCAGACATACAATTAAATCAAATTAGATTTTTTAAAAATTACTTGTCACATTTCCTGCCTTATTGCATGTATATTTTCTTTTCATAATGCAGTTGTCATTATGCATTGTCTGAAAGCCTAGGAGATTGCGTTTGTGCTACAGCCGCCTACACTGTTGCCATCAGTTACATTTATAACTGGCTTGCAGAGGGTGCAGTTTAAATAGGGTGAGCTGATGTCTACTTTGTTTCCGGATATGAGACTGAATGTGCAGAATTCTCGTCCAAAGTTGGCAAATTGTCCTCCAGCAAAAAGCTGACAGAAATTCAAATGGATCAATAAAAGAGTTGAAAATGCATTTTGTCTCTTACATTAGGTGGATTGTTTACAACATGGAGAGATAACTAATTTTAATGTTTTCTACTCTCACCTAAGTTCTCAAAAGTGGTGTTTAACAAAGAACAAGCAATTTATTTATAGCAAATATATTCCATAAATTCATAGTTAGAGGAAACATTGTTTTCACAGAAATAACTGAAAAATTTGTAAAATGTTAAAACTCAAATCCTGAGAAACTTGCATTTTTAAATTGGAACTGTTATTTTCTGGTATGTTTTCTGTATAATTTTGAAAATAATGCAACTAATTTAAAAAGAAAACCTAGATTTATCATTAATTACAGTTACAACACCACATCTACTCACTCATTTAAAAAAATAAAATTGCCCAGCTATATCCTGTTTATAGAAAACAGGACAAATCCATCCCAACCAATCAATCTACTCTCGATCATCAGTAAAGTGATGGAAGGTGTTACCAACAATGCTATCAAGCCAGCATTGGCTTAACAACAATCTGCTCAATGGTAGTCAATGTATCCTGCTGGAGTCACTAGGATCCCATTATTGCCTTGGTCTAAATATGGGTAAAAGAGCTGAATTCCAGAGGTAGCTGTGAGTGAATGCCCGTGACATCAAGCCTGCATTTAACCAAGAGTGGCTTCAAGAAGTGCTAGCAAAACTAGAGTTCATGGGAATTGGGGAAAAGTCTCTGCTGATTGGAATCGTAAATGCACAATTGAAGGTGGAAGTCAGTCATCTCAATTCCAGGACATCTCTGCAGGAGTTTCTAAGGATAGATACTTCTAATTGACCAATTCAGAGATATTATGACATACCTCTGAAACAGGTAGGACTTGAAGCTGAGCCTTCTGGCTTAGTGGTAGGGATATAACATTGCTCAAGCGCCCTTAAAAGTGGACTGCAACTGATCTTCCCAGAGATGCTTCTATCCAAGTATTAAACAGGCCCAAGTCTGCTTAGCCTTTGTGATTAAACATGATTGGGCATTTTCAGACTAGTAGGACCAGAGGCAGTTCCTCAGGATAATGCCTAATGTCCAAACTACTTGTGCTGCTTTAGCAATAATTTTCTCTTCACTGTAAGATCAAAAGTATGGATGTTCACTGATGGTGGCACAATGTTCAGCACCATTCATGATTCCTCAAATACTGAAGTAGTCCATGCCCAATTGCAGCAAGAGCTGCACAATAATCCAGACTCGGGCTAATGAATAGCAAGTAATATTTAGGTACCACAAGCATTGGGCAAAAAAAAAGAGAGAATCTAACCATCACCCCTCGATGTTCAGTGGCATTGCAATCATTGAATTCCCCATATCAACATCCTGTTGTTTAGCATTGACCAGAACCCAAATGAACTCACCATCTAAGTACTGTGGCTACACGTCAGTCCAAGGGCTAGGAATCTTGCACTTGGTAACTTTCCTCCTTATTTCCCAAAGCCAGTCTACCACTTACAAGGCACAAGTTAGGAATGTGATGAAATGCTCTCCATTTGCTTGAATTGGGGAAGCTCCGACTGTAATGAAGAAGCTTGACACCATTCGGGACAAAGTGGGCCACTTGACTGTCACTCCAGCACCAATGCACAATAGCAGCAGTATACTATTACAAGATACACGGTAGAAATTCACCAGTAGAATGGTTCGATGCTCCTGGTTGAAATTTTCACTGGGCTGCACAGCAGAGTACCCAAAAGGTAGTACAGCAGTTCATCGTTAATCCCTGAGATTTGAGACCAATTTATGGAAGGAATAAGCATTTGCGCTATACTTTCAATTTTACAGCACTTGTAGAGGAGAGACATTCTATATGCTTTCTTCATTCTTTATCCATTACTCTGTTAATGATAGTTAATTACAGTAACTTCAGTGAAAACAGTGAGTAAAGTTTAAAAAAGTTATATTTTGAGATACTGCAGTTCCCATGTCTGTCTGATTTTTAGTAGAACATCCTCCAACAGCTCGTTCAGTTTATGTCTGCATAGGATATGTGAGGAAATGAAGGTAAATGATTACGTCATTGCTTCAGGCATAAAATTGTCTCCAAATGTGACTTAACACCATTTGAGAATTTTACATTAAGTTTATAACCTGTCACTTTCCACAGCTAAGTTCTTTGAGAAGGTGACCAAGGAAGTGGACGAGGGTAAAGCAGTAGATGTGGTGTATATGGATTTTAGCAAGGCGTTCGATAAGGTACCCCATGGTAGGCTAATGCAAAAACTACAGAGGTATGGCATTGAGGGTGCATTAGAGGTTTGGATTAGGAACTGGCTGGCTGGAAGGAGACAGAGGGTAGTAGTTGATGGTATAGGTTCATCTTGAAGTGCAGTTACTAGCGGTGTTCCACAAGGATCTGTTTTGGGACCATTGCTGTTTGTCATTTTTATAAATAACCTAGAGGAGGGGCTTGAAAGCTGGGTGAGCAAGTTTGCAGATGACACGAAAGTCGGTGGAGTTATGGACAGCGAAGAAGGATGTGGCAGGTTACAGCGGGATATAGATAAGTTGCAAAGCTGAGCAGAAAGGTGACAAATGGAGTTCAATGTAGCTAAGTGTGAAGTCATTCACTTTGGTAGGAGTAACAAGAAGATGGATTACTAGGCTAATGGTAGGCTACTTGGTAGTGTGGATGAGCAGAGGGATCTTGGTGTCCATGTAGACAGATCTCTGAAAGTTGCCACCCAGGTAAATAGTGCTGTGAAGCAGGCATATGGTGTACTGGGCTGTTGCAGTTGTATAAGACTCTGATGCGGCCTCATCTGGAGTATTGTGTGCAGTTTTGGTCGCCATACTATAGGAAGGATGTGGAGGCATTGGAACAAGTGCAGAGGAGGTTTACCAGAATGTTGCCTGGCATGGTAGGAAGATCGTATGAGGAAAGGCTGAGGCACTTGGGGGTGTTCTCATTGCAGAAAAGAAGGTTTAGGGGAGATTTGATAGAGGTGTACAAGATGATTAGGGGTTTAGATAGAGTTGACAGTGAGAACCTTTTTCCAGTAATGGAGTCAGCTGTTACTAGGGGACACAGCTTTAAATTAAGGGGTGGTAGGTAAAGGACAGATGTTAGGCGTAGATTCTTTACTCAGTGGGTTGTGAGTTCATGGAATGCCCTGCCAGTAGCAGTGGTGGACTCTCCCTCTTTATGGTCATTTAAGCGGGTATTGGATAAGCATATGGAGGTTATTGGGCTAGTGTAGGTTAGGTAGGCTTCGGTCTGCGCAACATCGAGGGCCGAAGGGCCTGTACTGCGCTGTATTTTTCTATGTTCTATGTTCTATGTAAACAATAACATACCTGAGAATTTGTAAGCCTTTGGCATTGGAGGCTCATCTATCATCTCTTTGCTGTATCAAAGCTCAACACACAAAATTAATATTTACTTTTGTTGATGTTTTACCAGGAAACTGCTGGTAACCCACTACTTCTGTATTTTCTTTCGTTAAGGGCAGATTAATCAGGAAGACTATTGAACAAATGCTAGTGTTCTTCTTGAAGCCAATCTGTAACAATTTAATAATGCTCCTGCAATATCAACTGAACTATATTGAATGCTTTATCTAGGTGGCTGAAAAGTATATCTGCTGTTGTTTGGCAAACTCTGACATCGCCAGTATTCTAAGAGATGGCAAATAAAATACTCTCCTTGATGCATGGTAGTATTGATATTAATGCCTGAGGAGTTTGTCACCAATTACATAAATGATGACAACTGTCTGCCGATTGCATCATACTTTGAGTCCAAAACAGATTCGCAATGAGGTAGAACAGTGGCAGAGGAGAAAAGGAAGCAAACCTTCGAGATCTCACCACCTCATGGGATGTCATGCCTCCTGTGACCAAAGATCTGTGGGTTGAGAATTGACTTGTTTAGTCACATGAATTACCACAGCAGAAATCTGTGAGCTTGAGTCTACATTACCCTTGAACTGAGGAACATCTAACGCAAATTACCATTCATGGATTTCATTAACAGTAAAATGCTTTGGAACATTCTCAAGTTTTAGGAGGCTATAGATAAATGCAAGTTGTTTTTGGTGAAATTTAACTGTGAATGCAGTAAACATGACTAAAGTTGATTTGGTTTAGGGCATTTTCCTATCCTGATTCTTTTTTGGGCTTCAATAAGACCTTTCTAAGATTTAAAACAATCTACTTAAACATTTTAAGCTTTAATAGTATTGATGATGCCTCAAGCAGTAGCATGATGGATCATCAAGGGACAGTGTTATAGAACTATGGGATTATAGATTTGTGCCTATGGTCTTGCACAATAATCCCTCTGAGATGCTGAATTGAGGCCACAAATTTTCTCGTATTTCAGGGAGTGGAAAGATTGAAAGAAGAGTCAATATTGAGTGATAGTTGAGCATTTTATGGGTAGCTGGTTAATTGTGGGATTGGCAAGTGGCTTGGTTTGATTATTAATATATTTCTTTGATTTGAAATGTGATGGGAAAGAAAGAATATATAAAAATGAAAGTGTAGATTCCATTTATTTTTAAAATGGATTTATAACTATGTTAAAACAATATATAATAATATGTAGAATTAGGCACATTAGTTCTGGTATGACTCTTTATTGGTTTCATAGCAAAGAGATTGATCCTCGCAATATCTGAAGGATTTTAAAAAAAATTGTGATTCAGACAAATAAGCACTGATTTGTTAAGTTATTAAACACCACATTGATTAAATGTAAACAGTTACGACTCACTAAGGTAGCATTCTGCCAATCGATCTCTATTGTTCCCAGAATCACCACAAATGTTAAAGATTTTATAAAGTATGCAAAGTTTGTGAATTTATTTGACCTTCAGACCCAGATGGACAGAGTATGAACCGGATTTCTATAGTGGGAATGAATCACTATTTATCAAAACTAGTTAGATCCAGCTGCAGTCACAAACCATTGGCATATAACACAAGTAATTAAAACTGTAAACCCTGAAAAACTACTGTGTGTGTATGTATGTGTGTGTGTGTATGTGCATGTGTGTGCATGTGTTTGTGTGTATATGTGTGTGTATATGTGTATGTGTGTGTGTGTGTGTGTGTCCAAGCAAAATAAAATAGATTAGGGATAGATGGAGGAAAAGCTGGAAAGATAGTTCAGTTGTTTGTTCCTGGGTATTGTTGTTGGGATTGTAAACAGTTTCACACATATCAGTTAAAAGTTAAAGCTTACAACAACTATTGCAGCCAAGCAAAATTTATTTTCTCCAGGTTTACAGTGAGATTTGACTGCAGAGAACAGAGTGACTGCTCCTAAATGGGTAATGGGGGTGTGTGGGGAAGGGGAGCGGCAACTGAACACCTCTCTCTCTCTCTCTCTCCCCTCCCCACACCGCCTCTCACTCCCTCATTTTATTTAGAGCTCCAAGTTGTTCAGTTACCTAAGAACCAATCACACAGTTGCTGATAGGTGAAAGAGTCCCTGTCATTGAGAACTATCGCCAGCCCATAGATGAGTAAATTTCTTCTTGCCAGGAAAAGCTGTATGTGTACACACTGTTAGGTTCACATTATCTGCAACTCAACTTTAATTACTGCTTGTTCAAGCAATTGTTTGCACAATGTCAGGCAGATTATTTGCATTCAAAACAATGGCCACTCATTCAATTTTTTTTTAAAGAACAGCTCTTTCTTATTTCCGTCCTCAATTTTTAAAAACATAACATAAAATAGCAGATTTTTGACAAAACAATTGAAAGCTAAATAAGAAGGAAAGAATGATAAGCAACAATCATACTTCAATTTCTTATTTATTGAAATATTTTTACTAATGTTTAATAATAATCAGTATGTTCAAGATTATTCTGTTGAAATACTAAAGCAATAGGTCATATTCCGCAATTCAACAGAATCTGTGGGGAAGGATTCCGTGACAATGTTATCTGCACATGTATTTTTATCAAGACCAACACTGTTGTTCAAAAATAGTTATAGCAGTCAGTAAAAAGCCAGTTACATCTGATTGGACGAGTGGCAATTTTATATAGGGTTCCCAACAGGATAGGGCAGTGCCAAATCGTGTCGTCATCACACAAACTGATTTCATTGATTTGCCATGAAGGGTGTGCACCCATTCTGGAGCCTACTTGGAACAATGAGTGACTAATGAAGCTTAAAGATTTCCTTTTTAAGCTGCACAAAGGTTAAATCCTACATTCATCGTCCATTTGAGTGATGATGATGATGCCACACTGACAAAAGCCCCTGCAAAGTTTGGACCAATGATTCTGATCAATTACCTTTTGACGAAAGGTCATTGGTCTAAAATGTTAATTCTCTTTCTCTCAATACATGCTATTGACTTGCTGAGTATTTTCAACATTATTTGTGTTTCAGATTTCCAGCATCCAGAGTATTCTTATTTTCTACTTGTATCAACGTGGATTATCTATCTTTGTTATAATTTGATCATTGCTTAATATGATGTGAAAGCTTCAAATGATGCTCTCTAGATTTTCATTTTCAAAACATTGATGTTTAGTTTCCATCTGACATGCCAAGTATCAGAATCCCACAGGTTATTGTAAGTTGCCTTTTAATTGTGTCTCAGTCGATAGCTGTTAATCCACAGTTGGAAAAAAGTGGCAGATTACTAATCTAGGTCATTCGTGAAACCTAATCCCAAATAAATTCATGTCATTGACAGCTGACAGACTCTTCATAAAGCAAAAGTTTCTGATGAGCATTAAATGGGTTGCTGTGCTGAAATTAAATTAGCATTCCCAGCTTGTTGAAATAACATGTTAACACTCAAAGTGCTAAAGACCACTAAAGACTCCATTAATCACTTGCTGTGATGACATTATTTACACTTGAAGTTACAATCTAGTAGAAAGCCCTTGTTGGAGGCACCGATGATTATTGTTGTAGAGAAGTGAAAGAATAAAAATGCACAAACTGCAATTGTACCGACACAAAACCAGATATACTCAGGAAAGGAAACATTACTCAAATGAAAATCTCAATGAAACAAAGCATGATCCCATTGCAAAATATTCTATACTCCATCACACAAGTTAATGTTAATTTTAAGTTAATTCACTACAGCAAATAACTTGCTAAACTTCCTTCAGTCTTTTTAATGCAAAATAATTGTGTTTAGAACATTGCCTGCTTGCTAAACCTTTGAAAAACACTTGCTCTCTCACACCTTGCAAATAAGCAGTGAATTGTGTGCTACATGTTGGCTTGAATTTTTTTATCTGTGATAACGTTGAAACTGTGAGCATTTGCTATCATTCATCCTCTGGAAACACTCCACTAAGTATATAAATCGATACGTTGTTGTCAGTGATTCTTCTTTCCTCCACAGGGTATACAGGTGAATCCCTCATTGTTGGGAATATTAGGAATCAGTTGAATTGATATGAACATCCACTCTTACATGACTAATTTCACTACAAAAACCCTCTGGCAAGTTGAATCTTGTTTGAATGAGGTATAACATTTTTGTAACTTGAATGCCATATTGTCATAGTTGCTGGTGAAAGCTATCCCTAGCATTGAAAAACTAATGTAATATTTGTGAAATATCAAAATTCTCCTTTAGAATAAATGCCATAACCAGGTATTCACATGAACATCTTTTGTTCATCCCTTTCTGTTGCCAAATGGACTCTGCAACATGGGAAGTGTGCATGGATTATCTTCCAAATGTGCTGAGCTTATTGTTCAAGAGGTACAGGAAAGGAATTCAGGATCTAACGAAGACGTTAAATTGTCTCATTGAATACCAATTGAAATTTTTCATATCTGTGAAGGTCATTGAATATAATTGCCTTCCCTTTACAGTTATGCAGTATCCGGATGACTGTTAGGGATATGTTTTTGCACTGAAATAACTCATAACAGATTGAGTTTTTTTTTTCTGTTAGCACTGTGCATTTTGCTATAAATTGCAGGTTCAAGTGAAATATGTTATAATTATGCGAACTGAAAAGTAACTAAATACCAATTTCTTTCTATGGATTAAAAATTGTTGACAAACAGGATACTGTGCATTGACTCAAGGGAGACTTGATTTTAGCAATATTGCTAAACTACAAATTGAAGTGAAATTCCCCAGATACAGATAACATGACCTCCTGACGAAATTGAATCTAAGTTTATATTTGTCGAAGTTACCTTTGTGAGATGAAATTTCTCATGGGAAAAATGATTACTTTTCGTCATATACCAAAACATGTCGTTATTCCAACTCAGCAGATATCAGGACATTGGATTTCTGGAAGCTTCCAATCTGCTGTGACTGTGGTCGCTTTGCTTTTGAGTTCTTCCATATCGCTTAGGAATTCAGCTCAAGCATTCATGTATGGCAAATGTCAAAAGTCTTCTGATTTCCAAAATGTGAATAGAGAATTTTTAAAAAATCATTTGTCATGCTGCACGTTACATTCAGCAAAGCTCATCAACTTAATTGCACAAATGTTTAATTTTTGGCTGGGTGTTGATGAGAGATGTTGTTAATTCTGAGCACCGAAGAAGACAACCACTTGGAAATAGATAAAAAGAGGTAACTATGACGCATGAAAACTGGAGGAGAATAAGCAATAATGCAGGAATTGGGGAGGAAATGACAAATTTTTGAGTCTCAGAATATTCATCGGTCTGTGAGCCCCTGAACTGTGTTAGCATTAAGATATTTTGATCACAGTCCAGGCTTTACTTGAAATGGCAATCAGACGGAAAAGTCTGTATTGTGAGATTAGAAAAGATTACATAACTGAAAAGAGAACTGCTTTGGGGGAAAAGAAGAAGCTAAAATATAAAGCTAATTCAAAATACGGAATCTTGGCAGAAAAGAAATGTCAGTTAAAGACAAAAAACAAATAATGGTTTATTTAGCCCAGTTGGCGAATATAATAAATAATTTCCTCATTAACAACATATTCTGAAACATTTCAACCACACCAAATCTGCACATTGCATGTTTAAGGAAATGCATTTTCAACACCCATGTCATATATAATGAATCAAGTATGTAAAAATTGTGAAGAATTAAAAGATGTTTTATTCATTTCTGGCATCAGGAAAGAATTGGCATGGATTCGATATTCAATGGTTGACGTTAACATGTATGACTATCTGACTGCACGACCTATTAATCTTTGGTTGTTTTCTACAAAACAAAATTTGAATACAGACCAGGAAATCTATTCACCTTGATCCTTTTATTGCAATGGTGTAAATTTTGACAAGCTGCTTTCACTCAAATTATACTTTAGATGTGCTTCCATTGGAGATGGCATGATCTTGGTTGGATGGAGGAGTTAGCAATGAGTGAGTTAGACATCTTGAATAAAAAAGGTTGAAAATGATGAATGTGATTCTTGTATACTATGTTTTTAGTATATTGAGTTTTTAATTGTATAGTCACTCGTAACTTGTGTACATTGCAAACTAGAAACAGGAGTAGGCCATTCAGCCACATAAGCCTTCTCCCACATTGAAAAAGATCATGGACGATCTGATTATGGCCTCAACTTCATAGAATTTGTACTCCTGAGTTTTAGTTTCTTCTTTTGAAACACTGGGCAGAATTAAATGATTCCTGATGAAGGGCTTATGCTCGAAACGTCGATTCTCTATTCCTGAGATGCTGCCTGGCCTGCTGTGCTTTGACCAGCAACACCTGGTTTCAACTGTGATCTCCAGCATCTGCAGACCTCATTTTTTACTCGAGAATTAAATGCCTGTCCAGATGCTGACTTAGAGGCAAGGAAACTATGTAATGTATCAGTACGCATGAAGTGGAGAACCTTTTGCATTCCCAACTCTACCTCCCCAGCCCAAATGAAGATCAGGTAGGGGAGTGAGGAAAGGAGGGAGGGGGTAAAGGTGTATTGAGAGAAAGAGACTCAGTGTTGAGGATTGTAAAGTATGTAGGTGGAAGATGAAGTGTTGCTCCTTCACTGGAGCACTGCAATAGGCCTGATACACAAATGTTGACATGGGAAGTGGTGTGTTGAAGTAGCAGACAACAGGAAGCTTGGGGTCATTTTTACAGACAGAGAATAAGTGTTGCACAAAGAGGCCACCCAGTCTGCATTTCTCGCTGCTTCCAGCTGCCTACACCACCCTACCGTCAACACTCCTGTTCTCAGCAGAAAGGCCCCCAGTGTCCAGATGCTTTCAGTAGACAAAAGGTCACTGGACCTGATACGAACCATTTTTCTCTCTGCATATGCTGCCAAGCTCACTGAGATTTCTCCAGCACTTTGTTTCAGATCTCCAACACCCACTATTCTTGGTTTTAATTTTGTTTTGACATATTTTAAAACTGTTTTTGAACAAACTAATAGCTACTATAGGTTTTTTTTGGCAGTATCCCAGTTTATAGTGATTTCATTGGAATGTTACAACTTGGTTTGAAGAGCATTGGGGCAGGGATGTTGCTTGGACAGCATAGTTTGGCATGGCAGTATGACAGGCCATGGAGCATAGATGGAGGAGCATTGCTTGGTAGAGGGGGACAGGAAGGGTTATGAAGAGTGTATGGGTGGTTAGGCATAATCTAGCATAGTGGGCGAGAGAACAATCTTGCTAGTTTGCCTTTCAGAAGGTGCCCTCATTCACGTTTTTAACACCTCAGAAATGAAATAAGCCACTTTAAGAAACTGGCCTGATTACCTGAAAATTGTGGTGGGGTAAATCCTCCTTATATCAGCAATGGAGTCTGTCATGTCATGAGTGTTGGGCCCGTCATGAAAAAGCGAGTGAAAATTGGAAAATCTGGGAATATGGCTTGAAATCATGAGCTTCCAAATAAAATCAGAAAAAGCTGGAGATTCTCAGCAGATCCGGTGGCATCTGTCGAGGGAGACCCAGAGTTAATGTTAAAGGCCAAATACTTTTTTGGAATGGAAAGCAAGGAGAAAATAATGTTTCTTGTTACAATTGACAAAAGGGAAGGAGGAGACAGTGAAGCAGACAAGGAAAATGCCCAATGCAAAAGATAGCAAGAATGCTGATATTCTGCAAGGAACATGAAATAGTGTGATTGATAGGTTTAAGTCAAAGAAAATAGATCATTTTTAGCAATGCCTAAAAATATGGGGGAGGGATGTAATCACAGTGGAGGACCAAGTTCTAAAGTTTTTAACCAAGTGTTGAGTCCTGAAGGCTATCAAGTGCCTAAGTGGAACATAAAGTGCTGGTCAAAAATTGGTATTGAGGTTCTCTGGAATATTATAGCAGACCTGGAATGGAAATGTAAGCATGGGAGTGAGATGGTTCATTGAAAACAACCAAAAGGTCCAAATTACAGAAAGTGGAGGTGTTGTACAAAGCAGTCACTCAGTCTGTGTTTAGTCTTACCAACAGACACCAATTTACTGCCCCTCAAATTGATGACCTCGCCCCTCCTCCGTGTATCTTGTTTTAGTCTGATCTGTTTTGAGATTTGACTTTGTTTCTCCTTTTCAAACCTACAGTTAATATTCATTTTACATCTCAATCTTTCCCTTCCCACCACTGACACTCTTTTTCCCTTTAGTTCTGGGTGCCCTCACCGCCTGTTCCACTCACTCCTGTTCCCCTCTGTCAAAAGCATAAAAACATTATTTTCCAGCTCCTTCACTTCCAAAGAAGCATCATTCGACTCAAAACATTAATTCCCCTTTGTTCTATGTAGATCCTACCAGACCTGCTGAGTTTCTCCAGCATCTGCAATATTTTCCTTTTATTAAAAGATTCCTAAGTCACCCCAGATTGGTAAGAATGTCAACCAGTACTTTTGTCCAAGTTGGAGTTAAATGCCTTGGAACTCTGCTACTACAGAATATATTCTTCTATAGATGGTTAATTATTCTAATGAAAGCCACAACCAATTTAGTACCTTCATACTTTTCTATAAAAAAGTGAAGTAACTTCATAAAGCATGCAGACATTTTAGCTTGTACATAGTCACAGCATTGTTTCAATTCATGCTATAAATAACTTCAAATTTCTGGCAGGTCACATGGCATTCTCCTATTAACTGTGCAATTTCTTTTCACTCAACACTACAAAATGCTTGGAACAAAATAAAATTGCTGTACTTTATACGTGCAACAGTTGGATCAATGTGCCATTTTAAATAACTTGCAGAGCATTGCATTAAATTATTTTAAATTTGTGATCTGACTTTTAATAGTAAAGTACAGTAGTGTTTAAATGGCTTCTAAATCATGCTAATATTTCTGGACATATGTTTTTTAATCCTTTGTTTTTTAGTAAATATGTTTGAGTGCTTAAGATATTGGCTGAGTGATTTGTCTCGACTGAATAAAAATGAAAAAAAAACTTGATAAAAATGAATTCACACGGAATTGAAGCTGATGCACATTGGAATAATGACTAATTCCATTTGTCATTTCAACTGCCTTGCACTATTGGGTTCAGTAAATCTTTCAACCATGTTTTTTACCCAGCAGTGTCATAAGAATTCATGATTCATGTAGACAATCTTCAAAGAAGAGCTACAAAATGGGGTTGGGAGATTCCCCTTCCCCCCCTCCCCCTACCCAGATTATGTTAGTCTTGGTCAATGTTCTAGTGACTGTTCAAGTTTAGTCATGAATACTAAGGGGTGACTAACTTTTTGACAGAAATTCTCAGAACCAGCGAACAAGGGAGGCATTTGGTCTGAAATTAAATGGGCACTGTCTGCATTGACATTTTTAAAACGGAATTACCAATATTTTTTCAAATATAAATTCCATACACTTTCAGAAGATGTTTTATGGTTTCCTGAGATATAGACCAAATGCTAGCAAATGGGAGTCGATTTACCTCTGATATCTCGTCAGTATGGATGAGTCGAACTGAAAGGTCTTTTTCTGTGCTGTGCATTTCTATGCCTCTGTAAGGTCGCATATAATAACTTCACACTCATATAGTTACTACTTATAGTAAAAGATGGAGTTAATTTTTTTTAAAAAGCAGAAGATTAGCAAGCTAACAGCAAAACAGAATTTTGATTAGTGGTGAAAGGTTAATCAGACTGATGGAAGGTGCAATTCCCTATTTGACAGGGATCGATTGGTGGAACTCCCATCTCCTCCATCTTCACTGAAGATTTGATGTCTGGACTTGGGAGTACAATGTCAAAATTCTGAAATGTCACCAAATTGGGGATGCAGTTAACAGTAAAAAAGATTGATATATTTCAAGACTAATAACTGAGGAAGGGTCACTGGACTCAAAATGTTAACTGTGATTTCTCTTCACTGCTGCTGCCAGTCTGCTGATCTTTTCTAGTAACTTCTGTATTTGTTCCTGATTTACAGCATCCACAGTTCTTTCCATTTTTATTTAGGGGTCATAAATGTAACTCCAATGATAAATCCAATGAAGGCTTCAGGAGCAATTTCTTTAATTAAATTGGTGAGATTGTAGAACTGGCTACTCCCAGAAGATGTGTTTTCCTTGGGGAAGTGGGAATCAAGCATTAGTAGCTTTGCTGACATCATGATCCTGCCTCCAGTGGCAATGCTGACAGGTGGAATTTTCAGTTTCTTGGAAAGCAAGGCTCTGAAGGCCATGACATTTTAAATTATTAGCTATTAATGTCACACTGAACTAGGCTTTCCATCCCGTGAAATGCAGAATAGCACTTTGCTAGTGACTGTACCATTCTAATAGCTGAAAACTTTCCATATTTGCAATTCTGTTCTTTCACTTGACAGCTTGCCATTTGTCAGAAGTAATGGCCAGGTAAGCATTTTTAATCATTCTTTACCTCGCCTAATCACAGGCCGGGCATCACTCATTTTATGAAACATAGCTATAACTCAAGTTATATCATTTCATGGTGAACTGTAAAGGAGGCAACAGCATTCTTACTCACAGTTAAAATTCCTCCTGCCTTCAAACCATGCATCATGTTTCCACTGTGCCATTCTGATTTGTAAAGACTTCCAGAAAGCCTCACTAAAAAGTGCAAAATATTAAGTGTTAAAGAAAGGGATAACTTGCAATCTGGCGCATTCTCGGTTCATTTGAACTATTCCAATAAAAAAACTTTTTTGAAGTATAGTTACTGTTGGTATATAGCACAAGGGTTTCCTCAAATGAGTTGAATTATTACTTAAATGTATTGTTTAAGAGTGCAATGCTGGGCAGAATTTTGGTGAACCTCTTTATTCCCTTTCCATCATACCGTAGGATCTGTAACCTCCACATGAACAAATCGTGTTTAATGATTAATACTCCTCAGCCATCACAGGTTGAGAGCAGACTCTTAAATCCGGGTGTCTGAAGAGTTGTTTTTAAATGTGATCCTTTCAGCCGGATTGCAGCAAGCAAAATGCATAAAAAGCCCTCCTGCATTGTACTACTTTGAGCAAATTCTCTGGCTTACAGGAGAAACATTCCTTTGTTAGAATGATAATGCCACCCTTTTATTTTTTGATTTGTGGTGCATCTGCAAAATAAAACGTAATTTGGTTGCATAGGACATAAAATATAATACTTCTATAAAAGCTGTATTCAATGGAAGTCTTGAAACATGAGCATAATGAGATTTATATTCTTGGTTTTGCAATAGATCACTGCACTTTGTAGTGTTACGTATTTTATGTTATGCAAATAAACCAAATGTAAACACACTGGGATAGTCTTATTGAAGTTCAGGGATATCAACGCCAGATGAGCAGCGCAGTGGCTCAGTTGTTAGCACTGCCACCTCACAGTGCTCATGACCTGGGTTTGACTCCAGCCTCGGTTGACTATCTGTGTAGAGTTTGCATATTCTCCCCATGTCTGCGTTGTTTTCCTCTGGGTGCTCCAATTTCCTCCAACAATCCAAAGGATATGCAGGTTCGGTGAATTGGCCATGCTAAATTGTTCACAGAGTTCAGAACTGTGTAAGTTTGATGCATTAGTCAGGGGTAAGTGTAGTGATTAGGGTAGGGAAATGGGTTTGGGTAATGTACTCTTCAGAGGGTTGGTGTGGACTTGTTGGGCTGAAGGGCCTGTTTCCACACTGTGGGGATTCTATGAACTCTACGAATTCTAAAGCTATGTTAATAACTCTTATTGTCTCATGCCGAGTATGAAAATGAAACTGAAGAATTCACAAAAATATTGCACAACTGAATTTCATGATTTACTTAGATTTATAGATATATATAGAGTCATATAGCAATTTGAAAGAACTTTTCTTCATGTAACTGAGGAAAAATTTCTCGTTGAAGGCCAGTAACAAAGGGATGAAATGCAATTGACCAATTTGCCCAAAAGTCTGTTTTTATCATTTTAGTGCCAAATGTGATTTTCTGGTTAGCTTGGTATGATTTCATCAGAAAGGTGTTACACCTCATAGTTAAAAGAAATTAGAAGAATTTCGAAGTGCTTGGGATGTGGTTTAACTGTAATTCTGTCAGAAGTGCTCACTTTTGATTTTTGGATTGGTGTAGGTCAAAGAGCATGAGTGATGGACTTCTTTACTTTTTTTTAAACCTTGTTCCATTGTTTTCCAGTTTTGCATCATATTCATCAATTTATCTCCATTTTTTTTCGGATAAGACTTATGCAGAAGAAGATTGAGATAACTTTATTTCTCTCAGAACTGTACATTCACGTAAAATGTTATAGTCAAGTGACTGCTAACTTGCAGGAAAGTCAACTGTGGTTGTGGTGTTTCCAAGAGAACAGAAAGTGCTGATAGCAATTGCGACAATGAAACCTTTCATGGGATGTGATTGCACTATAGAGGGTGCAAAGGAGATTCACCAGGATGTTGCCTTGGTTGGAGCATTTCAGCCATGAAAAGAAGCTGGATAAGTCTGAGTTGTTTTCATTGGAGCAGAGAACGTTGCTGGGGGATGTGACTGAGGTGTATAAGAGACAATTTTAAAGTGAAAGTCAGAATGTTTCGAAGGGATTTGAAATAAGGATTTCACCTAGTGGGTAGTAGGGCTCTGGAATGCAATGCCTGTGAGATTAGTTGAGGTGAGTAACCTCAACTTTTATAGAACATTTGGATGAGCACTTGAAGTGTCATAATATTCAAGACTATTGATATAGTCTGGGAAAGTGGAAATAGTGTGTTTTTTGCCGTGCAGGTAGTTCTCCCATAATGTGAGTTTACTAAACACGATTTGTCTGTTATTCAACTTGTGAATTGAAGACTTTTTTTTGAGTAAAGCAAACTCCTATTCGCTGGTACGTGATTTTCATCCCCGGCACTAGGTGTCACAGTGCATGGAGGACTGGACTTTGTGTCAGCATCATGTGAACAGTCAGCTTATACGCTTTCTTGTGAAGAGCTTTGTGAAAAGTATTGTGAAATGTTTTTGCTAGTGGACTTGAAGAAGCATCATGAAAATGTCTCTACAGCCTGAGGACAAGAAGCTGGGAGCATTCAGTTAATTTGAAAGCTTAGAGTTGAGATAAGAATAAAATTTCACTGGAATTGACAGTAAAAAGACAGTGTTGAGGAGCAGTTTGAAACTTGCTTCATTATTTGTATTAAGAGCTTTGTTTCTGTCTTTTTGTTGAAAAATATATTTAGATGTCAAAGAATATCTGCAGACTCATTTGAATCTGCATTAGTGACTAATCACTATGGTAACCAACCTCAATAAATACCAGTACAGAGGCTTGGGCATGATCAGTCAGTTGTTCAGGGTGGTCAGAATCAGGTAACTCTGCAAATAGTGGGTGAAGGAGAGAAAAGTTGATTGGACACTGTCACTTTTGTTATAAGGATATCTGGTCAGCATGGACAAGTTGGAACGAAGGGTCTGTTTCCATGTGGTACATCTCTATGACTGTATATGGAGATGTCCTGAGGGGGTGAGAAGGCTGTGTGCAAAAGATTCAGGATTAGTCCGGGTTGGGTGTCAGTGAGGATGAGATTGAGTGGGGGAGATGTTACAGGAAATGGTGGGTACAGTTGCAAAGGTGTTGTGAAGTATCAATGAGAAGATGGTAGCACTTTCACTGGCAGAGTGGAGAAGGTCGTTGATCAACCTCTTGCATTCTATGCACTCCTTCCGATAGTTGAGACTACACTGATCTGGATGGTAATCCTGGTCCAAGTTAGTGTGGTTCCAGTAGAATGGCATCATCTGGCCTGAGAGAAAAGGATGTCCTGCCTCTGCATTATCACATCCCCATCAGTAGCATCTCCAAGTTCCTACCCACAAAGAGAGGCACTGCTTTTCTATTGTCTGTCACATCCAGGGCCAATGTGAGGAGCCATGCAGGGCAGCTCCAGACTGACAGCTCTCGTTGGGGTGAATGATAACTTTCTCAAGATGGTGCTACACCGCGGATGTCGGTCAATTCAAGTGCTGAATTGTTTTGAAAATGGCACATGATGGTGCGAGAATGTATGAGAGGGGCAGCAAAGGGTTGGGTAAGAAATAAATCAGGTGGGTTTTGTAAAATAAGGTGATAGATGTCTGACAAGTATCATACGAAACCCTCCAAAAAAACTGATACTTTGTGAAAGAAACTAAGATTCAGACCTTGAACTATCAATGCAGGTTTCATCCTGACTTGTGCAGTGTTGCCATTGGCTGAGATCAGAAGACTGGCTAGAATGTAATGCTGCCAGCAGGTAAAGATGCTAATTGAGAGTAAGCAGTTGAAGTTTCTGATGAATTGCACTATACAGTACCTTATAACAGGTTAACATTTACTTCCACTTGCTCTCATTTATGTTAGGCTAGCTACTATTTTTGTTTTGACTTTTCCTGGTATTTTGGCAGTTTGTCCTTAACCCTATTTTTACCATTGGCCCCACTATTTCTATTGCACGATTTTCTATAACATTGTGTCGCACGGGAATGCAACTATGCCATTCTAGGAGACCTACCTGTACAAACTTGATAGGCCAAAGGGCCTCATCTGTGCTGTATAATTCTATGAGGAGCTCTGGGACCAATCAATGGTATCTAAGTAAAGATTTTTATTCTAAACAGCAAGCCGTGTTCAAATTGCTTATTGTAATTGGCTTCAAACTGTCATAAATGTCATAGTTGAAGTAGTATAACGTGCATCAAGGCTAATTGCTGTATCTGTTTTTTATACGAGCAACTATATCTGCAGCTTTTGGTATGCCTACTTGGCAGTGACCAGAACTGAGAATCTCTATCTTTTGCTTCAAAGTCACTTTCAAACCAGACTGTAAGGGGTGGCATTGAAGATGGAAAGCAAGTTGAGCTTCGTCCTCAAGTTACTTCCAGGCTTGCAGAGAAATGGAGATTTAGATTTTGCTGTAATGTGCATTTGACTACAGGAATACAGGACCACTGTGAAAAGTGTACAAAATCACCACTCTCTGGAGCTATCTTAATATACAACAGACAGGATTAAAAACAGAAGCAGAAATAAAATAAAATAATCAGGCGTCCAGGTGCACCCCACTCGACACACGCACACACATAAAATATACATCTCTGAGAATGGTTCACTTAATAATGAAACAGTTCAATGGCACCACCTTGCTACAGATCCCAAAAATAGAAATCTTGCTTGTGGTCAGTTTTGAGCAGTTCCTGTGGATTAGTGAGTGACTATTTTATTATACAGACAGGCCTTAGGTTGTGAACAGGTTCCTGAGCCTGTGCACAAGTCAAAACACAATGCAGGACAGGACACTCTGTATGAGATTGCATTTGGAATTTGGCTATTCATAAATCAGGGACCCCTTATTGTTAAACAGCTTTATAATTTGAAGACAAATCAACCAATGATGGCAGTTTGGACTTTAACATGTATATTGCTTGCTTATTAGTATATGCAATGATGCTAGAAAGAATTGTGAGGTTGAATGAAGCTCGGCATTGGCACAACTATTAATGATCGGCTTGTAGTGTTTGATAGCATACGTTTTTGAACAAGTGATCTGGTAAATTTTACTTTCCGGTATTGTTCGTAACTTTTGAATGTACAAGTTTATTTACATTTCTCAGATTCTGTAAATGGCATTGACCTTGGTTGGCTCTTCCAATCTGATATGCTGCATGAATGGAGCTCCACATGGAGAAAGCCCTGCCCACCCTCACATCATGCAGCCTCTAACTAACCATCTAATCGAGTGCTTACTTGTCCTCTGACACTTGTCACTATTTGTATTGTTTCATAATCACCGAATACTTTCTCCAATATGTCTTTGGTATTGTGCATAGCTTTGACAAAGGCTGAAGTATAAATTACAAATATGACTGAGTAATACTCTACAGCTTTAAGAATGGCAGAAGTGATTTTTGACAGCACCTTTTCCAGAGCTATTGGTCTGCCGTGTCTCCAAGTGAGCTCCCATTCCCATTGTTAAGTATGGCTTGAATCTTTAATTAGCAGTGATCTTTGAAATACAGTGAGATGAAATTTGCTCCAACTGCACATTGTTAGCTCTGATGCTCCCTTGCAGGATCAGTTTTAACTCTGCAGAAAGTATGTCCAGTGGTCTCAAAACATTGTCTGTATAGAATGAAGACTAGGTAAATATGAAATCAAAATTTTGCTGATGTAGATACATTTTCATTTCAAATAGAACAAAGCTCATGAAAATGAATAATTTAATTGCCAACAATTTTCACAGTTCATCTCATGATTCACCATCAAGAAATTTAAGTTTTAGTTTAAGCTGTAGAAGATTATGCAGTATTAAATAAATACTATATCAGTGACTAGGTTTCCTTTACTTACCATTTCCCTAAAATATTAATCACTAATTGCAGGGAATACAGGTATCTACATAATAAATATGATACAGAATCCCAGCATGCAGTTCTCCTCAAGTACTTGGCCTATTTTCTCACCACTTGGTGGTAGCATGTAGCATTATTTACAGCAAGTCTTCATTTATTCTTTCTCTCTTCCTTGCCTCTTTAATGTGCCTGTATTCTGTCCTTTTCAATGAATTACTTCAACTATGTACTTTCCAGCTAATCTTTGCAATATTTGACTTTCATACTAATTTGCTGAATAGTCTTTTTTTAAAATATTGTCTCGCCTCCCTTTTTCTCTGTCTATCTATCCTACTGTATTCTCAAATTTCTGGTGTCTGTGTTTATTGTTTCATTAGCTGATCTCTCCATATTCTCACCTCACCCAAGTTGTATAGTTCCATTCACTTTGTTTAAGAGCCTGTCTTAACAATTGACAAATTTTATTATATTTCAGCTCCAATTAGGGCCTGCTGATCAATCAATGTTGTTTGATTATACGTCTGTATTCTACATTAAACAATTCTAATGCTTGTGAGGTAAAGTAAGTATTGCTTAAAATTTAGAATTAGTGCAATCATCAAAAATGACATGATGTTTTTTTAAAAAAAACATTAAACGTGATAGCCTTACCAGAGAGGCATGTTCCTCATTTCAGTCAGAAAATCACTGACCTTCAGAATTTTTTTTTTCACTGTGTACTTGTATGATCATCATTGCCGCAACTACCTCTACTTCAGAATTTTTGCACTGCAGCTTAATATTTGATCTGTTATTCCCACTGCACTGTTGGTGTAAATCCTTTGTCTTTAAGTGTTATAGTTAGCACTTTCTATAAGTTGCTGTCTTTTCTGCGTCCATGTCAACACATGCAAAGTTATCAATCAAACTAACTAAGGGTTCAGAAGAGATTTACCAAGATGTTGCCAGGAATGGAGGGTTTGCGTTATAACGAGAGCTGGGTAGGCTGGGACTTTGTTCACTAGAGTTTAAGAGGTCGAGGGGTGACCTTATAGAAGTTTATAAAATCATGACTGGTATAGATAAGGTGAATGGTGGGTGTCATTTCTCTTGGGTAGAAGATTTCAAACCAGGAGGCATATTGTTAAGGTAAGAGGAGAAAGATTTTAAAAAGACACAAGGGACTTTTTTTTATATGCAGAGTGGTTTGTGTGTGGAATGCATTTCCAGGCATGCGGTGGATGTGGTACAGTTACAATGTTCAAAAGGCATTTAGGTAAATACTTGAATAAGAAATATTTGGAGGGACATGGGCCAAGCAGAAGCAGGTGGGACTAATTTAGTTTTGAATTATGGTCAGCATAGACTGAATGGACCCAAAAAGTCTGTTTCCCTACTGTTTTGCTCTGAAAGGCTAAGGTGAAAATAGGCTTTCCCTGTACATAAAATGTGATACAAATTACAGTGCACCTTACCAAGTCTGCCTAGAGGATTTCTTTGTCTCCATGGGTTTCCATTATCTGTACTCAGCTCAAGACTGTCCATCCACAGTGAGTTCGCTGAAATTATAAGTCAGTGAATACAGATACAGAAAACCTATTGGCATATTCCATTATACTACTGGAACTGGAACTACTGGAACTACTCATTTGATTCTCCGTATAAGTCAACCATTAAGCTGCAGTTTAGATCTAGTAGTTCACAAACTAGACTTTGATTAAATAGTGTGAACCATCAGCAACAGCAGAACTGTACTTCGCGCAATCTGTAACACCACATCATGGCAATGCTCTCATTCTTGCCATCCAAGCTGAGGAACCAACTCTGATTATCTAAGGAATCTATGTGAGCATGCCAGTAGCAGCGCAAGCAGACCAAAGGATGAACCAATCTTGTAAAGCGACAACATGAGATAATAAAACTGTTAAAGAGCAGAAGCAATACACTAAAAGTGTATCTAAACTGTTCCACAATAACTGGAAGAGGTCCCAAGCTCTTCAATTCTACCGTGTTCAGTCATGATTGGTAGTGGACAATTAAACAACTAACAGAAAAAAAGGGCACCCCCAATCTCCACATTCTGAATGACAGTAGAATCCGGCATCATTGGTGCAAAAGGAAAGGCTGCAGGAATCTTCAGGGAGAAGTGTTGAGTGATTGTCTTGGCCTCCTGAGGCTCCAAATATCATAGATATCAATCTTAATCCAGTCTTCTCCTGACATGTAGCTACAGTCCAAAGACAGACAGAAGAGCTGAATTCCTGAGGTGAGAAGAGGGTGAAAGCACTTGACATCAAACAAATGTTTGACCAACTGTTGCATCACTGAATCCTAGTAAAAATGAAGTCAATCAGAATGCATTTTGGGCTGGAAGTAAAACTTTCTATTGGTTGGAGTTGGACTTAGCACAATGGAAGATGGTTGTGGTTTTTCTTGGTCAATTGTTTTTACTCATCAGTGCAAAAGTTCTTGGGACAGTGTTAAGGGCTGTGGCTCATCAGATACTGAACAGTCTATTCCTGTTTGCAGGAAGACCTGGACAACAAGCTTGAGCTGATGAGTGACAAGAATATTGCCTGGCAGTTGTGGTGTCAATGATTATCTCCAAAAAAGATAATCTAACCATTTGCCTTTGTCATTTTAATGACAGTGGCATATCCAAATCATCTATTATTAATATCCGGGGGTTGCATTCTGGCTTAATAACTAGGGAGTTTGTAATAATTCAGATGGGGTTGCAGAGGTTGGGTTCAGTTGCAGGGTAAAGGAGAAGATATGATTGCAGGTTAGGTTTGAGATTGATTGATTGTTACCAGAAATAAAAGGAAGGGACAGGATGTGTGAATGTCATATTGTACCAAGGAAACATATAAGTGTCAATAATAGAACAAACATAAAGGCTTTCTATCTTTATACACAAAAATATTTGGATTGTTGGATGAACAGTCAGTGCAAATTAAGGAAAATTATCTCATTGCCATTATGGAAGCATGGTTCCAAGGAGTTGAAAACTAGGAACGTAACATTACTTAATGCTTTCAGACAGACAGAAAGGATGAGAAAGGTGGTGGAGTAGCACTGTGGAGAATGAAATGAGGATGGTTATGAGAGATGATCTGGTCTTAGATGCTGTGAAGTCCATTTGGGCCAAGATAAAAAGCAGCCAGGGAAATAAGACATTGGTAAGAGTTGTGTACAGATCTCCAACCAGTAACCACACACTGGAAAAGGCCATAAATCAACAAATAATAGCAGGTAAAAGACTAGAGCAATAATTATGGGTGACTTTAATCTTCGTGTTGATGGGTTAATTAAATTGGAAAGGGTAGCTACAAAGCAAATTCATTGAATGCATTAGGAAGTTTCTTAGACCAACATATCATGGGACCAACCAGCAAGCAGGAAGGACAGGAAGCAAGCAGTGGTCGACATTGAAAGAGGTAAATCATGACTCTCAGCAAATATATATTCCAGTAAGGAGGAATGATTTTCAGAGAGGGATAAACAACTTTAGCTCACCAAGGGATTAAGAAGAGAATTAAGATGAAAAAGACGTGTCAGTAGGTCAAAGTCTGTGATAACCTGAAAACTGGGCTAAGTTCAGAATCCAGAAAAGGACAACTCGGTAGATAAGAAAGAGGAAATAATCTAATAAAACAAATATGTGAAGAATATAAAAACTGGCAATAAGAGCTTCTTCAAATATATAAAAAGAGAGCGAGATCAAAATGGACATGGGCCCCTAAGAATGTGAATCTGGGGAGATGGTTTTGGGGTACAAGGAAATGGCAGAGGAATTGAACAGATATTTGGCATCAGTCTTTACAATCCTACATACTGTAAACATCCCATTAAGACTAAAGAATACAGGGGAGGAATCAGGTACCATCACTACCATTAATGTAGTACTTTTCAACAAACTTATTGGGTTAAAGGTTGATAATTTCCCTGGCCCTGATGGCTTACATCTTAGGATTCTAGTATGCTTCCTTTTTTCTTTTTGACTAATTTTTCAATATCTCTTGTCATCCACGGTACCCAAATCTTCTTGTCTGGTGAAAGACTCCTGCATATCAGATGTACATTTAGATTCAAACAGTCACCCTCCAATCTAATTTCTCCACTTTCTTCCCAAAGCTGTTAAAGTAGTCATTCCACAATTTAGTCTTTCATCCAAGAACCAGTCTTATCCCTATCAATAACTATCTTAAAGCTCAAGGAACTATGATCTCTGAAACTTCAATCACTTGGCCAGACTCATTCCCCAATACAAAGTCTAGCATGACCCCTTCCCTCATTGCAACATTTACATATTGTCTCAATAAACCCTCCTAGATGTACCAAGTAAATTCTGCCCCATCTAAGCCTCTGAAACTAAGGGAGTTCCAGTCAATATTGTGGAAGTTAAAATCACCACAATAACAACCCTGTTGTTTTTGCATCATTCCATGATCTGCTTACATACCTGCTCCTCAATCTCCCACTGACTATTGGGGTGAAGGGGGGTGGAGCTACAGCATAGTCCCACCATAGTGATTGCACCTTTCTTATTCCTGTGTTTATTTGGCCTTGCTAGATGAATCCTCCAAGATGTCCTCTCTTAGTCGAGCTGTGACATTCTCCTCAGTCAGTCATGCAACTTCCCCATCCCTTTTTAGATCCTTCCCAATCACATCTTAAACTCTGACACAAATAGCATTCTCAGATTGGAAATTGTTTTCACGTATTTACTGATACGTACTTCAAACAAAATGAACTGCTTTTATCAATTAATTTGTGCGTTATTTTGAAAATTCCATTTGACATTATCGGATCAGAGGATGCTTTGCACATCAGGAGAGAAGTAAGCCTTGATTGCTACTGTTCAAACAGCAATGGAAGCATGACCAGATAATCCATTGTTTTGATGTTGATTGAAGGATAAATAATAACCAAAGTACTGAGAATAAATCCCAGGCCTCTCTTCAAAAAGTGTTGTGGATTCAATTTTGTTCACTTTTTGTGAAGGGAAGGGGAGACATGGTCTCAATTTAATATTTCTTCTAAGGGTAGTGCCTCGACATATTAGTTCAGCACTTAAGAATGACACTAGATTCTTGTGCCCTTGTAACCTCAAGACAAGTGTTCAACTTGCTGAGCAACATCCAACACTGAAGTGTCAGCAATTCCTGAACCAAAAATGTTTAAACAAGTTGCAGCAGAGTATTTGTATCTGATCAGAAAGGCTTATGTTATCTCCTGCAACATACGTAGATGTGAGTATCATATTAAAAGTTTCAGTAGGTGTTTATTGTAGCTCATGATGTATACAAATGTTAGTTATAAACATTGCAGTTAGTTACAATGTGTCATGCTTCAAAGCCCCAAAGATGGAGTCTGAGACTTAGACCCACAGGTCATATGCCATGATACTGTGATGCATGTTTACTAAAGGTATACATACAGACTAACTGTGAGACATAACAAATGTCACTCATTTTATGATGTAGTTTCCCAGCACCATAATTTGAAATCATTTTCTGGATTTTTCTTTTTCTGCAATAATGGTTATCTTACATACTGCAGAGGTCCCATATTTCTTTTCAAGACTGATAAAGCACATTTCCTTTGATCGCTCCATATAACATAGGATCATATTGTGAGTGACGAGACTTAGTAAACAGAACCCAGACACTATCCCCAGATGAGATCTGACCAACCAACTGTTTATCCCCCAGCTTGTACTCTATTGATTTGACTATTTATTTGGCAATCTGTATTATTTATCGTTGTTTATTGTCATAAATATAAATTAGAAACTATACTAATCTAGGTATGAATCCCTGCAGCATTCCATTCTGTAAGTGTTCTCTCCCACAAATACTTCATCATTTCTATTTTTCACTTAATTATTTATTCATTTCAGTTTTTAATTTTAAATTTCTGATGCGTTTCGAATAAGAAACACTTTTTATGTAATTTTAGAATATCTTAAAGCTGTGTATATTTCATCAGGGCTGTAATTTTCCTCAAGATCAGTTTTGGTTTAATAATTAATTCCGAGAGGACTGTTTTATGCATCTATAACTTTGAAATATGTTGCTTATTGCAAACGTTTAAGTTCACTGCATGAAAACATAAAAATTCATAGCCAGGTGCTTTTCCTAATTGTGTGAATGCCTGATCTTCTCCAGGCAGTAACATTTTTAGCTGTTACAATCTGTGATCATTCTGGAATTCTGATTTTTGCCAGTAGAAATCTGTGATTGTATGACTTGTGGAATGTTCAGTGTAAGTGTCCTAATTGTTTACCTACAATATACCCAGGTTTACTTGATCACACCCTCTGGCCGAATAAGGCTATGCACAAATATCAATTGTTGCTTCCCTGTTCTCAATCTTGGGTATTTTCCAATTTGCCTACCTCAGGGAGTCTTAATATTGTGACCAGAGTTTCAGATGCATCACAATTGCAATATTTTGAGTCTTGAAATACCCTCAGTGAGTCATGTTTTATAAGTTGTTTCCTGTCATGCATTTTGATGGCATAAATGCAATTCTGACCAAAAATTGGGATGCTTCCCCAGTTTAAAAACCAATTCTCTGACTGATCTGCATAATTCACAATTGATTGGTTTGTAACATTTACTGTTTAGACTCAAAGTCAAAATATACCAATGTGGACTTGGCATACCTGTTTTCAGTTTGGGGATATTTAAATATGTTTGAGAGGATAATTAGGTGTGACTTGACATGATAAAAATGGAGAAAGTGAGGACTGCAGATGCTGGAGACCAGAGCTGAAAATGTGTTGCTGGAAAAGCGCAGCAGGTCAAGCAGCATCCAAGGAGCAGGAGAATTGACGTTTCGGGCATGAGCCTGATTCCTGAAGAAGGGCTCATGCCCAAAACGTTGATTCTCATGATAAAAATGGAGACAACTTCCTGTACAATGGAACAAGAATAATAGGATTCCTGATAGTTCCATGGTGGCTGGATATGTAGATTCCTATTGAGGTGTATTTGCCCTGTATCTGAAACTTGGAAGAAATAAAACAACCTTATATTGATGTTATGATTAACGTTCTGTCTTTAATGGTTGTTGTGATGTATATGATACAAGCAAGACTGACATATTTTGTAATTACTTCACATTAAGCTTTTGTTTCAGTTTAATCAAAGACCTATTGCATCTTGTGTTGCATTCTGAACTAGAGCAGGTTTCTTTTCCTAGTTACAAGGTTACAAGATGGTTGCAGGGAAAAATGTCAGTATCATCGACCCAAGAATGTTTATTTCCATGAGTCATCTACACAGAGAGCTATTAATAAAGACCATGGTATGCTGTTCCCTGTATGAAAAACACATTTTTATCTGAGTAACAAAGATCATGAATATTTTGTCTGTGCCTTTTGCCAGTGAATAATGTTAGTAACTATACAATATGAGCTAAAGCCTTCCTTCCTCCTTCCTGTTTATAACAGGAATATTTAGATCATCAGTGAGATCCATTGTGAAAATGCATCATTATAAAGTTGGTTGCAAGTAGGACTGTGAAAATGAACAGAAAGTATAATGTATTTTCTGGTAATGCCCTGGCTCATATTCATTTTTAAATTTAGAATATCTTACTGAACAGCTGTTGTAAAAGGTGTCACATCTGTGATTTTTCTTTTAGGTTTAATAAGCCAGGAGGAAGTGAGGACTGCAGATGCTGGAGATCAGAGTCAAAGAGGGTGATGCTGGAAAAGCACAGCCAGTCAGGCAACATCCGAGGAGCAGGAGAGTCAACATTTCGAGCAGAAGCTCTTCATCAGCTTATGCTCGAAACATCGACTCTCCTGCTCCTCGGATGCTACCTGACTGGCTCTGCTTTTCTAGTGCTGCACTTCTTGTTTAATAAGCCAGTCTAGTAATGGAATCATTGAATATTACAGCACAACAGAGACCATTTGGCCCATTGCATCTGTACCATCACTTTGGTTGATTATTATACTCCAACTTAAACCTGGATGATTATGGGGAGGTTAAAATAACCGAGACTCCCACCACTGTGCAACTCTGTTTTCTTTGAACTACTTATTACACTGTGGATAAAATACAAATAATGGAATAATGCTTCCTTCCATTTGAATCAGGGCCCACAGATGCTTTTCTCTTTAACTTTTCGCCATTTCCAGCATTATTTAGTTTTGAGGAAAATATGCTTCCATCAGTCTGGCTTGTCCTTACAATTTCCTCCTTCTGTCCCTAAATGGAAACCTTTTATGTTACAAAGACCACAACTGTGACAATGATTAATGAAAGATCAGCCTGTCGTCCTCCTTTTGATTGTAACATCATATACATTGGACTAGCTTCACATGTTGGATTTATAACTAATATAGTTAGGCAAAATTCTAAGCCTATCAGCATCATCAAGATGGTGAATTAATTTTACATTTTGAAACAAGTTTCAGCAAAAAGTTTGCGTGTGTGTGTGTGTGTGCGCGCGTGTGTGTGTGTCCATGTTGGCACTATCCTTTTTTAATCCCATGGTCTGAATTTGGTTCACAAGTTTCTTTTCTAGTACATTGTAAATAATTTTTTGAACCGTATACACACTAATCTCTCATATGTACTTAAAGGAAGAGTTTTATCCATTTAGCAAAATGTGATTAGGCCTTAATAAATCCATTCTAACTATTGTTAGCTTTTATCTTTTGTAAATGGTGGTTGTGGTAATTTTGCACTGTTCTATAATTACTGTAGCAGACAATTGGTTAGCTGACCTTTAGCCATGCTTATCATTCTGCAGACTTGCAAACAAGTATAATGTTTGAAATCCTAATGTCCACTGGAGCTAACTCCAATTTCCTAACTCCAGAGGGCAAGAAACGTTGACAAGTTGTGGCCAGAGACTGAACAATTTAACTTTTAGATTCCTCGATTATTTATAATCAAGTAAAATTATCCTTTCTCTCAAGCATAGCACATCACTGCTTGAACCAGAAACATAGCTGTATTGTAAATCTATGGAAGTGAAGATAGTAAAATGATAGTATTACCAGACCAGTAGACAACTAATCAGTAAAAAGCTGGTTTAAATCAATGATTAATCAATGACTGACCTAGTGAAACCAGAAATGTCATAGCACATTTTCATAGTGTTTGAAAATTCAGCGTATTTGTCAAGAAAACCAAACCTGTAGGCCAGTAAGTGTTTGAAATAAAATGATTACAATTATGGAAGCCTAATCATCTTGAAATATAATGAGAGATTTTATTGCAGTGGGGCACATTTGAGTTTCATTTGATCGACAGGAAATCAGGTTAGTGCTTCCCAAAGTGAGGATCAGAACTCTAACTGGGTTGAAATTTTGGAGTTGAGAACTCTGAGGCAGGAATGGCACCATGCAGCTCTGTCTGAGTTATGACAACAATGCTCCTACCTTTAACAAGCCCCCATATTACCCTGTTTTATCGGGATCCACTGAATGCTCATGACTATTATAAAGGATGAAATTATGGCACATCTGGATAGTAGTAACAGGATAGGACAGAGTCAGCATGGATATATGAAGGGGAAGTCATGCTGGACTAATCTTCTTGAATCTTTTGAGGATGTAACTCTGAAGATGGACAAGGGAGATCCAGTAGATGTAGTGTACGTGGACTTTCAGAAAGCTTTTGATGAAGTCCCACATAGGAGGTTAGTGAGTAAAATTAGGGCGCTTGGTATCAGGGGCAAAGTATTAGATTGGATTGACAATTGGTTGGCTGATAGGAAACAAAGGGTAGTGATAAACGGCTCCATTTCGGAATGGCAGGCAGTGACCAGTGGGGTACCGCAGGGATCCGTGCTGGGACCGCAGTTTTTTACAATATATGTTAACGATATAGAAGATGGTATCAGCAATAACATTAGCAAATTTGCTGATGATACAAAGCTGGGTGGCAGGGTGAAATGTGAGGAGGATGTTAGGAGATTACAGGGTGACCTGGAAAAGTTAGGTGAGTAGGCAGATGCATGGCAGATGCAGTTTAATGTGGATAAATGTATGGTTATCCACTTTGGTGGCAAGAACAGGAAGGCAGATTACTACCTAAATGGAATCAATTTAGGTAAAGGGGCAGTACAGAGAGATCTGGGTGTTCTTGTACACCAGTCAATGAAGGCAAGCATGCAGGTACAGCAGGTAGTGAAGAAGGCTAATAGCATGCTGGCCTTCAAAACAAGAGGAATCAAATGTAGAAGCAAAGAGGTGCTTCTGCAGCTTACAGGGCCTTGGTGAGACCACATCTGGAGTACTGTGTGTAGTTCTGGTGACCAAATTTGAGGAAAGACATTCTGGCTATTGAGGGAGTGCAGCGTAGGTTCACGAGGTCAATTCCTGAAATGGCGGGATTACCTTACACTGAAAGACTGAAGCGACTGGGCTTGTATACCCTTGAGTTTAGAAGACTGAGAGGGTATCTGATTGAGACATATAAGATTATGAAAGGATTGGACACTCTGGCAGCAGGAAACATGTTTTCGCTGATGGGTGAGTGCCGAACGAGAGGACACAGCTTAAAAATACGGGGTAGACCATTTAGGACAGAGATGAGGAGAAACTTCTTCACCCAGAGAGTGGTGGCTGTGTGGAATGCTCTGCCCCAGAGGGCAGTGGAGGCCCAGTCTCTGGATTCATTTAAGAAAGAGTTGGATAGAGCTCTCAAAGATAGTGGAATCAAGGGTTATGGAGATAAGGCAGGAAGAGGACACTAATTAGGAATCAGCCATGATATATTGAATGGCGGTGCAGGCTCGAAGGGCTGAATGGTCTACTCCTGCACCTATTGTCTCTTGTCTCTTGACTTTTCATGCCTCAAAATGGAGTCACTGTGGCGTAAAAGTTTGGGAAGCATCATGTTAGATTCTGCTTATTCAAAACGTGATTAGGTCACTTTCCTTTGCAAAATAATTGCAAGGAACATATTAATAAACCAGAGGTAATCAATAAGCAAAATACCGTTAAACCGGTTTTGACTGGAATGTTATTTTACGTTTGATTTATAAGTAATCAGTAGGCTATTCTTTGTTTGTTAATGTTCCCAGATAGTTCAGATATCTGAATATCCTTATGGTTTTGGAATTAGTAAAATTCATTGTATCTCTTTTATGTTCACCTTTTGAGCTGAATATCTCTCTACTGCAGCTCGATGAATTAAAGCAGGATATTTCTATGTACATTAGGATGTATTGGGAATTGATGATAACATTCCCAGTAAATGTAGCAAACTGTACAGAGGACGTTGTGAATTTCTTTGGTTTTGATCTGAGGCAATGAGTAATAATGAGATCCCGAGAAGGTTATGCATCCTGTTATTTTTGCAACTTGTTTTTTCTGACCATTGTGTCTCTGATTGTGAAATTAAACTAAAATAATCTCAATGGGGATTGAGACACTAAGGAGAGTAATTCACATCAGTTTTGTTACATTCAGTTTTTTAAAATTTCATTGCACTCCCCTCAGATTCTAGTCATTTGCAAACTCAGGATAATCCATTGTATTCATGAAAACATTAATTTATTTTTATGAAATTAATTTGGTTAAATTTGAATCATGAAGTTGAACAACATTAAGTATTGGATTCTGTGGGGACCGAATTATTTTTTGTTGAAGATGATGCATTGACATGCATTTATCATAATCCTCCTGTCCTCTGGCAGGAATAAGTTTTACATGGGGTCCATTCTGACTGTGTATGTGTAGCAGAGTGAAACCCCACCCATCTTTGTCTCAGGTTGGAGATGTTGCAATTTTTATCTGGCTAACCACATGATTGCCTGAATGTTTCTGATGATCTCCTGTAAGAATATTGAGCAGTTTGATAATACGCAATATTTCTAATAAATGGTGCAAATTCCGAAATTTCCTGCATGTTGAGAGCTGCCAGAAAGAGGTAAGGAGATTATGCAAGTGTTCATTTGCAACTGTTACCTATTCATCCACAGCAAGTCTCTTGTATTTGGATTAGAACACCCGCCTGAGTAGCTGTTATCATTTGTTATTGCTGTATGCCTGTTACATTGCTGTTGACTCGAAATAACTTTGCTGTTTGTTTGCCATTGGCTACTATCATTGTTTTTGGCAGTATTGTAGGTTCTCCCTTTCAAAGTAATAATTTATTCAGTCCAGGTGCAAATTACTGATTTTCACCATATATGAAAAATATTCATAGCCATCTTGAAATTTTACCTCAAGATAAGTATTTAAATTTCACACCAAGTTGCAGTGTACTAGATACATAGATTTGTTTTTTGATATGGTGTTCAGTATAATTGATACTCCTTTGCTGCCATACATTTGAAACTTCATTGTCTATGTTTGAATTTGGTTCAAAACAAAATACACATAAGAGAGGTTGCAGCAAAAATGAAGCCTTTTCTCGATAAAGTACTATTTATTCCTTGCTCCTGGGCCAGTGAACACCTAGTTTGAATTGTTTATTTACGCTGCCTTGCTTTTCAAGCTGTAGAAACTATATGTTCTGCTCTGGTATTCCAAAGGCAATATAATGCATCCTTGTTCACTCCTGTGGGTCAATAGGAAATGCAATATACTCATGAAAGAGTACCAAGTCAAATGTGTTACTATTGTCCATCAGTGTCCTTCGTTGATGTTTGAACCATTGGCAATTGTCTGATATCTCAGATTCATCCAACCATTTGGAGTAGTTTGATAATTCATGTCATTCCAGGTTACACATAAACTGAGGGGCTTTTGACAATGCAATGGCAATGTGCTAAAAGGAATTGAACTCCTGTGTGACTGGCCACTTTGAAATCACTTATGTTATTAATGTCATTTGTTGTGGCATTTCATTAAAGATGTTGCCACATGCCAGAAAGAATTGTTAGCAGAACCCAGTCAGTCTAAAGGCATCAGAATATGATATGGTGCCAAGTAGACACTTTGCATTGTGTTTCAGTATTGAATTTCATTCTGCAGGTTAGATTAGTATATGATCCCAGCTGACATTATAACTGGACAAGTCAGTTCCCAAACTGAAAAGTGTCTTGATAGATCATATTTTGATTTGGTTTTAACAAAATGGATTCTCACTGAAGTTCATATGTGCATTGATGCAGATTTTTTTCAAACTTAAAACTGAAGTTTATTAACAAAAGAAATTAAGATAAAATTGTTTGCTTTATTGTATCTACTTATAACACAAATGCAAATATCTTTAAACAAAGTAAATGTCTAGTTGTATAATCCTAAAATACTCCTCCTTTAATTTAAAAAGAAAAGCAACACTTTTTTTATAGCATCGAAAACACACACCTGGTGCAGTTTCCAAAAACACTCCTCATGATAGTACTGTCGTTGGCTTAAAATCCGAGAATTCCTCCCCTAACAGCATTGCGGGTGTATTTACAATTTGACAAAATGTTAGCTGACCATCACCACCAACTTAAAGGCAATTACATATGAGCGAGAAATGATGACCTCGTCAGCAACACCTGTCATCTCTGATTATAATGAAAGTAAATGATTTGCACAAGTTAATGATGATTGTAAGTCTTTCCAGAATACTATTTGTTTCATCAATGAAAGTTTATATTTTTTACAGCCTGGAGCAGTGCTGTGATAATGTTATCCTTCCATTCACTATAGTAGTCTGGAGTAAAGCATTAGGGCACTTTTATATTAGGCACTTTTTGGTTGGAACAGGACACAAGAATATATCCAATATAAAAACATGGATATATAACCTGTTGACATAGAAAGTAGTAAATATCCTTAAACATGTTTGACTTCACTGACCAATACTTTACCTTACAATAAGTACACTTCTTAAAAAAAAAGTGAATTAGAATCAAATACATATGTGATCCTAATCACATGGTCAGAAGAGCACTAGAATTAGAGAATAACATGTCTTTATAAAGTTAAATATGGAGTTCCATTTAAGACATTTACTGTAGTTTTTATGTTAAATGTTATTTCTTTTCAACAACTAAATTGATGCATATGGTCAGGTTTGTTTATGTTTGATCGTGTAAGATCAAATACTGTGAACCTATCGTTTAACTCCCCCAGCATGAATCTGATGAGGATTAACGCTAGTGGATATAAAAGGCTTATGGTTAAGGAAGCAGTGTGATCATACTTTGGATGATATTGGTTTTACAAGTTCACCTCCCTTATATACTATCTTGTCCAAACGGTCATCCTTAGGGAATTTGCATATTGAATTTTGGTATTTAGATTCAGCCAGATATTATTAGAAAATTTTGTATTTTACCAAAAGAAAATACATGATTCAATGTACATTTTTGGTAAACAAATTTGTCATTGCCTCACTATTGACCAAGATAACTTCCAACTAATCAAGAAAACAAGTTTGAAATTGCGATGCATGTGCATGAGTTGTGAGAGCAAGCTACCTGAGCCAGTCATTATAAAGATTTTGTTTTCAAAAACTTATGGTTTGTATAATTTCAATACATTTTTCTGCTAATTTCCAGGCAACGTATGACCACACAGTAAACATGAGGATGTTTGTAGTGGGGTTTTTGCAATTCTGTAAGAGAAGCTCAGCAATGGCAGTGACAGTAACTGCCCTCAATTTGTAAGGCTCGAATTTAATACCTTGCAATAAAGGTCAAAGAGGTTTACCATGACTGTATTGGTGATCTATTTTGCAAATTACCTGCTTGCAAAGGAACAATAAATATTTCTACTTGTGATGTTTCTGCCTCTCCCATCTTAACCACATTGTCTCTTTCAGCCACACTGCTTGATTTTTTTTCCCCGTTCCAGATATGGACTGGGGAGTTGAGGGGTGGAAGGGATACACATTCTTCCCTGGCTGTATGCCAGTCATATTGTAATGAAGACAAGGAATCAAGATATACTTGATTTCTTTGTTTACTCTTCCAGGCTGCAACTTATTGTGTACCCTATCGATTATTAGTCCGATTTACAGCAACAACAGCATCATCATTTTCTGTATTACATGGTGCTTCCAGCATTCAGCCTCTGTCACAAAGTAAGGAATTAATCTCAAGAAAGTCAGATTGAAGTTTAAAATTCATATTCATGCGTGATTGCAGACTAACTTTGCAAATTTGGCTTGTTATGCAGTGGCATCTGTTGCCAATTGTGACAATAACAGCAAAAAGTATGTTCTGTTAATGCCAGTGAGTTATCTTCAAAACTTGGTGAAATACAGTAGAATGCCATTCATCTGTTGAAGCCACAGCAATGTGTTGAAGGACTGACATGTTGCTGATGACATCATTCAGCTTGCAGGAACATTGGAAATGTGAGTGTTAATTCTGGTGCACATGGTGAGAAGCAGCGTTTCAGCTTTAGATATGTTTGAATTGCAAATACTAAGCAGTGTTAATCACATGCAACATATGTGCCTGTGATGACATTAGAAATCTACTCTTAAAATCTTTTCATATTTAAGATGAATTCTTTAACATTGAACTATTTATTTACTGATATAGTTAAGTCCTTAGTGCTTGTCATTATTGAGTGGAAGAAACACATGTTGGAGCTCGCTCAAAGCACAGCACATAACTAGAGGAATAAAATTCCTCTGTGTAATGAAACTAATATATGTGGTAAATGTGTGTTAATTTGCAATGATTTATTACATCAGTGTTGATAGTACACTAGCAAAGTCTTATCAGCACAGTCAAAATTCCTGCCAAGAATCAAATCAATTTAAGAAATATTAATATTCAAAATTAGTTCTGAGGGCATAGATCTTCAAAATGCCTCTCTTGTAAATTTGTGTTATGAATTGGCCACCCAGTATAAAATAGAAATTGCCCAATTTTTAGTTCCTTTTCTTGATAGAAAAAAAATGAGTCAGTCAGTTCCAAGCCAGCCAATCCACTGGTTTGTTTATGGTCATATTGAAATGTAAATACCAGTTAATTTTGCCTGTGACCGTATTCATTAGGGACTGCAGCGGGAGTTAGTGTGACTTGTCTGTTTCCATTTTGACATCATTCTCACCCGGCTGGAATTCTTGCATAAAGGATTACAGACTGCTTGTGAGTGCCAGACAAATCTGAGCGATGGATAGAGGACTGGTCAAACCCAAGGGTAGAATTTTCCCAACTCCTGAATGATGTCAGCAATAGGGTGGCAGTTGGGGAAATAGGCACAATTGGAAAACCGAGGTTCTCAATGTTGAGGAAATAAGTTTCATTATGCAGCCACAAATTGGGCAAGGAAACAAAGCATTCTAGTGAGCAGCGAGAGGCCTAAGTGCACATATTTATGTCTCATTATTACCTATTCTCTCCTCATATACGTGCAGTTTGCGATTCTCCCATTTTGTGAAGAGAAATTGGGTGATGAAAATTTCCAGCATCAAAGTTAGAGTCCAGCTCACCATTTTATTCCTCCCAGGCCTCCATCTTGGACAGTCTGCACCATCTGCCACTCACTACCTATTAATGGATGTTACTGATGGATATCCACTAGCTTCACTACATCATCATGTCACATAATTTAGAATGTGGTTTTCCACTTTATTGCTGAAGTGCACTGGCATCATTGATTGTAATGCTGCTGCCAGGCCACCTTTCCCAGATGGATAGGCATCCATCTCATTCCTCAGGGGTATACCTCCGAGCTTTTCATTGACTCTGAGTGCTCACTGACCTTGTGCCTACTAGGGATGATCAGAGCTGTGTGTTTTTGCACTTGGCTGCCCCATTGAGAATTTAGGGGTTCACAGTGTGTCTGTCGTGTCTTGCCTTTGATCGCAGACAAAGAAACTGGACAGCTTGTCATAGTTGTCAGCAACAAATAGTCGGGGGGGGGGAGGGGGCATGTTGCTATGCTACATCAATGTCACACCTACAGTAGATTACATGGCAAACACAATGTACATGCCTCAAGCAAATGGCCATGCCTCAGTCTACTTGCATGCATGGAACTGTGATCAATCAGGGGTCCCACTACAGTGTGTTAAGGGTCGCTTTCCATCTCATCTCAGAAGCCTTAAGACAGTCAGATATTTAGAGCAGTCAGGGGTTCTATATCACTAGGGAATGGGCCACAATCAATCCTGTAAGTCTAGTCGAACCAGTCAGATGATTGCAGGAAGTCAGCCTGGGAGCTGCTTAGAGACCAGTTAGGTGTTAAATGGAGCTCCCCAGCTATGAGCATGTTCTCTGTGTCTAGATTGCTCATAAGGAGAAGCATCTCTGCATATCTACCTGGTCAAGCCCCCTTGTGTGTTTCAACCAGGTTGTTCTTCATTTGAATTATTGCAGTCCCAGCCTACTTGATGTCTCCTTGTCAGGAAATCCCTTCAAACCTGGCATCAACATGGTGAAAACCTTCACACTGCCGTCAATGCCAATATATATTTCCTTGGATAAGGAGCCTAAAACTGTTTGCAGTTGTGGTCTAATTTGTGCCGTGAATAGGTTTAACAAGACTTCCTTATTTTTATTCCTCCTTCCCTTTGAAATAAAGGCCAACAGTCCCTTTGCCTTCCCTCTTACTAGCTGAACTTGAATGCTAGCTTTTTGTTATTTATGCATGAAGATCCCTCTGTGCAGCAACTTTCTATACTCTTTTCCCATTTAAACATTGTTCCGCTTCTCTATTTATCCTGCCAAAGTGCATGACTTCATTTTCCTAGATTACATTCCATCTTTTAAGTTTTCATTCCCCATTTAATACATTTATGTACTTCTTTATACTTTCTGTATCTTCTTCACATGACTTCCCACCTGTTTTTGTCAACCACAAACATGGTGACAGTAAATTCAGTTCTGTTATGGAATTAATTAATATATATTGTAAATAATTGTGGCCACAACACTGATCCCTATAATTCCACAGTTTACATGTTACAGTGCTAAAATTGTTTCCTTTATTCCAACTGTCTTCTTTTAGCTAGCCAAGCATTTTTCTATGTAAATATAATATTCTAAACAACATGAACTCTTATTAATAGCCTTGCATGCACCACTCCATTGAATTATTTTTGAGAAACGAGATGTATTACAGCTGCTGCTTCCCCTTTATCTGACCTGTTCATTACCACCTCAAAGAATTCTAATAAATTTATATAGAGGAAGCTCAGTTATCCGAAGGACACAGGTGGGGGTGTGTGCTATTTTGTTTGGTTAATCAGATTCTGTGTATTTGAATGCCGGATAATATGATTTAGCCAAACACTGGGACCTTGCGATCTTGCCAAATAATCCGATATTGGGATAATCGAATGCCGAATAATCGAGGTTCCTCTGTATATATTTTTCATAATGATGCTGCTTGATTTGTTCCATATTTCTAAATGCCCTGCCATCATATCTTTTATGATAGTCTGTAATATTTTTATAATGGCAAATGTAAACTGGTGTATATTTACTTTTGTTTGTCTCCTTTCTTGAATAAAGATGTTAGATGGGCAGTTTTCCAATCTTCTGGGATGTTGGCATAATCTAAGAAGTATTGGAATATTACTGCATTCATTATCTCTGTAGCTACTTTTGTTCATACTCTCTGACGCAACCCATCAGAACGATCTTTTGTCCTTTTAGCTTCCTGAGTATTTTTTCCTCTAGTGATAGTTATTGCATTTCTGCACCTTTTTGTCCCTTGAATGTTTAATATTTTGGAATGCTTTCAAGGTCTTTTACCACGAAGGCTGATGCAAAGTAATGAGACAACTCCCCAACCATTTCCTGGTTCCACATTAATGGGGCAGATTTTCTGCTGGCCAGACAGTGTTCTGTGAGCATAGATTAGAGTTGAACACATTGGGATGCTGTGGAATTCACATTGTGACATATTCCAAAAGAATTGCCCAGAAAATTGAATTTTCCTCAGTGAGTCCACTGCGCTTGAAACCTTCTGAAAGCCTCCATAAAAAGTCAGGACTTCAGTTAGTTCTGATGAAATTCATTTAAATGGTTGTTCAGGAATTATTGTCTATTAAGTACCGTCCAACTCCTGAGTAAGTATTAAGCTGGATCCAAGTTTACCTCACTTGCAACTCCCAGGCTACATATGACCACACACCCGAACCCAACATTACATCAGTTATTTTGGTTCTCCTATTTAGGGAAAATATTGGACAGTTATTTAGTTGCTTGAATTTTATATTTATACAGTATTTATTCTACAAATGGATTAAATACTAAATCACTTGGGTGGCTCTTTGTACTGCTATACAACCCAACCTCTGTGTTGTAAGTTCTTGTTACTCATCATCCTCAAATAGGGGCATGGCTTTTTCATGTCTATGTTGTGTACTACATTGCATAAAGTACCATATTTGGAGCTTGCTGTAATGCTTCCAATGTTCAGGCTGTTATTTCAAGTAGGAGAAAGTGAGGACTGCAGATGCTGGAGATCAGAGTCGAGAGTGTGGTGCTGGAAAGGCACAGCAGTTTGGGCAGCATCTAAGGAACAGGAGAATTGACATTTCAGGCATAAGACCTTCATCAGGAATATTTCAAGTAGTCAAACATAAGTTCAGTTGTGTTCCAACAAGGCAAATGAATTGTCTCTCATGATTTTTGCTAGGAGGGGATAAAGGTTAAGTTGTGAAATGGTGACCTTAGTTTCAACTGTTAAGCTACATCTCCAAGGAATAAACTGTTTCACTTGTCTGTTCTCTGGAATTAACCAGAAACACAAGATTCCCTGGAGATAAATGTATTTTGGCCATCCACTGAAAAGTATGACAGCTTGTGTCGAATTCTATGGTAGTCATCACAGTTCATTTCAGAATGTTTCCATTGTTATTGATTGAACTTCCAGGATGTTACAGAAGCTTATCTTCTACACAGGAGCAACCAGAGATAGTTTGTATCGGCTAGATGTCTCTTTGAAAAATAAAACAAGCCTTTCCAATGTTCTTTATTTTATTAGTGTTGCTTTTAATTTGTCTGTCAGAACTGAGCTAGTTAATGTAATGGTGTGTTACAACTTTATTGATGTATTCCAGGTCACTTCTAATTTACTGGAAGGAGTTAATGACTGTAAAGCTTTTGAGTCATTTTTTTTTCTGCTGTTACTTGTTGTGGTAACCTTGCTTCTTGATTCCAAGCCGGCTTTCATCAGTGCTCAGTGAAGGTCTCCTTCACATCCTTTCATGTCTACATCCATTCACATATTGATCCCCAGAGCTGAATTTTACAGGAAAAAAAAACTTGACCAAGGCTCAATTTCATGGAGTTTCATCAAAGGATTCTCACTCTGAGCTGCAACAAATGATCTCTCTCAATTCTGTGCCTCATTGTGTAATTGTTACACTTCGGTGGTGCTTTCTCATATTATCCTGTGCTCACAATCTGTCTGGAGTATACTGCAAGACTGTCTCAGACTGATCAAACATAGGATAGAAGTATTCACCCCAACTGGCACATTTTTAGGGGTTCCACTACTGTGCCACGTTTCAAACCTAGTGTGCCAATAGCTGCCAGCCACAAATAAAACTTGACAGTGCCTGTAGTGGGAGGGAAATGATAAAGGAGGGCTTTGAGGGTACATAGGAAGCATTAAAAAGAAATATTAGCAAAAGTATTACTACTTTACATTTCACTTGTGATTTCACATTTAACTTGCTTGATCAGTTGCCATTGCAATTGTAGCTACACAAACATTCTGTCCTATGCAATGAACCATGTTCCCGCCTTTAATGCCCAACATGCTTGACTTATTCTCAGTGTTATGTGTGGGAGCATCATATTGAAAAGAATTCAAACAGTTTAAACCAGTTGCTTTTCCTCCTTTACAATAAGAGTAAAGTAAAAGGTAACCAAAAACAGCCATATTTGCTTCTTGGAAGAACTTGTCTTTTGAGCAGCAAGTGTCATGGGCTATCACTTCACGCAGTTGGAATAGACTATCAATTAAGTTCTTCCTGCTTCATCATGCCAAAAGCTGCACCCCTCTTTCATGCTGAAGTTGAAGTTCCTCCTGCTCAGTGTCTTAATTTGTCTGGTTCCGTAGGCAGGTGCTGAGGAAGAAGATGTGGCTGTGGTAGTGAGTCTGTTTGAGAACATGGCTGAAGAGCTTCTGTGCAGAGAAGATGACCTGGGGTGTGCAGTGAGAGAGGGACTCACTCAAATCCTTGTTGAGGGAGGAAGGGAGCTTCTTCAAGGAAGGCATCCTTGCAAGAGGATTCGCAGTAGGTTAAAATCTTCGAGGAGTCCCCGTCTTAATTTGTATCCCAAAGACTACATTTACTGTCCCAGCTCTTCAGAGTCAATCACATCCCACCCCTCATTGTCTGTTCCAGGTTTGCAGAATGATGTGGCACAGTCTGTCTGGAATGTGTACTGTAATAACCCCTCAGACCAATCCAGGCATTGGAATCTTACCTTCAGGAGGCCCATCATCTAGTCCACTTCCACTGGTGAAAGAATTGACTATATTGTACTTACATTTGGTCTCAGTCAGGGATCATATCATGGAGTTGGTTGCCTTGGCCGTGAAGATAGCCCTTGCCCCCAGTGAACATCCTTGTATGGCATCCGGCCTTGAAATGAAACATGAGCATGAGATTAACCAAGGAACTGGGCTTTACAGTAGGGTACGTGGTGCACACACTTTTAAGATATGGTAGCTGTGAGCACTGATAACTTGTATATTGATGGAATATAACCATTTTCTATTGTGAAATCAGCTGTTATAATTTGAAGCTCTCAACACAAAGTGTAGAGTCTATAGTTTTCTGCACATGGGCAAAACCAGTAATGTTGGTTAAAACCTACTGCCCAGGCAGCAGAACTGACCCAGTAATGGTGAAATGAGACGAAGTGCTGTAGTCTGGCACGAATTACATCTGTAACATTCTTGATGCATCTGTTGTCTAGAGATTGTGAAATTACACACAGGTTCCCTGTAGATTCTTAGAAGCAGTCAGTTGCATAATAGTTGAGTGTAGTTGTCAGCTCAATGGTCGTCAGGATAGGATGATGAACCAGTCCTTCAGGTCCACGTCACATACCAGCAAGCGACACTGTTGTGTCACAGTATCTTGGTAAATCCTCAGTCTGTGGCAGTACTGCACATCACTCATCTGAGGAAATGGTATTGAGGCTGATATTTTCTGGGTGTCTTGCATCTCCTCCATAACTTGAGGGGATCTATTGCTATGATTTCTGTTTGTCAGCCATTGGAGTTTGTTTCTAGTCCTAGATTTGCTGGTGCATCTACCCATTCTCTAAGTCTTCCATACACCATGGACATAGTGATAATGACCTCTACTGTGGCTGGATCCACTGATCCCAGTTCCAGTAACCCAGGTGGGGAATATCAGAAACAAAACACATTCTTAGCAATATGCGTTGTTAGCTTTCACACAACTGTCAAATCACATTTTAGCATAGTTCTTAATCTGACAAGGACTGTCGTGGAATGCATGTCCATGGATCTTATGTAAAAAAGGCAATGTATTCATTATGGCTTGCATTAATCTTTGTGTAGATTAAGAAAAATCAACTTGGTAGTGGTAGCCATGAGGAAGAATTCGGAGAATGTATTTGCAAGGAGTTACAAGAACAATATCCAACCAGGTTAATTTAGATCTGGTATAATGAGGCAGGTTATAATGACTTCAGAGGAAAGGAACTGCAAAGTAAAAATGACCCTAAGAATACAATTTAGAGTTCAGTTTGAATGAGAGAAGGATAGCATCAAATTGAAAGAAAACTCATTTGATGTGTTAAGAATTTTGTGAGATGCCAGATGATTGGGAATACTTTTAAAAAACCAACAAAGAGCAACCAAAAAGGAGGAGAAAATAATATAAACTTTTGAGGATAAACTTGCCAGTATGACCAAAATAGAGAACAAACACTCTTGAAATATGTAAAAAAAAAAGGAAGAGGAAGACAAAGTGAATAAAGACCCTTTAGAAGACAAGGCTGGGGAAATAATGGGCCAGATTTTCTATGAAGTGGTAATCTCATACTGATTTCCACTCTGGCTCTATTTTTGTGAAAGAAGGGAGCTCTGCATTTCTGAGCAGTGATTCTACATTTGGTTCCCTCAGAAATGCAGGCATGTACATTCATTCTGACAGACCACCTCAACAGAAACTGGGCTGATGTGGTCATTTTAAAGGCAGCAACCTAGCTGGTCTTGATTACAATTTAAAATTGTACGGCATTAAGGATTGTTGCCAACAGCTGTTGCATCCCTTTTTAAAAATCCACAGATAGAGTCCAGTTACTTAATGGGACACTGACATCAATGTAGGCCAGAGCAGGGAAGTATGTTCCACTGATCCAACCTTCAACCGTCCCTCTTCTACCCTAAACCCTTAACTGAATACTCTAAAACTGGCTGGGGACCTGTGAGATACTTGGCTCACTACAGCTGGATAGCTGCTTCCTGCTGACTCCTCCTTGGTTTTTGATTCAGGTTGTCAGCCAATGGCATGCTTTAATTAGATCCCCAGCTCACTGCCACTTGCAAAGCTGGTTTCCACAGGAGAATTAACATTCCTCTGTATGGAATGTCGATTCTAATTTTAATGGTGCCTTTTAATAATTGCTGCTTGGAGGAACTTGTTAATTCATGAATTTGCAACGAACAATTTTTCAAATAGACATTGAACTATTAATTTTATAAATTTCTTTTTCTGTAAAGCTTGAGTGGTACATTTTATTCACATAACTCAAGATGACTGAAAAGCTAATTTTAGCAGTAAGGTGCTTTATACAGGAGAACTGATCAATAAATTAAATGGATTAATTAAGTTCTGTTGTCAGGCCCAAAGACTGTCAGTTGATTCAAATATTTCAGACAGCTATTTATCAGAATGTGAAACTGCACTAACCTTTGTACTTGCTATTTAATATCAGATTGGATATATCTGAGTTGTGATGGTGCATATTTACAAGGACAAATTAGTGAAGAAAATCAAGCATCCTGAAAAAAAAGTATCAATGTATAGTATAATTTAGAGGTAGTTCAAATATTTATATAAATAGAACACTTGGAGAATTACCACAGTAATATAATACTAAACATAACATATTACTTTATAGGTCCAGTACAGATTGACTTCAATTAGTGAGATGATGATGATGATGATGATGATACACTACTGGCTTCCATTTGTTTATATTTTAAAGCTTGTGCTGTTTCCAGGCTTCAATCTATTGATATTATAATGGCAGCAAGAAGAAAATATCCATTTATTTATTAAGAGTTTTTAATGCAATGTGACTGTTAAGACACTTCATAAATTCAGTTTGGTGGACATGATAAACAATTAATTTAATTGGAAAGCTGAAACATCCGTTTTTTCCATCAGTGGAGTTTTGCTGCCACAGGTTAAAGCCTTTTCTGCAGCATCTTTGAAATCTGTAACCTTCACCATCTGGAATGCTAAAGATAACACCACCCCCGACTTCACTGTATTTTATGCTGCATCTTGGCGTAGCATGCATCGCCTTTTCTTTGCTTACTGGACTAAGTTCCAAGAGCCTACTGCATATTTTACATTTAACCAGTCTGCAGCAGTTCAAGAAGAGAGGCTGCCACCACCTGAATAAAATTCGGGAAAGGCAATAAATATTGACTTTGACAACAATGCCCATTTCACAAGAGTGAATTAAAACAGATGTTGCACACATTTTTAGCAGGCAAGTACATTGATATTGCCTGTATGGCACAGCTGATTTGTCCTATGGTAAGGTGTCGGTAGAACAACATTGATACAACTCTAAATATATGTGTTTAACAGTTAACATGGAGAATTTTACAAAAATAGATTTGTTAGCTGAGTAATATTACATCATCATGGATCATGAGATCCACCCATGCTTTCTGGAGGCCATAACATTTTTGAATAGATTGAATAATCCATAAAATTGAATGCTTTAGATTTAGGTTCTCAGTAGATTTCAACCAGTTAATTTATGCAGCAGATTTGACTGTGACATGCTGACTGGATGAAACTAAATCAGCTAACCTTTGTGTGCTGCTTGACTTCTGGTAAGCTGTATCTGGTTTATTTATAATTAAGAGATCCATTGCAATAGCTCATCTCCTTTATTGTGACTATGTAAACTTGCAACTCCAAAATCAAGCTATATTGGCAGTGCTCTCAACAGTAGGGTGCATGTTTACTGGTTTGAAAAGGTTTTCTGTGTGTGAGACTGAATTAGTGGAAAGGATGTAATAGTTTCTAAGTAGCCTGTGGCTTTCAACTATATTTTTAAAATTGCAGGTTTTGAGTCAGTTGTGTTGAACAAATGAATGATTTGAGTTTAACTAATATTAGGAAATACCAAAAACACCTCTAAAACAAATATTTTATTGTAATTGTACTTTTGTAATTATTGTAGCTATGCTTTATAATATTCTCAACTCTTCAAACTCCAGCTGAACTTTTTGTCAGACTGATGTGGTCATATGAATTTGAAATCTTACAACTGTACCCATACCTTCCAGAGTATAGTTACAATGTTGAAAAGACAGTTAGATAAGTTCGTGAATAAGAAATGTTTGGAGGGATGTGGGCTAAGCACAGGCAGGTGGGACTAGTTTAGTTCGGGATTATGTTCAGCATGGACTAGTTAGACTGAAAGATCTGTTTCCATGCTGTATGACTCTATATCTGTAGAATCGGAAGTGTGTGTCAGAAAATAAATGCATATCCTTTGTGGCAATCGTTAAACTGCAATCTATATAATTTAGAAATTTGATCCAATTATTTCATGTAAGGTGTTTTAATGTTTAAATTTTGGATCTCCTCTGATGAATTCTTTAACTTGAGCTTCAATTTGGCCACAGAACAACAACTCAATAAAATGTACTGGTGCACAGACCCCAACTTATTCAGGCATTTTCATATCCTTCATTTGTTTGATTGCCTAATCCAAAGGAAAGCCTGTTGAGGGGTAGCTTGAGTCAATCAGCCATTTCTGACATTAACTGCATGCATGCAAAAATTGAAAGTTGTCAACCAATATGTTCGATTAATAGGCAAAAGTGAGGACTGCAGATACTGGAAATTCGAGTCCAGATTAGCGTGGTGTTGGAAAAGCATCGCAGGTTAGGCAGTATCTGAGGAGTAGGAAAATTGACGTTTCAGGCAAAAGTCATGTTCGATTAATAGTTGAGTGCTGATTGTCTTATCATCCTTTCTAGGAGTATGCTTTTGTATTTCTTGTATGACTAGTGCAGATCACAAGAACTCATGACAGTTTCCTGCATCAGTTGCTGTTCCTCAAATAAGGAATTATTTATTATTTATCATCACCTTTTGCTTACTTTATGCTTTAACACAATCTTCTACTGTTTTCCTCTTCCATTCTTTCCTTGAAGTGTGGATTTCTGATCTATCCCACAGAAGCTCAGTGTCTTGTCCAGGTGAATGCACTTCCTGAGAGCCAGCAATTTGACTGCAATATACAAAATAATATTTGTCATTCTGAAAGTCCACATCCCGTTTAAAAAAAAATCAAAATCCTAGTTCCATATTGGGCATGGATCATCAAAGGTTCACCCAGTGTTGGCTAGAGAACTCAAAAAGAAACTATGAAATTCTGTGAGTTGCTCTGTGGAGTTTTTGTCATGCTTTGATTTGTGTAATCCATTTAACTTTGAAATCGGTCTGCAAATTGGTCTGTGATTTATAAAAGAGGAAACAATAGACCAGTTAGCTTAACATCTGTCATATAAATGATATTAGAATTGATCGTCAAAGTGATAATCGTTGGGCACTGAGAAACAATTCAGAGTAATCAGCAAGAGTTTGCAAGGTTTTGTCAAGGGGAAATCATGGATTTGGAATTCTTACATGTGCTGTGGATGAAGGGGAGCAGCTCAATGTATTATACTTGGATTTCCAGAAAGAATTTGCGAAGGTGTCATACCAAGGGTTATTTTGGGCAATAAAAGCTCCCATTTTGCAAGGTAACCTCATTGGGTGAGAAGATTGCCTTGTTGACAAAAAATGAAAGTATGCGTAAATGGTGCTTTGTCTGATTGGCAGGATGTGAAGAGTGGAGTCTTGCAGCAGTCTGTGATGCAACCTCAACCTGTAACAATTTTCATGAATGACTTAGATGTGGAAAGTGAAGACATGAAAACTAAATTCACAGGTAGCACCACAATAGGTTGGAAGGTATACTGGGGAGAAGATCAAAAGTTATAGAAGGACATAAGTTGGGTGAGTGGGCAGAAAAAGATGCAGTATAATCTCAGAAAATGTGAAGTTTTTCACATTAATAGGACATATGAAAGGGAAGAGCATTTTAAATCATAGAATCCTTACAATGTGGAAACAGGCCATTCAGCCCATTGAAGAGTGTCCCAACCAGAATGACTCACTACTCTGTCCCTATGACCTTGCATTTCTCATGTCTAATCCACCTACCCTGCACATCCCTGAACACTATGGGCCACTTAGCATGGCCAAACCACCTAACGTACACATCTTTGGCCTGTGGGAGGAAACCGGAATTGAGGCAGCAGTACTAACCACTGAGCCACTATGTTGCCCTGATGTGTCGTATTACTTCAATGGAAAAGAATGGCAGAATTCTGAGACACACCAGGCTTTAGGAGTTCTGGTGACTGAGTTGCAAAATCTTGATAAACAGGTACATCACACTATTAAGAACATGAATGAGCTACTATCCTATATTAGAAGAGAATTTGAGCATAAAAGTAAGAATGCTATTCTTCAGTTATACAAGGAGCTTATGAAACTATATCTTGAATATAGTGCATAGTTTTGGTTTCCTTATTTAAGGAAAGATACAAATACGTTGGAAGTGGACCTGAGGAAGTTTATTAAGATTAAGACCTGTGTGAGAGTTCTGTTCTGAGGAGAGGTTGGGCAATCTAGACTCGCTTCCACGGGAATTGAGAAGACCAGGAGTGACTTGATTGAACGGTCAAGACTGAATGGTCTTGACCAGGTGGATATGGAAAGGACATCTCCTCTTGTTAAACATTCTGGAACTAAGTGGCACTGTTACAGAATTAGGGGTCACTCTTTCAGTATTGAGATAAGAATTTCTTTTGAGGGTTGCACAACTGTGCTTGAGATGATGATAGAGGCATTGTTATTTAACATTTTTAAGATTGATGAAGACAGATTCTGGTCAGACCTGAATTATCAGGGTATACAGGAATGTGGAATTTGAAGTTGAAACATTGGCTAAAATCTTAATGAATGAAGAAACAGCCTTGAGGGACTGAATGGTCCATATCTGTCCTATGTCATATGTACATGTGATCTCTGTACGTTCAGAATCTTTAAAAGGGTTTGATCCATTAATTCATGAAACGTGTATGATAATCCAAGTATGCTATAATCTGACTAGTTCGCATATTTCACTTTTGTTACTTTAAAAATCCAGTTGATTGATGTTCTATTATTACCAAATGATAAGGCTTCAAATTCTTTGATCTTAAGATGGACATTTGACTCTAAAATGTTCACAGCCATTCTCTGTGTCAAATCTAATTATTCTCCGATTCAGTGACTTGTTCTTCACTAATGCTATCAAGGTGGCTGTTCTTCAGTGCTTTAATATTCATTTCTGGCTAGTAATCTCTCATTTGTTAAGTCTTGCTGACTCAGTCATTTTGGTTCAGGATTTATGGCAGAGTGAAGCAACTGAGCTTTTAAATCAATTACCAGAATTGTCCACAAAAGCGCCAAGTCCCATATGGAGTGATTTCTAAAGTTATGAAGTATTTTGCCAAATCAAAGCTTGCACAATTGAGTGTAAGTCACTGCCACCTCTTTGCTTCTTTCTCTGGAAATTATCCCTATATTCATAAATTGGGAAGGTGTAATCAAAATGCAGGGTATTCAACAATGGCATTGTTATTCAGGGGTCTGCTGTCATGCAGATTATTGGGCTTTTTGTGGCTATCAAGGAGCTTGGAGAGGTCATGGAACTTGAACTTACAATGCTTGGTTGCTCCTTTTCAAATTAGTGCTGATGTATCACATTGTCTCACATGGCTGCCTTGTCAAAATTTGTGGCACCTTTTATTTCTGAACCATTTACAGATCAAACACAATGAGCTATTGACCCACCCGCAAACCTGGAGGTAGTCCTGCTGACACAACTGTTCACTGGTAGAATACATACACGCAGCTGGAATAAAATGTGGAGTTGCTGATATTGTCTGTTTCTCAAAAGTTCTTTGTTGGTTGAGACTGTATTCTGCACTCGGTGGTTGGGGCATGGTTTGTGTAGTGTATTTCAGTTCGGGATGCTTTGTGGAATAATGCTATATGAAGTGCAGCACACTACAGAAAAGTGCAAATGCTATCCCTGGAAATAATGATTGCTCCATGGATTATTCTGAATACTTGGGTCATATGTTTGGGCCAGCAGGCAGTGCTATACACAGTTCAGTGCTTCAGGGACACAGAAGCTGCACATTAATGGCGTCGAACACCTTTCAATCCATGAAAGGATTAGTGTTGTTGTTAAGCACTTTTGTACTTACCATCTACAACACCCTTGTTTTCAAGATAAAATGAGTGTCATTTGTGATGTACATGACATATGTATGAAGTGTTTGAGCCTACTTGCTGTTGCTAGGGATTAGGACTGCAGTCACCTTGACTGTGATTGACCATCCACTGTAAGGAAGTAGTTCATGCATTTGGTTGCAGAAGTACAGAAAGTTTGGTGTCGGTTCCTTTGACACAGCTTAATCTCTGCATATAAGATTCGACTGACATGACCAGGTACAAATGCCTAACCCTGTAAGTACATCAGTTGACTTATAGATGAGACATTATTGATTTCTTGAGATCGAAGCATGCACCTCCATTATACATCTTTTTCATTCTCCTCGACCTGCAACTGGAAGGAGGTTTTCTCATAGGGTTATTCATCTGAATAATTAATGTTCCTGGGGAAGTAGGCAGAGATAACAAATATGATTCACCTGTAGTGGGTGATACAGTGACTCAGTGATTAGCACTGCTGCCTCATAGCACCAGGGACCGGGTTTGATTCCTGCCTCCGGTGACTATCTATGTGGAGTTTGCACATTCTCCCTGTGTCTGCATGGGTTACCTCCGGTTTCCTCCCACAATCCAAAGATGTACAGGTCAGGTCAGTTGGCCGTAGTAAATTGCCCATAGTGTTAGGTGCATTAGTCAGGGGTAAATATCGGGTGGGGGAGTGGGTCTGGGTGTGCTGCTCTTCAGAGACTCATTGTGCACTTGTTGGCTAAAGGACCTGTTTCCATACTGAATGGTATATAATCTAATCAAAAAAGTTGCCATTATATCTTTAATATGCTTTCTTTTCCTTACTTTATTGTAAATAGCACAGACGCTGCATATGACAGATAGCTCTGCAGAAAACAGAGATCAAACCTTTAATTGCAAAAGACATCCTGGTCAGTCATCAACTTGATTGTTCATAGGGACTTTAATGAATGCTGGTCAAATACTTCCAATATGAAAATGTCATCAAATAAGGACATCAAGTGCTCACCCAAAACAGATTACAGAGTGACATGCCTGAACAATGGTTAACAAAACAACATTAGGCTTCAACACTTACTTTGGGGGAGCTGCTGCCTGGCACATCGTAGCAATATTCATTCTGAGGTTCGTTCACCAGCTCCATCATTTGTTGAATACGTGCATTGGCAGGAATTTCAGGAGTGAACATGTTGATGCATAACTGCTCAGGGGGCAAGAGTCTTTTCCTCTGAAAGAGGAAAACTGACCTCAAAGAAATAAGCTGAGTGTCTGGAACAGTGTGCCAATTAGCAGTACTCAATTTGATATCCATCTCCACATAACAGTTGATTTGGGAGTGCTTTATCCATATTTTGTCAATAGTCATAAGTGCCTTAGACAACAATATCAACATAAATGTTAGTTTTATGTTTATGAAGCACATGGTACTGGCATAAATCAATGCAAATGAAATTGTCAGCCAGTATAATGCAATTTTAAATGAATGTGATAGATCACAGTCCATTATAAGATTCCAAGATAAGTCCACCAATGTGCATGCAATGATTAATAATGTCTTCATAATTTTAATTCAAAGCATTTAAGATTATGACTTATCAGCCACTTTATTACATCATTTTTAGGCCAGGTGATGATAAATGGGCATGTAACAGTTGGTTCAAAGGAATGAAGCAAAGCAGATATATAATTTGATAAGTAAACTGATTTTTAAAATCACAAGCAAAACTATTAAATTGGAGCAAGTAGTGACTATTGTAGATCAGGACCATCAAGCAGTAGGCTGCTGAATGTGTTCTGTTTTTAGTCTTTGGTTCTCCAAGAAGCTCAAACTAGAATGTGTGCCTCAATTAAATACCAGAGGCCAGCGTTCAATAATGTGGGAGTTTCACAGTAAGAAGGAAAGGTGAGGTCTGAGGAGGGTGGACGTCATCTCAATGACGCTGCTGTTGCCTTAAGACGCATGTTTATCCGGATTTGATTTAGAGAGAGAGAGAAGAGACTGAGCAGTCTCTGAGGCAATAAAGAGCATGTGAAGTCAGTCTGTCTCTCTCTCCTCCTTCCTCTCCCTTTCTATCTGGTCTGCTGGAGCTGCATGTGAAACAATTTTGTTTTTTGAATTTGCCTTTTGCCAAGGATGTATTTATGGACTATTACTATATTGAAACAGTTATTGTTTAGTAGCAAACTAATCTAATATTCTTTTAAGTTTTCCAATAAAGTTGCGTTATTCCAAGTTCCTCTTTCTTTCGTTGTTTTTTTTAAACTATAGTGTTTGAATAAATTGTGGTTTACTGTTCAGTAGTCTGACCAATAAAATTGTACCTACAATGCAGCATCTTGCATTTGCCTTTAAAGTGAGAAATAGTTAGGTACTGGTCTACCGCCTTCATATATTTGGAGGGGGTTCTGTTCTTGTCTGGCTCATAACATCCCTATTCTGGCATCCACTCCACTAAAGGTCAGCCATGGGCAGTTCAGAAAATTCTTGTGGGTGACTGTGCATTTGATATGTAAAGGGGACAATTAAAGGAGATGCCTTCCCTGCTTACCACATGAGTATCAGGGTAACCTGCCAGGCTTCACCCATGCCCCTTATCTCCTCCTGCCAATCGGAAACACTCAAGTGGCCATTAACTGGCTGCATATGGGCTTTGACTGGAGTGAGTACTTTGGGAAGGGGGAGGAATACCTTGCTCACTCTCTGGAAGATGGTGGGTAGTTTGGCTGGGGCTGTTGGGCAGGCAATCTGACAAATATAACATCAAACTGAATAGCTCTTTCTGGCCTGCAGGCATTGATGGGCTAAATGACATCTTTCTGTGCTGCAAATCTTTCCACAGGGATGTGTCCACTGTAGTACAAGTTGTTTAATGTTTGATATCCTTATAATGGTCATGGCAATAATTACTGCAGATCTTTATGAACGATGAGAATCATTGTATGGCTGGAATAGTAGTATTGGGACACTGCACGTGTCTGTCATGCCCTCTGTATCACACTTGCTTTTTCAAATCAAGATTGGGATTGGAGAGCAGTGGTGAACTGGAAGTAGCAAGCTGAATCATGTAATTACAAAAAATGCTGACATAAAATGGCTTTAAATTTCAATGCTAATGTGCGTCAAATGAAAGATTTAAAACCCCTTTCACTATGTTCATCAGTGCTCAAATTGCTGCTGGCAGCTCATGTCTGACCAGCCATTAAGAGAGAAAAACAGTTACTTTTCATGCCATTAGTGTTTTGGAATTGCAGCATGAGAAAAGTGGATGTAAATTGGCCTACTGCTCTGCCCTCATCAATTTTTTTGGCTACTTCCTCAAAAAAACTCAATCCAATGAGTTATACACTATTTCCTTTGGACTAAACTCTGCTGACTATTCCTCATCAGTCCTTGCCTCTCCAAATGCATGCAAATCTTATCTTTTAGAATCACCTCTAACAGTGGGCCTATGTCAGGCTCAGAAGTCTATAATTCCCAGGCTTCTCCTTACAAGTTTGCTTAAAGGCACATTTGTCACCTTCCAGTCCTCTGGTATCTGACCTGTGGTTAAAGATGATACAAATATTTCTGCGAGGGACCCTGCCATTTCTTCCTTAAATTCCCACAATGTGCTGGAATACATTTGATCAGGTCCCAGAGATTTATTCATTTTCATGTTTTCAAAGACCTCCAGCACTTCATTTTCTGTGGTGTGAGCTGCTTTCAAAACATCAATATTTATTTCCTGAGTTCTCTAGCCTCCAAATCTTTCTCCAGAGGAAATCCTCTTGCAAAATATTCATTTAGTATCTCTACTATCTCCTGAGGTTCAACACAGAAATGACCTTGTTAATCTTTAGGAGGCTCTATTCTCTCAGTACTTTATCTTTTGCTCTTGATGTACTTGTAGAATCTTGACCTATCCTTGAATGTTGTCAAAAACAAAATAGTTGTGCAGCTACACTTGGTTATGTCAGTGTTCTACCACTCCTATGTGTGAATGGAGAAACTCTGGAAGATCCTCAGCAATTCTCAACCTTGGCAGCCACTTCTCTTTGTTGACCAGTAGGTCCAATACTGATTCACCTGAGCCAATGTAATCTTTTACAAACTAAGACAGTGGCTGTTTTTGCCAGAAAAGGATTTCTGTAAGTTGACAAAAATCCTGGCCTAGAGAGCAGTTGCCATCATAATAATCTATACTATGATGTGTTCTTGGACTGTAAGGCAACACACAAGAGCACCAAAGAAACTCCAACTATTTGAGTTTGATTTATTATTTTCATATGTACTAAGATACAGTAAAATGTGCCGTTTTGCACACAATACAGGCGGGTCATGCCTTACGAAGTGTATCAGGTAGTAGAACAGAGTGTAGAATACAGTGTTACTGTTACAGAGAAGGTGCAGAGAGAGAGAGACAGAAGGATCAACATTAACCTTTGGGAAGAAGCTGGTATTGAATCTAATCACACATTTATTCAAACTTTTATATCTTCTGCACAAGGTAAGAGGGTGGAAGAGAGTATAACCAGGGTGAGAGGGGTCTTTAATTATGTTAAATAAAACCTGAAAACTGTGGGATCTGAATCAAACAAAAGCAGATACTGCTGGAAAAGCAGAGCAGGTCTAGAAGTATCTGTGAAGAGACAGAGTTAACATTTCTGTCAAGTGACCCTTCCCCAGCAACTTCTATTTTTGGCTTTAATTCTGTTGGTTGCTTTCCTGAGCCAGCGGGAAGAATAAATGGAATCAATGGATGGGAAGCTGGTTTGCATGATAAACTGGGCTGTGTTTATGACTCTCTGTAGTTTCCTTCTGTCTTGAGAAGGGATGGTATTTGGCCACACAGTCATGAGTGTATAAGGACTGTAGAAGACGGCTGAGTTTGCAGCCTTGTGATGCACCAGTGTTGAGCATTATCATGGAGGTGGTGTTGTCACCTAATCTTGCTGATTGCAGTCTATGGGTCAGGAAGTTGACAATCCAGTTGCAAAGCAAGACCTAGGTCTCTGAGTTTAGAGACCAGTTTGTTTGGATAGCAACCATATCATCCTTAAGATTATTTGGACGGGGGTGGGGGGCAGAATTAAACAAATTCTAAGGTGAAGTTTCCAACATTCCGGGGAGGTCAACAAAAATGTCTCAATGATCTGAAGCCCTGTTTTGAAGTGCAGCAGCATTGACATGAATGACTGGGGAGAGCTTGCAACAAAATGGTGACAACTTGTTCATTTAACTGCCTCATACACTATATTAATGACGAGGCAGAGTGGCAGCAAGCAAAGAAAGGAAAAAAAAACACCTTGAACTCTGGGTCCCACTACCTTGTGGGGATATCCTTATTGTACCCATATGTTCAGTCACATGACCCAGGCAGACACTCATGATCCTGCATAAATGTCTTCAGCAAACTGACAGACACCTGACACTTTGGCTTTATAGTGAGCTTACCTGTTATCATCTCTAAATATTCTTTCTGTACACTGAACACTGTACACTTCACCTCCAGAAAGGTTTCATTGGTCTTAAGAAAGACAAAATAAGCACCAATTAACTAATTGTCAAAGAAAATTGAAATCCACTGATAATTCTATTCCTTCTACTCCATGCAAATACTTTTCCTGCTCTTTGCCAACACAGCATAAAAACATACAACCTTGATGCAATTAGTAGACCCATTCTGCCAATTTCAGAAAGTGAATCCAATCCCTATTCAGTATTCGTGCAGATAATCCACTCTATTGCTTCAGTGGAGAACTGATGGAATGCTGAAACATTGGAAGCATCATTTCGAATGAGACATTAAGCAGATGACTAGTCTAATCTTTTTAATTGAATGTAAAACCAGGGCAACATTCTAAGAAGCACAGTAGAGATGCCCCATTGAATATTTATTCCTGAACCAACGATGTTAGAACAATTGGCTGCAGCTTTGTCATACATTATAAGTAATTAAGCTTCAGAAATATTTTGGGACATACTGTAGTCATGAAAGTTGCAATACAAATTCAGGCCCTTGCTACACTACTACATTGTGGAAAGGTAATCAGATTCTCTGCTAACTGCTTTGGATGAAAGATCATACCTGAAACAGGAGTTGATTTCTCTCTTTCTCTCTGCCTCTGTTGGTCTATCTTTCTGTCAGACAGGTGTAACAGAATTACACAAGACTTTTATTGATGGTATTTAATAATGTTCTTGGAATGAAAATCAGGAGAATTGAATCTTTTCACATTGATTCAATTGAGGATGACTTTTTCCCCACTAAGGTTCATTTAGGAAACCACAAAAAAATCAAGATAAATTTCCAATTCTCTCTGCCATGGTGTTTAAGCAGCAGATGGGTAATGAGCATTCTTGTAGCTTCATTGTTGAAACAGAAAAGTAAGAGCACAGACAAGGGGACGCGTGCAGACGAACATATGATTGCTGTTGTGGTGAATCAGCCCTGGGTACATCATGAATGTAGTGTGATACTTCTGGGTTGAAGTGAGTGATAGGGCTGGTTTGTTACAAGTTCTCATGAAATTCCACCTTACACCCTCTCCATTATTAATATTAATTGAGATTTGAACGTGATGTTCCCAGGGTCATCAAAAAGCTCTTCCATCATTTCCTTCAATTTCCCAGCTATACAAAATGTTTGCAGCACTATTTTGAGACCAAAGAAATTCCCTTTTCAAATTAAATGTCAAAATCCAACAAAATGCCTTCTCAACAATAAAGTACATAAACTAATATGACCTAACACCTAAACTGTAAGTATCATTCATGAGAAATAATAACATGGATTGTTGTCTCAAAAGAAATTACGAGCACAAAAGCTTCTTTTTGAAGACGTAATACAAATATATGGAAACTGTTTTATTCAGACAGGCAGTATTGCTACAGAATTTCCCAAATGTGGGACCATTATTTTTCACTTCTTAGAGACATAGATGTACAGTACGGAAACAGACCCTTCGGTCCATGCCGACCAGATAGCACAACCTAATCTCGTCCCGTTTGCCAGCACTTGGCCCATATCCCTCTAAACCCTTCCTAATCATATATCCATCCAGATGCCTTTTAAATGTTGCAATTGTACTAGGCTCCACCACTTTCTCTGGCAGCTCATTTCATACACGCTCATTTCATTCTGCGTGAAAAAGTTGCCCCTTAGGTCTCTTTTATATCTTTCCCCTCTCACCCTAAACCTATGCCCTCTCGTTCTGAACTCCCCAGGGAAAATACTTTGTCTATTCATCCCATCTATGCCTCTCATGATTTTATAAATCTCTACAAGTCACCCCTCAACCTACGACGCTGCAGAGAAAACAGCCCCAGCGTATTCGGCCTCTCCCTATAGCTCCAATCCTCCAACCCTGGTAACATCCTTGTAAAATTTGAAAGGGTTCAGAAGAGATTTACATCCTTCCAATAGGAAGGAGATCAGAATTGCACACATTATTCCAACAGTGGCCTAACCAACATCCTATACGGCTGCAACATGATTTCCCAACTTCTATACTCGATGCTCTGACCAATAAAGGAAAGCATACAAAACAATTTCTTCACTGTCCTATCTACCTGTGACTCCACTTTCAAGGAGCTTTGAACCTGTACTCCAAGGTGTCATTGTTCAGCAATACTCCCTAGGACCTTACCATTAAATATCAAAGTCCTGCTAAGATTACTTTCCCAAAATGCAGCACCTTTTATTTATCTAAATTAAACTCCATCTGCCACTTCTCAGTCCATTGGCCCATCTGATGAAGATCCCGTTGTAATTTGAGGTAACCTTCTTTGCTGTCCACTACATCTCCAATTTTGGTGTTGTCTGCAAACTTACTAACCATACCTCCTATGTTGATATCCAAATCGTTTATATAAATGATGAAAAGTAGAGGACCCAGCACTGATCCTTGTGGCATTCCACTGGTCACAGGCCTCCAGTCTGAAAAACAACCCTCCACCACCATCCTCTGTCTTCTACCTTCGAGTCAGGGCTTTATCCAAATGGCTAATTCTCCCTGTATTCCATGAGATCTAACCTTGCTAACCAGTCTCCCATGGGGAACCTTGTTGGATGCCGTACTGAAGTCCATATAGATCATGTCCACTGCTGTATCCTCATCAATCCTGTGTTAATTTTTCAAAAAACTTGTTTACACTTAAGCCCTCATCTGAGGGTGAGCAAGATAAAATGTTTCTGTTTCAATGATGTGTTGAAAACATTTGTAAAAGTTCTAAGCTGGGAAAATTGTTGAAGCAGATAATCGATGAGCTTCAACGTGATTTTGTCTGTCATAATTGAAGTGTTGGTCTCAAAAGGTGAAACAGCAGCAAGCCAAGCAATCTCCTGAGGTGCAGGTAATGTAGTCCAAAAGCTAACAATATAAACTTCTGAAAGATGTTAACCACAGCTGTGAGATTGTTCAGCAGCTGTACAGAGAGAGAATCCTATAGAGTCTTATAACAAGAACAACTATAAAAAGGTACAAATTGTCCCACTTGACATGTGGCTCACAATATTGGTAGAAATGTGATTTGAACATTAATGTGCAGTTTGTTTGTGCGCACGCAGGATGAAATTCAGACTTAATAAAAATGCCATGATTTGCTGCTCTGACTCTGGTTAAGAGCACACAGCAAGCACTAATGTTTAATTCATATAGTGACTGTGGTCACTGATGCAGTGTGATACCACTTTGACACTGGTCTACTTTTATATTGTTAACTTGACATGAAATTATTAATAGTTGGTAGGCAGTAATGTTTCTCAGAGTTACATGAAATAAGTCAATAACCATGGCCACTGTTCACAAAATGAATTGGAAAATACTGTGAGATTCTGTGAAGTTTATACCCTTTTATCTCTTTTTTTCTGATTGTATCTTCATCCAACATTTTCTGACTTTAAGTCTCATATTTGCTGAAGATTCACTCTTTCTTCACTTCTTCTATTATTGGTCATACTTCCTACATTTCCTTCCACTTTCCCCTTTTATTATTTGACTACCTAATCACAAATATTTCATTGTCATTTGATTATCTTTTTGTAATGCTGGCAATTTATTTCTCTCAACTTCAAATGAAATACAGTGCAGTGCCCATGCAGAGTGAGCATGTCAAATATTTGCTCATCATTTATAAAAGTCATTCATTCACAAACTGTTTTAAAATCATGTTAATAGAATATTACTTTAGACTTGTTCCAATGAATCACTTCTAGATCTTACAAAATCTTTGCTTAAATGGTATATGCTGTCAATATCAGCACTGATTCCTCAATGTCTCCCCTCATTTCTCCGGAATTCTTGTCGATTTTATTTGGAGAGGATGAGACAACAGAAATGCTCATTAAATGTAGCACTGAGGGAGCTCCAGGTACCAAATATAATTTTTGGTGTGGATCCACGCAAGTAAGAATTCCCTGGCTTTCAAAACATTCTTTCATGGAATATGACATTTGACAGTTAGGCCAGGTTTTATTGCCCATCTCTACCTTGTCCAGAGCAAAGAGAGATGATTGGATTCTTTGTTGCTGGAGATAGTCCAGTCAGTCAGTTAGTCCACTCGTCACTCCAAATCTGAATATTGTCCAGGTCTTGCTGTATATGGGCACGCACTACTTCAGTGCCTTTGGAGTTGTTTGTGCTGCAACATTTTGTTCCATGAACTCTCTTCTCTGTTTTGATTACTGATACCCAGTGGGTCTACACTCAGCAGAGGTGACCCATTTTCTCTTAACACTTACTCTTCATTGAAATCTCTTCTTTACCACTACAAGTGTACCCTTTGCCTTTTACTGTGGGTCACCTTTCTCATCTGTTCTGTTTGCTCATCATCCTCTCCTTTCTCTAGAGCATAAAATCATCACATTTGCAGTTGATTTTCCACGAAGAGTTATTTTGGACTCTTACCATTAACTGTATCTCTCTAGACAGACAATGCCATACAGTATCAGGCCTGACTGGGCTGTGCTGGCATTTATGCTGAACATGAACTTCCACCTACCTTATTATAGCTAACCCTGTCAGCAGCCATGCTCCTAACTCTGTCTCGAAGGCACTGTTTTGCTGCTGCTCTGCCAATATTGTAAAACCTATACATTATTAAAAGTTTTAACATGACATGTACTCCTGTTTGGAAAACTTAAAAGTTGCAATATCTTTTTTGGTCCGCAGCAGAAATTTCTAACAACCGAAGTAAGGTGTTAAGCATGTGACTGAAACTATCACAATCCCATTATTACAGTTACCCAAAGTACCCTAGTGCCTTTTTTGAGGTGTCTGACTGGCTCAATTTTGGAAATAAATCAGATTTTTTTTCTTATGCAGTTGCAGAAAGCTCAAACAACATTTGACCTTTCTGAACATACCATTCATGCAGTGCAGAACTGTGGTTAATTCTCAGCCTTGATTTTTTGGTCAAAATGTGAAAGTGACATTCTATTTGCAACTTTTCTGACAAAAGAAGCAAAGAACTCCAAATGGATGGGTATTAATACTGACTGTAAGGATGTAGATTAAATACAATAAAAACACAGCATAGTACTAATAAAGAACGAAGATAATACATAATTCAGCATTTGTAACCAAATACAAAACGCTCCCCTTTGGCTCTATCCGAAGTCAGGTCATGTCTCCCAGGTCTTGTGTGAAAATACAGCAAGATGATGTACAATCTCAACTCATTACTATAAAGAGCAAGTAATCACCCACACAGCTACCAGAATTTTCAACTTGCACATCTGTCTATCAGTCCCCATTCAAATATAATGCAAAGGTTGGATTGCAAAATGAAACAAAATATTCAGCTAGGGGTAAAGTCTGTGAGAAAGTAGCTGGATTATTAATTGAAGATTTTTTTAAAATAGCAAAAAGAAAGAAGCAAAGTGCAAAATGTAATTTTTGTGAAAGATATACAGATTGAAGATTAGAAATGGATTGAGGGAAATTTTGCACAGAGAGTAACACAAATCCAACATAGCAAAACTTTGAGGAGCAACAACAAATTCCATTTATCGGCTGACACAGGAAGGAAGTGTTATTAAATGGAAGACTAACACTGTGTGAGGAGGCAAAAAAAAGAGCCCATCACCGGAAGGAATATTTTTGCCCATGAGCATTACTATTAATGCTAACAAGAGTGCATATTGCCACTCTGTGTTGAGGTAAAGCTGTCATCAAATACATCTTACTTACCATCAGCAATGCCACAGGACATCTGCAAAGATTACAAAATAAAATTACAAACCAAAAGAGAAAACATATTTAAGTCTTATTACCACATGAGCATTTAATGTCTTCATGCAACCTTCTTCAGTCCTCTAATTTAACAGAAATGCAAATTAATACAAAATAATAGAGACAGAAGTGTCTTTAAATGTGCTAAGCTTCTGTACAATGATAGTGGAACTGTCATTTACAAGCTAAAACATTTCAGAATTTATTGCTCAGGGGAATGGCTGCTTTCACATCAAGAGCTGTTTTCGACCATTCCTCTAAATACAGCAATGACACACACACTGTTTCAGCAACATGATTCATAGCAGCTCTGCCCAATTAAGTGATGATTATCAGAGCCTGGAAGTCTTGAATGTCATTCCCTTAGTGACATAACACACAGCTGTCAACATCTTTAATTATTTAAGTTCTTGCAGGATGAATAGTTCTGTACTAATAATGTGGCAGTTCATATGAATGTCAGAGTCTGTGGTACTGACAAAGGGAAGCTATGAATCAAGGTGGTTGAGAGTCTGACTGGATCCTGCTCTTTGAGTGTATTGCCTATCTGCACAAATGCATTGATGAAAGTCAGTCCCACCTAGTTATGAAGTAATTTGGATTTCTGGAGCAATTATGGCTTTGATGATCAAAGTGTAACCTAAGAAACTGGGAAACTTCAGAACCTGAATACAGCTGTTATCTGGCAAAGCAGATTGTTCAGTGGGATGTGGATTGTGTGTACTTTACATGGGGGGACAAGCCAAGGTCTGGTTTGTCAGGTTAATGTCCAGGTGCAGAAGACAACCCAGCCATCTCCCTCATAACTGTGAATGGGCCAGTAGTTAGCATAGATGATGTAGCAGTCCCTGAAGCCCTCTCCAGCTGTGGGCATGGTAAAGCCAATCCGAGTGAAAAGGACTGGGTTTGGGTTAGGGTACATTCTCCAAATGCAAATGTTGATACACACTGTGTAATCTGTGACTGTCTTTGGTGGTGAGCTTGGAGGCAGGAAGAGCATTTCATGAACTGGGACGCAGGTGTAGCTGAACCAAGTTAAAAATCACACACAACCAGGTTATAGTCCAACAGGTGTATTTGGAAGCACAAGCTTTCTGAGCGCTGCTCCTTTATCAGGTGGTTGCACCCGATGAAGGAGCAGTGCTCTGAAAGCTTGTGCTTCCGAATAAACCTGTTGGACTATAACCTGGTGTTCTGTGATTTTTAACCTTGTACACCACAGTCCAACACCAGCATCTCAAAATCGTAGCTGAACCATACCACCTCCCCACTTCCATCAGAATTATCTTCTGAACAGCAAGGTTTGTGGTAAGCCCAGCATTCCCTTCATCCCCATCTCCTGTAATTTAGTCATTAAGTGGCCAATTAATGTGCTGTTAAGATCCTTATCTTGCTGCTTCTATGTTATCTGGGCTGCTGACCAGCCTGGTGCCATATGATATACAGCTAAATCTGTATGGTATGATTGTCACCTCTTCAGATCTCCTTTTCAACTTGACACACTCTGTGTGTGACCAAGGGAGCAGACACTGGGGCAAGAAAGGGCCTACTCAGAACCCTCCCTGCACCCCTCACACTGCCCCACCACCCTCACTAATCCTTCTCTTAATGACCTCCATGGTTCCCTTCTACATTATTTTCCTGTGGCCAGGGCAGTTGCATGATTCTGGGACAATAGTTCCTGTCCTTCCAACAGCAGCCACAGAGTGACTGAGTACATAAGGGGTCTTTCTGTGATGAACAGGCATCTCTTGCTACCAGACACTTGCATGCTGAGGGGTCTTGATTCCAGACAAAGGACCAATGGTATTTTGTCACTGCTTGGTTTCCCTGTGATTTGATAGACCTTCCTGAAAGGTGTAGCAGGGATCTTTCACCAGCTTTCCAGCTGGCAGATGAGATCTTAATGCCTGAACAAGATCCCATCCATGGCGTCTGTCCATTGATAATATAGGACAGGACAGGCCCTTCAGCTCTCAATGTTGTGCCAGCCTTTTATCCTACTCTAAGATCAGACTAACCTTTCATTGTACTAACTTCCATGTGCCTATCCAAGAGTCGCTTGTATGTCCCTAATGTATCTGACTCTACTACCACCACTGACAGTGCATTCCATGCACCCACCACTCTGTGTAAAGAACCCACTTCTGACATCTCCCCTACACCTCCTTCCAATCACCTTAAAATTCTACCCCCTTATCATAGTCATTTCTGCCATGGGAAAAGGTCTCTGGCTATCCACCCTATCTATGCCTCTCATCACCTTATACGCCTCTATCAAGTCACATCTCCTCTTTCTCTTCAATGAGAAAAGCCCTAGCTCCCTCAACCTTTCTTCATAAAACATGCCCTCCGGTCCAGGCAGCAAACTGGTAAATCTCCTCTGCACCCTCTCTAAAGCTTCCACATCCTTCCTATAATGAGGCGACCAAAACTGAACACAATATTCCAAGTGTGGTCTAACCAGGGGTCTATGGAGCTGCAGCATGACCTCGTGGCTCTTCGATTCAATCCCCCTGCTAATGAAAGCCAGCACACCATATGCCTTCTTAACAACCCTGTCAACTTAAGTGGCAACATAGAGGGATTTCTGAGGGATCTATGGAAATAGACACCAATATCCTTCTAATCCTCCACACTGCCAAGAATCCTGCCTTTAACCCTGTATGCTACATTCAAATTCAACTTTCCAAAGTGAATCATTTCTCACTTTTCCATCTTGAACTCCAATGCCACATCTCAGTTTAGATCTGCATCCTGTCAATGTCCCATTGCAACCTACAACAGTTCTCCACACTAGCCACAACTTCATCAACCTTTGTGTCATCGGCAAACCTACTAACTCACCCTTCCACTTCCTCATCTCAGTCATTTATAAAAATCACCAACAGCAGAGGTCTCAGAACCGATTCCTGCAGAAGCCCACTGGTCACCAAGCTCCAGGCTGAATACTTTCCAGCTACCGCCACCAGTGGACAGTGAAGATGCAACCATCATTGCCAAAGGCACAGCAATCTCTTCCCTTGATTACTGTGGTAGCCTAGGGTCCATCCCGTCTGGTCCAGAGGATTTATCTATCCTTGTGTTTTTCAAATTTTTCAGCATATCCTCCTACCTAACCTCAACCTGTTCGAGCATATCCTCCTGTTTCACACTGTCCTCAGAAACATGAAAGTCCCGTTCAATAGTGAATATTGAAGCAAAGTATTCATTAAGGACCTCCCTACTTCCTCCAACTCCAAGCGCACGTTCCCTCCACTCTCCCTGATCAGCCTTACCCTTACACTGGCCAACCTCTTGTTCCTCACATAAGTGTAGAATGCTTTAGGGGTTTCCTTAATCCTACTCACTAAAGCTTTTAGATGCCACCTTGTAGCTGTCCTAAGTCAATTCTTCAGTTCCTTTCTGACTACCTTGTAACCCTGTAGAGCCCAGTCTGATCCTTGCCTCCTTAACTTGAAATAAGCTTCCTTCTTCCTCTTGACTAGATGTTCCACATGTTTCATCACCCAAGGCTCCTTCACCTACCATACCTTCCTTGTCTTAGTGGGACAAATCTGCCCAGCACTATCAGCAGGTGCTTCCTAAACAACTTTCACATTTCTATTGAGCATTTCTCTAATTTAGGCACCCATGTTCCTGCCTAATAGCATTATAATTCCCCCTCCCTTGATAAAATACTTTCCCAAACCATCTTCTCCTATCCCCCTCCATGAGTATAGTAAAGGTCAGAGAGTTGTGACCATTATCACCAAAATGCTCACCCATCGAGACATCAGACACCTGGTCTGGTTCAATGCCAAACACCAAATTCAATATAGCCTGCCCTCTAGTCAGCCTATCTGCATATTGCATCAGGAACCCTTCCTGGACACACATGACAAAAACTGCTGCATCCAAAAAGTTCGCAATAAGGAGGTTCCAATCAATATTAGGGAAGTTGAAGTCAGCCATGACACCAACCCTGTTACTTCTGCACCTTTTCCAAAATCTGCCTCCCAATCTGCTCCTCTGTGTCTCTGTTGCTATTGGGGTTCTGTAGAAACTCGCAATAAAGTGACTGCTCCTTTCCTATTTCTGACTTCCACCCATAATGACTCTGTGGACAAAACTTCCTTGATGACCTCCCTTTCTGCTGCTGTGATACTATCCCTGATTACCAATGCTACTCCTCCACCTCAGGACCACCCCCTCCCCACCATTCCTTTTGAAACATCTCAACCCTGGAACATCCAACAACTATTCCAGCCCCTCTGCTATCCAAGTCTCTGTAATGGCCACAACATCATAGTCCCAAGTACTGATCCATGCTCTTGAGTTCTTACTCCTGATACTTCTTGCATTAAAACAGACACACTTCAACACATCACTTTGACTGCATTTTGCCCCATCAACTTCACTGATTTTCTGTCACAGAGTGAATTTTTTAAAAAAAATGCAATGTATTAGAAACCACATACAGTGCTACCAAGGTAAACACTCGCACCTGTGCTCAGACTCACCTTCACGCATACATTCTTACTAACACAATACTTTTAGGACATTGAAGCTGTTTGAAGTGAAATTAAACTGTTGAGGGAATCTCCTGACTGAGGTGCTTAGTAATATATTACCATTTGGGACAAATGTGATCAATTGTACAGGGTTGTCCCAATGAATAGAAATCATATGAAAAATTAGTTAGATGACAATCAAGGAGAAGGGCATGTAGGTGAGAATCTGATGTCTGGTGGTGTTCATTTCTTGCTTTGCTTAGTTGTTGCCATACAATTTTTTTTCTCTAATTGTTTCAGCACACCTATGTTTTTTAGTGGATTTCTGCAAGGCCATATTTCAGAATGTCTTGTGTTTGTTACTTTGTAGAACTTTTGCATCCAGAAGCTTATAGTTTACTATTGTGTTGTTCCTGTTACTGCACTGAGCTGAAAAATGTGATGCTGGTTAAAGCACAGCAGGTCAGGCAGCATCCAAGGAACAGGAAATTCGACGTTTCGGGCCAGAGCCCTTCATCAGGAATGATGAAGGGCTCTGGCCCGAAACATCGAATTTCCTGTTCCTTGGATGCTGCCTGACCTGCTGTGCTTTAACCAGCAACACATTTTTCAGCTCTGATCTCCAGCATCTGCAGACCTCACTTTTTACTCCTGTTACTGCAGCCTATCTGGAGCAATGAGACAGGATCTAGGGGCGGGGAAGGAAGCAATGTTAAGCTACAGTGAAAAGTGTAAGTAATGGGGATAGTTTGCAAAATGTGCTGAGTGCCATAGATTAGATGAATCTCACTAGATTGGCAACTCTTCTTCATGATTTCTTTCATTAGATGCGGGTGTCATTAGCAAGGCAATGGTTTGCCATAGAAAATAGGTGCAGGAGTAATCCAGTCAGCCCTTCCAGCCTGCACTACCACTCCATATGATCATGGCTGATCATGTAATCTCAATATTCCATTCCCACTTTCTCTTCATGCTCCTTGATTCCTTTAGTGTGAGGGCCACATCCAGCTCCCTCTTGAATATATTTAATGAACTGGCCCCAACAGTTTCCAGTGGGAGAGAATCCCAGAGGTTCACAACTCCTCATCTCAGTCCTGAATGATTTACTCCTTATTCTTAGACTGTGACCCCATACTTCTGGACTTCCCAACATCAGAAACATTGTTCTCACAACTAGCCTGTCCAGTTCCATCAAGATTTTACATATTTCCATGAGATCCCTCCCTCATTCATCTACATTTCAGGGAGTACAGGCGCAGCCATCCAGCCTTTCCTCATATATCAGTCCTCCATTCTCCACCCATTTCCTCAGATTCCAGTCCTCCGAGAATCAGTCTGGTGAGCCTTGGCTGGACTCCCTCAACAGTAAGAATATCCTTCCACAGACGAGGAGACCAAACCTGCATACAATAGTCAAGGCATGGCCTCACCAGGGCCCTGTGTCACTACAGCAAGACAACCCTACTCCTATACTCAAATCCTTTCACTATGAAGGCCAGCATGCCATTAGCTTTCTTCACCACCTGCTGCACCTGCATACCAACCTTCAGGAACTGTTCCCCCATGACACCCAGGTCTCACTGCACCTCATCTTTTCCTAAACTGCCATCATTCAGATAATACCTGCCTTCCTATTTTTGCAACCAAAGTGGCCAACCTCACATTTTCCACGTCATATTACATTTGCTAAGAATTTGCTCACTTGGCCAGTCTGTCCAAGTCACCCTGCAGCCTCTCAGCACACACTACCACCCAACTTAGTGTTATCTGAAAAATTTGGAGATATTGCATTCAATTCCTTTATTCAAATCATTCATGTATATTATGAACAGCTGAGGTCCCAGCACTGAACCCGGCAGTACCCCACTCATCACTGCCTCCCACTCTGAAAAGGACCCATTCATTCAAACTCTCTGCTTTCTGTCTGCCAACCAGTTCGCTATCCATGCCAATACATTCCCTTAAATACCATGAGCTTTAATGTTCCTTACTAATCTCTTGTGTGCAACCTTGTTAAAAGTCTTTTGTCAGTCCAGATATACAACATGTACTGATTTACCTTAGTCCATTCTCTTGGTCACACCCTCAAATTCCAGAAGATTTGTCAAGCATGATTTGCCTTTCATGAATTCATGCTGACCGGGACTGATTCTGTCACCACTTTCTAAATGTTTAGTTATTACATCCTTAATGATTGACTCCACCATTTTCCCCAACAACAATGTCAGGCCAATGTCACCCATTCCTAACTGCCACTGAGAAAGAGATGGCAAGGCAACACCTTGACATGATGTGGGTAATGCCTCCATTCTGTTAAGAGTAGTGTTCCAGGATGTTTGATCCAATAGCCACAGAAGGATTATGATATAGTACCAAGTCCAGTTGATGTGTGCTTCAAAGGGAAACTTGCGAAGGCTGATTCTCTGATGTAGTTGTTTTTTGCATTTGGAAGGTGAATGTTATGGGTCAATTTACGTTAAATTATGATGTATAATTATATTAATGATAGTAAATAATACTTTAATATGGAATTGCCAGTGATAGTCCAAAAAAATCATGGACAACCATTCAGAAATCTTTTCTCCATTATCTTCCTGAAGGAATGCTCTGGAAATTGTAAAATAATTATTTCCATTTCCCTTTATTGTACCATACCAAAGTATTTGTTTGCTGTAATATGGCCCAAAGGCAGGTGCTGATGGGCCTATCATTCTACTGTAACTTCATATTTCTGCCACCTTCATGGTCCCAAGTGCAAGACATTCTTTTATATTGCTGATTCAAATTAAACAATATTCAGATACATACATAGCATCCATCCATGTGCATTCTACCTAAAGGCAGGTCCTTGCCTTTTTGTCTCTTGATGCTTCCTCCTGTGCGGTTTCCTTGGTAGGTATTGTCAGTGCTGGCTTACCATTGCCCTCTACTTATGTGGGCAAGGTGTCCAACTCCAAACTCAAGCTGATTTTCATGTCCCATGCTAAGTTCTTCCTGTCTTTCCTCCCATAATTCTGTCATCGTCATGTTTTGTTTCCTACTCCTGCAAATGCTTCTGCAGCTTACCCTTAAATGCATTTACGCGAGTTGTTTCAACCATTCCCTATAGAAATGTGTTCCATAGTTTATACACTTGTTTGGAAAATAAGTTTCTCCTCATTCTCTATTTAATTTGTGTTGCAAACGTTTCGTCCCCTGTCTACGTGACATCCTCAGTGCTTGGGAGCCTCCTGTGAAGCGCTTCTGTGTTGTTTCCTCCGACATTTATAGTGGTTTGTCTCTGCCGCTTCTGGTCAGTTCCAGCTGTCCGCTGCAGGGGCCGGTATATTGGGTCCAGGTCGATGTGTTTGTTGATAGAATCTGTAGATGAGTGCCATGTCTCTAGGAATTCCCTGGCTGTTCTCTGTTTGTCTTGCCCTATAATAGTAGTGTTGTCCCAGTCGAATTCATGTTGCTTGTCATCTGAGTGTGTGGCTACTAAGAATAGCTGGTCGTGGCGTTTCGTGGCTAGTTAGTGTTCATGGATGCGGATCATTTGCTGTCTTCCTGTTTGTCCTATGTAGTGTTTTGTGCAGTCCTTGCATGGGATTTTGTACACTACATTGGTTTTGCTCATGCTGGATATCGGGTCCTTCGTTCTGGTGAATTGTTGTCTGAGAGTGGCTGTTGGTTTGTGTGCTGTTATGAAGTGTTAGGAATCCGATTCACGAGAGAGGAAGAAAAGGACAACCAACTCCCATTCCTAGATGTGATGGTACAGAGAACACCGAATGAAGAATTCAGCACAAAGGTATACAGGAAAGCCACACACACAGACCAAGTCCTGAACTATGAAAGCAACCATCCCAACACACACAAAAGAAGTTGCATCAAGACACTATTCAAAAGAGCCACAACACACGGCAGTACACCAGAACTGCAAAAAGAGGAAGTGGAACACCTATACAATGTATTCACCAAAAACGGATACCCGCGCAATTTCATCAACAGATGCCTAAGAGAAAGACAACGGAACGAGGACATGCCGCAACCAAAAGGACTAGTCACACTACCATACATCAGGAGCATTTTCAAACTGACAGCCAGACTACTACGACCACTAGGACTCATAACAACACACAAACCAACAGCCATTCTCAGACAACAACTCAACAGAATGAAGGACCCAATACCCAGCATGAGCAAATCCAATGTAGTGTACAAAATCCTATGCAAGGACTGCACAAAACACTACATAGGACAAACAGGAAGACAGCAAATAATCCGCATCCATGAACACTAACTAGCCACGAAATGACATGACCAGCTATTCTTGGTAGCCACACACGCAGATGACAAGCAACATGAATTCAACTGGGACAACACTACTATTATAGGGCAAGCCAAACAGAGAACAGCCAGGGAAAATTCTGAGAGGCATGGCACTCATCCACAGATTCAATCAACAAACACATCGAACTGGACCCAATATACCGGCCACAGCAGCGGACAGTTGGAACTGACAACCAGAAGCGGCAGAGACAAGCCACTATAAATGCCGGAGGATACATCACAGAAGCGCTTCACAGGAGGCTCCCAAGCACTGAGGATGTCACCTAGACAGGGGACGAAATGTTTGCAACACAAATTCCCAGCTCGGCGAACAGAACCACAACAATGGGCACCCGAGCTACAAATCTTCTCCCAAACTTTGAATTCTCTATTTAAATTCTTGGTTACTGTAATTTTAGCAGCTTCCAGTTACATTCCTTGTGACAAGCGCAACATTCTCTCTGCATCTGCTTTATCAAAACCATTCACAATGTCTATAAGGGCACCCCTCAATGATTTTCTCAAGAGACAGAATCGCAGCCTGTTGATTCTTTCTTGATATGTATTCTGATGCATTTCTAGTATTATCCTTGCAAATCTTCTCTATATTTTCTTCATCTATATCCTTTTATATTATAGCAAAAAGAACTGCATGTAAGAGATGTAACCGATCCAAAGTTTGATCCTTCTTTATCTTCTAGGAGAAAGTGAGGACTGCAGATGCTGGCGATCAGAGCTGAAAATGTGTTGCTGGAAAAGCGCAGCAGGTCAGGCAGCATCCAAGGAGCAGGAGAATCGACGTTTCAGGCGCCCTGAAGAAGGGCTCATGCCCGAAATGTCGATTCTCCAGCTCCTTGGATGCTGCCTGACCTGCTGCGCTTTTCCGCAACACATTTTCAGCTACTGCTTTATCTTTCCTACTTAGCAATTCTGTCTCTATAAAAATAAAGCTTATAGTTTGTTTTAATTTTTTTAAATAAAGCCTTGCTCACCTGTGACACACATTTCAGTGGTAAGTACTATGTTTGTACTTAAGATCCCTTTGTCCGTCTACCAACCTAGACTAGTATCTTCCATTTTATAAATGACCATTTTTTCTTCCCCTGAGTTCTGCTCCATTTCTGCATCCTTCCATCAAGAAAAGATAATGAAGATGCAAAAAGAAATGACTTTAAGATGAAACATCTTTTTAAGGTTCACCTTTTGCTGATGGTTACAAAGTCAACTGTTTTTTGAGTCAGGTTTGAACACATGCCCTACATTTGATGCCAAACCATAATAACCATCAAGCAGCTCACTGAGAAAGCAATTTGCCCTGGCCAATGAATTACCTCCTTTTTAATATTGGTACATGATTGGTGTGTACCCTATTGCTGAGGCCAACAAACATCTAATTTGATCATCTGACCTTAAAGTCCTTTGTGTACTGTAGCTGTTTTATTATTACAAGAAGTAATGGGCCACACAGTCAGCATATGCAACATGGTCTTCATCTGCCATTTCTCTACATAATGGCTTAAGGATTTGTTTTTCCTTGGTTGATATGCACAGTTTGACATCAAATGTACATTCTGATAATGGTTTATGTAGCGTATTTAATGCTAAAACATTGGTTTATTTCAAGCAGTTGGAGTGGAGGTAGTAGGACATTCATTTTTTACTGAACCATTTGAGTGAATCTCAACAGAATCAATACAACCAGGTCACTCTGATTTCAATATCAATATCACTGCACTGTAAATATGTCAAGGAGCTGAAATTATGTATGCAATATTTACAACCAGATGAATTCATAGGGATTGTGGTGAATATAACAGTGAAATGTTTAGCTCTATCTCACTAAAACAACAAAACCCACTCCTGTAGCGCAGCACCTCCTCTGTACCGCAAAGAACGTCATATTGTGATATGTTAAAGTCTGTAGAGTTTACCTTGAACCTATGACTTTCTGATCCAAGAGATGAGATTTACGCCTGAGAACTTAGAATAGGTTGATCTTCCAACTCAATATTTACAAATTGAATTGCTATGAGCGTTGCACTGACAATTGTGTGTAAAATCTCATCTCAACAAGTCCTAACCACTTAATTATTACTTTGTATCTAATTTAACCAGGTGGAACTTAGTGTTCCATGCTTAAGGGAGCTAAGTATACAATTTTGTATTTAATATGCATTTGTGTATTATTTAATCACTTCCAAAAACATTGCCATTGAACAGAAGTTGGTCATGTTCTGTTATTATTATCAACTGTTATTTAAGAGTGACAAGAGTTGCAAAAGAAAAGGTAAATAAATTGTCCTGATGGTGATTTATTTTTAATTGCATTAGACTGGCCAAATCCTTCATCTGTTTCGTCTGTATTCAAACCTGGGAATGAATCTTCACTCTTGATGTGGCTCGCACATGTCAGGAAATGTCCTACCTCAGGAGTAACTCCCATATGCTCCCCAATCCTTCTTCCATAGAAGACTGGGTGTAAAATAATGTGGGATGATGTTCAGTCCATCATCCCAGAGACCGATCCAGAGAGGCCACTGGGGCTATCAAGTGCTGAAGTCAACTGTTTAAAAGGTCCTCCTTGGGATACTTAGCAATTTTTGACTATTATGCTCACCTGTCCTCACACCCCCTCATTCCCCAAGCCCCAACTCAAATCACACCCATTTTTACCCCTCATACAATCTGTGCTATATGATGTACCAAACATGCCAATAACAGCCTCAATACTAACTCACTGATAACTTGTGCCAGCATGGCGATCAGTCTTTACCCTTGTGTCTTCCATGCCAACATACCCAGTAGCTACAATGAACAGACCTTGAGCATTATGTTGAAATGAAATAAAGTTCTAAATAGCATTGCAGCTTTCACTATATTAAATATTCCATTCCCATTCAAATTAAAAAAAATTCTCTCAAGTATTTAATCTGACATAAAATTAAACAACCTTGAATTCATAACCCCACATTATTGACAACTAACCCCTTAATTAATGATCTGAGCGGCCAGTCAAAGTGTAAATGTGGGCCATCCTGTTGGAATAATTGAGGTACGGAAAGCAACAGCATAAATGATAACATAATGTAACCCTTAAGGTATTATCAACAATCAGCTGTTGTAATTGTAAGACCAGAATTTTAACCCCTCGTGGATACAGGCAATTTTCTTTTTAATTGTTAAAGGGCTGAGAATTCAAACAACTTTATACGTTGACATTTCTGCAGGTCACCTTTCCCTTGAGAGTCTTAATGCCTGCTCTAAAAGTTTGGAACTTCCATATTGTGGCTTCATACCTTTGCTAGAGAGAAAAGGGGTTCTTTTCAATGCAGTAAGAAATTCAGATTGTCTTGCTGAACTCTGTTTAAACAAAACCCTCTTACCATACACCCCGCTATCCCTTTTCCCAGCTACGAAATTCTCTCAGTTGGAAATGAGGATGGAACTTGTGGATCATAATCCTACTCTTCATTTCGGAATGCTCCACAACTTCATTAAAAATCTGGTATTCTGTGATCTTGGAGGAAGGAACATGATTATTTCAGACATGAGAAGGTCTATTTCTCTAGGGCACCTTGTTTTATGGAGAAAAAAATACTTTATCAGTTGGTTCTCTTCTCTTTCATCACATCTGCTAGAGTTTATTTTCTATATTCTCTTTGCTCTTTGCTTAGCAGGGTATGAGGTCACTGGTATGGCCAGTATTTGCTGCCTATTCCAAATTACTTTTATTTGGCATAGTATGCGAACTTTCCATTTCATCTTTATTCCATGCACTCCTAATTTATTCATGTAAGACAGATATTCTTGTTTGCAAGATTGGTGCATAATACTAAATTCATCTCTCCACAGACTTAATAGAAATTGTTTTAAACCAAGAGTTATATAATTATTAAAGGAGTAACAAGCTGGCTTTGGTCTGGATATGTTAAGTATTCACACAAAGTTACCAACTTCTATATTGCATTCATTCTCATGTTCTGTCCAATTTTGTTTTCATAGTCTGTATTACTTGTTTATTTACTCTTCAGTTATACAGTCAGTCTTCTGTCTGTGTTCATTATTCCTACCATATACAATCCAATGACTTTGCTTCTACATTGCAGGCAACTCTGCCTCATACAAATATACTCTCACTCCTATCGCTGCCACTCTTCTTAAAATGTCACCACTGTAGGTGCAATGCTAAATAACACAGTTGAAGGAATTCTATGTACTGATTCAAAGAATGATCAAAGTCGCATCAGCATGGATATTTAACTTCGCTGAAGTTGGTTTCGAAACTATTTATTTATCAATTTTCAGATAATGTGAAACTGTTAAAAATGCATTGGCAAGCAGACAAAAAAAAACTGGTTAACCATGCTGTTTCTTTTCCCCTCTCTGGATTTTGTAGTTAACAACATATCACTTTCCTCCTACTTCAAGCTTTTCCCATTAGATCATAAAGGCAAGAAGCAAGGTCCTTTGTTACTATGGTGACCTCTGCCAACCTTGGATAAGAACACTTGTTGCCAAGGTGAATACAGAAAAAAAGTCTTTCTACTTTATCTCTTTGACCATTTAGCTCTTTGCTGTAGAAATGAAAATGTAAACAATAGTGTGAATAATCAATGAGATAGAGAAAATTATTAGCTGTTTGGAACCCAACTAAGTTAATTTCCCATACTATTTTGCTAACAATTGTGTTGCCATTAAAGCTTTGAATAAATATTTCATGATGCTAAAGACCGTATTCAATAAGTTGTATTGCAATTAGATTCATTACCATAGTAACCATCAACTTTTAAAAAAGTCTTCTACTTTTTCAATGCAAAGTTAATCTGATTGAATGCTAACGCCTGGTAAAAAATGGAGCCATTAATTCACAAACTGTATAAATTACAAAGATTATGTTCAATAACTGAATTCCAGTCTTGTTTTGAGAACAGTTAACTGCCTAATTTGAATATTGAATTCCTTAGATGATACTGAACAAAATTACAATTCTTGAATGTTTGATTAATCTGACCCAAATCAGTTTTGAGTTGGTATATATAGACAACTCATCAATGCTAAATGTACCTCTGAAGCATTCGGCAGACTGAGAGTAACATATCAGTTATTTAGATAAAGTGAAATAAATCCATTTAAAACAAATATTGTCCTCCTGTTTCGTTGGGGTCAACTTGCTGGTACGTCTTATCAAATACACATCTTAGAAAATTTCTGTCTTGTTTGGTGTATCTTGAGGAAAGAATATTCAATATGTTGACCGTTATAGGGGTACTTGTAAGATTCTCTGTAAATTAATCAGTGACAAAGCATTGGTGAAGAGTTGGATCATGCTGTGACTTTGTTATGAATGTAGTTTAGTTCAGATTCTGTGACAGATTAAAAGTCATGTTTCACTATACCAACTATAGATATTTTGTGACTCCATCTATTCAGCTGGAAATGGGGAAAGTGCAACAAATTGATTTGCAAACCTGATAACCTTTGAATTGCTAGCTTGTTACAGCATTGGATAACGCTCCCATAATCCCACAGGACAACATGGCAGCTCTCTTATTAGGAAGAGCTGACAGGAGCTGAGTTTAACCTGAGGGTTGCCATGCCTCAGCCAGAGACAAGGTTGAGAAGGTATGTGCTTAATGTTGACCTATGTGGCAGTTCATAAGAACCTTTCCTTTTTGGCAAGTTATAGAACAAATAAGAGAATGTGACTTAGATTGTTATAATTTGGTGTACACCTGAGGAGGGAAGAGCAATAACAGCTATTTTAATTTCCTTTCCCTGTTTGCATTCAGCTGGAGAGGTGACTGAGTACTTTGAGCAGAGGATTGGCTGGCAAGCAGAAATGTTCCAAAAGGCTAGGTTATGGCCAAGTCATAATGAAGATTACGATAAAAGAGCATATTAAAGATGACTGGCGTGGGGGAGACAAAGTTCGTGGTGAATTGAAGGGAAAGCATCTAACTTTGTCTGCTGCTCAGGAGAATATCAAGTAAACAAGCTATTGTTCTGAGCATCTTCCAGCATTCCCTTCTGAGAAGCTCGTCCTCGCTATTTTCCTGCTTTGTAAACTGATCATGGCCAGCACTTTGAGTTCAGGGTTTAATGATACCAAAACAGCATTGGGGTTCCACAGAAGTAGTTTTCAATCTTTATGCATGAGCAACAAGCAGCTTCTCTTTAAATCCTCTTCATCATATATTCACCTTCTGGCAGGCTCAGATTCCAAGGTCCAATTAACCCTTCCCAGCTCATTGGTTTTCATTGAATCATTTGTTTGGTGCCAGTGTTTCTATTTTTCAAAGTCGCTCACATATTTCCTCAAACGTGACTCAGCTAAAACATGAACAGAAATTGGAACTGGAATTGGCCATTTACTTGTCTATCTTCCCATAAGTTCACAATTAATTGAGGAATGAAGGGAGTGTCTTTTTTTAGTTTATTATAACAACTTCAGTTTTCTTTTCTCAAAAATAAACGATTGATGCCATTTCACGTCAGGTGCATTTGTGTGATGCCAATGTGCACACAAAAACCCTCTAGTTTTTAAAATGTTTTCTGCACTTGTGTGACATGGGCAGTACCAGCTGACCAGCTTTTTGTCGCCCTTGAGAAACTGGTGGTGAGCTGCTGCCTTGAATTGCTTCACTCCGCTTGCTGTAGGTTGACACACAATGCCCTTAGGGAGGAAATTCCAGGACTTTGACCCAGCAACAGTGAAGGAATGGCGACATGTTTCCAAGTCAGCATAGTGAGTGGCTGGGAAGGAAATTGCAGATGGTTGTGTTCCCATGTATCTCTTGCCCTTGTCCATCGAGAGGGGTGTGGTCATTGAGAGGGTTTGGAAGGCTGCAGGGAAAGTGAGAAAATCATAAATCTGAATTCTGAGGGGAAAATTCTGCATTATTTCTGTGGCTACACTGATGTACTTAATTTGATCTGCCTTGACTTAAAAAGAAAGCAAGGCTAGTCATCTCTTTAAAGTGCTATTAGCGCTGTTGTTATTTGTAAAAGTAGAGCATTCTAAAATGCTGAAGCTTTCATCGACAGAAAGTGAAATAATTCAAGATGTTTGTTGAGCGAGACTGGATTAAGTGAATTACGTAACACTGCTGCTGCTGTGACAAAAGCCTCAACACGTGAAATGGAAAGCGCTTGCATTATTGCAATCTTTGTGGCACTGTGAAATTGAACCAGAAGTATACCACTTCATGTTAAGTGGAAGTGATTTCAATTAAATACAATGATTGAATACAGTGAAGTATCTTGTTGAGATTCAATCAGCTGACAAAGTCACTGACAGACTATCTCATCAAATAATAGCAGTTCTTGTTTTGTTGCAAGTGTCTGAGTCTGTCTTATTGACAGGAAAGCTTTTGTTTATGTCTTTTTATCTTCTTTAATCATAAGGAATTACTAGCAACCTGTGAACTTAGAATCCTGAAGTTAAATAGATTGAAATTGTGATTAGCCTTTAGAATTTCTTTCTCAGGAAGAGCAGACTGCTTCCTCATTCTGATTAGCCTGAGACATCTGCAGAGGCAATAGGTCAGTTATACAACATGTAGATGCCTTCCATAGCTGAGGGGCTCATGACGAGTGAAGATGGTCTCAGAATAATGGGCAAGCCATTTAGAACTGAGATGAGGTGTGGTGAAATTTCTTCACCTAAACAGTTGCGGATCTTTAGAATTCTTTACCCCTGAGGTGCAATCGCTCAGCCACTGAGTGAATTCAAGAGAAAGATTGATAGATTACTAGATTCTAATGACATGAAGGGATAGGAGGATTTTGTAGGGCAATGGCGTTGAGAAGGACAATCAGCCCTGATACAGAATAATTGATTTCGCCATGAGTGGCTAAATCCTGTCCCTATAATAATCACATACGAAGAGTTTTGTAACTAGACTGTATGTAAATGTGGGAACTACGATGGTTTGAGGCACGCGCTTTCAATGATAGATTGGGGGAACATGACTGAAAGGAATGATGGTGGAAGTCAATAATAAAAATGCAAAGAATGCACAGGGAACTATTTGGTGTAAGAGTAAAACACGAAAAGAAGTCAAACCATGGCTATAAAGGAAATTAGAGGTAGTATTAGACCCAAGGAAGAGGCAATTTATTGGTCAGAAAAATCATCAGATTGGCAAAGTGTGAGCAATTTAGGATTCAGCAGAGGAGGAGAAGGAAACTGAGTAAGAAAGGGAAAATAGAACATGAGGGTAAACTTTTGGGGAATATTAAATCTGACTGTAGAAAGATCTATACCAATGTGAAGAGAAAAGGATTGATAAAACATGTAGGTCTCTTACAGTCAGCAACAGAGGAATTTGTAATGGGAAACAAAGAAATAGTTGATCAACTAAAAATATACTTTGGTTGACAAAGGAGGCTACTAAAGATGTACCAGAAATGTTCGTGAACAAAAGGTTCAGAGAAAGGGAGAAAGTAAAGAAAATTGATATTAAAGAAATGTTGAGAAAATTGATGGGATTGAAGGCTTTTAAATCCACAGGGCCCAATAATCTACATCTCAGAGTATGTAAGGAAGTGATTGTAGAAATAGTGGATATATTGGTGGTCATTGTCCATGATTGTATAGAGTTGCCAACAGGTCATACACATTACCGTATTTAAGAGGAGAAGCAGAGATTAGATCAGGAATTAAGTGCCATCGCTATCACTGGGGAAGTAGTTTTAGACACACTAATGGGGCTAAAGGCGGATAAATCCCTTGGCCCTCACCCTAGCTTCCTATAAGAGGCTACAATGATAGTGGATGCATTGGCTGTAAATTTCCAAAAATCTTGGATTTTGTAGAACAAAGAACATGTACAGCACAGGAGCAGGCCCTTCAGCCCATCAAGCCTTTGCTGACACATGACATCTTTCTCAACTAAAAACGTTTCACCTCTGCACAGTCCATATTCTCAATTCCCTATCTATTCATGTATCTGTCAAGGTGCTTCTGGAGAGTTGCTCTCGTATGTGAGTCTACCACCTCCTCTGGCAGTGCATTCCAGGCACTGACCTTTTTTTAAATCTCAGAGGGTGGTATCCCTCAAATCTCCTTTCAGTCTTCCCCTTATGTCCCCTAGTAATTGACATTTCTACACTGGGAAAGAAAGTATCCATTCTATCCATGCCAAACTTTATAAACTTTTATCATGTCGCCCTTCTGCCTCTGACAATCAAATGAAAACAAATCAAGTATTTCCAAACTCTCCTCATAGCTAATACTCTTCAAACCAGACAACTTCTGAGTATATCTTTTCTGTATTCTCTTCAAAGTATTACCCTTCTAGTAGTTTGGCAATTAGAACTGTACACAATCTTCCAAATATGACCTAACTAAAGTTCTGTACTGCCAGTTTTTATCATCTATCCCAATTGATGAAATCAGGTATGCCATGTGCCTTCTTGACCACGTTATCCACATATGTGTTGCCACTTTCAATAAACTGTGGGCCGACACACCTAGATCCCTCTGTAAGTAAATGCCATTTACTCTGTACTTCATCCTGCATTAGGCCATCCAAAAGGTATCACCTTGCATTTACCCAGATTAAATTCCATCTGCCATGTCTTCAATCTACCAATAGCCTGCTCACAATCCTCTACACTATTTACAGCTTCCCCAATCTTTGTGTCATCCGCAAATTTGCTAATCAGACCACGTACGTTTTCATCTAAATCATTTATATAAATTACAAATAACAGAGGTCCCAACTCTGATCCCTGCAGAACAACACAGGACACAGATCTCCTGTCAGAAAAGCACCATTCTACTACTACCCTCTGTCTTCTATAACTAAGCCAGTTCTGTATCCATCTTATCAGCTCACTACAGATCCCGTGTGACTTGACATTCTGTATGAGCCTGCATGAGTGACTTTGTCAAACACCTTGCTCAAATAAAAGTAGACAGCATTTACTGCCCAGCTCAAATGATCAACTTTGTCACTTCCTCAAAAAATTCAATCAAGTTTGAGAGACATCACCTTCCCTGCACAAAGCCATGCTATCTCACACTAATAAGTCCATATTTTTCCCAAGTGTGAGTAAATCTTGTCCCTAAGAATCTTCTCCAATAATTTTCCTACCACTGATGTAAGGCTTGCAGGCCTATAATTTTCCTAGATTATCCTTATTTCTGTTTTTGAACAAAGGCACAATACTGGCTATTCTTCAGGACCTCTGTGATCAAAGTGGATCCAAAGATTTTGTATGAGGCCCCAACAGTTTCCTACCTCACCTCCATTGATATTCTGGGATAGATTCTATTGAGGGACTTGTCTACTCCAATGCTTTTCAAAACACCCAGCAATTTGTTTTCATATTGACCAGCTCTAGAATATCAACATGACCCTCTCCACACTTCCCATCTACCATGTCCTTCTCTTTTGTGAATATCAATGCAAAGTATTTGTTAAGGACCTGAACCATTTCCTCAGGTTACACACATAAGTTCCCTCCTTTGTCTTTGAGTGGACTCACCTTTTGTCAGCTTCCCTCTTCCTGCCTTTATATGTAAAAAAGCGCATTGGGATTTTCCTTAATGTTGTGTGCCAAGGAGACTTTATGGCTGTTTTTAGCCCTCTTAATTCCTTGTTTGAGTTCTTCAATGACTCTGTTGGTCTTCAGTTTCTTAAACCTTGCATACACATCCTTTTAACTTTTAACTAGGCTCACAATTTCACTGATCATCCAAACCTACCCAGCCTCTCCTTGTAACTCAAACCCTCCAGTCTGGCAACTTCCTTGTAAATCCTTTACCTTCTCCAATTGGCATGTCCTAGAATATCAATTTATCTCTCGATGGACTTCAGTTTCTTAATCCGTATACATGGTTTCCTTTTGTTTTTCTTTTTGACTAAGCTCTCAATTTCTCATGTATTCCAAGGTTCCCAAATCTTATTTCCATTTTCACAGGAACTTGTTGATCCTGAGCTCTAAACAATTGGCCTTTAAAAGATTCCATATGTCAGATGTGATTTACCCTCAAACGGCCACCCCCCAAACTAACCTAACGTTGTGGTTATTAGCTTTCCCCCAATTTAGAATTTCCACCTGAAGACTACTCTTATCCTTATCCATAGTTAACTTAAAAACTCACAGAATTATGGTCACTGCTCCCAAAATGCTCCTCCACTGTAACTTTGATCACCTGGCCAGACTTGTTTCCTAATGCTCAGTCTAGCATAACCCCTTTCATAGTTGGACTGTTGACATATTGTTTCAAGAAACCCTCTTAGATGCACGAAACAAATTTAAAATCACCCTTCATAGCAACTCTATTGATTTTACAATTTTCCATAAGCTGTCCACATATTTGTTCCTTTATCTCTCGCTGGCTGTTGGCAGGCCTGTAGTACTACTAAAGTAATCACACCTTTCCTATTGCTGAGCTGTACCCATATGGCATCGCTGGATGAGCCCACTAAGGTGTCCTCCCTCCATACAGCTGTGATATTCTCCCTTAATGCAACTCCCCTACCTCTTTTACATCCCTCTTGATCTCACCTGAAACATCTAAATCCAGGAACATTAAGTTGCCAGCCTTGTCTCTCTCAACCAAGTCTCTATAATAGCTGCAACACCATAGTTATATGTATTAATTCAAACACTAAGTACATCTGTCTTGCCTGTCATACTCCTCACAGTAAAACAAATACACCTCAGACTGACAGCCCTGCCATGTTCAGTCACCTCTCCCTTTCTCTTTATCTCACTGGCCTTACTCCCTGAAGTCTCCTTCATCATTTTGCTTGCTGACCTACTTTTCTGGTTCTCGATTCCTGCCACACTTATTTAACCTCTTTCAAAGGGTACTGACAAAACTCTTTGCCAGGATTTTGATGCCTTTCCTGTTTAAATGCAACCAGCTTTTTTGTCCAGCTCCCATCTGTCCTGGAAGACATCCCAATGGTCCACATACCCAAAGTCCTGCCCCCACACAAACTCTTTAGCCACACATTTAATTGTACTTCTTCCTTATCCTGGCCTCACTGACCCATAGCACAGGGAGTAATCCCAATATTATAACCCAAGAGATCCTGCTTTTCAAGCTATGACCAAATTCCCTGAATTTCCTTTGCAGGACCTTGTCACTCTTCCTATCTGTCACTAATTCCAATGTGTACCATGACTTCTGACTGGTTTCCCTCCCTTTTGAGAATGTTTCATGCCTGCTCTCAGATATCCTTGACCCTGTCACCAGGGAGGCAACACCAACCTGGAGTCTCTCTTGCAGTCTCAGAAACACCGATCTGTACCTCTGACAATAGAGTCCCCCTATTGAACTTTGACCCTTCCTGCTATACAATGGAGTTAGCTGTGGTGCCACCCATCTGGTTGCTGCTGTGACCATCCCTTGATGGGCCTACTCCCCCAATAGTATTCAAAGTGGTGTGCTTGTTGGCGTGGGGCATAGCCAAAGGAGATTCCTGCATTGTCTGCCTGCCTCTTTAAATAGTCTCCCATCTATCTTCCTGAGCTTGGATATGACTGTGTCTCTAAATCCTGGCTATGATGCTTTCCACTTACTGCATGCTCCTAAGTGTGTCCAGCTGCCACTCCAACTGATCAATGTGATCTGATGTGAACTGCAATTGAACACAATTCCTGCAGATGTCGTCATCAGAAATACCAGAAGATTGGAAAATTGCCAACATGACATCCCTATTCAAAAAGTGAGGGAAGCAAAAAGCGGGTCACTGTATGCTGATAAGTCTAATGTGTATTGTTTGGAGAGTATTGGAATCAATTATTAAGAAAGTAATGGCAGAACACTTGGAAAATCATAATCTAATCAAGCAGAGTCAACATGCCTTCATAAAAGAGAAATTGTTTCTGACAAATTTATTAGAATTTGAAGTCTCAACCAGAGTGGATGGAGGGAAGCCAGTGGATCTGTTGTGTATAGATTTTCAGAAGGCATTTGGCAAGGTATCTTGCAAAAAATTGTCATAATGGCCCATGATTTTGAAGGTAGCATATTGGCATGGTTAGATAATTTGTTCATGGGTAGGAAGCAGCAAGTGGAGATAAGAGGTTCTTTTTCAGGTTGGTGACCTGTGACCAGTGGGGCTCCACAGGGATCAGTTCTTGGACCACAGATGTTTGCAATATAAATTAATGACTTGGAGAAAGCAAGCAAATGTACTCCCAGAATTGACTAGGAGAGGAGACTAAAAGACAGTAGAAAAGCAATGGCAAAAGTTTCTAGGAGTAACTGGGGAGACACAGCAAAAATTCATTCGAGGAAAAAGAAGCATCCTCAAGGAAAGACAGAACAAAGGAAGTTGGGGACAGCATAAAAGCAAAAGAGAAAGTGTATAATGCAGTGGAAGGGCAGTGGGAAGCCTGCAAAAACCAACAGAGGACAACTGAGAAGAAATAAGGAGGGACGAGATTAAATGTGAGGGTAAGCTAGCCAGTAACATAAAAGAAGATTACAAGAGTTTCTTTAGATATACGAAGGATAAAAGATAGGCATAAGTGGATATTGGGCTGCTGGAAAATGGTGTTGGAGAAGTTGTAATGGGGAACAAGGAAATGGCAAAGGAACTGAACAAGTACTTTGCATCAGTTTCACCAGTGGAAGACATGAGTCGGGATGGCAGTCGATGACTAGTAGAGTTCTGCAAGGGTCAGTGTTGGGATCACAACTTTTCACTTTATACATTAGTGATCTAGATTAAGGAACTGAGGGCATTCTAGTGAAGTTTGCAGATGATACAAAGATAGGTAGAGGGAAAGGTAGCATTGAGGAGGCAGGGAGGCTGCAGAAGGATTTGGACAGGTTAGGAGAGTGGGCAAAGAAGTGGCAGATGGAATACAACTTGGGGAAGTGTGAGGTCATGCACTTTAGTAGGAAGAGTAGAACAAAGACTATTTTTGAAATGGGGAGAAAAGTCAGAAATTGGAGGTGCAAAGGAACTTGGGAATCCTAGTTCAGGATTCTTTTAAGGTAAACTTGCAGGTTAAGTTGATAGTTCGGAAGGCAAATGCAATGTTAGCACTTATTTCAAGAGGACTAGAAAACAAAAGCAGGGATGTACTTCTGAGGTTTTATAAGGCTCTGCTCAGACCACATTTAGAACATGGTGAGCAAATTTGGCCCCCATATCTCAGGAAGAGTGTACTAGCTCTGGAACATGTTCAAAGGAGGTGCATGAGAATGATCCCAGGAATGTAAAGCTTAACATCTAAGGAACATTTGAGGACTCTGGATCTATACTCAATGGATTTTACAAGGATGCTAGAGTGGGGAGGGTAAGGATATGGGCCTCTATGAGGTAGGACAAAATGGATAAAGGAGCTGCACAAAATGGCTTCTGCAATGTGTACAAAAGTGCTTCTGCATTGCTAAATTAGATTGCTCTGAACCAGACAGAAACAAGAAACTGCAGACTGATGCTTCCCCATACTTATGTGACTACCTATAGTTAAAGCTTTGAAGAAGTAGGTGGATAAGATGAGGAAAAACTAACCACATTTGCAAGCTGCAAGTTCTTGTAGAGGAAATGCTAAGCCACGTTTTGCAAGTTGTGAATCTTTGAAAAAGTGACGTAAGCCATTACAACTTAATATCATTGGTTCAAGCTACTACCCATGAAGTGATTATCATTATTGATTGGTTGTTACTATGCGATCATGCTCCATGTCTGATAATGATTAATGTATATAAACCTTATGCAAACTCTGTAAGGTTGTTGGATTCTTTTGATTGCCAAGAAGTTTTCATACTTCTGGGTGAATCAGAGTCTGCCAACCCAGCGCTGGAACATACAATAAATGATTGTTTGCATGTATGTTAATTGACCGATCGTGGAACCAAGTGACTTATAGATCATCAAGGGTATCTATTTGAAACCTACAGAATACTGAATGGTCTGGACAGAGTGGATATTCAGGCGATGCTTCCATTGGTAGAAGAGACTAGGACCCAAGGGCATGGCCTTCGAATAAAGGGAAGACCTTTTAGAATGGAGATAAGGAGAAACTTCTTCAGCCAGAGAGTAGTGAATCTATGGAATTCATTACCACATTATTATTTGAATGGCTGTAAATTGAGAGATGTGTGTGCAACAAAATTTTGGGTCCTCGTACATCAGTTGTAAAAGGTAAACGTGCAGGTGCATCAGTCAGGGAAGAAAGGAATGTTGTCCTTCATGGAGAGAGGATTTGAGTGCAGGAGCAAATATGTCTTGCTGCATTTATACAGGGCTTTGATGAGACCACACCTGGAATATTGTATGTAGTTTTGCTGTCTTTATCTGATGAAGGATGAGCTTGCTGCAGTGTGACAAAAGTTTCCCAGACTAAATCCAGGGGTGGCAGGACTAATGTATAAGGAGAATTTGAACCTATCGAGATTACATATGCTGCAGTTCAGAAGAATGAGCATCTCAGAAAACTATGAAACAAGACTGGACAAATTTGATCCAATAGTAGAGGAGCCAAGAATCAGGATTGCAGTTTAAGGATATGGGATGAACCATTTAGGATGAAGAGAGGAGGAGAATTTTTTTTTCACTGTTAGGTGAACCTGTGGAATTTGGAACCACAGAAAACAGTTGTGGCCAAAACATTGTATTTCAGCAAGGAGATTAATGTAGCACTTTGGACCAAAGGAATTAAATTATATGAGGGTGGGAGGGGAAGCAGAAATGTTCCATTTGAATTGGAAGATCAGCCACGATCATCATAAATGGCAGTCCAAGGTGAAGAATGAAATGGCAAACTCCTGTTCAGATTTCCACGTTTGTAGGTTTTGAAAGCTTTTCATTCACCATCCAATTTGGCCACAATTCATGAAGGGCTATTGGCATCGCTCTGTGTCTCTGTCTCTGTGTGTCTCTCTGTGTCTATCTCTCTCTGTCGCTGTCTCTGTCTCTCTCTGTCTGTCTCTCTGTCTCTCTCAGACTGTCTCTCTCTCTGTGTCTCTGTCTGTCTGTATCTGTCTGTCCCTCTCTGTCTCTCATTCCTCTCTGTCTCTGTTAACAGCATGCTAGTATTATTTCTATATCCATTCAGTTTTTCATGTCTGCTTATTCACCCTTCGCAAACCTGGTGTGTTGTCTCCTGATATTTCACCTGTTTTTGTCGTGAACAACTGTCTCTTGCTGCCTTTTCCAGTAATAGTACGTTGTCAAGTTTCTTTCCATCACTTCCTCTAAAAATGGCATCTCCAGTTCACCTGGAGACAAATTAATTGGTTTTTAGCTTTTGTCGAGATGATTCGAAGGAGCATTCACAGGAACCACATTTCAAAAGTGGTAATCCTTTTCTCATCAACCTTATTGAGGATCCAGCTTCCCATCAAAGCAACTCAAACCACACCAGAGTTTGAACAATGTTTCAAATGTATTACGTTTGAGAACCTTGTGATCTGCTAGGCACAGAAGCCATCAGCTTTAATAATACTTTCACGTTAGTTTGTATTTTTGGATCATAATGATTCGGACTAATGTCCAAACGAGGATGGCAATTGCATGCAGGACTAGGTACAAGCAAATCATGCATCACGTGAATTGTGAAATGACAAAAAAAAACAAAAGTGAACTTGCAGGTAAATGAGCACAAAGGACTAGAGAATGACTGATTCATGCCCTCAATACCCAAGCAATGAACTGCAGATCTCACTGAGAGTGTCATTAAGATGTGCTGTACAGCTATTGTAATTGTGTGAATGAGGAGAAAGTATGGATTTTTTTTATAAAGAAGTCACACTGTTTCAATATTGCTGAACCATTTGAACACCATATGACATTTCCTTGGAGCACAGCTCCGGTCTTTTCAAAAATAGTGCATTTTGTGAAAGAACTGAAAGAAAGAGAAAATAATTGGAAGATTGTGATTGGGGAATGAAAAATAAAGTAAATATATGTTGAATAAATATGACCAATCTTTAGATAAGATTGATCTTTTTGAAAATTAAATAAAATTCACATAAAAAATGATTCTCCACAAATACAGAGGAACCTTGATTATCCGAATATCGAATTACCCGGCAACATTGCAAGGTCCTGATGCTTGGCTAAACTATGTTATCCGACATTCGATTATCCAGAATTTGATTAACTGAATGAAATACTCTCCATCTGTGTCTTTCAGATAATCAAGGTTCCTCTGTATTTTGAAAACAAACAAAACCTCCAAACTAGGCTTAGAGCCTTAGTCTGTGGAATCTCAGAATTGATTTTAGTTATTCTAATTGGGGTTTTAGTTACGTGGAGATCATGATGGCTGTTTGAGCTATATTCTAGGTAGTTTACTCAAGATAGCCCTTTGAAATAGGCCCCCCCACCAGGTCTATCCCTTGTGAAATATATCAAATTACTAATGGACCACCTTTGTTCATTGTGAGATAACAGTGAAACAATTGTTATATAACCAGACCACACTGTACTTTCTATCTACAGCTCTTGATGTGAGCTTACAATTTCCATTTCTGATGGTTCTCTCCCTTTTTGGCTTCCTCCTCTTTATCATTCTGAGATCTTTTGTTTATTTTCTCTCTCTCTGTCCTGTTGTCATGCTTGCCTTCACACTTTTCATGGTGAGCACTCTGCCTTTTCTTAATTCTCGCTCAACCTTCTGGATAATCCCTCTTTCTCTCCTGCTATCCAAGACTTGATTCCTTCTCCCTGAACCCCTCTTGTCATCCTCTGAAGGGCACATTGAGACACTCTGTGCTGTCTTCTTAGGAGCTGCATCCATTTGCACTCATTAATCGACAGACCATCGTGAATGCTGGGGATGGCAATAGCCCTTTTTTCTTGTGGCATCATTGGACTCTGCCAGTGGATCAATCATCACCACTCCTGACTTCACCTGCCTGGCGAACACTGACTCATGAATAAAAATCTGGGCATCCATGAGCATGTGATTGCTATATCAAAATCATGCCCTTCATGCAACCTTGGCTGAGAGGTGATGGATACCAAACCCCTCTCCGAAGTCTGCTCACCTGACTGTAGCGAGCACCACTTACTCTGTCCAGACCATCATGATCGTACTGAAAACAAAAAAATACTGGAGATGACAGCAGGTCAGGCTGCATCTGTGGAGAGAGAGGAATGTAATGTTTCAAGTCTAGATGACTGTCCATCAGAACTGTAATGAAGAATCATCTAGACATGTATCGTTAGCTTGCTCTAGGCAAAAGTGAGGACTGCAGATGCTGGAAACCAGAGTTTAGATCAGAGTGGTGTTGGAAAAGCAAAGCAGGTCAGGCAGCATCTGAGGAGCAGAAAAATCGATGTTTCGGGCAAAAGCTCTTCATCAGGAATAGAGGCAAGGAGCATGTTCTGTTGACCCTCAGATGCTGCTTGACCCACTGTGATTTCCAGCATTTTTTTGTTCTCAGTACAAATTCCAGCATCTGCACTAGTTTCCTCCTCCATCATGGTTGTAATCTGACTCTTATTACTAAGCTCAACTTTATCTGTCCCAAAACAACCCTCAAACATTTTGATCCTCCTTTGTGTGTCTTCCCTTTGTTCTATCCCACTTCCCCTTTTAAACAAACTTGCTTACTAATGGCCACATTTTTCACTGCAGTAGCTTCATTGCTTTACTCTGTCAGCCTCTGCACCAAATTGCTTCACATCCTGTAATTTCTACCCAAAAATACTCTCTTTCTGACATTAGTTTGATGTAGTAGCTAACTGTAGGAGAAGTCTGATGCCCAACAAGAGTGATGTCATTACTTATTTTTCCGGACAGCAAAATAGAAATCAGGATACACATGGGATAAAGTAAGAAACTGAAATATCATAAATCTTTAGAAATAATTTTATTTTGACACCTCAGACATTTACTATAAATTTACTACAATAAATTTACTATAATTAATGTCACCTTTCGCAAAACAAAATTGAAATTTTAGGGTCAGGAAGCTTGATCAGTAATTGTAAATTGGTATACTGTTTTAAAAACTCAATAACAGCACATTTAAGACATTTTCAGGGGATTCTGAAATAAAACCAAAACCATTAAAGTCAAAATTTGCATCAAATCAAATAATTTCAAACAATTTCCGTCTGCAAGATCTTGAACAGTGTGCTCTGTGGAAAAAGAAAACAGGAAATTCCTGGCAGCAACCTCTGAATCTTCACATTGAACAGTGCAGCTGTAGGTGCTAGAGGTTGCTGTCAGTTTCACAGCTGTAATGACCGTGAACGTTGACAGTTTTACCATCATTACAACTGCTAAACCCAGGTGCCTCTTTGTAGTACATTAACTGCTGAGTTATTTGCATGATACCACTTGTCAACTTGTATTGTCCATTTCTACGCATGTGGATTCAACAGGTCTTAGCATTTACAAACTTCTGAAAACGGATATTGTAGACTGTTTAGAAACTTTTCATAACTCAGTCTGTGAATTACAAATATGGTATAATGCTATAGCTCCTGGGTCAGGAGCACAGAGATAGAAGAAAAACTGGCATTGTAAGCTTGACCGTTTTAAAAAAAAATGACCACCCATACTTCATGTTTTCTGCCTGGTCTCGGGTTTGGGTTTAAGGGCTGCAGAAAGCTGGGGAGGGAGAAGAGAAGAGCAGAAAATGTGTTGCTGGAAAAACGCAGCAGGTCAGGCAACATCCAAGGAGCAGGTGAATCAATGTTTCGGGCATGACCCTTCTTCCTGAAGAAGGGCTCATGCCCGAAATGTCGATTCTCCTGCTCCTTGGATGCTGTCTGACCTGCTGCGCTTTTCCAGCAACACATTTTCAGCTCTGATCTCCAGCATCTGCAGTCCTCACTTTCTCCTAGAAGAGAAGAGCAAGATAGGTAGGTGAATTGTGCATTGGACTGGACAGCTTTAAGCAGAAGGCTACTTATAACCAAGCTATGTTCTGCAGAAAGCCTGCCTAGGGGCTATATGTTTCAAGTTTAAAAATAAAACAAAAAACTTCCCTCCAGCTCTCACCCATCACTCTCCATGCCTCATCCTATGCCAACTTATGCCCTTGTGTTGATCCCCTATGTCCAATGATACTTGAATGCCGATCTTGCCATAGCCCATTGGCAACAGAATTAGAATCCCTACAGTGTGGAAACAGGCCCTTCAGCCCAACAAGTCCACACCGACCCTCTGAAGAGTAACTCACCCAGACTTATTCCCTATCCTATATATTTATCCCTGACAACTGCACCCAAGCTACACATCCCTGAACACTATGGGTAATTTATCATGACAATTCACTTAACCTGCGCATCTTTGGATTGTGGGAGGAAACTGGAGCACCCAGAAGAAATACACACGCAGACACCAGCAGAATGTGCAAACTCCACACAGCCTGTTGCCTGAGGCTGGAATCGAACCCTGGTCTCTGATAACCACTGCCACTGTGCCGCCCCTCATTCACAGTGCCTGCCACCCTTTTGTACTTCCCTGTCTATGACATGTTACCTATTCCTCACCATGGTCATAACTCAGGGTGCATGTCTTTTGATTGTCAGAATTAGGTTAAAAAAATCTCTCATTCAGACAAACAAATGGAAGTTGCTTCAACTCACCTGTTATGAAAATAAACATCTGTTCTGTGGGCATGGTTTGCAGTTCCAGACTACTTCCAGCTTTTTGTTTTACTACAGCAGGGAAACTTTCTGACATGATAAAATTGGGCGGCGGTGGGGAATGGGATGCATAATTCCACTTGTCCCAACATTGATGGAAAATAGCTGAAAGATTTTCAAATAAGTAGCAATTATGGCCCTCTGGTTATAAGTTTAACAACAAGAACATAACAGCATTTGATAACATGGGAACAGATTAGTTCATTCAGCCCATCAACTCAGCACAACTATTCAATGAAACTATGACTAACCTGATAATCCTTCATTCCACTTTCCTACCTTTTCCGTGTAACACTCGATTCCCTTAATAATCTGTTGCCTCAGTCTTGAACATACTTTAAGAATCAGCCTCAACTGCCCTCTGTAGTAAAGAATTAAACAAATTCACTACCTTCAGTTAAAAAAGATTCTCTTTATCTTTTGTCCTCAGTGTATGACCCCTTATTCAGAGATTATGCCATTTGGTCCTGGATTATATCTCAACCTCTCAGCACCTGCTCAGTAAAGTCCCCGAAGAATCATGTGTTTCAATAAGGTCACCTCGTTTTTCTAAATTCTAACAAGTTCATACCCGATTTTATGAGTTGTGCGCTGATTAGTGTTTTGTATAGTTTTAACAAGACTTCCTTGCTTTTATATTCCATTCCCTTTTGAAATAAAGGGCAATATTCCATTTGCTTTTCCTCTTACTCGCTGAACTTGGATTCTAGCTTTTCATGATTCCTGGATGAGGATTCCCAATTCCCTCTGTTTTCTAGGTTACAGTAGTTTTTCTTCATTTGAGTAATATTCAGCTCCTCCATTCTTCATGCCAAAGTATTTTTCCTCTCATTTTCCATATTATATTCCATCTAAGTTTTTACCCACTCACTTAAACTGTCTATTTCCCTCAGCAGACTCTTTCATCCTCATCACTTGCCTTCCCACTTACTTTGTGGGAAGTTTAATTATAGTCTATTCACTTCTGTCATCCAAGTCATTAATGCATTTTGTAAATAAGTTTGACTCCAGCACTGATCCCTGTGGAACTCCACTAGTTACAGTCTGCCAACCTGAAAATGCCCCCTTTAGTCCAACTTCTATTAGTTAGCCAGTCTTTTAGCCGTTCTAATATATGGTGTTCAACATGATAAATTTTTATCTTATTGAGTCGCTGAAAGTGTAGGATGTTATCAAAAGCCTTCTGAAAATCAATAAACGGTACATCCAATGCTTCCCCTTTATCTATCCTGTCTGTTCCCTCTTTCAAGCATTCTTGTAAATCGCAGACTTGATTTCTCCTTTGTGAAGCAATGCTGTATCTGTTTGATCATATAGCAGAGCATTTAGAAATACTTCATTATATCATTTATAATAGACTCTAACATTTTCCCAGTAACACATGTTTAACTATCTGGTCTGTAACTGCTTTTTTGTTTGTCTCCTCCTGTTTTAAAATAACAATGTTATACTGGCAATTTTCCAGTCATCTGGGTCCTTTCCTAGATCTAAGCATTTTAAGAAGATTACTACTAGTATCTCTGTAGCTATTTCATTTCATATCTTAAGATGCATCTCAACAGGTCAAACTTACCATCCAAGACTGCAACCTGCCATGGCCCCAACCCTGCTCAAAGCTTTTGCAATTTTCATTAAAGTAGCAATCTTAAGTTTCATTTAAGCAGAAGGTCATGTTGAAAGGTTATCAATTTTAAAAATGCCCAGATGTGACCTACCATCTTTGAGATCATAGAATAGCAATAGGAGAGGAACCCACCAGCACATGTTAAAATATTGCTATCTTTTATAGAGATCAGACCTAGGTGTCACACATTTATAAATTATCTATGTGGTTGTTTCATTTGTGTTGTTTACTTCAAAAACAGCAGGTTATTCACATAAGATTCAGTTGCCTTGCCAACCTGCATCACGTTATTAACCCACGTGTGGCCCACTCCTAAATATAAAAAGATGAATCTCCCAAATATTAAGAATTAAGTTCAGGAAATACCATCATGCTTTCCAGTTGAAAGGTTGTTTATAATGATTATCCCACAGTTTTAATCACTGCTCGACCTATAATTTCCACCATGGAAATTACAGAGAAGAGATTATTTTCATCTGAGATAGCTGTGTACATTAGTCAGTGATATTTGTGTGGAAATATCCTGCTGTCTAATGGAATATGAAGGTTTAATTAGGATGAGATTGGTCTTCTGCAGCAGCGTGAAACATGTTTATACCCAATCATCAACATGTTTTACATTTGAACCCAGTTATCTTTTCTACACAAGAAGAATTGCATAGAATTTATGAAATTAAGAGCACAGACCCAAGCTATACAATTTAACTGGTCTGTGTTGGTGATTATGCTCTGCACGAGCTTCCTCCCACCTACTTTGTCACACCCCACCTGCATATCCTTCCATTCCATTCTTTCTCTGTTATTTACTTAGCTTTTCTTAAAGGAATCTCTGCTGTTCACCCAATTCTTTATGCTACAGGGTTTAAAATAAAACTATTTGTGTCTGTGTTTTAGCTGCTCTAGTCTGTTCAAAAATTAAATCACTGTCCTTTTGTCACTGCTTCCACATTTGGTGAATCTACTGGCCGTGACACTGTAATCAACATGGAAGGTTAGAAGATAGCAACAGAAGTAGGTCAATCAGCTCACCAAATCTGCTGTGTCATTCAACATGATCCTGACTGATCGTCCAACTGAGTACCCTGTTCCTGATTGCTGTCCATACCCTTTGATTCCCCTGAGCCCTAAGAACAGTCTAACTCCTTGAAACATTCAGTGTTTTGGCCTCACCTGTTTTCTGTGGCAAATACTTCCACAGACTTGCCACTCTCCAGGTGAATATTTTGTTTCCTCGTTTCAATCCTAAACTACCTAACTCATTAAACTATCACCCCTGGCTTAGGACTCTCTAGTCATCAGATGCCTTCTTCCTGTGTTTACATTGTATAGACCTGTTAAAATTTGATAACTTTGGTGAGATCACGACCCACCCTCCCACATCCCAATCACTATTACTACCATTCTTTGAAACCCCAGCGAATATAATCGTAACTGATCTAGTCCCTCTTTATTCTGCTGCTATTCCAGGAATATGTCTGATATCTCTTCATGGCTCTCCTGCCATAGCCTGAACATCCATCTATGGCTAAGTCCACCAAATGTGGAGTCACCAAGGCCCAGTACAATTGTAGCAACACATCCCTGCTTCTGTACTCTATTGCTGTCACTTGGGAGGCCAGTGTACCATTTAATGTCTTCACTGCCTGCAACTCCTGCATGATAGTCCTGGGTTACCGTAGCAATCAGGTATTTGTCTGTCTGACAAGGGAGGTCCACCATGTCACATGTACAAATACAGAATTCCTCCTTATGTTACGTGCAATATATTTCTATCAACCGATTTGTAACATTTGGAATATTTTTATGTTATGGCCGAATAAAGTGTATGTATTCAAGGCCTGGAATTTGTTGAACTACACTCATACAGAATTTATGCCAAAATTTAACTCTGTGTGACAATTTCAATGGGTATTTAGGTCTAAAAATCCTGAATTAAATTGTTGTAAACTCAAGTCTAATCTGCAGAAATGTAGAAGGGTATTTTGATATATGACTGCAAGAAAAGCTCAGAGATCCACACTTACAACCAAATTCACATCATACTGTGCCAGTCAATGAATGTAAATTTGGGTTAAGCAAGTAAATTTGGAATGTGAAACTGATATCAATAATGGTCACCAGGAAGATGTTGGTTAAAACTACAAGTGGTTCACTAAATGCTTTTAGACAAGGAAATCTGCCTCTCCCTGTTCTAGCCTGTATATGCTTTTTATAATTAGTAGTGAAAATGAAACTGTCAGTTGTCAACTTCAGTCATTTGACTTTAATATCTGCAACTTTCATATTCTAAAAATTATTTTAAGAAAGGACACTACTGAACTAAACTGCTCTGATGAACAGATGAGCCAAGACAACCCACATGGAATAGATGAGACTGGCTGCATTAGACGTAGTATTTTCATCAATACGCATTGACGTTTGGTGCAGTCTCAAGAAACTTGCATATGTCATTTTGCCCACATTTGTACAATAGCTTCACACATTGAGATATGAAAGCCTGTCTATAACTATCAGCTTAGAAATGACAAAGGGTGGAGTTTTTCATTCTCTGGAGTGGCATGAGTGAGATGTGGGAAATATGGCAAAAATGGGGAAAAAAAAACAGAATGTCAACATTGAGCAAAGGAATTTCTGCATTCCCCCTTAGGTTTGAAAGGAGAGTTTGAAATTGTACTAATGCTATTTTATTTGAGTGTTGGTGAAAGATGTGTGAATGGCAGAATTGGAGTGAGTGGTGATCTTGAAAGTGTGGTAGCATGAAGAATTTGGTGTTACTTACCCATATAGAGTGCAGAAGTTTATGAACTTCCTTTCTGCACTGCTGGGCAATTTTTTAAATGAGGGACACTGCACTGACCTGGGCAACTACCTCTGTCCAGGCTGGCTGAGACTCGTACCATTACCTTCTTTGCCAGTCAGAAAAAAAATTTTCTCTGTCTCCCTTTCTCTCTCCCTCCCTGTCTTTCTCCCACTTTCCTCTCTCTCTCTTCCCTTCTCTTTCTTTCTCTTTCTCTCTTTCCTTCTCTTTCCTTCTCTCTCTTCTCTCCCCCCGCCCCACCCAAAGTCTGTCTGTCACACAAACCTCAGCAACTCCAGGTTCCTAGCAGCTAACTGAGGAGCTAACCATGCCTTTTCAGGCCATTTACTTTGCATTTGCTATGTAGGACCGCAGCATCTAATGTGATGTGCGGTCACGGTTCAAATATGGCACCAGTACGGTTGCATTGTCATGGCAGCAGTGAGGACTTTTGCATGTTTTGCCATGCAATTTCATGAGACAGATGCCAAAGAGACTGGTTGGATAATTGACTAGATGTTGATTGTGAAGAAAAAAAACATTCCTCTTCCTCCCCCATCTCAGGCTGTGAAGCTCAGTTCGAAAAAAAGCTTCACCAGAAATATAGGAGAATCTAACCCACGGACGTCAGAGTCTGCAAAGTAGCAACAGTAGCTTTTGAGCAATGAGAAAGGGAGCCACACAGACTGATAACAGCATGAATACTGATAGTTTTGTTCTGTCAATCTTGTAAACCAACCTGAGTAGACAAAAAGGAACTTGGTAAAAACACTACTTACTATGAAATCTGCACTTTGCTACCTTTAAGGGAACAAGAAAATAACAAAACTGTTGGGGCTTTGGTTTCACTTTCTCAACTCAATGACTCTGAAACTTTTAAACTGCAACTTTCTGTAGCCTGTATGGACATCCCATCTCCTCTTACTTCCAAGTTTAGCACCTATGTTGTGTATATATCTTTTTGTATTTTTACATTTTTTTACTCACGTTTCAAATGGAATAAACTCCATTCATTCAAGAAAGCTTTGGAATTTGCTTTCCTTCACTTTTTGACATGGTTAACTCAGTGCACTGATATGGGATAGCTAAGTATGAATTAAAAAATAACAAAAACTATTTGTTAAAACTGACCTAGAGGGTGTTTTTAAAAAAAAACTGGAGGCAGTCAGACTCCTGACTTGGTTGAAACAATGTGCCTTCAGCAATACTGACTGTTCTTCACTCCCTTCTGAAATGATGTAGTGGGGAAAAAAACTCAGTTGCAGGAACCCACTACAAAAATTGTGATTAGTAAAACTGTAAGGATCATCCTCCATTGACATCTGATTTGGACAGAGTACACTATGATTAGTTGCACTTCCAGTTAAGCTGTTCTGTAACAGCCACAACACTGGCATTTCTCCAACAAAGTGACCTAACCTTGCATTTGTGAAATTAATTTAGCATGGTGTTTCAGAAGAACATTATCAAGCAAACTCTTACACAGAGACACATGAATAAGCATAAGGCCAAATGTCTAAAGGCTAGTGAATGAAGTTGTTTAATGGAGAGTGTCTCCACCCCCAATTCTTCAATCACTCCAAACCTTTCTCTCTACTAACCAAACCCTCTGTTTACACTCCCAGACCTCATTCCTGCCATAAGATCTCTGCCACAGTTTATTTCCTATCTTTCCACTAGCCACAATTTCTACCTCTATCCGTATTCTCAACTCTTGTTCCCCACCATACCACCCACCAACCCCCCCCCCCCCCCCCCCCCCCCCACCCACCCCAGTATTTTCTGCTTGCTTGTTGACTGCTGCCTTATGCTTCTGGCTCTTTTTTTTTGTAATATCTAGCCTCAGAATTTATGGCCTAGGGTCAAAGCAAATTGAATGACCTTTAGTAAGGTCATGGAATCACAGAATTTCTACAGTGTGGAAGCAGACCATTTAGCCCATCGAATCCACATCTACCATCAGAGTATCTCACTCAGACCTCTCCCCTACTCTGTCCCTGTAACCCTGCATTTCTGTAGCTAATCCACCTAGCCTATACATCCCTGGACACAATGGACGATTTAACTTGGGCAATTCACCTGGCCACATCTCTGGACTGCGGGAGAAAATCGGAGCACCCAGAGGAAACCCATGTAGACATGGGGAGAATGTTTGGAGTTTGCACAATCACCCAAGACTGGAATTGAACTTAGGTCCCTGGTGTGGAGAGGCAGTAGTGCTAACCATGTGGATTTAAACAAAATATTCCTCAAACCTCCCATTGTCTGCAGACTACCTAGAGTAATGAATCATTCTAGGCAAATAGAAGTTGCTACCCCAGGTTGTGGTATAAGCCAGGACATTGAATAAATTTTAAAGAGGAGATAGACTTTTTAAAATAATAATGCATTGAAGGGTTAAGGGGTGTAGAGAAAGAAATGGAGTTGAGGTTATGATAAGATCAGCTATAATCGCAATAAATGCTGGAACAGGATGGAGGGGCTGAATTTCCTTCTCCTGCTCTTAGTTTTCATGTGAGAAAGGGAAGTGCTGTCGTTCCTGGAGACTTGAAATAAAAGCAGAAATTACTGGAGAAGCTCAGCAGGTCTTGCAGCATCTGTGGCAAATTAACTTCTAAAGAAGAGTTTATTGGACTCAAAATGATAACTCTGTTTCTCTCCATGGACAGATTCGGACAGACGTGTTGATTTTCATGAGAAAATTTTGTTTTCATTTCCAAGGCAAGCCTCTGTATATGATACCTTTTGAAGTAACTTTAGTTTACTTAACTGTGACAATACGTATTAACCGAGAATCCAATTGTGACAAAATCCCAAACTTCTGACATCCGGCTATAATATGGAACAAAACAGTAAGTTTGGTAAATTTTGAAAGACAAAGATGGATTAATGTATCTTGTAGGGCGATTGATTTGAAATGCATTTCTGACCATTGAAAATCAAGAAGTTTACCTTTTTATTTCAGATGTTAATTGAACTGCCATGTATTTTCTATTGGTATTTCAAGTTTCTACATTGGAGATTATTTTCTTTTGCTTTGAGATGCTTGTAAAGCTGTAACACAATCTCTGGGCTCTGATATCTCTATATATTTGGTATGATTAATGAGATCATTATAGCAGTCAACTAATGTTGTAACCGGTGTTCTGCACCATCTGCTCTCCTCTGTGTATTAAGCCAAATGTATCTCTCCATATGGCTTATTTTATGAATATTGTTAATTAAATCCTAATAAATGCATTTTATAATTGTATTAGTATATCAGAATGCAGGAAATAGGCACATTGTTGTTCTGCACAAACACATGCAAATAGATATAGCATGAAATTAAAAAAAATTAGTAAAACACAGAAAGTCTTACTTCATCTGTGTTATAAAGTTGAAGGTGTATACTCCACCTTTTAAGAGAGAGTGAGTGCTGTTTTGCACTGAGAGCTTGCAGGCACCTTTCATATGACTAGCTAGCAGTCTCAGTGTACTGAAAAATTGAAAATATGTAACATTTTACTGTGAAAAATACTTGAGTTTTGGTTGCTGTTTTGACAAACATTCAAATTTAGCCAATCAATTTAAATTATACCCCAGGATACTAAAATCCAATCACATTTGAATTTATTGTTTTTGCCGATCCCAAACCAATAAAACGACCTGAAGTTAGGGATATAAAGAACATTTTGAAAGCTAGGCAGTAAAACCAACTGCCATCGAAAGAGTAACTGCCAGAGAAAACACTCTCTATCAAATGTCCTTATTTTTTGCATGAAACATCTTTGCAGCAAAAGACCAAAGATGAACCAGGGAGATCTACAGCCAGAGGGAGACAGACACTGACAACAGCCACTGAGTGGTTTTGAAATTAAGTTGGTGTATGTTAAATAACTGTTTTTTTAAAAATTTGAACTGTATATTGTTATGGAGTTGGGGGCAGATAACAGGCATTTAAGAGAAAGGAGGCTTACAGTTGGAAAAAGCTGTTGTTTAATGCTCACTTTCAGAGTTAGAGTTAATTGATACTTCTTTAAATGGAATTCAGCAGTTCTGTGACTCATACTTCAACAGGTTATGAAGTGAGGTAAGCTTTTCTGTGTGCTTGGTTTCATTAGTAGAGGGGCTCATGCCTATGCCATAACATTTGTAAAATATATTGCATTATATCTTATCATCAGCATATCTTGAAGAGACATTGCTTATGTGACCTGAGGAGTTAAAGGTCTCAAACTCCATCTCAAAATTGAAACAATACGCTGCTCCTCTGTTGAAACCTGATAGCTAAACATTTGCCCAGACACTTATGAATGTAATTCATATACATGTTGGTAGTTAGTTGTGATACATTTCTGTTGGATTTTTCAATATCACATCATTCATGTCCAGTTTCTTATACTGAGACAGATAATATCAACACTGCGACATCAGGTAAACCACTCTTGGTGGAAAACTCATACCAGCAAATGAAACAGTTAAGGTGAACATTTTTGGAAAGATTGTCTAAATAAAATGTTGACTCAACAGCTCTGTTGTCATGTGTGGATAGATGAATCATGTGACCAACATTTTGTGTTTTAATTTCAGAGTTCCAGCATCTACAGTATTTTATTTTAATCAAAGCATGCTTTGGTTTAGGGGGAGAAAACCTTAAATATTCTATAACAATTTAATTAAGTTCTGAATTGTGCACATTTCTTCAAGTGACATTTGACAGTTCTATTAAAATAACTTGATTTTTGTTGAATATGTTGGCAACAGTCAAACAGGAAAAAGCTGTTTAACTTATCAAATAATTATTTTACAAGGAGTAATTATTATTTCTATCACAGCTATTGTGGACAAAGAGTGTAAAAAATGAAATTGTTTGATAAATAAATGCACAAACCAAATAAAAAAGAAATAGTAAAGGAACAATTATTCAATATGAATAGACAGAAATACTGGTGTTAGTTATATTTCCAGATGCTTTTTTGATTTGGATTCGTTAAATATTCCTTCCTTTAAGACTTGGTTTGAAAGAAGTTTGATTTTGTCTCAGATCTACAATACACTTTTGATCATATACTATTAAAAGTAACAGATTTCGTTCTGAGCTCTAGTGATTCATATATTTATTTAATGAATTTGCTTTGATATAAGCTAAACCAAATTTTAAAACATCACAAACTGTTGAGGCAAGCCCATTACTTCACAGAACAGTTTACATAACACAAGCCTGACAAATATCCAACTGGCAAACCAGTGGGGAATAAGTTTGCATGCTGCTTGTGTGAATTAACATATTTGCATCCAACAGTCGAAGATGTTAACCTCATCACAGAATATAATTGAAAATAGCTCACAAATACATGTAGATTTCATTTGATTTTATTCCAAGAAAAAGATGCAAAGAAACAAAGCAGACAAAAAAGTGTCATGATTTTCAAAAATGATTACAACCCCACCTTCTTGACAACTATTTTGACATATCATCTGGAGAAAGCTTGACAATCGCTCTCAAAAAGTCAAGTATAAATAAAATATTAATGCAGCTTTTTAAAATAGAAATCACATGGTTATGGATTAGATTTACAGCAGTAGCTTACGTGCATTTACATAGTTATGACAAATTTGATAACCCACAGCAAATCCAAATTGAAATGATGATGATCCATATGGTGACAATTCCAAAGCATATTGAAGACACTCTGAAAACTATTTGGGAAAAGAAAAGGTTGCTCAGTGGCTTTTGCAGAATTTTTATGTTCTGTACATTTATTCACAGAGTGACATTATATTGAAATACCATTGATCCCTAAAATGGAGGATTTTTCTCGAGGGTTGATGAGAAAGACCTTTTATCTTCTTTGTTTGAGTTGTTCCACTGAGCATGATGTTATTTATCACAATAGGGAATGTGTAAGATTAGTTAATTATATCTGCTACTATTATTTTCAACATGTGTACCCTGTGTTCAGCAAGGAACAGTGTGGCATTCTAGTTAAAGCCTTATTGTGCACAATTTCTGGCACCTGCCTCTCACTCCTTTTCCCATTGTGATCTAATTTTAAAGTTTGAAATTTGTCGTGACCCTTTCGTGAGTGGGCTGGGGGTATTGGTGGGGAAGAGAGTGAGGAGGAAAAGAAACCTAGGTGATTAAACAGGTAGATCAGGGTAAAGCTGTTGATGTGGTGTATCTGGATATCAGTAAGATGTTTGATAAGGTTCCTCATGGTAGGCTACTGCACAAAATATGGAGGCATGGGATTAAGGGTGATTTAGCGGTTTGGATCAGAAATTGGTTAGCTGAAAGCAGACAGAGGGTGCTGGTTGATGGGAAATGTTCATCCTGGAGTTCAGTTACTAGTTTATACTGCAAGGATCTGCTTCTGGTCCTTAGCTGTTTGTCATTTTTATAAACGACCTGAATCAGGGCATAGAAGGATAGGTTAGTAAATTTGCGGACAACACTAAGGTCGGTACAGTCATGGATAGTGCCAAAGGATGTTACAGGTTACAGAAAGGACATAGATAAGCTGCAGAGCTGGGCTGAGAGGTGGCAAATGGAGTTTAATGCAGAAAAGTGTGAAGTGATTCACTTTGGGAGGAGTAACAGGAATGCAGAGTACTGGCTAATGGTTAGATTGTTGATAGTGTAGATGAGCAGAGAGATCTCGGTGTCCACGTACATAGATCCCTCAAAGGTTCCACGCAGGATGTTGGGCTATTAAGAAGGCATACGCTGTGTCAGCTTTTATTAGTAGAGAGATTGAGTTTTGGAACCATGAGGTTATGCTGCAGCTGTACAAAACTCTGGTGCAGCTGCACTTGGAGTACTGCAGACATTTCTAGTCATTGCATTATATGAAGGATGTGGAAGCTTTGGAAAGGTTGAGAGGAGATTTACTGGCATGGAGGGAAGGTTTTATGAGGAAAGATTGAGGGACTTGAGGCTGTGAGAGAGAAGGAGGTTGAGAGATGACTTAACTGAGACATATAAGATAATCAGAGGGTTAGATCAGATGGACAATGAGAGCCAATTTCCTAGGATGGTGATGGCTAGCACGAGGAGGCATAGTTTCAAATTTGAAGGGTGATAAATGTAGGACAGATGTCAGAGATAGCTTTACCCAGATGTGCCTGCAACAGTTGTAGACATGCCAACTTTACGGTCATTTAAATGGCCATTGGATAGGCATATGGATGAGAATGGAATATTGTGGGTTAGGTGGGCTTCAGATTGGTTTCATAGGGCAGTGCAGCATCAAGGGCTGAAGGGCCTGTACTGTACTGTGCTGTAATATTCGATCAGAGCAGGATTGGTAACGACTGTCTTGGAACTTACACTCCCATTTACTGTATTGACATCCACTTTGGAAAGGTTTGATTTAGTATATTATTAAAGTTGTTTTGTAATCTTCACTTTGCATGTTGAGATTAAATGAATGCTGTTGGGAGAAGGATTGAAAATGAAAAATTAACGCAAGCAGGAATAGAAAATGAGAGCAGAAATAGACTGTTTGGCCCCTGTACCTGACTGTCATTCAGTAAGTTCATGATCCATCAACCCCATTCCCCCTCGACTTCCCTGCCTAAGAAGAATTTATATGCCCTTATCTTAAAAATATTCAATGATCCTGCAGCCACTGCCTTCTGAGGCAGAGTTCCAAAGCTACACAGCTCATTGAGAGAAAAAAAATTCTCATCTCTTCCTGAAAGAGTGGTCCCTAATTTTGAAATATCTTGGTAGTTCTTTATCGACCTACCTTGTTGAAACCATTTAGGATCTTATATGCTTCAATCAAGTCATCTTATCTCCATTGGAAATAAGTCCAGCCTGTCCAATATATATTCATAAGACAGCCTGTTCATTCCAGATATCAATCTTTTAAACCACTTTTACTTCCTCCAATGTACTTGCATTCTTCTTGAAATTAAGAGGTCAAAGCTATGGACAGTACTTGAGATTTGGCCTCACAATCCTGTGTACAACTGAAACATACCTTCTTTTGATGTTCAATACCCTTTATAATAAAAGATAGCAACCAACCTTTTTGATTAATTCTGTTGTATCTGTCCACTAACCTGTTGTGATCCATGCATCAGAGCACTTGGATCCCGCTGCATCTCGGAATTCAGCAGTCACTCAATATTTAAGTAACACTCTGCTTTTTATTCTTCCTGCCAAAGAGAACAAGTTTACATTTTTCCCATATTTTATACTTATCTGCCATAATTTTCTCCACCTATATTCAACCTATTTAAATATCAATCTACAACATCCTTAAGTCTTTTCTGGAACATATTTCCCAATATAGTGGTATCAGTATAAATTTAGCTCCCATGTTTTCAAACCCCTCATTCACGCCATTGCTGTAAACTAAGAATTGTGGCCGCAGAACAGACACCTGCAGTGCTCAAGTCATCTCACCCTGCCAATCAGACAAAGAGCCTTTTATACATATTTTGTATATAGCCAGCCAGACAGTCTTCCATCCAAGCTAATATGTACCCCATGAGCTTCTCTTTTCCAAAATCACTTGAACAAACAGCGGTGTAAACATCATTGACAATGAATTTTAGTAAAGAGCATAATAATCCTTTTCACAATACTGCATTTTAAAAACTGTCCTTTTCCTATTTCAGTCCATATTCAAAAGTACTGAAAAATAAAAAGTCTTTACACTATTAGTATTCTGCTAATGCCTTAAATATCTGCCACTGCATAGCCATTGAAGCCGCCCCTTTCGAGTACCTGTCCACTAACCTGTTGTGATCCATACACCAGAATCTTCCAGCTAGCTCAGCTTTTATGTCCACATGTTGCCCTTATTTAGTTTTCGAATAATATTCTTAGATTCAATTGTCTTCCTTTCAAAATGCATTTATAATTCAATCACATTGTTGTCACTGCTCCCGAAGGTAGCTTAACTCTAACATAATTAATTCTGGAAGATTATCTAATACAAATCTAATAAAACCTGCTGGGAGAAAGTGAGCACTGCAGATGCTGTAGATCAGAGTCAAAAAGTGTGGTGCTGGAAAAACACAGCTGGTCAGGCAGCATCCGAGGAGCAGGAGAGTTGACATTCCAAGCATAATCTCTTCATCACTGAAACATTGATTCTCCTGCTCCTCGGATGCTGCCTGACCGACTGTGCTTTTCCAGCACCACACTTTTTGACTCGAATAGAACCTTCTGCAATGATAACTGATATTGCTGGAGAAACTCAGCATGTCTGGCAGCATCCGTGTGGAGAGAGAAATAGAGCTAACATTTTGAGCCTGCTGACCCTTTTTTTCAGAACTGATAACATCTAAGAAAATGTAATATTTGTTTGGATGGTAAAGGATAGAGGTAAAAGGAGTGAATGGATCGGTGGAGATGGAGCCCAGAGAAAGATGGGGGTAATGTTAGGCACACAAGGGACTGTTCAGTTTTAAGCCAGGAAAGAAGAAACTTTAGAAAGGTAGAAACTGTGGTTATGAAAGCTAGACCCTAAACTTTAAATCTGCTTTCTCTCCACATATGCTTCCGGAACTGCTGATTCTGTTTTTGTTTCTGATTTCCAGAATCCACATTTTTTTTCTAATTTAGTGAAAACTGTGCTAGAAATAAGCTATGCCATGACAGGACCTGGGATGGTGGTTGGGGGTTTGGGGTGGGGGGGGGAGGAGGGCGGCGAAATGCTGCGGGGTGGTAAATGACAAAGAAGGAGATGTTCTGGTTCAAAAATTATTGAACGAATATTGAGTCCTGAAGGTTGTGAGGTCCCCAAGCAGAAAATGAGATGCTTGCCTCCAGAAATGCTGATCAGAGAGGAAGGTGGTGTGTTGAAGTGGCAGGCAATTGAAACTCAGGGTCATCTTAGCATACAGAGTATAGATAATCTGTACAGCAGTCACCCAGTCTGCATTTCCTCTACCCGATGTAGTGGAGATTTGGGAGATGGAATTGAATGGCTTCTGGTACTATGGTGCTCTGATCAGTTTGCTCATCCACTCTGCAGAGTGTACTCTCGTCCAAACAGGCCAAAGGAACCTCAAACTTATTGCTCAATTGGAGAGACAGAAACTCCTGCCCTCTGCATCCCCTCACCTGCTTCATTCAGTCATGCCACCCTGTCCATGATCATTGACCAAATCAGAAGTGGTGTTGTGACTGCCTCCTCGTACAAAGAATCCAAATATTTTCACCCTCACTGATGCATAGCAGTATTTATCATCCGGTATTCAGCTGATAAGCTCTTGAGCCACAGCTACTCAAACTTTCAATGTTACCTCCACAATCCAGGACAAAGTTTGAAGTCTAGGTAGCATCCTTCCATCTGCACAAAAAAACAGCGTTCACACACAATTTGTGGGCCATACAATGGTGGAATAGTGTAGGTTAGATGGCCTTCAGATTCGTTTCAAGGTCGGCGCAACATCACGGGCCGATGGGCCTGTACACTGCTGTAATGTTCAGATGTTCAGATCTCTCACTCATTGCCAGTTTGTGGTTCACTAGAACCATAAATAAAATGCAAGGTAGGCAGAAGGTAAACTTGAACAGGGAATGCTCTCTTGTGCATCCTCTCCACTCCACAAATAGGTAGTTTAAGGCTGTCTTTCCATGGTCCAGCCCTGTGGGTCACCTGACCAACTCTCTTAAAAGGCCGACACACACCCAACTATATACATGACAGTCATACCCTCCCATGCAAATAAGGGATGTAGTGAAAACGCAGGTAAATGGAGCTGAGTCCACAAAAAGATTAACCATGATCTTATTGAGTGGCAGAGCAGGCTCAAAGGGCTGGACGGCCTACTCCTGTTCCTAGTTCTTATGTTCTTTTGTCTTCCTTTCCTGCAGTTTAATAGAAAAAGGAAAATAATAATGAAAAGAGGAATGAAAATAAAGTGCCTTTCCAATGCCACATAATGATTGTACTCCATCTTCCACTTCTCCAATCCAGTTCAAGTTGTCATCTATGGTACTTGTTTCCTCCCTCCCAGGCTTTGCCTCAGCAGCAGTAACGAAGAAGTGACCATGACATCAAGGCACTGACCGAGTCATACATTTGAAGAGAACTAGGTACGTCAATGACACCACCTTAGAGGTTGAATAAAAGGCTGCAAAGAGTTTCAGAATTGTTCAGTTATGGTTTAAAAGAAAACAAAATTCTTCAAAGAATATCTTAACTCGATCAAACTCCAAGGATTTACAGCTGAAAACTTTCACTCAACAATAATGATATTCAACGTTCAAGTATTTTCTGCAAGGAAGAAAAAGCTTCAACATATACAAGTGCAGCTTCATTGCTATCTGCAGTATATACCCAGTTAAGAAATAGCCAAGAACTAGTTACTGTCTCAACAGAGGCACAGATAGATGCTCTGGATGCAATAGGGAGCGGTTTGAAGTGCAGCATGATTCACAAATTCCATCTATGTCTTTCAGAGCCTTCAAGATCTGAGAGCTGCAGTTAGATCAGCCAGCCTACTGACGGGTGGTGTCAAAGCTGTAGTGGCCAGTAAAGTGACAGTAGCTGGAGTTCATCCATCTAATATAGCCATTTTTCAGAATGGCAATGCATGTTAGGCCTCTGGCAGGTCAAGGGTCACCTGCATTAATACAGCCAGTAAGACTTCATTGGCAGGTGCTAGCTGTTCAGTGAACACAGCTCAATCCATTGAGTCATTTTTGCACCAGAATGAGCTAAATATATCGTGCAATCCTGGATCTTTGCTGGAATCTGTTATAAACACCACTATAACCTTTATTTGAAATTGTCACGTTGAGCAAGAGAGCATAGTTTCCCTAAACAGTCAATTGAAAATGTGAACAATGATAGATTGCAGTAATACGTAATGTGTACTCTTATTGCTGATGGATGTTAGAGTCATATATCTTTCCTGATATGGCAATGATTGTCATGGTCATGGAAGGAAAAGAGGACTAATATGTTGTTGTTTGGTAGGAAGGAGTATAGTTTAAGGGCATGTTCCTTTATTTGAGAAGTAAACAATTGCTTGTGGGAACATATTTATTTCCATCTTTATTAAATTTCAAACTCAATTTCATATATTTGTCAATCTTGGTAAGACTGTAGTAACATTAAATAGAGAGGTTTTTGGGTAAGGTGTACTGTGATACCTCTGCCTGAGTTTTATCCGCTCTATCCTGTAATATCCTGCAATGACAATAGTATCAAAGAATATCTGTCGGTAATGTTATATCTTCTCCTGGGGATTGTGGGTGAGAAGTTTTTGAGGGTCATAAAATCATTTGATGTAGATCTCTGAAAATTATTCAGAAGCAAGTACAGTAGTCCGAATGCAACTGAAAAAAAAACTATCATGCAAAAGAGTTACTAAAAATGAATAAAGCATCTTCAGATTCTTCTCTGTCAGCAGCCCATCACTTTCCACCCTGAACAGCTCATCGGGTGGAGACAGCATCTCTCAAAAACGGAACCATACCCAGAGAATAAATGCTTGGGTAGATCCAGGAAGCTCTCTTGACTGACAGCCGATGGCACCTAACTGGTATCTCTGCCAATTTATGCCAAAATCCATCTTCAGATAGGTGAAGATATTTGAGGAAAGCTTTTAAAGTTGGGCAACCAGTATTAATGATTTGCACACACAGTTCCTAGCTGAAGGTGTTTTCTACACCATTACAGTACCAGTGAAGCCTGTTGTTATGTAATGCACTCAGAAAACTTCACCATGTCGATTTCATTGTAAACAGCCATCGTTGAATGAACTTTATTTCCACCTCCCCATCTGAGAGAGTAGCAAAGAAGGCACTAACAAGATGCTCAGATCAACTGTACTCCCCACTTGAAAGAGTACAAATTAAAATGCAAAATTTTACATGCTTGTAATTTGTCAGAACACAATATGACTAAATAACATTCAACAAATTACTTTTTCGTGTTTATTTGTTCATACTGTGATAAAAATTGAAACACAAATGACCAGAAAATATATGACCAATATTACCAGAGAAATATACTTGTAACAAAGTAATTATACAACAATGCACGTTTTGCTTTATCAAAAAAAAATGATGGAAGTGATGAAATTAGCAACTTGTTTCTCCTTACTTTCTATAGACCTAGCAGGCTTCAGTCCCTTCTGCCTTTTTCAATTGTCATTAACTTATCTATGTTCCCTCAATATCTCTGACTATGTTGAACCTGAGCTTTAATTTGATTATAAATCCCTTTTAAAGACATGGACTGTAACAGTCATTTACATTACAAGAGAATACAAAGGACAAAAATCATTGATAAATTAGCAAAATCAAATTATGTCAAAATTACAGGTCTAAGCAGAAGGTGCATAGGTGAGCAAAATTGAGGCAGTTGGATAATAATAGTGATATACCATTGGATCTTGTGGTGCAGTGCTAGTATCTCTAGCACTGAGCCAGGAGGCTTAGGTTCAAGTCTCACTTGCTCTGGAGTTGTTTGATAACCTAACTGTTCATTTTATGAAAATATCTAAAAACAACATTGATGCTGTTAATTAGTGAATGGAAAATCAGAGTTTTATAAATATCTGTTTTCCACACTTCAGAGTGTATACAGTGGAATTTTAATGTTTACTTTTGGAATTCCTGCTGGTTTTATTTTATAAGATCTTAACAGAGGCAGAATTAGGTCATTTGTTCTATCAAATCTGCTCCATCATTCAGTGAGATCCCTGATTTTCCATTGTAACTTTTGACTCCCTTACTGATCAAAAATATTATCTCAGCCTTAACTACTCGTAAATGAACAACCTGTAGAGCCCTATAGAATTCTGTACAATCGCTGTCCTCTGCACCTTTCCAAACTCCCCTGTCAAGCCCCTTAAAAATCTTACATATTTCAATAAGGTCATCTCGCATTCTTCCAAGGTCCAATGAGCACAATGTTATGGACCAGACCAAAGTCCTTCAAACTGAAAGCTATGAATTGCAAACCAACTTCTCAAAACCTCGCGTGTTTTCACATTCGTAATATTGAGTGAAGACTTGACAACTGTCATTTGCTATTGTTAACAACCAAAACCAGGTACTTTTTCTTACTTGAAAGAAACTAACTTGTTCCCATAGTTTTCTTTTCCTTGACCATGGAGTGAAAGGAATTTCAGATTGTTTCTCATTCTGCAATGGATATTGCAATTTTTAGCAACTTTTCAATATCTCTGTACCTCTTGCATACCAAACATTGCAGCTTGTTACTGCTGAGAAATTCACAGGTTTCTTTGGCAGGCACTGACATGTTGTTTGTATAAGTAATTCACAGATAACAGACAGTGGCTAAAGATGAATCTGCCTTCATAGGAATTCTTTTGAGCAAGTCTGCAGATGCATGATCTATTGCTGTTGTACAGCTGGCTAATTTTATCATTTGCTGCTCCTTCCTCAAAGGCCATTTTGTATTCTTTTAGCACTTCGTCAATGTCAGATGCCCTCTTAATGATGCATGTAATAAATAACACGGTACAATTTAACAGTATCTTCTGAAGCCAATTCCTCCTTTTGGCTTTATTCCCTAAGAATGACAGCCAGCGGGATGCAGCATTGAATTCCATTCTAACACTAATTTAACATAACACTGGAATAGGATTGTTGGAATAACTCGCCAGTTTCACAACTATTTTGGTGTGGTATTGTGATTTAGGAATAACTTGTACTCTCCTTCCGATTTATCAAATACAGTTGCAGCTGTGTCATTGATGCAAGTAGTTTGTGCATCTGGTATAATTTTCACTCTGGGCACTGCAATTGCATCTGCAATCCTATTGCAGCCCTATGTTTAAAGTGCTGTTCTTCTTGCTTCATGACTAGTGCAACTCTCGAATTTCCTGCTCGATAACAGCAATTTCTCCTCCCAAATCTATCACATATTCATTTGAAGATTTCCAAATTCATGAACATGATATGATTCATTCACTAGCTATGCTGACATTTGTTGCTTATGCCTAATTGCCCTTGAGAAGGTGATGATTAAGCTTCAGTCCATTTGGTCTAGGTACACCCACGATGATACTGGAGAGGGTGTTTAGACTGACTATAACCTCAATGTGCATCAGTACCTGAAGCTTTAACATGACTTCTTGAATCTTGTTTGTCCTTCAATTCAATGATGATCTAGTTCATAAACTGTGATATTTGGGAGGGTTCTGGTGGGTAAGGTGACTACCAAGGATGATCTGCACCCAGAATATCCTTGGACCCCTTCTATAAGAGTGCACTCAAAGGAAAAAACTGTCCATTGAAGACTCATTTTCATGAGAAATATTTCAGATAATCTGGCCACATGATCGTCCCAATTCAATGGTAGACGTTATTAAGATTATATTAGATTACTTATAGTGTTGAAACAGGCCCTTCGGCCCAACAAGTCCACATCGTCCCGCCGAAGCGCAACCCACCCAGACCCCTACATTTGCCCCTTACCTAACACTATGGTCAATTTAGCATGGCCAACTCAGCTGACCCGCACATCTTTGGACTGTGGGAGGAAATCGGAGCACCCAGAGGAAACCCACGCAGACAGGGGGAGAACGTGCAAACTCCACACAGTCAGTCACCTGAGGCGGGAATTGAACCCGGGTCTCTGGCGCTGTGAGGCAGCAGTGCTAGCCACTGTGCCACCGTGCTGCCCACAATTGACATGCAAGCACAATTATGGTGTCTCATTTCCTGGTGTTTTCACCTTCAATCTGATCTTCAGAGACTTCTGAATGTAGTTCAAGTGGTTGGGTTTCTTCGTGTGATGCTGGGACACAGTTCATGTCTTGCATGCAGAGAAGAATGGGCAGGATGATTCCTCTATAGACTTTCAGTTTGATCGGTGGACTTAATCCTTTTTTCCTAAGTTAAAAATCTGCCAAAGTATACACTCTTGACAATTCTTGCACATCTTTTCATCGATTTCGACATGTCATGAGAGTATGCTATGAAGATAAGTGATCTTATCTTTTGGAGGCAGTTTATGATCATGAACTGAAACCTTGGGGTTCTGATGCATGGCTTTCCTGGAGAAGGCTAGTGCGCTCTTCAAGTTTTTTTTGGTGCTGACTGTAATGTCAAAGTTGTCACATCAAGTCTCAGTCCAGCTATCATAAAGGAATCTGAGAAAGTCAAGTCAGCTGTATGTACGCACTTGTTGCATTGTGGATGCCTGGCTGACCTTCAGGAATATTTTATTTCAGTGCTGCATTGCGCCCGGCCCCCACCCCTTAGCACCTAGATAAGCTCAAATAAAATAATGAGGCAAGCTAGAAACATGTTTTCACAGTGAGGTTATCACAGTCTCAGCATGATACCTACTGAAATCACAGGACCTGATTGTACCATATTCAACGCTATTCACAATGACTCGTATTGAGATAGTCATGCCCAAATGCAACAAGATCTGGGCAGTATCTTGAGCTGCCAAATTCCAGTCAATGACCATATCCAACAAGGCAGAATCAAACCATTGCCCCTGGATATTCAATGCTATTCCCATCACTAATCCCTCTCGCAATCAACATGCTGTGGGTTGCCATCGATTAGAAACTGAACTGGACTAGCCATATCAATACTGTGACTACAAGATCTGGTTAGAGGCCAGCAGCGAGTAATTCACCTGACTCCTAAAATCTGTCCACCACAGGACAAAAGTCAGGAATGTGATGGAATCCTGTCCATTTGCCTCAAACTCCAACAACACTCAAGAAGCTTGGTACCACACTGTAGGGAATCTAGTCTAATCTAATTTAACCTACCATCCAGGATGCAGCAGCCTAGTTGGCTGGCACCACATCCACAAAAATTCACACCCTGTGTCCCTGACATGCAATAGCAACAGTGTGTACATCATCTATAAACTGCATTGCAGTAAAACACCAAGACTCCTTAGATCATACCTTTGCTGACCAATACCATGAGGAGGGACGAGGCAATAAATAATGGGAATGTCATCACCAACAAGTTCCCTTTCAGTCTACTGCTTATCTGACTTGGAAATATATCAGCATTGTTTGATTGTCACAGGGTCTCTTTCCCGAACAGTATTGTGGGTGCTCCTACCATAAGTGGACTGCAGTAGTTCAAGAAGACAGCTCAGCACCACCACCACCACCTCCAGATGATTACATTTGGAAAATGAATGCTGGCTCAGCCAGTGATACCCATGTCTTGTAAATAATTAAAAAAAACAAAATAAAGTAACTGTTTCCGTTTCTACTCTTGTATGCTGTTTAAATCTGATCAAACTGTCCAACAGCTAATACGTTTTGATTGGAAATTGGGGCATTTAAATAGTTGCGAGTTACCATGGTGACATCAGCATCTAGGTTTCTGACTGTGAGACTGTGAACTTGGCTGCTGTGGTATCATTTTGCTGGAATCTGGTGGAGCTCCTTGCTGGCTCATGAAAACAACTTGCTTGCAATTTGTAATCGTCCCTTTCTGCATTTTCCATGGCTGTGCGTTCCTCACAGACCTTGTTGCTCCAGTTGCTGTTTTTTCTTTAAATCTTGGCTTCGATGTTATTGTTCTTTAAGCTTCCTACAGACCTCGCTCAAAGGTTGATGTCTAAGTTTGCCCTTTATCTTTAGTGACAAGACAGCCTCTTTGTTACAAGGATGTAATCTGCAGCATTACTTCCTTTGTCAGAGCATAGCACTTGGTGCAATTTCGTTCCTGGCTATGCCATAATCAGAATCTTGATCAGTGTGGTACTGGGAAAGCACAGCAGGTCAGGCAACATCTGAGGAGCAGGAAAATCGACATTTCGGGCAAAAGTCCTTCATCAGGATAGAGACAGGAAGCCTCCAGAATGGAGGGATAAATGGGGAGGGGTGGGGGGGGGGGGGGGGAAGCTGGGGAGAAGGTAGCAAAGACTACAATAGGTCTTGCACTTTGGCAAAAAAAGTAAAAGCATAGACTACTTTCTAAACGGTGAGAAAATTTGTAAAGCCAAAGTACAAAGGGATCTGGGAGTGCTAGTTGAGGATTCTCTAAAGGTAAATATGCAGGTTGAGTCTGTGATTAAGAAAGCGAATGCAATGTTGTCACTTATCTCAAGAGGGTTGGAATATAAAAGCACCGTTGTGCTACTGAGACTTTATAAAGCTCTGGTTAGGCCCCATTTGGAGTACTGTGTCCAGTTTTGGTCCCCACAGCTCAGGAAGGACATACTGGCAGTGGAACGTGTCCAGCGGAGATTCACACGGATGATCCCTGGAATGGTTGGTCTAACATATGAGGAACGACTGAGGATCCTGGGATTGTATTCATTGGAGTTTAGAAGATTAAGGGGAGACTTAATAGAGACGTACAAGATAATACATGGCTTGGAAAGGGTGGACGCTAGGAAGTTGTTTCCATTAGGCGAGGAGACTAGGACCCGTGGACACAACCTTAAAATTAGAGGGGGTCAATTCAGAACAAAAATGCGGAGACATTTCTTCAGCCAGAGAGTGGTGGGCCTGTGGAATTCATTGCCACAGAGTGCAGTGGAGGCCGGGACGCTAAATGTCTTCAAGACAGAGATCGATAGATTCTTGTCGTCTCAAGGAATTAAGGGCTACGGGGAGAATGCTGGTAAGTGGAGTTGAAATGCCCATTAGCCATGATTGAATGGCGGAGTGGACTCGATGGGCTGAATGGCCTTACTTCCACTCCTATGTCTTATGGTCTTATAGGTGAATGGGGGGGTGGGGAGGTGATAGGTCAGAGGGGACGGTGGGGAAGATAGCTAAGAGTACAATGGGTGGATGGAGGTGGCGATGAAGGTGGTAGGTCAGAAGGGAGGGTGGAGCAGACAGGGAGATTGGCAGGTGGGACAGGTCATGAGGACAGTGCTGAGCTGGAAGGTTGGAACTGAGGTAAGGTGGGGGGAGGGGAAATGAGGAAACTGGTGAAGTCCACAATGATGCATGCACTGTCCTCTTGACCTGTCCTACCTGCCAATCTCCCTTTCCACCTATCTGCTCCACCCTCCTCTCTGACCTATCACCTTCATCCCAACCCCCATTCACCTATTGTACTCTTTGCTACCTTCTCCCCAGCCCGATTCCCCCACCCCGCCATTTATCTCTCCACCTTGGAGGCTTCCTGCCTCTCTTCCTGATGAAGGGCTTTTGCCCGAAACATCGATTTACCTGTTCCTCGGATGCTACCTGACCTGCTGTGCTTTTCCAGCACCACTCAGATCTAATCAGAATCTTGTCAATCCTGCATCAAAGGCATCAGGCCTTATAATCTTAAGGCACATGTTTTAACTGAGTCTCCTCTCCAATGTTAATTTCTTTCAGTGAAATGTACAATCTCAGATTCAGCAGCGCCCTCTTGATCTGCAATCTTCTTCCCGACCTCTCTGCCCCCACCGCCTCTCCGGCCTATCACCCACCCTCACCCTCACCTCCTTCCACCTATCGTATTCCCAGCGCCCCCGCCCCGCCCCCAAATTCCCTCCCCCCTATGTTTTATCTCAGCCCGCTCGGCACACCAGCCTCACTCCTGAAGAAGGGCTTATGCCCGAAACGTCGATTCTCCTGCTCCTCGGATGCTGCCTGGCCTGTGTGTTTTTCCAGCATCACATTTTTCAACTCTGGTCTCCAGCATCTGCAGTCCTCACTTTCTCCTCAGTGTGCCTGAACACAATGTAGATATAGAAAATACTTTCAAATTACTAAAACCTCCTTAAATTCAAATTAAGGAATACCAAAAAATGACAAAGTATTATTCAGTCCTGACTTTCCCAAATGAAAAAGGAAAGACACTTTAATTCTAACCATGATCTGATCTTTCTGTTGTGATTTGTATTAAGAAGAAATTACTAATTCACCTCTAATTGATGGTGCTCTAGCCTGTATTGGGTTTTATAATATTGTGATAGTGTCCAGCTGAACCATCTCAGATAAATTGGGTAGATTCAATTCCACCAAACCCCCTTCTAAATATCAGTGCAGTTACTGATACCAAGTGGGGTAAATGTTCAACTGACGATAGTCTAAATGACCAGTAATTTTTTTTATTATATATTAGTTAACAGCTAGTTACAATACATCAAAGATGTATGAACATGCAAGAATAGTAACTGAACCTGATAAATTGCCCCAGACACAACATTTTATATCTTGTCAGTTAACCTTTTCAACTGCTGAATCTCTGAGACAACTTTGGAAATATTGCCGGCATTGGCACATAGTAGCAGAGTGGTAAAAACAATGACCTCAGATGCTGGAAACCAGATTCTGGATAAGTGGTGCTGGAAGAGCACAGCAGTTCAGGCAACATCCAAAGTACAGCGAAATTGACTTTTCGGGCAAAAGTCCTTCATCAGGAATAAAGTCAGTGAGCCTGAAGCATGGAGAGATAAGCTTATCTCTCCACGCTTCAGGCTCACTGCTTTTATTCCTGATGAAGGGCTTTTGCCCAAAACGTCGATTTTGCTGCACTTTGGATGCTGCCTGAACTGAAGTAGAGAGTCCGGATCAGTGGTGCTGGAAGAGCACAGCAGTTCAGGCAGCATCCAACGAGCAGCGAAATACTTACCTGAAGTAGAGAGTGTTGAGGTTCAGTGTGATGAGGTCACCGAGATCAAGCTGTAAAACCACAAAATAAAATAGAGAAGCTTGATAGTGTTAGAGGCCTCCCTGAATTTTCATTTTTCCTTTATTGTTTTATCGATTTTGGTCTGGATCTGTAAACTGGGAACTGTGAGTTGAAAATTATCTTAAGACAGTGGACATAGCTTTATTTTTAAAAAAAGAGAGTACACACAAGCTATTTCTTTGCTTGTGAGGCCAGGCCTGGAAATTAGTTGCAGGTTGGTTCTTGATCAAAATGGTTTTACAGCCTCTTCAACACTGTTGAAGACCAGTATATTTAAACAGGCAGCCTATGTTTGGCATTAATGAGATCAGTACCTGGAAACTGGTTCCAGCGAATCTGGAAGAGCCCTTATGTTCCGGTAGATGACAGATGTCGAATATTAACTGTGACCTCATGGAGAGACAGTCAGTTGGACAGGGAGAGGCCAGAGTTTCAACTGGGCTTTGGATTGTGTTTTCTATGGGGAGGTATTTAGCATTGAAGATTTGAAAGCTCCCTGCCGAACCTCCCATTATCAGCTATTGAAATTTCAGCAAATAGAAATTAAGTTATAAGCATCACTGACTTTCCCTGAGTGAACTTAAAGGTGGTCCTGATTAACATCTTCAGAAAAACAATGAAGAAACAACCTATGCCTATGAACAATGCATTGCAAAAACCATTAGTGTAATCTGGTCAATTTTGTTATTTTCTTTTATTTATCCCTTAACTATGTGTGCTTGTTTGTCTGCCTGTCTTTTGTGTGAATGAAAACAAGGACTTCAACTGAAATTGTTGGACAAACTCAGTAGGTTTGGCAGCATAAGGGTGAAGAAAACAGAGTTAATGCTTTGAGTCCAGGGACTCTTCTCCAGAACTGACAACAGCTAGCAAAAAGTGGTATTTCTGCTGAAGATAAAATTGGATATGTGGGAAGTAAATGGGGAAACATGAGTGGCAAAATGGAGTTGGCATGGGATAGGAGGGGATGGTGACAGGTGAGTTGATAAATGGAGATGGAGCCCAGAGAGAGAGAGAGAGAGAGAGAGATGGAAATAGAGATAAGCAAGGAGATTAAGGATAGCAGGCAAGGAGAAAAGAAAAGTTAAGTGACAATAAGAGCTAATTGCAGGAGAAAATGGGTGAGCCGTACTCATATAATGTGATAATCGGCCAAAGAGAGAATGAGAATGGCTGGCTGTGGCTTTACTAAAAGCAATACATTTTATCATAGGTCCTGGTGTGGGCTGGGTAAAAAATATAGAAGGATGGAATCAGGCTGTAAAGTTAGTGAACCTGTTGGAAGTACAGCTCACCAATTTTCTCCTGCTGTTAGCTCTTGTTGTCATTTATTCAACATTTCTTCTGTCCTGGCCTACTATCCATAATTCCCTTGTTCACCTCTCTTTTCCTCCCTCCGTCTTTGGTTCCCTCTATCACTCTGTCTCTCTTTCTCAAGTTGGAGGTGCTGGTGTTGGACTGGGGTATACAAAGTTAAAAACCACACAACACTAGGTTTTAGTCCAACAGGTTTAATTGGAAGCACTAGCTTTCGGATATGGCGTTCCTTCATCAGGTGGTAGTCCTGATGAAGGAGCGATGCTCCAAAAGCTAGTGCTTCCAATTAAACCTGTTGGACTATAACCTGGTGTTGTGTGTTTATTTTCTCTTTCTCAATCTCTCACTCTGACTTTCTCTCTCTCACTCGCATTCTCTGTCTCTTTTGCTAACAGTTCTGCTGCAGTGCCAGCAGAACTTGAATGCTAACTCTGCTCTCTTCCTACAGATGCTGTCAGTGCTGCTGAGTTTCTCCAGCATGTCTGGTTTTGTTGAAAATGAGAGATGCTGGGTTGAAATCAAAGACAGGAATTATATTATGTTGTTGTTTAATATTGCTCTGCTAAAGCTACTGTGTTGCTAATAAATTACGACATCTTTATGTTTAAGCTCAAAACTGGTCCAGGATTGATCGATTGGGGAATCTGCGATTGGTTATTCCAATAATCTGGTTCAGGTCAATTTTGAAGGGTCTTTGAAAATTTTAACTTTACTGTGATGAAAATACAGGAGTAGAAGGGCTGATCTGGTTTGTCTGTCTCCATGTCATCAGGAAATTCAATGGAATACACAGACCCATTACTAGAGTATGAATGAGCTTTAATATTCAGGCCCATCGGATCACCAGCGCACTCTGATTCATAGGTTCCCAATATTGCCAAGAAATCAGACATTCCAAATGAATAAACATCATCAATAGTGAAAGCTTAGCACTTACTGTTACCAAATTGCCACTAAAATTGGATGGAACAGAAGTACATATCCAGCAAAAAAAAGGCAAACTGTTTAATATCTGTATTACTTCAAGAAGACGGCGATTCTTGTTCTTCTTTTTGAGGCAAAGTTTTCACACACATTTATAAGTCGCACTGTATCGTCTTGCTAAGTAACAGTTGCTTTTTTTAAAAACTTAAATGTGATCAAATCATATTAATTGCGTAAACTGTGACTTTTTAAAATATATTCAAATTGCTAAAGTAGAAGAATTTGATAAACAAATATGAATTTAGTTCCTGGATATATTCATAGCATAAGATGGCTAAGTATTTTGAATTTGTTTGAATGGATGATGAGCTATCATGAGAGTGAACAATTGTGTTATGCGGAAGAAGTGAGCTCTATTAATCATATTCTGAGCTCTATTGATCATATTGGCAGTAGAAAGAAAATAAATTAGCTAAATCACAGTCCACGATCATTGGGTGCAGCCTGTGAACATAAGAAATTGGGAAAGGAGGGGAGGCTATATGGTGATTCATGTTGGCTCCACTCGGTATAAAATTGCGATTGATTATTGACCTCAACCACAGCTTCCACTTGATTTTCATTTTGTCATTCTCTTAGAGGCAAGAAAATCTATTGATCTCTGTATTGAAGATATTCAACAACTGAGCAGCCATGCCAATCTAGTGGAAATCTTGAAATATATGACAACTGAATTATTTTTAATGGCTGTCCCCTTACGTTATGTCTATGGCCCCGAGTTGTCCAGCCAAGGGTAGCAGCCTCTTAGTATCTTGCATGTTTTAGTGAGATCATCTTTCTTTAATTCCAGGGAATAAAGATTTAGTCTACTAAATTTCCCTCATAATATCTGAATATTAAGTTTCTGTGCCTCTTGCACAAGGGCACCCAAATCTCTCTCGACTTATTTTGCTGCACTTAGAATGCTGTATTTAATAAGCTTGAGGGATTGCATTGTATTGATTTGTTTTGCTTCAAATGCATTACTTACTGTTGTGGCAGTAACACTGTATGATTTAATCTGTGAATTAGCTTCTAAGTCATTACGATAATGCTTTTAATGTATGGGAGCCAATTAATTGGGTTACTTCTTTGATGTTTCATCTGGCCTAAATGAAAGTTTTTCATTAAATGCTGAGCTGCAACATTGTTTGATATCTGAAACTTGAGGAACAGGGAAACATTGTTTGCATTAGCTTTTTGCTTTTCACACTTTTTAATAATAATTTTGAGCATTTATAGTCACAGGTCTGGGTTTGTAGCAGATGCCTTTTCAGATTCAGTGCTGTTGACCATTCCCTTCTACAGTCTGGCTGACTACTTCTGAGCAAAACTGATTCCAACAGCCTGAGATTTAGTGCATTTTTGAGATTTAGTCCAAGGACATGGAAAGTGAATCTCTGTTGTGCTCTATGGTGGATTTTGTATATACATGCTCATTCGATTTCTCCAAAGGGTAGGTCAAATTAACATTAAGTGAGGTGGTTTATTGTTCTCTTCACAGAGTCATGGAGTTATACAGCATGGAAATAGACCCTTTGATAATTACCTTTATTTGATAGTAAATACAAACAATAGAACATCGTTGCTAGGTGTTGCCATTGGACCTTATTCACATATTACTACAATGAAGAATAACAAATGTACACTACCCACTTTGGATCCTTTTCTTAACATGAAAGCAGGACCTCTCCCAGGTAGTTGTTCATTTTGTAAAATCCTGCTATCCAAATTTGCTTTGTGGTGATTTTTATTGGAAAAAGATTTGACATTTTTTTAAAAAACCAACAACACAGAATTGGATATTTGTCTGAAGCAGATTAATCAGTTTATTGTTTGGAATTTTTGTTCAGCAGCCGCCCAGTCACCATTTGACGAAATATGAAACTACCTGAGGAAACTTCTGTTAAAAGCACCAACAGAAATTGGAGTTAGGAGTGCAATTTTCCTGAGCATAACAAATCCCTGCAGAACATGTGAAGTGCATTAGCTAGCACCTTGCAGAGATATTGGTCAATACTTTGCATATCCACAAGAGGTATGCACAGCAGTCACCGCGTGCATAATGTCGATCCAAGTCCAATGATGATTTGATGCCAATGCTGTCATTTTGTAGCCAAAACCTCAAGAAAAGTCCAGTTTCTCAACTGAGTATGTGTTCAGCAGCAGTAAGGACCATCTCAGCAATGTGAAGTAAAAGATCATTAATTATTTGCTGCTTGATTTGTACCAAATATCTATATATTTTAGCATTCCATAGTTGCTGGAGCAGTTTGGGATTGCGATGGCAGCTGCTCAAGGAGTTTTTTTCTGACTTTGAGGCTTTGCACATACTGGTTGTACCCAGTCTGGAATACAGCATGTCTAGGTAAAGGAGCAGAGATCACACAGAGCAGGGCAAAGACAAGGTAGTGGAAGGCTAGCGGATCATGCCCATGAATTCTTTTTCAACATCTGGCTTTTCCTGAATTCTCCTTGGGGCATTCATGCAGTACTCAAATGAGTATATCTTGCAATTTTATATAACCTTATCATCATGAGGATATTGCTCTTATCAACAGTTACCTGACCAGAAGGAGCTGAAGAGGAGATGTCCTCTTGGTTACAGTGCAAACATAAAGCCACCACAAAGTAAATAATCATGAGCAGAATATATCAGTCAAAATAGTCAAATGCAAACTAATTCCCTGGTGGATTGCTTTAGTGCCTGCTCTCAGTGCGCTGTTTGACGATTGATCTTATACGGTTCTACCACAATGGCTGCTACAAGGTGAAATTTAACCTGCTGTCTTTCAGCAGAGCAGACTGCTTATTGTTTTGGGAAAATGACCTTGAGCAGCATTGCGTCTAAAAGACTCAGTTTCAGACTGTGACATCTCCCCATGCTTGATAACATTCTGGGCTGGCTGACAGGTGGCAGAACGAGTGGCAGTGCAGGGAAATGTGTCATCCTCAAAGAGGACAACATGCTGCTTTTCTATTGAGGGACTGCCGCTCCATTGAGAACCGTCTCGCCAACTCTCATCATCTGCTAGAGGACAGATTACTGCACTGTTGGGACACCATTTGAATGCGGATTTCCAGAAAAATTGTCCCAGCAGTGTGAGACTCTGTGACAACAAACCTCCCTTGTATGAGACCGGTCAGAGCTTTGACTGCAACACTGAGCCTTGTAATGGAAACTGTTAGCCCTCTAGTGTGAGCTGAGAAATCACATACTGCAACAACGTAAGATCACATGACAAAGGAGCAGGAGTAGGCCATTTATCCTATCAAATCTGCTCCACATTCAATGAGATTATAGTTGATCTGATAATCCTTTAACTAATAATCTGATAACTCCGCTGTCTTTCCTTTTCCCCATTCGCATTGATTTCCTTGTATTGATTACAAGTCTGGCTTTCTCAGCACTGAATATTCTAATGACCCTGCCACAATCCCCGATGTGGTAACAAATTTTACAGATTCACAACCCCGTGAGAGAAGAAATTCCTCTTCATCTCTGTCTTCAATTTGTGACCCATTTCTCTGAGATTATGCCTTCTCGTCCTAGACAAGAAGAATCAACTTTGTCACATCTGTCATGTCAAGTCCCCTAAGAATTTTGTATGTTGTCAATAAGGTCACCTCTCATTCTTTATTCCAATGAATACAGGCCCAATTCACTCAACCTCTCCTCCATACCTCAAATTTTGACTACCATTTCTATGTGGACAAATGGTGCACAAAGTTTTGTCATGTTAATGCTGGAAACTTCCATACTACTTGACATTGATCATTGGTTTCTGACAGGCTTTTAAATACACCAAGCATTTTGTTGTCTATACCCATCCGTCCTTTTCAATGGGCTGCCTGCCAAAGCTGTCATCAGAGCCCATCTCTTATCTATCTGTAAAACATGCTTTGGCAGCATGTGATTCAGCTGGTGGCTCTAAGTGTGTTATCAAATGATGATGTGGCATCATGCTCATTCTCTTCTTGCCTCCATGCACTACCTAGCCACGTTGCATATCTTGGGTATCTCAAAAGGCAAAAGCAAAAGTTGTGGGCGGCACGGTGGCACAATGGTTAGCACTGCTGCCTCACAGCGCCAGAGACCCGGGTTCAATTCCCGCCTCAGGCGACTGACTATGTGGAGTGTGCATGTTCTCCCCGTGTCTGCGTGGGTTTCCTCCGGGTGCTCCGGTTTCCTCCCACAGTCACAAAGATGTGCGGGTCAGCTGAATTGGCCATGCTAAATTGACCATAGTGTTAGGTAAGGGGCAAATGTAGGGGTCTGGGTGGGTTGCGCTTCGGCGGGACGATGTGGACTTGTTGGCCGAAGGGCCTGTTTCCACAATGTAAGTAATCTAATCTAATCTAATCACAGTGGAAAAGTTGTGTCAAAGGTTGAGGTTAAGCAAAACTCTGTGGGCCTCTACTGTCGCATGTTCAGCCATTCTTCTGTCTCTCCCAGAATCAATTTTGCTCAAATAACATTGTCAGTATTTTCTCGAGCAATAGTACACCTCCCCCTACAAAGGAAAAGACAGCTTAGTGCTGTGTTTAGATCCCTTGGAGTGGTTATATGATATGATCATAGTGAGCAGGCAATGAATACATCACTCCCCCTGAACTCCATTGAACAAATATGGCTTAATCATGCATAGCCATCCCCAACCCTATATATCTGTTTGGTGTGGGGGAACAAATTTATCCTGCTTTATGTTCATCTTTTTCATGTGGAAAAGCAGATTGTGATGGCATGTTTCTATAAAATGCAGGTCATTATGAATGTAATCTATGGAGAGTTCCTTGCAGCATTTCTAACAAAGCTGTAAAGTCAAGTTTTCTTAATGTGTTTACATTTTCATTACAGATAGCTCACAGAGGAAATCTTTCTTCCCAGAAGAATAAGATGCATGAAATTAATTCAACGAGTTTGTATTAATTTGGAAATCTCTGAATTTGGGCCAAATTTAGATCACTTTCGACTCAAAGGCATCATTACTGTCCAAAGGGATTAATTTTTCTTTAGCATGTACATTTTCTATTTGCCATTTTCCAGCTAGGTATTGCCTATGCACAAAAGTTGTCTTCATACAAACATGCTGCAATTTTGTCTTGTGCTATAAGTATATCACTGTACTTATGGCTGATGGTTAATTAACATGCAAATGAGAAGATGATAACTATGGGTATGTACTTAGTAGTTTTGATTATTTTTGTCCATTTGTATTCCATTGTTGGCAGGTTGGATGATGAGTTAGTATTCTCTTGTATTTATGATTGGCATGTTATCGTATTCTCTACTGAAGGAAGTAGGGAAGCTGCTCACGGATCTACATTAAATCCAAAGCATACTTGTGGGATATGTAAAATATATTATGGTTTAAATGATTAAAATTTCAGATCTATTACAGGATGGATTATGATCTGGATTTGATGTAAGATTGGATTGCCTGTTTATTGATTCCTAAATTTTCTATTTACTAATTTACAATTTCTAACTCATAAGTAATACTATGGATACTGGAATTGTAGAATCTTGTTCGAGACTTGGGATTAGATTCAATGGCATTGGTTAGTTCCACAAGTGGATCGTAAGTCCCTGAAGTGCCTGTGTTATCCTTTTTCTAATACCATTTCTGCAGTGAGTCCTTATACAGAGGATATGTTGGCCTCTTAAGTAGATGGAAAGGTCTTGGGCACTATTTTGAAGAAGAGCAGGAGTGTCATCCCAACAACCAATATTTATCCATAAATCAAAATTAATAAAATAAGTTCTCTGGTCATTATTTCACGCTGTTTGTGGAACTTGCCATGCACAGATTGGCTGCTGCAATTCAAAAGCACTTAGTTGACTGCAAGGTGCATGAAGAAATCTGGTTATTGTGTAAAACACAACATAATTTCAAGCTTTATTTTTCTAATTTTAGAATTGTATTCAATTATGACCAGAATCAAAATAATGCTTTTGATGTGCTTCAGCATATTTTCCTAACCTTAATGCAAAGCAAGAAAACAGCTCTGAGATGACCAGATGAAGTTGTTAAATTACTCATATCAGAACAAGTGAACCTGTGGAGCAATAGTTCTGATCAGGATTTCTTCATTTAGTCAATAACTCTTTATCTTGTGCTAAAAGTCAATACTAGATGCACATTTAAGTTACCAGTCTGTAGTATCTCTGGCTGTGGGTATCTGCACATATATTGTCCCTTAAGGCTTCTAATTCCTTATCACGAAATAAGACTGTTGTTACTTTATTATTGTTTTAGAAAATTAACATTTCTCACTGGTCTAAGGTCTTTGTTTTGTTGTACCTTTAATGTGTAACTGACTCTCTGGTCTTGTTTCCCTTCCATTCTTCTATGCATTAGAATATCATCTAAACATTGACTCCCTCCTCCATGGATGTTCAGTAACATCAGTGTGTACCATCTACAAGATGCACTGCAGAAATTTACCAAGAATCCTTAGGTAGAACATTACAAACCCACACCATTACCATCTGGAAAGATAGGGGGAGTAAATATACCTATCACCTGCAAGCTGCCTTCCAAGCTACTCACAGTTCTGACTTGGAAAAATATCAAAAATTAATTGTTGTTGAGTCAAAATCTAGGAAAACCCTCCCTAATGGAATTATGAGTCTACCTACACTGAATGAACTATTGTACTTCAAGAAGATAACTCACCACCACCACCTCAAAGGGAATTAGAGATGGACAATAAGTGTTGGCCCAACTCGTGACATTCACACCCAGTGCCTGAATAAAAACAAGATGGCAAAGGGTTTTACTTTTTCCAGCATTCTAGACATCGTCCCCTAAAAAAATCAGTTGTACAGACAAAATTCCAGATGATAGAGGTTGTAATGACACCACTGAGAAGGCATAATAAATGTAGTTAGAAATCTTGACTCTTGGACTCAGGGTATCTGTTTATATCCAGTTTTGTTAAGAACTTGTTTGTTACCAATTTTGCTGAGACCATCACTGATAGATGAAATAGTATGGACTTCTAATCTTACCCATTTGATGAACTGAGAGAGATTCACACACTATCTTTAGTTCTGCATTTTTCTTGGCAACAGTTATAAGACAAGTTAACAATGTGGGCCAACGTATGTCAAATGCAGAATAACTCACTGCAGTGTGGGGAAAACTCAGAAAGGTGGAGTATTATTTAAATAGTGTTATGTTGGGAAATATGGATATACACAGGGATCTGGGTATCCTTGGATAGATGTAATTGAAAGTTAGCAGAAAGGCGCACCAAGCAATAAAGAGTTAAATAGTACATTTGTATTCACTGCAGAAGTAGGAATGTTGGGTTACAGGTGTGCAGGACATGTATGAAACCATATCTGGTGTTTTATTTCACCCTGCCCGCGAAAAGCTACACTTGTCACAGAGGGAGTACAGCAAAGATTCACTAGGCTGATACTGAAGATGGCAGAACTGTCATATGATGAGAGATTGGTTCAACTGAGCCTGTATTCGCTAGAATTCAGAAGAATGACAGGGATCTGACTTAAATGTATAATATTCTAAAAGGACTAAACACATTAGATGAAGGGAGGGTTTTTCATCTGGTTGGGAGTCTAGAACCCCCAAGGATCACAATCTCTGGATGCAGATAGGCCATTTAGAACTGAGTTGAGGAAACTTTTTTTTTCGTTCTGAGCAAGTTGTGGAACCCTTTGCCACAGAAGGCTATGGAGTTCAGGTCACTAAGTACAGCCAAAAAAAAAGACATTGGTAACTTGGTAGGTATTAAAGGCATCACAATCTGGAGAGAAAGCAGCAATATGGTGAAAGGATAGAGGATCAGCTTTGATCATATTGAATGGTAGAATAGGCGAGAAGGGGCGAACAGCCTATTCCTCTTTTCTACAGGTCGTTCTGCAGTAACATGTGTATTGTTAGCATGAATTTGCTATAATGCGATTGATGAATTGGGGATACTGTTTTTAAAGTGTGAACGTTCAAAACATGTGTTGGCTGTAATGCGATTGCATCACCAACACTTTAAGCACTGTTTCTAAAGCGCAATTTTTCTATAATGCGGGGTTGCGCAAGAATGCAACCATTGTGTTATCGAAGAACTGCCTGTATGTTACTGGGAGTGACAACCATTGTGTTGGTTCTGTCACTGGCAGTAAGACTGGTTTTCCTTCATTAGGTCTAGCTGTGATTTAGCATTTCTCATCAAAGGATGAGGAATGTACAACTGATGAGTTTATATCTTCTTGCAAAATAATGTGATACTCCTGCTTTAATGTGTATCAACCTCTGAATAGCTTGGGAAATCCCTGCCGAAATTCTCTCCCATCTTTTTGTAGTATTGTATCCACACTCTCTGAGACAGTGAGGTGTTCCGATTCATTCATGGATATGGTGTTTCACTGACATTTTATCCTCTCTGACTAAGCCTCATTGTGATTTGCCTATCACCTGAAAGTCTGTGCCCACTGGACCTTGGAGTTTTGTGTTTGCTGCTCTGACTCGACTTCAAACATGGTGAGCTGTCTGCCAGAAAATGCTGCTCCTGCATTGAGGTTAAATTCTGTTTCAGAGCTCTGCATCTTCAGGTTGATAGCACTCTATTTCGAGTCTCTGTGACCTCCAAATAGGAACGTTGTCTCATCTTTGTTTCTGTATCTTTGACAACATGAATAACGTTCATGTTGTATAATTCCTGTTTCTTTGGAAATTGCCTTTTTGCAGAGTCTTTTCATTATTCTTAAAGTAGTGAATTTAGAATGTTTTCCTTGTGTCACAACTGGCCACACTTATAGTACTCTGCTTCTCCCGCTGAACATTTGTCATGCTTGTAATTTTATTTGGAACAGAACCATGTACAACTTAAAATGGTCAAATTTATTTCTTTCTGGTCCTTTAGTATCTTGGCTAGTTGTGACATGGATGATGATGCCATTTTGTCAGATATTTCCTTGCAGTGCTAGCTGATTTTGGAGCCTAATTACTGCTTGTATAGTGAATTGGATGGTCTGCTCCAATGATAGTACCTCTTTGGATTGGAAGAAATTCTCATAAGTTCTCACCTCTCACACAAGTTACTACTCAGTCTAATTAATTTACGCTACAAAGTCCCATGCCTACAACACCCTGCTGGATAGCACAAATTTGTTAGAGAGTCTTCTATTGTTTTCCATGAATGCTGAGATTACTAACTAAATCTCACCCTTTCCATCACTAAATTTATACTGGAGCTAAACTATGGATTGATTGTTTTTAATCAATGCATTGTATTCACTAGTACTTTCTTTCACACTTTGTCTTAATGGAAAATTATCAGCTACTGAACCTATAGCACAAAAAACCTGCTGATGTAATGTTGCTCCCCCTTTCCGTGTAAGTCTGATGTTATTCTATACTTACCATTGAAACTACTGCTTCCAGACCCTCCATTTATGGACCTCATTGTGGACCTTCTGCTTTATCTTTGGTAGGGACCTTGCCATTACCACAACTAAAGCTGCCATCCCGACAGACTATCGCAGCTGCCTGATCTGGGCTAGTACTTGGTTTTCCTTCCTAGTGTGCTAATGTTCCATTTCCAATTTTGCAGCTGGCTAGGCTTTGAAGTTTTTCTTGATTCATTTCTCACTGACCAGAGCCCTCCCACTTTAGCCCTGGAAACTAAGTCTTGTTCGGTCTTTTCTTGCCTCCCACCTGTTTTCCTATTCTAGCTATCTTTTCTGCCGGTCTGCTGAGGTCCTATGTTGCCCTCAGAGTCTTCCCTTTTCAACTTTGTCTTTCAGACTCTGTTGGAATTTCAGCTTCTGGGCTCGAGGTTTTCTCCTGAAAACCTCATTTTATCCTGTGCTTCAAGCCAGTATTGGTACCTGCACGTTGAGATACCAGTCTGGAATATCTTTGGCTTGCTTCTTATCTTGAAGTAAGCCTTTTCAATTCCTCATGTACTGCAACTCGTTTTCATTTAAATCATTGCATGGTAAGTGTTCAAATGAAGCTCAAGTGTAGCATCTAAGACTTCCTACTTCATATGCTCATTCAACAGTCGTTTCTTCTGTGTAATGACAGAGTCATGTGCTCAGTCACACTATAATCATTGACATGAACTTCATTATACCAGAAACACAAGTTGGTCCATGGAATAATATGAATGAAAGAATGAATGAGCACATTACTTTGCCCTGCATCAGTAAATAGTCTTATTCACTAATCTAATTTTCAATTGCCATAGCATGTCCCCATAGCATGTAGCTGCACAACTTCAATTAGAGTCAGGGAGATGTACAGCACAGAAAAAGACCTTAAGTCCAACTCGTTCATGCCGACCAGATTTCCTAAATACATCTAGTCCCATCTGCCAGCATTTGGCCCAGATCTCTCTCAACCCTTCCAATTCACGTACCCATCCAAATGCCTTTTAAATACTGTAATGGTACCAGCTTCCACCACTGCCTCTGGAAGTTCATTCCATACACGCACCACCCTCTGCATGAAAAGCTTGTCCCTCAAGTCCTATTTAAATCTTTCCCCTCTCACCTTAAACTGCTGCCGTCCAGTTTTGGACACCTCCATCCCAGGGAAAAGACCTTGTCGATTCAGCCTATCCATGCCCCTCATGATTTTATAAACCTGTATAAGGTCACCCCTCAGCCTCCGATGCTCCAGGGAGAACAGCCCCAGCCTATTTAGTGTCTCCCTGTAGTTCAAACCCTCCAACCCTGGCAATACCTTTGTCATTGTTTTCTGAACCCTTTCAAGGTTACGCATACTTCCTGCAACAGGGAACCAGAATGGCATGCAGTATTCCAAAGGTGGCCTAACCAATGCCCTGTACAGTGTCACCTGACCTTCCAACTCCTGTACTCAATGCACTGACCAATAACTGCAAACATACCAAATGCCTTTTGCACTATCATGTCGACCTGCGACTCCACTTTCAAGGAAATATGAACTTGCATTCCAGGGTCTCTCTGTTCAGCAACACTCTGCAGAACCTTACCATTAAGCATATAAGTTGTACCCTGATTTGCCTTTCCAAAATGCAACACTTATTTAAATTAAACTTTATTGGACACTCCTCGGCCCATAGGTCCATCTGATCGAGATTCCATTGTAATCTGAGGTAACCACTACACGTCCAATTTTGATGTCATTTGCAAACTAAGTAACCATACCTTTTCCTTTGAAGAAACATCATCTGAAAAGTCAGAATGAAACGAGAGTCATAGTGATGAGAAATGTTAACTTTCTTTCTCCCTCTACAGATGCTGCCAGACCTGCTGGGTTTCTCTGTATTCTATGTTGGTATTTAATAAATTATTTAACGTCTGCGGTTTTTGATAGAGACAGTTTCAAAACTGAGTTCATTATTAGTTTAACCCCTAATATTTGTATTTTTGCTTAAGTCATAGTGTTTGCCAACCTTTCCTCCCAAATCCTTTCTGTAGAAAAATGATAAAATAAATCAAAACTGTGGTGAATGATGTGTACATCAATTTATCTCAGCAATCTTCAACTTAGATAGTTGAAGATTAAAGTCTCACTCCAGATTTGAGCACATACTAAACTGACATCCGAACAGCATGCAGAGTGGGTATGCTGTTCTCTGAATTAAATATTGAAAATGTTGCTTTGTCTTGTTCAGTTGGATGTGGAAGATCCCGTGGTAATATTTGCAAAATGGCTTTATCTTTTGAACTTATTTGCTTATAAGAGCATTGCTATCCGTGAGTCTTCTTTTATCCACACATCAATGAATACACTGCACAGTTTTTGAAATGCTTTGGGACTGAGCTGATGGTACGACAGGCAACATGTACTGTTCATATAGAGGCAGTTTTTGATGCACCATGGAACATGTTTCATTTGTCAGACATCTTATGGTAAAAGTGAAAAGATAAGGATTATTATACCTGAGAAGTAAGCAACAGGACAATTGACCATGAATGTTTTAAGATTTCCTGGAATTACGCAACATTATAATAAGTAAAATGAAGTTTTAAGCTGCTTAAAACTGCTCCAATTTGTAATGCTGCATTCTGGGATAGCTAAATTTAAATCCTTTACTCATTTCCATTCACTTTTTCAGCACTGTGTTTCTTTTTCAAACTGTCTGTTTATTTCCATGATAATAAAAGAGGCATAGCTGTATAATTCCATATGTCATAAATTCTTCAATGATCTCATATTTTGGACTGTTCAATAACTTAAGTAGTGTTGAAATATAGTATGCAGTTACCTATTCAAGTGTCTGAAACACTTGCAAGTTTCATTATCTGGATATGTGTCCTGTATGCCAAACATCTCTGTTCTGCAGAAATGTACTGTATGAATCACATCAGAGCATGGGACCAATTTTAGAATTGACCAAGTGCTCATGGAAGGCAAAGTCGATCCTCTACAAAGGGTTACATTCATTACTGAATGGTATTGCTTGGATCTATGTCAATGCATTTGTTGGCATCTTATTTCCATTTAAATCCTGCTCCTCCTTTGAAACAGCTTCTAGTTCCAAGTTACTCTGCCACTTTTTCATACCTTTGGGCTCTGTGGGATTTAAATTCCTACAGTAAGTCAAAAATAAACCACCCAATGCAATCACTCATGATTTCTTTATTCTGAAAAGAAAAGAACAATGATTCAGTTTCAGAACAGCAGTACAGTGTTTTCAATGTGAACACTGCTATTTTGATCTTAGTGGAGCTTAAAATTTAAATAGTGAATTTCTAGCAATACAGCAGAAGAAATTAATATTGAGGCAGCAGTGATCCTTTTTGTATACAACACTTGAAAACATTTGTTAAGTAAAGTCGTGGTTCCTAATTACATTACATTAATCACTTCTAATTCCACATCAGAAATTAATGAAGTGTTCTATTACTGCATTAATGGTCTCGTATTAAATAGAATATGGACAATTAAGACAAATACCACTAAAGCAACCTATTCAATTTCTTAGGGCTGTGTTTTATGGCTGCCCATCTGTATGGATGAACGTAATAGGGCTCGTAAAATATAAGACAAGGTGTCTTCCAATTTTACTCCTTTTCTGTTCCCCATTTAACAGAGTTGGGAGTATTGTGAGCATGGTGGAAGTATCAGGTGGCTTGCCGACCTGTGGATATTTTCAGGTCTTTGAGTGCATCATTATTAGCCATTTTGTTGCTTTATTCTGCCCTCTCCCTCTATGTTTTAGCTAGAGGAAGGTCCAACCCAAAGCTTCTCATAGGTATGTTTGTGTTCGGCAAATGTGGAGGGGGGAGCCTTCTTTTCTAATGAAGGTCATCTTACTTGCCCACTCGAAGCATCCTGTTCAGAGTCATCATTTGTTTTCTTATAAACGTGGTATAGTCACCCACTTAGCTCTTGCACAATCTTTGGAGAATCAGTGTATCACTGTTTGGAAAACGCTGCAAGTCAAAGGCGGATGTAACATTCCAACTATGACATTGGGTTACTGGTCATGCTGTAAAAGGAGGGTTCCTTTTTAAGAAAAATAACCTCCTTTCACACTGTTGCTCAGCGGGTTGAAGACAGGCACTTGAGGGATAAGGATATCTTAAAATATCCCCTCCTTAACCTCCAGTACCTCTCCATCTGCTATTCTTCATCAAAAAGTGATGTGGTCAAGACAAATTCTATCATCAGATGCAATCTTTTTCCTTGGGTTTCCTGAAGGATAGACAGTGACTGGAATAATTAACAGTAAAACACAACATAGTAATGTAATTTCAATTATCTAAATTGAAGCAGGTAAGTGTCTTTTTAAGTAAAGTTGAGCCTATCTGTTTATGTCCTTGTGCCACTCATGAGGAATGGATGTTTTTGAGAATTAGTTGTCAATGTTGACTCACTTCAGAATTGTGGTGTAGTTTTAAATAATTTGTAGGACCCTGGTTTTAAATATATTCACATGGCTCTTGGTGATATCATTGCAAGGTTTCTGCAGGATTCTGAAGGCAAAAGTGAGGATTGCAAATGCTGAAAATCAGACTCTAGATTAGAGTGGTGCTGGAAAAGCACAGCAGGTCAGGCAGCATCCGAGGAGCAGGAAAATCAATGTTTCGAGCAAAAGCCCTTCATCAGGACTCTGCAGGATCCTGAAGCTCCTGTACAGCAGTTCCTGAGTTGCCCATCACTGAGCATAAAGAACTTGGTGTAGACAGTTTGAACAGACTGCACTACAGTGCATCAAACAAAACTATGCATGACCAAACTAGTGCCTCTATAATGAAAGAGCGCTTAAACATCAGTACACGAAGATGGACAGGTTAGCCTTCCTTCTTGTGAATGTGAAATCAGATCCCATGATTACTATAAACAGTGGCATTTAATATTAACGTGTAATAAAATGTTGTTTTGAAATCTAAACCTGAAGACAGGTTTTGACTCTGATCAACCTATCTTGAACCCAAACTCATAGGATGGCCTCAAACCACAGGATCAGAAAGAAACTCCAGCCATCTAAATCAAATGTCACTTTGGATGGTGTCATTTTTTTTGAAGGAAAACAATTCTGTTTGATTTCAGCAGAGCCCTATTACAAATTTAAAATGGGGCAGGTGGCAAAGCAATGAGGATGGAATCAAATAAAAGCAAAATAAGGCTAATGCTGTAAGACTGAAATAAATCCAGTGCTGGAAATCCTCAGCAGGTTGGGCGCTATCTCTCTATATTTCCTCTTGAGTACGATTTTGGTTTTGAAGGAGAGTACGATTTAATCACATTAACTCTCCTACTCTCTTCACAAGTGCTTCACATTTGCTGAGAATTTTCAACACTTTATTTTTATTAAGGACAGAATGAGACTTGATTGTGAAAACCTGGATAATGTAAATAACCAACTGAATATTAATGGATGGGTTCCATAGCTTTGCACTAAGGGGTTTAGGGAGGACCAGAGTAGCTTCTTGAGAAAACCCTGAAAGTTGACAAGACTAAGGAGTTCAATTTCTTTTGTGCATTCAATTGTGCATGTTTAGCTCTTAGTAGGAATTTACGCTGGCTGACGGATTTGAATTACCTATTTCCCTGATGAGACCAGGCTGTCTGTCTCACTTCTCTCATTATGTTAAATTCCAACATGAACTAGTTACGGTGCTTAGGGTTGGGTTTGAGGTTTTTAAGCTTATAATCTGTGAGTGTGATCTCAGCCTAATCTTCGTTTTGACTATTAAAATCCAGCTGAATGTGGTTTGGGATAGGTAATGGAACAGTACACCTCTATGACTCTATGACTCTAAATGACCTCTAACTGTGGAAACACTAAGTTGGTCACCATTAACACAGGAGTTTACTAAATGATGAACTGTAACACAAACACATACACTGGAGTATGTCTGTTAAGAGGAATTAAACAGGCTCCCATAATACTTGGAAGACTTCAAAAATTTAAAATCTCTTTTCAATATGAAATATTTATAAAACACCAATGGTACAAGTTATTCAGTACTTCAAAGGGCAAAATATTAGATGTGTGCTTAAAGTGTAATGGCTAGTTAAACAGTATGTTCTTCAGATTAAGATAAGGCAAGACTGATTTGATTATAAATTAACGCTTTTGGTAGATTAATTTCTGAGCATTGCATAAAGTATAATATCTTTTCCCACTAGTATCTAATTCACATAAGAGTAATCTTGTTAATTATTCTAAGTAGCTGCCAGTGGGGTTGCTAATTTTTTAGTCAACATGCAATGGCAATATTTACATAAAATCAAACATTTGTTACCTGATGGGAAAGAAGGAAAGAAATGAATCCAAACTTGTGCATTAAATTCTAATTTATAAATTTCTAGCATGGTGTTTCTAGTTGATAGATGTGTTCTTCAGAATGAAAAAAATATGCTAACACATCTAAGACTCATTATAAGTATTTTACTGTTAATTGCTGTTGCATATCACTTGATTTGATAGGTTATGCAAATTTATATTCATTGCAAATTGAGGTGACAAATTAGAAATAAATTTTTGGTTCTCACTCAAGCTCATTTTTACATTAGATCAATTTCAAATATTTCTTTTATCCCCAAACCTTTTCAGTATAAATAACAAAAGAGACACCAATGGTCTAATTCCACTCTGTTCACCTCAGTTGTTGTAAATTGTGTTTGATTCACTTTTAATGGGAGAAACCAATATATTGTCAGTTCAAGAGAGATGAATACTGATTAAAATTGCAGAACAGGATAGGGATCAGGGTACCAGCAAACATGTAAAATGTACTACATTCACAGAAAAGTATTTTTACAACCAGGTGAGGAAGGGAAGATTAATCTCTTCGCCCCCCCCCCCCCCCCCCCGCAGTTAACACACTTCAAGTAAAATCTAGTTACCTAGAAAGTGAATAAGCCAATCATCAAGGTTTTTGATGAAAGCAGAATGTTATTACTGACTAACACTGGAAAAATTGCGAATTCAAACACACACAAACACAGCTAATAAGTTTAAAAGGGCATGAGCCTGGCACAGATGAGGAAAATAAAGCTTACATAGTTAGTCCTTGAGATGTTAGATTCTTAACCAGAGACTACTGTTGTTTAATGGTGACTTGTATTATCAAAAGCAGCTGAACATGTTGATATCTTTCAGTTCTGAGCTTCCAAATTTGTTTTTTTTCCCCAATGTGTGCTGACTTGCATTTTGATAGAGACAGCAAGATACCATTCCACCTCTTCCTGTCACAAGTCCATTTGTTTTTCTTTCCACTCTGCTACACAGAAGCAGATGTTATAATGTAGTTTAGTATGTACTCCTGAGATCAGCTCCATTGTCTTTTCAAGCTGACTAACTGGAAGGTGACCATTTCACCTCCCAATATGTGAAATGATCGTACATGTGTGAATTAAAACAGGTGGTATAATTTTCTTGATGCTAACTTAATTGAATGATTTCAATAACTTGGGATAAAAATGATAAGTACAGTGTAGACAGCTTGCCTCAATTTGTGGGCAGGTGACCATTGCAGCCATTTTCCCCTTTTTAAGACCATTTCCATTCAAAAAAAGTCTCAATATAAAAGTCAGATCCTTGAATGTAAAATTGACAGGTCATGTTTAGCACAACTGTAACAATTGAAAGATTAATAGATCACCCGGGGCACTGTTCATGCATCATCAGGTATTTGAAGTGAGTTTTCTGATATTTAACAAAGCCCAGCAGCAGTCTAAATGGGATTGTGTTTTCATCTTTATAAAATACAGTGAATATACGAAAAGATTGTCATTTTAAAAATAGGCACAAGGAAGCCATATTACTTGTTTCACTGTTGGAACACACAGACTTAACAAAGATGAAAGCTGTATTACTTAAAGCCTCTGATTCTGAGTTCTTTGTATATTTTTTAGGTTAACCTCACTTGATGCATTTGCAGTTTCAATGCATTGTTCCTTTCTATATCCCAAAAAACCTTCCTTGCTCCTTTGTTTTTGTCACCCTCCATTATTTCTTTATCTTGCTCCTGATGGACATATCGTCTTTTTTGCAGTTGAGTAATGGTTTGTCTATTCCCTTAACTGTCCAGGCACTAACACCAGTCCAGGTCTTATTTTCACGAAATAAACAACTCTGGCTGCAGTGTTTGAGGTCTGCATTAAAATACCTGATTAGCAGCCTTGTGTCTCAGATAAAACTGACACTCTTCGCAACTCACACCCTAACCCCTAAGTTAAAGAGGAAAAAAAAACAAATCTCACTGCTTGTTCAAGAAATGTATTTCTTGGTCTAATCCATGTAGTGTCCTGGACTTGTACTGACAATTCTTATGTGTAGGGATTATACACTAAATTCCAGTCACCGCCACTTCACAGGAGCAGATTTTCTTTGCATTCTACTGAGTGTTTGAATTTCCAGTAAGAAATACAGACTTAGGTTTGTAATTTTTTTAATATAACTGAAGAAACATGATAAGCAAATGAAATACATTTTATCATGACTCAGGGTCTCCCAGACTCCTTACGATGAAGGGGTTTGTTTGTGTAAAAGCTATATTTGGTGTAGCTACAAATTTGACAACAAACTATTCACACTAAGATTCCAAAACTACAAAATTAATGTGTTTTTGGTAGTGTTTATTGAGCAATAGAAATTAGCCCTAACCTTAGCAAAAAATGTTTCTCTTTTAGAGTAGGAATGACCTATCATTTAAGTCTCATCCATCAATCAATGCAGTTTAACATCTATTCTGAAAAAATAGCACCTCTACCAATGCCACAGTCCATCAGTGTCAGCTTGGATTATGCGATCATAAATCCTGGAGTTATTCTTACTGCTTTTCTTAGAACCTTATCCCATACATCAATGTCTCTTTGAAGGCAAAGTACTCAAAATTGCAGACAATATTCTAAAAGTGATCTTATCCTTTACCTGCACAAGGCTGAAATAATTTATCTTGGCTTTTAGTTGAATGTACTTGAGATAATCCTATTCATAATCAGTTTTGTTGATATCAGGTTTGTGTTATCTCAATACTTTGAGAATGATCAATCATTTCAAAATTGCTTTCATCTTTATAAATGGACAACAAATCATTGTAGATGTTTCAGATTCCATTTGATATTACCTTATGTTTACATACATTAATATTTTGAGCTCAGTCCTTACCCACCCCCTTAATATCTAAAGCGAAAGATTTTAGGGCAAAACATTGCACTACATAACCCCACAACCCCACATCTATTGTGGTTGCAAAGGAGGATTGCATTTGAGTGTATCTCAGGGAGTATTGGATGAGTATGAACTGCGTTGTTATTCATCTATTAGTTGGCTCTGCATCAAAGACTCTAGTTTGAGAACTACAGTGGTCTTCCACACTTAGTCATTCTGAGGACACAGTGATTACCTTTTGGAATTGGAAGCTGACTGAGGAGAATATCTCAAAAGAAAATATTACATTCACCCAATGCAACAAGTCAAAATAGAAGGGAATATGTTTTGAGGCATGATCCGTTTAAAAAAGATCACCATTCCCCAGCCGAACATCAACATCTCAACATTGATTTTGCTATTGGCCTTTATTGATTATTCACTCAAAGACTCTTGCACTTGTTTTGCTTACAACGCTGCCCCATTCTCTGTTTTATGTGAAAATTTCTGAAAATGTTACAGAAAGATTATAACACAGAATCTGCCCAAGATCCATTAAATTGCATTCTGCAATTTTCAGGAGAATAATGACGGCCCCTATGCCAGAACAAAGTTACCCAATTTTAGGATTCAATTTTGACAGCACATTATTTATCTGCGCTGAAAATGTGTTGCTGGAAAAGCACAGCAGGTCAGGGAGCATCCAAGGAACAGGAGATTTGATGTTTCGGGCATAAGCCCTTCTTCATTCCTGAAGAAGGGCTTTTGCCCGAGACGTCGAATTTCATGTTCCTTGGATGCTGCCTGGCCTGCTGCACTTTTCCAGCAACACATTTTCAGCTCTGATCTCCAGCATCTGCAGTCCTCCCTTTCTCCTAGCACATTATTTATCCTCAGAATACATGTTCTGGTTTTTGCTTTAGTTTGTTTGCAGGACTTGTGTCCATTACAATTATATATGAAGGAGATTGGATCTGAAGAAGACTTCCTGCTTTGCTTAATTACAGGAGTAGATGAGAAGAAGGGTGGGATCACAAGCTTGACAGGCTTTCTGTTTTCCACAAACATAAACTCATGCTACTTCATCAGGGGCAGTGGTGAACAAACACTTTCATAATGGATCACCATTCCTCAACTTCCAGTTCATTAGGTGCCTTGTTTCTTGATTGAAGTCCATCTTCTGCCCTCTCTTTGTCTTGTTAGTGTGCGTGGTTATTTACAAATATTTTAGATACTGTTTCTGACTTGGTTCTATGCTGTATTAAGTTTAAAAAAACTTTCTGTACATCTAATTGGTCAGTCATTATCCAACTGCCTATCCATGTTTGTGCCTTGAACCTGGTTTAGGTCACTGTCATTTAGGACACTCCAGATTTGTGCTTCCTAGTTTTTCATTAGATTAGATTACCTACAGTGTGGAAACAGGCCCTTCAGCCCAACAAGTCCACACAGACTATCCAAAGAGAAATCCACGCCCCTATATTTAGCCCTGACTAATCCACCTAACACTACGGGCAATTTAGCATGGCCAGTTCACCTAACCTGCACAACTTTGGACTGTGGGAGGAAACCGGAGCATTCAGAGGAAACCTACGCAGACACGGGGAGAATGTGCAAACTTCACATAGGCAATTGCCCAAGGTGGGAATTGACCCCAGGTCCCTGCCACTGTGAGGCAACAGCGCTAACCACTGAGCCACAGTGCTGCCCCACTGAGCCACTGTGCTACCCCTCATTGCCCATCAATGCCGTGCCGCCCATCAATGACAGCAAGCCTGAAGAACACTTGTCCTGTTTGACCATTGTTTGGTAGATATGTTTACATCGATTATAGGTTAAAAGACTAGTCATTTCCCTGGGATTGTACACATTCCATCAACTTTTAGCAAGGGGCCTTTTCATCGCTTTTCATGATTTGTACTTTTTAAAATAGCTAAAGTTATTCAAGCTATTTCAACTATGGTTACCCTCCGTGCTTTGAAGCTATGTCACATTGAATATCATATTAACACATCCACTTAAGGATGCCATGACTAAAGTCTAACAGTTGAATAATAAAATCAACCTAATCTCACAAGGATATCTGGGGTACAGAAATAAAATGTCAACAAAAAGGCACCACACAGAGGGAATAAGATAAATGAACAGTTAATTTTACTTTATCAGGTGGTGAATGACTCTTGGCCAGAAAAATACCTTTCTCTTCAAAAGGCATTAGCACAGCATTTACATCAACTATTAATGCAGATGAAGTTTGAATTAGTCTAATTTGAAATTCATCAACAACACTGTCAACTGTGCACAGCAGAACAGTCCTCCTCCAATTCAATAGAACTCTGGTGAGATATCACCTAGTGTCTTGGGTGCAGTTCTAGTCATCTTGCCTGAGCACAGATGTATTTAACATAGATGGAGTGCCACAGAGGTTTAATGGATTGGATTATTGGGAAAGTAAAACTGTGCCTTCATGAGATTGAGGCTGTATTGTCTGATTAAAAGAACAAGAGGTACTTAAATTCTTACAGGAGTAGGTAGAGTACTCACAGAAATGATATTTCTTCTGGCTTGAAGTCTAGAACAATGGGACTAGTCTAGAATAAAAGCTGTGCCATTTCAGACTGATATGAAATGGATCTTCTTTACACAGAGAATGGTGAATTTTCAGAATTCTCCACCCCAGAGGCCTGTGGAAGCACCATCAACTGAGTAAGTTCAAAGCGAAGATAGACTGATTTCTAGTTCCAAATTCCCTTTAGTGATATGGGAATAGCACTGGAAAATTATATTGAGATTGTGATTAGCTATGATCTAGAATCAGGGGGTAGGCTGAAGGGACTGAATGACATACTGTTCCTATTACAAGTTTCAATTATGTGTTCAAATCCAGATTTTTTGCTGATATAAGTGATAGGGCATTTGGGTTAGGGAGTAACAAATCAGCCAGGTTCCAACTCAATTCATCACCCCGTGACGTTTGCCTGGAACATCCCATGAATAATTATAATAATGATCTTGAGCAGATTTAAGTGATGGTTAATGATTTTTTATTTTTTTCCTTTGTAAATGCATCTTTTAAAATATGATGTAAATGCAGGTTGTTGTCATGGCAAAAAAGTCATAAACCTCAAGATCATAAAATGGCTTTGACTTTAACACTTACCTTTTGATCACTAAATGCTATATGGATTTGAAGATGTTAGAATTGAATTGTAAGACATTCAGTAATGTAAAGTACCAATTCAGCTATTGTAATTCTGTATGTGTCAGTTCCAGAACAATTTATGCAAAACCCATTTTCTTTCCTTTTCCTTGCACACCTTAATCTTTTTATATTTATTCCTTTGTTTTCAAATGAAGTGTAATATGAAAAGTTGACCTGTAATCACAACCAGTATGTTAAGAAAAGGATAAACAAGTGGGAAGAAGTAGAAAAAGAGGTTCCAAAGGCATGGACTAAAATGTTTTGGAAAAGAACACTGTGAAATAAGAGTGTAGAAAAAAAAATTGAGCATTAATTTAAAATGCAAAATGTGTAGAAACAAATGGGTGATAAAATTGCTTTAGTAGTTGGAATTTGAAGGATGCTTTGACATGCAATTTATTTGGCAAATCTGGCCTGTATACAGAAGGAAACCGCCATGACACAGCTCAGACAGTAGAATATTGCGATGTTTCACGTTGGCAACTGAACCACATATTTGTCTCTGTAATATGGATTTAGCTCAATGTCTATCTGAAACTTAGCAAAATGAATTTGACCTTGATGAATGTTTGTGAGATGCTATCTGTGAGTAGGTAGGATAGGGTTGAAGATTAATCTTGCTTAATGTGATGGCAGAATTTTTGTTTAAACTCTGACAGGTGCTAACATATGAATGGTGCTAACAAGGAAGTGGTGGTGGCTGGTACCATTACAACATTTAAAAGGCATCAGAATGGTACATGAATACAAGGTTCAGCGTGGTGGACTGGTTAGAGGGATATAGGCCAGGTTCTGGGAAATGAGACTAGATTTATTAAGGATATCTGGTCGGCATGGATGAGTTGGATCTGAGGGTCTGTTCCATGCTGTACAGCTCTATGACTATTTGTAGATGGGATATGGGCATATGCTGGTTCAAACAGCATTTATTGCCCATTCCATTTACCCTGAGGGCAGTTCGGATCAACTACATTGATGATTTGGAGTCACATGCAGGTCAGATCAAGTAAGGATGGCAAAATTACCGAGTTTTTGCAACAATCAACATTGGTGAAATGGTCAGTTTTAATTCAGCTTTTTAGTTCCATGTTATTATTGAATCCAAGAATAGGTCAAGTTTTGCACCTTCTCTCAGATGTACACCCACACTGAAACAAAAAAAATCTCATGTACACATTTAACAGATTCCTTTCCATCCAAGTCCTTAAAACTATGGCATTCCCAGTCTATATTTGGAAATTTAAAATCCCTACCATAATCATCCTATTGTCCTCACAAATAACTGAAATCTCCTTCCAAATTTGTTTCTGAATTTCCTGCTGACTGTAGTACAATCCCAATTACATGATCATCCCTTTCTTTTTCTCAGTTTCACCCAAATAATATCCTGGGATGTATTCCCAGGAATATCCTCTTTAAGTACAGCCATAATGTTACCCCTAATCAAAAACACTAATCTCCCTCCTCTCTCAGCCCCTCTTTCTATCTTTCTTATACCCTCGACCATTAAGCTGCCACTCCTGTCCATACTGAGCCACGTCTCTGTAATTTCTATGATAACTCTGTCCTATGCACTGAACCATGCCCTGAGTCCAACTGCCTTCTCTGTTCAGCCTCTTGCATTGAAATAAGTGAAGTTTAATTTATCAGTCCTACCTCATTCTCTTTGTTCCTGCCTGCTTTGACAGTTTGACTCTCTCCTTTTCCCAATTGCACCGGACTCAGACTGATGTCTTTCCTCACTCACTTTGGGTCATCCCCCAGCCCCCAACGTGCCAGCCCACCCACAAATTTAAAACCTCCTGAGCAGCTCTAGCAAATCTCCCTGCCAGGAAGAAGGGCTCATGCCGGAAACATCGGTTTTCCTGCTCCTTGGATGCTGCCTGACCTGCTGTGCTTTTCCAGCAACACATTTTCTGCTCTGATCTCCAATATTGCAGTCCTCACTTTCTCCTTCTGGAAGATATTATCAACAGTAACATGGAAATTCTTCCTAATCTCTCTCATTTGACAGGAGAGTACCTCACTCTACTAAAGACCATGTTTGCACCTTAACAATCCACAGACCCAGAAGATAACAAGCTTTACTGCATTAAAAATACTGCACCAGGATGACTTAATGTCTTTGTATTAGATGCTCAACATTTCGAGGCGGCGTCAGTGTAGCATATAATCAAAAAAAAATCAAAAATCCCACACTACTCACTATTGCATGTTTACCAAAAAAAAAGTGACACTTTAAAAAATAAGCCATTTATCTGCACCCCAGCTGTGAGCTCCCCCATAGAGGTTTCTCCAAGATCAGCTGTGAATTTCACTGTTTATTTTTCTTAGAATGAACTCTGATGTCCAGAGATAGTTGAAACTGAACAGCAGAGGCAGTCAGCAGGGCAAGTTCACTGCTCAATCAGACAGCTGTGCAGGTTTACCCCTCATTTGTTTCACCTCCCATATGGTCTCTGCCTTGTCTCCTTTCTGCTTTTTTAAAGTGCAGTTGTTTTGATCTTTTCTTCCCAAAATTCCAAAACAATGCAACAACTTATAAAACAGTAATTACTGCTCCAAACACTTTGAGAAAATCAGCTTTGAAAAGAGAGTCTGTCAAAGTGGCTATCCACATCTTTAAATGTTAGAATACAACAGCACATTGCTGTGATTCTGCATGGGCTTGCGACTTCTCAGAAAATCCAGACCACAGTCCCTAAGAGCTGTCCTTGTAACTAGTGTCAGATCTTCCCAGAATCTTAATCAACCTGCATTATCTAATCTGTAGCAGCAGTTGTAGTCCAGCAAAGTCCATTTCAAAATTGAACAACTATTTGTAGCTTTTAAAATTAACTATAATGTATTTCTGGTCTGTTGGACCTGACTGTCAGTTATTAAATTTCGTCAACACTGCATGTCCCTGGGAGTTACCATTGACCACAAATTTAGCTCAAACAGCCACGTAAATGCTGAGGCTAGGAATTCAGCAGTGAACTTATCGTCAGATTTTCCAAAGTCTCCCTAAGTTTTAAACGGTAATGTGATTGAATACTGCCCACTTATCTAGATAAGTATAGCTCTAACAACACTCAAGCTTGATATACTCCAGGACAAAGCAGCCTGTTTGACCTGCATCCATCAAGTACAAGACAATGCATTGTACCAACTCATCAAGGCCCCTTGGATTAAAGCTCCCACATCTGCAACTGCTACCATCTCCAAAACGGCAACAGATGCATGGGATGTCGACACTTGCAAGTTCTCTTCCAAACCCCTCATTTTCTTAGAATTGTCGAGAAGTGATGGTACCAGCGTGGTAATGTCATTGAGCTAGTAATCCACAGGCTCTGCCCTGTGCTCTGGTGACATTGATTCAAATTCTACCCTAACAGCTTTTATTAACTCATGAATCTGGAATCTGAAGCTAGTCCTTGTGGTGACTACAAAACAATCATTTAATTGTCATAAAAAGACATTAATGCACCGGAAATTTTTTTTCAGTTTGGAAGGCAGATATCCTTTGCTAGTCTAATCAAATGTGACTCAGACTCAAAGTGACATTATTTCTTAACTGCCTTCTGATATGGCTTGGGCATTCTGTTTGAGGGAACTTGGGGATGAGCAACATTTATTGATCTGTTCATATCCTGTGAAAGAATAAAACAACCTTTCACCGATTTGTCGGGTCAAATTCCTGGAATTATCTGTTCTATGATGGTTCGAGAAGACAGCTACTCATTCAAGGGAGATGAGGGACAAGCAACCAATGCAGGCCTTGCCAGAGATACTGTCATCCTATCAGAGGATAAACTAAAACTCTTCCATAATTAGTTGGGGTTACATTGCACAAGCACTCATCCAACTCCATGACTCACTCAAAGGGGTGCAAACTAGCTTTCACTTCTGCTTTTATGTCTCAGGCTAAGTTATACAGATCCTCAACAGTGTATTTGATCCAGGCCTCATGTTAACTGGTAGGCAGCCCTAAACTCAGTTCTCATATTGAACAAATACTGGTTAATTCCACATTATGAACATCACACCTCCTCTTGGAGCTTTGAAGTTTAATCACTGGCAAGCATCATCTTCAACTATACTTCATGTTGTCAAGCAGGTCCCTGCTATTACTTGAGAGGATGTGACTGTAATAATAAATGAATTCATTCATCTGACATTCAGCCAATCTCTTTTAATAGTGGCATTAACAAACACAAAAAATAACTATAATCATTCTTCTGCTCGGACCCAACAGTTACAGAACCAAAGGATTCAAACAGGAATGGGAAAAATACTAATGTTACCTATTTCTTTACAAAGCTGAACACAATAAGTATAGTCACTTATTTATAGACTGACTTTGGGAACATTTAAAATGTACATTTACATATCCATGGAGATCGTAACAATAGCAGCAAAATCATCTCAGAAATCTAATGTTTCTCCAAATCCACTGCCAGTAGCTAACAAAGGAGATTCTAAATTGCAGGACAGTAAAGTCAACCTTACAGGACTAAGTGTGCAAACAATGTTCAATTTCTAATGTAGTTTAAGCTACTCCAGAAAATACATGAGTCACTGGTTGCCAAGATCACAGACTGGAGATCAGTTGCAGAATCTAATAGTTTTCCCTTGGCAACTACCATACGTTTAGGATAAAGTGTTTGCTTGTTTATAAGGAGTTGCTGAAAAATTCTATTTTAATTGTCAGTGTTCGGTTCCAGTGTCACACTTGCAAGGAAACAATATGCGAAAGGATGAAATAGTGTTATGTATTAACATTGCTGCTCCTGCAGTATTTTGTGCTTTCTTATCGTTTTCTTGACTGATTTGAAGTCCATTTTATGATACACTCAGGTACACAGGAATAATATTGGAAACTTGCCTTGTACCATTATTTGTGTATAAGAAAATTATTTTGAAATGTTATGAAGATTGGTTTTGCAGTAGTTTACCTGTAACTGAATTATGATGGTTATATGTTGTTAAAAAAAATGCCAAAACACACTGCTACCCATTTAAACAGCTCCCATCCAGTTCATGCCCCCAGACAGATGTATGGCCAATGTGTTAGATGCAGCACAGTCCAAATGTACATGATTTCGTGTCACTGAGTGTGGTAACCTTAGACTGCAATCTATAAAGAAATCATACTGCATTCAGTGAAAAAAAGGTTTTGTCAGCCTTAGAGGAGAAAGTGAGGTCTGCAAAAGCTGGAGATCAGAGCTGTGTTGCTGGAAAAGCGCAGCAGGTCAGGCGGCATCCAAGGAACAGGAAATTCGACGTTTCGGGCATAAGCCCTTCATCAGGAATGAGGAAAGTGTGTTCAGCAGGCTAAGATAAAAGGTAGGGAGGAGGGACTTGGGGGAGGGGCGATGGAGATGTGATAGGTGGAAGGAGGTCAAGGTGAGGGTGATAGGCCGGAGTGGGGTGGGGGGGAGGAGAGGTCAGGAAGAAGATTGCAGGTTAGGAGGGCGGAGCTGAGTTCGAGGGAATTGACTGAGACAAGGTGGGGGGGAGGGGAAATGAGGAAACTGGAGAAATCTGAGTTCATCCCTTGTGGTTGGAGGGTTCCCAGGCGGAAGATGAGGTGCTCTGCCTCCAACCATTGTGTTGTTATGTTCTGGCGATGGAGGAGTCCAAGGACCTGCATGTCCTTGGTTGAGTGGGAGGGGGAGTTAAAGTGTTGAGCCATGGGGTGGTTGGTTTGGTTGGTCCGGCTGTCCCAGAGGTGTTCTCCGAAGCGTTCCGCAAGTAGGTGGCCTGTCTCCCCAATATAGAGGAGGCCACATCGAGTGCAGCGGATGCAATAGATGATGTGTGTGAATCCATACACTAAACAAACAGTTCTTCCTAGCCATATCAGAAATTAAAGACAGTAAGTACCAAAAACTTTCATGTACTTACCCCAACACTCGTGGTTCCTCAACTGTTGCAGAATCTTCCATTGGCCTCTGTAATCAGTCAGGCGGCATAACCATGCGGCCGCTACAGCGCCCGCGGCAACAACCGTTGGTGCTGACCGTGACGTCACTTCCGCCCCCACCGACCTCGCAGCCTCCACGATCGCCGCCCAGACAGCCGCCTCCAAGATCGCCAGGAAGATCGCCGACGGATTCGCGACCCCAATGGCTATCGGGAATAACAGCGGTCCTTTCGTCGCCACAACCATTTCCGCCCCTTTGGTTGCCGTCGCTGCAGTCACTTCCGCCCCCCCGTGACATCACTAACCTGCACGACCACAACGCCTCATGTGTCTCTGCCCCCACGCCGAACTCCGTCACCACGCGTAACCCCGCCCCCACGCCGACCTCCATCACCACACGTGACTCCGCCCCCACGCCTAACCCCGCCCCCATGCTGATCTCTGTCACCACACCTAACCCCACCCCCACCCCGATCTCCGTCACCACGTCTAAACCCGCCCCCACGGTGATCTCCGTCCCCGCCCCTGCGCCTAACCCTGCCCCCACTCCCAGCTCCAGTCCCACAGCAGGTCCTAACTCCCAGCCCTGCCATGTTTTCACCATCCCTCCAGACCTCCTCCTCTCTGAGGATGAAAGATCAGTCCTCAGCAGAGGCCTCACCTTCATTCCCCTACGTCCTCGGATTAACGAGTTCAACACGCGGCAAGATTTGAACAATTCTTCCGCCGCCTTCGCCTCCGTGCCTACTTCTTCAACCAAGACTCTCGCCCACCCTCTGGCGACCTTTCTCCCGCCTCCAACATACCCCATCCACCTGGACACCCCATGCTGGCCTCTTACCCGCCCTCGATCTCTTTATAGCCAACTGCTGCCGCAACATTAACCGACTCAACCTGTCCACCCCTCTTACCCACTCCAACCTCTCACCTTTGGAAGGTGCAGCCCTCCACTCCCTCCGCTCCAACCCCAACCTCACCATCAAACCGGCAGACAAGGGAGGCGCGGTAGTAGTTTGGCGCACCGACATTTATACCGCTGAGGCCAAATGCCAGCTCGCGGACACCTCCTCCTACTTCCCCCTTGACCATGACCCCACCTCCCACCACCAAACCATCATCTCCCAGACCATCCATAACCTCATCACCTCAGGGGATCTCCCATCCACCACCTCCAACCTCATAGTCGCACAACCCTGCACCGCCAGTTTCTATCTCCTGCCCAAAATCCACAAACCTGACTGCCCCGGCTGACCCATTGTCTCAGCCTGCTCCTGCCCCACCGAACCCATCTCCGCATACCTCGACACGGTTCTGTCCCCCTTAGTCCAAGAACACCCCACCTACGTTCGGGACACCACCCACGCCCTCCACCTCCTCCATGATTTTCACTTCCCCAGTCCCCAACACCTTATCTTCACGATGGACATCCAGTCCCTGTACACCTCCATCCCCCATCACGAAGGACTCAAAGCCCTCCGCTTCTTCCTTTCCCGCCGTACCAACCAGTACCCTTCCACTGACACCCTCCTTCGACTGACTGAACTGGTCCTCACCCTGAATAACTTCTCTTTTCAATCCTCCCACTTCCTCCAAACTAAAGGAGTTCCCATGGGCACCCGCATGGGCCCCAGCTATGCCTGTCTCTTTGTAGGATATGTGGAACAGTCCATCATCCGCAACTACATTGGCACCACCCCCCACCTTTTCCTCCGCTACATCGATGACTGTATCGGCGCTGCCTCGTGCTCCCACGAGGAGGTTGAACAGTTCATCCACTTTACCAACACCTTCCACCCCAACCTCAAATTCACCTGGACCGTCTCAGACTCCTCCCTCCCCTTCCTAGACCTTTCCATTTCTATCTCGGACGACCGAATCAACACAGACATCGACTATAAACCGACTGACTCCCACAGCTACCTAGACTACACCTCCTCCCACCCTGCCCCCTGTAAAAACGCCATCCCATATTCCCAATTCCTTCGTCTCCACTGCAGCTGCTCCCAGGAGGAACAGTTCCAATACCCTACAGCCCAGATGGCCTCCTTCTTCAAGGACCGCAGATTCCCCCCAGACGTGATCAACGATGCCCTCCACCGCATCTCCTCCACTTCCCGCTCCTCCGCCCTTGAGCCCCGCCCCTCCAACCGCCACCAGGACAGAGCCCCACTGGTTCTCACCTACCACCCCACCAACCTCCGTATACAACGTATCATCCGCCGTCATTTCCTCCACCTCCAAACGGACCCCACCACCAGGGATATATTTCCCTCCCCTCCCCTATCAGCATTCCGAAAAGACCACTCCCTCCGTGACTCCCTCGTCAGGTCCACACCCCCACCAACCCAACCTCCACTCCCGGCACCTTCCCCTGCAACCGCAAGTAATGCAAAACTTGCGCCCACACTTCCTCCCTTACTTCTCTCCAAGGCCCCAAGGGATCCTTCCATGTCCGCCACAAATTCACCTACACTTCCACACACATTTTCAGCTTTGTCAGTCTTAGGGCAGCCAAATTTGGAATTTGTATCTCCTACTCACCCCATCTCCAAAAGAGATTTGGAAGGATGGTCTTCCCCACAAGCTTGTTCATGTCCTAAATATAATGGGAAAACAGTAAGACACCCCAGTACCAGGCGTAGACAAAAGTGACATTATTACACAACAATACAGGATCGTTGAGAAACTGCATTTATCAGGGATTTGGGCCTCGGAAGTTGGTTTTAATTAATATTCAGCATTAACAAGAACTAGAACATTTTTACAGTTATTATGGGTGCCATCGCCACAAAAGTAAGACCATTGTTTCCTCTGATGTGAGGAAGTACCTTATAGGACTCGACACAGATGCTGCCAGATCTGGCAAGTTTCTCTGGACTTTCTGTATCTATTTCAGATCTCCAGCATCCACAGTATTGTACTTTTGCTTCAGTTCAATCAGCCTTTCTGCTGTCAGTCCTAAATCAGTTTTTTTTTCCCCTTCTCTGGAAAACCCATGCTGCTGTATTGATGGTCCAATAATTTCTGACATGCTGCTACCACTTGGAAGTGGGTTAGCTGCATTGCAGTTTCATTGTGAAGCAGTGGCATTATCACTTTGTGATTCTGATGGCTTTTTATAAAATGGATGAAAACAGCAGTGTTTCAAACTGAACAAAAATAAAATTGCCTCTGATATTCCTGTGAAGTTTCTTTGTAATTATCTCCAAGATGTTGATGGTACATCACAAATCCCCAACGAACAAGTACAAATCAAAAATGGCGTTAGAAATTGGCTATACTGTTCTGCTCCTGGATCTGCGTTGTGAACTGTTAATCTGTGTACAGCTTCAAACTGACTTGCGATTGTTTGCCGCGTCACTGCTTGCAGTCACTTGATGGCTGTTATGTGAATAAAATAATTGTTTCCTTTAAAATAGCCCTCAGAGACTCTGATTTTGCTGCTTCAATTCTTGTGTACCCTTTCATATCACTGGGGAAACGACAGTGTTGTTTTGGCATTGTTGCATGCTCTAATGTTCATTTTTCACCAGTCGTTGATAAAATGAGATTGTTAAGAAATCTGTGTTTTCTACCCATAGTTAGAACAGTAGAGGCCCTTCAGCCCTCGATGTTTCGCTGAACTGTAGAACTAATCTGAAGCTCGTCTATCTGACACTATTCCATTTTCATTCATATGTTTATCCAGTAATCATTTAAATGCTCTTAAAGTTGGCAAGTCAACTGTTGTTGCAGGAATTGCGTTCCATGTCCCTACTACTACTGAGTAAAGAAACTACCTCTGACATTTGTCCTATATCTATCACTGCACAATTTAAAGCTACACCCCTCATGATAGCCATCACCATCTGAGGAAAAAGGCTCTCACTGTCCACCCGATCTAACCTTCTGACTATCTTGTCTGTCTCAATTAAGTCATGTTGCAATCTTCTTCTCTCTAACAAAAACAGCCTCAAGTTCCTCGGCCTTTCCTCAAGGGACTTCCCTCCATACCAGGCCACATCTGCGTAAATCTCCTCTGAACCCTTTCCAAAGCCTCCACATCCTTCCTGTAATGCAGTGACCAGAACTGTATGCAATACTCAGTTGCGGCCGCACCAGAGTTTTGTACAGCTGCAGCATGACCTCGTGGCTCTGACCCTCAATCCCTTTACCAATAAAAGCTAACATATGTCTTCTTAACAACCCTCTCAACCTGGTGGCAACTTTCAGACATCTATGTTCATGTACTTGATTTGAAAATCTGCTTCATAAATCGTACCTTCTTCTGATTAATGACCTGCATATGTAAGGCAAAACATCAGTGTGCCAGAGTCATTGCAGTATATAGAACCCAACAGTCATAGAGTACTTTAAATTAGATTAGACTTACAGTACTTTAGATTAGACTTACAGTGTGGAAACAGGCCCTTCGGCCCAACAAGTCCACACTGACCCGCCGAAGCGCAACCCACCCATACCCCTACATTTACCCCTTACCTAACACTATGGGCATTTTAGCATGGCCAATTCACCTGGCCCGCACATCTTTGGACTGTGGGAGGAAACCGGAGCACCCGGAGGAAACCCACGCAGACACGGGGAGAACGTGCAAACTCCACACAGTCAGTCGCCTGAGTCGGGAATTGAACCCAGGTCTCTGGTGCTGTGAGGCAGCAGTGCTAACCACTGTGCCACCTTGCCGCTGAGTCTTGGAACTGTACACACAGAAACAGACCTTCGGTCCAACTCATCCATACTAACCATATATCCTAAATAGATCTTGTCCAATTTGCCAGAATTTGGCCCATATCCCTCTGAACCCTTCCTATTCATGTACCCATCCAGATGGCTTTTAAATGTGGTAATTGTAAAAGCCTCCATGACCTCTTCTGGCAGTTCATTCCATACATGCATCACGTCTGCATAAGCAAGTTCCTAGGTCCCTTTCAGATCTTTCCCATCTCACCTTAAACCTATCCCCTACAGTTTAGCGCTTCCCCACTCTGGGGAAAAGGACCTTGACTACTCCTACAATAAAAACAGAAAATGTTGTTGAAGTCCAACAGATCTGTAGCATCGTTGGAGCGAGAAACAAACTTGGTGTTTTGAGTTTGTTTATACTCTTGTTTGGCGATGAAGGAAGCTGGAAAATTATGACTTTTATGTTGTTGACAGAGATGGAGGAGAAGGAAATGCAAAGATTGGTGAAGGTATTCACAGCAAAAGAAAAAGGGAGTGCTTGTGATATAAGAGAATACATAAGAGGTTAATAGTAGGTATGAAAAGTAGAAAATAGGTCATCTTTTCTGAAAGCAAATCCCTACAAACAAGGCAGGGAGGAGGGAGGGAGTGCATTTGAAGTACAGCAGTGTTTTTGCTCTGAAGTTGTTTATTCAGTATTGAATTCTGAAAGCTGTAACATACTTCTCTACCTTTTTTTGAAATAGCTGGTGTTCCCAACTATCTTTAGTGGAACAAAGTTGACAATAGCTCTTCTCAATTGTAGAAGGATTACTTGCAAAATGATTCTTCAAAGGTTTCAGCAATGATTGTGATACAGTCATGTCCAAGCAAATTATAGTGTTGCGATAACAGTGATAGTATTCTGATGACTGTAATGATGTTGACTATTGTTTAACTATTCCATGATACAGAACCCCAGTACCTTTCCAATCAGGTTTTGTTAATTCTAATTTTGGGTGCTGCCTGAATTGATGTCATGATACAAATATGAAAATTGTTTTTGTTTTGTTACTGGGTGCAACAATTTGAGCTGCTGCTTTTAGGTTGCATGGAGAATTGTCAAAAAAGTGTTGCCCATGGAATGTGGGATTAAGGATGGGAAAATAATCAGAGAATTCCTTTGAAGCTGCTGGACCATTGTCATTACTAAATTGAGCCAAGTTTGGTTTTACAAAAGAATATAAGAACATAAATAGTTGCAGGAGTAGGCCATCTGGCCTATGAGCCTGTTCCACCATTCAGTAAGATCATGGCTGATATTTTCATGGACTCAACTCCATTCACCTGTCTACTCTCCAAAACCCTTAATTCCTTTAATGTTCAAAATCTATCACTCTTTGACTTTAAAAACATTCAATGAGATAGCCTCAACTGCTTCATTGGACAGGAAATTCCATAGATTCATAACTCTTTAGGTGAAGAGGTTCCTCCTCAACTCAGTCCAAAATCTGCTTCCTGTTATTTTGAGGCTATGCCTCCTAATTCTCGTTTCACCTGCCAGTGGAAACAATCTCCCTGGTGCTATCTTTTTTTTTCCTTCATAATCTTATATATTTCTTTAAGATCACCCTCATCCGCCACCCCCACCATTCTTATAAATTCCAATTAGTATAGTCCCAGTCTACTCAATCGCTCCTCATAAGCCAACCTTCCCAACTCTGGAACCAACTGAGTGAACCTTCTCTGCACCTCCTCCACTGTCAACACATCCTTTCTCAATTAAGGAGACTAATAATGTACACATTTGCAATGTTTTGAATGTATAAATGTTTCCATCTGTGCTTTGATTACAATTTAAGTTTACCAGGCAGGAACAGAAATCTGTGTGTACATTTAAGCACGTGTGTACAGAGCTGAATACTGCGTTCTGCCTGGCCCCTCAAATTCAATGCAGAGCCAAGGAGTATAAATCATCCACGGTCTGTCTGGAATCAGTTCTGTAGCTACTTAGAAAATGAGTCAAAATCAAAAGGAGAGAGTCCTTTCTGATGGACAGGCAAGGCTCTAATGTGGTACTTCCATAGCGAAGAATCTTCCTTTCTGCTGGCTTTTGTAGCAGCGCATCTGTTCATCAAGACATACTATCTGAACCTGTCACATTGATTTGTTCTGTGATCATAAGGAACACACATGCTTTTTTCCAATGCATTTTGGCTTCCAGCAGTTATAATATTTATGCTTCCAATCATTAGAGTGGTTGATAGGGATAGAAATATAATCCTGTTAATGGGGCTAATTGTAGATAAAGCATTTAGTCTGAAAAATAAATTAGGAGAACATATGTCGTTGGACCCTGAAGACATCAACATACGAAGCTCTTGTGTCTCAGTTTTTTTTTGTATTCATTGATGGGATGTTAGCAAAGCTATATTGTGATCCATCCCTGTTACAGTTGAACTAAATGGCATGCTGGTCCATTTCAGAGGGCAAATAAGAGTCAGCTGCATTGCTGTGGGTGTGGAGTCACATATTGACTAGACCAAGTAAGGATGGCATATTTCCTTCAGTAAATGGACCAGATGCTTTTTGTTTATGACTGAAAGCAATGGTTAAATGGTCACCTTGAGACGAGTTTTTAATGCCAGGATTATTGAATACAAATTCCACCATCTGCCTTGGTGGCATTTGAACCAATATTCCCAGGACTTTAGACTGGCCTTTTGAATTACTAGTCAACTGATGTTACCACTTCAGTAGCCATAATTGTACCAGGAATTCAAGAGTAGCCAATGTTCAACACTGAGGAGAAAAAGTAAATTGACTTTACAAATAGGTGAACTCTGAGAACCCATATTGAAAAGAAACTTGGAAGAATTAGAAATCTGATATCTCATGCAGGGCAGCAAGCTAATGGGAAAAGGCAGAAAAATACTGAAAGAAACAGAGTTATAGTTTCAGATTGGTGACCCTTTATCAAAACTCTGCTTTTCTCCTCTGATGCTGTCTGTGTATTTTTCCAGCCTGTTTTTTCCTCTTATTTCCAAAGTCCATATGTGTGACCTTTTGTTTTAGTATCGTACATGATTGTTTTTGAATAATTTCATAAATTGATAACTTCTCAAATGTCAATGAATAAATAAAATATACCTTCAGGCAGGGGGTTCCAGGTCTTTCCCCAGCGTGAGGTTGAAAAATTTTTGCTCATCTCCCCTTTAATCCTTTTACCGCCCAGGCCTCTTATTGACAAGAATGCTGAGGTAAAGATACTGACCCTATTCATTCTATATATGCCCCTCAATTAATTAACCCTTAATTTAAATGACCATTGAGTTTCTTCTGTTCCAGGAAAAAATACCTAAACCCATCCAATCTTGCTTCAGACCCAAAATCTTTCAGCCTGACAAGACCCCCTACATTCTCTCCACTAACATAATGTGGTATCCAGAGCTGTACACTGGTATGGAAGCTATGGTTTATCAAGTATTCTATACAGTTTTGGCATTATCTCCAACTCTTATACTCTATGCCACAGTTTCCAAAGGAAAGTACGCCACATTCTTCTACCTTTTCTTTATTCATTCTCAAGGTGCGGGTGTTGCTGATTGGGTCAGAATTTATTGCCTAACCATAACTGCCTTTTGAGAAGATGTGTAGGCTACCTTCCTGAACCACTGTGCTAACCCTAACCTTGAACATATGGCAATTTGCACACTTCAGGAAGTGCTTTTAGGAAAGGAATTTCAAAATTTTGCTCAGCCACAATGAAGGAACAGTGATATAATTTTAGGTCTGGATGGCGTATGACTAAGAGGAGAACTTGGAGGTCGTAGTATCTACAAATATCTGCTGTCCTAATCAGATTATTGATTTGTCCTGCTGTATTTCTGAATCTGTCAACATGCAATCCAAGGTTCCCCTGTTTCTCCATATGACCTAGTATTCCTCAATTCTTGTGGATTTTCTTGATGCACCTCAAAACATTTCAGCACATTTTCACTATGCCACTTTTCTGCCCAACAGCCCTTTTTTATATCTTCTTGCAGACTCCAACTTTCCTCTTTGCTGTCAGCCACATGACATGTTTTTTAATCTAACTCATCTGACAGCTACTTCATTTTTCTACCTCGATTTGTGTTTGAATAATTGTGAACTGCAAAAAGGGAGGAACTAAACACTGAACCCTGGGGAACTCTGCGGCTAACAACCTTCGAGTCACACACACACAAACCCTGTTTGCTTCCGAAAACCAAAAACCACTCTTGAATCTTTTTCCATTTTGTTAAAAGGCTTGCAATAATCCAACATAGACCACATCTATCCTGTTATCTCTAACAATTCAAGGTAGCCAAAATGAGTTTAGAAAATAAAATATACTTTGACTGATTAACCATCTGGATGTCTGAAAAACGATGAAGTTGATATTGTTGCATGAAAAAGTTTCACTTGTAAGTAATGTATTTGATATGGAAATCTTCTTGCTAGTTTTCATTTCTTAGCCATTCACACTTCACAAACATTACAACCTGTTGTCATGTTTCAGCAATAATTATATCTCAGTGAATTAATCAAGATTTTCATGTTATACCCATGACGGATATATTTTGAAATGTGTCTTGTTTGTGATATCTTTCATCTACCAGCTAAAACAGTCTTCCCTGTTTCATTTTAATAAATTTGGTTTCTTTTTGTTCAGGGAATGTTAGTGTCGCTAGCAAGGCCAGCATTTATTGTTTATGCCTAATTGTTCCTGAATGGGTGATGGAAAGCTGCCCCTTAAATTACTGCAGTTGATGGAGAATAGTTACAGCCAGAATGCTCTTGGGAAGAGTCCCAGGATTTAGATACAGTGACCATGAAGAAGTGACGATGAACTTCCAAGTCAGGGTGGCATATGGCTTAGAGGGGCACATGCCTGTGCCTACTATCATTGTAGGCACTCAAAGTTATGGGGATTTGGAAGAGACCATCAAAGGAGTATGTGAGAGTTCTGACTGTGCATCTTGTAGATGGCATTGCTGTCATTAGGCATCAGAGAGACGTACAGCACGGAAACACACCCTTTGGTCCAACTCATCCATGCCGACCAGATATCCTAAATTAATCTAGTCCCATTTACCAGCATTTGGCCATATTCCTCTACACCCTTCCTATTCATATACCCATCCAGATGCCTCTTAAATATTGTAACTGTACCAGTCTCCACCACCATTTTTGGCAGCTCATTCTATACATGTAACACCCTCTGTGTGGAAAATATTGTCCCTTAGGTCCCTCTTAAATATTGTCCCTCCCACCTTAAACCTATGCCATCTAGTTTTGGATTCCTGTACTCTGGGGAAAAAAAATCTTGTCTATTCACACTAGTTATACCCCTCGAGAAGGTCACCTCTCAGCCTCTGACACTCCACGGAAAATTACCACAGTCTATTCAGACTGTCCGTATAGCACAGGTGGGAAGGAGTTCATGTTTAAAATATTTAGTTGTGCATCAATTAAGTGGTGTGATTTTATCTAATTGCTGAGCTACTGCTTTAATGGGACAAGATATATAAAAAAAGAAAGTTCCTTCCTGTTTTGTTAAGTCAATGTATTGACACTGAAATCAAACGACTGCATCATGAAAAAAATAACATATCAATAACAAACACAGAAATTACTGGTGAAACTCAACAACTCTGGCAGTATGTCTGTGGAGAGAAATCTGATCTAATACTTCAAATCCAGTGACCCTTCTTCAGAATACAGCTGTTCGATTTCTGAAGAAAGATTTGAAGCATTAATTCTGCTTTCTTTCCACAGATGCTGCCAGAACTGCTGATTTTCTCCAGCACTTTGTTTTGTTTCAGATTTCTGGATTCTGAAGTTTTGTTTTATTTAATAATAAATCAGCAATTGAGTTTGGGCACATACTTTATTTGACTCAATTTTAAGGAATCTTCATACCACGTCAAGCACCAGCTTCTTTATGAATATTTTATTTCTGTTTGGCTTATACCTATTACTGAGTATAACAAAGGTAACTTTCCAATGAAGCAAAATAAGGTATTCAATTGGCCATTCATTGCTATGATTTGATTTTAAACTTTTGAATTGTATTGATCAATACAAATTTTACCGTGTTGAATTTTGCTTCCTGGAATGGCCAGAAGTTTCTTGGATTATGAGTCTTTTTTTTCTGAGCTCCCCCTCTGACAACATGGATAATCAAATACTCAAATTTCCAGCTGTTATGTACATCTCACTAGACAGCCCATATGCCAGCAGCTGCTAGTAAAGCATCATGGTAGGTAATGCCAACTGACTATTGCTGTAGAACTGACAAGTGTATGGAAACAAAAGTCAGAATATGCTTGAAGAGAGTATGTAATTGAGATTGCTAGCATTCAGGAAGTGTCTAGTTTCAAGTCAGCTTTGCAGTAGTTTAGGGGGTCAAATATGGTAGCTTTAAGCTAGGGAATGATCCAAAATCTGAGGGTGGAAGAGGCAAACTAGGCTAATCAGAAGGGGAGACTGGGGGGGAAAAAACAGAATAAATGGAAGTGAATGAGATGGGATAGGCTGAGGACAAGAAACAGTGAATTAAAGGATATTTTGATCATTAATTTCAAGTGAGTGCATGATGAAAAATGTTGGGAATGGGTAAGGGCACTAACATTTCCCAGTGAGACAGGAGCAGCAGCAGTAAGGTAGCGTATGTGACAGAAACACATAGTGTCAGGACAGAGGAAAGGTGAAACCAAGAGGCCATACTTTGGAAAAAAACTTTGAATGATTATGTCCATTAGTTGGTTGAATGAGGATCTATGGAACAAATAAACTAGACTTGTACTGGAAGAAACAATGGAATGGAGGATGGAAGTTCTTGAAATGAGAGCTATTAGATTGTGAGCTACTTTACTGCAGTGGAGAGTTAAAATCTCATTTCAAAGGAACTGGGTTTGCAGAACAAAGTATCAGCACCAAAGGCCAAAGGACACTTTGCTGTGTTGCAACTTAGATAAATCTATGAAACCTTCCTTTATTGAGTCAAAGTGTGGGGGATGGTTTAGAAATGTTAGTGCTGAGCTAATTTAGGATGGCGACTCCTGTGAGAACTGACCCATAAAGCCAACCTTTTAGTGCCATTTCATAGGTTGGTTCAGGTCAGTTTGTGTCACTCAAATTTGATGTGTGAAGATCAAATACGAAAGAGCTTTCACTCCTAATTGGTATACCAGCACACCTTCTTAAGTGAAACACAGTATGTCAATATTTAAGAGATATGTTCATGGTATCACAACTGCATCACATGTGACTTAGAGTCACAGAGAAGTATAGCATGGAAACAGACCCTTCAGTCCAATTTGTTCATGCCCACCAGATATTCTAACCTAATCTAGTCCCATTTGCCAGCACTTGGCACATATCCCTGTAAACACTTCTTATTCATATATCCATCCTAATGCCTTTTAAATGCTGCATTTTTACCAGCTTCCACCACTTCCTCTGGCAGCTCACTCCATACGTGCACTGCCCTCTGCATGAAAAAGTTGTCTCTTAGGTCTCTTTTATATCTTTCCCCTCTCACACTAGACCTCTGCCCTCTAGTTCTGGACTGTCCAATCCAGAGAAAGTACTTCGTCTATTTATCCTATCCATGCCCCTCATAATTTTGTAAACCTCTATGAGGTCATCCCTCAGCCTCCGATGTTCCAGAGAAAACAGCCCCAGCCTATTCAGCTTCTCCCTGTAGCTCAAATCCTCCAACCCTGGCAACATCCTTGTCAATCTTTTCTGAACCTTTTCAAGTTTCACAACATCCTTCCGATAGGAAGGAGACCAGAATTGCACACAATATTCCAAAAGTGGCCTAACCAATGTCCTGTACAGCTGCAGCATGACCTCCCAAATCCTGTACTCAATGCTCTGACTAATAAAGGAAAGCATACCAAATGTCATTTTACTATCCTATCTACCTGCAACTCCAGTTTCAAGGAACTATGAACCTGCGCTCCAAGGTCTCTTTGTTTAGCAACACTCTGTAGGACCTTACCATTAAGTGTGTAAGTCCTGCTCTGATTGGCTTTTCCAAAATTTGAAGGTGTAAAGTTTGCAAGCTGCATCTTAACTCATCATTTGAAACATGATAGCTTCATGATGCTCTTTAGAATCAAATAGTTTAGTATGATGCCATATATTTGCTTGTGCCTGTGAATATAATATTTACATATGTTCATGAGCTGTAATAAGCGTGATTTGGATCTTTAAATGCAATGTTATCCATGTCAAGTTTCTTATGGGACAAAGGATAACACAAACAATGTTGCATTAAACAACATCTGGAGGCAAAACCCACAAATACTGAGGCTTTCCATTCAGAGTTATAAATATCACAAAGAACCAGTGTCCAAGAAGATGAGGGTGATCAGGCTTATTATGTTGGCTGATTGGGTACTGACTACATCTTGTGCAGGGCAGGGATTCTAGCTACCATTTCAAGATGAATATTAATGGACTATAAGCTACTACTAATTACATCTACTGCAATCAGTAAGCTATTGAATTGTTATTGATTACCATCGTCTCCTCGAAATCTATCATTTTTCTGTTGCTGGTCAGTGGAATTTCAATAATTTACCACTACTTACTGGTAGAAGCAAAGTTTCTATTGTTTTTGGTTTCCCTTTGGCAAATCCTGCTCCCATCTTTGGACATCCAGTCCTGGGTTTTTTCTCCCACAGCCTCTCTTCTCCCCTCCAACATAAAGGTACTCAGTTTCATCTCTTTATCCAAGCCACCCTCAGCCTCTTACCCTTATTTGGATTTCTGCTCAGCCTCTTTTTCCTCTCCATCCAAATCAGGATCTTTCTGTTTGCTGACTTGAGTCTTCCTAATGTTTGGAAATTGTTGTTCCACAGCTACTAGCACAAAACCAAGAGCAAAGTCAGAATTACTTAACTAAAACCAACCTGCACAATGTAAATGCAGTTAACAGTTGTCAAAGTCATGTGATTTGATTAAAAAATGAGGTCTGCAGATGCTGGAGATCACAGCTGCAAATGTGTTGCTGGTCAAAGCACAGCAGGCCAGGCAGCATCTCAGGAATAGAGAATTCGACGTTTCGAGCATAAGCCCTTCATCAGGAATAAGAGAGAGAGAGCCAAGCAGGCTAAGATAAAAGGTAGGGAGGAGGGACTAGGGGGAGGGGCGATGGAGGTGGGATAGGTGGAAGGAGGTCAAGGTGAGGGTGATAGGCCGGAGTGGGGTGGGGGCGGAGAGGTCAGGAAGAGGATTGCAGATTAGGAGGGCGGTGCTGAGTTAGAGGAAACCGACTGAGACAAGGTGGGGGGAGGGGAGATGAGGAAACTGGAGAAATCTGAATTCATACCTTGTGGTTCGAGGGTTCCCAGGCGGAAGATGAGGCGCTCCTCCTCCAGCCGTCGTGTAGTTGTGTTCTGCCGGTGGAGGAGTCCAAGGACCTGCATGTCCTCGGTGGAGTGGGAGGGAGAGTTAAAGTGTTGAGCCACGGGGTGATTGGGTTGGTTGGTTCGGGCGGCCCGGAGGTGTTCTCTGAAGCGTTCAGCAAGTAAGCGGCCCGTCTCCCCAATATAGAGGAGGCCACATCGGGTGCAGCGGATGCAATAGATGATGTGTGTGGAGGTACAGGTGAACTTGTGGCGGATATGGAAGGATCCCTTGGGGCAAACACCTCCGGGCCACCCGAACCAACCAACCCAATCACCCCGTGGCTCAACACTTTAACTCTCCGTCCCACTCCACTGAGGACATGCAGGTCCTTGGACTCCTCCACCGGCAGAACACAACTACACGACGGCTGGAGGAGGAGCGCCTCATCTTCCGCCTGGGAACCCTCCAACCACAAGGTATGAATTCAGATTTCTCCAGTTTCCTCATCTCCCCTCCCCCCACCTTGTCTCAGTCGGTTTCCTCTAACTCAGCACCGCCCTCCTAATCTGCAATCCTCTTCCTGACCTCTCCGCCCCCACCCCACTTCGGCCTATCACCCTCACCTTGACCTCCTTCCACCTATCCCACCTCCATCGCCCCTCCCCCTAGTCCCTCCTCCCTACCTTTTATCTTAGCCTGCTTGGCTCTCTCTCTCTTATTCCTGATGAAGGGCTTATGCTCGAAACGTCGAATTCTCTATTCCTGAGATGCTGCCTGGCCTGCTGTGCTTTGACCAGCAAACACATTTGCAGCTCATGTGATTTGATGACCTAGTTCAGAATTTCATGTGATCAAATTTGAAGAAATGGTTGATAATCTCAGCTTTTTTCACTCATTAATGCTAATTTGGAATCAAAATGTGAATGAGAAAAACTTCTGCTTTGCAAAGCTGAATCAGAAGTAACTTGACTTTGCAATTGCTTAGAAAATGATGTATCCACACATTACCAGTGCACAGAGTTATAGATGTGCAACCTCTAAAATAACAGTCAGGAATCAATACCTAGCCATGAGAGTTAAGATCTTATCAGGATGAAGCAGAACTTGCTGGTATCGAAGCTATGGGAGAAAAACTTTGAGTAGTTTAGCAATATAAGGCTCATCAGCCATAGTTACTTTTGACCTTGAATTGTATTCATCCTTTGCTTTTGATCAAATGGATAAGTGCAATGACTAGTGTGTGTAACCATCAGTAAGAATCTTATTGAGTAAGATTAAGATCATAATTCCCAGAATTAAAATATCTCTGCTAAAATTCCATAATGCAAGAGGACATTGGCCATAATTTTATGTTTTTACTGGCTTATTTTCAGCAGAAATTAGGCAGCAGCAGCAAGACTGAAAGAACAAGAACAACCTCCCTCCTGTAGATTTTGGGCAGGCATGAATTGAGATGGTTAGCATTTGTGTTGGAAAGAGGCAATAGCTTCATTATTCAATATAGATCAGCTTCTGAGATGTTTTAACTACAATGTACTTTAATACAGGGCTCCATGGCATTTCCTGGTTTGCTGTGTTCAGGTGCTAGAGACTTTGAATGGCCTTCTCCATTTCTATTTAAAGGATCAGCCCACAACTTGACAGAAGATTGCAATCCTTTAAAGACATCTTTCTTTGCACGTTTTTGTTGAAGAGCTATGGTACTTTGAAGTTGTTACTCACGGACCACAGGCAGGCATAAGTATTGGATGTTGCAATGGTGTTCTGAGGAAATCTGCGAATGAATAAGTCACCAAATGTAACATGTAACTGACAGTCCAACTTTTCTCATGTAATGCAAAGCGGGCTTACTGCAGCTATATAGAGTCATAGAGATGTACAGCATGGAAACAGGCCCTTCAGTCCAATCCGTCCAAGCTGACCAGATATCCCAACACAATCTAGTCCCACCTGCCAGCACCTGGCCCATTAACCTCCAAACCCTTCCTATTCATATACCCATCCAAATGCCTTTTAAACGTTACAATTGTACCAGCCTCCACCACATCCTCTGGCAGCTCATTCTGTGCACGTACCACGCTCTTTGTGAAAAATTTGCCCCTTAGGTCTCTTTTATATCTTTCTCTCATCCTAAACCTATGCTCTCTAGTTCTGGACTCCGCGACCCCAGGGAAAAGACTGTCTATTTATCCTATCCATGCCCCTCATAATTTTGTGAACTTCTATAAGGTCATCCCAGCCTCCAATGCTCCAAGGAAAACAGCCCCAGCCTGTTCAGCCTCTCCCTGTAGCTCAAATCCTCCAACCATGGCAACATCCTTGTAAATCTTTTCTGAACCCTTTCAAGTTTCACAACATCTTTCCAATAGGAAGGAGACCAGAATTGCACGCAATATTCCAACAGTGGCCTAACCAATGTCCTGTACAGTCGCAACATGACCTTTCAACTCCTGTACTCAATACTCTGACCAATAAAGGAAAGCATACCAAATGCCTTCTTCACTATCCTATCTACATTTGACTCCACTTTCAAGGAGCTATGAACCTGCACTCCAAGGTCTCTTTGTCCAGCAACACTCTGTAGGACCTTACCATTAAGCGTCTAAGTCTTGTTAAGATTTGCTTTCCCAAAATGCAGCACCTCTCATTTATCTGAATTAAACTCCATTTGCCACTTCTCAGCCTATTGGCCCATCTGGTCAAGATCCTGTTGTAACCTGAGATAACCTTCTTTGCTGTTTACTACACCTCCAATTTTGGAGGTGTTATCTGCAAACTTACTAACTGTACCTCTTATGCTCAAAACCACATCTAAAGCTATAGTAGAACATAAAACATAGAATGTAAAACTGTATAACACAGGAATGGGCCCTTTGGCCCACGGTGTTGTGCCGAACATGATGCCAAATTAAATTAATTCCTTCTGCCTGCCCTTTGCCTGTATCCCTCTGTCCTTGCATGTTCATGTGCTGCTCTAAAAGTGCCCATCGTATCTGCCTCTACCCAACAACCCTGGCATTGCATTCCAAGCTCCTACACTCTTTGTGTGAAAAAGAATTGCCCCTCACACCTCCTTTGAACTTTCTACACACACACACACACACACACACACACACACACACACACACACACACACACACACACACACACACCTTAAATGTTGAACCTTTCTGTAGTGAATGCAACCTCAACTAAGGGAAAGTTATGTTTAGTTCACCAGTCCAGGAGTGCGATTGACAAGTTTGAGTTCAGCAAGCATGGAATCTCAATGTTGCAGGTGTTGGGAAGTGTTTTGTCGCTCCATTCTAGCTGAAGGATGAAGACCTTGAGGAATACTAGTAACATGGAGGATGGGCTCATGCAGATGCATGTGGAATTCCACAGTCCGTACAGGAGGACAGCATTCTGCACACGTTATTAGTCTACTAACAGAGGATATATTGTTTTGAAGAGCAGAGTGTCAGGAAGCTATATTTCTCCAAGAATTCTGTCACAGACTTGTGGGAGATTTATCATTCATTCCCAGAGATCCCTGACAATTTGGAAGGATTGGTTAATCTCAGATATTTTATAAATTTTCGAGAGCATAAAGCATTACAAAGTAAAATGAACATCACAAAATGGGCCATGACAAGAAGAAATTTGTAAAGCTATTTTTCTCCATTATCACTTTTACTCATCTATGTCTTGTATTTTAGCTTTGAAGGAAATTCTCATTCTTTCAGACTGTGGACTGTTTCAGCTTATACTGCTGATAAACAAAAGCCTGCAGTTTGGCTTCATCTAAAATCAATGCTGGCAATAACAGTTAAAAAGAATTTGTTTGCCTTAAGCTAGTGAATTTCTGTTTCTCGAGCCAAGTTTCTTTTCAGAGTAGAGTTCAACATCTCCAAGCACTGGACTGCTTGACGTATGTCACTTTCTGAACATGTTGAACTGGTGGTAGAATTCTCTTTGTGATTGATAGAACAAGAGCCAATTCATCACACCATGGGACAATCAATCAACTTCTTAGTTCTGGAGCATGCATTGGAAAGGTCTGTTGCTGACAGGAAAATGCATTCTTTTTTTGGAGCCAAGTCATAAAGATCATTGGCACCAGTGTGACTGGAAAACTAGCTTTGCAGCCAAAGCTGGTATCTACTTGTTTCAGGTATTCATGTGTATGGCCATCACAGTTACAGCAAATAAAAGGAACCAAGCATTGCTGCATAATTGAAAATAATAGTGAGAGTTAGTGAATGTTAAAAAAGAGATTTGACTGTTTGTCCTGTTTGACATTGGAACATAGACTTCAAATGGTGAACAGTGTTTATCAGGATAGTCAGCAAACTGAGTGACAGATGATAGAAAAATAGTCATCGTTTATTCCTTTTTAAGTATTTTAGAACCTTAAGGCAGTGTTGTATTTCATACTGGTCCCATACATGACTAAAAGGTGAAATTTGTCTTGGGCAGAACAGTGAGAGCTGTTACATCTGCTGTTTATGCAGTTCTGCTGCTGTCCTCTTTAAGGACAGGGCACGACAGGATCACTCTGATCTGAAGTGGTACAGGAACTTGCCTTCTTATTCAACAAACAATAAGTAGCTTATTGCATGTTACCAAATAATTACAGGTTACATTGACTCTGTAACAATGTCCATTGTATCATTGAGGAGGAGCTAGATCTTAGGCCTTATTCTTCTGAGACTTCAAGGTGTTCTCCCTACAAATCCATATGCTATCTTTTAGGGTGGTCCTTTGCTTCCCCACGTAACAGAAACTAGTAGAGTGAATTCAGCTGGATTTTATTCATTTCTCTGTAAACAGTGGAAAAGAAGATGCATCAATGCCTGGAATGAGTTGTTAACTCTCAGCCTCTCTGCATTTCCACTCTTTTTTTTGTCTCCATGGACTTTAGTTAAGCATTTGACAAGATCTGTCATGGTAGGCTGGTCCAGAAAATTAAGTCACATGGGATCCATGGTGAGTTGGCAAATTGGATACAAAATTGGCTTGGTTATAGAAATGTGTTACCCACAATACTGCCAGCAGATAAGAAATATCACCTCCAACATGAAATTGTTAATGAAATGAGGTATTGAAATAAATCCAAAGCAACAAAACTTTTATCTCTTTAGGAACATATGGAAATGGTTGATTGAAATAATGAAAATCTGACTAAATATGTTCCACAGGAATAAAACTAAGCAAACTTTTATTGACATTTATGCAGTCTTATTGTTCAGAAGTATAACACGAGCTGCAATATTAAGGGCTGAATGTTGCATTTCACAATTGGGCTCATTGAATGAACCTGTGATTACTGTCAAAATAGATTCAACTGATGGTAATCCTCTTTAAAATTCCCCATTAACATGTTGGCGATTTCTTCTTTTCCTCAGCCGAGATTAGAGTTTGACAAGTCCCAAACGCATATATCCGAAGACACAAGGGAGAAATCCACTCTGTGTATGCCAAGAGTTGCTCTTTTTTTAAACAACACTTGCTGCCATTTTTCAGGAATTAAAGGTTTGTGAGGCTTCATTGCAAAATGGGTCTTGACTACCTTACTGAATGAAGGGAAGAAAAAAAAGTGTGGGGAGAGGTGGAGGGGAGGAAGGAGGGGGGGATGCTGAAATTTGCACCAGATGACCTTCCTGGTTTCACTCTTAACCATAGCTGAGGCAAATAGTACTTTCATTATTGCTGGATTGTTATTCTGGGATTTCCTGTGTAACACCATTATCACAAATGTAGCAAATACTTACTTATGGAATGTGAGCAGGCTATAATTTATTGCCCATCCACAGTTGCTCTGGAGAAGGCTATGGTGAGCTGCCCCCTTCTTGAACCTTTGCAGTCTATGTGGTGTAGGGCCATCAGTTGCATTTTAGGGAGGAAGTTCCAAGCGTTCAACAACAATAAAGAAGCAATGATATAATTCAACATCAAAGTGGCACATGGCTTGGAGGGAGCTTGCACGTGATTGAATTCACGTGCATCTGCTGCCCTTGTTCTTCTAGGTGATGAAGGCCATGGGTTTGGAAAGCACTGTTTGAGGTGATTCAAATTGCTGCTTGATTGAAGTAGAGGAATTCAAGAATAATGAAGTCTTGCTGAATGTACATAGGCTTTTGTGTGACCACTCCTCTGCATTTTTGGACTCCATATCTTAAGAAGAATGTGGAGGCAGTACAGTGAAGCTTCACAAGGTTAGGTCGTGAGAGGATAGGCTGATGCCAACTCAGCAAATTAGGCCCATAGTCCCTGGAGTTACCTGAGTGAAACATACAAATTTTGAAATTGCTAAACAGTTGCTTGCCCTGCTGAGGGAATCTTAAACATGGAGTCAGAGTCTCAGAATACAGGCAGAATTATCTAGGAGTTGGATCTGAAGACATTTCTTTGTTCAGGAGGTTGTGAATCTTTGGAGTTCTCTACCTGCATTGTTGTAAATACTTAGTCAATTAGTATAATCAGTCTAGAGATGAAGAAATATCTGGGTCTTCAGGGATGTGTGGGATATGGTGATGAGAAATAAAAATGTAATCAAGGTAAAAGCTCATGCATGATCTAATTGAATGCTGGAGAAGGTTCAGTGATGTTTGGATAAATCTTGCTTCTATTTATTCCGTACTTCCCTCATGCAAATTATTTTTAAATTATTGATTGAAATGAGTGTTGCACAATGTTTTCTTCCTTTAACTTAAAAATGATTCGATAATCTTGGTATTCTTTAATACAGAATGTTTACTGAACCTGTGGAGGTAGACAAAACAAAAGCTATTGAAAAGCATCTAATTATGCTGGCTGCATCTTCCATAAAACAGCAAGAGAAAGGAAGATCACGTAAGGTTCCATCACTTCCTGTGGAGATGTACACTGCATCTGACTGGTGCATTGCACAGTTAGAATTAACCCTTTATTCCTCCAGCAGAAGATGCTGGCCATTTAAGACTGAAATGAGAAGTTACTTTGCTCAGGTGATTATGTATCTTTAGAAATTCTGTACCCCAGAGGATTATGGATGTTCTATCATTTAACGTGTTCAAATCTGAGATTGATAGATTTCATTTTTATCTCTCAGAGAATTGGTGAAATAGAGAATGGGTAGGAAAATGGAGTAAAAGAAAAAAGATCAGTCATGATCATACTGAATGGTGAATCAGGCTTGAGTCGTCAGGTGAGCTATTCTTCAGATTCTAACGCTTTTATTGTGTAGATCTGGTGTTGAGTGAATTGCCATCTTGTTCAGTCAGTATTTTAACGTAGTTAAGAACATATCAGAGATGACATCTGGCATTTCCATCTCTTTATGCTGCCAAGTCCATAACCATACACATAAAGGTAGTTTAGATGAATGTCACCAGATAGTGTGAGCTCATGGATACCAGAAGCCTCTGTCATGGGGAGCAGTTTAGATCAGTATTAAGGGCAGTCAAGGGTCTGCATCGGTAGTTGACCCTTTGCTCTGGTGTCTCTCTTTTCTTTAGGCCTGAACTGGCCAGTAGAGGGAATCCCTTTACCAGGCTGCAGGCTTGATAATCAGGGTTTATTTAGTTAGTTGATAAAACTCGTGATACCAACGCACAAGTGATTGAATAGCAGTGACTGGGTGAAAGCTGATCACTCATGGGGCTCAACAGACTTCCAGATAGGAATGCCATCCCTCAGATGTCCCAACTTCTACTTAATTAGAGGAGTCAGGAAGGTGATGGATTCCTCAATATCTTCCATCCCACCTCTGGAGAGAGGGGCAGAGGTAAGGAGGAGTGGGGATTAGAACTAAATTCCACGCATTTTGTGATTGCACATCTTGCTTTTGTTCTTAAAACTATATCCATTTTGATCGCAAGTTTAACTCTTGTAGTAAAAGATTGGGACAAGGAATGTCTTAGAAACATTATTCCATAATGAAAGTCTTTAATGTTCTGGCTGCGTATGTTATAAGATGAATCCTCACCGGTACTCATCAATTTGTTTCCACCATTGTCCTTCATGGTAGACAAAGCCACTTGGTAGTCTAACAAAAACAGGCTTTTGTCTCATCTAAATGTGGGTTATTGGATGCTTGTGACTATGTCCAAGTTATATTAATTCTGAACTAATTTGTTATACAGACGAGTAAAAAGGACCAGCTGATAAATATTACACCTTTGCGATCCTAAGCTGTTCTCTCACCCAGTCTCTACGACATCTTCAAAGTGTATGTTGCTTAAGGAACTCCCCAACATTAACACTTTTAAGAGGCACTTTGAGAAGAAGAAAAAATCAGTAAAGCCAGTGAATGAGATGTACTGATATGATCACTCTTAAAATGAAAACCCTGGACATTTACGTACGAGTATTACTGTTAGCAGTACTTGTTCCCTCTGTTCCTTTCTATGACATTCCCCCACCTCCCTCTCACACCAACTGTCATTTGCTTTTTCCCTGTTTTAAAGTTTTGATATTTGTGGACATAATTACTTGTAATGCTACTTCATCTCCCTTTGAATCTCTGACTTCACAAGTTCTAGTGGTCGAGTGGTTTCCATGTTCTCCCAGAACACGTTCTCTTTGCACTTGGAAGGTTGATAGCTGTTTGGATTGAAGACGATTTATTTTGATTCTGTTTTTGACAGTACAAGATCTGTGGGCTCTTTTAAACTGGAAGACCACTTAGCTCTTTGATTTCCTTCACTGAAATGTCTTTCCTTCTGAAGCAGACCATTGCTCCAGTGTAATAGCTAGAGGACATTTAGTCTCAGGAATTTCATTTTGAAATGGATGGTTGTCCAGATGCGAAAGGCACTTCCTTTTTAGCAGTATCCTGGATCTCCAAACAGCATTTCTCAATGACCTGGCTGACACAGCCTTCTGTGGCAGTGAATTGCATAGATTCACCACGCTCTTGCTGGAGAAGTTTCACCTTATCTACATTCTTTAAGGTTTTCTGTTTACTCGAAGGTTGTGCCCTTTGGTCCTTGTCTCGCCTACCAGTGCAAAACATCTTCCCACCATCTATTTTGTCCAGGCCATTCAGGATTTTGTAAGTTTCAATTACAACCCCTGTCATCCCTCTAATCTCCATTCAGTATAGACCAGAGTCCTCAAATGTTCCTCATATATTAAGCTTTTCATTCCTGGGACCATTCTCATGAACCTCCTCTGAACACACACCAGGGCCAATACATCCTTCCTGAGATATGAGTCCCCAAACTGTACACCATACTCCAAATGTGGCTTGGCCAGAGCCTGATGGGACCTCAGAAAGACATCCCTGCTTTTATATTCAAGTCTTCTCAAAAATAAATGTCATCATTGCATTTGCCTTCCTGACTAATGACTCAACATACAAGTTTACCTTGAGAGAATACTGGAGTAGAACTCCAACACTCTTTGCACTTTGGACTTCCGAATTTTCTCCCCATTTAGAAAATAGTCCATGCGTCTATTCTTCCGACCAAAATGCATCACCTCACTCTTTCCCACGTAGTATTCCATCTGCCAACTTGAACTCTCTTCAGTGTTGATAGCAGTGGAGAAATTTCTGCGAACACTACATTGTTTATAAAATAAGTTAAATTTCTTTTGCCAGCGTAGGTCATGCCAATGCATTCTGACTTCTGTTTGCATTTCACCAGAAGCATGGAGAGCCCAATAAAATCTTGTGCCAGTTGTTCTCTGACCAGCTGATTATCAAGATGTTGGTGTATGACTGCTGTTCCTTGACTAGTAATTAGCTATTTTGATGTCTCCTGCCATTTAAGAATGGTTCTGTTGAAAATATTACTTTGTTTGCAAATAAGGATTCTTGATTGTGTAGCATGTCTATTTTTCCTACTATTTGATGCTCCTTGTATTAGAGTTGTTGGTAGCATAACTTTAATCTTAAGTGCTATACTTCCTGGATGATGTAATTGTGCTGCTGTCAGCTGAAGAGAACATTTCTTCATCCATGTTTACAGTGATACCCCTGCAGCAGTCTTAAAATTATTGAGAAGCCCTTTGACATAATCTCTTGCCAAAAGGTCTGGGTCTGGATCGTTTACTTCCCAAGGAATATATTGGCTTTTTCGTCTTCTGTAAGCCTGTTTTACTTCATAAGTTCATGTTGGGAAGTAGTTACTTACATGCTGTTGTTTTATGACTGTATTCCATCTTGGTACCTTTTCTGTAAGTGACCTATTTGGAGATAAAATATTTTTTAATAATTGGGCATGCTTGTGTCTTTTTGTTCCCATATTCCCCCACGCTGGCAATGACTGGTACTATGCAGTATCTGTTCATTGCATTAATTGCTTACGTGTTCCTTTTGGAGGGTTTCTACCTTAGAAATGAATGAATTCTGTTGATCTCCTACAATAAAGTTTATGTCCCTTCAGGTTTACCTGTGCTGCTTCTGGACTTTGTTTCATTCACAATCTGGATGGCATTCTCTAAAGTCAAATTGCCTTTTGACGATAATAAATCTGATAAAGTTCCATTTGCAATTCAGATAATTTTTTTTTTCTCATATGAATTCTAACTTTAACTTGTCACATTTCTCACTATTTGTAGAGGTCATTAGCAAACTCATCTGTGAATTCCCGTAGATGCCAAAGTATTGTATTGCTCTTCCAAAAATGTTATTCATTCTGAGTTTCAGGTAATTGTTATAAACTCTTGGGTCTTCATCAAAATTATTAATTGGTTGTTTTACACCTTGATGAGCTGTAACATCAGCAATACTTTAATTGTATGCAGAAATATATTTGCTTGTTCAATTTAGGAGTTATTCTGTGTCTTAAGCATTGTTTTCTACAAGATGTCCACCTCTGTGTTCGATTTGGCCCATCTCTGAAATTAAATCTGCTTGGCAATATTATTTTCAATGCTATGTCTTTCTAATGTGATTATGCTTGTTTCCTGCTTTAAAAGCCTTTCATTTTACAACATAATAATATTGCTACTGCACTTCTTGGATCAAAATGGATGATCCTACCTTATGTAAGCGACATGTAGGATGCACACCTTTCCAATGCTTTTCTGAATGAATCCTGCAGTTGTGATTTTAACAAATGATTCTCTTTTCCTTCACAGCATTATTCAAAATGTGCCAATCTTTGCAACTTCATAGTTTCCCATATCTTTCTTGATTTTTTTGTGGATGAGTCCTGTTATGTGCCATTAAACATATGCTTCTTCTCTTTACCACAGCTTAGGTAATGAATTTTCTATCTTTTCTTCAACCTCAGTGGCGCCCGAACCTCCTCCTTCTGTTAGACTTTGTCTGCTTAGGCTTCTAAATGACAATTTTAGAGTTCTAATTCTATTTTTCCAAATTTTCTGAGACTGAGATGTCATTTTGAATTTTTCCTGTGGCCTCAAATTCCCTTAGGTCAGTGGTGTCTGACGATGTCTGTTGCTATGGCAATGGCACTTGATCTGAACTGTAAGTACTTTGCTTACTTAGAACTTTTCCAGTCTGGAAAATAGGAGAAAGTGAGGATGCAGATGGTGGAGATCAGAGTCAAGAGTGTCATGCTGGAAAAGCACAACTGGTCAGGCAGCATCTGAGGAACAGGAGAATTGACGTTTCGGGCATAAGCCCTTCATTAGGCTGTTCTTTTCCAGTCTGGAAGCTGCCATTTTAAAACATTTTTTCCTTTGCCCACCAGGGGTTTTAATTCCTATGAAAGAGCCTCTGATGTCCATTTGTTCTGAATTCATCTCAGGAGTGCTCCTATAGGTCATCAGCACCCAGTGAAATTTGCTAGTGCTTTGATGTGTCTAATGCTCCATCAGTATGGAGTTCCTAGCTCATTATTGTTGCTGTATATCTCCTATCAGTCTGATTTCTTTTTCTTTTCAACCATCAGCTATAGATTTTTCTTTGTTAGATAGTGGCAAGAGGTTCTCTTCTGCAGGATTCTCAAATTCTCAGCTCTTCCAGCCATTGACTGCTTGAACAAGCAACCTCCTTAAAAGTCTGTCAGGGGAAAAAAAAACATCAGATGTCTGCTGCTGCCAGCATGTAGGAGGCAGACAATAGAGTCCACACCACTTGTCACCACACTTGAGGTGAATACTCCGAGCAACATATCAATCTGCTATATTAGCTGTCACCATCCTCTTTCCTGACCTGCTTGATCTCGGATTGCAGAGGAAAACCACTTGGTGCTCTAATGGGAAGAGGTTCTTGTCTTAAGCTAGAAGGTCTGGTTTATTGTATAATAGTGTCAGTGGTGATGTTTAGTTGCTTTGAGGGAGACCTAGTTGATCGGTGTATTAGAGATGTACAGCACAGAAACAGACTCTTTGGTCCAACTCATCCATGTTGACCAGATATCCTAACTTAATCTAATTCCATTTGCCAGCATTTGGCCCATATCTCTTTCAAAACTTCCTATTCATTTTTTCAATCCAGATTACTTTTATTTGTTGTAATTGTACTAACCTCTAACACATCCTTTGGCAGCTCATTTCATACATGCACCACCGTCTACGTGAAACTTTTGCCCCTTGGGTCTCTTTTAAATTTTTCCACTCTCACCCTAAACTTAGTTGTGGATTCCCCCATCCCTGTGAAAAGACCTTGTCTGTTTACCTTATCCACACCCCTCACGATTTTATAAACCTCTGCAAGGTTACCTCTCAGAGAAAACTCCACGGAAGACAGCCCTATAACTCAAATCCTCCAACTCTGGCAACATCCTTGTAAATATTTTATGAACCGTTCCAAGTTTCAAAACATCCTTCCCAGAGTTATTGTCTCACCAAGCCCTATGATATTGTGGTGCTGAGGTCACTCCACATCATTAACCCTTTCAGACCCTTTCATATTGACTTCTGGTGGTACCGCCCCTGCTCCAATCCTTCATGATTTCCGTTAAGCTAAGCAGGGCAATTTAAGGTAATTGCAGGGAGCTTTGTAGATAAAAGGAAACATTAAATGCAATCTTGTACCTTATTATTGGTATTTGCCTCATAATGCAAACAGAGAGCTTTGAAAGTTTGGAATTAGGAAAGTAACCTCAATGTTTAATGTTTCTTTTAGATTCATTTACCCTACCTTCAAATCAAGAGAACAGAATGTGTAATTAGCTTAATTATTTCAAAAACAAATGCTCATGCTATCACATTGTGGAGCCACATACAGTGGATATACCCATCACCCCAAAATACCCTGTTACAAATATTCTTTCTTAATTTTTGTCACATTTTACTGAATTTTCTTTAGTAAAGTCAATTGAGATTAATGTGAGGTTGTTTAAAAATATATTTATTTTGCCCAACTGTCCTTGTAAGATTTATAACCTTGACATTTCAAACAGTAAGTGCTGAGTGATGGACTGTAAATCTTTACTCCCTTTCATGTCAGTAACAATGTAAAAAAATGGTGGGTTTTCTTTTGCTATACTCAGCATTCATCAAGCATCAGGACCAGGTTATGTTTCTGTTCCATATTGTACAAGAATCAACACAATATTGAGACAGTGCTCCATCTGGACAACGCTGCTGCCCTTGCTCCTGATGCCTGAATTCTGTCATCAAAAATAATACCAAACACACTCAAATGTGAATCTTCTACTCACTATGTCTGTGTTTTTCTGAAAGGTTAGACACAGTTCGCATCTCCTATCATCCGTGAGTGATATATTGAAATGTGCACACAATACAAATGAACATTCCTTTTATGTGTGCTGGGAATGTGTGTGTAAATATGTGTATATATATTATTCATAATATTTATATAAAATCTTTCATTTGCACCAACTCCTAATTATAAAACTTAATCCCAAAAATTAGCAAAGGTAATTTATGTAAAATTGTCATTCTATAGTTCCACTCACCTGTCAGTCACAGGCTCTAATCTCTTCAATCTGTACTGTAGAGAAACTCCCATACTTAAGACAACTTTTGCCACACCCTGTTGGCACTGGGCAACAAAATAGAGTATCAAATCTCAGTATTCTGGGAAAGCAAGTAATATATGCTTTTAATTTGGGGCTGAATTTACCACCTCCAGGTCTGATTTAAGTATCCTCTAATTCTACTTCTCTAAACGATGCTATTGTTGGCTATTAATTTGTGCTTTGTTAACTGGGGTCTAGTGGGGAGGCTTGGTCCATTTTGAAAGCACTGAATTTAATTTAGCAAAGTACCAATGTAAGTGCTGTACCTGGGGTGGGTTGTTTAAATATCAATGGGGTGCTGTTAATGTTAAGTAGGTATCTAATGTATACAGCAGAAAGATTTGGGGAAAAGTGCAGTTAAACAAGAATGGACAATAGTTTTAAAATTTCCGCTTTAACTCTCATTCTTCTAGCAGAAAGTTAAAATCAGCCCTTTGACCTTTATTCCCCAAGTGTGTGATGTAATTTTTGGCATATTGTTCATAGATAATCGGTCATCTTAAGTCATGCCTTATTATAAAGTTTTAACAGAAGTTTGTGGCTATAATATGAGGAAAATATCAGATGTAATGTGTTACTTTTCGAAAATACCTATTTTGTATGACATGATTTAGTTCTATATTTTTAAGTCTCTCTTCGCATTTCTTGTATTATGATTGAAGGATAGGATAGGAAATGTCACTTGCATGTCCCTAAATTCTCTGAGAGGCTGGCTGTATTGTCTTTTCTGTCGACTCTTACCTGTATATTTTGTATGTATCTACAAATAATAACTTCTCAGCAGAGCTGTTGGCTACATAGTTCTTAGCGCCACTCATGATTTCTTAGATACTGAAGCACAATGTCTCCATGGGTAGCAGGGACTGGATGCAATTCAAGCTTGGGGCTGGTAATTGCCTAGTAATGTTCACGCCAGACAACAATTGCAGCTCTTTTATTTAAAAACATGTCAGGGCTAGGAAAATAGAAATCAGGAAACAACAGGCCAGTTAGCTTAACATCTGTCATAGCAAGGATATTAGAAGCTTTTATTACAGATGTTGTAGCAGGGCATTAAGAAAAAAAAACTCAATGTAATCAGGTGAGGTCAACATGCATTTGTAGAATGGATAACTTTGCACGTTAGAGTTTGTTGAGGAAGGAACATTTGTTGTTGATAAAGTAACATTTGCTGTTGGTATAGTAACGGTTGCTATTGATAAAGGGCAATGCTAGATGTATTGTACTTAGTTTGCCAGAAGGCATTTGACAATTGTGCTGACAAAGGTTACTGAGACTGTTTAAGCATTTAAAATTTGTTGCGGAACTAGCATGTGCTGATGAGAAAGGGCATTGTGGCACGTATTATACTTAGATCTCCAGAAGGCATTTGATAATTGAGACATCAAAGGTCACTGAAAAAAAAAGCTTGTATTGGAGAGAACAACATTTTCCAGTGGATAGGAGATTGGCAAGCTCACAGGAAACATAATTGGCAGAAATGGGATATTTTCTGGTCGGCAAAACGCAATGAATGGTGTGTGGTGGAGATCAATGCTGTGACCTATGTATTTGACTATTTTGATAAATAATTAGGATGAAGGGACTGAAGAATAGTTGCTAAATTTCTTGTCGAAAGATAGCTGGAAATATAAGTCAGGAAAGGGACTTAACAGGCTACAAAAAGGATAAGGATTGTTTGAGTAAGTGTGTAAAGTTGTGGCAACTGAATCATAATATAGAAAAATGTGAAATTGTCCATTTGGTAGAAATAATAAGTAAGTAAACTATCGAAATGCAATAAAATCTCTGGTATGTGAAACAATTGTGGAATGGGGGTGGAATGAGGTGGTGAGGTGACAGTTCATAGAGTCATAGAGATGTACGCTGCAAATGTGTTGCTGGTCAAAGCACAGCAGGTTAGGCAGCATCTCAGGAATAGAGAATTCGACGTTTCGAGCATAAGCCCTTCATCAGGAATAAGAGAGAGAGAGCCAAGCAGGCTGAGATAAAAGGTAGGGAGGAGGGACTAGGGGGAGGGGTGATGGAGGTGGGATAGGTGGAAGGAGGTCAAGGTGAGGGTGATAGGCCGGAGTGGGGTGGGGGCGGAGAGGTCAGGAAGAGGATTGCAGGTTAGGAGGGCGGTGCTGAGTTGAGGGAACCGACTGAGACAAGGTGGGGGGAGGGGAAATGAGGAAGCTGGAGAAATCTGAATTCATACCTTGTGGTTGGAGGGTTCCCAGGCGGAAGATGAGGCGCTCCTCCTCCAGCCGTCGTGTAGTTGTGTTCTGCCGGTGGAGGAGTCCAAGGACCTGCATGTCCTCGGTGGAGTGGGGGGGGGAGTTAAAGTGTTGAGCCACGGGGTGATTGGGTTGGTTGGTTCGGGCGGCCCAGAGGTGTTCTCTGAAGCGTTCCGCAAGTAAGCGGCCTGTCTCACCAATATAGAGGAGGCCACATCGGGTGCAGCGGATGCAATAGATGATGTGTGTGGAGGTACAGGTGAACTTGTGGCGGATATGGAAGGATCCCTTGGGGCCTTGGAGGGAAGTGAGTGTGGAGGTGTGGGCGCAAGTTTTACATTTCCTGCGGTCGCAGGGGAAGGTGCCGGGGGTGGAAACAGATCCTTTGGTCCAACCCGTCCATGCTGACCAGATATCCCAACCCAATCTAGTTCCACCTGCTAGCATCCAGCCCATATCCCTCCAAACCCTTCCTATTCATATACCCATCCAAATATCTCTTAAATGGTGCAATTGTACCAGCCTCCACCACTTCCTCTGGCAGCTCATTCCATATATGTACCACCCTCTGTGTGAAAAAGTTGCCCCTCAGGTCTCTTTTATATCTTTTCCCGCTCACACTAAACCTACACCCTCTAGTTCCTACTGCTCGACCATAGGGAAAAGACTTTGTCTATTTACCCTATCCATGCCTCTCATGATTTTGTAAACCTCTATAAGGTCACCCCTCAGCCTCCGACACTCAAGGGAAAACAGCCCCAGACTGTTCAACCTCTCCCTATAGCTCAACTCCTCCAATCCTGGCAACGTCTTTATAAATCTTTTCTGAACCCTTTCAAGTTTCACAACATCTTTCCAATTGGAAGAAGACCACAACTGCATGCAATGTTCCAACAGTGGCCTAACCAATGTCCTGCACAGCTGCAACATGGCCTTCCAACTCTTGTGCTCAATTGTCTGACCAATAAAGGAAAGCATACCAAACACCTTCTTCACCATCCTATCTACCTGCAACGCCACTTTCAAGGAGCTATGAACCTGCACTCCAAGGTCTCTTTGTTCAGCAACACTTCCTAGGACGTTACCATTAATTGTATAAATCCTGCTTTCCCAAAATGCAGCACCTCACATTTATTTGAATTAAACTCCATCTGCCACTTCTCAGCCTATTGGCCCATCTGGTCAAGATCCTGTTGTAATCTGAGGTAACCTTCTTTGCTGTTCACTACACCTCCAATTTTGGTGTCATCTGCAAACTTACTAACTGTAACTCTGATGCTCAAATCCAAATCATTTATGTAAATGACAAAAATTAGAGGACCCAGCACTGATCCTTGTGGCACTCCACTGGCCACAGGCCTCCAGTCTGAAAAACAATCCTCCAATACCACCCTCTGTCTTCTCCCTTTCAGCCAGTTCTGTATCCAAGTGGCTAGTTCTCCCTGTATTCCGTGAGATCTAAACTTGCTGATCAGTCTCCCATGAGGAACCTTGTCGAACACCTTACTGAAGTCCATTTAGATCATATCTACTGCTCTGCCCTCATCAATCCTCTTTGTTACTTGCTCAAAAAACTCAATCAAGTTTATGAGACATGATTTCACACGTACAAAGCCATGTTGATTATCCCTGATCAGTCCTTGCCTTTCCAAATACATGTACATCCTGTCCCTCAGGATTCCCTCCAACAACTTGCCCACCACCGTGGTCAGGCTCACTGGTCTATAGTTCCCTGGCTTGTCCTTACCACCCTTCTTAAACAGTGGCACCACGTTAGCCAACCTCCACTCTTCCAGCACCTCACCTGTGATTATCGATGATACAAATATTTCAGCAAGAGGCCCAGGAATCACTTCTCTAGCTTCCCACAGAGTTCTAGGGTACACCTGATCATGTCCTGGGGATTTATCCACTTTAATGCGTTTCAAGACATCCAACACTTCCACCTCTGTAATCTTCAAATTTTGCAAAATGTCACCACCTATTTCCCTACCGTCTATATCTTCCATATCCTCTTCCACAGTAAATACTGATGCAAAATACTCATTTAGTGTCTCCCCCATTTTCTGCGGCTCCACACAAAGGCTGCCTTGCTGATCTTTGAGGCGGCCTATTCTCTCCCTAGTTACCTTTTTGTACTTAATATATTTGTAAAAACTCTTTGGATACTCCTTAATTTTATTTGTCAAAGTTATCTCATGTCCCCTTTTTGCCCTCCTGATTTCCCTCTTAAGTATACTCCTACTTACTTTATATTCTTCTAAGGATTTACTCGATCTATCCTGTCTGTACCTGACATATGCTTCCTTCTGTTTCTTAACCAAACCCTCAATTTCTTTAGTCATCCAGCATTCCCTATACCTACCAGCCTTCCCTTTTCTGAGACGAGGTGCCATGCGCCAAATAGCTCATCTATCTCCACAAACTTGTTTACTATCGACAAGGTACATGTCAAGAGTGTGATGGGATACCCTCCACTTCAGTTCTCCCAGCTTCTGTGGATGGTCCAACAGCATCCAAGAACATCCAAGCCAAAGCAATTCTCCTGCTTGACTCCATTTTCCACCTTAAGCATTCACTTCCTCTATGACTGGATAGTGGTGGAAGTACATATTATACACATCCACTACAGCATCTCTGTCAGCTGCCTTTCATAGCACCTTCCAAATCTGTAACTTTTAACACCTCAAAGGACATAGATGCTTGGAATTATGGTTCCCTCCAGTCTATGTTCCCACCTGAGTTTGAGTTATATTGCTGGTAATGTTCCACCCTTCGGAAGAATCTTCTTAAAAATCATTGCCGTCCCTTTGAACTTTTCTTTATAATCACTTGCAATTGCTTTTGCCTTTCAAGTGATTGTCTTAAGCTGACAGATATAGAAATGCAATTTGTAGTTTTCCAAATCAAGAACGAAAACCTCCAGAATGAAGTGTTACAAATTTGGAATTGTCCCACATTTGCAGTATTTAATATCTTAAAAGTAATTGCAGTTGAAGCTAACCAGTGGGGTAGTGACAATATGGATTGTTTTGAACCAAGTATACTTTTACAGAATGTAAAATAGGTGGTTAATTTGATTGCATTGCTTCCTCAGACAGGTTAGAGTTAATCCGTTGGTATTCCATTGTTGATTCTGTGCTCAAGCAAAGTCTGAATGATTAACAAATATTGATGCATCATTATATCGACATTTCAGAGGAGGGGTTCACATATCCTCATACAGTCATACAGCACAAAAACACACCCTTCGGTCCCACCAGTCCATGCTGACCATAACTGCAAACTGAGCTCGTCCCACCTGGCTGTGCTTGGTCCATATCCCTCCAAATATTTCTTATTTATACACATTTCAAAATTCTTTTAAATGTTATAACTGTACCCACATCCACCACTTCCTCTGGAAATTCATTCAACATGAGAACCACTCTGTGTAAAAATAATTTGCCCCTTATGGCTTTATAAAATCTTTCTCCTCTAACATTAGTCCCTAGTCTTGATATCCACCATCCTAGGGAAAAGACACCTTCCATTCACATTATCTGTACCCCTCATTATTTTATAAACCTCTATAAGGTCACCACTTAACCTCCAACAGTCCAGTGAAAAATGTCCCAGCCTATCCAGCCTCTCCTTATAATTCGAGCCCTACATTCCTGGCAACATCCTGATAGATCTCTTCTGAACTGTCTCCAACTTAATAATATCCTTCCTATACTAGGGCAGCCAGAATTGGACATGGTACTCCAGAAGAGGCCTCACCACTGTGCTGTACAACCTCAACATGATTTTTAAACACTTGTACTCAAAGGTCTGAGTAATGAAAGCAAGTGTGCTAAACACCGCCTTAATCACTCTGTCTACATGTAACACAAATTTGAAAGAATTATGTACCTGAACCCCTTGGTCTCTCTGTTCGAAAACACTACCTAATGCCATACTTTTAGTTGTACAAGTCCTGCGCTTGTATTTTGTCACCAGAATGCAATACCTCATGAAAAGGGATGCCAGAAAAGTAGTAAGCAATTTTTCAGCTTGTTGAACTTGCTCCACCACTCCATTAGATCAAGAACAATTGTCTACTTTGATGCCACATCACTGTGCAGTCTCCAAGTAAGATGCTGAATAAGAGTGCAGGCTATCGCCACAATTGATTCTGTATCTGTATGGCAGACTTGGGCAAAGTAAAAATACTGTATTTTGAGTTCTAACTTCAGATTCATATTTGAAAGCTACCATTCGAACATCCATCCACTCTGAAGATGAAACATGAGTTGGTTGCCTATGGATATGTAAGAGCACAGATTTGCAGCTACTTGCTTCATAATAGAAATACAGATGTGTTCTTGCAAAGTTATGTTTGTACCACAGAGAAATGTGACTAGAATTCTTGAAGATCTTAACCCTTTAACTAATCTAGTGTGCATTAATTATCAAATTTCCAAGGCCAACCAATGAAAAAGCAGGATTACAAATTAACAAAACTAAACACCAGAGTATTATCCAACATTTACAACAGATGAAATAATTGTGTGGGTGGCAGGTGGTTCAGTAGTTAGCACTGTTGCCTCAAAGTGCCTGGGACCAGGATTTGATTCCAGCCTCGGTCGACTGTCTGTGTGGAATATGTACATTCTCCCTGTGTCTGTGTGGGTTTCCTCCGGGTGCTCTAGTTTTCTCCCACAATCCAAAGATGTGCAGGTCAGGTGAATTAGCCATGTTAAATTGTCCACAGTATTCAGGGATGTGTAGATTAGGTGCATTAGCCAGGGGAAATGTTGTGTAATAAGTCTGGTTGGGATACTCTTCAGAGGGTCAGTGTGGGCTTGTTGGGTTGAAGGGTCTATTTCCACACTGTCATAATTATAATTTTGTATATGCACATTTATTTTTTATATTGTCAAACTGTTGGAAAATGTTTAAAATCTGGCACGGACCAGTAGGAATAACATTTGCAATGGATCAAACCGGAGTTTTTAAAGATAGTGATTCAGTGTTTGAATTATTACTTAGGCAGCAGAATGGACTCTACCTGGTAACACATTTGCATCTGTTCAACATCGAGAATATATCATGCAGCATAAAATTGATCCCTATTTCCATCATCAAAATCAACCTGTGGGCCTTTCACTTTTGGAGGCTTGCAAAAATATTTGAAACAAAATTTCACTCTCCTTTTAATCTTCCTGTGGGAAGTGCAAATGACCTTTAAGCAACACTTTCGTTTAGTGACAAGCTAAAAGCCAACTTTCCAGAGAATAGTTGGGGCAGAAACCTCTCATGTTACATTGTGAACCACTAGACCTTTCTATGAAGAACACATTTATGTTTTGTTTTGCACATTTCCCCACTGAAGAAGACTAGCCCTATTTTCTAGCCGACTGCAGTACAGTATGTCGGAGTTTCAACTTATTGTGATACTTATTGGATTGTAAATTGTAAATCTTCTCAAGGCATAACTTCAAAGAAGAGCAAGGGAGGTATTTGTCCTTGGATCAAAATCACAATGAACAAGTTAGCTGATCATAACAATGTATTGATGTTTATAGGCATTTTCTCTCTGTTGCAAGTAATTGAACTTGAACAAGTGTTTTATTCAGTGTAGTTTGTTCAAGTTTACAGGGGCAAGATAACAGCCAGGTTTATATTGTCATAATCCAGTTTGAAAATGGTAAAGGAGGAGCAAATTACTGTAGATACTGGAAACAACAAATGCTGGAGATTACAGTGAGTCAGACAGCATCCATGGAGAGAAAGTAAGCTAATGTTTCAAGGCTCAATGACTCTTCATCAGAGCTGACGTGAAGTGTGGAGGGGGCAGTGTTTATGCTTTAGTTGGGAGGGAATTGGAGTTCGAGTGCGGGGAGAGAAAAAATGTTGATAATTCAGATTAAGTGATCAGAACATGAGAATGGCAAAACAATGTGTCTAACTGCCAGACTGGGAAGAAGAGTCCCACTGGAATGCACTCAAATATGACAACAAAGTTTTGGACAGATTTTTATTAGGGAGAGAGATACAACTGACAGTTAGGAATAGAGTTCGGACCAGTGACTGAAAATAGTGTCTTCAAGCTTCCTAATTTTTAATTGGAGTAAAATGTTGCTTATTCAGTACTAGATATCAGATCAGCAGTCTGATCATTTAGTAACAGTGACAGAAACAAGGGTTAAAGTGGCATGGTGATGCATCTATTGAAAAGGCTATGAACACTGTCCAGAAATGTAGAATCATAGAAATAAGAGTAAGAATATGTTATTGAGTCCTGTGAATTAGCGCTCCCATTCAATATAATCATAGTTGACCTTCCAACTCCAAGCACTTTTGTACCCTTTAACATGAAGAGCTATATATAACTTCTTGAAAACATTGTGTTTTCATACGCTTTCTGAGATAGACAATTCCACGGACTGATATTTTCCAAGTACCATTTTCTTGGACTTAATATTATCTGTAATATCTCTTGCTCGGCATGTTTGGGGAATCTTTCCTTTTTCTAGTGATTTAGAAAAATGTTGGCATGCAAAATTGCTGCAGTTCCTTCTCACTTAATGTTATTGCTCAGTAAAATAATGAATTGAATGTTTTGGAAGTTGGGCATGATGTTGGACTGGTTCTTGCACAAGCAGGGGATTTGAATCATGTGAAACATTGAAGGAGGAGGTACCTTGGTCGTGTTCAGTCCTGTTTAAATAGTGTTTAGTTGATTATTTTTGTTCATTTATTACAGTACAAGTCTTACCTTGAAAAGATTGTTATGAAATTCAATTTAATTTGGTAATTGTAAAAAAAACTGTTATAAATCTGTTGGTATTATAGCTAATCAATGGATAACATTAAAAATCCAAATGCACTAATTACTCTGGAAATGAACAGACATGAGTGTGATAAATTTCTTCTTTAACAAATGTTAGCATAAGGGTAATGCATCTATTGATTACATTAAAATGAAAGTTTCTTGTTTCCTTTCATAGCAAATAAAATTTCTAATCGCAAAAGTGAGATATAATATTTTTTTAAATCCCAAGGGCATAATTTTAAGGTGTTACAAAAAAAGAGCTGTGAGGAAAAATGTGCGGATACAGCCAATGGGTCAGATCTTGGATACATTACCTGAGAATGTGGTGAGGATAGATTCAACCTGGCTTTCAAAAATGAATTATCTAACCACAAAGAAAAAAAACTTCAGAGCAATGGGGAAGTCTGGGAGAGTGGAACTAGTTCCTCTTGCAGAGTGCTGATTCTGACTTAGTACATCGAATGGGCCTCTTGCGCTATAAATATAATGATTGTATGATGTTCTTACATTAATGTTCTATTGTTTGGAGGTTATGAATGAGGATTTTAGTAACAAATAAACTGAGGCAGTAGAGAAGGTAGATAGTTGTTATGGTGTTATCTCTTGGTAACCTTTGTAATGGAAAGGATATGAGTTTGCATGCTTAGCTCAGGGCCAAATTGGATTATTAGGATGTGAAAAGCCTGACTCAATCTGAGACATTGCCTTAAGGGAGGTACAGAATCTATGATGAGAATTCTAAATTGATGGTAGGGGCCAAAATTTTTGATTTTTGAATTCCTTATCTTTGATCAGAGATATGTGTGGCTCATCCAGATGACACACTGTCTGAGCAAATGGAGGAAATTTAGGGTTTCAGAGAGGTAGTGGAGGCACAACTGCACAGTGAAGTTAATCTTATGCCTTGGAATAATTTCATTGGGACCATGTTTAGATTCGGAATAGGTGAAATTGCAAGAATGGGGAAAGAAGCCATCACTCGAAATGCATAGATAAGAATACAATCAAACTTGATCAAATTACTTAATGGCACAAGGAAGACAAGGCATTGGATAAGTTGATATGCTCAAAGACTACAGAGTAGGAGAACAGCAATTACACCGCAATCACAATCACGACTTTGAAACATTTCAATGCTGTGACAGTATAGGAAATATGATTTGAATGCCTGAAGCATAGATTGACAAGAAAGGTAGATATGAGAGAGAAAAGGCATTTCAGAAATTGAATGGTCGTTTCAAGGACAGGGGGTTGGGTCACAATATTACAATGATACTAAATCTTGTAATTACATGAACATCGATCAGAACAAACACAAACACTTAAAAATGGAAATAACAAAGGAATTTGATTTGCTTTAATGGTTTCATTTTAAAAGCAATACTGCTGATGAGTCTCCTTTTAAAATTTACTTGGAAGATGTAATTCATTTGCAACCAATTATCAATGCACAAGATCCTTGAGCTTCAAATTGCTATGGGTCAGCAGTACATGCAATATCAAATTTATTCCTCTTCCTAATTAACTGGACTTTATGGCATTGACTGTGCGCAGAAGTATGATTTTTCTGGGTTGTTACCACTAAAGACTTAAAGCTGAAACAAATGAGCTATGCAAATACCTTGCATATAAAATAAGCTGATAAATAGGTCTGGAAATAATGGAAGGATTGCCACTTCAGACCAAATGATATTAGTTGATTTATAATGAGCAATCACTGTAACTACTAAAATGTCCAATGAATCTTTGCCAGGCTTGATGCAAGCAAGCAAGATACAATATGTTTTTCTATTATGAGGTAAGTGTATTAAGGGCTACGAAATCAATGTGAGAAGGTAAATTAAGAAACAAATCAGCCGTGATTTAATTGCATGAGCAAACAGACTTTAGGGGATGCTGCTGTGGATGAATGTTATGGGAATGTTTTCACTCTTCAGGAGTGTCCAGGCTGCACAAAGCTTTTAATTCTCGCCAAGGATGGAATATACCATGTAACAAGAGGATGTAGCTTGCATGTTAATTTTGTCATGCCTCTGTTTTAGTTTATCTACAATACTGCAGGGAAGTGTCTTATGGAGACCAACTACTCACCTTGCTGCTGGAGTTTGTGGGGTCAGGGGAGGGGGGCAGTAAAATAATTTCTGCAGCACCACACAGGCTGAATAAATTCCATCTTTGTCTCCGATTAGATCTTTGTATTGAAGATGAAAATCAGAAGGTCTGATTTGTGAAAAAAGTACATTTGATACTGTTTTTGACCTTCTTATTCCTGCAAATTCCATTGAGTACCAGGAGTGCTGACTCTGATTTGTTGCCAATAACTCTATTTAATATGTTGGAAATAATTAGTAAAGTGTAATATGCAAATACTAAGCCTGATCTTTATCATGCCCAACAGTGCTTGTTCATTTCCCACTAAAACTGGTGATTGCAATTAATTAACCATTGCCTCCCTTATTAGAGAAGTGGCTATTTAGGAAATCATTTTTCAGAACTTACTGATTGCACAACCTCTAGAGATACACCAGCTACAGCATTGCTTTTGGGAAATGGCTGAATCTGGTTACATCGATGATGACTAAGTACAAGTCAATCAAAATCAGTTGGTACAGTAACTGTCAACAAGTAAATCAAATCTCTCTTCTCTGTTTGTATTTGGTAAATATTGATGTACCACATCAATAACTTCACTATTTTCTGGCATGTCAGTGTTTCTGATGAATTATTCCATGTCATCATACCAGTATGCTTTTGAAGTGAACTTGCTGGAAAGAATCAGTGCCACAAAATGTTATATGCTTTTGTTTGCTCACAGGAGACCAATGCTAGGAACTTTCCATTTTTATATCTACATATTGTTGTTGTCATTGTTTGTGCTGAAGTTCTGCATTCCATCCTGAAAGAAACACATTTATTTGTTAAACTGAAAAAGAGATTTGTTTTATTTATTATACTCAAAGAAACTGTTCATTAAATATTAAAAGAATACTTGGCATTTGTTGGTTAAATTTCACTCTGATATTAATAATAAACTTCTTAACAGTTGCATTTTTATGGAACATTGAGTTGACTTAACGTAATTTGATTTATTATTGTCACATGTACAAAAGTGCAGTGAAAAGCATTGATTTGCATGATAATTAGACAAATCATACATTACATTAGTGCATCAGGGCAATAGAACAGAACACTACTCTGTAGTGTTGCAGCTACAGAGAAGGTGCAGAGAGAGATGAACTGTAATTTATGAGAGGTCCATTCATACGTGTGATAGCAGCAGGGAAGAAAGTGTACCTAAATCTGTTTTCGAACTTTTGTATCGTTTGCCCAATGGAATAGGGTGAAAGAGAGTATAACCAAGGTGGGAGAGGTCTTCAATTATGTTGGCTGCTTTCCCAAGGCAGTGGAAAGTTTAGACAGAATCAATGGAAGGAAGACACCTCAAACCAAATAATTTTAATTTTTATATTCAACATTATTATTGCACAACACAATTTCAATGAAATAATAATTGAATTTGTAGTTCATAAATAATTGGATATTTGACAGTTTATTTTTATTTATAAATTTGAAAACTCCTCCAAAATATCAAAAGCAAGATATTGTGAATACTGGAAATATGAAACAAACACTGCAAATGTTAGAAGTCCTCAGCATGTCTAGCAACTTCTTTGCAGAGAAATGATGACTGTTTCATAATACTGAAACATTAACTCTTTTTCATGGGGTCTCTTGCTGTTTTATCTCTGATTCATCACAACAGACATGTGTACAATAATTTGGATGTCACTCCAAAGCAGTTTCTGCTTCACAGTGACAAGTGAAGTTTAATTCTGGAGTATGTATCAAGCTAATTTTAAAGGTGGTTTGCAATACAAAAAAAACCTCAGGGAGCAGAAGCTTTACAGGACTTGGGTTTTATACTATCTGTGGTATAACTCTAGTGCAGTATCAGATAGGTGTTATTTCCACAAAATTTCTTTGAACATCACTGAGAAAAAGATACACATTTTGTTTAATTTTTTTGTCTTGCACTCATCAGTGCACTTCACAAGAATACAAATTCAAGAGAAAAACTAACATGAATGAAAGGAGGATGTTAACTGGCTTGCAAATGGACTCTGGTGGAGCTGTTGCCATGGAGAATGTGCTCGATGCTAAATACTCATGCTGATTTTTAAATTTAGACAATTTGACTCTGCTCAAGACATTGCCCTGCAAAGGACCTGCAATGGTTCATTCTCTCATGCCATATAACTGCTCCTTTTGCCCTTTGAAATTGTATTCTTGCAGAATGTCTTGATGCGTACAAATCTGAAAGCTTGGACAAAATGTGTCTTTTCACAGCAGTACTCCAGTTCTGTGCGAGCAAAAAAACAATTTGCTGTTGTAAATGTTTAGGGAGGATAAGTGAACAATAATCTGCACTTTTAATAGTTTTGACGTGTTGCAGTTATTTGCAAAATGATGGAGGACAAATAGTAAAAAGGGTTGTCTAAAACAGCATTTGCAGTATAACAAGTTCACAAGTTAGATCAGGAAGATTGTGGCTACATCTTGTCTGAGGAATAATCCAACAGATAACTAACATCAAGCTTGGAAAGTTTTATATAACTTTATTTACTTAAGCTGAGAATTTGCAGTTGCATTACCAGCTGAAGTGTCAACTTTAAGAAATACATTTATTTGTGATGTTCCAATCTTGTCAGTTGAACCAGATTGTTCATCTGGTGTGTTCTTTCACATATTATTTGCCAGAACTTGGCAGACGGAACATATTGGAAAAATGAAGTTGTCCACTTTGGCAGGGGGAGTAGAGAAGCAGAATATTAATTATCTACAGAGAGACTGAAGAATGCTTCAGTACAGAGGGGACTCTTCACACATGAATCACAAGAAATTAGTGTGCATGTATAACAGGTAAATAGAAGATGAAAAGACATGGAGTATAACAGTAGGGAAGTCTTTTGACAACTGTACACAGATGGCACTGAGAGAATTGTGAGTAGTATCCTTATTTTAAAGAAGAAAGTACTTACATTGGAAGCAGTATATATATGTGCCTGGCTAATTCCAGAATGAAGTTGTTTTTAAGAGGAAGGGTTGAGCATGTTGGGCCTGTACTACTTTGGAGTTTATAAATATGAGAGGTGATCTTGTTGAAACACAGGATTCGGAGGGGGCTTGATAGCTAAGAGTAGATGTTGAGAGAATGTTTCCCTCATGGGTTAAATCAAGTAAGGAGGCACAGTTTTACAAATATAAGTTCTTCCATTTCAAGACAGGAGGAGAAATTTCTTTTCTCAGAAGTTTGTGAGTATCGCATGAGAACATTAAGGCCTCACATTGTGTTAGCTGCTGCTCACGATGAAGGTTAGTGCCAGCACTTATTTTAAGTGTCGGATACTATTAGCCCTGCATAGTTTAATGTAAAACAAAATCACTTCTTGGTCTAACTAGAAGAATCTGTTGTAGTTAACAAGATATAGCTTATTATGCATTGGTAACTAAATACAGGCTACATTGATATGTTGGATATTGTTGCAGAGACTTTAAGGAGAATCAGATATCAAGCCTTACTCCTTCGGGAACCCAAACTGTTCTACTCTCAAATCAACATGACATTACCTCAGTGTCTGGCACATATGATACTTCTCAGTATTAACTCATTTTGATCCAATTTAGATCCAGAAAACATCAGTTAGCCTTTGAAATCATCTTTCACACAGGGCAATGGAGGCTCAGTGATTTAATACATTCAAGTTTAAGTTAGACAAATGTCTGATTTAGAAGGCAATGAAATTTATAGGGAGGCCTTCCGATAATTTAGCCCATTATGAGATCAGCCCTGATCTTACTGAAGATGGGTCAGACCCAGGGTATGACATACTCCTGATTATAATGTGCTTCCATTGTAATCTAATAATCTCCTGTTTGTCCTCAGTTATCAAATTACCAAAAGTTTATTGAGGTGTAGAGCGCATTCCCAATGAATCAGCTGATCCCTGCACTTTGTGGAAATTAACCCACAGAATGCAAAGATCCAAGATTTTGATAATATTCTGTGTTTGAGACTACAACAATTGGATCACTAAAGTTGATCTTACTGCCCTTGTGTTAGGCCGGTGAAGATTGGCTAGATTCATCCTTTTTGATTTCTCTCAGCTGGCCAGAGTATATGTGAATACTTGTGCAGAGAAGTGAGGGGAACCACAAATAACATGTTCCCCAATCTGCTTGCTGATGGCAATTTAGCAGCTCATCTGCAAAATATGACCACATAGGTCTGATATAATTGCTCATCTGGTTTTAGCTGGAATTAGCACACTACGAAGTGAACGAAATAGAAAGTAGTTCACTTTTAGAAATGGGGCCACCTGAAAACTATTTTTCTGAAAATGACTGCAGCAAAATTTTCAAAAACATGTGGTGCACTGTCATCCACTCATAGAGCTAACCCATTCCTTATGTGTAGATGTGCCAGCTGGCAATACGCTACTCATCACAAACTAATAAATGACAAATTGCAACAGGAGAATCCAAGGCAGATTCCAACATGTAGGGCATCAATGTCTTTGAATGAATTTTTAAATTTTGATCATGCCTAATGGCTCTGTGAAGTAGTTTCTCCTCTGGTTATGTGATCATCCTTACTTCTGGTTTGTACAGGGTATGAAGCCATTGTACTACATTAAAGAAGATCAAAATGCAAATTTATATATTTTCATGATAAATAATGCAAATTTATATAATTAGTATTCAAGTGCTTATTTGCATTTGAATTCATTTTCTGACTCATTTCTCTTCACAAAGGAATGAATATCACTATAACAGCTGTGGTACTTACTGAACCACACTTCAGCATTTGGTGTAGAAGTGATATGTTCTTCGATAATTGATGGGAAGAAGCAGGGTGCAATAATAGAGCAGTTAAGAGAACATTATTCAGGAAAATTTTGTGAAAATTAGACCATTTATTTAGAAGTAAGTGGTAATTATAACACTGTTTTCTGTTTATGATTTTCTAATTTTTGTGTACTGTTTCCACATTCAGTATACAACACAGGTGAAAACAAATTTGCTTTGTATGCAACTTATAACTGAAATATATACATGATTGGGATGCAGTTCAATATCATGCTGGCAGAAGACCTGGATCATTCTGAGAACAGAACCACATTAATGTCTGCAAACTTCTTGACCATGATGTCTGCATTAAAGTCCAAGTCAATCATATATTGATACTACGCAAAGCAAGTGATCTGGATGTGAATTCCACTGTTCTATGGAATTCTCTGGAATTCCACTGCAAACAGCTTCCTAGTGGCAAAATTTTTTGTTTCTACTCTCAAATCCGGGTCAGATTTAAAGATAAACCAACACTTAGAAGGAGCCTCTTAAATTTCTTACCCGTGTGATGATACTACAGTTTTAAGAGATGTGTTTTGTCCCATTTCTTTTCTGAAAAAAAAAAGGTTGAGACGGAGGTCTGGAGAAGTAAATTTGAAGGCAATAAAATGAACAGCTGGTGAGGCTTTGGTTTTTTTAAAAGTTGGGACAACAGCTTGATCAAGCTCCCACAGAACCAGGGTTTTTAGTTTTAGCTTTCTGCAGTTGCTCGGGTCTTGAAGCTGGATGTAGAAGCTTTCATTCCCCTTTCTGTTACAGCTAAAAGCTGACGTTCTCTTCCTACTGCTAGAATTGCATGTTAGTCAACCTGTTTTATTAAATTTGACTAACTGAAGAAGTGCAGAAAATTTCAGTGGACGAAGGAATGTCAGAAGGCAGTTGACAGACTGAAAGCTCTGTTAACCCCTGCCCCAGTGTTAGCCACACCAAAGCTATCGATATGAGTGGTGTTGGTGTTAGTGTTGTATTCTTGCAAGAAGAAGATAAAAAGATAGAAAGACCTATTGGCTATTTTTCCAGAAAATGAAATAATCATCAACAGAAATATTACACAATTGAGAAGGAGACCTTGAGCTTGGTGTTGGTGTTGCAACATTTCAACATTCATATTGCAATTTATATGTCTGAGACAGGTATGTATACTGATCATAACCCCTTAAAGTCTTTGGAAAAAATTAAGCATAAAAATTCCAGACTGTTTACAGGGAGCCTATTACTGAAGCCATTCAATTTGAAAATTATATACTTGGCAGCACGAGAGAACATAATTGCTGACACGTCACAATTCTGAAAGAATATAATGGTGAGAAAAATAAAACTGGACTGAACTGGATTTTATCATGAAGTCTTGCATGCTTAGAGCCAATGTAATGTACATGTATTGTAGATTACTAATAGTGTCAGGCTAAAAGTATTTAAAAATAAAGCCATCTTTATTGATGGTTTGTTAAAGGAATGAGGAGTGATGATACTGAGGTTTTAAGAGATGTATTTTAGAACATAGAACAGTACAGCACACTACAGGCCATTCGGCCCTCGATGTTATGCCGGTCTTTTAGCCTACTCTAAGATTAAACTAACCAACATACCTTTCATTGTATTATCTTCCATGTGCCTATCTAAGAGTCGCTTAAATGTCCCTAAAGTATCTAATGGTACTACCATTGCTGGCAGTGCATTGCAAACCTCCCCCCCCCCCCAACTCTCTGTGTAAAGAACCTACCTCTGCCATCTCCCCTAAACCTTCTTCCAATTGCCTTAATATTATGCCCCCACATGTTAGACATTTCTACCCTGGGAAAAGGTCTCTGGCTATCCACTCTATCTGTGCCTCTCAATATCTTGTACATCTCTATCAAGTCACCTCTTATCCTTCTTTGCTCCAATAAGAAAAGCCCTAGTTCCCTCAACCTTTCTCCACAAGACATGCCCTCCAGTCCAGGCAGCATCCTGGTAAATCTCCTCTCTACTCTGCCTAGAGCTTCTATATTCTTCCTATAATGAGGTAATAAGAACTGAACACAATTGTATTCCAAGTGTGGTCTATCCAGGGCTCTGTGGAGCTGCAGCATGACCTCGTGGCTCTTAAAATCAATCCCCATGCCAATGAAAGCCAACACACCATATGCCTTCTTAACAACCCTATTAACTTGGGTGGCAACTTTGTGGGATCTATGAATGTGGACCTCAAGATCCCTCTCTTCCTCAACACTGCCAAGAATTCTGCCTTTAACCCTATAATCTGCATTCAGATTCGACCTTCCAAAATGAATCACTTCACAGGTTTCCAGGTTGAACTCCATCTGAGTTTAACAAGCTGACTTCTGAGCCCGGTTCTGCATTCTGTCAATGTCCCGTTGCAACCTACAAAAGCCCTCCATACTATCTACCACTCCACCAACCTTTATGTCATCAGCAAACTTATTAACCCATCCTCCCACTTCCTCATCCAAGTCATTTGTAAAGATCACAAAGAGCAGAGGTCCCAGAATGGATCCCAGTGGAACACTGCTGGTTACCAAGCTCCAGGCTGAATACTTTCCATCTACTACCATCCTCTGTCTTTTATGGGCCAGCCAATTCTGCATCCAGGCAGCCATGTTTCCCTGTATCCTATGGCTCCTTACTTTCTGAATGACCCTGTCATGGGGAACCTCATCAAACGCTTTACTAAAATTCATGTACACCACATCCACTGCTCCAGTTTTGTCCTAGTTTTTCTTATAATGAAAATTTGGGTGATGAGCGGTCCTCACGAAGCCAATAATCGAAAGAGTTTGTGAGGAATTAGTTTTTTTCCAATTTGGAACAACGAAACAGCCTGAATGGGTGGTGTCCAGCTCCCATAAACCAAGGGTTTTTTGCTTTCACCTTCAGCCTTTGCTGGGGTCTTGAAGCTGGATGTGGAAGCCCTTGTTCCTCTCTCTAGTATAGCTAAAATCTTGGGTTCTCTTCCTGTTGCTGGAATTGCATGTAAGACAATCTATTTTACTGAATTCACCTTTGCCAAAGGCATTGGATTATGACCTATTACTGCATTGGAACAGTTATTTGTAGTAGTTAAAATATAGATGATTTTGTTAAGGATTTTGATAGTTATAGATAAGCTAATTTTCTTTTTATTGTCTCTATTTGAACTGTCATGTAAAAATAAAGTGTGTTTTGCTTAAAGTTGGGTAGTTCGACCAATTGAATTGCATCTGGATCAGAACACCCTACACTTAACTAGACCATAACACTTTCTTATTTTAAAGGTATTTTCTTAATATATCTTGAGAGTGTTTAATCTGGTCCATGCAATCTATAATATCAAGACTGGTTTGACAAAAAGAAATTGGAGAGTGAGGAACTACTAAATCAAAGCTGCATGGAGCTCTTGAACTGTAACCAACATTTGAGGGGAGAAATAGTAGGTTGGTAGTCTGAATATAGAGGTCTGACAAAAACAAAAGGCATAAAGAGCAAATACAGTGTGGAGAGAGCACAGAATATTCAGTAAGTGACCAACAGCCAGTTTTTGCATGATTTCTTCAGTGTAGTCAAAATCTCTACAACACATGCAGCCAAGGATGGGAGTTAAGAAAGGAGAGGTGCCTGCTAAGGGTACAGTGACAGGCAGCAGTTGTTTGAAGGAGCACTTTAAGGAGCTCTTCAACTGAAACTCAGTCATCGAACATGAGTGCTTCCACCACATCCCATAACATACTAGCCTCCACCACCTCAGCACAACCCTAGTCCAATATAAGTTTCAAAAGGTCATCAAAGGGTGAAGAACCACTAATGCAGTCATTACAGACAGAATTCCTATGTTTATACTAAAATATGGTGGAGAATAGGTAGCCAAATACCTTTCCTCATCTGGAAGGAGACGAGAAGCAAGGGAATCTGAGACATCACACTTGTAACCATCTTCAAGGAATGAGATTAGATTGATTGCCGTAACTCCAGAGTGGTAACTTTGCTGTCTGTAATGGACAAGGGCATTACAAGAATCTTTCTCAATTACCTCCTCCCAGTGGATCAACAGTCTCGCCAGATTTGTTGCAATGTGGATTCCATCTATCAAGAGGCACGTAGGACATAATCTTCACAGCAGGGCAAATCCAAGAAAAGTGCAGTAAGCAGCAGCAATCTCTCTCTGTAAGGCTTTCTTTGTGAGGTCAATGGTCTTCAAATTTCTGTTAACCAGGAGGGATGATGGAGCATCCTCCTCAAATTTATACCTGTAGAAATTCATCACCATTCTGCATCTGATGGACTTCGGCATGCAAGTAATAACCTTCACTCGTGGATTTGCCATGGACCCAACATGAGTGTAAACCGGGATCAAGCAGGCTATGTCATTACACTGTAATGTTCTTTTCTATCCATCTCACCACCACACTCCCTCTTTTCTCCATGAAGCTACTTGCCAACATGGAATTACATTTTAGGATGAGTAGGAAGGTATTCAACCAAAATCACCTCCAGATCAGAACCAAGACCACCCCAATCTCTGTAATCACACCACTGTATGCAATTGTCACTTGCTGCTGCACACTTTGAGGACAGGCTCCAAACCCCCATTGGGCCATGCATAGAAGTGTATGAGAGAATGGCTTACAAGAACTAAATATCTGGAAAGCAATTTTTTCTGCCAGCCTGCTCCCATTGCATAACACTTCATTCTGACAAGCAGGATCCATGGTGAGCCACTGGGCAACATGGATCATTTCATGTGCTTTTGAAGCTCCTGTTGAGAAACTCAACGTCATGTCCACTGTGCTAATGCAACATTTGGATGACTGAAGAAAAGAGTATATAATGACAAAGGCCTCACACCCAACACCAAGCTCATTAAACTATAATGCTCTCTTCTGCCAGGCTACAATGTTGTCTGTCCTCCTGTACATGTCACAGACATGGACTGTGAACAGCATTCAGTTCATCAATTTCTTCAAGATACATCACTGGGAATGCATCTGTAAAACCCTGTAAATCCATGCTGGGATAGATTGCAATAAATATTTTTTATTTATTCAGAGGATGCAAGCATTATTTCTGATCTCTAATTTCCGAGCAAGCAGTTGAGAGAAAACCATATCGCTTAGAGTATGGTGTCACATGTAGACCAGACCAACAAAGAATGGCAGATTTCCTTCCCTAAAGGATATTGATAAACCAGATGAATTTGTATGACAATCAGCAGTAATGATCTAATTATGATTAGGCTAGCTTTTCATCCCTGTTTTTTAATTCAATCTTACCATCTGGCATGGTACGATTTTAACCCATGTTCTCAGAACATTAGCCTGGATTGATAGTACAGTGACATTAGTACTGCTTCCCCTGGCAAATATTCATGTCCTCTCTCAGGCCAACAGCCCTAGCCTTAGTGTCAATAAGTAGGTGGGCCACATTATCCACATACCTGACAGGACCCATTCCCCCCTCCCCCCACAAAAAACAAGCTGTCTCTACTTTGAGCTTCAGGATCATCTTCAAGGCCTCTTGGGGAAAAAAGAATGCAGCACCCAAACTAGAGAAGAAGCATTCCTGCTGATGTCAATTGTTTTAAATTTCTCACAGAGCCAGCTGAAAGGCAAGCATAAGGAGCACAAAATTGTGTCACACCCAAGCATCCTCCACACCCACTACCATCATCTCTCCCATCAATGACAGGGACTGAACTGTTCAGTCACCTCAGGACACACAACACTAAAGAAAAAGAAAGCCATCCTAAATATGAAGGGCCTGCTGAAGAAGATGTAATATATGCACACATAAGGAAGGCAGGTTACAATAACGGGTAAAGCAGGAGGTGCAGAGCATCTGAATAGGAGAGGAAATGAGGTGCTGCAGTGTTTATTCAATAGTAAGGAGAAATTGAGGTGTGGTTGGTAAGAGGCTGCATGTGTAAAGCATTGAATAGAGAGCAAGAGGTTCATTTCCTTAAAATTGTTGACAGGATTTGGTAATGCTGGCTTCACCAGCATTTCCTATCTGGCCCTAACTGTTCTTGTGAAGGTGATGGTAGTGAACTGTCTTTTATAACCACGGCAGTCCATCTGGTGGTCCACCTACTCACTGTTAAGTTCGAACATTTTGACTCAGTGACAGTGAAGAAATAGCAATATAATTTCAGGTCTGAGTGGTGTGTGGCTAGGATAAGAATTTGAAGGTGGTGATGTTCCCATGCACCTGCCACTCTTGTCCTTTGAGGTGGTAGTGATTGCAATTTTGGAAGATTGAAGGAGTTTTTGTGATGAAACTTGGAGATGGCACACAATGATCCCACTGGGCATTGGTAGTGGAGGGTAGTGCTGGAAAAGCACAGCAGGTCAGGCAGCATCTGAGGAGCTGGTTTCCAGGATGTTGATTTGTATGTTTGTAACTCTAGAGAGGTCGTTGGCAAATTCTACATTACAGCTCTTTGTTGTGAACTAGGTTCCCTAGCATTGTATTTGTAATCTCTTACCACACTGATATTTCCCAGATGTTTCTTTCTTTAACACAATAACAGGAGCGCTTTTACCTGGTCCACCAAATGGACCATGCCCCCAGTGTGGCATGGGAAATCCAGGGGAGCAAATGTGCATGACTTCCAACCTTTTGCTGCTTCAGTCACTTTCCATTGTGGCTTTAGCTAGAGTGTGCTTTTTACTTTAAGAAGCACCAGCCGACTTTAACTAGTGTGTGTGAAGCTTGATTTCTGCCCCCCCTTCTCAAACAGGTGTAAAGCCAATAAATACCATAGGCAGTCTTGGCAACATGCCTGGCTCATGATAATGAGCTGCCAACATTAATTTCATGTGGTCTTTGCATCCGTGTGAAAAGGCACCATGTACCCTATGCCCCAGTTTTTGGACATGATTGAATTTCAAAAACCAAATGTCTTGAGGGGAAAGAAAAATCTGTCGATGTTAGAACTTAATGATGTGGAACTTTTATTTTGCTGAAATCATTTGGTTTAGCCACTGACTTTGCTTGCTTAAAGCAGGCTTGCATGCATAAAGCTTGCTGATGTGCATTTTGTAGGACATTGAATTATTGTGGAATATATGAATGAAGAGTTGTCACTTCCAGTAAAATTGGAAGCATACCCATACAGTGGAGTTGAACATTGAAAAGAACAGTGAAATGGCTTCAAAAATATCAAAGTTTCCAAAGGACTTCAGCCAGAAGGCTTGTATTCTTTAGCTGTATGTATAAATGAATTAGGTCAGCTTTTATTCTTTTTCTCTGGAGATGTAAAACAACCAGAAATACTTTCACTTTTTTCCCTGGCCCAATGTTTAGTAGATAAGTGAATGCTTCTCATTGTGAAAACAATGCTGCTAATATGTTTGAATGAAAAATCAGTTCAAAAACTCAGTACTTTACTAGAGAGCTAATTGCATAACAGTATAATTGTTTAATATTAGACTTTATAGGATTTTTTTGCTTCAAATTGTTATCTTATTGAAGCAATAAATTATGTTTACTGTAAATAAATTACTGTGTTTCCAACAGTCATTTCAATCACTCATTTGAGTTCTATTTGAACTAATGTTCTGTTAAATATTCACTATCTACTCTGGACCAACTTCAAAATCAATATCTGTGGAAATTGTTCTGAATAAAATCAATGCTATTCAGACAGTGTAAATTCTTCTCTGTTTCTCCTCCACTTTACTCCACAGAAAGATTAGAAAGGGCCTTGCAACTCCTGTGGCGAGGTGGGTGGATGAACAGTCTGGTTCAACATGAACTTTGCCAACACCACTCAACTGGCAACTGCTCCAGGGCATTTGTCAGTAGGCTGGCCATCACATTTCCACTAATTCCCTCCTGCCCCTGAGGGGAAAATACTGCATGAAGGCTGTGCATCTTCTCTCCAGTGACATGACTAAGATTATGAATTCTACATGAAACCACAGGTTTAATAGTTTAGGCATAAGGGCATGCCACTGTGACTTCTAAAGCAGCATCATCTAATATTTTACATGGTTTAAATGGATTACAGAGATTGAATCATTCAACTTATTTCTAGAAGCCTGATTAGAATTTGCATAATTAACAAAGAATGTGTGACCATGTGCTGTTGATTGCATCATTTTTGACGTGTGCCAAAATCATTAACATGATATATATATTTTGAGATGTCTTGTGCAATAGAAGTTTTTTGGAAGCATATCTTGAAAACATATCACTATACCTTATATTTACCAATGTAGGTGAATGAAAACAAGGAGTTGGCTTAATTTTTTTTTTAAGTACTAAGGCTATGGTTATGACCCCTGCTAATGGTACTACTGGACAAGTCAGACACCAGAATGAAACCTTGAAAACTTAATGTGATTTTTTTTTTACTTTTGTGACCTATCTGGTGATTAGTTATGGAGTCGTGCTCACACAGTGCTACAGATTTTTTATAACAACTGAAGGGGAAGAAAGCCAAGCATTCAAACTATAGAAGACAGTTAGAAAGATTGTAAAACACAGCAAAACTGAGTCTGAACATGCATCTTGATATTCAATTACAGAGACTCGAATCCAGAGAAATTACACTCCTATCTCAACTCTTCAGGGTTGGACTTTACTGATCCCTGACGGTTAATTTGCTGAGGATTGTGAAGACAACCTGCTGACATGAACTTTTCACAAATCTGAGAGCCTAAGTTTTCTTAGTTCTAATAACTTGCAGATTTCTAATCAATCTCGCTCCTGATTTGGCAGATGTATAGATGAGACACTTTTCCTTGGGTAATGGGTCTCTGTACTCCTTGGACTGAAACTAAACTTGCTCCGGCACTTTGCTCTGATACTTTGTGAGCAGAGGTTTTTCAAAAAAGTTTATATTGATAACAGGGGTCACCTGCTGTCTGACTAATGCTGAATTTTGTCACTGTTTCAGATGGATTCTTGGGCCTTTAGTCGAAAAAAATCACTTTGAACACTTTGAAACCCATACTCCAAAAACAACACCTATGTAACTTACTCAATCTTACTCACAATGTATTATTTCATATATTTTGCTCTCCTTTTAGTTATTGGTCTACCTGGATGAACTTAAACATCTCTTTCTCCTCGGATAAATTATTTTTTGCTCCTTGACATTGTTTTACTACTTCTTGAGCCTTTGAAATTTTTTCTTCAATGTTTCAAGCTTACGTAATGTTCTCTGCACATGATTACAAAGATTTGTTTCAATAAGCTAGCCTCTGCAGCTGAGGTCCTACCTGTCCTGACTGGAGCTTCAGTGGCCTTGAATTTGATTAGATGATCAGAGACCTGTTCTTTGCAAGATTGTGGAAACATTTCTCACTCTGTATTTCTTGATGCAAGAAGTTTTTGTGATCACTTTACTGACCACAGAGGTTTCTGAAGCTTCACTTGCTTTTATTACTGACTGGACCAGCAGAGAGTATCTTGCTCTCTATTCTTGGTGGAATCTCTTCATCTGTCTGTGCCTGCAGTTTCTGCTGCTGCATATCCAAAACAGATTCTGTGCTGTAGGTAGACAATTTTACTACCTCTTTATCTTCTTTGAGAAAGGATAGATTCTCGTAGGATAGACTCTTGTTGAAAGGAAGGGGTTTTCTGGAACACACTCTCTCCTGAATGCCGAAATACACAAAGGTTCAGAAATTTCAGATTATAGTAAATTAATAAATTGCCTGTTGGGTTTCCTTCTCTGTAACCATATTCAGAACACACTTGGAACATCCTTTGGTGGCATTTTTGGTGTGCATTTTTTGACCATTTATACCTTTTTGTTTTGAAGGAAATATAGAGACACTGTTATTGAATAGAAGAACTGATGTATCTTTATAGTCTGTTGATGGAAGGGTGTCTAAAACTATATAAGCAACTCCACTTAATAAATAGTTGTGATGATTATGAATGAGACGTAGTTTGCAGCTTTTTCTGTTGCAGCAAAGTGTAGCATCCAGCTGGGCTCTTACTCGAATTCTTGTACCCCCATGCCTCAAAGTTTAATGGAGAATAGTCTGAAGATTTTTGTGTGTCTTGTCACCAGGTAGTAGTGTGAGATCTAAACCCTTAATTGAACAGCAGAAGGTTTTGTTGAAATGCTATGTACAGAGGATAGTAAAAGGAAGCCTTATCAGGAGCACTATAGACTGAGACTCAAGTTCCATGTGATCTGACATGACACAGCTCATTTCACACATACTGAGGGGTTCCACCCTTTTCATGTGCCTTTTGATTTCTGAACTTGGTATCTTTATAAACTAGAAGGACAACTGTCACTGACATATGGGAACACCATCATTTGTGAGTCCCCTCTGAATCTCTCACAATCCTGACTTGTTTGGTATCACCATTAATTTAGTTGCTGGGTCAAAAACCTACAACCTTCCTCCAAACCTGTAACTAAGCAATGTCAAAAAAAGGCCTTCTCAATCCAATTAACCATATTCGATAAAAGAACTTTTAAAAATCCATTTTAACATAGACTGTGTTTACCTTCTATTGAAAGCAACGAATAATAAAATTAGTGTGCTATAAAATGAGTGCCTTTCTCATGGGCATTTCGGGATGAGCAAGTGTTCACATCCCATGAAAGAATTCTCAATATTTCTGTACTTATTTAATATTATCCCTTATAAATTAATGTAGTATTATGTGGAGATGAGAGTTCAACTTTTACTTTCAAATTTTTCGTTGCAGTTCTTCTGAATCAGGACTCGCATACAAAGTCCAACATTCTAAAAATAAACTTCAAGAGGGAGGGAGGTAAGATTAGAGTTGTATCGCATTATACACCTTAAGTATTAAACTCTGTAAAGTCTTTCCACCCCCACCACTCTTTGCTTTATGATCAAGAAAATAATTGCTATGGGAAGAGCAAATTGGTTTAAATTCACATGTGATGTTATTAAATTAGCATTTCAAAGATCAATGAACCTGAAAAAATGACAGGTTACAGCAAAAGTAAATTTGGACTCTGAAAGAAAATTTGGGGTATGGTGGTAAAGACACGTTATAACAAATGATGAAATGTAATAGAGTTATAATAATCAAAACTGAACATTTTAAGAATTATTTACAAAGTTAGATTAACCTAACTTTTAATTTTTATTCATTGTACTTGTAAAAACACAGTGCCTCTGTAGAAAATGGGAGACTATATTATGTGATTGACTTCAAATAAACCTCATGATTATTGTAGGTTATCCAATAAAATAGAATTTGTGCAAGGTATGTTTTTTATTGCGCAGTCCTGTATTTATGATGATAAAAATTATCAAAAGATGAGTTCCAAGAAATGTTTAAAAATGCCCTTAGGGAAATGCAGATATTATTGCATATGTCATTTATTAGTCCATTTTGTGTTTAGCTCTGGTGCATTCTTTTCTCAGAAGCATCGTTGGTGAATTTGTGCATTAAATCCAACATCAATCACTTTGATCAGGGTCTCGCTCAACAAACCCAGCAGCTTCTCGTCCATGTCAGTGCCATATGTTTCTCACAGCTGTTCCAGTATCGCTGATGTTCAAGGAAAAATGTGACTATTCAGTTCATGGCTTGAGTTTCTGTTGGATGATAGCTGATCAGTTTTAGGGTGCACATATACAATCACAAACTTGATGAGTAAATATATGGGTTTAACTCCGTTACCAGGCAAGCCTTTAATTTTGCAGCATAAACTGATCTTTTAGAATGTCTTTTTTTCATTGTTTAAGTAATTTTTGTTTTACAAGAACTGTTTTGGTAAAATTTTGTGCAGTATTGACAGATGGAAACATATACTTCTATTGTTTTTTGCTGTAGAAAGATATTCACAAGCACTTCAAAGAAGCATAGTCAGAGAAACCAAGCTAAACTGACAAGGGGCTTGGTCATTGAGAAGTGTTTTAAGAAGGACCTTAAAGAATTAGAGGGAAAGGCATGAAGAGTTATAGAGGAAATCCCAGAGCTCAGTCTAAACAGCTGAAGGCACAGCCATTGTGAGAGGCAGAGGATACCTAGATTTGACACATGGGTAGCTCATGAAGTAATGTGGGGCAAGAGGATCACAGAGATAAGAATAAGAAGACCATGAAGGGCTTTGAATACAAGGATGAGATTTTGAAATTGAAGTCTGAGAAACTCTTGGACAGTGTAGGTCAACAATCAAGTGAACGGTGAACTGGAGACAGTGGCTTAGTGGAAATAACACTGGCCCAGTGATACAGAAACACAAACTAATGCTTTTAGGAGTGCACTGGGCCACCATGCTAGCTGGTGGAAATTTGAATTTGAAAAAAACTGGAACTGAAAGTTCATCTTAACAATGGTGACCATGAAACAATAGTCTTCTTGTAAAAACCCTTTGGTTCAATAATGTCCTTCAGGAAAGGAGGTCTATCATTCTTACTCATTTTGACTTGGTGTGACTCCAGACCCACACCCACTGACTTTGTAATTGACTTTGTAACTGCTCTCTAAAATTATTCTAGGAAAGGACTGCAGTTATACATTGGATTCATATGCTGGTCTTGCCATTTTGATCAAGCAATATGGAAACTGTAAATCATTAGAATTGTCAATTCTGTAAATGACAAAGACATGGTTAAGACTTTTAGCAGCAAATTAGATGAGGCAGAGGTGACGATGGGGTTTGATAGGGTGGTGCATATACCTGGCCTTCCTGATAAGGTGGATATAGTTCCTCCAGATCAACTATGGATCAAATCATATCACAAGCTTGTGAACGGTCTGACTCAACTTGAGACATAACCATAAACTGAATGGAATAGTTGTCAAATATTTTTGGCAGGGATCACAAATAACTTATTTTTCAATATTTAACACAATGAAAATGCAACGTATCTGGATCTGGAGTTTGTACAATCAGTCTGACAACAGAGAGGCATCAGAAGTCAAGGCTGGAGGGAGATGGATGATGCTGACATTCATGAGCCCTGACCCCATCTCCTCTGTTGCTTTTGTCATGCACACATGGCTGAAGATGATAAAGGGTCAAAAGGTAGATCCCATTGAAGTAATGGCATGGAGAGAATCAATTGCTGGACATGTATAGCCATGAATAGATTGAATAAATTGGATAGGATGATATTGGATTACCTTTGCTGTTTCTTGAGATATGTAGGAAGCTGGATTGTTTCTTTTTAATGGCACACTGTGAATTATAAGAAAGCCATGGTAAAGTTATTATATGGACATTTTTAACTCTTCCATCCTGTTTGAAAGTGGGCAGACAAAATCTGTCAATGTGGTTTACTCTCTCAGTTTCCAGTATCCCTGTGGAGATTCTGAATTTAAACAGCAGTTGATTGGATTCCTAGTAAGTATGCAGATTGGGTTCTGATGATGTAATTGGAACCTGACTCTTTCTGTCTGTGGAAGCACTTTTTGTTTCTCCACCAGGTCAACCCATCAGGAGGAGTTGGAGCCAGAAATAGGCCTTTTGTGTCCTTCCTTGTGGGATCAAGAATAGCAGATATGAAAGGTCCTCCCAAACCTTTTTCAGCAACATTTTCCTGTATCTCTGACTGTTCATTCAGTCCTAGTTTCTCATGCTGCTTACAAACAGGAGGCTGGTGAGTTGAAAGTATACTCTTTTTGACTAATTGCAACTGAGGATAGGACCATATAATTTCAGCCACATGTATTGTTCTCCTGGTACAACTGGAGCTTGGTGCTCTTATATCGATGTTTCGTTTCTGCACTCTATTTTTATCTTGCTCACTCAGATTTTATCTTCTATCCTTTCAATTTTTTTTCTTCTGTGACTACTTCACATTTTTCTTGCTTTGTCAATATAATTTTAAATGATCACTCTTTCCATTACTGTTTGACATAATCTATCTCTCTGTGTCTCTCTCTCCCTCTCTCTCTTCTCTCTCTCTCTCCCCCACTCCCCTAATATCACTGGTGTTTCAGTGATGCTGTGCCAATGTTCTTTTCTTTGGACTTTTATTTTTCACTCGCTAGCGTACTTCCAAATGTGATCTGGAACTGGTAAAGCAGGTTATAATTGAGGAAAGACACAGGATACTGAGGGGTGAGTAATACTGAAGGGTGAGTAACTGATCTCCAGCATCTGCAGTCCTCACTTTCTTCTAGGTGAGTAATTCAAGCCTTGCATATAAATCACAGTTTTTGCAGAAAGGCCTAAATGTGGAAGGAGCTCAGTCAAGCTTTTATTGCTTTCCCCTACTTTCATATCAATGGGTGCAGAAAATTTCAGAATGAGTAGGTGAACCAAGCACTCTACAAGTGGTAGTCAAATGAAACACAGATGAGAAAGATTTGGTGAGAACAGAGAGTCAGGAAAGGATGAGGGACAATAAAGTGTGTAGAGGTCCAGGAAGAATTGGAGCAGGTGAATGAGCTAATGAATAGTAACCACTCAGAGTGCTGGGAAAATTTGAACTGTGCGGGAAAAGAGTGGACATGTAGAGAAACAGATAGATTAAGAAGTATTGCCTTCACCCTGGATATCATCATAGCAGTATGAATGTGATTTTTCTTTTATAATGTTCTACATTTCTGACAGTAGAAAACTTGAACATATTGGATAGCTCTAATTTAAATAGCATATCCTGGCCAGGGTGTCTGGAAAGTGATAGGGTATGGACGAATAAGGGCAATTGAGGACACACCAAGGCACACTTGAATGTAGGCTGGATAGAGTAGCAACAAGTGAGCATCTATGGTAGACCAGCAGGAGGTGGTGCGGTGGAGGGCAGTCTGGATGATGGAAGGGGGAAAAGCACAAACTAGGTGGATATCTGGAATGCTTGGGTGTGGAATATCACCTCATCCGAGCAGATGCAAAAGAGGCGGAGGAGATGGGAAAATGAAATGGAGTTCTTTGCAGGATGCTGAGTGGGAGAATGCGTAGTCCAGATAGTTATGGGAGTGTGGGTTTATAAGCTACCTGGGCTACACCACTACCCAGTATCCTGCAAGAACTCCATCCTCCTCTCCCAATTTCTCAGCCATCCACTGCACCTCCTCCATTCCCTGCTCCATTGCTCTAAAACCACCCAAACGCAATAAAGACTAAATGTAAACTTAGGGAACAGTTCGCAAGGGTTGACTGGACCTTCCAGTCACCGCCCTTTTTCATTCCCCTTCCCTCTCCTTTTCCAACATGACCATCTCAGCCTCCTCCATTACCACAATGAATCAGATCGCAAATTGGAGGAACTTCACCTCATCTTCTGCCTGGACAGCCTACAGCCCGAAAGACTCAACATTGACTTCTCAAATTTCAAATAACCTCCTTTTCCAACCCCCGACTCCCTTCCCAGCCCCTCCCCCTCCCTTCCATTCCTCCCTGCCACTATCCAGATTCATCCCTCCCATTGACCAACCAGGTCGTACCCTCTACATGCCTTCACCTATCCCCACTTCACCACCCTGCCCCCACCACCCCCTTTAACTGCAGCTTCGCTTTCACCCACCACCAGTCCTGAAGAAGGCTTACACCCGAAACATCGACTTCTCCACCTCATGATGCTGCCTGCCTTTCTATCACAGACTCATTAAGCAATTGATTGTTATAGTCATATCATCCAAATTAAACCTTCCAGATAACGTCCCATGCACCATGATAACCATCCTGGATATTTCCTATTCCATTAACAGGAAAGTCCCACCTGAAGTGGCATACACTAGAGAGGGAATTTCTCTGGGAGTCTTCATTATTAGCTGTGGACCTCACCACATGTCTCAATATAAAATGCAATTTGAGCAAGGGTACCTTTGCCTCCCTCCCCAGTATTCCTCCATGCTGAACAGCAATTGAAAGATGCATATAGGCTGCAAGGGTCACAGCGTGGACCCTGGGTGGGGTAATCGACCCAGCATATGAGTGCACAAGTTAACGCTGTTTAAAAAAAATCAAGTCACCTGATTTTCTTTTTCTTGGAAAACTGTGCACCCAAAAAACAAGTTGTCACTTTTACTGCCTTGTGTAAAAGGCCAGTCGCACAGTCAGCATCCCAAAGCATTTTGAGCAAAGGCATGGTCATAATGATTAATTTTTCAGGAGGTTTTTGTAAGCCAGTAGCAATATAAGGAGGATTAAAGAAGGAACTGTATGAGAATTGAGTTGATACAGGAGAAATCTTGGCTACCAGAGGAATGAACGTGTGGGGAAGATCAGGGGTTAGTGGTCACAGCAGTCTGAACTGGAGGATGAAAAGTCTCAATCTGGAAACTCATATTGCAGCAACTGTAGAAGAAGTCAGTTCGACTGCATTTGTAGATAAGGATTTGGAGCTTAGTGCTCTAGGGAAACAAGGAAATCTTTGAACATTAGCATAACGCAATATATGAGTAGTATATCATATAGGAAAGAATATGGCAAATAATGTTGAACTAAAATGTTTTCTCTTGGACATTTTCTTCTTGGCAATATTTTACTGAAGGAGTTGAAACTTTATAACATCAAACACTGTTATGCTCAGACTTGTTTCCAAATACAACAAGCAGGAGGCTAGGAGAACACAGCAAGCCAGGCAGCATAAGGAGGTGAAGTCAACGTTTCGGGTCGAACCATTCTTCAGGACTCGGGGTGGGTGTGGGGGGGAGCTGCCGATAAGCCGGGGCTGGGCTGGTGGGGTGCATGGGGCCAGGGTGTTGAGGTGGGGATAGGTGAAGACAGTCAAGAGTGTGGTATTGGAAAAGCAGAGCAAGTCAGGTGGCATCTGAGGAGCAGGAGAGTCAACGTTTTGAGCATTAGGTCTTCACCAGGCTCTTTTGCTGGAAATGTCAATTTTCCTGCTCCTCAGATGGTGCCTGACCTGCTGTGCTTTTCCAGCACCACACTCTCAACTCTAATCTCCAGCATTTGCAGTGCTCACTTTCGCGTAGGTGAAGACAGGTAGAGGGAATGACCTGGTTGGTCAATGGGAGGAATGATTCTGGATCAGTGATGCTGGAAGAGCACAGCAGTTCAGGCAGCATCCAAAGTGCAGTGAAATCGACGTTTCGGGCAAAAGCCCTTCATCAAGAATAAAGGCAGTGAGCCTGAAGCGTGGAGAGATAAGCTAGAGGAGGGTGGGGAGAAAGTAGCATAAGCAAATGTGGCTGTGGAACCAAGTTTGTTTCCAGTTGGTGGCAGGGAGGAGTGGAAGGGAGGGGAAGCAGCTCAGAAGGGACAGGATGGGAGGAAAGGGAACTCATTTAGTATTCCAATTTCAAATAACCTCCCTTCCAATTCCCCAACTCCCTTCCCAGCCCCTCCTTCCACTCCTCCCTGCCACCAACTGGATTCATTCCTCCCATTGACCAACCAGGTTGTACCCTCTACCCTATTTTCACCTATTGCCACTTCATCACCCTGCTCCCACTGCAGCTCCCCCATACCCACCCCGAGTCCTGAAGAAGAGTTACACCCGAAACATTGACTTCTCTACCTCTTGATGCTGCCTGGTTTGCTGTGTTCTCTCAGCCTCCTGCCTGTCTACTTGGGATTCCAGCATCTGCAGTTTTTTTTTGTCTCTAACCTAATTTACAAATGTAGCAGTTTGAAAGAAATTTGAAACTAATTAAAAAAAACAGCAGGCATCTGGGAACCTGCAAGTTCAGGTTTGTGGTGAATTGATGAAATTTAATGGGAAATACTGTTAAAGGCATTTTAAACGCAAAAAAAAACTATCCTGTACAGGTGTGTTTGAATTACTGTTGTTGTTGCAGTAACCACTTATTTGTAAGTTATGTGAGTTTCAATCTCTTTGATATTTTACAAATTATATATTAAGTCAGAAGGTAAAGCTGGATAAGTCTGAGCAAGGTCTTTTGAAGTTGTGTAGTGTGTTAATGTACTACATTTGAAAATCACAAGGAGTAATGCTCACAGTGATCTGATCAGTAAAATGTACATGAAGTAGGAGGTGTACAAACTGGAAACATAAAACCAGGATCTCAGACTTATCAGCTTTAACATAGAAAGCATGTCATTGTGAATGGGTTAAATTAATTGATGTCTGAAAGCTATTAAAATAAATGGACTTGGTTCAGGAGTATTTCAACAGAAGTGGGACTTCTTTAAAAGTGTAATATTGAGCATGCAAGATAAGTACACAACAAAATATTATCAAGGCCATTCTAAACAAATATATCTTTAAATGTATTGGTCGGAAATTTAAAAATAAAACAAGTGAAAATTACCTCTTTCAATATTTTAGAGAGAGATTGAATTTCACCGAGATGAATTCATAATATGTCCTGGATACGTTAGAAGTGTAATCAAAAGAAAAATAGATACCTGGAAAAATAGTGAGCCAGCTGAAGTCAAACAGCTTTAAAATATTCTGTCAGTATCCAAACAATAAGAGGTTATTCAGAAAGTCCATAAAAAACTTAAATAATATATTTGGGTTGAAAATTAAGGGTGAAATCAAATTGGGAAATATTGTGGATCATCACTTTCTCCAAATATTCATGACAAAAAGAATAGGTAATAAATTTTCCTTAAGTTGAGAGATTCTATGCAAAATATGCAATTCATATATTTATGATGGAAATAATTGAAAGGCTGCCTGGATTTGAAATGTATAAATCTCCAGTCGATCATTCTATTCTTTTTCAGATTTGCTTACTTATTTTAGTTCCTTGAAAATACAATGGATGAAACTTGTGAAGCACTGATAATTTGGGAAGGGATCAGTTTTCACTGAAATATTGCTTAGTTGGATGCATGCGAACATAGGAGCCATTTTCACAAAGCAGGTGGAGAATAAAACAGAAACCTGCTGGTCTTAGGTGAATTATATATAATACCATTAATAAACATTGGAAATAGCTTCATATACCCCTTTATCAATCTAGCTCTCTAGATGTTCCCCAAACCTTTCTCATTGACCAAAGCCTTTGACTGATTATCTCTTCAAGTGGCTTGGCATCCCATTTAGTTTTATAACAGCACCATTCAAGGGACTCTTCCCTGAGGTGACACATAGACTGCAAAGTTTGGACTAGGTAAAAACAATGACTGCAGATGCTAGAAACCAGATTCTGGATTAGTGATGCTGGAAAAACACAGCAGTTCAGGCAGCATCCAACGAGCAGTAAAATCGACGTTTCGGGCAAAATCCCTTCATCAGGAATACAGGCAGAGTGCCTAAAGGGTGGAGAGAAGTTTGAACTGTTTACATGTTGCATGGTGATATTAATTCAAGTGGCAAGGTAAAAATGTTAACCATATATCTTTCTGCCCAGAACTTAATTCTGGTAGAGGTGAGACGTTACCAGGTTGAGACATGTCATCATCATCACTCTGTCAAAATAAATGTCCTTCACATTCAAAGCTTATCACCAGCATGGGCTGAAGATTCCACCCAGTAAACACTACCAACAGGATGTACAAGATCGATTGAATAGAAAAAGATATTCATATTTACAATAAATTGTGGGACTATGATCAGATAGAATGGGCTGTAACTAGTAAAGGATCAAATTGAAGATTAAAGATATAAAGTTTTCCTGTTGACCATTCCTGTCGACCATTGATAACGTGCAACATCAAAGCTTATTGAGAAAACAACAGTGTGTCCAGAGGAATATGTCAGGTATAATATTTTAATCTTGATATTAGGTTGATTGATTGGTAGAAACTAAGAGAATGCAGAAATGGGTTACAGTCTGAATTGCAGGATATGATAAGTGAAATCTGCATATGTTGAGGCCTTAACCTATGATAAGCGAATTGTCTGACTTAGATGAGGGAACCAAAAATATAGTCACTAAATACGCTAAAGAGATATAGGTGAGAAAATACATTGTGAAGATGTGAGGGAATTTGTAGTCAGATATAGAAGAGAGGTTGAGTGAATAGGTGAAAATATGGCAGATATGGCAAATTCAGAATATTACTCAAGTGGATAATGACTGGAATTCTGATGTGTAGGGTGATCTAGCTGTTCTGGTGTTGGAGTGACAAAATGTTAGTCTGCTGCTACAACACATTATAAAGGCTAATAGGGTGCTATCCTTTACTACAAGAAGAATTGAACATAAAAGTAAGGATGTAATGCTTCAGTCAAACAGAGCATTGATAAAACCAAATCTGTCATACTCTTATATTTAAGAACAAATGCAATTGTGTTGCAGGTGGCTCAGAGAAAGTTTATGAGATTGAAAGCTGGAATTATTTGGGTGTGTTGTGTGGAGAGGTTGGACAGCATGACCATGCTTTCCCTGGAGATCAGAAAAAATGACTTGACAGCACTGTGTAAGATTCTGAAAGATCTTAATGATATAGGCATGGAAATTATGGTTCTTTGTGTGTGTGAGTCCAGAACTATGGGACATGGTTTTAAAAAAAAGGTGCAACTCTTTTCAGACAGAGATGAAGATAATGTTTCTTTTCCTGTCAATATTGTGCGATTTGGATGACGTGGAACTGGGATCATTAAATACTTGAGGGTGAGTTAGAGACAAGTGGATTAAAGACCAGTGGTGGTACATGGCAATGTGAAATTCGAGAGCCAAACATATTAGCTACAGTTTCATTGAATAGTGGAGCAGGCTTAAGGGTCCGAAAGTCCTACTTTGGTTCCTACTTCTTATATTTGCACACAGCGTGACCAACATATGAAATTAGGTTCTATTTGAGTGGAAATGCAAAGTTTAACAAAACGTTAAGCAATGTTTTTGAATCAATTTGATGGTTCAACGAAAAGAACTTCAACATTTTCTGAAATGGACTTATTAATTTTGTGCAAATGACCTTTCTCATCTGTAACTTTTCTGTAATTTATGACTTTCACATAAATAGTTGGCTACTTAGGTGAGTATGAATATATGAACATATGAACAAGGAATAAGAATAGGCCACTCAGTCCTTTGTGGCTAATCTGCCATTCAATGAGAATCTGATTTGATCTTCACCTCACCTCTACGTTTATGTATGTTTTTAACAGTTTTTCATCCCTAGAATCTATCCAACTGTACCATAGAGTCTGCATCTGTTGTCTTATGAGGAAGAGCATTCCAAAGATTTGGAATGACCACCTTATAAATGCTATTGTCCAAAGAAAATGGTGTCTGAATATGTATAATTAACATAACTACTTGGAATTGTTGTTTACAGATATTTAAAAACTTTAATATAGTTTATATTTTATTTGTTATAATGTATCAAATCAGTAATTGGTCATTGCTGTAAAACATTGATGTGGAGGTGCTGGTGTTGAACTGGGGCGAACAAAGTCATTTCAATTAAACCTGTTGGACTATAACCTGGTATCATGTGACTTCTGACTTTGTGCAATAAAAAAGAAAATTCACACAGTGAGTTGTTAGGTTCTGGAATGCATTGTTTGAAAATGTGAGAGGGAGATTCAACTGAGTCATTCGAGGGAATCAGGTGATGATTTGGATGGAAATAGTATGCAGGGATATGGGGGAAGGTAGGAGACTGGCACTAGGTAATAGGACGAGAGCAGGCACATTGGGCCAAATAGCCACATCCTGCACTTTAACAATCTGTATTTATAATACATTAACTTTTCCTTCTCATTTGCTTTGTTTAATGGTACATCCTAGACTACCAATATTTACATAGCAACTTTTAATATAGTGAAATACTGGAAGGTACTATACAGACACAGTTAAATAAAATTGGACACCAAGCCACTAATAAGATGTTTAGTCAACAAGTAAATAACTAGAATAACTAAAAGCTTGGTCAGATAGATAGACTTTAAGGAATGTCTTAAATGAGGAGCTAGAAGTGGAAAATTTCAAAGAGCAAGTTCCAGAGGTTGGGGCTGAGGCAACTGCCAGCTCACACATCAGTGATATAAGTAATTGAGTCCAGAACACACAAGAGACCAGAATTGGAGGAGTGGAGAGATTACTGAGGGACGCAGGAGGGTACAAGTCATACATTTTCATTTTTTTTTAAGAGCCAATATTTACTAAATTACCCTTCTTAATAATATTTGCAATTATTGCCTGATCAATTCTGATAACACAAACATCATAAGATGCATGTTAATATCTTAACACTTAGTGTACTCATTTTTGCAAAAATATCAAGCGTTGTAGTTTCAGATTAAGATCACTTTTGATCCTTTTTTTATATATAGCCTACTTCCAAATATTCTGGTTTTAACATAATAGATACATCTGCACATTTAGATATTTTGCTTGTAATATCTTTATAAATAAGTACAATCACTATATGACTGACATACTCCAGGAACTAGTCCTACAATTCCTTCTTTATCCATTATCCAGTTAGAACTGCTACCATTAATCATTGTTTTACATCTAGTATGATTTAGTCAATTTGTTATCCAATGTATTATTTACCCTCATATTCCCAAAAAGGTCTCATTTTAGGCATAGATCTCAAGATGCCTTATTAACTGTTTTCTGAAACTCTGGTTACAGAGCATCTAAAATAGTAATGTTGTTAAACTCTTTTTTTCATATCATAAATGTCAAGGTAACAGGCATTATTCCCCAGACCATGTCCAAGACTTATGTTAACAATTGGAACAACTTCAACTATTGTATAATATTCTGGTGCTATCTCTGCATTTAATGAGCTGTGAAAAATTCTAGCCACAGCTCTCTCTCTTTTTCTGCCCCTCCAATCTCTATGTACACTTCAATACACTGCATGCCGTGCTGTTGTCTTATAAATATTCAAATACTCAAGTTTTTTTTTAGTAGCTGCTACATTTCTATTCTTCCTCTGCTTTTATCTTACATTTTCTTTTAAGCGTGTATTAATTTTGGTTTCTCTCTTGCCTTATGTTGTTCCAATTATTCCTATTCTTCCTGCACTCGATAAATTATTTGAACAAATGATTTTTGTGCATTGAAGGTTTTCATCTTGTACTCACCAGAACAGATGTAAAAATAGCAAATTTCAGAGAATAACAATTCATACCATGTGAGAAACAGATATTGATAGTCTGCTGACTAATACAGATGAGATGAGCTTTTGGCACGAAGAATGCATTGGGTTCAGTTGCCTTTTAGGCTTTTTTTCAGATGATAAAGGCACAATGCTTGGACATACTCTTTCTGTTCAAAGAGGACTTGGACATAGCAGGACAAATGGTGTTCTCTAACAGGGTCCTGGCATGAAGCAAAAATGTTATGCCACCTGACACACAAACAAGTAATATCTGTGTTGTGTGATATCAGATATGTAAGCTTTCTTTCACAACAACCGGTGGATCCTGTCAAACAGCAGAACACTTCACCATTCTGCACCAGCCTGTGTTTGTAATACTCAGAACATAGCCTTCAGTATATGAATGGGATTCCACAATCAATCAGTCCTTAACTGAACAATCCTGAGCATGATAGGAATTGTACTAATAGCATGTTTAAATTAGCCATCATGCTGTCTATATGATTATTATGCTTGATAGAACCTTTATATATGCACACACATGGTTCTGCCTTCTGTAAACCGAAAGATTATGTTCAGGCATCATACCTGTTTTAATGAGACAAAGACATGGGTTCCTCTGTCCCTGTTGCATTCCCCATGACAATGCCTTGACAATCAATTTTCTTGCATTTCTTCATCGAGTTTAAGCAAAAGCTTAGGAATTAACTTTAGGAAAGCTGAGGAATGAACTATTTTCTACTGCATTGTCGATGGCAATATAACTTACAAGCTCATCAACACCCTTTTCTAAAGCGTTATAGATTTGGTATTCGTACATTCATCCTAATGATTGCAAGATGAAAAGCTTCAACGGCATCTCTTTTTTTTTAGCAATAATTTTTCCTTCAGTTATATTAAATAATCCAGAATGATTTCACTTACAGACCTGATATGGCTGTTATTAGCCTGACTATGTTAATTGCATCTTGGGTAGTAGATTTCAATGGAAGCAAATTGAAGTATAGAAATCAGGATCCTATGAAAACATTTGAAACTGTGATTTTCATTGAATGGGTGAGTGGCTGTTGGGTGTAAAACTTCAAGGCTTGACTCAGGCATTGATTTATTGGAAACATTTTTTGAAGGGTACTTCTATCATAGTAAATGGATGCTGTTTGGAGATTTTTCTTATATATATTTATATGTTCTCCTTGATTAAGCTTTGTGGGTACTATTTTTTATAATTGTTTTCAATGCTCAAAAAACAACTCTGCACCTTCAAAGTTATTTGTTGGCTTTGAAGTGCTTTGCTATATCTGGTGGATGTGACAAAACTGAATATAAAACAGGACTTTACTTGGTTATCCAACTGCTGTATTTGTACCCTGCTCCAATCAATTAGAGTTCTTCCTCTCCAAAACAAGAACTCTGGTGTATGTAATCTGTCCTTCCTCTCCAGGCTCTGTCTATATCAAAAGGATCCTCAGCTATCTACAAAATCAATGTCACCCTATGTGCACTGTCTTGAAGCCAATTATCCTGTTTTTTTTTCAAACACTCAGTTGGAAATAATCCAGCTACGAGCATCTTTTAGGATTCATGCTTCCAGCATGTCTACGAAACATTTAAAATCTCCTTTTTTGACATTGTTAGTTTTTTCTTGAGATACTTGGTCTTGGAGAAAACAAAAGGATTGTTAGTTGCTGTCATGCTCTGGGTTTAAATATATCTTCTGAAATAAAAGTTACTTTCTGGTTTGTAAGAATGCTGCATGGTCTGAGTTTGGGCCGGTTTGCACCATCTTATGTTAGGCATTTAAACTGCCCATTATTCTGGGGAACAGAGCAATTGCTCTTTGAACAACTATAATTAGTGTAGGAAATGAAACAGTTCATGCTGATTGAGGAGGAGATTCCCTCCCGTGGTTGCAGTAAGAAATCTGGCTAAATAAAACCAGTTCAACAAAATACAACTGTCGTCAAATTTCTCCAGGACAGAAGATCCAATGTGGAAAAGCTCCATAGATGCTGGGTGCCTGTTTAATTCCAGTATTTCCAGTTTGTACTCCAACAGTTTAATTTCCTTTTTATTCTTCAATGGAAAGAAAGGGCAAGATTTTGTTGCATATCCTTTGACCCTCATGTCTTGCTGGGACTTTTTCAGAGGGAGATTAAGAGTCAATTGCATTTCTGTAGGACTGAAGAGACATTTAGGCCAGTTTGGGCAAAGATGGTGGATTGAACCAGATAGTTTTAATGTTAATTTATGACAGTTTCCTGGTCACCATTCCTGCAACTAAATTTCCATTCCAGAATTATGAATTGAATTTAAATACCACCAACTGCCGTGGTGAGATTTGAACTTGTCCCCAGTGGATCACCAGTTCAGTGATGTAACTGTTTTCTACTGTTCCCCCAACTAGCATTGGACACTACTCAGTGCGTTTATTGTGATCGCTCACTGACTAACCATGTCTATCAGTTTGGACTCTCATCTAATATTCATAGTTTCATCACCTTCTCACACGCTTCACTCTGTTGCAGGCACAGTAGACTGTAACAATGAGGAACCACTATCACACAATCTCATGCTTTCTGCCACAAGCTCAGATACTGGCATTTGAGCACCCTGTAGTCAAGACAAGTAACACAGCTGGCAGAGGTATCAGCTTGCTGCAGGGCAAGTTCATTTATAAGATCTGCTTCAGAGGACTTAAATGAGCATTTCAATGGGACAGGCGACTGAATAAAGCTAATGGGTAAATGCACCAAAATGGTTGAAGCATTGTCAGCCTGGTAGAAGGCATGTACAATATCAAGAAGTATATCACCTTTGCTTAGGGCTTTTAGATAATTTGGCATCTAAATCTTCTTTCATGGAAATGATAACCAATCTTATTAGTACGGGGGTGAACCTGCCTGTGAAGCCATTTTTGATGACTAATTTCTCAGCTTCTAAAGCGGCATTAGCTGAAACCTCCTGATATCTGGGTCCTGTAAGGGAAAACCAGTGTCCCAATGGTCCACTAATCTGTCCTCAAACTGAGACACCTCCACCCCAGAGCTGGAAAGCAGGGCAGAAACTTACACCACTCTCAGGGTAATCACTTCCTTCTTTTCCTTATCATTACCATTCCGCTGATGCTCTTTATGTATGTCAGCTAGCTAGCTCAGACTGCTGTTGCATGTGCCAAGATGCTGAGATCTAAAGCCAGACATTCTAAAATTGAAACTGTAAGAGGTTGTTCTCCCACAAAATGTAGCACCCTCCCATGAAATGTGTCAGTCTTCCACAGTGATGTTGCAATGATTGCTGTAGAACTGCATAACAGCAATAGGATGTGCAGAGGTGTACAAAAGACAGACAATAAAAGAATACACAAGGGTGATAGTTGGTAATAGTACATCATTGTGTGATTTGATTTATCAATTTAGAATATGTATCTAGTGCTGAATTTTATTTTTGCATTGAAAACAATCAGCAGTGTGATATTCAATGATAGAGGGAAGATCAGATATGTGTACATTGGTGAGTGAGGAATGACCATTTTTTCCTGTTATTTTAATGAGTTTATCCTATTTAACTCAAACAGAAAGGGACTGTATTGGCTGTCTTCTCCATTTTCATCTGCTGCTTCCTCCTCCTTATTCTCCTTTAGTCTGTTTTGCCCTGAGTTGCTCATTGCATAGTTGCTTAATGCGGTTAAGTTGAAAGTGTTAGGCGATTTTATCACCGTAGACGAATGAGTCCATTAAATAAAGTAAGCAGCTTAATAGGATTGATCCATACTCTAAAGTGGTCAATTTGTTGTTAGATGTGACCTTACTGGAGAAATGCATCACTTTTAAAGGTCTTGTAATTTCTTCAGAAATTTAAATATTTGTGTACTTGAACACTAAAATATAATTGACAATTAGTAAAGCACTTGCTGCAGTGTGAAGGTTTAACATCATGCCAATGCCATTCACCATGTTACTTAGCCCAAGTCACAGTCAACTGAGAATTGTTTTTTGAGAAATAATTGTATCTTTTCATTATTTGAATCCATTTATGATTTAGCTAGCTAAAGAGTTCTTGGTTTAGGTCTGATTCCATGCATGTGAATTTTCTGAGAGTTCAACCCCAGAGTGCAGTTTGGATCAAAGCTGAATTCCGGTGCATTTATAGCCATTGTCAAGCTGACTCCACAACCAAATCAAGATCTGAGGCTAGATTTTTATCAACCATTTGGGAAGTGCGAGTTGGGCCATTTCCTAATGATGTGTTACCATTTTCTCACAGTCCAATTAGCCAGTTTCATTCTCTGGGTGTCAGGTGTCGAATGAGTTAAGACAATTGCCTCTAGAGGCTGATCGGAGGTGGACACAGGACCAGCAAATGATGAAGCTGGCAAGTTAGAAAGCCCACCTTCATTTATTATGACATGTGTACAGTCTAACCAATGGTTGTTAAAGCACTGCAGCTCACATCTCAGCTCAACACTTTTCTACCTAAACTCCATTCCTATTCATCGTGGCAGTTATCGATTGTTGCAGGCTGAACAAATATACGATTGCCTCATGATAAATGCTCATTTGAACATCAGAAATGATCAGTGGAGTTGAGCCAGGTAGCAAGTTGGCTGTGCGTAATTGACAACCAATTACTTTGTGATAATTTGATCTTTTGTAGAGGTGTTTTTTTTAAAAAAAAGCATGTGGGTTCATTTGGACAAAATTACAAGTTTCAAAAGGTATGGGGAGAAAGAAGGGACTGAAGTACTGAATTAGATGATTAGCCATGATCATAGTGGAGCAGGGTCAAAGGCTTGCATAGCCAACCCTGCTATGATTTTCTATATTTTTCAATGGAAATTTCACTCAGCATTTAATTAACAGTTTCATGAGAAGACATGAGGAAGAATTTCCTTCAAAGGTGATATTGAATGCATGATTGACATGCTCATGAATTAAGCAGGAATAGTGACTTGCCAGTATTGTTATATGGGTCATTGATTCTGTGCATAAGGGATATTGGAAGAGCATTTCAAACATGCAGCAAATATCATGACACTAAGTCAATGTGGAATCCATGCCACTGTGTTGCTATTGTACTTAAATCATAAACCATATCATAATGAAAGTTGAAGTCAGCAAAAGTTTTTAAACTTATCTACCAAAAGGTTCCTGATCCTCACAGTATGCTTCTTTCCAAGACTCCCGAATGGCTGTGTCCAAGCATAATTCCCAAACAATTCAGGAACCCACCCATCTGGGACGAAAATACCAAAGACAGAAAAACCTGAATTTACAAGAGAGTGCAAGATTACCTAAGGGAGCTCACTGTGTCTTCTGATGTGACAGGTGGATAATTGGAACCAAAAAGTAGATTTTAAAATGTAACCTTATTCTCATTCCTGGGTTCCTCCTTCCAAGAAGTGTTTGCTCGGCACTGAGAGATGAAAATTCAGTCCCAGGTGTGTCACTTGCGACTGTGTCCATTTCACAGCCTCTTCAAACATTGTTCCTTGAACTGAATTCTGAATACTGTCAGAAGATAAAGCCTGGCTGAGGTGAGTTCCTCAGTCTGTGAGAAGTATTGCAGTTACACCTGGTTGAGAACCTTGGAGGACATCTGTTGTGGAGAGTCTGGTTCAGGCTAAAAAAAAATATAGTTTGCTCAGGTTAATTGAATCTCCTTTGTGAAATGGAGATCCTCCAAATTTAGCAATATTTTTAGCCACTCTTTTAGGTAGATTTTATGTTAGTTCCATATTGTTGCACAAATGAAACAGTAAATATTATATTTTACTTTGCTGAACTCTTCATTCGATATTTAACAGTATTGTCCATACCTGGTTTCCTAGAGAAAGGATTGATGGGCTCCCGTATGTTTCTGTTCACTTGCAGTTTGATACAACTGTGACTTGCTGGACCACTTCAGGGAACTGTCATTTTGGGCTGAAGTAGGCCAGAGTTGAAAGTAACCACAAGTCTCATGCTTGATCACTTTAATGGATTTATTTGGAATTTGACAAACTGAAAATCAGTATCAAAGTATGGTGCTGGAAAAGCACAGCAGGTCAGGCAGCATCCAAGGAGCAGGTCAGTCTTGCGCCCAAAACGTCGACTCTCCTTCTCCTCGAATGTTACCTGACAGGCTGTGCTTTTCCAGCACCACACTTTTCAACTCTAACTCTCCAGCATTTGCAGTCCTCACTGTCTGAAAATCAGTGTCACTTTGTCATAGTTATATCACAACTTTTGCCATTAGCAGTGTGATATGTATAACATTAATACTTATTGCCAGTTATGTTTAGTCTTAGCGTTCATGTTTATTTATTCACTTATCTCTGTCCCTCAACTTTGGAAGAAGCCTTCCCTCTTCATACAATCCTTCTATTGAGCATAGTCAGAGGCTTTTGAAGTTAAGCTATTATTTTTAAATATCTTTGCTTCAACAAGTTGCTGTTTTGCAGATTATTTTGCTAAACCCTGTCATTTTCCATGGATAGCAATTTATTTCAATAATAATGAGTGGAATTTTTATTTTTGTTTTGAACAAAAGAGCCACTTTGCTGAATTGGAAATGAATAGCTATCTGATAGTATTTACCACTCAAATTCCAAAATATCTTTGACCGGTTCAGAAGAAAATCAATAAACAATTTGTGCCATGAGTAATTAGAATGCTTCTGTGTAATACAATACTATGCCTTCTCATTTCAGATTCAGAGAATATTGGCCTTGGATATAGGATGTGATTACAGTTTAATTACAAAATGGAAAGTAGTGTTGACTTTTGGAGCATGAGCCATTTGCTTGGCTTGAGTTTTGTGTTCGAGCAGAAACTTACTTGAGCTAACAGGATAGTTTATATGTAAAGTAACTTCTGTTCATATGTTGGGAAAAGACTTGCAGTCAATGAAATTTTGCATTATTTATAAAAGGGTTAATGAAGAGGAAACAAAACTGAAAAATGCTGGATGCATGGATAGAGCAGTATCTGTGAAGATGGTGAGGAATTGGCTCTTAGCATGTGGGCTCCAAGCCAAAACAATAGGATTCTTGTCAAAACATTAATTCCTTTATTGTTTCTGCAGGTATTGCCATACCTGCTGAGGATTCCCCGTATTCTTTATTTATTCAGTGCCATGTTTGCTTTTTGGCCATGAAATATAGTTCAGTCTTCTGGTTAAGTTTTGCAGTGTTTTATTGGAATTATTTTAGGAAAATGGCATTTGTATCTTGGGGTTTAAAATACTTGAAGCATCTTTGAGTAATGGAAAGGTGTTTTGACTGCTGAATAAAAATAGTTACAAGTACATGATCAAAATGAATATCTTTCATTTATGTTCCATCATTTAAGAGCACTGCATGTCAGGAATGCACAGCAAATCATTATTGTACATCTTATCCAGCAATGCAGTGTGTTAATGAAGATCAATCAGCAATTTTCTGGATGGTTTAAATAGTGGATTGGATCTTATAACAGCAGTGAAGCAATGGCACTTGCTGTTGATGTAAAAAATTGTGACATAACTTTTTTAAAAAACTTCTAGAAATGTAAGTTCTTAAAATAGAGTAATTTGATATTCAGCAAATATATAAAATAAAGTTTTTTTTTTCTCTAAGGCCAATGAAGCAGTTAAGAAGTATTTATGATCATAGTGTGTTGTCCAGTTACGTCATATTCAATAAGACTTAACCTTTTGAGGATGTTTACAACAAACCCCCATGAACAAGTTTTCATCAGTCCATGGATTCTCATTGATTGTGTTCAGTGAGGGAGGAGTATAAGGATGCACGTTCAACACACAGAATCACTGACAGCTACCTCTGCTTTCCACATTTAATGATGCTTAAGAGGAGTCTTGAAGTTGCTCTGTTTCAGAGAAGTAATGATTTAACACCAAAGTTTTGTCATCATCACTACCATAAAGTCTGGAGCATTTAATTGTCACAGGACTTTGTATTTGTAAGTTTTTACCATTGTGCAAGCAAGGTAGAGTTTTTGCGGTATGTTATATTAAAGAGCTCAGCTTTGATTTCTGACTGAATTTGTTAAACAGAAGTTCATAATGTGACACAATAATAGTGCAGCGATTTCAGGACATTTCCCTATGATTATTTTAAGACATTGTTGGCAAATTATGCATTGTAACAACGTATTAATAAAATGCACTGTCAGAGTGTTGCCCATTTACAGTAACATTTAGAGAAGAACCTTTCTGCTGAAAGCCCTGGCTTTCTTCCTATCAATCTTGTGCTCTGCCTGAACTAATCCTTGTGTTTTTCTGAACCCTAACACCATTTGATTTATCATTTATAACTAACTGGTTGCAGTTTACAGGATTTTAAATCCCCAAGACTCCAAATCAGTGAGTCACAGACAGCATTCTAATTAGACGTTTAAATCCTTTTCCTTGCAATGCGTTTGATGTCTCATGGCCTTCTGGAAATTGTAAAAACAAATTGAATCTTAGAGAAAACATTTGAAAAAGAACAATATTAATCGATTGTAAAAATGCTCGTATTTTGGTCATCTTTGATATGTTTATGGAAAGGAATTGGACATGGATTCTCCTTTCTAAAATCAGTTTGTTACAAAATGTTCTCTCAAAGCTGGTCAATTGTTTTATTTTACACTAGGAGTTTGTTAAGAGCTCTCCAAAAGTTGTGGGCGACACATGTTTCAACACATACGATGACGAGAATATATCATGATGAGGTTGCTTTTACTGATTGTTGTTCATTGGTTCCTAACAGCAAACACACATGGGTGTTTGGAACAGAATCAAGCTGGTTTGTAAGACTCATGGTTGTCGATTAGTCCCTTGAGTTTCATGTGTCGCATTGCATTCAGTACATGAGGTACTGAAGAGTGCCTAGAACTCAAGAACCCCAGTCACCAAGGGTAATACTTTCAGCAGTTAAAGGGAAGGGAAGGGAGTTATTGTTGAATCTGACAGTCTAAACAGTTTGGTACAATGTTAAGTTTAGACTAAAGTCATTTAAACTGCATTACTTTGGCTTTATAGATTACAAACTCACAAAATGTCAGTTCAGTGGAACACAACGTTATTGTATTAATGAAACATTTGAGGTGCAGCCATTGGACGAAAGGAATAAGCTACATAATGGCACAGCAAGAGTAGAAGTAGGATTCTCTGGGAACTTGTTCTTTGACCCTTGAAATATTACAAATTTGTAGGAAATAGCTATCGTCTAGATGGATTAAAATGTCAGACTATAATAAAAGAAAGTTTACCAGCAGTAGTTATCAGCATGTGAAGGTTTCCTGTTCAAATTGGCTTTCTTGTACTTCTCTTTATGAAGTTGCCTTTAGTGGCTTCAATTTTTAGGAGAAGTTTACACAGGAGAGGGTGTGGATTGATAGAGGTCAGGATGAACTGACATTTGTGAAGGTACAAGTTGAACATTCAAGTATAATTTTGAGAAGAGCAAAGCTTGGTTTATACGTTTATTAACAATAATCAAAATGAAGGACTGCCAATTATTAAGGGTACTCAGTCTATTGTTTGGATCTGCGTAGTCTTTTAATGAGAAATTCAAACTTCAATTTAATAATTGAAAGGAGACACAACAAGTTTTCCATTTTTAAGACCCTTGCTGCAACAAAATAATATTTTTTGTGAACAACTTTTACATTAAATCACAAAAAAGTAGACTCTCGTTATTTTGGCACAATTGAAATGCATTTCTCAAGTATATATTTCACATAGTCATCGAGCTGTACAGCACAGAAACAGATCCTTCGATCCAACTTATGCATGCCAACCTGATATTCTAACTTAATCTAATGCCATTTGCTCGCATTTAGTCAGTGTCCCTCTCACCTCTTCCCATTCATATACCCATCCAGATGCCTTTTAAAAGTTGTCCCTTAGGCCCCTTTTAAAATTTCCCCTCTCAACTTAAACCTACGCAATCTAGTTTTTGACTCTGCTACCGTGTGGCTATTCAGCCTATCTATGCCCCTCGTGATTTTCTAAACATCTATGAGATCACCCCTCAGCCTCTGACGCTTCAGGGAAAATAACCTCACTCTATTCAGCCTCTGCCTATAGCTCAAACCCTCCAGCTCTAGCAACCTTATCCTGTAAGTAAACATTTCCTTCTCCCAAAATGAGTCCAAGCCGATTCTTAGGTTCAGAGCGTTTACCTCTTTCCTTTTCCTTTCTCATCCTGGGAATGTTTAATCTTTCAACTGCTTTTCACAGTGATTTTTCTTTTGCCTGAATAATCTTTCTGTAGTAAAAGGCCAATTTCCAATCTTGTTTTAACACGTTAGGATTTTTTTTCTCCATTCAAATATGATCTTCCCCTACATTCCTGCACAGTGAACAATAATGACTTGCTGCCTGTAGCTGTGCTCTCTCTTTCCCAAATCCTAGCATATGAAGCTTATCTGAAGGTTTTCAGTGATACCTTCAATCCTTCCAATTTGGTGGTATATACCATGTTTGCTATGTATTCAGGTAACAATACAGATTAGCTATCCTTGTGATGCCAATTGTTTTTTTGGAAATAGTCAATCGTTTAAACCATAACTGTTAATAATCCCAATTTCTTGATACTTTTCTGGAATGTTAGACTTGCTGTATTAGCACACAGGCTGTGGCCTTTCTTCCTTCCAAGACAGTATGGACCTCCTTTAATCTCTAACATTCAAACTGCACAGACGCGTTGTTGGGCACACTACAGAGTTGATCCCCTTCATTTTCTCCTAAATTCAAGACTGTTCCACAACACAACAATTGTATAAACCTCATAATTGTGACAGCAAGTCAATGAAGCAAAACAAAACATATGTATTCACATCTTAATCAAGCTTTGCTTGTACAAAGTACAGTCTTTGATCATAGTCCTTTGTGCCTTCCTCCATAATTAAAAACATATCAAAATGAAGTATTTATCATATTTTGCTAAACCTAAATCTGCTGTTGATGTTTTAATCAGTGTATAATATAATGTCAGAAAAAATCTCAGCAGGTTCATCTTTTTCAGGTTGGGGAACTATGAAAAAGACTGAACAAGAAATAATCAGAACAAAAATGTGCAATTATGTTAGTCAATTAGTTAGATAGAAATAGCCTTCACAGCACAGAAATAGATCATTCAGTCCAATGGCTATGTGTCGATGTTCATGTCCTACATAGATTGATTTCCACACTTTTTTTTAACTATCCACTCCTTTCTGTCTTATGCCTTTAAATTTTTCTATGCTATTTATTTCAACTATTCTTCTCTAAAGGGCAATAGTAGACCAGATGGGTTTTTACAACAATGAGCAGTAACTACTTGGTCACCATGAGGCTTTTTTTTTTCTCTTTTTTTTAATTCAAATTTTGCATGGTGGGACTCAAACCCATATTCCCAGATCATAAACTTGGCGTTCCAGAATACTAGTCCAATGACATTTCCATTGCATCACTGCATCCCATGAAGGTATGATCCAAGAGGTATGAATCTCCAAATGAAATGTATTCTACAAGCAATTCTGCAACTGAAGGGCTGTCAGAAGTAAGCAATGCGTACATAATTTACAATCCAAATACTTACTCTTGAACAACTGCATATCTTGATCAAAGACTCATTCAAATGGTAGAAGATATTCAACCAGTTACAATTAACATGAAACTGATCAAGAGGCAGCCAATCATGTTATTTGAAGGTGATACTAGTTAAATCTAAGGAAGAGTAAGTCATGGAATCACAGATTAAAGAAATGTCAGATGTTGAGCAGGTCAAAAGACAACCAATAGATTGCATTGGCCTCCTTAGACTCATGGCAGAACCCAGAAGGAAGACTATACACTTACATAACTGATTTGTTATATTGTCTCCATTGTGAAAATTTACAAGTACACAGGGTGGACGGAAATGTTTTTGACTATTATCAACAATAAAGAGAGTTCAGATGACACAAATAAGCAAAACATGTGAGAAGCTGCTAATGACAAGGGTGAGCAATAATGATTTCATTGAATCTTTGACTGAAGCTGTTCAGACCACAATGTAGCTGCCAAACAATCCATCAGATGATTTGGCAACCACAATTCAAGAGGAATTTTTTAATTGTTCATTTTCCAAGGTAAATCATCAGTTCTAAAGAAGAGATCATGTTAAGTAAACAGTAGTCCTCAAATAGCATGACTGAAGAATGAATATACTGGATTCATCAGTTAGTATCTGTAAGGGATAAATGCAAGGATTCAACCAAATCAATAAGTTAGAGTGCAGAATCTATATAGTTCAGCATAGATTTCTGGTTGATGAGTATAATGGAAGGATGTTTCTGATGACCAGGAAGTCTAGAAAAGAATGATAGTACAAGGAAACTGGCTAGGTCATTTAGGATGGAGATAAAGAGAAATGACTTCACTCAGAGAGTAGTATTCTCTGGTACAGAAGGCAATTAAGGCCTTAGCACTGAATGTTTTCAAAAAGTTGAATGTATTTCCTTGGCTAAAGGGATCAAAGTGTACAGAGAGAAAATAGTTACAGGGCACTGAGTTGGATGATCAGCCATGATCATATTGAATGGCAGAGCAGGCCCAAAGGCTACTTTTCCTATTTTCTATGTTGCTATGTCTCATGTAACAAAGCCAAAGTTTAATATAATAAATAATAGCATAACTGTCAAGCCACTCACACCTTCTAAGGATTGCCAGCAACTGTCGTACCTTTGGCCTGTTGACTTATGCAAATTCGTATAGTACACCTCAAATGGTGCATGGGATCTCAAGGTCCTCACTGGGGAAGCATTTAGGCTAATAGTAGCCCCAGACATCCCATAATGGCTAGTTCATTATGCAAGTTGGCTGCCTGCTGTTGCTGGGTAAGTAACCTCTATTGGTGATAGTATCCCACCAGGAAGATTAGCCAGAGATGGGAGCTCATCAACACATTGACCTAATGCCAATTTGTGAATATCCTCTTAGTGCTTCCCTCACGCACGTCTCTATATCACAGGGAAAATCCCACCTCATTTCCACAGATCCCAATGGCAGCCACTCACCATTCAAATCCCTGCCTCTGCAGGCTAAGTAACAGTAATTCTTGTAAGAATTTTGCTCATTAAATGTAAATGAAGTCTATTGGCTAAAATCTCAACCGGCCATATCTTGCAATGTCAGTACTGGCCCAAATGCAAGACTAAGAACAGAGCTTCTCTACCTTCCCTTTCCCTCATTTGTTTTCATTGTTATGTCTCATTATAAAATTCCTATGGTTGTTGCAAGAGATGCAGTTGTCTTAAAGTATTGTTTGGATATTATAGAAAGCAAATAACACTCACTATGACCAGTGCTTTTGATTTTTGAAATGTGCAAAACCCTTTCATTTCAGCTCCTCTGCACATTAAATTGCCAGTGTAACATTATGGACAAGATTATTCAGTCACAAGGTACTATTTAGAATTTGTTTGTAAATTTTAACACAAATATTCATCAGATTTATATAAAGAAAATAGAAACCATTGTAAGGCAATGGGTCACAGTATCAAAGTACCTTATACATAGTTGTGTAATTACCAAAGTAAGCAGTGAGTCTGGATAAGATCTACTTTTACATACATGTCAGTAATATTCTGTTTAAGTATTGAATTACTTTGACCCAAGGATGTTACTGTTCTGTTTGTTCCAGCTCACTACAACTGATTTTCATCTTACCTGCTACAAGGCCAACCTGTTTACAATGACATGAGTTGATAAATGTTTCTCCTTGAAATAATCTATTCAACCCTGATGTCTGTTTCCTTCTTCTGTAGCTGGTGTTTTGGGAAATGTCTGCATTTAAATGGTTATAAGACAATATGGGCATCATTCCAAATGCTCCATTAGTTAGATATTAAAAACAAAAATATAGATTTATTTGGACAAAACAAATTAAAATCTAATAAGGTGAATGAAGCTGCCTTACTACCAAAACAGATATGCTGTTGTTTCCAGATTCAAATCCCTACTGATAAAGGAACTATAGCATAGTTCTGTTTTAACTCTGCTTGTGTTGCTGCACAATCTCCTGATGCTTATGAAGAAACCAAACTTCTGTCTGACTTATCTATTTTGATATTTATAAAACAAGTGCAAAATTATTGGGGTGGCATGGTGATTCAGTGGTTAGCAGCACCAGGGACCCAGGTTCGATTCCACCCTGGGGCGACTATCTGTGTGGAGTTTGTACATTCTCCCCATGTCTATGTGGGCTTCCTCTGAGTGCTCCGGTTTCCTCCCACAGTCCAAAGATGTGCAGGTTAGGTGAATTGGCCATGGTAAATTGCCCATAGTGTTCAGGGCAGTGTAGGTTAGGTACATTAATCGGGGGAAATAAAAGGAATGGGTTTTGGTGGGTTACTCTTTGGAGGGTACTTGTTGGGCCAAAGGGCCTGTTTCCACATTGTAGGGAATCTAACCTACTTTTTTGAATTAGAATTCCTACAGTGTGGAAACAGGTCCTTCGGCCCTAACTTACTGCATGCATATTTACAACTTTGTGTGTTAAAATACTCTTAGCATTCAACATTGCAAATTTTGGTTTATTTCCAATATTTACAGATCTGCTATGAAAGCATCTAAAAATATTAACAATTTGGGTGGCTTTAATAACTACAAGTTAAAAATGCTCAGTTCCATTGTAACTATATTACTTCTGACCCTTAAGATTTCAGATTCCACTCTCAGTCCAGAACTTGACAGCAATCGTCTGGATTGAGAGTTTAGTGCACTATTTAAAGAATATTCAATTATTGGAAGAGTTTGTCTTTTAGTGGAGACATTAAATCTCTGTCTTCCTGTTTACCTGATTGCAAAACAGTCCATAGCCAGCAGCACCAAAAACAAATTAACTGTTCTCCCATTTATTTGTTGTTTCTGGAACTTGGTTTTGTGCAAATAGTGTTACAATCCAGCAAAGTCTGATAACTATCAAAAATAAATTCAAACTTTCAATTAATATCCGAGCAAAAAGCATACCAAGATATCTCACTTTAAGACATTCATGTAATAAATTCCTGAAAGCACAATGAACTGAATAATACATAACTTAAAGCACAGAATGGAATATCTCATGTCATATTCTTAGCCCATCTGCAGGAACAGATATACTTTGCATTGTGGATTAGTGGTGCTGAAGAGCACAGCAATTCAAGCAGCATCCAAAATGCAGCGAAATCGACGTTTCGGGAGGGCTTTTGCCCAAAACTTTGATTTCGCTGCACTTTGGATGCTTCCTGAACTGCTGTGCTCTTCCAGCACCACTAATCCAGAATCTGGTTTCCAGCATCTGCAGTCATTGTTTTTACCTATACTTTGCATTGTCCTTTGTTTAGACATTCACTTTTCCCCCCAAATCAATCCAAAGGGATTTTTAGCTCCTGGTTGTCTATTCTGTTTTTTTTTTCTCTCAGCCTGTTAACTTGAAACCATGGAACTATATTTCACGGGGAGATATTCTTTTCCTGGAGACTCTCCTTCTAGCCCAGCTGCAATTTAACCCTCCATGTATCTAATCTTTTCAATCTGAGTGTGAGTACTTAAGCTGAGTCTTCTTATTTATGACAGGTGCTACTGGAGTGTACTCTGTACAGAGTGCAGTACAAACATCATAAATTCCTGTGATGACGTTTCATCTACTTGTGGTATTCCAACTGTAAGAAATTGTTTCTTGGAACTTTTAATGGAAGTGTGCTAATGAAAATTCAGTTGTAACATTCTTTATGGTGTTATTGGGAGCAAGAAAGGAATTTCTAATTTAACTGTTGACATCTTATTGAAATATCTCCATGACTTCCTATATTCCCAACACCTGAGAAATTAAATTCGTTAAACTTCTGACCTGGTTGAGTTCCCTTTGCTATGTTGCATCATTCATATTTCTGATTTATAATATAAATAGGAAAACATCCATGAATATGAAGGACTGCAGTGTCGTAAAAGTTTCCTGAGATAGGAGCATCGCTAACAAGACGAGTAATTTTGCCCATCCATAATAGCTATTAAGAAGGTGGTGGTAAGCTGCCTTCTTGAACCATTGCAGTACACGGGGTGTAGGTACATTGGTAATGCTGTTCGAGGGACTTCAAGGATTGTCATTCAGTGACAGTTAAGTTATGGCAATATGGTTCTAATCAGGATATTGTGCAGCTTGAGGGAAAACCTGCTGATGTTTCTGCTGTTTGAGGTGATAGATGTCATTGCTTTGAAAGGTGCTGTCAAAGGATTGCTGAGTAACTGCATTTCATCTTTGGATGATATATAATGCTGCCATTGTGTGCTGGTGATGTAGGGAGCTGGTGTTTATGGTGATGCTTGGAGTACTGGTCAAGTTAGCTGCTATTGTCCTGAATGATGTCAAGCTTCCTGTATGTCATGGGAATTGTGCTCATCCAGGCAAGTGGAATGTATTCCATCCAACTCTTGACTTGTGCCTTATAAATATTGGAGGAGGTCTGTTACCCACCACAGAATTTCCAGCCTCTGACTTGCTTTTGCATTCATGGCAATTAATTGGAACACTAATTGTTTTTCTTAATGAGTTCTGATGACCGCATTCCAATTTCTGGTTGGTAGGCCAGGTGGTCACTAAATCAATTGCCTACTAAAATGTGGATGAATGTGGTTAACATTAAAGCATTTGAGGAGAAGGTTTTAAGGGTTTTTGGGTGCCTTTTTAATTATTGTTTCCCTCTTGTTTCTTTTATGTTGGCACTTATGCTTCCACGACCCTTTTTTTTGCCAGCTTCCATTAATTTTCTTTCCATTGCCCAATCTCCTTTTCCTGGCATCAGCACCTTTGTCAAGAAGCTGAAACATTTGGAAGACACAGAAGGATTATGAAGGACTGCCAGGAAAGTCAGACTGCCTGAGTGGTGCTGTGTGGCCTTCTGGCAGCACTGAGACACCTTATCTGCAGGGAGAGATGAAACAGCCTCAATTTGGCAAATGTAGCGTTGGTGGAGTCTCCTGTTCCCAAGTGGTGCCAGCAGGCCCAGGCTAACTCTACTGCAGATCGTCAAGATCATCAGAAGCTGCCAATTGCAGTCTGTCACAATTGTCATATAGTGTTTGAAATTGGAAAACTGTTTCATCATTCATATTGTACATTACTTTCTATTATCAGTTGTGAAATAGCAATTCATGTCTGGCTGCCAAATTATGATTGAGTCTTAATCTAGATTGCTAAGGGGAAAAAAAAGGAAAAAAAAAATCTGAAAATAATTGAGACTAAGTAATCAAACCAAAACCTTGAGTAACTTTGAAGCCTTTGTAGCCTTTTTTTTCTCAAACTAAAGATAATTAATTTCTTAATAATCACTGGTGTGTGCCTACCAGCTTTACATGATTCTGGAGTACATGGGATAATCTTATTTTATTGTTTGTTTTTATTACAGTGACTATTATACTCATGACCATTTGTTAATGTGACAAGTCTATTGTGGAGGTTTAACAAACAATTTCTAGGGAATTACCCATCAAAAATTTCCCTTTATATGCTGCTTTTAATTGTGCAAAATTTTGCCACTTATTCTACAAAGATATAGCTTTAAGAAAAAGCAATGGTCCTTGGTGAAAATACTCAATTTGTATAGAAATTCAAGTTTAAGCACACTTCATGAACAGAATCAAATGAAAATATTTCATACTCTGCTTACATAAATTTAAGAGACAAACAAACATTAAATGTACAGAAATCTGCTTTTTGAATGTAGCACAACAAATAATATGGATCTGAGGTTTCATGCTATAAATGGATCAAATTTCGTGACAGTAGATTGTCTTGCTTTGTCCCTTGACAGTAAATTGCAGGAACTGAAATATTCGTTACTGGTCATGTAATGATTGAAATTAAAAGTGAACTGCTGTTCTCTGTCACGTTGTTGAATCTTGCGATTTATTCATCTTCCCAAAGATGTGCTAAAATTATTTTATGAATCTTTTGTGCAAAACATAATGCAAAGTAATTGCTCCCCAACAATAGAAACAGCTTTTAAGATTTTTGATTTCATTGTCAGCCAGATGCTGTAACTAATTAATAATGATCAACTTATAATACAGAACTAGGGAATATTGAATAACATCAATATGATGGATATCCGAGTCTCCAAACTGAGCCATTCAATTGGTCATTATATCAGAACCCTAGTACATGGTAGTTAGAGTTCATTATTGTTATTTGATCACAATCCCTTGAGTTTTCCTGAGTCATGCTGAGTTCCAGAAATCACTGCTGGGACACAAACAACACCTGACATCTTCCACCTCTGAATTATTGAAGAATTAATTGATTGATATCATATTATCCTGGCGTTTTGAAATTGGTCATGATTGCCCTCCACTAAATTAACATTGTGACCAATCAGATCATTATATTTTTATGCACAATAATAACTGAAAATCCAAATTATTATTTAGGTCTCGAAGTATAAGCACTGCATGTACTGAGATGCCCTACATAATATTTGTTAGAAAACTATCAAACATCATACATAATTAAGAGAATCAAACTGCACATAACTTAAAAAACTGTTTCAGAATCATGCGCTGGATACAAAAGGTCTATCCCTGTTCTGCATTAATAAATTCCAATGCACTTTACATTAAATAACAATGTTCTGACTTACTTTCTTGTCGACATCATAATTCAATGTTAAATGATTTGCTTACTGGAACCACATTAGTTAAGAGCCTTTTTTGGTGTTAATCTCACTCATGTAGCTTTTAAATTAAAATTCCACTTGCCTGAATTACTTTATTTGTTTATGTTCATCAGAATGCCATTAGAATGTGTCTTAAGTGTACTTGCATTGAAAATATTGGATTTCAAACACTTGAGATGAAGTACACAATCAAACTTATTCACTTGTCTGAAATTGTGTTTTGAGATATATTTTTCGGGACCTGAAGATTTTAGGCTATTTAGGAATCTGAGAATGAATAGATGATGGGAATTAGCTATACTTGAGGTGCAGTAGTGTAAAATGGGCTAAACTCATAAGCATCAGACTCCTAAAAAATTTATGATGATTTCGTGCTACCTTTTAAACTTGGAATGGTTGTAAATTTTCCAGTTAGTATTAAATCTCATGTAGAATCTCAACTGTACCAAACTGCTTTTTAATGTTAAAAACATTGGAAATCTCATAACACACCATATTATTCGAAATGAGCTACAGAATTACTCCATACTCCAACTCTGTACCTCTGCCAAGCTTCATATAGAATTATGCTGGAGATATAGCACAGAAATCTGACATTTGGTCTAACCAGTTCTTTTCGATTTTCAATGAGCCTCCTCTCATATTTCTTCAACTAGAAATAACCGTCCATTCCCTGCTTTTTCTTCTGCTTCTTTTTGTTTATGCTTAAAAATCTCAATACTATTCACTTCAACTCCTTCATCTCCACTTTCTTCAGAATTTGCTTCTGGGATTTTGTTGTGACTGTCTTAAATTAATGATTTCTAAACATTTCTCTGTATCCTCTCCAGCAAAATGTTCCATAATTTAATTGTTTCCACAGGATCACCCATCAGCTTTCTGCCATTCTGAATCATGACCATTTACTCCTATTCCCTACTTTATGCACTGAAACCACTGAGCAATCCGTCCTGGAACTTGGTGCTGGCTCCACCTTTTCTGCCCATATTTATTAAGGGGCAGTGTATTAAGAAGTTCTTTTTTCAAGAAGTTTGATAAAGTACATCCACCATAGAGACTCAAGATTAGATTAGATTGCTTACAGTGTGTAAACAGGCCCTTCAACCCAACAAGTCCACACCAACCTGCTGAAGCGCAGCCCACCCAGACCCATTCCCCTATATTTACCCCTTCACCTAACACTACGGGCAATTTAGCATGGCCAATTCACCTAACCTGCACATTGTTGGACCGTGGGAGGAAGCCTGAGCACCCAGAGGAAACCCATGCAGACACGGGGAGAATGTGCAAACTCCACTCAGTCGCCTGAGACAGGAATTGAACCCAGATCTTTGGCGCTGTGAGGCAGCAGTGTGCTACCGTGCCGCCCACTTTCAAGTTGGCAGCCATACTACAATAAAGTATATTAATTGGAAATATTGATTCCAGTTGTTTACCCCACCGAGCATTATTTTCCCACTCCTTGGTGTTGCATAATCTTGAACTCTCACTTTGAGTTAGATTCCGTGATACAATGACTTTGGTCATTTGGAAGGAAATGATTAGTCTAGCTCAGTTCTGAGGAAGGGTCATTGGACCTGAAATGTTATCTCTGATTTCTCTGCACAGATGCTGCCAGACCTTCTGAACTTTTCCAGCAACTTCTGTTTTTGTTTTGGATTTACAACATCTGTGATTCTTTTGGTTTTCATTAGTCTAGCTTGCTGCCTTGAAGATTGATCCTTATTATAAGACCCTTGCTGTTATAAATGCTATGACTTCTCGTCCTCATTTAATCAGAATTGGCTTAATCAGAATGCTTATAATCTTGGTGTCAAAATTAGAAGGTACCCGTGTTAGGTTGGGATGGACAAAGTTAAAAATCACACAACACCAGGTTATAGGCTTGGAGTCATTGAGTGATAAAAATGTACAGCATGAAAACAGACCCCTCTGTCCATGCTGATGAGATATCCCAACCCAATCTAGTTCCACTTGCCAGCACCTGGCCCATAACCTTCTAAACTCTTTCTATTCATATACCCCTCCAAATGCCTTTTAAATGTTGCAATTGTACTAGCCTCCACAATTTCCGCTGGCAACTCATTCCATACATGCACCAGCCTCTGCGTGAAAAAGTTGCCCCTTAGGTCTCTTTTATATCCTTCCTCTCTCACCCCAAACCTATGCCCTATAGTTCTGGATTCCCCCACCCCAGGGAAAACACTTTGTCTATTTACCCTATCCATGCCCCTTATAATTTTGGAAACTTCTATAAGGTCACCCCTCAGTCTCCAACGCTCCAGGGAAAACAGATCAGCCTGTTCAGCCTCTCCCTATAGCTCAAATCCCCCAACCCTGGCAACATCCTTGTAAATCTTTTCTGAACCCTTTAAAGTTTCACAACATCTTTCCGACAGGAAGGAGACCAGAATTTCAAGCAATATTCCACCGGTGGTCTAACCAATGTCCTGTACAGCTGCAACATGACCTCCCAATTGCTGTACTCAGTACTCTGACCGATAAAGGAAAACATACCAAACGCCTTCTTCACTATCCTATCTACCAGTGACTCCACTTTCAAGAGGCTATGAACTGGCACTCCAAAGTCTCTTTGTTCAGCCACATTCCCTAGGACCTTACCATTAAGCTTATAAATCCTGTTAAAATTTGCTTTCCCAAAATGCAGCAACTCACGTTTATCTAAATTAAATTCCATCTGCCACTTCTCAGCCCATTGGCTCATCTGGTCAAGATCCTGTTGTAATCTGAGGTAACACTCTTCACTGTTCACTACACCTCCAATTTTGGTGTCATCTTCAAACTTACTAGCTATACCTCTTATGCTCACATCCAAATCATTTATATAAATGAGGAAAAGTAGTGGACCCAGCACCACTCCTTGTGACACTCCACTGGTTACAAGCCTCCAGTCTGAAAAACAATCCTCCAACACCACCCTCTGTCTTCTACCTTCGAGCCAGTTCTGTATCCAAATGGCTAGTTCTCCCTATATTCCTTCACATCTAACCTTGCTATTCAGTCTCCCATGGGGAACCTCGTCAAATGCCTTACTGAAGTCCATACAGATCACATCTATTGCTCTGTCCTCATCAATCCTCCTTGTTACTTCTTCAAAAAACTCAATCAAGTTTATGAGACATGATTTCCCATGCCCCAAGTCATGTTGACTATCCCTAATCAGTCCTTGCCTTTCCAAATACATGTACATCCTGTCCCTCAGGATTCCCTCCAGCAACTTGCCATCACAGACGTCAGGCTCACTGGTCTATAGTTCCCTGGCTTGTCCTTACCACCCCCATTGAACAGTGGCACCACGTTAGCCAACCTCCAGTCTTCCAGCACCTCATCTGTGACTATCGATGATACAAATATCTTAGCAAGAGGCCCAGCAATCACTTCCCTAGCTTCCCAACAGGTTTATTCAGAATCACTAGCTTTCAAAGCACTGCTTCTTCATCAGGTGGTTGTGGAGCAGAGTCATAAGACACAGACTTTGTAGCAACAGGATTGCAGTGTCATGGAATGCAATATTAACCAAATTTAGCTTAGTCTTTCATCTCTCAGAATGACCATGTTAGTTTTGGTTCCTTCATATGTAAATCCCAAACTTTTTTCAAGTTCCATTCTCAAGATAGCTTTTAACAATACGTGCCATTTCAGCTCAAATAATGCATTGAAGGTGTGAGGTTAAAGTCTGTCTGTTTCCAATGTTAGATCAGACTGATTATATTTCTAAAGTGGGACTTACAGAATCTTACATGGATTAAAACAATTTTTGAGCAAAATAAAATGTAATTCTGCAAGTACAAATTCACCCCACAAACTTACATGTGTGTGTGCAGGGGATACCAAGTGAATGTGTGCATGTGGGTTTGTGTGTGGGGGTGAGAGTGTGTGTCTGTGTTTTGTCTGATGGGGTGCACGTCTGTGAAAGGGTGCATGTGTGAGCGGAGTGTAGGGGAATGTATGTATGAGCATATGAAAGTGAGCTTGTAGATTAAATTACTTACGGTGTGGAAACAGGTCCTTCGGCCCAACAAGTCCACACTGACCAACCGAAGCGCACCCACCAAGACCCATTCCCCTACATTTACCCCTGCATCTAACACTATGGGCAATTTAGCACAGCCAATTCACCTAACCTGCACATTTTTTTTGGACTGTGGGAGGAAACTGGAGCACCTGGAGGAAAACCACGCAGACACGGGGAGAATGTGCAAACTCCACACAGTCAGTTGCCTGAGGCGGGAATTGAACCCGGGTCTCTGGCGCTGTGAGGCAGCAGTGCTACCCACTGTGCCTCTTTGCCGCCCACATTTTATATGAGAGAGGGTCTGCATCAATATGTGTGTGTGTGTGTGTGTGTGTGTGTGTGTGTATGTATGTCGTGTAGTGGGGTCACATGTAGTGTGACACGAACCAAAGTCCCGGTTGAGGCCATCCCCCATGGATGAACTTGGCATCAGTCTCTGCTCGACCACTTTGCGTTATTGCCTGTCCCAAAGTCCACCTTGGAGGATGGTCACCCAAACATCTGAGGTCAAATGTCCCATACCACTGAAGTGATCTCTGATAGGAGGGAACACATCCTGTATGTTGATTATTGAGCGGTGTCCATTCATCTGTTGCTGTAGCGTCTGCTCGGTCTTGACAATGTACTGTGCCCCAGGGCATCCTTGCTTGCAGAGTATGAGATACTCGAACACACACTCCTCCAGACCCACACACTCACACAGTCACTTTCTCATATGGTCACACAACAACCTCCACACACACACACACACACACACACACACACACACACACACACACACACACACACACACACTCTCACAGACGTAAAACCCATTACACTCATGCATAGTCACACATTCTGTCACAGACACTTCCCCCCCCCCCCTACACACACACACACACACACACACACACACACACAAAAACCCACATGCACACACTCACTCGGTTCCCCCCTGCGCGTGCACACACACACACACACATAAGTTTGTGGGTGAATTTATACTTGCGGAATAACATTTTATTTTGCTCAAAAACTGCATAAATCTATGCAAGATTCTATAACTCTCACTTTAAAAGTAGAATCAGTATGCCCCAATATAGGGATACAGACTCTGACTTCACACCTTCAATGCAGTACCTGAGCTGAGATGACACTTTTTGTTAAATCTACCTTGAGAATATAACTTTAAAAAAGGACTGGGATTTACATATGAAGGAGCTGAAATGAACATGGTCTGAAAGATGAAAGACTTCAGCTAAATTTGTTTAATATGACATTCCATGACACTACAATCTGTTGTTTTCAAGTCTGTGTCTTATGATTCTGCTCCACAACCACCTGATGAAGAAGCAGTGCTTCGAAAGCTAGTGATTCTAAATAAATTTGTTGGATTATAACCTGGTGTCGTGTGATTTTTAATGTTGGTGTCATACCTGATCTGAGATGAGGTTCCAATCACATGACCCCTCTTCACTCAGATTCTGTTTATTTCCAGTTCTGAATATCTGCAAATGTGTTGCTGGTCAAAGCACAGCAGGTTAGGCAGCATCTCAGGAATAGAGAATTCGACGTTTCGAGCATAAGCCCTTCATCAGGAATAAGAGAGAGAGAGCCAAGCCGGCTGAGATAAAAGGTAGGGAGGAGGGACTAGGGGGAGGGGCGATGGAGGTGGGATAGGTGGAAGGAGGTCAAGGTGAGGGTGATAGGCCGGAGTGGGGTGGGGGCGGAGAGGTCAGGAAGAGGATTGCAGGTTAGGAGGGCGGTGCTGAGTTAAGGGAACCGACTGAGACAAGGTGGGGGGAGGGGAAATGAGGAAGCTGGAGAAATCTGAATTCATACCTTGTGGTTGGAGGGTTCCCAGGCGGAAGATGAGGCGCTCCTCCTCCAGCCGTCGTGTAGTTGTGTTCTGCCGGTGGAGGAGTCCAAGGACCTGCATGTCCTCGGTGGAGTGGGAGGGGGAGTTAAAGTGTTGAGCCACGGGGTGATTGGGTTGGTTGGTTCGGGCGGCCCAGAGGTGTTCTCTGAAGCGTTCCGCAAGTAAGCGGCCTGTCTCACCAATATAGAGGAGGCCACATCGGGTGCAGCGGAATATCTCACCTGCTTCCCTTAACCTCAGCTCGCACTCTGCTGAAACACTCATCCATGGCTGTGTGCCTGTAACCTTAACAATTTCAAGATACTCTTGGTTAGCCCGTAAATTCTATTTTGCATAAACCTGAGGCCAATCAAACTCTGCTGTGTGCATTCTGTCTTGCACCAAGTTCAATTTATGAATCAGACTCATGCTTGGCACCCTGTTAATCACACTTTGATTCTCGCATTCTTACCTTTGTTTTCAAATCTAATGTAGCCTTGCTTAGTTATAAGAACTTTTCTTGATATAATATGACTTCACAAGTTTCACGGAATTTAAGTTTATCAAAAGAAGTAAAAAAGGAAGAGTACATAATAAAAGCAGTGAGTTCCAGTCAATCCACTTTGGAATGCCAGTTGACTCGGCAGAGATTCTGTTAACTGAAATTTTCCTTCTATCTTTGGTTGTTTTTCTTGTGCAGCAAACCACTAAAAGCTAAGTCATATTAACCTTTGCTTGTCACTGCTCTGTGTATGATTAGAGGCACCATGAACTCTAATTGACTTATTAGTGCATGAACAGCCAGGGTTAATCTTCACTTGCTTGAACAATATGTGCAAATGCCTGAATTAGTTCCTATGAAAGCGGTGGTAACCACAGTGACATCACTTCCTATTATGTCCTTGTTAGTTCTTTGATTTGCCACCCACTTTTGAAGTTTGTTCTTTTTATGACAGCGTGTTCCTCGTAGCTTAATGCTCCATAGATCTTTACCAAGCAACCTCACACAATGGAATCCAGTTATCTATTCACACAGAATATGCATTATCATCTCTTAGTGATCAACACTCATCTAAAATGCCCTGACTTAAATAGCTACTAAACAACAAATCTCATTACAGAACCTAATTCCAAAGCAAAATATATGCACATTTTGTAAATATAGGCATGTTAAATTAAGTTACAAAACTAAACCAATTTAAAACAGCTGTGTACTGATAAAAGTCCTTGATCACAAAGTGTTTTTGCATGTATTAGCCTAAATTTACCTCGTCTAAGTCATAAAACAGCAATAAAACTATAAACTAATAACTTTATTTTTTGCCTGGGCCATATGGTTTTCTTTCTTTCAGAGCTTGTTTACAATTAACCACGATTAAGCAAGTTATAATTTAATTCTCTGCTTGCTAAACAAGTGAAATTATTAATTGTTGAAAAATAACTTAATTCTACACTTAATTGTGCCACCATCATCAGTCATGCCAAAGCCTAAACCGAAGGTCCTTGATCAATAAGTATTTGTTTCTCCCTTTTTTGTGAGATGTTCCATTGTGCCTAACTTTTTAACTAAGCTTTTGGCTATCTGCCCTTATTTTGCACAGTGTCACATTTTGCTTCAGGTTGCTGCTGTGAACCAAATTGAGATAATATATTACATTAAAGTGGTAATATAAATGCAAGTTATAATAAAATGCCAAGTGCATACTATTAATTAGAAAAGCTCAACATTTTGGGTTGATTGACCCTTCCTCATTGTGAAAGGGTCACGAGACCTGAAATGTTAACTCTGATTTATCTCCATAGATGCTGCCAGACTGCTGAGTTTTTCCAGCAATTTCTACTTTTGTCTCTGATTTACAGCATCCACAGTTCTTTCAGTTTTTATTGCATAATGTTAATTCTTGTACCATCCAAAACTCTTTCACTGCATTGCTTCCAGTCTTGGACTAGATGCAACATTTCTGATTAGAAGCTGAGCACACATACCAAGTTTTGTCTTTGTACTAACATCCTGCTCCTTACCACAATATAGACATAAGAGTAGTTGTTTGTACTTCTGAGGAAGTTCCTCTGGAGAATCTGTACACAGCATGGGGAGCTGTGGAGAAATAATAAATGATAATTGATGCAATGAAGGTTTTCAAGTTGGCATGCCATGCTGGCTCATCTGTCTGAACTATTATTCTTATCTTACAGGGTCGCTTCTAGGGTATTTTGAATACCTTTCTTGTATGCTAAATGATGTAAAACAGATTGGGCATTTTAATACAAATACCCCAAAGCAGGAGATTATGGATGGCTGGCAAGTAGAAAGTTTTTTTTTAAAAGTAAATGCATATTCATTTGATTAGCCAGAACTATTGACCAAGAAAAAAAATGCCCATATGTTTCATATTTGATAACTCAATTCAAATGCTATAAGGAACCACTTATAATGCAAGCTATGAAGTCTGTGTGAAGTGTAAAGCTATACTAACAGATCTTGGTTAATTCAACTAAAATTCAAAAGGCTCTTTTACAGATGGATTAGAAATCATTGATATCATTCTCATTATTTTTTGAGTTTGAACTTAACTGACCTATATATGCACATATAGGTGTAGCAGCACACTTAAAATAGACTTGTTAGCAAACAGTAGTTACATTATAAGTGGTTCTTAAATTCTAATACACATAATATTAGTGAAAACATAGACTTTGGTGCCCTAAATTTAAACATAGTAAAAACATTTTTTTCTTTGAACAAGAGCAAACTCAGCTTACTCTCTGTACTGGCTTTAACAACTCTGGATGGAAATTTCCACTGTTTGTTCTAAATACGGTAGTGGATTACAAAATATGCAGAATGTTCCTCCTCTCACCACTGATGAAGAGAAAATCCTATGCCCGAGTGATTAGGGTAAGCTTTCTGTGAGATCACTTCCTAGTACAGTAGTATTGCATCTTGTCTGAGGCTGCTGACCAATCAGAATCCAGTGATCACTATGCAATGCAGTGTCACTTCAGAGACTGCTGGAAGCACAGTGATGCCAAAGTCTGTCTGCAGCAAGTATGATAAGGGGATTCACATGGTACTTATACGGACATGGGGCTAGGAAGCATGGGTGGTGAGTAAACATCCCAAATGGGAAGGCTGTTCCTTTTTGCCAAGTTAAAACTGAAAGGACTGCGGATTCTGTAAATCAGAAACAACTATAGAAATTGCTGGAAAAGCTCAACAGATCTGGCAGCACCTGTGGAGAGATGTCAGAGTTAACATTTCGGATCCTCAGAACTGGAAGAGTCACTGGACCTGAAACATTAACTCTGATTTCTCTTCACAGATGCTGCCAGGCCTGCTGAGCTTTTCAGCAATCTCTGTCTTTGATTCCTTTTTGCCAGGTGTGAAGGTTCACAGTATTCTTGCCTGCTGGCAATAATTGTGTGATGCCATAAACTAAGTCTCTGTGGTGGTGGGAATGAGACTTGTATCTCCCTAATGCGGGCAGTTTCTTTTCCTCACACAGAGCCATACAACATGTATGAGTCATCCAACTTGTCCATGCCTACCAAGTTTCCCAAACTAAACTGGTCCCATTTGCCTAGATTTGTCCCATATCCCTCTAAACCATTCCTATTCAAGTACCTGTCCAAATATCTTTAAAATGTTGTAACTGTACTTGCTTCTAATACTTCATCTGGCAGTTCATTCCATGTATGACCCACTTTCTGTGTGAAAAAAGTTGCCTTCAGATCTCTTTTAAATCTTTCCCTATCACCTTAAAATGATGCCCTTTAGTTTTCTCTAGGGAAAAGACATTTGCTGTTCACCTTATCTATGCCCCTTCGTGATTTTTATAAACCTCCGTAAGGTCACTCCTCAACCTCTCATGTTTCAGTGAAAAAGTCCCGGCTTTTCCAGACCTCTCCCTTTAACTCAAACCCTACCATCCTTGTAACACCCTTGTGAATCTTTTTTGCACCCTCTCCAATTTAATAATATCCTTCCTACAGCAGGGCGACCAGAACTGCGCACAGAGTTTTCTCACCAACACTCTATATATCCACCACATGTTGTCCTAACTCCTATACTCAATGATCTGAGCAATGCAGGCAAGTGAGTCAAACACCTTCTTTACCACTCTCTATCTGTGACACATCTGTGCCTGAAGCCCTTGGTCTGTGTTCAACAACAGTCCACTACCATCAATAATGTAAGTCCTATCCTTGTTTGTCTTACCAAAATACAACTCCCCAGACTTATTAAATTGCATCTGCCATTCTTCAGTGCATTGACCCAATTGAGAAAGATCCCAATGTAATCTTAGATAACCTTCCCCCTGCCACCTTCATCTCCAGTTCTCTGATGGAGCAGATTCTGCCCTGCATGTCAGCTCAGTCTCTAGGCTTCACCATGTATGCTTTCCTCTGTGGTGATACAGCTAGCCTCTTCCACATCTGCAGGCACACACTGTTCCTGCCTCATGCATCACAGCAAATGTGCTTCAAGCTGACGCTCACTTACATACTGCTTGAACATTTCTGAACCCCCTAGAAAATCTCCATGAACCTCAGGTTCTCAAATGCAAATGTGGATATTCTACCATTGTCTGCTCTAAATTTGATCTGGCAATTGGAGCTCTATGCCAGAGTACATTAACTTTAATTACAAATTCAAATTTAATATTGAAAGAGCTAAAGGAAGCTCTTCAAATATCAAAATATGAAATCACATTTGGCAAAGTTCAGAGTCTTTTGAAGCACCTCATAATTTTTGAAATTTGGTCTTCATCGAACTATAGTTCTGATGCACTCAGTGTGAATCATGTGAGACTGGGTTCCTGGAATTTTCTTTTCAAATTTGATGTTTCATGATGCTGTTTTGAAATAATTCCAAGCCACTACTTTCTGATGATCTGACATCTCTTATTTTTACTGAAGATTGCCATTAGATTGCTGATCCACTTATGGAATTTTGTTCTGATTTTCTGTTGATGCATATTTCCAATTGCTCCATATTGTCGTTCAGTCAGTGCTATAACTTGCACATGGTGTCCAGATTTTTAGCACTTGTGTGCAAAAAGAAGCACTTATGTTTCATGAAAAGATTGAAATATTTGCTATAACGAAGTTTTTGGACTACTTTTTATGTTTTAATGCAAGAAAACATTCTTAATTACCTTAGAATTCACATTTGTCATTTGACTTATATTATAAAGCATAAAATACTGACATCTTTGCTAATATGCAAGGTGATTAGTTATAAAATGCAACAAACTGTCCTTAATGCTTCCGCTATCTCTAATTTTCTGTTTTGCTGAGATAAAGTTTCTACTTTTTGAATAGCTTTGTGGTACCTGTTCACATGTGTGAACATTTCTTTGTGGTAAACCTCTGAGAAATTTGGATCAGTGAAATTTATTTTGCCCTGATTTCAGACACTGTCCCTTTTAATAACTAAAACCAGAGAATATAAGTGCAGATTTGTAAAGTCTAAATATAATCTGAGACTGTTGCTTAAAATTAAGTAGCTATCAGCACGGTTCAGCCATCCAGTTCAAACTTCCTTACCCATTTAGACTTTAATCATCCTCATGTTCATCACTCTACCATTGTTGACTGTGCCATCAGCAATCTAGGCTGCATCTCTGGCATTCCATCCATTGCCAGAATAACTTCCTTTAAATCTAACTCTTTGATCAAGTTTTTGTCTATCTGTTTTAATATCTTCTTTGACAAATATTGCCATTTTTTGACTTACTGCTCTCCTATGAAATGTCTTCGAATATATTGCTATGCTAAATTCCTAACCTTAAAGCCAGCTTGTGACATTAATGAAGTGGGCCGTTGTCATTTATCAATACTGCATTTTTCTCATATCTTGATTGATAGATGAATAATGGATGCCGGGCATAGACAAGAAAATAGTGTTAAGACCACAATAAGATCAGCCATGATCTTTTCAAATGGTGGATCAGATTTGAGTGGCTGATTGGCCTACTCCTGCTGCAAATTCATATGCTCATTGCTTTCTACAATATAAAGTCAGAGACTTCTGACTTATCATCTTAACGTTTAACACAAAGGGTCAGCTTGGTTCCAACCTGTTATCAATTATTTTTGCCTGGAACAAACTTGACCCTATATTCATAGCATAAATCAGTGGGAAGTAAAATTGTTATTTCTAAGAATTACCTTAAGCATCATTTAATCAGTTGTCTAGTTGCTGTTATTCCCTTGATCTCAACCCCTTTCGGTGGAATTAGTAATATCTTGTACTGTTTCACAGGACATTGAGACAAAAAGTAATGCTTAACTCAAGTGGGCGATTTGGATTCAGTAATGCTGCTAATCAGTTTAACCTGCAATTGTGAAAAACATTTAGAAATAATATTCTGGGACAAAATCAACAGTTACTTCGATAAGAGTGAACTGATTCAGGAAGGTTAGTACAGATTTGTTAATGGTATATTGTGTTTTACATAATGAGAGTTAATGACATTAATGCAGTTGATGTATATGGGGAATAAACAAATGACATTTATATAGTGCCTCCCACAACCGTTTGATGTCTTAGAGTACTTTGCAGACAGTGAAGTGCTCTTCATTTTTTTTCTGTTGTAATAAAAGACACAAAGTTACCAATGTGTGCACAGCAAAGTCACATGAATAGTAATGTGAAAATGATCAACTAATTGTTTTTGTGATGTTCATTAAGGGCTAAGTTTTGGGCCGGACACTTGGGATTCCTTACACTGTTGTTCTTTTGAAATAGAGCAACAGAACCTTCAATATCTTACCTGAGAGGGCGAACAGGACTTTGTCAGAAAGATTGACATTGCTGACAGGGCAGTGCTCCCTTGATATTGAACGTGACTAATGTTCTTGATCTTTGTGCTCAAGCACTGGACGCAGTCCTACTAACTGAATTACATTTGACATGCTGATGTTGATAGACTTCCAAAAGTAATTTGACTTTTATTTTTGCAATATAGGTTTACTATCAAAATTGAAGCCCACATAATAATGGTGATAATGTCAGCATGGATGCAATGTTAGTTGAGTGACAGGAATCAAGAGATGTAATGACCAGTTTTTGTTTGGACTGTCAATTCATTGTTAGTTTTCCCAGAAGTTGGCACTGCTTTTCCTAATCCTATTAATTACTTGGAATTGCATGTGAAAGGCACAATTTGAAAACTTCCAAATAATAAAAGACTTGGAAGTATTATGAACTTCTGGAAGTGTAGCAATGTAATTGAATAGGACACCTGTGGAATTCAACAGAGATGCAAGATAAAATTTGATTTAGAGAAATATAAAGAGTTACATTTCTTAAGGGAGAGGAGGCAATACAAAGGTGAACATTTTATTCACTATCTGCAGGAATAGGGACATCATCAGGGTAAATGAGCACAAACCATTGGCAGCAAGGCAAGTTGAGAATGTGGTTTAAGGAGGCTTGTGGGATCCTTGACTTTATAAATAGATGACTCAAGTAAAAAAAGAAAGAAGATTATGTACAACCTTCATAACATACAGCTTTTACTTGAACTGAAATATTGTTTAATTTTGGGCACCACCCTTTAGGAACAAGAAAATGCTTTAGAAGGTGCAGGAAATGATGATTTCAGGAACAGGGGATTTCAGTTGTGTAGATTGAAAAGTTATGGATCTTCTCCTTGGAGAATATTGAGAAGAGATCTGATAAATGTTCAAAATCATGAAGAATTTAGGAAGTTTATCTAAAGAGAACCTGTTTCAACTAACCTGATTTTAAAAAAATCCTTAAGATGTTTTATTTATATCCTTCTCAAAGAGGAGGCATTATCGGACTTGAAATGTTAACTCTAACTCTCACTTCGCAGGTGATGCCAGACCTTCTGAATTTCTCAAGCACTCACATTATTTTGCTTTCGTCACCGTCTCCATATATAGTGCCGTTCGAGTCCTCCTTGTACAGATACAGTAAATCTTTCCTCCTTGTATATTTCTTCTGTCTTGCTACATTCCATTTGTCTTCCTAATCACTTGCTGTACCTGTCTGTAACATGTTGTGATTCATGTAGCAGGTCATCCTTATACTTCTCTCCATTTAGAAGATAAGCTGTTTACTTCCTGCCTAAATTAAAAAATACATATTTTCCCACTTTATACCAATATTTTGCTCACTCCTTAACCTTTCTATATGCCTTTGCAGACTTCTCATCTCAACTTGACAAGAAACTATTTTAGTGTCATTAGTAAATTTTACTGACCATGCATTTGATCCTTCGAACCAACTCAATTATATAGTTTATGAATAATTGGCACATTTCCCCACAGTACTCAATTAATCTCAGACTTCAATCCAAATCAAGACTAATTATTTGGTGCATTTTGCTTCTTTTTGGCTAACCAGTTCTTTATGGATACCAATATGTCACTATCTGCGTTAAGTGCTTACATATGGTAACTTTTGAAGAATACCTGATCAGGAGTCATTTGCATACCTAAGTATCCAACTTCTATGAGTTCCTTGTTATCTACCTTGCTTAATACTTCCTCAAATAACTCTGATAAATATAATTTTCTTTACATAAAGCATGTGTTATTTCTGCCTTATCTGATTATGATTTTTTAAAAAAAGTATCCTGTGATAACCACCTCAAAAATGGATTCTAACAATGTTCCCCTGATGATGATTGTTAGGCTAACTGGCCATTAGCTTCCTATTTCTTGTTTTCTCCCTTTTGTTGAATAAAGCTGTTACATTGATTTTTTTTTTAATCTGCTGGGACCCCATCAGAATCTAAGGAATTTTGGAAGATTATAACCAATGACTGTGTGTTATCTCCATTGCTGCTTCTTTTAAGATTGTATCTCTGTACCATCATACCCTGAGCACTAGCCTTAAGGTCTTACAGTTTTCTGAAATTTTATTTCTCCTGGTGGTGTTGATTGTTTTACTTTCCTCTCTTACTTTAGTCTCGATTTTGAATTATCATTACAAAGTTTTTTAAATCATTGAAGACAGCTACAAATTTTCAACACCTCTGTCATTTACTTTTTTTCCATTATCAATTTCCCAGATTCCTTTTCTTGATTACCAGCACTCAATTTAGTTACTTTTTTCTTACCTTTTTTTAGAATATTTGCAAAACACTTATTATCTTTATATTTTCTAGTTATCTATATTACTATCTTTATTTTTTCTAGTTCGCTTGCTGCTCTACTTTGTCTGCTTTTCAATTTGTTTTCAAGTCCACCTTAAAATGTGTCCAGTCCTCTGACCTGGTACTAAACTTAAAAGATTTGTATAGTGTTTCTTTCAATGTAATATTCTGAATTTCCTCATTTATCCACAGATGATACATCTGTCTCAAGGAGTCATTGTTTTCACCAAAATCAATCTTTGCTTAGAATTATTAAATATCTTCTTAAATATCTGGCTTGTATCTCGACCTCAGTTTACATCAGCCAACATTGCCTTATTACACTTATAATTACATTTCAACCAGTCTTGGTCCCAGACTTCTCACCTTCCTGATATGATTGCTGTCATCTCGAGGCTCCTTTGCTCAAATGTTCTTGATTATTCCTGGCTCATTGCACATTGCACTGTATAGAATATCCTGCATTCTGGTTAGTGTTAAAAGGTACTATCTTAAGAAATTGTCTAGAATGCTCTCATAAGAACTAATTTCTTATACTTACTTTGCTGATCAAATTGAACCAATTTACGTGGAGATTAAAGTTACTCCTGATTATTGCATCATCTTTAGGACACACCGTTCATATATTACTATATATTTGGTGGCTACTGTTAGACAGCTTATATACTACTCCCGCAAGTGACCTCTTACCTTTACTATTTCTTATTCCTACCTAAACTGATTCTATACCTAACTATTTTGAGCTAAGATTATTCCTCACCATGTTAATGTCATCTTTAATGGACTGCTCCATCACCTTTTCCTCACTCCCTACTACTCCATATGGAATTATTAGAGGAGAGCACAGGACAAGAAAGAACATGGGACGTTGAAAGACAGGAACATTTTTACAGCAGGGACCATGGATTTTTTTTTATATCAGTGGTTGCAAAATGCAGGTGGCTGTTTTTCTGCTAGTGGGTGACCTTTAACCACTGTTAATATTTGGAGAAGTATTGAACACTTGTATTCAGCCAGGCACTGGGAATTCTGTTGCTTGAGGGAGAGTTGTAGATTGTGAGCTGATGTGAGGCGGGAGAAGGAACGGTATGAGCCTGTGAATTTGGAATAGTTTCAATGCTGAACACGATCAACAAACCAGTGTTCAGCAAGTGTTTCCCAGACTCCTGAGTATGGAAGATGAACAATGTAATCTGGTTATTTTGTTGTTTTATTTCAGCTCAAGGTTGTGGACAGAGATGTCTTTCTGATTCAATGAATGTTACTCAGCTTTAGGTGACAGCAGGATCAGATCTCTGTAATGATATATATTTCATTTTCCAATGGCTATCTGAAAGGTTTATTTTAACACTGTAGGAAATGTGCGAAGCCAGCAGAGCTTTGAGGGAAGAAGAATTGAGCTGATAATATTTAAGGTCTGCCAGTATATTCACTGCTATTGCATGGAATATAGGCTCAATGGTTGTGTGACAGGCAAGCTAAGTTACTCTTCCTAATGAAAAATACTTTTAGTGCCACCTTTCAGGATAGCCCGTGGCAGAGTATCCAGAATTATCAAGACAACCAAGGGTTCAATAAAACATGTACCTTATGTCACACATTTGTTGTTCAAGAGAAATGCATGAAATCAAGAATGTTTCGGTTTTTAATCTTGTTAAGGTGGAACGAAAGCACATGCTGCTAACAAACAGATTTTTAATTAATAATGTGTTGAAGGTTTATGGACAGTGGACAGGAAAGTGAAGTTGAAGCTGAAATGAGCTCATCAATGATCATATCAAATGGCAGGGCAGAATTGAGCTGAATTGCCTGCTCCTGTTCCTAGTTCTTAAGGGGCACTAGAGTTTGTCAAAGTTTTGTTACACAGGTTTAAATTTAAGCCATCTATGGTTTTACCATAGTGTTTTGTTTTTATTTTACTTTCAGATTCTGCATCATTAAAAAAGATTAACTCTGCCCCATAACACATTCATTTCTGTAATCTTATTAGCTCTCTGTCAAATTGCATGTGGCTAAGAGAATAACTTAAGAGATTGTTATCTTTTGAGGCTCTGCTTCTTAATTTGGTATCTAACTCCTTGTACTGACTATGTAGAATATTGCTATCTGTTTTGTCTGCCTTCCCCCTTCTTAACTTCCTCTTTAGTTTGAAGTATAAGTCCCAGTCCCAAACACCAGCCAGGGCAATACAGCTTTCTAAACTTCAGCTCTTTGCTGCAGAGAATAGGGTCAAGCCTCCTTCCCATACTGCCCCTTCCTTTCATTAGATTATTTTTGCTCCTGCACAATGAATATCAAACTCTTCTGTTAAGTCTTGTTCTTTCACATATTTGGTTTACTCTAATATTAAAATAATTGTCAATGGCTTGTCGTACTTGATGAAAAGTATCTGTCTTTAATATATTGAACTGTAACATCATCTGTAGACCCAGTTGAATACAAAAGTGTGCTTGCTTGTTCAGTTTATGATTTAATATATTGTTTTGAAGCTTTTTTTAAAAAAAATCAGAACTGTTTAATCCAAAATGTTCCAACTTGTCTTCTGTTTGGCCTATTTCTGGCAATGTTGCTTCTGATATGTTCTTATAAATGTGGTTATTTATTATTCTTACTGCAGTGTCCTAATACTGTTTTTTGTCTGGTTGCCTTAAAGTCCTTTAATCCAGTTTATGCTGTTTGTCTAAAAGATTTATAACTCTGCTTCCATGTAATACTCACTAGACTGCTTAGCTGTGCTTTTGTGACCAAAATGGATGATTTGCCTCTCCTTCTCTCCTAAAAATGGAGGTTTATGCTCTTCCACAGGAAAAATGGATGATTTCCAACTTTTGTGTCCTAATAAATTCTGCCCATCCTCCTAAATGGTTTTACTGAATAAATCCTGCTGCTGTGTGTTTAAAGATGAATTCCATTTGCTTAATAGCTTTCCCTAGACAATTGGTGCTAGCTACGGCTTTACTATTAATACTGGTTGCATTACAATTTTAATAAAGTCTCCCATTCAACTTAGTGGTTTCATTCAGTGAATCGCAGTTTTTGAGATCTTAATAAATTCCTCTCGTCTTTACCATGGCTTCACATATGGAACCCCCACTCGTATTGTGGTCTCAATAGTCTCCTTCTTTCATCTGTTAGAAATGGCTTAATTGTCCTTTTTATTGCTTTAATTCTGACTTTGTGACATTCCTTCTGCCTCAACTTAAATTAATTTATATAAGCCTTAATTTACCTTCCTGTAAGCTTGTCCTATGGTTTCCATCTACTATGGTGGTAATGCTTGCTTTGAGCTGTCCACACTTCTTAAAAAACTTTTCAGCTTATAAGTGCTCCATTGTTTTCCCAAGATTTCCCTCCCCTCCCAAGGATTTTAACTTTAATCTCAGAGCCTCTGATGCCTGTGCATATCTGCCTGAACTGCTAATCAGACTGCTTTTGTATCAGATGCAATCTGTAAGAATTACATATGTCCATCATATGAACTCCATGAAGTTTCTAGCCTTCACTCCTGTGTTTCTCTTACTGGGTCTGAAGTGTATTTATCCTTGACTATAAATTCTCCATGTTGTAGAACCTTGCATTGAATTTGAGTAGTGCTGGTTGCCTGCCCAAGTTGCTCTTAAAGCTGGAATTGAAAATTTCTTTTGGGTTTTCAGGAATTTGTTCTGTACAGCTACATTCCACTTAATCATAATTCTGCAAATAGATTGAATCTTGAAACCACCACAACTGGCACCACGTCAGTGTAAGTGCGTACCACGGCCAAAATGTGGTTGGGTAGATTGTTGCCTAGGAATTCTGAATGAATCCTGGCCTTCCATTGCTTAAATGTAGGTCAATACGAATGCTTATGATGGAGGAGTTAAACCTTCTGAAGAGCAGGATTTTACATGCATGGAATTTTGCAGTAGGTGAACAAATTCAACCCTTGCAGCTCCAAAATTGCATTGGACAAATTTAGGGCTTAAGTGGTGCTCTGAAAGTTATGCTTCTGGAGTTTGAGGCATTGTTTCACTTATTTTGAATTCCTTCAATGCCTCTGCTAAAAGAGCTCTATTTTTCTGAATTTTCAGGACTTTCTTGCAATTGTTGCAAAATAAAGCAAACTTGAAAGGCAGCACTTGGTTTAGCATCAGTGTGTTACTCAAGATTGTGTTAAAATTCACTGTGTTCTTCAAGCACTGTGTTGGAGAAATGTGCAAGAGCATAGAGGGGATTATGAGGCCCTTGTGTGTTGAACATTTTGATTGTTGACTTTTTAATTTTATATTTCAATTTTTTACACTGTCTAGATAACTTATCCTTACTTAGGTCACCTTTATAAATCTTAACACAGAGAAATGCAGGTTCATTATTTTTACTTCAGCTGAATTGTGTACTTAACAATGTTTAACAGCAGGTTTAGAAAGCAGGAAAATTAATGTGCTATACACATAGTGCTTAATATTAACTTTTTTTGTAACATCTCTTTCTTTAGTAATGGCAGATTAACAACAGAAGCTAAATAAATTGCATTCAAATTCCTCCTTTAACACAGTTACCATCCCAAGGCACTTTAAAGAAGCATTATCTAATAAGACCAGACATCAAGCCACATAACAAGATATTAGGACAGATTAAAATTGCCTGCTCAAAGATATTTTTATGGGGGAGTTTTAAAAGGGAAGAGAGGTGTAGAGATTTAGGGAGTAAATTCAAGAGCTAGTGCTTAGGGCCTTGGCAATTGAAGGAAAACCTTCCAATTTACAGCAATTGAATCAGAAATTTGCAAGAATTAAAGGAAAGCAGAAGGGTTGCAGGACTGCAGGAGGTGACAGAGGTCTGAAGGTGTGACAGTATGCAGTGATAAGAAAACAAAGAGAGAAAAAATAAAATTGAGGCATTGCGGGCTGTGCACCAGTGAAGCTCACAGAGAACAGGAGCAACAGGTGAATGCAATGTGTTGTAACTGAGAATATCTGCAGCAAAGTTCTGGTTGAGGTCAAACTCACAGGTGAAGATACAAGGTCAACCAGGGAAAATGTTGGAGTAATAAAGTCTTGATGTCACAGATGCAGTGTTTTCCTTATCTGCAGTACATTATTCACTATGATCTTGTACTTTAAAATTTTCTGGTTACATTTTTAAAAAAAACGTAAAGCATATCCAAAATCTAAACAGTGAATGATGGGAAAATGTTTCCTTTGCTTTCTAAATTAAGTTTATATCTAATTGTCATCATAATATCCACTGATGTGATTCCATAATTGTCAGCATTTAGTGAACAATCCTAAGTATGTTCATAATTACAATAACAGCCAGTTTAAGATTATCAGTTAAGCCTATAATGTGGTGAATTTTTCCTTGCTTGCAAAAGCATTTGCAGGGTCCCATTGACTGCAAACAAAAGGAATATGTTCAGGTTTTTTTAATCACCTGAGAGCTTGGGGAATCTGTTGTCCCTATTGCTTTCTCCATGGCAATGTGTTGGTCAGAGTCATCATTGTCGATTCATCAAATACTCTTTTCTTCTGTATTAATTGTGATAATTTGAAATTTGGCATCCTTGGGTTTATCCTGATGAATGCAAGACAAAAGACACTTTGAAAAGAGGAACATTTTGTCTTCAATTTTGAAAATATTTCTTGTGTTTCTTATGGGGTATAATAGTTTGTAATGTGTCAAAATATTGAGTGTACAAGGACACACATACCCAGAGTCTTTGTTGCAATTTGAAAGCCATTGATATATTTTTAATTGTTACATTCATTTTCACATAATTGAACCTTGTCTCCAACTGCATCTTGGCATTGTGATTTAGGATTTGAACATTATAATGTAACAGTACAAAGAGAAAATTTCCCCAATTTTTAGCAACAAAATTCAAATTGCCTAAATCAGAAAATAATCATTGTGGGCAGAAAAGGTATGATTAATTTAACTCAAGCAGGGGTCCATTATGGTTGGCACATGTGAAATCAGTGAAACTGAATATCGAGTGAGTTGTATACTGAGCAGCTGATGAGAGGTTTCTACTCTTGCATTCCATACCCAAAATGAGTATCAAAGGAGCAAATAGACAACATTCAATGCATAAATTGGAATTTTATGCCCCTCCTTCTGGAGCATGGACTGAAGGCAGGGTCTGTAAAATTGGAGACTGTGGCAGTAGAGCTATGTCCATCACCTATCTACTGCAGCTAGGATTTTGCACATTGTGGGGGAGGACTATTGTATCCCACTCTCACTTCGACCAATTAAACCCCCTAAATGACCAATAAGGGGTCACTGAAGGGCTTCCTTCAGCTCCCATGTTTTGTCAATGACAGTGGATGGTCAAGTGATCAGACCTCTAGTTAAAACCTGGCAATTGCCTTCAAATCAGATGCCTTAACATCACTTCTTTGGAAACCGCCTGCAGACCCAACAGTGGTCATCACACTCAATGGCACTATTGAGACTGTAGAGCTACTGTCCATGTGATAAGCTAGCAACTCATGGCAGGACTTCCTCCTTGTTGTAGTTGAGGGCCGCATGGTGACCCAGCAAAGTGGAGGCAGAATGACCTCTGATATTTCTGCCTGAGAGGCAGGGGTACCATCTCCTGATATGATCCAGGCCAAAGATCTACATTGTCACCCATGCGATTGTCTGCTATTCTCTGTATGGTTACTGCCACACTTCAAGTTCACAACTGTGAGAGAATGATGAGTGAAAGGGATCAATAGTCAATGTGGCAACAAGGCAAAATCCAGGCCACGTCATCATACATAAGGTTCTAATATTGATTGCAATTCAAACTACATTGAAGTTACCATCTGATCTCTACGAAATAAAAATTATGAAGAATAATTCATTTAAAAAAACTGGAAAGCTTATATCTTGAGGTGCTATGGATTTTCACCATAAAAGTACTGGATTAAAGATGGAAAATGAAATCCAAGACACATACTTAAATACTCAATCCCGATCTTTATATCAGGTTCTGCTCAATTAGTAGACCTTCATTCTTCTGCTGACTGCACATTGACCTGAATTGTTCAATAAAGACATTTTGTACATGTGCCTAAGCAATTATGCAAATCTACATTACTGATGCAGCTGGGTTTCAATATTTGGGGAACATAGAATGGTGTACTTAGAAATATAATTTAATTAGAAAAATTGCCATTTGTAAATTTTAGAGAAAGTCTGTCAAACCACTTGGGCACATTAAAATGTGACACCACAGTGAGTTAGATTTTAGTTCTATCCCAGGTGAACTCCAAAATAACTCAGATAGTTGCCTTGAGCAATCTCATATCTTTCACATTATATGTTTAGAAGTCAGATCACTAACTTAACACCTGAGCATTCTGTAACTTTCATGTGGATATGTGCTCAAAATCAAAGGTGTGACTGCATTCTTAATTCTCTGAGATTTCTGCAATGTATAAATCATGCAACTTTCATCATGAAATTATTTATTTTCAATAGATGTGCCATAACTTTATAAAACTTTTTAACTTGAAGTGCCTGTTAGCCTAGGTTTTGGCTTCTGTCCCATATTTACTCTCCTTCGAATGCTGAATATAGAAGTCCTCTTAGAAACAACATTTGACAGATTAGGACAAAAACAATAAATAACAACCATTTTGCAACTGATGATCTGGCTGCATTACAGTTAAATGATTTGTTTTAACTGGTTCAAAGCCTCAATGATGTTACAGTAAATTTGATGACTTCATCATTTCAACAAATCTCTACTGAGAAGTTGCATTTTGAAGAAGAAAGGGAAGAAATTCTCACAAGTAATTCGAAAGGATGATTTAAAGCTAGGTTTAACTTGGTATTGTGGCAGTTGATGCAAGAATTAAAACAAATAAGGCAAATATGCTTTCTGGATACCAGAGAATTCTTGGATTTATAAAATAAAATCTCACATTTTTTAAGAGGTGGGGCTGTAGGAGTAAGTTGCTTAAATGCTTGCACCTGTTCCACATTCAATAAGATCTACTGATCAATCAGGTTACATATCAACTCACTCCACATGTTTACTGATATCCTTTGAAAGCTTTGCATTGCAAAAAAAAAGTCAATTGATCCATTGTTTTAAACTTCGCAATTGATCTTGTGTCATTTTCTATTTGTAGAAGCGAGTTCAAAAAAAGTGTCAAAAAAAATCAAGGCTATTCTTTTGATCTATATTCTAGTTTCTTCTCTATTATAACTTCATGAACACTGTCTAGCAAAATTGATGGAAGGGGCCTGTGTACTACCAAGTTGCAATTACAGTGCAATTACCTGTTCATTGACTGTGTTCATGCAGGACCACTTTGTTCCACATCTCAACAGTCTTGGCTCAAAAATGAACAAAAGATTTGAATTCTAGATGTCAGCAGATTCTGTAAATCTAAACCTCAACATTACCTGACCTGTGAGCAAATGTTATAGTCTCAGATCTCAGCTGACAAATGAATTATAATATAAATTATATTGTGTAGTCCTAAACAGCCTGATTTAAAACTCATGAATGGGCTGATGGTGTAAATCATGAGTGAGTTTAGAATCACTCAAAATTGTGTATTATATCACTTGCGCAACACCATAAATTATAACAGGAGTTTAAAAAGCTGTGTTAATTTTGCAATATACTCCAATGAAGCTCATTCACTGTGAATGATCATTAGGTTATTGCATGAATATGTTTTAGTATATGTTACACTAACAATGTCTATATCATCACATAATAATGCTTCTATCTGGATTTTTGTTTAGACGTTAAATACAGTGTTCCTTTAAAATAACAAGTTGTGCTTAATAGAAACAAAAGAAAAGCTGTTGCCATGTTCATTGATTAACTAAGAAAAGAAAGAATATGACGGGTTTAATGAATATTGATGAAAGTTTCAAGAATGAAATGTAAGACTAGCCTTCTGGGAATTGAGATTTAATTAAGTAAATAGTATGAGAGAGGTAATTGAGCATTTGGGGAAAGAAAACCATTGAAACCATAAGAGAGAAAATGTTTAAAAAAGGCATTTGGCAAACTGATTTATTTCCGACATATGCACATATATTATGTATATGCATGAAGGTGATGTGTATGTGTGATTCATTCTTACGATTCAAAAATATTTTGATCAAAATTCTTAATGATATATCTTGTGAATTTTATTTTTGAATCCTACTTAAAAAAAATGATCAGGCCAAAAATACACTGCAGACATTATTCACACAGCCTTTGTCCAATAATACATATGGTACCACTATCTGACTGTTTCAAGTGGTTTATCAATTGTTATGACAAGGGGACAAGAAGGAAATCAACTCCTCTTTTGTAACTCCCCTTGCCCAGTCATGAGAAATATTTTTATTTAATTGAACACTGTTCAATTAAAATGAGGTTCACTGGAAGATGTAGGAGCCAATTTTCAGGGTTTTCTGATCTGAATGTGAGAAGAATTTTATTACCAATAACGCTAAGAGGAAAACAATAAAAACCATGATATCAAGCATACACAGATACAAGTGATGTATTTAAAGGGAGAACATCTAGTATGGACATGGAGAGTGATGACTGTACAGTTAAGATGTCTTTAGCGTCTTTAATATATTAGATGATTAACCTGAGTTCACAGCTGTTTAATGGTTGACTTGTATCTCAGCAGGTGTAGAATCCACAAATCTCTTTGAGTTCTTGGTGAATATTCTCCTAATTTCACTTTTCAACCAAGTACTATCTTCCAAGGTTATGAGAGACATGAAGGGAGGGGGATTTCAAGTTCTTGTTGTTATAAATTAAAATTTCCTTTGTTCTGTGCAATAGCAGCTGTTGAAATATGGTTAAGTGTGTATTCCTGAGTATAGTTTCTTTGACTTTTCAAGCTGGTCAACTGACACGTGTGTCTTTCATCTCCCAAAATGTGAACATCATCTAGGAAAACAGGAAATATGAATTTCTTGATACAGACTCAGTTGCTTGATTTCAGTGCCTTTAAATAAAAACAGAATTTCAGTGTAAATAGCTTTGTTTATTCCATATGGATCTGTTGTGGTATTTTAACAGCAACTTCAATTCTTGAGTACAGTGCTGATAGACTTGACAAGCAAATGCTGGAAAACATGGTTGAAAAAAGTCCACCAAGTATTCTCACTGATACAAAGCAGTGATACACTGATTAGCACAATAATTTGGAGTTTACATTCTCATATTGCATTCCCATGTGTTTACAGTTCATTTGTCATGACTATCTTTGCACTTAAATCAGATACCCTTATCACTGAACAGAGCTAGGCATGCTCTGGCGGTGTCCCTTTCATATTCTTCTTAGCTCCAGGATGTTTTTTTTAAATATATCACTGGAGTATTGGAGGTAGCTTTGATCTTCCTACTTACAAAAGGATATATTTACTATTGAGGCAGTGCAGTGGAAATTCACGAGGCTGATACCAGAAATGGCAGGACTGTCCTTGGTGGAGAAAATAATTTAACTGATCCTGTATTTGCTTAGGTTTAGAAGGATGAAAGAGGATCTAAAAAGTTCCAACAGGCTGGGAAGAACTGGATGCAGGAAGTTTTCCCTGGCTGGGGAAATCCAGAACCAGTTTTAGCATATAGGGTTGACTATTCAGGAAAGAGATGAGGGAAAACCTCTTTACTCAAATGGTAATGAAGGTGTCGAATTCCCTTCCATAGAATGTTGTGTTGGCCAAGTCACAAGATATATTCAAGAAAGCAAGAGATTAATTTTTAGATTTTAAAGAAAGCAAGGGATATAGGAAGAGAGTGGGAAATACCATTGAGATTGAGGATAACCCATGATGATATTAAGTGGTGGAGCTGAAGGGCAAATGACATACTCTAGCTTCTAGTTTTTATGATTCTTTATTTTCCTCTTGAATTTGTATTTTTACAAAATACTCTGATGAGTGCAAGGTGAAACTTTTGACAAAATTTCTCTTTTTCAGCAATACTCAAAGATCTGTTATATCAAACTATATTTAGTATGTTATAGTGTGGCAAATATAGTAAGATGTCCCTGGTAGCTATGTTATTCAGTGCTCTGGTGTCAACTGAATGTATTTTACTAAAGTTAAAATAGACACAATTGATGTTCAAGAACTAGATGGCTGTAGTTCTAAGGGCTCAAGGGATCAAAGAGTATGGGGTGAAAGCAGGAACCGAGGACTGAATTGGATAATCAGCTGTTAATGATCTGAATGGTGAAGAAGACTCAATGTGATAAATGTCGAGAATATGGTGCTGAAAAAGCTCAGCAGGTCAGGCGGCATCCAAGGAACAGAAAAAAAATGACGTTTCGGACAAAAGCCCTTCATCAGGAATTCCTGATTGCTGCCTGACCTGCTGTTTTTTTCCAGCATCACACTCTCGACTCTAATCTCCAACATCGGCAATTTTCACTTTTACCTCAATGTAATGAATAATCTACTCCTGTTCCTATTTTTTTGTTTCTATTTACTAATGAAATACTGATGAAATGAAGTCAGTTGTTCATAATATCTAAACTATTTCTTAACTATGAAGCAACTAGGCTAGATTACAAACACAAAATGTCACAACATTCCTTTTTATATTTATTGAAAATTAAGCAAATCAAAGACCTTCTTATATCAAATTCACATACAACTCACAATCGCCACAAATGTTGTCTTTACAAAAGTACGTTGTTTGGTCTAACAAATATTTCTTGAAAGCTAGAACAAAAAAAATACTTGGTGTGTCATTACAATGTCTGTGTGTCATTACAATATTTGGTTCTATCTAATTGCAGCTTTGAATTCCTCTCCAATTGTCTTGTCCAATTGTAGTGTGCAAGTACTTAAACTGTCATGGTGTCTAAATGAAAACTGTGGCTAAAGCTCCCTTGTGTATCAATAATGTTCATGAATTATGTAGCTCATTGTTACTTGGTAGGTTCTTTTCCATAATTCCTTGTACCAGGGAAGTAGGAACAAGTTTAGGTCCCAGGTGCATACAAACATTTCTTTAGGATGCCAGTTGTTTTACAATTATTTTTTGTGAGGCGATCTGCAAAATAAAACCAAATTATTTAATGAACCTGAGATTGGGAAAAGATTCAGTAAGAGAATAAGAGCTGTCTGTATTTTCTGCCTAAATAGCACCATGCTTTCATGCATCAAGAGCACTACAGGTTAGAGAAGGAAATGCACACATTTTTTTGTCATTATATTTGTTGCATATGCCAATGAAACCTTTGAGTCACTGTGCACTGCAGCAGTCTTGGAAACATTATCGACTTTAATCAAGATTTGGCTGATCGGTGAAGTTTTGATTTACAAAGCTAAATGCCTTTGCACTTACCGAGCAGCAAAAACGTATCTTAACTCATATTATAATATTTTATAGCATAGTTTATATTAGTTTGTATGTCATTTATGGAATAGATAACTCCTGATTTTTATTGGATATGTTATCAATTCTATACAAAGTACAGCAATACCACATATCTGTTCATGTGTATAATTTGCATTGAGTAGTTCATGTAAGCGGAGAAAGGTTGAAGCAGAAGTTACACTCTTTTAGTGAGCTCAAATATAATAAATAGAAGTTCAATATTTTTGTACTTTACTCTCAATTGTGAATCCATCAAATGTGCAGTACTAGTGGATATTTAGTTTGTCTTGTCTTAGTTTAACTAATCTGCTCTGGTTATCAATTAATGTACAATTATTTGGCAGATATTTATGAGATAGATGGAATATCTTAGAAGCAAGTTTTAGATATTTGTAATGATGTATTTTGACACTTTTATGATTTTCTAACAATGTAAAATTAAAAGATTGAATTTAAACTTAAAGAATTAAAATTCGTTTTATTTAAATTATTTTGTGAAATTAACATTTTATGATAAAGCAATTTTAAATACTGGAAAGTAGTTAAAATAGATTTTTCAACAAAGATACTTGTGTTTATATATATATCCAAATTATAAATGTTTGCAGCAATACATTTTTAATATTAAACGCACAATATACAATCAAGACCTCATTAAAAATGTGATATTCAAAAATATAAGCATCTGGTATTTATACTTTAACGTAACAAGCCCTCTCATTTGTCTGGTTTGCTGAAGTTTACAATGGGATTGATTCATTCATATAAACAAAAGTTTTGCACATGGAGTCATTCCTGAAGATTGCATGTGACTCACTTGGATGTTGGAATATATTGAGCTGACTTTACTCAAGGGCATTGGGATCATACGGGGATCAAACTTGCCTTTAATTACTTGTTTCATAGAACGTAGAACATAGAAAAGTACAGCACAGAACAGGCCCTTTGGCCCTCGATATTGTGCCGAGATCTAATTGTAAAGTAAAATATAATAACTAAACCTACACACCCCTCAACTCACTGCTATCCATGTGCATGTCCAGCAGTCACTTAAATGCCCCCAGTGACTCTGTTTCCACCACCACAGCTGGCAACGTATTCCATGCATTCACAACTCTCTGCATAAAGAACCTACCTCTGATGTCTCCTTTCTACCTTCCTCCTAATATCTTCAAACTATGATCCCTCATACCAGTCAATCCAGCCCAGGGGAAAAGTCTCTGGCTATTGACTCTATCTATTCCACTCATTATTTTGTATACCTTGATCAGGTTTCGTTGCAAAATTTAGCAATGATGAATGCTCGCTTACCTTTTCAATATGTTCCATGCATTATTTTTACTAATAAGAATTAAAGTACACTTTTTGCAGCATAGAATAAACTCTTGGGATATAATTCGCTGGGAAAGTAACTAAAATTAACTCTACTGTTTGTGCGCCATTACTACTTGAGCATCGGGTAAGAGTAGATATTAAATTAAATATAGCAATCCCAAACTCTGCTGTTAGCTTTGCAAGAGTGACATTTTCAGTCATCTCCAACTCAAGTGATCAATATGAAGTGATGTATTTAGGTAATATCTATATACACGCTTAACTTGCCAGAGAGAGTTGAACACTCCAATCAAGATAAAATATTAACAATGTGGTGTCATGGTGACTGTCAGTAAACTACTGAAAATTAACTATTTAAAGCATGGACTCTCTTTCAATTTTAATTGTAGACAATTTTATTAATACCAACCTCATTTTCTCTAATTGTGTTTCTTAATCTAATTTGCTTTTTTACCCTATCTTTGTACATCTTTCTGTTCTCATACCTAGGCCCAACTATATATAATCTTCATGAACTACTGGAATGAAGTATATAATAGCCAGATTTGCTGATGATACCTGTTATGGATTAGGCCAGACCACTCAAAACATTCTTAAGCAGGCAGCTCCGACTATAACTTTGCAATTTCTTTCGCTAAGTGTACAGTGAAAATTACCCGGATTAAGTTAGCTAGGTTGACTACTAGATTTTAAAACAGACAAAAATTTAGTAACAAAATTGTACGATGAAACTGAAAAGAATAAAGAACCCTAAAAAACTCAACCTATCCAACTAGACTTAATTGTGCTATCCCGAATGGACACAATAAGCAAAACTCCCTTCAAAAACCCAGTATAAGTGGAACACATGCTTACAGGTTGAAGTTGAAGGGCAGACATGAGAGAGGGTTTCCACTGAAACTTCTTGCCCTTTTTTTTAACAATTAGGTGAGTGGAACAGCCACACTGCTAAAGTTTGGCACAAACCTTCGGTAAATCCACTCAACCCCAGGAACCATAGTACTGATATTTTTGTCAATGGTGTGGGAACTTCCTCAAGTACTTGCATTTTTGCATCTCATGGGGCCATTTGTCCATGTCCAATAACATGGCCCAGGAACATAACTTGGGCTTTGGCAAATTCACTTTTCGCTAGGTTTACGATCAAGCCTGCTTTCCAAAGTCGATCAAACAAGTTTGATAAATACTGTAAATGTTCCTTCCATGAGTGACTAAAAATCACCAGGTAATCAATGTACACCACACAGTTGGGTCACCAGCAATGACCTTATTAGTCAGTCTCTGAAATGTGGCTGGAGCATCTTTCATACCAAATGGCATGACTTCGAACTGATATAGTCCATTTAACGTTACGAAAGCCGAAATTGCCTTTGCTCTCTCTGACAGAGGTACTTGCCAATAGTCTCTGAGCAAGTCCAACTTAGAAACGTAAGTTGCTTGTCCCACTTTCCTGACACATTCCTCCCATCGTGCAATTGGATATGCGTCAGTCTTTGTAGTGGTGTTGGCTTTGCCATAGTCCATACATAACCGTTTGGTACCATCTGGCTTTGGCACATGACTATGAATGAGTTCCAGTCATTTAACTCACTACAATTTGCCATCTTGGAACATCTATCTCCTTCTGAACCTCTGCCAACTTTAGAGGGTTATGCTTATAAGGATGTTGTTTAATAGGAACAATATCTCCTAAGTCAACATTATGCACAATTAAGTTAGTACTTCCCAGTTTATTTCTGCATATCTCTCCATGTGATAGTAATAACACTTACAGGTCATTTTGATTTTCTTGTGGAAGGTAACTCAATAGTTTATCCCAATTTTTTTACAACTCTCTCATTATCCAATTTGATTTGAGGAATGTCCAATTCAGAATCTTCTGAATTTGGTTCTTCCTTCTGTGCTGTAATCATTAATACCTTCTCCTCTTGTTTTCCTTCCCTATCAAAATACCTTTTGAGCATATTCACATGACACACTGTGAGATTTCTTCCTGTCAAGTAGTTCACCTCATTCAATTTCTTCTCAATTTGATAAGGTCCACTAAACCTTGCTTTTAAAGGCTCACCTGTTACTACAAGTAACACCAATACCTTATCCTCAATTGCCGTAAAATTACGAATTTGTGATTTCTTATCCGCTAGCTGTTTCATTGTCTGCTGTGATACTTTTAAATGCTGTCTAGTCAACTCTCCAGCTCTATTTAATTGTTCTCTTAAATTTGACGCACAGTCCAAATGGGTGGTCTCTAAATTCTGACTTATTAATTTCTCCTTAATCAATTTTAACAGTCCTCTTACTTCAAAACAAAAAAATTAATTCAAATGGACTGAATTTGGTCGATTCATTCAGTGCATCTCTGATCGCAAAACAGACCTCACTTATTCTAATCATCTGGATAATCCTGACTCGAAGACTTCAACATGGCCTATAGTCTATGATGCCATCTCTCTAGTGCTCCCTGCGATTCCAGATGGTATACAGTAGATTTGAATTGCTTTATTCCCAAGTTATCCATCACCACCTCGAATAGTTTGAATGTGAAGTTTGATCCTTGATCTGACTGGATTTCTATGGGTAGTCTGCATCTAGGGGAAAAAAAAGTGATTCTTCTCCAACCCTTTTAGCTGTGATGCTACACAATGGAATTGCCTCTGAAAATCTAGTTGTTACATTAATTATTGTTAATAAATACTTATTCCCACTTTTTGGTTGAGGTAGGAGATCTACATAATCAATTGAGACTCTTGTGAAAGTTCCTCAAATGCTGGAATAGGTATTAAAGATGCAAGTTTTATTACTACCTGTGGTTTTATGATTAGCTGACATGGATAACATGTCTGTCAAAACTCAGCTACATCTTTGTGTAGTCCAGGCCATCTTTCTATTTTAGCCTATGTTTTCCTCATCCCTAAATGACCTCCATGTGGTAGCTCATGCGCCACTTGCAGCACTTCCTTTCTCGACCCTACTGGCAAAATAATTTGATGAATCTTTGCCCATTTCTCATCTGCTTGAATGTGTGATGGTCTCCATTTCCTCATTAAGACATCATTTGTTAAGTACTAATACACAGGAATGCATTCACTTTCTTTATCAGTAAATGCCTTTTGATATAACTGCTTTAACTCCTCAGCTGTAATTAAACCAGCTTAATAGAGCTAAAGATACTTGCATGTTTACCTCTTTGGTCCTTCTCTGTTCCACTTATCTGCTTGTAAGTTTCGGATAACACTATGTTAGCTTCCTTATCTGTGCCTTTTGATTTCTCCCGCTTCAACTTGTGCCTCTGTGATCTTGCGATCACACAATCTTCATGTCTTCAGTTGCCTGAGTGTCCACTGGCTTTTCAACTATAGAAGGCAGCACACCAACTGATGAATCAGTTATATCATTTGCAAGAACAAATTGTATTCCTGGAGCTAAGAGTTTGTCCAGTACTCCTATCACAAATTCTCCACTCTACTCTTGACACTTTAGCCTCACTTTATATAAAAGAGCACTGTTTGTCTCACCATGAAATCCTGTTACCAATACCTTCTCTGGCAGTAGTCCCTCAGGAGTGCACAGCTCCTCATCCTTCAGCATTACAGACTGAGGGGTTACTGTGTCCTTTAATATCGTAACCTCTTTACCTGCTACTCTTGGCCTATGTGAATAAACTTTACCCTTGTATGTGCATTTTTTAAGCAGATTTGGCACTTCCTCCTTAATTAACCTCTGATCATCTTGTACACTCTGAGACAGTCATCTAACTTCCTTTATGCTCTTTGTTACTCGTCCAATAAAACTCCCAGGCTTGTCTGGTTTTCCTACATCTGGCTGTCCCTTAGCCTATCATCATTGTGATTTTGTGTGGCCCACTTTATTACAATGCAAAGATTTTCTTTTTTACCTTGTGATGAGTTCTCCTTTATGATCTTCACTGAGATCTACCCTTCACTTCCCACGTGAGGATTTCTCTTTGCCACAATTTCTATCCCTCACGGACTGAAATTGACTCTGGAAGCCAAACCGTGTTTTATGGAGCAGCTCATAATCATCAACCATTTCAACTGCTAACCTTGCTGTTTTAACTCTGTGCTCTGCCACATGAGTTCGCATTACTTCCTCACTGAGCCTACGCTCAGCTTTTATCTCCAGCCTTTTAAGCTGGTTTTCCTTTTTAAATGTCAGTTTTTGAAGATCAAAACTTCTCTCTTTCTCATGCTCTGCTCTCTCTTTTTCCCTCTCTTCTGCTTCTAAGTGTAAGTCAAACTGTTTAATTTCTGCTGCCCTTCCCTTACCTCTTGCCTCTAACTCAAGCTGCTTCATTTGCAATTGAATTCTTTCCATCTCTATAGATTCTGATGGTTTCTCCAACAACTTTAAGTGTTGAGCTACTGCTGTAATTATCTCTCCTTTCCTCACAGAAGCAGGCAGTTCCAATTCCAGCTTCTATGCTAATTCTTGCAACTTGGTCTTATTCACTTTTTGCAAAAGTTCCAAAGTCACCGCTTCCCCATCCAGAAAACTTCAGGCAAACTTCGCAAGTTTTACATACCCAACCAAACCAACACCCGAAATAAAGACACTAGTGCCTACCACTCGCTGTTTAAAATCCTGCAAAGAGCCCCCAGTCTGTTAAGGATTAGGCCAGACCACTCAAAACATTCTTAAGGAGGCAGCTCAGGCCATAAACTTGCAAATTGTTCTGGTAAGTGTACAGTGAAAATTACCCAAAGGTAGCTAGGTTGACTACTAGATTTTAAAACAGGTAAAACTTTAGTAACAAAATTATACAATGAAACACAAAGAACAAAATAAAGATTTGTGAAGGTCTGTAGCTCAGGTTGAGATTTAGGGTGTGGGTTTGCTCGCTGAGCTGTAGGTTTGATATCCAGATGTTTCATTACCTGGCTAGGTAACATCATCAGTGATTACCTCCAAGTGAACAAGAAAACACTTGGAGGTCGCCACTGATGATGTTACCTAGCCAAGTAATAAAACGCCTGGATATCAAACCTACAGCTCAGTGAGCAAACCAACATCCTACACCCTATAAAATAAAGAACCCATACAGAACTCAACCTATCCAACTAGACTTAATTATGCTGTTCTGAACAGTCCCAATAAGCAGGATCCCTTTAGAAAACAGTATAAATGGAACACATGCTTACAGGTTGAGGTTGAAAAGCAGAAAAGAAAGAATTTTCATGCAGTTCCCTGTCGAACTTCCAATTAGTTCAAGACTGAACTAAAACTGCTCAACTGGAGAGTGGACCACTCCCCTTTCATTCTACAGGTCACTTCTAAAACATGACCACTTTGGCCTGAAGTCTCATCTGTTCACATATAAACAAAATGCCTCGTAAAATCCTTTTCATCTCTGTACCAAACCAGATTGATCGGAGCCCGGTCTGGTTTATTGCCCCTCTGAAAAAAAATCAAGGACAGAGTATCGTTGAGCCAAGGAACAGCTTTTAGAAAAAGAAAGGAATTAGCTTTGCAACATACCCAAGGGAAGTGGGGAAATGAGTTGTGACGTGAACAGATAAAATCTGCAATGGTAGATAGATTTGTTGGGCAAAGATTTGGTTGATGAAATATCATGTTAAAAGGACAGAAGTGAGCATCTTTACCTATGATTGTACAATATTCAGCACCATTCTGTCACTCCGTAGAACTGCAGCAGTCCATGCCCATTGGCAGCAAAACCTAATCAAAGTCCCAATTTTGTCCACCATCGAGAACACAGAAGTCAGGAGTGAGATGGCAGTCTGGTAGGGTGCAGGACAACAGTATTCAAGAAAGTTGACACTGTCGAGGACAAAGCAACTTGTCCACAGTATTTGTTGCTTTTGGTGATCAATGCACAGAGGCAATAGTATTTATAATCTAAAAGATGCACTGCAGCAACTCCTCTAGGCTCATCATCAATGTCTTTCCAATCAATTACTTCTACCCTCAAGGACAAGTTAGCAGGTGGGAACATCACCACCTATAGGTTCCCCTCCAAATGTGAGCACCAAACTGACTCAGAACTCTACTATCTGTCCTTTGCTGTGCAGGGATAAAATCTGAGAAATGGCTTCACAATAGAACTCTGGTTGAAACTGTGCTCAAAGAACTGCAAGTGTTGAAAAAGACAGTTCACAGTGGCCTTCTCTGGGGCAGTACGGGATATCCAACAATGGTAGCCTATCCTGCAGTGCCCATGTTCCATAATCAAATAAAGGAAAGTAAGGAACTGTGAGTTTGACAACTTCACTGTGAAGAATAGAGAAACAGAATATTACTTAAATTGAGACTACAATATGTGATGGCTCCGAGGCATCTGGTTATCCTTGGAAATTAATCGCAAAATGTTAGCGTGCAGGTACATTAGGAAGGCGAATGCAATTTTGGCCTTTATTGCCAGGAATAATGGTATATAAAAGTGAAGAAGTCTTACTACTACTCTAATAGGCATTGGTGTGACCACACCTCAAGTCCAGATTTCCAGACTCCTTATTAAATAAATAATGTACTTATGTTGGTGGTAGTTCAGAAAATTTTCTTAATATGTTAATTCCGAGGATGATTGAGTTACCTATTGAAAGGTTGAGCAGGCTGGGCCTAACCTCATTGGATCAAACTGCATCTAAACCAAATACATCTTCCCATCACTCCCTCATCTGCATTTCACAAGGATTGTTCCCTCTGGGACAGCCTAGTTTAATCATTGATCACGAACACCACCCAATCTTCCCACGGCACCTTTCCATGTAACAGCAAAAGGTACAACATCTTTCCCTTCAATACCTCCCTGCTCACCATCCAAGGGCTGAAACAATCTTCCCAGGTGAAGTACCACCTCCAATGTTGAATGTTAGAATTGTGTATTGAATGTAACAGTGACAGGCAATGCATCAGTAACTGATACTTATTGAAGAAAGATTCTTTAATTTTTGTAATCTGGAACTTACGTAGTCTGACAATTTGTTATCTTGTTAATATATTTGTGTTGGTGCTTCATGAAATTAATTAATTGGTGAAGTTAATTATACACTTGATTCTGTAATCCTGAAAGGGAAGGAGAAAGAAAATCTGTAAGTACTTTGTTGAATACACTGTTCTATGAACAATTTTGAAAAAAAAACATCAACTGATCCCTTTGGTCATATTTAATTTCATCGCTGTGTATAAAGTATGATATTTACTTTACTCTTAATTATTTCATCTCTAATTTGCAAGAAGATTTCAATAACTGCATATTCAAAAATCACTACCAATTTTGTCTACATGGATAATTAGAAATTGGCTTAAATGTCCTACAAAATCCCATCAAACCTGGAGCTTTTAGTGTAAACGGCATTAATTATTTATTATACCCTGCTATAATGTTCTTGTAAATTCATTTCAGGATAGGAGTTTTCAAAGGAATATATCAAAATTATCTTGAAACAAAAAAAAAACATATTTAAGATGTTTTCAAACCATTACCTTATTAATTGGGTGAGTTGTCATTAGATATTTGCATCTGTGAATTGATCAATACCTCTCGTTGCCATCAGTGCCAATTAAAAACCTAGGCCAATGAATTTTTTTCACATCTCAGAAATTTCTCAAACTATTTATGTGCAATGAATTACAGTCAAGCACTTTGCTTAGCTAAGCAAATGCAGTCAAATATTTACATCCAATCCGACTCAGTGAACGGCCGTGAGGTGAGCAATTCTTGCTGCTGTCAGTTCAGAAAAAGAATGTTGGTCAGGCCATGGAGAGCAGCCCAACTTCCTTTTACAGAGTCATAGATGTGTACAGCATGGAAACAGACCCTTTGGTCCAACTCGTTCATGCCAACCAGATATTCCAATTCAATCTAGTCCCACCTGCCAACACCCAGCCCCTAACCCTCCAAACCCTTCCTATTCATATACCCATCAAGATACCTTTTGTACTTGTACTTGCAATTGTACTCGCCTCCACTACTTCCTCTGGCAGCCCATTCCACACACGCACCACCCTCTGCATGAAAACGTTGCACCTTAGGTCTGTTTTATATCTTTCCCCTCTCACCCTAAACCTATGCTGTTTAGTTCTGGACTCCCCAGCCCCAGAGAAAAAGACCTTGTCTATTTCCAGTATCCATGCCCCTCCTGATTTTGTAAACCTCTATAAGGTCACCCCTTAGCCTCCAACACTCCAGAGAAAACAGCCCTAGCCTATTCAACCTCTCCCTATAGCTCAAATCCTTCAACCTTGGCAACATCCGTGTAAATCTTTTCTGAACCCTTTCAAGTTTCACAACATCCATCTGATAGGAAGGAGACCAGAATTCTATGCAATATTCCAAAAGACCCCAAACCAATGTCCTGTACAGCCGCAAAATGACCTCCCAACTTCTGTACTCAATACTCTGACCAATAAAGGAAAGCATACCAAATACCTTCTTCACTATCTTATCTGCCCACAACTCTACTTTTAAAGAGCTATGAACCTGCACTCCAAGGTCTCTTTCTTCAGTAACACTCCCTAGAAACTTACCAATAAGTATATAAGTCCTGCTAAGATTTGCTTTCCCAAAATACAGCACTTTGCGTTTAGATAAATTAAATTCCACCTGCCACTCCTCAGCCCATTGGCCCCTTTGATCAAGATCCTACTGTAATCTGAGGTAACCTTCTTTGCTGACACTGCACCTCCAATTTTGGTGTCATCTGCAAATTTACTAACTATATCTTTTAAAGCTCACATCCAAATAATTTTGTAAATTATGAAAAGTAATGGACCCAGCACCGATCCTTGTGGCACTCCACTGGTCACAGATCTCAAGTCTGAAAAACAACCCTCCAACACCACCCTCTGTCTTTTACATTTGAGTCAGTTCTGTATCCAAATGGCTTGATCTCCCTGTATTCCATGAGCTCTAACCTTGCTAACCAGTCTCCCATGGGGAATGTTGTCGAACACCTTATTGAAGTCTAGACATATCACATCCACTGCTCTGCTCTCACTAATCCTCTTTGTTACTTCTTCAAAAGACTCAATCAAGTTTGTGAGACTTGGATTCCCTCACACAAAGCCATGTTGACTATCCACAATCAGCCCTTGCCTTTCCAAATACATGTATGTCCTATCCCTCAGGATTCCCTCCAAAAACCTGCCCACCACCGATGCCAGGCTCACTGGTTTATTGTTCCCTGGCTTGTCCTTACCACCATTTGTTAAATAGCGGCACCACGTTAGTCAACCTCCAATTTGCCACCATGTCACCTGTGACTATCGATGACACAAATATCACAGCAAGAGGCCCAGTAATCACTTCCCTAACTTCCCACAGAGTCCTGGGGATTTATTCACGTTTATGCATTTCAAGACATCCAGCTCTTCCTCCTCTGAATTATGGACATTTTTCAAGATGTTACCATCTATTTCCCTACATTCTATCCCTTCCATTTCCTTTTCCACAGTAAATACTGATGTAAAATACTCATTTAGCATCTCTCCTATCTCCTTCGGTTCCACACAAAGGCCACCTTGCTGAACTTTGTGGGGCCCTTTTCTCTCCCTAGTTACCCTTTTGTCCTTAATGTATTTGATTAGATTCCCTGCAGTGTGGAAACAGGCGCTTCGGCCCAAACAGTCCTCACTGACCATCTGAAGAATAACCCACCCAGACCCATTTCCCCCCTGACTAAAGTACCTAACAATATGGGCAATTTAACATGGCCAATTCACCTGACTTGCACATCTTTGGATTGTAGAAGGAATCTGGAGCACCTGGAGGAAACCCATGCAGACACGGGGAGAATGTGCAAACTCCAAACAGACAGTCACCTGGGCTGGAATCAAACCTGGAACCTTGGTGCTGTGAGGCAGCAGTGCTAACCACTGAGCTACCGTGCCACCCCAGTTACTCTTTTGTCCTTAATGTATTTGTAAAAACCCTTCAGATTTTCCATAACTCTGTTTGCCAAAGCTATCTCATGTCCCCTTGTTGCCCTCCTGATTTTCCTCTTAAGTATACTCCTCCTGCCTTTATACTCTTCTAAGGATTCACTCGATCTCTCCTGAATATACCTGACATATGCTTCCTTCTTTTGTTAACCAAACCCTCAATTTCTTTGTCATCCAGCATTCCCTATACCTACCAGCCTTCCCTTTTACCTTAACAGGAATATACTTTCTCTGGATTCTCGTTATCTCATTTCTGAAGGCTTCTCATTTTCCAGCTGTCATTTACCTGCGAACATTTGCCTCCAATCAGCTTTCGAAAGTTTTTGCCTAATTCCGTTAAAATTGGCCTCTCTCCAATTTAGAACTTCAACTTTTACATCTGGTCTATCCTTTTCCATTACTATTTTAAATCTAATAGAATTATGGTCTCTGGTCCCAAGGTGCTCCCCCACTGACACCTCAGTCACCTGCCCTGCCATATTTCCCAAGAGTAGGTCAAGTTTTGCGCCTTCTTTAGTAGGTACATCCACATACTGAATCAGAAAAGTTTCTTGTACACACTTAAGAAATTCCTCTCCATCTAAACCCTTAACACTATGGCAGTCCCAGTCTATGTTTGGAAAGTTAAAATCCCCTACCATAACTACCCTATTATTCTTACAGATGACGGAGATCCCCTTTCAAGTTTGTTTCTCAATTTCCTTCTGACAATTGGAGGGTCTATAATGCAATCCCAATAAGGTGATCATCCCTTTCTTATTTCTCAGTACCACCCAAATGACTTCCCTGGATGTATTTCCAGGAATACCCTCCCTCAGCACAGCTGTAATGCTATCCCTTATCAAAAACGCCACTCCCCCTCCTCTCTTGCTTCCATTTCTGCCCTTCCTGTGGCATTTGTATCCTGGAACACTAGGTTGCCAGTCCTGTCCATCCCTGAGCCACATTTCTGTAATTGCTATGATATCCCAGCTCCATGTTCCTAACCATGCCCTCAGTTCATCTCCCTTCCCTGTTAGGCCTCTTGCATTGGAATAAATGCAGTTTAATTTATCAGTCCTTGCTTATTCTGTGCTTTGTCCCTGCTTGCCCTGACTGTTTGACTCACTTCTTTTCTCAACTGTACCAGTCTCAGATTGATCTCTTTCCTCATTATCTCCCTGGGTCTGACCCCCCCCTCCACCTTACTAGTTTAAATCCTCCTGAGCAGCTCAAGCAAATCTCCCTGCCAGTATATAAGTCTCCTTCCAATTCAGGTGCAATCCGTCCTTCTTGTACAGGAAGAGATTCCAGTGATCCAAAAATGTGAATCCTTCCTTCTCTGATCCACCAGTTCCTCAGCCATTCATTCATCTGCTCTATCCTCCTATTCCTACCCTCACTAGCTCATAGCACTGGGAGTAATCCAGATATTACTACTTTTGAAGACCTTCTTTTCAAACTTCCTGCCTAACTCTCTGTATTCTCCCTTCAGAGTCTCATCCTTGTCCCTTCTTGTGTCATTAGTTCCAATGCGTACACTGACCTCCTGCTAGGCCATCTTACCCTTGAGAACATTCTGTATCCTCTCTGAGACATTCTTGATCCTGGCAGCAGGAAGGCAACACACCATTCTGATATTTCACTGCTGGCCACAGAAATGTCTGTTTGTGCCCCAGACTAGACAGTCCCCTAACACAATCAATCTCTTGGAACCTGACTTAATCTTCATTGCATTTGAGCCAGTCTTAATACCAGAAACTTGGCTGTTCGTGCAACGTTCCCCTGAGAATCCATCACCTCCCTACATCTTCCAAATCAGCATATTTGTTTGGAATGGGGATAGCCACAGAAGACTCCTACACTACCTGCCTAGCTCTCTTACCTTTCCTGGAGTTAACCCATCTAGCTGACTGTATCAGTGGCCTTTTTTCCTTCCTGTAATTGCCTTCCCTCACACCCCTTGCTCTCATTGCCTCTCTATTGCTCCAACTGATCCATTCAATCTGATAGGATTTGCAGCCAATGGCATTTACATAGAACATAGAACATAGAAGGATACAGCGCAGTACAGGCCCTTCGGCCCTCGATGTTGCGCCGACCGAATCCTACCTAACCTATACTAGCCCAATAACTTCCAAATGCCTATCCAATGCCCGCTTAAATGACCATAAAGAAGGAGAGTTCACCACTGATACGGGCAGGGCATTCCATGAACTCACAACCCGCTGTGTGAAGAATCTACCCCTAACATCTGTCCTATACCTACCACCCCTTAATTTAAAGCTATGTCCCCTAGTAACACCTGACTCCATTAGCGGTAAAAGGTTCTTAGTATCTACCCTATCTAAACCCCTAATCATCTTATAAATTTATTGCAGATACAATCCTGAGAAACATGTAAACTCTCTCTAAGCTCTCACATCTGACAAAAAAGCATATCACTCTACTAAGGGCAATTTTTGCTTTTTCCAATCTGCAGACCCAGAAAGTAGCATTGTCTTATTCCTCGACAAAGCACTGCACTAGGCTAACTGAATACGTGTGGCTAATATTTTTAAGTTTAATCAAGAGCCATATCTCAATAAAACATATAATCAAGAAAGCTCCCACTCTACTCACTAGACTCCCGACTCAGGCGACTAACTGTGTGGAGTTTGCACGTTCTCCCCGTGTCTGTGTGGGTTTCCTGTGGGTGCTCTGGTTTCCTCCCACAGTCCAAAGATGTGCGGGTCAGGTGAATTGGCCAAGCTAAATTGCCCGTAGTGTTAGGTAAGGAGTAAATGTAGGGGTATGGGTGGGTTGCGCTTCGGCGGGTCAGTGTGGACTTGTTGGGCCGAAGGGCCTGTTTCCACACTGTCAGTAATCTAATTTAATCTAATCTACTGCAGACGTACAGCAAGACCACACTTAAAAATATTCAATTATCTGCTTCTGTGCTGTGACTTCTCCCAAATAAGTTCCTCCAAGATTAGTTGTGAATTTTACTGTTTGTTCATTTCCTCAGACACACTCCGATGTCCAACGACACATGAATTCAACAGCAAAGGCAGTAACTGTGCAAGTTCACAGTTGTGTCGGTCAACAGTGTGGGATTTTTTTCTCTCTCTCTCCTGCACAGACCATGTGCTGCCTTTGTCTGTTCCTCTCCTTTTTAAAAGTGCCGTTGTTTTGACTGTTTTTCCTCCAAAGTCCCAAAACAATGCAACAACATATAAAATAGTAATCGCTGCTCCTGGAGTTCAAGGAAATCACCTCCAACACCTAAAATACCTCAACAAAGGAGCTGTTGTTACAGCCAAAATTTTTCCTGTCCTCCATCTTGGATTATCCAGAATCCATCTTAAATTGAGCTCATGGATTTTAATATACTCAACTACAGGAATGAGCCAATTTGGTTTCACAATAATGTGTAAATCAAAGGTAATACCTCTGGCACTGCAAAACCTCTTCAGCATTAGTTTATTTGTTAAATCTCGGAAATGAGATTAATCTGATTACTTTTTGACACATATAAGTAATAGGTTGAAGAGTGTAAAGGAAACATTTTGTAATATAAATTTGTCTCATTTATTGCTTGTAGCTATTTTATTTTCTCAGAATCATAATAGTATTCAATTTTCAACTTGTCCCCTAGCCATTTGTTGTGGGCCAGACCCCCCTCAGAATATTTAAGAAGGTAGCCTAGACCCTAACATTTTCTTACTTTAAAGGCAGATGTGAAGTGCATGTTGCAGATGTGATGCAACTGGTCAAACCACTCCATATTAGGCAAAACACAATTTATTTAAACACTATAGTTAAAATACAAACAAAAGAAAGAGGAATTTATCATAACTTAACAAATGGAAAACTTAATCAAAAAGTAGATAACTGTTCTGAAACAATAACATTTCACAACCACACCCCTTGGCGAAAAGGTAAATCCAGACACAGCTTCTTACAGCAATTCTCCAATCCAGGAGGAAACCAAGAGAGATTTCAGAGAATGTAGCAGCTCAGACTCATTTTACTGAAGCTCCAATTCTTCTGAGACCCAAACAGCTTTTGACTGCTGCAGCTAACAAACTAGAAAACCTGATCTTGGAGAACTGGCCACTCCCCTTCCATTGTTATAACTTTTCAAAAAAATCTAAAGGCCTCCTCTGATTGTTGATTCATTTCCCATAGCCAATTCTGCACCTCTGCCTTTACAATCTGTCTGCAAAAATGAAACCCAGAACAAAATAACCTTCTTAAAGTGACAGCATTGTCACACATTAAATTAAAAATGCAGTTAAAATCAAGTGAATTATTAGAATGTGTGTGTGTGTGTGTGTGTGTGTGTGTGTGGGTGCTGTGAGTGTGCGCGCGTGTGGTGGGTGTGAGTGTGTGTGGGCGGGTGTCTGTGTGTGGGTGTGTGTGTGGGCGGGGGTGTGTGTGTGTGGGCAGGTGAGCAGACAAAATGTGATAGTTGCATTTGGGTATATTTTCAAGTTGTTGACCAGGCAAGAAACTAAGTTCAATCAACTGTTACGATTGTTCTTCAGGCAGACTTGTGCTCATTACATGAAATATGCTCAATTAAATTTGTCCACACTGGCACACTTAATGATATCTGCATGTCTCTTGCAACTCCCATACCTAGATAAAAGTTAGGGTTTGAGAATGAAACTAATAATAATCAAATGCTCTCAAGCTCCTATTAAGCATTGAACTTGAAAAAGTTGTTACATCATTAGAAGGAGATGTTTGCAATGAAATTTTACAAATTATGACTTCCAGATAGTGAAAGAAGAATACTTACTTGTGACAATTATCAGAGTGAATCAGTGGAATCTCATTGCATCATGGTTACGACTGAACATTCAGCCTCGATCTGAATTTGTCAAAGTGAGTTAGGCAAAGTCAGTAATTAGTCTTAGACTGATTATCTTTTCAAATGTCAGGTATAAGATAGGGTGCTGATTCACTATTCCCATTTCAAGTAAAAGACAGGGTGCTGATTCACTATTCCCATTTCAAAATACTAGAACTGACTGCCCTAGATTGTGGCATATAACCAACTTTTAAAGATTTGAAAACTACTTTGAAAAACAAAAGTTGATTTACGTGCCGAGGAAGAACAGAAAGTGAAATGCTACCGTTGATATAGGTTTTCACTGTTTCAAAATGTGAAAAAAACACCAAACATGATACAGCTTGGAAAGTGTATGAATTCGATAAGAATATCTTTTTTTTCACAATCAAAACATTTGAAAAACTGTCAAATTCATTGTCTTTAGCATCCATTGCAAAGAGTTGATTGAATTTATTTATTCTGAGTCACTTTGTGTATGGCATCATTGTCAAAATCCTATTGATGGGCCGGATTGATGTATTTTGCTTTAAGTTCATCCCTCCACAACAAATAATTTGAATATCTTGAGTTATTTAAATATCTGATGTTTGTGCACTAATAGCATTCAATGAATTGATGACACAACCACACAAAACTCCAGGCCAGGCAGCGCACACTTTTCCACTCTTTGTGGTGATTTTCTTTCTCAAATACACATCCACTTATTCCATTTGAAATGAACAAGATCCTTCATTGGGTACTGAGGCACACAACCAAAGTTTAAACCACAGATATTAGCCCTACTCAAAAAAATTGCTGCATGAATATTATTTCTGTTCAAGCACCAAAAATGAGGCTAATTGTGAAATAAATACAGTATTTCTGAGCAAAAAAGGTATATCAATTTATATGTGAAGTATAGCCAAACAGACAGGTGACCTTATACACCAGGTTGACCGACAGACCATGATCTATGTTAACTTCTTAATATCTGAAATCACATGACACCAGGTTATAGTAGAACAGGTTTATTTGAAATTACAAACTTTCGGAGAGTTGCTCCTTTGTCAGCACTCTGAAGGCTTGTGATTACAAATAAATCTGTTGGGCTGTAAACTGGTGTTGTGTGACTTCTGACGTTGTCCACCCCAGTCCAACACCGGCACCTCCACATCATGGTTACCATTGACACTCCTTATATCTGAAATACAGAATAGTGATTATTACTGTTACACTAATACCACCTGGACCAATATCTTTTCGAATTTTAGCTTTCTTTTGGACCCAGTGAATGATTGAAAAACAGTTTTATCATTTGGTGCTGCTAATACTTTTCATTAAAGTTATATGTTATTGGCAGTGGAGAATGGACAAGTTGACAACTATGGAAGGAATTTCAGGTGTTCAAATTTGACTGTCAAAGTAAATGCCACTACTTGATCCAGAACAAGAAATTGCTTCAAACAGTCTTCAAGGATGCAAAGTTCTGAAACAACAGGGTTGGAATCAAAGCGTTGAAGCAAAATTGATTAAATTTGCACTATGAGCAGTATCCCAAAGTGACCTGAGAAATGTGTAATGTCAAATTCGCATTGGATGATATTGAGGCATACTAGGCAGTTGCCCAGAATAGGCATTAGGCTCATTTCCTTATATTAGTGAAGGGCCCAATGTTTGATTTATGTCTCCTCAAACAGATTATACATCCTGTAAAGAATATGCATCAGGTTCGTTCCATTCATGTTTTCAAATGCTGTTGAGATTTGATTCTTAGAATGTGAGTTGACTGAAATACAATTGCCTCTCCTGATAACAACCATACTTCAGTGTGTTATTGCTAGCTATAGTTGGCCATCCTCATGCTGTCCCTCCCACAATTAGCTACACTTTGTGACCAATAAAAGTTAGGCAATTCAGAGAATGTTAAATGCCTATATGACAGCTTTCCATGGGCAGGGTGGCTAAATATTGTTGATTAAAAATGCCTTTAACTAAGAAGAGATATGAGAAATTACTATTCTTCCCAATAATGCATATTTTTCCTAATGTCAAGAAGCACCAAAAATAAACATATCTCTGAAAACATTGTAGGCTAGCAGCTGCAAGATAAGTCATTTTATGATATCTGCATTTGTGTCTGTGTTTCTGTGTTGAAGTTATTCTTTTTCAACAATGACTCATCTTTAAAATTGCCCAAATAGGATGTCTTTGTTGATGTGACACTTGATGCTGGAAATAACTGTTTTGGATTCTTTTCTAGTCGTGATAGATCATAGTGTTCTGATTCACTGTTCGAATAATTGACTAATGAGAGTCCTCCTCTGTCAGTAAGTGTCTCCTTAGACAATGATAACAGTGATTTATACAAGGAATTGAAAAAGAACATCTCCCTTAAAGATGTGTAATTTGTTAGAGGCTGTCTTGATGTTAGCTTGATGTCTTCTTTTTGGAATTTTTTTAGATTGAAGTATATTCATTGAGTTCATTGACTGTGATGATTGAAATAAATATTTTCATTTCCTCTTGTAGAGACATTACAACTTTTTTGAAAGATGAAAGAAAAATAATTAAACTTGTGCAGTTTCAACACTTAGAGTCACAGAGATATATAGCATGGAAACAGACCATTCGGTCCAACCTGTCCATGCTGACCAGATATCCCAACCCAATCTACTCCCACCTGCCAACACCCGGCCCATATCCCTCCAAACCTTCCTATTCATATACCCATCCAAATGCCTCTTAAATGTTGCAATTGTACCAGCCTCCACCACATCCTCTGGCAGCTCATTCCATACACTTACCACCCTCTGTGTGAAAACGTTGCCCCTTAGGTCTCTTTTATATCTTTCCCCTCTCACCCTAAACCTATGCCCTCTAGTTCTGGACTCCTGACCCCAGGGGAAAGACTTTGTCTATTTATTCTATCTATGCCCCTCATAATTTTGTAAACCTCTATAAGGTCATCCCTCTGCCTTCGATGCTCCAGGGAAAACAGCCCCAGCCTGTTCAGTCTCTCCCTGTAGCTCAGATCCTCCAACTCTGGCAACATCCTTGTAAATCTTTCCTGAACCCTTTCAAGTTTCACAACATCTTTCCCATAGGAAGGAGACCAGAATTGCACGTAATATTCCAACAATGGCCTAATCAATGTCCTGTACAGCTGCAACATGACCTCCCAACTCCTGTACTCAATACTCTGACCAATAAATGAAAGCATACCAAATGCCTTCTTCACTATCCTATCTACCTGCGACTCTACTTTCAAGGAGCTATGAAGCTGCACTCCAAGGTGTCTTTGTTCAGCAACACTACCTAGGACCTTACCATTAAGTGTATAAGTCCTGCTAAGATTTGCTTTCCCAAAATGCAGCACCTCGCCTTTATCTGAATTAAACTCCATCTGCCACTTCTCAGCCCACTGGCCCATCTGGTCCAGATTCTGTTGTAATCTGAGGTAACCCTCTTCACTGTCTACTAACTGTGACAAGCAAACTTACTAACTGTATCTCTTATGCTTGCATCCAAATCATTTATGTAAATGACAAAAAGTAGAGGGCCCAGCACCGATCCTCCAGTCACAGACTGGAGGTCACAGGCCTCCAGTCTGAAAAACAGCCTTCCACCACCACCCTCTGTCTTCTACCTTTGAGTCAGTTCTGTATCCAAATGGCTAGTTCTCCCTGTATTCTATGAGTTCTAACCTTGCAAATCAGTCTTCCATGGGGAACCTTGTCGAATGCCTTACTGAAGTCCATATAGATCACATCCACTGCTCTGCCCTCATCAATCTTCTTTGTGACTTCTTCAAAAAACTCAATCAAGTTTGTGAGACATGATTTCCCATGCACAAAGCCATGTTGGCTATCCCAAATCAGTCCTTGCCTTTCCAAATACATGTACATCCTGTCTCTCAGGATTCCCTCCAACAACTTGCCCACCACCGAGGTCAGGCTCACCGGTCTATAGTTCCCTGGCTTGTCTTTACCATCCTTCTAAAACAGTGGCACCACGTTTGCCAACCTCAAGTCTTCCGGCATCTCACCTGTGAATATCTCAGCAAGAGGCCCAGCAATCACTTCTCTAGCTTCCCACAGAGTTCTCGGGTACACCTGATCAGGTCCTGGGAATTTATCCACCTTTAACCATTTCAAGGCATCCGGCATTTCCTCCTCTGTAATCTAGATGTTTTGCAAGATGTCACCATCTATTTCCCTACAGTCTATATCTTCCAGATCCTTTTCCACAGTAAATACTGATGCAAAATATTCATTTAGTATCTCCCCCATTTTCTGTGGCTCCACACAAAGGCTGCCTTGCTGATCTTTGAGGGGCCCTATTCTCTCTCTAGTTACCCTAGAGATGTACAGCATGAAAACAGACCCTTTGGTCCAACCCATCCATGCTAACCAGATATCCCATCCCTATCTAGTCCCACCTGCCAGCACCCGGCCCATATCCCTCCAAACACTTCCTATTCATATACCCATCCAAATGCCTTTTAAATATTGCAATTGTACCAGCCTCCACCACTTACTCTGACAGCTCATTTTTGTCTCTTCAACTCCCTCTCCTGCACCCCTGAGCCCTGAGGATATAAATTATTGATTTCTGACCAGGATATTGCTACAAAGGTATTGACACTGGTGGTACTTGCCTGATTGCGTGCGATTGAGGTCTAGGTGTTAGTGATTGCTTCAATCACACTCACAGTCACAAGGAATCTCTGTCTGCATTTCAAATCAAGGTTTAGAGGTGGACATCAGAATTGAAAGCTATAGGCAGGCTTACTCACTATCAGATATGGATTTCAGATCCATGGAATGAATTAGTACCTACCTTCTCTGCACTATTCATGTGATCACTGGAAATACTCTAATACATCAAGATAGTAACTACAATGGCTTAACAGAGAGAAAACATGCTTCTTAAAAATTCACTAATGGAATGTGGGCATCATGGCTGAGCCAGCATTTATTGACCATTTTTAGTTGTCCTTGAATAGGTGGCAGTGAGCTGCCTTCTTGAACCAATGTAGTGCATGTGCTGTAGATACACCTTCCTTCCAATCAGGAAGGAATTCCAAAATTGAAGAAATGACAATATATTTCCAATCAGGATGGTGTGTGACTTGATGGGTCTTCTCATGTATCTGCTGCCCTTGTCTTTCCAGGTGGAAGTGGTCCTGAGTTTTGAAAGTCCTGCTGCAGGATTCTTTGTGAATTTCTGCAGTTCATCTTGTAGACAGTACGAACTGTTGCTCCAGAGCATCAGTGATGGATGTTTGTGGATGTGGTGCCATTCAAAGTGGGCTGATTTGTCCTGAATAATGTTGAGCTTTGAGTGTTGTTGGAGCTGCACTCATCCAGGCAAGTGGGGAATATTCCATCACAATCCTAACTTGTGACTTGGAGATGGTGGATAGGCTTTGGTGAATCAGGTGGTGAGTTGCTCGCTGCAATATTCCTGGCCTCTGACCTGCTCTTGAAGCCATTGCATTTATATGGAGAGTCTCATTCAGTTTCTGGTTAATGGTGCCTGCTAGGGTGTTGATAGATGATTTCATGGTGATAATGCTATTCAATGTCAATGGATAGTGGTATGATTCTCTGCTGTCAGAGATTGTCACATACTGGCATTTTTGAGATGTGTTATTGTCCAAATGTTGCTAGATTTGGACATTCAGCATCTGAGATATTGCAAATCATCAGCAAACATCCCTATTTCTGATCTTGTGGAAGAAGAAAGGTTATTGATGAAGCAGCTGAAAACTTTTGGGCCCATGATGTGACCATTGTAAACTCCTACAGAGTTGCCCTAGTTCTGAGATGTTGGACCTGCAACAGCTGCAAGCATCTTCCTATGTAGCAGGTATGACACATTGGAGATCTCCCACTCACAACCCCCCACCCACCTCCCAACTGATTTCACACACTGTCAAATAAAGCTGTGATGTCAAGCACAGTCACTCTGATCCCACCTTGCCACTGTTGGAATCCAGTATAGATAATTTGCTGTAATTCATGACCAGTCTGAGTCACCATTCACTGTGTATTCAACTAAATAATTAGATTCAAGGAATTTATTGAAAGATGATAAAGATAGTTAATAAAGGGAAAGAAGGACCTTCTGTTTATGATGGTCAGGGTGTAACCTGGGCTACTGCATTGCACTCAGCTTATTGCGCATTTCCTCAGTTGATATTGGAAATAGTTCTGAGTGATGGAAGTCAACACACCAATGCTGTCTCAGCTCATCTTCCAATCTCTGCCTGGTGCATCTGGACAGTCTCCTTTCACCTGCTCAGCATGGTCTGATCGGTGGCAGGATGCAGACATGTTGAGGCTTGATGCCAAATTCCTGCAGCTTGAGTTGAACCATTCCTTTTTTTAGTTGGGGATTTGTCAATGAAATTTGCGCATTGACATCATCTCCATCATTCATCACCAGAATCTTTTCTCCTGCGTCCCAGCATTGCAGGTGAATGGTATATTGATCTCCAGTCTTGACCACACCACCTCTTGCTCCTTAGAATTCGGTTATGATTTAAATTCAAACTTGTAACAGTGAACATTTGGAAGAGTACACATTCAGCTATGTTTGTTTATGTCTCCATTTATTTTCCATTTCATTTACTATGAGTTTATTCTATTATATCGAATGTGTGTTTCTATTCATTATTGTGACTTGGACTGTTCCCCACATGAACTGTCAGTCAAGGTTTGTGTTTCTTTGAGCTGAGTATTAATTGTTTCTATAGACGACTACTGCTATGACAGAAGACAGTTGTACTTAGTGTTAAAATCCAACATTTCAGCAAAACACAATGAAGTCCTCTAATATATAATTATGACATATATTCTACATCCAAGTTCAAGGTCATTCAGCCCATTTCATTTGTTCTAATATCCTTACTCGAAAGAAATTACTTCTCATCCTGCCGCTGATAACATATTTCCCATTTCCCATTGTATGTTGAAAAAATAATGACAGTATAGGTGCAGAAACAAAGGATGTCATTGCTCTTTTTTAAAATGACTTTAAGTACTTTAAGAATTGACTTCTGATTCTAAGCTTTGGGAGATTCAGACATACTGCTGAAAGCATCTGGTACACACATTGCTGCAAGATTATGATTGTTGGCACACACAAGCAGTGTCTGGCAAATTCACCTGCAGAACACTCACTTCTAACAATTCTCCAGGATCAAGAATTTCTACACACAAGCTGAGTCTCAACATTTCCTAACCTTCAAAGTAGATTAGCAGATCAGAACAAATCTGTGAAAAGTCTGTTTCAAAAGTTTTCACTGACAAAGAAATTGGGGTACGTCAAAGGCCATACAGAAGTTATTCCAAATGTTAGTTACTCAAACCCTTCATGTGTAATGATGAAGAAATATTTTTATTTTTGTCTGGCACTTTGGCAGAAATCAATTAGATGTGGGCCAGGCTCTAAACTAGAACTTTCTTGGTTCAAGTGGCTAAAGTATTGATTGATTAAACTCTGTGAGCCAGTAGGAACTTGAAAAAGTACCTTACTTCTACTTAAAGTATTTATTTTACAGTTTGAACCATTGATTCTCGAATCACCTCAGGCCTTCCCACGCTTAGCCCTTTTCTGAGATTTACTTTGTTTCTTTCTCCATGGGAAGTCTAGATTCTCAAATCCACCTGTAGTTTTAGGTTCGATGCTCTGCCGCTCACAAATCTTAATAATGATCAGATTTTATAATTTAATTCTCAGTTTTAGGCTTCTTTCATGATCAGATGATCTAATGTTGTGAAGTTGACCAAGTCAAATGAAAGTTATCTTAATGTAAATAATTGTAAAAATTGACAGCATCACAACAAGTGCAGAAAGTATTCATGATTGGTCATAGATAACTATTTCAGAATCTTGCCCGTAAGAGCAGTTATACTTAAAAGGATCTACAAACCTTCCTGAGCGTTAACCTAGAAAATAAGAGTAGGAGAAGGCAAATCTGCCTTTTGAGTCTGTTCTGTCATTCAATACACCTGATCCTCTATCTAAGAGGCATATTCTTACTTTCTCTCCATATACATTAATTGCTTTAGAATCTCCAAAATTTATCTATCTATTTCTTGAATATATTCAGTGATCCAGCCTCCAGCCTTCTGTGGCATTGAATTCAATAAATTGACCACTGAGTGAGGAAATGTTTCCCCATCTCAGTTCTAAGTAGCACACCCGATGTCCTGGTACTGTGACCCCTGGTTCTACACTCCTTAACCTGGGGATAAACCTTCTGGATATACCTGGTCTGTCGAACCTTGTTAGAATTTTATATGGTGTGTTCCCTGGTGAATACAGACCTTTCACTTCAGGTTTTGAAACCAATTCTGGATATAGTTAGAAAATGGATCACATTATTCTCCCTGTGGTTTTCTTTTTATTGTGAGTTATACTATTTATCTTTAATTTTCTGGGTAATAATTATAATGATGGATTGGGAAATAAAGAACAAAACAGCAACAGAAAATAAGAAAGAAGACCATTGTGATTGAGGGGCAGAATCAGTGATAGTTAAAAACAAATTTAACTGGCAAAGAACATTTTTATTTTGTGTACTGAATCAACCACATGTTGTGAAGAGCTGTGATAATTATTAGTGTATCATTCTTTTCAGCATCCGTTCTTATTTTGTAACTAAATTGAAGGTTGCATTAGGGAAGTTGGTACACCATCAGGAAGGATACATTTGTTTTGTTCTTTGAGCGGAAGCTGATCTAGATGGTCAACTAGGCATTATTCTGCCTCAGTGACCATAAGAAAACAGGCTGAGCTTCATGATTTTGTCCTTTAAATAGCTCATTTATGATTGTGCATCTGTGTTGTTGAATGATACTATAACTGTGTACCTTGTTATTGTGTGAAGGGGTTTAGTTTTCAATGCAGGTGAAGCAAATTACCTATTCGTCAGATTTCCCTTTTCTGTGTTGTGTGTGTGTGTGCGTGTGTGTGTGTGTATCTTTTTGCAGATGTATGTCAGTATGTTCTGAAGTCTTTGTAACTTAGAGTGGAGGCATGAAGGAAATTAATGCATCTTGTTTTTAGATTGACTGGGTGCCAAAATTGGTATTTGGTGTGTACTTTAAACCAGAAGCAAAGTGACGATCTGCTGAGAATGAGGTTTGCTGTATAAAAGTTACAGATCTACTGAAGTATACCATTCTTTTGTGACTTCAGTTTCAGTTCTATGGCTGATTTATTCAGAATATCAATAATAATGAATGTATTTGCATATTGCATTGAAGTGAAATATTTTAGGAGAGATTTTCTTATCTGTTATATTATAGTCAAAATTCATATAACAATTAGATGAAATACAAAATATATTGTTGGAGTAAATATAGTTATATAGAAAATGAATGTTCAAAAATCACGATTTTGAGGTGATGCATTTAGTATTTGGTAGTGTTGCCTAATAAAATGTACAGTCTATATTATTGTGTGCAGTGAGTTGTGATGATCGAGAATGCACATTCATAAAAGGGTTATGAAAGCAGTTTCAATCATGCTTTTCAAAGGGAATCGCATAAATGTAAAAGGTTAAAAAAAAGCTTTGCATGGCTATGTGGAAAGAGCAAGACAGTGGAACTAATTGGATAACTTTGTCAACGTGTTGAGACATTGGTCTCATATGCTGTAAGATTCTGAGTCTGTGAAAGTTACAGTCTGGCAAGTTGTATCAAGATGAGCTAAACCTTTGCAGTGTGCTCATTCATTAAAGACAGAATGATATTATGATTATTTTAGGCTGAATATAATTAGTTTTAACGTTTTAGAACATATGCAAAGAAATTTGCCTACAAAATCTATTGAAAATTTCCTTGAATAAGTTTGCCATCATGTCAGGATGTGGACATTATTTCCCCCAAATGTGTTCATCTTGTTTTAACATCAGATGTTAATTAGATTTGTTCTGCTAAATTCACCACCTCACATCTAATTATGTCAGCTCTATGTAATACTAGGAAGTTAAATTAGAAACTGGACATTCCACATCTCATTTATGTGCTTCCATGTATTATGATCTGCAGTACCTACTGTTCAAGTGTGAATGTTAAGTGCAACTACAGATAAAAAATTAATCATTGCTGTAATACTTGTAAAAGCAGATTTGAAATTTTTGAATAAGTGTTTAATTATATAACAAACAAAATTAGAGATTGTTTATTTCATAATTTTTTTCAATATGGTGTGGCATTTTTGCAAGTAACTCTGTGATGTAATTCACAAATATAAAAGCTATAAACAGATTGAAGTGTAGATTATTTTTAATTCCAGCATTTTATCGTGATATTTTTGTGATAAAACACACACTCTCAATTATAAGAAATACCTCATCATAACAATATTAACTGGCTTTCAAACTCTACGTTATAGTGATATTTTATGAGGTACAGATGGTGAAGAGATTGAACTGGAGAGATATTAAACAATTTTAATATTTCTTGATTGTTTCTTTACTTACTCTTAATCTATGTTTCAAAGCCATAGCAGTATAACTGACATCAAGCATTTCAGTAATTAATTGATCAAATGATTTTTTTCTTCTGTATATCTTTGTTCTGACAACAAGAGTAGCATCCTGATATTCCAGAGTTTGAGCTAATAATGCTTTCATCATGATATTTTCAATGAATAATGAAGATGTATTTTACCTCCACGTGTCCCTTTATGTGCATTTTCTCTTTACACTGAAAGAGCAGGAGGAGCCTTGGGCATCAACTGCTCTATCCTGCATGCTCAGACAGCTGGATGCTCACTTACAATCATATCAACCTTTCTATCTCCAGGGATGTATGTTCTGCTTGCACAAGGTTTCCCACTTAATGGTCTGGCTGAGAATGACGAAATTCATTACACATACAACTCTCAGATTCTAATGTCAGTCTGGTTTTCAGATTACTTTTTTAAAAAGCAGATGTGTTTTCCCCAAGCTGACTGTGAAATGTACCAAGCTAATTCAAACAAAATAAATATCAACTGTTCAACCTGACAAGTAGAATAGAAATTGTTGCTGTAGTATCAAAATTAAGTATTTATTTGTCACACATTCAAATTATTTTTGGAAACTCCAGATGATTGCACATTTTATTCATAATGGTGAGGTTTACCAACCTTTTCCTGTTGCATGATCCTTTCTTAGAGAAATTTGCCTGCTTTTTTTAATGCTTTATATATTTTCACTATTTTAGTGACTTGACTATTTGAATAATGCTTCTGTAATATGGTTATCTGCTTACTTTTTTCAGTGATACCTAAACCTTGTGACTCCCTGCAGCAAAAATGCTAATTAAAACAATGCCACACTACTGTCTTGCTGTTTTGAGACAAATGTGATAAAACTAAACTTGTTTATAAAATTTATCATTTTAGAAACTGATTGAAATTTCAACCAACCACCACTGCTTTTATTGTTGGTAAATGCAAAGCCGCAAGGTGTTGTGATGCATTGCTGTCCTGTGTTAAAAACATCAGAAATGTTATGGTAAAGTAGCCACCATCGGAGTTCTCACTAAGTATGAAGTGCAGCAATTTTCATAAAACATTGATAGAAAACAAAGCATTAGATATAACTTAGTAAACATATCTTGTTTTTCTCAAAGCTGATTTCAAATGGAGGAGTAATGCTGATTGTTTTGTTAAATTAAATAATGTGCTGTGTGACTACTATGTAGCAGGAGGAGCAGTTCTTTCCACTGTTTAAACACGAAAAAAGATGCATTTTTAAAATGACAGAGCAGTGCCTTTTATTCATATTGCATCTTCAATGTAACAAAATGTTGCAAAGTGCTTCACAGGAGCATTACACTGTACTGTAAAGATTAAAAGATCATAAGACATGAGACATAAGAGCAATTGAAGGTTATTCAGTCCATCAAGTCTGTTCTACCATTCACATCAGTAATCTGATGATCATCAACTCCTTCTTCCTACTTTTCCACTGTAACTCACTGACCATGCCTCCCATATTCTCATCCAGATCGTTTATATAAGTTATTGTGGTTCTGCTCGCCGAGCTGGAAGCTTTTGCTGCAAACGTTTCGTTCCCTGCCTAGGGAACATCATCAGTGCTGTTGGAGCCTCATGTGAAGCGCTGCTTTGATGTTTCTTCCGGTATTTATATTGGTTTGTTCTTGCCGCTTCCGGGTGTCAGTTTCAGCTGCAGTGATTTGTATGTGGGGTCCAGGTCGATGTGTCTGTCGATGGATGTTCTTGCCGTTTCCGGGTGTCAGTTTCAGCTGTAGTGGTTTGTATATGGTGTCCAGGTCAATGTGTCTGTTGATGGAGTTTGGGGATGAATGCCATGCTTCTAGGAATTCTCTGGCTGTTCTCTGTCTGGCTTGTCCTATGATAGTGGTGTTTTCCCAGTCAAATTCATGTTGCTGGTTGTCTGAGTGTATGGCTACTAGAGATAGCTGGTCGTGTCGTTTTGTGGCTAGCTGATGTTCATGGATGCGGATTGTTAGCTGTCTTCCTGTTTGTCCTATATAGTGTTTTGTGCAGTCCTCGCATGGTATTTTGTAAACTACGTTAGTTTGGCTCATGCTGGGTATTGGGTCCTTTGTTCTAGTGTAGAACAAGAACAAAGAACTAGAACAAAGGACCCAATACCCAGCATGAGCCAAACTAACGTAGTTTACAAAATACCATGCAAGGACTGCACAAAACACTATATAGGACAAACAGGAAGACAGCTAATAATCCGCATCCATGAACATCAGCTAGCCACAAAACGACACGACCAGCTATCTCTAGTAGCCATACACTCAGACAACCAGCAACATGAATTTGACTGGGAAAACACCACTATCATAGGACATGCCAGACAGAGAACAGCCAGAGAATTCCTAGAAGCATGGCATTCATCCCCAAACTCCATCAACAGACACATTGACCTGGACACCATATACAAACCACTACAGCTAAAACTGACACCCAGAAACGGCAAGAACATCCATCAACAGACACATCGACCTGGACCCCACATACAAATCACTGCAGCTGAAACTGACACCCGGAAGTGGCAAGAACAAACCAATATAAATACCGGAAGAAACTTCAAAGCAGCGCTTCACACGAGGCTCCAACAGCACTGATGATGTTCCCTAGCCAGGGAACGAAACGTTTGCAGCAAAAACTTCCAGCTCGGCGAGCAGAACCACAACAATGGATACCCGAGCTACAAATCTTCAATCAGATTTTATATAAGTTACAAACAAAAGAGGAACCAGACCAATCCCTGTGGAACACTGCTGGTCACATGGCTCCAGTCCAAAAAAACAACATTCCACCACCACCCTGTCTCCTACCATTAAGCCAATTTTGACATAAAATTGACAAGCTTGTCTTGAATCCCATTGATTTAATGTGGATTAATCTATCATATGGAACCTTGTCAAAGGCTTTACTAAAGCCCATAGAAACAGCAATTACTGGTTTGGCCTCATCAATCATTTTGGTTACTTCCTCAAAACAAGTAATCCAATTATTTAAACACTCTTTCTTTCATTCATAACCACCCTAACTATCCTTAATCAATCCCTAGCTTCCAAATGCATGTAATGTGCATTTTTCGTAATTGTCTCCCACAACTTACTCACCACTGATATCAGGCTCATAGATATATAATTCCCAGGCTTCTCCTTACAGCACTTTTTCTTAAAATAAAGGCATAACATTAGTTACCCTCTGGCCCTCAGGTACCTCACTTGTGGTTATAGATGACAAATTTCTCTGTTAGAGGTCCCACAATTTCTTCCTTAACTTCCCACAATATCCTAGGATACTTGATCGGGTCTCAGAGATTTATCCAGCTTTATATTTTACAAGACCTCCAGCACTTCCTCTGCTTTAATGTGAACAATTTTAAAACACCAATGTGAGTGTGGTGGTGGCTGGAGGACTGTGACCAACAATGTTCCACAGGCATCAGTACTGGGTCCGCTGTGGTTTGTCATTTCATATAGGAGGCATGGTTAGTAAGTTTGTGATTTATGCCAAAATCGGTGGTATAGTGGACAGTGAAGAAGGTTATCTAAGATTACAAAGAGATCTTGATTAATTGGGTCATTGGGCTGAGGAGTGGCAGATGGAGTTTAATTTGGTTAAATGTGAGGTACTACATTTTGATAAAACAAAGAAGGGCAGGACTTATATAATTAATGGTAGGACCCTGGGTAGTGTAAAATAGAGAGACTGAGGGGTTCATATACATAATTCTTTGAAATTTGTATCACAAGTTGACAGTGTGGTTAAGAAGGTATTTATGCTTTCCTTCATTGTTGAGGCCTTTTGAATACAGGAGTTGGGATATCATGTTGAGGTTTTAAGGATATTGGTGAGGCTTCTTCTGAAGTACTGTGTCCAGTTCTGGTTACCCTGTTAAATGAAGGACATTATTAAATTAGAAAGGGTTCAGAAAAGATTTATCAGGATGTTGCTGGGCATGGAGGATTTGAGATATAACAATAGGCTGGAACTTTTTTCACTAGAGCATAGGAGGTTGAGGGGGTGAGCTTATGTTTATAAAATCAAGAGGCATAAATGTGGAGAATAGCAAGTTTCATAGAGTCATACGGCACTGAAACAGACCCTTTGGTCCAACCAGTCCACTCTAATTCCAAACTAAACTCGTCCCACCTGCCTGCTCCTGGTCCATATCCCTCCAAACCTTTCCTATTCATGCACTTATCCAAATGTTTTCGGACATTGTAATTGTACCGACATACATCACTTCCTCAAGAAGTTCATTCCACACGTGAACCACCCTCTGTCTGCCCCGTACGTGTCTTTTAAATCTCTCTCCTTTTACCTTAACAATGTGCCCCCTTAGTCTTGAAATCCCCCATCCTCAGGAAAAAAAGAAGTGACCATTAACTCTATCTTTACCCATCATTATGTGACAAACTTCTATGAAGTTGCCTCTCAGCCTCCTACACTCCAGCAAAAAGCCTCCCAGACTTTCTGTACAACTCAAACCTTCCATACCTGGCAACATCCTAGTAATTCTCTTCTGAACCCTCTCCAGCTTAATATTATCCTTCCTATAACTGGGCAACCAGAACTGCGCATAGTATTTCAGAAGACACCTCACTAATGTCCGGTACAGCCTCAACATGACATCCCAACTGCCATACTCAAAGGACTGGGCAGTGAAGGCAAGTATGTCAAATGCCTTTGTAACAACCCTGGCTACATGTGACACAATCTTCAAAAAATTATGTACCTGCACTCCTAGGTCCCTCTGCTCTCCAACAGTACCCAACAACCCTAGGGGTCATATTTTTTAAGGTGAGAGGTGAAAGTTTTAAAACAAACATGGGGGGAAATCATTTTACGTAGAGAATGGTTTGTGTATGGAATGAACTGCCAGAGGATGTGATAGATGCAGGTGCAGTTACAACTTTTAAAAATAATTTTGATAAGAGCATGAATAGGAAAGGTTTGGAGGGATATGGGCCAAATGCACGCAAGTGGGACTAGTTTAGTTTGGGAACATCGTCAGGGTGGTCTGGTTGGATCGAACAGTCTTTTTCCATGCTGTATGATTTTATGATTCTGTAACTCTTTCTTCCTTTACTAACTAAAAATGTGCCTATCTCAGCCTTGAATATACTTAATGACATTGCCTCAACAGCTGTCTGTGATAAAAAAAATCCATAGATTGCAACTTTGAGAGAAGATATGCCTCCCTTTTTTTTGTCCTAAATGTGAAATCCCTTGTTCTGAGATTGTACCCTGGCTCTGGACACTCCCAGAAGAGGAAACAACCCTTCCATGTCTACCCAGTAGGAAGTTTGTACTTTTCAATTAACTTATTTTTTTCTATATTCCAACAAGTACAGACTGTATATACTCAACCTATCCTCCAGTTAGTCCCTCCATACCTTGTATCAGTCTAATGAACCTTTTTTGAACTGCCCCCAGTGTCAATGTCTCTCTCTCCTGAAGTAAGGGGCCCGAAACTGTTTCTAGTATTCCAGGCTGACTAGTGCCTTATATATTTTTTTGCAAAGCCAACTTTTATATTCCATTCCCTTTGAAATAAAGGCCAACATTCCATTTGCTTTCCCTATTACCTTTGAAACTTGGATGTCAGCTTTTTGTGATTCATGGATGAGGACTCCTTAAATCCTGTGTTTTTTTTTGCAGTCATTCTCCATTTAAATAATATGCAGCTTCTCTATACTTCTGTCAAAATGTATCACCTCACATTTTCCCCATATCATCTCCCAAGTTTTACCCATTCACTGAACTTATTTGTATCCCTCTGCAGATTGTGTGTCATTATCAGTTGCCTTCCCAGCTATTTTTGTGTCATCTTTAAAATTGACTATAGTACATTCACTTTCCTTACTCAAGTTATTCATATATATTGTAAATAATTGTGGCTCTTACACTGATCCCTGTGGCACACCAGTAGTTATAATTTGCTATTCTGAAAATGCCTCCCTTATCCTAACTCTCTTCTATTAGCTAGCCAATCTGTCTATCCATGCTAAGGTACTAACTTGAAAAGCCATGGACTTTTATCTTATTAATTAGTCTAATTTGTGGTCCCTTGTCAAACTCCTACTGGAAATCCAAAAATATTATATCCACTGTTCCCCCTTTATCTGTCATGCATGCTAACTCAAAAATTTGTTAGACATGATTTCCTTTTCATTTAGCCATGCTGATTCTGCTTGATCATATTATACATTTATAAATGTTCTGTTATTACATTTGTTAGAATAGACTGAACATTTTGCCAATGGTAGAGGTTAAGGTATTTGGCCAATAGTTACCTGATTTTTGTCTCCCTCTCTTTCCCAATAAAAGCTGTTTTCCAATTGTCAGGGACTTTTGCAGAATCTAAGATTCCCTGTAATATTACGACCAAGCATCCACTATTTCTGTATCTTATCAGTATTCAGCTCCATTAGTGTCCTACCACTTTTTCTCAAATTACAGTTGTTTTATTTACTTTCCGTCCTTTTGCTGCTTGAATATTTAGGAATTTTGAGATGCAATCTCAATGATGAAGTTTGATGCAAAGTATTTATTCAACTTCTCTGCCATTTCCTGGCTCCCCATTATTATTTCTCCAGTCTTATTCTCTGCCTAGCTCTAAATTTCACTTTGGTTTCTCTCTTCCTGTTTATATATTTAAAGAAGCTTTTTCTGCCATATAAAGTCACTGACAATACTTTCTGATTAATGTATCAAACTGCATGCATGTAGATTTGAAAAGCTGCTCTTCAAGGGATTATGAGTAAAAAATGAGGTCTGCAGATGCTGGAGATCACAGCTGCAAATGTGTTGCTGGTCAAAGCACAGCAGGTTAGGCAGCATCTCAGGAATAGAGAATTCGACGTTTCGAGCATAAGCCCTTCATCAGGAATTGATGAAGGGCTTATGCTCGAAACGTCGAATTCTCTATTCCTGAGATGCTGCCTAACCTGCTGTGCTTTGACCAGCAACACATTTGCAGCTTCAAGGGATTATGACACCAAACATTGACTGTTTCACCACCATAAAACCAGGCCACATATAAACAATTTGACTGTTGAAATTGCTCTCACAATAAGCAGAATGAAACTTCAAAAATAATCAATTTGTTGTTGAGCAGTTTAGTATGTCATGAAATTTGCTATTAAAACAAATGTTGTTTTTCCTTAAAGTATCATCTGTGTAAAACCAAGATTTCAGTCCAATCATATAGTTTTTGCTGATTTCTGTATTACAACAGATGTAGTAAGAATATTTTCAAGTATCACTTCCATTGTCGTCATGTAACACACAATTCCATTAGTCAGAAGGCAGAGAATTGACCTTTCTCCAGCTTAACTTGACCATTGTAATGTGATGAAAATGAGATAGATTAATTAAATGTTTCTCCCTCTGGGTAAGTGCCCTGACTCTACTTTATAGCTTCTCAGATGGTTTACTTGAAATTTGAAACTCATTCTCGAAAGAATTATAAGGAGATCTTAAAACTGAGCTATTGAAAATCCTCTTGAACAAAGCATTATTTATGAAATTTTTAAATATCTTTGTAAAACTAAAGTCTGTTCAGCTTTGTTATTGTCACTTCTGCGGCATCAAAACATGAAGGTGGTAGCAGTTTTCCAGAAAGGAGGTTGGTTATAATGATAATGTATCGAATGAAATTTAACCCCAAAGTTGCTTGTACATTTAATGTTAGTTTTTGAGTCAGCTCTCATTACAGTGAAATTTTAACTTTTTTTTAAAAAGGTAATTTGGGTTGTTAAAGTAGCCACAGCATCTACAAAAACAACTTTTAAAGTCACAGTGCTGATTCTTGTTGGTTCAGCTTCAGCCAGACAGGCTCATGTGTCATCTTAGCAACAGCTACGAAGGCAACTCATTCAGAATTCAATTAACCTCTCTGACAATACAAAGGTTCCTTAACTTCTGAAACAGGCAAGAGACTGGAGGAAACCCCCACAGGGAATTTCAATATAATTAACTGTTTTGTGGGACAATATTTCATTAGAAGTTAACATAAAAGCCATATTATAAGTTTGATTTGTATGAGACTGTGACACAATTGACATCTGAAGGACTGAGGCAACATTCTCAGAGTGTTCTTAACTCAAGGAAAGGTTTGCTTTCAGAAATGAACCACTGTTCTGCCAAAAAAAGAGATAATAACTGTAATAAAAACAGAAATTGTGGAAAATCTCAGCAAATCTGGCAGCATTTGTAGAGAAAAATCAGAGTTAATATCTTGGGTCCAGTGACTAGTATAGTTCTGAAAAATGTACTATGTTAGAATTGACTTTCACTTTCATATGTATATGTTATCGGTATTTATTTTCATCTTTGTAAATGTGCTTTACGTAGTAACTATAAAACGGTTTTAAGTTAAAATTCAGCAATAGCTATACAAATTTTTGGTTATGTTTATAATTAAAAATTAATTCCTGGTAATTTTTTAAAAATGGAATACTCAAAACTAAAATGCTCTAAACGAGTAACTGCTGTTGGTTCAATTGAAAGATTTGTGGTATTTTGAGTATCACTTCAGCTGTACCGAATTACAACATTGTTGCTGCTGTTCTGACTGCAATAGATTGTAACAAACATTAGAAAGAGAAAAAGGCAGCTTGACCATTCTTAAATTCGCCTTATCTTTTCCACCGCATGACATGCTGTCAGTGCACATAGCAAACTGGTTTGATTAATTAATGTCTTTTGTCTGATTTGCACAGAATCATTTGAAAGCAATTGTAGAAAGGCAGGCCAAATGACATTTACCAGCTACTTAAACCCCATTTCAGTGTTTTATAATAAGCCTACCTGCAAATAAAGTAGTGCTCAATTTAATTATGTAATACATTACCAAAATACCTGTTTGTCTTTTCAAGATTACTGACAAACTGGTACCCACCAATTGGGAGAAGTAGTTTTAAACCAAGGTATTATGTTGAATATTTATCCCTTTGTAGTGTGCCTGAAATGACTAAATGGAACTGTAATCGGGGTAAACGGTCAGTCTGGAGACTCCAGGGAGAATTCTTACCTTTGTCAGGGTAAAGGGACTTGGGAATTATTATTGATTGTATGTGATAGGACTAGTTTAAAGTGTCTTAGCTGCAGTAGCTCAAGGAGTTTGTTTCCTGATGAAGGGCTTTTGCCCGAAACATCGATTTTACTGCTCCTCGGATGCTGCCTGACCTGCTGTGCTGGTCCAGCACCACTCTAATCTAGACTCTGATTTCCAGCATCTGCAGTCATTGTTTTGACCTAGTCCACCTCACTTAATCAGTGTTATGATTCAAAATTTGTTAGTTACAAATCAGCAATTATCCTTTATCAACTACCTTTAAATAATCAGTGCAATTTATATAAAAAAACAAGTTTTTCCTTGCTTTCTGAAGTTGACTTTCTTATGTCTTATTTGTGATGTGTGCATTTTTCTTTTCAAAAGTGTTTATAGACAACTAGTTCTTTGAATGTGAAAACATGTGCATAGCAAAGATCAAGTTTATAATTGCTGGCACTGTCCTGTTTCAATTAATAACCACACTGGCACTGCTGGCACTGAAATGGGTGCAGAGGAGGTTTACCAGGATGTTGCCTGGTAAAGTAGGAAGATCGTATGAGGAAAGGCTGAGGCACTTGGGGCTATTTTCATTGGAGAAAAGAAGGTTTAGGAGTGACTTGATCGAGGTGTACAAGATGATGAGTGTTTAGATAGGGTTGACCATGAGAACCTTTTTCCACGTATGGAGTCAGCTATTACGAGGGGGCATAGCTTTAAATTAAGGGGTGGTAGGTATAGGACAGATGTTAGGGGTAGATTCTTTACTTAGCGAGTCGTGAGTTCATGGAATGCCCTGCCAGTAGCAGTGGTGGACTCTCCCTCATTAAGGGCATTTAAACGGGCATTGGATAGGAATAAGGAAGATAGTGGGCTAGTGTAGGTTTGGTGGGCTTGGATCGGCGCAACATCGAGGGCCAAAGGGCCTGTACTGCGCTGTATTTTTCTGTGTTCTATGTTCTAACCTGTTGCTGCTGTGAAATAAATTGTGTGTTTTGTCTTTGCTTTATTAGACTCAGCAGTGGTTTACCCTTTGCCACTAATAATTAGGCAGGCCCTAAGATTCAGCATAAAAAGGATGATTGGAGTTTTGAGGCACAGTGGTAGTGTCCCTACCCCTCTTCCCAGAAGGCCTGAAGAGCTTCCATACACGCAAGAGTCTGGAGGGATGCATCCTTTAGAAAGAAGTGTTTGGCAAGGAAGGGGTAGTTAAAATAAACTCCAAGAATCACCAAGACTGGCTTAGCGAGGATGATCAGCAGATCCAGGATTTCCTATCCTGTGAATGCAGAGTGGTCCTGAACTGGCAGCTCGAATAAAACTCGAACAAGAGGAAAAAAGCTTACAAACAACTGAAAGCGGAGGGGTTTTGGAGAACCTGTAAGCTAAAGATTAGATAGTGGGTAGAAAGAGTGCGGCAAAGTGTCTGACAACCATGATGTGTGTGGCTTATTCAGCACAATCAAAGCCATCTACCATCAAAACCCACAGCGAGCCCCTGGACTACATGGATCATTTACCTTATCTCAAGAGTCTTCTCTCAGTGTGATTAGACATTGATGATGTAATCCAAAATTGACTCCAATGCAGCTTTCAGAGACCTGAGAAACAAAGGATTCAAGGTCTGAGACCTCAAACCTGGCACTAAGCTCGTGGTCTGAAGAGCAGGTGTAGTTCCAGCTCTTCTGTATGTCCCAGAAACATGGACCATGTACAGCAAATACCTCAAATCGACAGAGAGTTATCACCAGTACTGCCTTTGCAAAATCCTGCAAATCCACTGGCAGGATAAGTGTACCAATACAGAATCCATCCTAGACCATTACCACTCTAGAAAAAGAAGTAGAGATGAAGCATCCGCAAAGGCACCGACCACTTTGAGCATCATTGAGTAGAGCACATGGAGTTTATGCACAAGCAGCAGAAAGAGGGCACAGAATCCACTTCCCCCATGCACCATCTGCCCCATCTGCAGCAGAATCTATGGCTCCAGGTTTGGACTATTCACCCTCCCAAGAATGTAACCAGCCAGAGTGGAAGCAAGTCATCATGGATCCTGAGGACAGCTGAAGAAGACGACTTTTAGTTTCTTGCTTATGCCTTTGAGTTTTTGAATTGCCTTTTCCTTCACACCTCCTTTGTTGCCCATTATCAATGTAACTTCACCATATTTGTACTGCATGACCCTTTATTTTTAAACATGCAGGCCCTTTATGTTTCTGCTTGACGGTCAAGTGCAGTCTTTGAGGCTGACCTGTTGGCATTGCTTATGCCATGTCTTGAACTAATTTCCAAAAGTAAATAGTAACATATCCTGAGTTACACCACATTGGTGCCCAAAGCGGGCATTCCGACAGTAGGGCTGGAGCCTGGAGTCCAGTTGGCAGTAGCCTGGAGCCTAGACCCTTGGCAGCTGGGTTGCTGGAACCTGGACCTTTGGAGGTGGTGGTGTACAGAACAGTGATTCCAGCAGTAGGCCTGGAATCCTGGTGGCGGTTGGCCAGGAACCTAAACCCTTGGCAGCAGGGTTGCCAAACCCTTGGTGGTGACCGTGTCCAGAGCAGGGGTCCCAGTCATAGGCTTGGAGCCTGTAGTCCTGATGTTGGTAGGCCCGGACCCTGGACTTTAGGCAGAGGCAGTCCCTAGAGCAGACGTCTTTGAGGTCCGTAACCCCTTGCAGAAGCTTGGAAGCCATGCTTGAGACTCCAATTTGAACAGAAGATGAACCCTTACTTAAGTAATTATTTTTTATCTTTATTAAAACTCAAAATGGCACTGGATTGTGGTGACAAAACACTTTGCACTGTATCTTCAAGATATATGTGACAATAAATCATTCATTCATTTCTGGCCTGAGCAGCCAAACCATTATAAAAGCAGTCACTGCACAATGGAATTGTCTTCTCTGGTGATATCCACTACAGTTTTGGTCATCCTGCATGCGTATAGATTTTCAAATAAAAATTGTTCATGATATTGTTCAGCCATGAATATATTCTTTTTATCTTATTATCTTAATACAACCCTGTCTCACTAACTTACAAGATCTAAGAAAATCATATTTCACCAAATTTTGCACACTGCGGAGCTGAGCCTTAGCAGTTGTTTTTATTTTTTCAACATAAGTAGCAATTTTGCTTCCTGAGGAGTCATTGACAACAGTACTATAACAGATCAGATTTTTTTTCATTACCAATAATAGGTTCAAACCCCATGAAAATTGTGTGAAGATGCCACCTTCATTCAGCTTTGCTGCTGTTGCAATAAAAGGAATGCCAACCACTTAATTGCCAAAAGAAGAAATTATATCTGGAACTATCATATTGTGACTTTCTCGGAGTGATTAGTAGATGGTAAGTTTACTATATACAGACATCCAGTATTGATTAAATAGGGAGCAATATCGTTGGACAATTTAGACGTAAACTTCAAGAAAATTCAAAGAATCCCTCCAGTGTGGAATCAGGTAATTTGGCCCAACAAGTCCACACTGATCCTTCAAAACATAACCACCCAGACCTGTTAACTCTTCAATTATTTTTAAAAAATGATGTTGGCATCCAATTGCTCAATGTGTGTCAATTCAGATAACAGCTTATCTAAGCAAGCTTCGTTCTGTACATACCAGCTCTTGCCCTTGATAGAACAGTTGTGTGTAATGGCTATGAAAAGGATTCAAGATGGGTCTGTACAAGTCTTCACCATCTTTTAATTGCAAATTGTGTCCAACCTGACTGTTCTCTTTTAACTTCTGCTTGTGATGTCTACTTTTCGTGTTCCCTATGAACTCATTGCAGCAAGCTTTCAATCTCATATCCTGGGTGGTGAAGCATTGCCTCCAGTCTGTAAACCATGCTGCTGCCTGTAGATTAATCGAATCCAATTCTGATGATAGAGTTAAAGACAAACTTTTCCTTTGGAGATAGTGAAGGCAATGTTAACACGTGACCTGTATGAAAATTTGCCAATAGAAATCATACATCCAAGATGCATCCAAGGGCCAGCTGCATTGTCTCAGCTAATTTTAAAGATCTCTATGACAAGCAATGTTGTTCAGTATTATCATTTGAATTTGGATGGTATTTGAGTGTTACAGAGACTGTAGTTTGCATTAATGAGTTTCCCTGATGTCTGGTTCAGGTGGAAAATAAAAGGAAATGAGTGAATTCTAAGAGAGTGTGAAATACATTTTGGCACCAAAGCATTTACCTAACTACTCTTGTGCAATCATTGGATATCTTCCTGCATTGTTTTTGGGTTGACTTCCCAGACTACCTCTGCATTTTTCTTCATGCACAATGAACTCACTTCTTGTGAAATGATATCCCCTCTGTCCCTCATCAATCAAGGGGATCTCTGCAGATGTATCTGGGAACTCCCTCACCCCTCCACCACACACAGACAGCTAGATTTTCAGATAGAGACGAACCAGTGTTGCTGTGCAAAAAGAACTAACTAATTAAATGGCTTTTAAAACTCTACTGCTGTAAATTTATCTTCCCCTCAATGATGGTAAAGTGGTCAGGAGGTAATATTATAGATCCAAGGCCACTCTGTAAGTGTAATGAGGGTATCGAGGAAATTTCAGTGTGTTAATGGCTAAGTCACATGGGTGGATACTAATTCCATTGCATTGCCTATCTGGTGAAGGTAGGGAAATCCAATCCTCCATGTGGTACAGCTTCTTAACAAGTAAGCCTCCAATAGTGAATAATGACAAAATGTGTAGTTAACATGCAAGGTGCATGCAAAATGAAGTAGTGTGCTTCCTTTGTAATAGGATGAAGCCTCAAAGCTGACTTATACACAGGGTAAAAGCAGTCTGCTTTGAGGAACTGAGACACTCTATTGTTGTTGAGTTCCTATATCTCTGTGCCACCACCTGGTGATTATGTATTGCCTCACCCTATAGGTAAAACATAAGATGAACACAACCTATATCCCAAAAGCAAACTTTTTAATCATATTTCCTTATTTGCAGGATTACTTTAGACCCATTTTTCCAATTTTGATAGAATCAAGGAACTAATTAATGAGAGGTTGAGAATGGTGGTGAATTAGTGGTTGGGGTCAAGGGCAGTGCAGGGTGGAAGCAGAACATCAGAAAAGGCTGCTTTTCGAAATTCATCACCTCTCCTTACATGTTCAGAGTTTGTATGCATGACTGCACTAAGACTGAAATAAATGCTAAAACTAAGTAAAACACTAAGTCCCATCTAGGGAAGAAGATCACATTCTTGTCTGACTTGATAGCTATTACTGCATTGCTGTGAATGTGTGATTTGCAAAGTAAAAACTTTAAGTATCAGAGCAGATAGAATATTGAAACCTGAAATAAGGTAGGAAGATGTTTGCATTGTTGAATTGAATGGCTTCAAAATTTGCATTTTTCCCCTCTCACAGAAATTGTTTCCAAGTTGCTGATGTTACTCATAACAGACTGGAACTGTGCAGCTTTACACAACTCCTGGCAGTTGTGGCATGCCCCACAAAAAGGTGAACTCAAAAGGAGCTGTTTAATAATGTGATTATATCTAATGTGGGTGACTTCATTTTCTGACCGTACCTTCAATGAGCTTTTGTCCTCAACAAAATTACAACTTCAGCACCATTAATGTTGGCCACCCACCTCTGTACTGAACCACACAAACACTTAGTTTCTGCAGTTCATTGACCTTAAAGCGTAAGTTAAGTTGAAACTTTGATATTGATGATTATATCTGTACTCCAACTTATTGCGTTGGAGAATGTTATTTGCAATGGTCTCATCTTGCTTGAACACAGGAGAAACATATAATTGTAAAGTTAAACATATAGTGCTTATCCATCTACGTGTCAAGACTGCAGCTACTTCTAACTATTCCAATATATACACAAGAATTTATCTGCAATTGCCAGTATTTATCAAACACTTGGATTGTTTGAATAAACGGAATAAAATGATCTGACAGGCACTTTGATGAAGACATCATGTTGATTGTTTTCCTATTACCACTGCAATAGAGAGCTAACTTCATTTGTTAGTTCACTATCATGGAAACATTCTGATTTTGCTTGAAGTGATACCTCTTGTGAGCACCTGACACATACAAGTAGGTTTATGATTAAGATGTAAGCTGAAAATGAGTTGCATGCTGTCTAAAGTACCTCTTTATAAAATTGCTATCCACTCCTTTTTATAGAAAAGGAGCCAAGACGGTGTTTTCAGTATTGGAAATCTTTGATATATCTTCAGTGTAAACATGCCCACAGTGGAATAATCAAACACTGGAGAACTAAGGAAACTTGATGATGAAGGGTCCAGGAACTGAACTTTCCAAATCTCTGATATTACGTTTGTGAGATTGCACATTTTTGTCACTGAAGCCCCTTTTGTCCATTTGGATGTTTTGCCTTGTGGTCACATACAAATCTGTTTTTCAAGCAAGATGCTTTGAGAAGGAAAGTGTATGACCAAGAATTCTGGCGGTTAGGGGATGGTTCTGGGCTGATGGGTTATTGGTGGGGTGTATGCTCTGCCCCTTCAGTGGTGCTAGTTGGACAACCCACATGGTTTTTCATGGTCAATCATCACCAACACGTAATCAGCAAGCTGGCAGCACTGAGTGCTATGTGAAAAATAGCTAACTCGAGGGTAGGTGAGAAACTTAGTAGTACAAAGCCAAGATTGTGTGCACATAGAGAAAGGGGAGAGGAGGTAGGAAAATATCAGCAAACACCTTTGAAGAATTTAATCAGCTGACTAATATCAAATAATTTTTTTTAAGTTGCTGCTCCCTGAGTGGCTTCCACTGGTCTAATGACAGCTAGCTGGCTACTCAGCGTCCTTAATAGTGAATATAGCATTCATCTTACCTTGCCCTATTTTGAATAGTACGTCAGTCAGAAGTATGAGCTAGCCGATAGGTCAGAAATCAGACACTCAGATCTCTCTTACTGTTGTGGCACCTACTCAAAATACGTTCAAGCTAATTCAGTTTAAAAAACAAAGATTGGAATAAAAAGCTAACCTAAAGACCTGTTGTCAATTGTCTTCAAATAAAAATATTTGGTTTGCTAATTGTTTTTAAGAAAAGGATCTCTGCTATCCTTACTTGTTCAGGCCTCTGGACCCACAGCAATGTGGCTGACTGTGAACTGCCCTCTGGCCAATTAAGGATGGGAAAATGCTGGTCTTTCCAGCGATGCCGACATCCCCTGAATGAATATAGTTTTAAAAGACTTAGTTAGCTAAGGCCCTGGATTTAAACATCACTTTGGCTGCTGGTCATCAGGGATCCAATCTTAAATGCAAACTAATTTTGTTTAAGAATCCTAAACAAATGCTGATTCAGTTATCTAAGCAGGGGCTTACCGAAAGTCATGTTAAATTTAATCTGATGAAAAAGACATAAATGAATCTTGCATAGTTTGTATCCCAGCTGGAGCTCTGTGTCTTATTTAGGTTCAACATTTCCTTCAGTCTTAATCCAGATAAAAAGCTCTGAATACCTGAACAGAAACGGAGTAGCTAATATTATTCAAAGAGACATTCTAATTCAAAGTGACTGTTGTTAATTACCACAGCATCTAGAATGTCAAGACAAAAAATGTTTTAAACTCAGATACCTTCAGAAACCTCATCAGTTTTTTTTTTCATTATCATGAGATAAAGAATGGATTTATTTGATGATTGCACAATAATGTGTTCAAGAAAATTTGTGATTCATCCGATCATAAAGAAACTCATGATAGCCTTGTGCAGCAGGTTGATAATGTTTAGTTACCTGCACGGTTCTGGTGGAAACAAAATCCCATTTTCACATTGAGGAACACCTTCCATTGTCTTGTGGAGCCTGGTCAACATGGAGGTAGAGGAGAGTGCTGCAGCTGGAGCTCCTCTGCTCTGCCCGTTCTTTGTCATCTTTTCTCTTGTCTGGAGTTTATTTTTGCCAAACCTTAAAAGCACTCAGAGGGGAAATGGAGGAGGCTGTCACACTCAAGCACAGGGAAGTGAATCCCGGAGGCAAATCCTGGACCAAAAGCTGGTGCAGGGAGGCGGGTCCAGGACTGGAGGTAAGTCCCAGATCAGAGGCCGGCATGCAAGCTAAGTCCTGGAGGGGAGGCGAGTCCTGGCCTGGTATCCACCGCTGGGAGGCGAGGTCCTTGCAGACTGGAGGCCTGGACCAGAGATGTGGCCTAGTGTAGTCTGGAGGATAGGTATTGGCACACACTTGGGTGAAAAGGAGTACTTTTGCTTCCACTTTACACTTAGGCTGTACTTTTATTTATTACTCTTTCAATCTTATGCCAAATACTTACATATCTATACCTCGGCATTTTGTATCTAAGATGGTGCCACAAGTGATGACATTGTAAACTTTTCACTGCATTCATTTGGGTGCATGTGTCTATAAAGCTAACTCAATTCAATTCAATCACTCTGCTGAATGGGACAGAATTAAAGCAGATCTAGCAACTCAAATCTGGGTATCCATCAGGCTCTGTGGGCTATAGGAAGTAGCCAAATTGTACTTTGAAATAATCTGCAACTCCTGGCCCAGTGTTTCACCCTACCCAACTATTGCCATCAAACCAGGGGATCAATCCTGGTTCATTCGAGAGTGCAGGAGGTCATGATAGGAGCTGTACGGAGCATACCTAAAATTGATGCATCAATCTGGTGAAGCTGCAAACACAAATTCTTGTGAGTAAGACAGAATAAGCAGCAAGTGGGAGAGCTAAGTGATTCCACAATGAACAGATAACACCTAAGCTCTGCAGTCCTGCAACATCTAGTCGTGAATGGCCACTAACATCACAGAATGCAATGGAGAGGGCTCCACAAATACTTTGATCCTCATGATGGAGGAGTGCAGCAACCACCTGTACTGACCCTTCACTGATAACAGCTTGGAGTTATTATTGATCGGAAGCTTAACTGGGGTCAGTTATATATTTTTGAGGCAATACGACAAGGGCAGATGCTTGATGCTGTATGTTCATTGCCTCACTCATGATTCATCAAAGTTTTCATCTTTCGAGATTTGACCAGGAGTGTGATATACAGGAACACATGAATTAGAAACAGAAGTAAGCCATTCAGCCTTTGAGTTTGCTCAGCCATGCAATAAGACCATGGCTGACCTGGTGCGTTTCGACTTCCACCTTTCCTTCTAAACTGATAACCTTAGATTCTTGTTCAGTAAGAGAATCAAATTGCACCTGCCTTACAAATATTCACTAACCCTGCTTGCTGTGCCTTCTGAGGTACAAGTATTCATGTATTATGATGAACTCGGCAAACCCCTGAAACAAAATGGACATTTTGAGCTTATAACAAAATAGGCTTGTTCAAAAAGGGCTGAAAGAGCTAAAAACAGCCAGGGTTAGGGGAGAGAGAGATAGAGAGACCAACCAACTGATGAAATGTCACATCTACAAATGCAAAAGGAACTTTAAACAACTGCCCTTCAAAAGGAGAGATGAGACAAGCCAAAACAACTCAGACTGTGATCTCTTGTAACTATAAAAAGTAGTGAAGAGCGGACAACCCACAAACCTGACATAAGAGAAGAGGGCAACAAAAGAAGTCTCTCTTACTCTATTCTTTCTTGCTGTCAGCCCAAATGTTGGAGTTAAGGGATAGCTGTAGCGTAATGTTAATGTCACTTGTCTAGTCATCTAGAACCTCAGGCTGTTGTTCCTGGGACTTTGGAGATGTGAAATTTAAGTTCAATCAAAATTTTAAATTAAAAAGCTAGCCTAACTACAGTTATTTGTTATTTTTAAACATCTTAGCGAGTTTTGAAAAGATGTGTTGCTCAGGTTGGGGTTCTGGATGTAGGTTTGCTTGCTGAGCTAGAAAGTTTGTTTTCAGACGTTTCATCATCATACTAGGTAAACATCATCAGTGTGCCTTTGGTGAATCACTGGTAGTATGACTCATTGTTGTTTATGTGTATATATGTTGGTGACGCCATTTCCTGTGGTGATGTCATTTACAGTTCAATGTTAATACCATGAGGCTAACATGGTATTAACACTGAGGCCATGCAGAGTTAGGAGTTCGGCAGATGTTGGGAGCAGGTTAATGAAGATATTGCATGTAATTGTAAAAGTGGGAGACCAGACGTCTAAGTGGGAGAAGATGCTATAGCAAAGATAGAGTGAGCATTAAGTAACAGAGAAAATGACAGCATTTAACACAAGTGGAGTAGGTTGTTGACTTTTTTGCATATGTCTATCTAATGACCATTTATATGCCTTTAATGTTGGCGAGTCAACTATTGTTGCAGGTAGGGCATTCCATGCCCTCACTACTCTCTGAGTAAAGAACCTACCTCTGACATCTGTCCAATATCTATCACCCTTCAATTTAAAGCTATGTCCCCTCATGATAGCCATCAGCATCTAAGGAAAAAGACTCGCTGCCCACCCTATCTATTCCTCTGATCATCTTGTATGCCTCTATTAAATCACCTCTTAATCTTCTTCTCTTCAATGAAAAGAGCCTCAAGTCCCTCAGCCTTTCCTCATAAGACCCTCCCTCCATACCATGCAACATCCTGGTAAATCTCCTCTGCACCCTTTCCAAAGCTTCTATGTCCTTCCTATAATGTGGTGACCAGAACTGGACACAATATTCCAATTGTGGCTGCATCAGAGTTTTGTATAGCTGCAACATGACCTTATGGCTGTGCAACTCAAACCCTCTACTAATAAAAGTGAACACACCTGTAGGCTGATCAAACTGGGTAGCAACTTTCAGGGATCTAAGCACATGGACATCGAGATCTCTCTGCTCATCCACACTACCAAGAATCTTACCATTAGCCCAGTACTCTGAATTCCTGTTATTTCTTCCAAAGTGAATCACCTTTCACTTTTCCACATTAAACTCCGTTTGCCACCTCTCAGCCCAGCTGTGCAGCTTATCAATGTCCCTCTGTAACCTGCAACATCCTTCCGTACAGTACACAACTCCACCGACATTAGTATCATCTGCAAATTTACTAACCCATCCTTCCAAGCCCTCATCCAGGTCATTTATAAAAATGACAAACAGTAGTACCCCCAAAACAGATCCTTGCAGTACACTACTAGTAACTGAACTCCAGAATGAATATTTCCCATCAAACACGACCCACTATCTTCTTTTAGCGCCAATTTCTGATCCAAACTGTTAAATCACCCTCAATTCCATGCCTCCAAAATTTCCGCAATAGCCTACCATGCAGAACCTTATCAAACATTTTACTGAAATCCATATACACCATATCAACCACTTTCCCCTCATCCATCTGTTTGGTTAGTTTCTCAAAGAACTCAATGAGGTTTGTGAGGCATGACCTGCCCTTCACAAAACCCTATACAACTTCTTTCTTTCTGGATGATTATGAATCCTATTTCTTATAATCCTTTACAACACTTTACCCACAACTGAAGTAAGGCTCACTGCTCTATAATTATGAGGGTTGTCTCTACTACCCTTCTTGAACAAGGGAACAGCATTTGCTATTCTCCTGTCTGCTGGCATTATTCCTGTAGACAATGATGACATAAAGATCAAAACCAAAGACTTTGCAATCTTCTCCCTAGCTTCCCAGGGAATCCTAAGATAAATCCCATCTTGCCCTGGGGACTTATCTATTGTCATACTTTCCAAAATTGCTAACACCTCCTCCTTATTCACCTCAATCCATCTAGTCTAGTAGCCTGTTCCTCAATATTCTCCTTGACAACATTGTCTTTTTCCTCTATGAATTCTGATTAAAAATATTCATTTAGCACCTCTCTTTTCAGACTCCACGCATAACTTCCAACTACTTTCCTTGACAGGCCCTAATCTTCTTAGTCATTCTTTTATTCCTGACATACCTATTGAAGGCTTTAGGGTTTTCCTTGATCCCACTTACCAAAGACTTCTCATGTCCCCTCCTGGCTCTTATTAGCTCTCTCTTTAGGTCATTCCTAGCTAGCTTGTAACTCTCAAGTGCCCTGAGCCTTCACCACTCATCCAAACATAAGCCGCCTTCTTCCTCTTGACAAGAGATTCAACTTCTTTAGTAAATCACGGTTCCTTCGCTTGACCACTTCCTCCCTGCCTGACAGGTACATAATTATCAAAGACACGCAGTAGCTGTTCCTTGAACAATCTCCACATTTCAATTGTGCCCATCCCCTGCAGTTTCCTTCCCCATCCTATGCATCCTAAATCTTGTCTAATCACAACATAATTGCCTTTGCCCAGCAGTAACTCGTGCCCTGTGGTGTATACCTGTCCCTTTACATCACTTAAGTAAACTTAACCGAAATGTGGTCGTGGTCACCAAAGTGCTCACTTCCCTCCAAATCTCTCACTTGGCCGGGTTCATTATCCAGTACCAAATCAAATGTGGCCTCATCTGTTGTTGGCCTGTCTACATACTTTGTCAGGAAACCCTCCTGCACACCTTGGTCAAAAACTGACCCATCAAATGTACTCGAACTATAGGGTTTCTAGTCAATAGTTGGCAAGTTAAAGTCCCCCATAACCATTACCCTGTTACTTTCACTCCTATCCAGAATCATCTTTGCAATCCTTTTCTCAACATCTCTGGAACTTTTTGGAGTCCAGTGGAAAATTCCCAACAGGGTGAGTTCTCCTTTCCTGTTTCTAACCTCAGCCAGACTACCTCATTAGAAGAGTCCTCAACAAACATTCTTTCTGCCACTGCAATACTATCCTTGATTAACAATGCCACGTTTCCCCCTCTTTTACCACCTTCTCTGTTCTTACTGAACAGAGAACTTGTAATTATGAAATGGCCACAACATCAAAGTCCCAGGTACGACCTCATGCTGCAAATTCACCCAAATTATTCTGGATGCTCCTGGTGTTGAAGTAGACACACTTCATACAACCTTCCTGCCTGCCAGTACACTCCTGTGACCTTGAAACCTTATTCATGACCTCAGTATTCTCAATCTCCTGTACGCTGGAGCTACAATTCTGGTTCCAATCCTCCTAGTTAATTTGTTCAAATCCTCCTGAAGAGCATTAGCAAATCTCCCCCTCAGGATATTGGTCCCCCTCTAGTTCAGATGTAGACCATCATGTTTGTAGAGGTCCCACCTACTCCAGAATGAGCTCCAATTATCCAGGTATCCAAAACCCTCCCCCCAGCACCATTCCTGTAGCTGTGTGTTCAATTCCTACCTCTCCCTGTTCCCTGCTTCACTAGCACGTGGCACAGGTAATAAACCAAAGATAACAACTCTATTTGTTCTAGCTCTAAGCTTCAACCCTTGCTCTCTGAATTTCTGCCTTACATCCCCATCGCGTTTCCTACCTATGTCATTGGTGCTTATGAGGACCACGACTTCGGGTTGCTCCCTCTCTCACTTAAGGATCCAAAAAAAGTGAGTCTCTCTCATCGCACAGAATCCCTATCTGTTCTCCTAACTATGGAGTCCCCAGTAACTGATGCTCTACTCCTCTTACCCCTTCCCTTCTGAGCAACAGAGATAGATTCTGTGCCAGAGACCTGTACACCATGGCTTACCCCTGGTAAGTTGTCGACCACTAACAATATCCAAAATGGTATACTTGTTATTGTTGGGAACTGCCACTGAGGTTTGCTTTCCATCCCCAGACTGTAACCCATCTATCTTTTTCCTGTACTTGAGGTGTAACTCCTTCCAATTACCCCTTTAGCCTCCCGAATGATCCGAAGTTAAGCCAGATCCAGCTCCTTAATGCGATCTCTGAGGAACTGGAGTTGGGTGCACTTCCCGTAGATGAAGTCAGCCGGGACACTAGTGGTGACCATTGCCTCCCACATTCTACAAGAGGAGCATTCAACTGCCTTAATATCCATTCCCACTGTTCTAAGATCCCCCACAGAGACTATTGGGGAAAAAAACACTCGTAACTTTACCAAATCAGCACTCAGGATCTTTTTAGTTTGGCTCGAACACTACCTAAGTTGTTTCAGGTAAAGCAACTGCCCAACTATATAACCTCACTTACTCAGCAGTCCTGTGTCTACTCCTGCTCAGCGTGTACTCTGCCTATTCACAAGGTAAGCTTTTTATAGGATTAATTTACCCTCACCGCATCCCCCTGGTCATTATTCTCACTGCTCTCGCTGCATGAACTGTGCAGCAATCTCAGAGTACCCCTAGAGGTTCACATTTTGACTATAAATTGCTACCCATATGTAGCAACATAAGAGATTGTATAAATCACCTGCATACCTTCACCCCTCCCAAATAAAATAAAGGGTACATTAAATGCAAAGCTCTGCTTTAAGAGTGTGTAACATTTTATTCAAATATGTTATGAAACAGGTAAAGCACAATGTTTGTCCTAATGTACAAATATGCAGAACAAATTCTGTAAACAAATCCTCTATTCAAATACTTAGTAAGTGTTTTGTAAATGTTTGTAGATGCTCATTCATTACTTTCTTGTTATGACATGATTTCGTTCTCATTAAAGTTGTATTATAAAATGGATTGTTCTTTACTTGAGTGTCTGGGCAGTTCATGAATAGTTTATATTGTTTTATGAATAATATTGTATTAAGAAAAAGTAAATGCATTCTAAGTTCCTCTCAGTCTCACTTTTATTTTAGCCTTGCTTACAAATGGTCAGCTATCTAATGAAAATGATGTCTTGCACCCATTAAGTGACATGCTGTGTTTGCATTTAATTAGTACGTGTGCAGTAGACAAACAAAACAACACAGAAAATAAATAAAAATAGAATGTAAATGTGTGGAGAACACTAATGGACAGAATCCTCCTGAGAGTGTGGTACAATCTTTTTTTTTGTATTTTAATTAATGATAATGCATGAAACACATCTGAATTTTTATTTGAGTATTTGATTGCATCACGTTTTACCTATGGCAGAAGTAATGTGTGCACGCTGTGAATGAGAGGGCCTTAAATAGTCCTACTACATGAGCTTAATCTGAAAAACTGCATTTGTTCATAGTCCCACTGGCCTGACAAATGCCCAGTTACTGAACCTCTGAAAAGTTCAGTTGACCTTTGGTTCTTATGCACAATGTGGCATCAAAATTGTATCCACCAGCTCTCTAAAAGGTTCTAACATACTTGCTAAAATTGTTTGGGTCATCTGGATGACTTGCTTGTCATTGTTTTCCTGCTTCATTCTAATTCTGCTTTTACATTGTTGTTCCAAATTGGTGACAGAAATAGCCATTCAAAATTAGGATCATCCTTTAAAAATGCATGCCAACAACAATGCTAAATGCGAGTTTTGAGAAGATTTGTAGCTCAGGTTGAGGTTTTGGATGTAGGTTTGCTCACTGAGCTGCAAGTTTCATTTCCAGACGTTTTGTTACCTTACTTGGTAATATTGGTCCTCAGGCGAAGCAATGCTGAAAATTCCTGCTTTCTATTTATATGTTTGGGTTTCTTTGGATTGGTGATGTTATTTCCTGTGGTGAAGTCACTTCCTGTTCCTTTTTGCAGGGGGTGGTAGATAGGGCCTAACTTGATGTGTTTGTTGATAGAGTTCCAGTTGGAATGCCGTGTTTCTAGGAATTCTTATGCATGTCTTTGTTTGGCTTATCCTGGGATGGATGTGTTGTCCCAGTTGAAGTGGTGTTCTTCCTTATCAGCACGTGAGGATATTAGTGAGAAAGGGTTATGTCTTTTTGTGGTTAGTTGGTATTCATGTATCCTTGTGGCTAGTTTTTTGCCTGTTTGTCCAATGTAGTGTTTGTTACAGTGCTTGCACAGTATTTTGTAAATAACATTAGGTTTGCTCATTGCCTGTATAGGGTTTTTCAAGTTCATGAGCTGCTCTTCTAGTGTGTTGGTGGCTTTGTGGGCTACCATGATGCCAAGGGGTCTGAGTAGTCTGGCAGTCATTTCCGAGATGTCTTTGATGTAGGGGAGAGTGGCTAGGGTTTCTGGACGTGTTTTGTCTGCTTGTTTGGATTTGTTGCTGAGAAATTGGCGGACTTGAAAGAGTCAGGAAATAATGGAATCGTTTAATGCAAGAGGTAGGAATGAAGGAGCATCTTAAAGGAAAAAATAGGTGGAAAGATTTAGGGAAGGAATTCCAGGAGTCTAAGGCCTTGGCGAAGAATGCATAACCAATAACAGATCTGATGACAGAAAAAAGCCACCATCGAAGGCCTTTGAGGCCAAGTACACCAAGGGCGTGGTGTCATTGCAGAATCCCTTGAGCAATATGCTTGATTATAGTAAATGGAAAATTTATTGCAATTGCATTCAGGCACCCCAGAGTGAAGATGCTTCAAGGAGAAAAGCTGAATATTATTTAACTTATAATTTCCAGTTTGAAATGTTTTGTTAAGTAGTTTGTAAAATTTTGTCAACGGAGTCAATTTTTCAGAGAAAAGAAATTGTTGAGAGGTCTGATAATGGCATTGAACTCTGATTGTGATTTTAAATCCGGCCTGAATGGGGAAGCCACTGTCGCTTTCCCAGCCAGAGGAAAGCATAAGAAGATGTTCGAAACCAGCAACGTTCAATTCTGTAAATGAGTTTTACTTTGCAGGCCTCAAAAGACTTTTCAAGCCATGAGTGTCTGTTACCTTTCCCTTCTCCCACCAAAAATCTATCCCTTGTAACTTATGTTGTTTGGAAGTGTCTGATAGATCATTAAACATCTCCTCCCACATGTAGCCCATTGCCACATTAAGCTTGCTTCAGAAAATGAATGACAATAGGCTCTGCAAATCCTGAAGCAGTCTGTGCCAATATGCAGCACGACCTGGACAATATTCAGGCTTGCGTCAATAAGTGGCAATGATGAGCATGTCATATAACTGCCAGTAATGACGGTAAGATCATAAGAAATAAGAGCAGGAGGAGACCATTTGGCCCTTCAAGTCTGCTTTGCCATTCAAAAGGTTATAACACATCTGGCTCGGGTCTCATCTCCTCTTTAATGGCTTGTCTTCACAGCCCTCAACTCCTCAATACTTCAAACTTCATCTGTAATAAGTCAGAGTCCAACAATTAGTTCTTGAGATTAATTGATGTGATTTCATTCATTAGTGAATCCTCACTATCAATATCTTGGTGCTTTCCATTGAACAGAAGCTGAACTGATCAAGCATTATGAATACTGTAGCAACAAGTGCAGGCCAGCGGTAGGGATTCAGTCACAAGTAACTTACCTCCTGTCTCGCAAATGGCTGTCTACCATCTACAAAGCATAAATCAAAGTGATGGAATACTCTCTACATGCCTGGATGGATGCATTCCAATAATACTAAAAAAAAACTTGTCATCATCCAATTCAAAGCACTCACCTCATCCACCACTTTCACTATTCACTTCCTTCACCACTGATGTACAGTGGTGTTAAGGTTTTGGAGATGCTGATGTTGGACTCGGGTGTACAAAATTAAAAATCACACAAGATCAGGTTATAGTCCAACAGGTTTAATTGAAAGCATTGGCTTTCAGAGCGCTGCTCCTTCATCAGGTGGTTGCTAATGTCTCTTTGATCACATTGTCAAATTTGAGAACTGAACCCCAAGAATGCTTGGGGTATGGCAAACTGTCTTAAGTGTGAATCGAAGTGTCGTTATTTAATGAATTGTCCTAAATGAAATAGCAAAGTTTTTAAGCTGCTCTTTATGAGGATGAGTGGATAACAGCTTAAAAGAAAACATTGTTTTCAAACTACATCTGCTGTTTGTCTATCCATCTTTACAAAAGTTAAAACCTCCTGTCAAGGATGGATGGTTGAATGAATGAATGAATTAACTTTATTGTCGCATGTATTCACATGAGTACAGTGAAAAGTTTACAAGTTGATACTTATGGTTGCAGAAGTAAGATATAATGAGTACACCAAACATGTAGAGAAGATCAGTGATTAATGACAAAAATCTATGACACTATCACAGCCTATCGTGAGTCTCCCAATATCAAGGCTGTGGTAAATTGTTGGAATAGACTTGAAGGTTAAGAAATAAAGAAGGTAAATTTGAGCTTAATAAAGAAGAACATATTGATTGTACATAAGAAATAAGGCACTGAACTGAAAGTACCAGCTAAATTCCTGAATAAGGATGCAGACTTAGGAGATGGATGAATATAAAAATGATGAATTTAAGGATGTGTGTGAAAATATAAATATTAGAATATTGAAAATGATAGCAGAAGGTCCGTTTAGTAGTGGAGTTTGTGAAATAAGTCATACAATAATGGACAAGGTGCTTCATAAAATCTTACGAGACCAGCTACATTGTACACTAGCATCTGCTCTGGCATGGACAGTCTATGTGAAGAATGCACTGCAAATGTTTGGGGGCAATGCAAAACTCCCTTTGGCAATTAGTCATCATCCCAAGAGACTATAGTTCACTTCATCTTTTTTCTGAGTACCTGAATGCCCTCCACGTAGAGAGAAGAGCATTCATTAAGGCTGATGATTATGAGAAAATTTGGCAAGACTTGTGGCATTGAGCAAAAACAACAGAAATGAATTGTAATGCAGTTTTGTCTACAAGGTGTTTTACAGAAGAGAATAGTAGAAGGATTGGAAAGGCCCAAGTAAAGTTATAGGGAGTGGTGAAAAAAAATCAGCATGTTTAGCAAAATGGCAAACTGCTAGATTAATTAACACTGATATATTATAGAAAATATAAGCAATTAATAAAATGATGAGTAACTATACACTTGGCATATGCTGGGCAATTAAAAGGAGCAGATGATGGCAGATAGAGCTGATTGAATATGGACCCAGCAATACTGAAGAACATTTGTTCCAGAGATGCAAGTCAAGAATATGCCAGAATGAGGCAGTGAATGGAAGGATGTCATTTAGAGGGAGAGTAGAGAATGCACCAGCAAATGGAAATGTTGCTAAATGTGTAAAGAAAGGACAGAGATTATGATCTATGGATTGGCAAAAAGGTCAAGATGTAGAAAGCATTATATGAGTTCTGAGTGTGGACCTGGAAGTGAGCACAATCCCAGCAAAAGATCACAGACTGACAGAAGGAACTCAGCCTTAGGAGGAAGAGGGGAGGTTGTAGTTTAAGAGGAGCAGAGGATGACAGAGCTGATTCTATACAAGGTCTATAGAACAGGTCAGGAAATAATGAGAAGTAGAAGCTCTTATGATTGAGAATTTCATGAGGCTACTAACAAATTAGAAGATAAATTGATAAAGGATGTCAAATGTAAAGAATTGGAAGGCTACATAGTATTTGCAAAGTACATTGAAATACCAGATATGGATAACAAAACTTTTCACACACAAGGGTATGCTCAGAAAAAAAGTCTTCCTGATGATATATATATGGCTAAAGCTCGACTGATGGCTTAGGATTCCAAAAAAAGAGATTTGGTGTTTAAAACATTAGAGTTGATTCCCCTACAGGAGGAAAAATAAGCCTGAAGATTTTCTTAGTTTTTTTTAGCAACATATTCCTGGAAATGTAAATTAATTGACATAAAATTTGCATTTTAGCAAGAAGGAAAATAATTTTGAAGCCATTAAAAGAAGCTGGCAACCTAGAAGGGAAAATTAAAGAAGTGTGTTATGGATTGAACAATGCGTGAAATGTGTGGTATTTCCCAGCTCAGTCAGCTCTCTTGAAAGCGTATTGTATTGAGTTAAAAGTAGACTCAACAATGTTTTATTAGTATCACAAGGGGAAATTAGCAATATCTAAATGTCTCTTTTTGATGATCCTTTGCATGCGGTTCTACGGAATCCAAGCTATATTTAAATGGGTTGCTGCATGTCAGTTTTGTCTACTGCTTGAAGAAATGAAGTGTTTGCTCTAAGTTTTTATTAGATTCTTCAAAGAGAGGCATCTGTGTTGTCACAATAACAAGCAATATTGTGTTATAAGAATATGGATAGTATCTTTTGTTCAATTGCTTTGTGAATACTTCAAGATGTGGGGTGAAACAAAACAGGGAACATGGGTTCTGTTAGCAGTTGGTCATATTATAATGCACAGCATTTTGGAAAAAAACATTTTATTTGATTAGTTTTGGAAAGTTTGTTCATATAAGCTTGAATTTAAAGAAAAGATGCAAATCTGCTAATGTCTGGGCAATAAGATGAAGTTTGTTAATGCCTGTCTTCAAGGGGATACAGGTGGTGGTTATTAATTTCCTGAATACATATAAATAAGAAGCAACTATGAGACTGGGTGCAGGATGAGAGGAGTAAGATAAATACGTCTCTTCGTTTTAAACAGACCAACTTTCTTGGATGCTTTTGAGAAGTGCGACTTGGAGGAGAATTGACAAGCCATAATGTCCTAACTTGCGGGTCTATCCCATTCTTTCATTGTCACTCGCAATCCTGGGACTCCCTTCCTAATAGTACTGTGGGTGTCCCTACACCTCAAGGAGTTTTTGCAGTTTAAGAAGGCATCTCTCCACTATCTGTTTCAGGGCAAATATGAATGGGCAATAAATATTGGCCTGGCCAAAGATGCTACATCGCAACAAGTGAATAAATGAAAAGACAGATGTAGCCTGGGAGTTACAATCAATGACAGATCATTACCAGGATGTTGTCGAATATGGAAGATTTGAGTTATAAAGGAAGGCTGGATAGGCTTGGACTTCATTCACTGGAGTGTAGGAGGTTGATAGGTGACCTGCTTGAAGGATATAAAATAATGAGGGGTATGGATAGAGTTAATGGTAGTTATATTTTCTGTAGGATGGAGGATTTTAAGACAAGGGGACACAATATTCAGTTGAGAGAGAACAGATTTAAAAAAGACAAGGGCAAATGTTTTGCACAGAGGGTGGTTTGCATGTGGAAGGAACCACTTGAGGAAGTGATGAATGTGGGTATAATTACAATGTTTAAAAAACATATGGATAAGTGCATGAATAGGGAAGGTTTGGAGGGATATGTGCCAGGACCAGTCAGGTGGGACTAGTTTAGTTTGAGACTATGTTTGGCATGGACTGGTTGGACTGAAGTGTCTGTTTCTGTGTTGTATGACTCAATGACTCAGTAAGCATAGCATACTGTCCACCACCAAAACCACCACACCTGCATCCCACTCCCCAAACTCCTTCTCATAATGACTTTGTTTGTAAAGTTTATAGCAAAATCAGTAAATTGGATAAAATGGAGATAATGTCAGTTATGAAATCACACCCACTTAGCCGATGAGGATCTTGTCTCCATGCTGAACAATCATCTGACTTGATGGGAACCCATTGTACATCTAGGAGAACAATGAAGTTTTGGAAAAGGGTTGTTGGGATTTAGAAATGTCAGGAAAGCTTTGTTTCCCACTGGTCATTACTCAGACTCCAGAGAGTTCACACATGTAATGCATCTGAATTATATTTATTTTCAAGGGACCAAAAGAAATCAGTTCTCCTGACATCCCTATTGCAGAAAGAGCATGCCAAGTGCTGTGGTGCATGAAGCATTCATCATTATACACGATGCGCAATGTCTATATTCCTCGATTTACCTTGACCATGTCTGGGCGGTCAATTAATGTTTTACTACATTGTGTGGCAAAGTCAACAATAGTGAATATGCTATCAATTTGCTTTAGCAAACATCCATTTGAAAAATCAAATCCACCCTCCTGAAGTTGTTCCCTGTCTGAGGTTTTGGTGGTTTGTCACTGGGATCTGCTCAGAAGCTATACATCCAGGAGATGTCACAAGAATTCTTCCAGAGGCCTATTATGGAGAATAGATTTTAGCTCCCACAGTGGATCTTCAAAAGTGTTTCTCTAAAAGGCAGCAAAGGGGGTAAGAAAGTCTCTTATTGTTCATAAGCCATACCCAAACTGAACTCCAAATGTTATCAAATAAACAAACTTAAACTCAGATATCTGATTTCCTACGAATCCTAATAGTTCTATAATCTGTCTACCTTGATTGATGACGTAACTAAAAGCATATGACTTCCAGCAAATAGTTTTGGGGAACAAAAATGTCCCACGCCATCTTTACCATGACCTTTTCACAAAAAAACCATAAATCCAGATATTTCCTCAGTATTTAAGTAAACAAATTTCACGTTTCTTTTAAAATTAGTCCTCAAAAAATTTTTAATATAGGTAGTGCCTCCTCACACCTTTGACAGGACAGATTCAGGTTGGAGGTTTAATGGAAATGGCAAGGTTTGCTTGTGATGAATGTTGGGGAACTTGCTTTAGGATAGTTTTGAGGCATTGTTTTCTCCATTCCATTTAGTTTTTGTTGGCATCTCAACTACTATAACTCCTTTGAACCAAATTTGCTAGCTCCAAGTGATGCTTTTGTTACAACACTCTGGACTTCAGCACATGCTCTACAGCAAAGTATTCTGTATCTATTTGGAAAGCATCCTTAAACACCCTTCTTGCTGACTCTGGCTTGGATATAACACTAAATTTCTTAACTGGATCCCTCAGCTCAATATCTTTCTTCTGACTGCTTATCCTCATGCATCCACCAAATGATTAAAAATCGCAAGCTGGTTGAAACTATCTATGTTGCACCTAACTCAGAACATTGTCCCTGCTGTCCAGTTCAACCTACCCAGTTGCCTGCCTTCCATCTTGGTGTCTCATGTGAAGCAACCTTCCTGAACAAGATCAATACACAGGCATCTTTTCAGTCAAGGAATGGGGAGTCTGGGCAATCACGAACAATTTCCTTATAACAAACTCAGATTTGGAATGGTTAGTATGAAAAAAGCAGTCGTTTCAGATTGAGGGCAGATTAAGGCCCTGAACAGCTACCCTCCACTGGAGCCTCAGTAATTGTAGAGAGACAGAAAAACTACACTCCCCATTCCAGCTTTAGGTGACTGCCTGTATGGATATTATACATTCTCCCCATGTATCCCCATGTCTGTGTGGGTTTCCTCTGGCTGCTCCGGTTTCCTTCCACAGTCCAAAGATGTGCAAGTTAGGTGAATTGGCCTTGCTAAAATCGCCCATATTGTTCAAGGATATGGAGGTTAGGTGCACTAATTCGGCTTAAATGTAGAGTAATAGGGGAATGAGTCTCGGTGGGTTACCTTTCGGAGGGTCAATGTAGATTTATTAGTCCAAATGGCCTGTTTCCAAACTGGAGTGACTCTATGATTTTATGATATAGTCAGAAGAAGACAAAAGCATACTGTCAAGAAAATTGCTCCTTGAAAGGAAAGAATTATTTTATTCTTTATCATGTGAAATGGACATGAAATGCATACAGCTGGCGCAGCAAAACCATGGCGGTACACTTTGGGTATTAATAATCCAATATACTATATTCATTTGTAATTGACCGAGTCCTTAATTGATTGCAGTTCTACTGCAGATTCTTGCATAATCTACAGTTATAAATGTGCTTGAAACCACTAAAGCATGACATTAACCCATCAATTCAACCATTTCACTGTTCCTATCTTTACATGCTGGATCGTCAGCTCAGCTGATTTGTGAAGTTGCAACTTCAGCACGATTAACTGGGAAAGTTCAAGTACTCTCATCCCAAGCACAACATTGACACTGTGTGTTATTTGAATTGTACTTAAGCATTCTTTAGTGTTTAAATTCTGTAAGAAGTTGGGAAATTCCTACTTTATCTGTATTTCACATAACCCTGCTGTACAATTCCTTTTAATTGTCAGCTCAAAGTGGAGAGGATCTCCAAGAAGATGGTGCATATTGATGCTTCACCTGAGAAAAGAGCAGTGCTCTGAAAGCTTGTGATTTCATATGAACCTGTTTAAGCCATGTTTTCATGGAACTAAATATGTTTGCATCCTATACAACTAGAACTGCTTTGAACAAACTTAATAACTTGATCAAAATATTTTGAAAACAGATTAGTGCAGAGAACCCTTTTGGCAAATTTCCTGATACTTCACTCAGTCTATCTATACATTATTTCTGAGGATTTTTATTCTTTTGTTATACAGATTACTCACCTGCTTTGCACATGCTGACATTAATACTTTACTAAAATGTGTTAAATATAAGTATGTTATTTCAATAGTACTCATTCAAGAAAAAGGATAGGTCAAAAGAGTCGAGATGTGAAAATCCCTAGATTAGAAATTGGTCACATTGATAGATATATGGTTATCCTTTATTCTGAATGGCCAGCCGCACCTTAACACAGCAACTAATTTTATGTGATTTCAGATGCCATACATTTGGATGATGAAGTCTTACAACGAAGAAATTAAAATGTCAGTTGCACAATGTGTCAAAAGTGTCAGTTCATTTGCAGCTTTCAAGTATTAATATGAGAGATGAACCTGCATGTCAGTCAAGTCAGGTGACCTGATGCTCCTGTGCTTTCTTGATCATGTTAGGACATTACTCAAGGAAGAATCAATTTGACAAATAGCAAGTTTGGTGCAATCATGGTAATGACTTTGCCCAGACAATAAAATAAAATTAAAGAGTTATATAAAAGTGCAATTGATTTTCATATTCTGTCCTCCTAACAAATTAGTAAATTATGATAAAATATGTATTATTCACCGTTATGCTTTACTCCTAGAATGCACTTAAATACAGCACTGTCGATGTACCTTTAATCTAAATTGGAGAATGTGCATGTGCCAATATAAAAATTAAACTTCTGGCATGCTGTTTTTTATCATAGATCTTATTTTGATGGTTCAAACTACAGATTGGCTATAGAATGTCATGAGATTGAAGGCAAATTTGTTTTTATTGCTGCAATCTGAAATGATTCTGTAATCAGAAAGGTAGTCGTTAATTACAAGAAATAAAGAAAATTATAATTTTGGGACTTCAGCAGAGACAGTCATATTTGTTAAACATGATGTGGAGGTGCCGGTGTTGCGCTGGGGTGGACAAAGCCAGATGTCACATGACACCAGGCTGTAGTCCAACAGGTTAATTTGAAATCACAAGCTTTCACAACGCTGCTGTTTTGTCAGGTGATACTGTGAAGGAGCATTGCTCTAAAAGCTTGTGATTTCAAATAAAGTTGTTGGATTGTAACCTGGGGTTGTGTGACTTCTGATCATATTTGATTGTGATTAGATTAGATTACTTATAGTGTAGAAACAGGCCCTTCAGCCCAACAAGTCCACACCTACCCTCTGAAGAGCATCCCACCAGATCCATTCGCCTACCTTTACCCCTTCACCTAACACTACAGCAATTTAGCATGGCCAATTCACCTAACCTGACTGTGGGAGGAAACTGGAGCAAACCCTCGCAGACACATGGGGAAATGTGCAAATTCCACACAGACAGTTGCCTGTGGCAGGAATTGAACCGGGTCTCTGGCACTGTGAGGCCACCCACTGTACCACCGTGCCGCCCCTGACGAGAGATATTGCTAAAAACTTAGAACATAGAACAACACAGCACAAAATAGGCCCATCGGTCCTCAATGTTGCGCCGACCTGTGAACTAACCGAAGCACATCCCCCTGCACTATCCCATGCTTATCCAAGGACTGTTTAAATGCCGCTAGTGTGGCTGAGTTAATGACAATGGCAGACAGGGCATTCCCTGAGTAAAGAACCTGCCTCTGACATCTGTCTTAAATCTATCACCCCTCAATTTGCAGCTATGCCCCCTCCTACAAACCGACGTCATCATCCTAGGGAAAAGACTCTCACTGTCCACCCTATCTTATCCTCTGATCATCTTGTATGTCTTTATTAAATCCCTTCTTAGCCTTCCTCTTTCCAATGAGAACAGACCCAAGTCTCTCAGCCTTTCCTCATAAGACCTTGCCTCCAGGTCAAGCAACATCCTGGTAAGTCTCCTCTGCACCTTTTCCAATGCTTCCACATCCTTCCTGTAATGGGGAGACCAGAACTGTAAGTAAAAAATGAGGTCTGCAGATGCTGGAGATCACAGCTGCAAATGTGTTGCTGGTCAAAGCACAGCAGGTTAGGCAGCATCTCAGGAATAGAGAATTCGACGTTTCGAGCATAAGCCCTTCATCAGGAATAAGAGAGAGAGAGCCAAGCAGGCTGAGATAAAAGGTAGGGAGGAGGGACTAGGGGGAGGGGCGATGGAGGTGGGATAGGTGGAAGGAGGTCAAGGTGAGGGTGATAGGCCGGAGTGGGGTGGGGGCGGAGAGGTCAGGAAGAGGATTGCAGGTTAGGAGGGCGGTGCTGAGTTGAGGGAACCGACTGAGACAAGGTGGGGGGAGGGGAAATGAGGAAGCTGGAGAAATCTGAATTCATACCTTGTGGTTGGAGGGTTCCCAGGCGGAAGATGAGGCGCTCCTCCTCCAGCCGTCGTGTAGTTGTGTTCTGCCGGTGGAGGAGTCCAAGGACCTGCATGTCATCGGTGGAGTGGGAGGGGGAGTTAAAGTGTTGAGCCACGGGGTGATTGGGTTGGTTGGTTCGGGCGGCCCAGAGGTGTTCTCTGAAGCGTTCCGCAAGTAAGCGGCCTGTCTCACCAATATAGAGGAGGCCACATCGGGTGCAGCGGATGCAATAGATGATGTGTGTGGAGGTACAGGTGAACTTGTGGCGGATATGGAAGGATCCCTTGGGGCCTTGGAGGGAAGTGAGTGTGGAGGTGTGGGCGCAAGTTTTACATTTCCTGCGGTTGCAGGGGAAGGTGCCGGGGGTGGAGGTTGGGTTGGTGGGGGGTGTGGATCTGACAAGGGAGTCACGAAGGGAGTGGTCCTTGCGGAACGCTGATAGGGGAGGGGAGGGAAATATATCCTTGGTGGTGGGGTCCGTTTGGAGGTGGCGGAAATGGCGGCGGATAATACGTTGTATGCGCAGGTTGGTGGGGTGGTAGGTGAGAACCAGTGGGGTTCTGTCTTGGTGGCGGTTGGAGGAGCGGGGCTCAAGGGCGGAGGAGCGGGAAGTGGAGGAGATGCGGTGGAGGGCATCGTCGATCACGTCTGGGGGGAATCTGCGGTCCTTGAAGAAGGAGGCCATCTGGGTTGTGCGGTGTTGGAATTGGTCCTCCTGGGAGCAGATGCGGCGGAGACGAAGGAATTGGGAATATGGGATGGCGTTTTTACAGGGGGCAGGGTGGGAGGAGGTGTAGTCCAGGTAGCTGTGGGAGTCAGTCGGTTTATAATAGATGTCTGTGTTGAGTCGGTCGCCCGAGATAGAAATGGAAAGGTCTAGGAAGGGGAGGGAGGAGTCTGAGACAGTCCAGGTGAATTTCAGGTCGGGATGGAAGGTGTTAGTAAAGTTGATGAACTGTTCAACCTCCTCGTGGGAGCACGAGGCAGCGCCGATACAGTCATCGATGTAGCGGAGGAAAAGGTGGGGGGTGGTGCCAGTGTAGTTGCGGAAGATGGACTGTTCCACATATCCTATTTGAACTGTTCAACTGTACACAATATTCCAAGTGAGGCCGCACTAGCATTTTGTACAGTTGCAGCATGACGTCACAGCTCCAGAACACAATCCTCTACCAATAAAACCGAACACATCGAATGCCTTCTTAACTGCACTATCAAACTGGGTGGCAATTTTCAAGGATCTATGTACAGGACATCAAGATCCCTCTGCACATCCACACTGCCAAGGACCTTTCCATTGACCCAGTATTCTGCCTTTCTGTTATTCTTCCCAAAATGAATCACCTCACATTTATCTGCATTGAACTCCATTTGCCACCTCTTAGCTCAATTCTGTTGTTTATCCAAATCCCTCTGCAACTTGCAACATTCTACCACACTGTCACCACACTCCACCAACTTTAGCGTCTTCTGCAAACTTACTAACCTATCCACCTTCTCCTGTAACAAGTCATTTATGAAAAAACTGCAGTGGTTCCAAAACAGATCCTTGTGGCACACTGCTGGTAACTGGACTCCAGGCTGAATATTTTCCATTAACTCACTGACTTCTTACAGAAAGCCAGTTTCTAATCCAAACTGCTAAATCACTCTCAATCCCTGGCATTCACATTTTCTCCAAAAGCCTACCATGTGGAACCTTATCAAAGTCTTTACTGAAGGCCACGTACACCATGTCAACTGCCCTACCTTCATCCATGCACTTGGTCACCTTCTCAAAAAACTCACTGAGGCTTGTGGGACATGAACTACCCTTGACGAAACCATGTTGACTATCTGCAATTAAATTGTTGCTTGCTAGATGATTATACATCCTCTCTCCTATAATCCTCTCCAAAACTTTTCCTACAACAAATGTAAGGCTCACCGATTTACAATTGCCTGGGTTATCTCTACTTGAACAAGGGTACAGCATGTGCAATCTTCCAGTTCTCTAGCACTAATCCTGTAGACAATGACAACTCAAAAATCAAGGCCAAAGGGTCCGTCATCTCCTCCCTATCTTCCCAGAGAATCCTCGGATAAATTCCATCCAGCCGAGGGGACTTACCTGCTTTCACACCTTCTAGAATTGATAACACCTCTTCCTTACTGACCTCAATCCTTTCTCGTCTAATAGTCCGTACCTCAGTCCTCTCCTCTATAATATTCTCCCTTTCCTGAATGAAAACAGAGGAGAAATATTCATTTAGCACCTCTCTGATCTCCACAGGGTCCACAGACAACTTCCCAATTCTGTCTTTGACTGGCCCCATTCCTACCCTTGTCATCCTTTTATTCCTCACATATCTATAGAAAGCTTTAGGCTTCTCCTTTATTCCACATGCTAAAGACCGTTCATGTCCCCCCCCCCCCACCCCCCCCACCCCACCCCTACTTGCTCTTCTTAACTCTCTCTTTAAATCCTTCCTAATTAATCTGTAACTCTCCATCGCCTCATCTGAACCATCTGGTCTCCATGTCACAAAAGCCTCCCTCTTCCACTTAACAAGAGATACAATTTCGTTAGTAAACCACGGTTCCCTTACCTTATCACTTCCTCCCTGCCTGACAGGGACATACCTATCAAGGTCACGCAATATCTGTTCCTTAAACCAGCTTCACATTTCCATTGTCCCCATCCCCTGCATTCTGCTGCCCCATTCTATCCCTCCAAATTCTTGCCTAATCGCGTTATAATTGCCCTTTCCTCGTTTTTAACTTTTGTCCTGTGGCATGTACCTACCCCTTTCCATAGCTAAATGTAACCAAATTATGGTCACTCTTTCCAAAGTGCTCACCTACCACTAAATCAAACACATAGCCTGGTTCATTGCCAAGTACCAGATCCAGTGTGGCCTCTCCCCTTGTCGGCCTCCTGCACACATTGGACAAAAACTGATCCATCCGACGTACTAGAGTTATAGCATTTCCAGTTAATGTTGGGGAAGTTAAAGTCCCCCACAATGACCACCCTGTTCCTTTCACTCCTACCCAGAATTGTTTTGCCAATCTGCTCCTCCACACCCCTGGAAACTTTGCTGAGGCCTATAAAAACTCCAAGCAGTGTGACGTCTCCTCTCCTGTTTCTAACCTCAGCCCATACCATCTCAGTAGAGATTTCCTCATCAAAAGTTCTTTTAGCCACTTGTTCAACAAGGTCACAGCTCCCCCTCTTTTACTGCCTTCCCTGATTTTAATGAAAGATCTACACCCTGGAACCTGCAGCATCCATTCTTCATCCTGCTGTATTCAAATCTCCGAAATGGCCACAATATCAAAGTCCCAGGTACCTATCCATGCTGTAAGCTCACCTACCTTATTCCAGATACTCCTGGCATTGAAGTCGACACACTTCAAACCAGTTTGCTGTCTGCCAGCACATTCCTGTGACCATGAAATCCTGTCATGTCCTCCCTACTCACATCCTCCTGTGTACTGGAACTATAACACAAGTTCCCATCTCCCTGCTGAGCTAGTTTAAACCCGCTCGAATAGCACCAACAAGTTTCCCACCCAGGATATGAGTATCCCTCTGGTTCAAGTGAAGACCATTCTGTTTTTAGAGGTCCCACCTTCCCCAGAATGAACCCCAATTTTCCACATACCTGAACCCCTTCCACCTGCACCATCCCTGCAGCCACGTGTTCAGCTGACATCTCTCCCTATTCCTCACCTCGTTATCATGTGGCACAGGTAACAAACCAGAGATTAAACTTCTGATTGTTCTAGCTCTCCATTTCCACCCAGCTCCCTGAAATCCTGCCTTACATCCCTGTCCCTCTTTCTACCTGTGTCAACGCTATCTATGTGGACCACGACTTGGGGCTGGTCACCCTCTCCCTTCAGGATCCCAAAGACATGATCCAAGATATCACAGACCCTGGCACCTGGGAGGTAACACACCAACCACGAGTCTCTTTGATTCTCAACAGACCTTCTATCTGACCCTCAAACTACTGAGTCCCCAATGACTAACATTCTCCTTCTTTCCCCCTTCCCTTCTGTGCAACAGGGACAGAGTCTGTGCCAAATACCTGCACCGCACTGCATGCCCCTGGTAAGTTATCCAACATCACCTCTCCCCCCCCCCCCCCCCCCCCCCCCCCCCCCACCACACACACACACACACACACACACACACACACACACACACTCTCCCAACAGTATCCAAAACAGTATACTTGTTTTTCAGAGGAATGACCACAGGAGATCCCTGCATTGACTGTTTTATTCCCCTTCTAACAGTTACCCAGCTTCCTCGGTCAGGCAGATCAGGCCAGTGTCCATGTTCTGTATTAGAACTGGTTATTATTTGATGTTGAACATTGTTGAAACTTTCTGCCTGTGAGGTTGATGTGTAAGGTTTGGAGATTTGAGGCTTAAAACTTTTTTACTTTAAATCTAAGAACCAGTTCTTAATTTATATCTGAAGAGCCCACAGTAGTGCTGGACATTAAAAGGTACAAACAGCTCGTATTTATAATTTTAAATAGAATTTGAGTAAGACATTACAAATATTTAACACAAGAATAGCAATGAAGACAGCACTGAAGTTTTTCTTTAATCTTTTGGGGCTCAGCATTCATTGAATGTTGCCTGTACCTGAGAGAGCTTTCTTTTCCTATCTCTGAAGTGATGCTTATTTGAACTTTGTCACAGAAGAATTGCAATGTAGAAGGCATAGTAAACTATGCAACAGGGATTGAGTTTCTTAATTCCAAGGGCTTCTTTTTTTTTGAGGAAATGGTTCAAATGAACTTTTCCGATTGTTTTAAGGTGAGGAATATCAGCTGTGACCCCACCTCTGTAACTAGAGTCACATTGGTTAACTAACTGGTGACCTCAGAATCCACAGTTTACTCTGTGACAAACGACGCAGCTTTTTTGATGAGGTGATGTTACTGACGGTAAGCATGCAGTAAGTGAAGAAGGCAAATAGTACATTTGTCTTCATAGTAAGGGGATTTAACTGCAGGAATAGGGCTGTCTTGCTGCAAATGTCCAGGGTAAGACTTCATCTAGAGTATTGTATACATTTTTGGTTTTACTACCCGAGGAAGGATATTCTGGCTATGGGAGGAGTGCAATGAAGATTTACTAGAATCATTCCTGGGATGGTAGAACTGATGTATGAAGAGAATGTGGATCATTAAACTGGAATTTAGAAGAATGAGGAAGATCTTACAGAAGCCTGTAAAAAATCTAAGAGAACTAGACAAGGTAAACACAGGTTCCTGAGGACTGGTGAGTCCAGAACTAGATGCCACAGTCTAAGATATGACATAGAGCATTTAGGACAGAGATAAAGGGAAATTTCTTCACACACTGTGACACGCTCTGCTATAGCCCATGTAATTTAGTAAGTTCGTTGAGGCCAAAACATTAAACATTTTCAAGAATAATTTAGATACAGTTCTTGAGGATAAAGGGATCAAAGGATTTGGGGAGAAAGTAGGAAACTGATACGGAGTCATTTGATCAGCCATGCTCATTGAATTACAGAGCGATTCAGAGGGCTGAGTGGTCTCTTCCAGCCATATTTTCAAAATTTCTTTTAGCAAACTTAAAATTCACTAAAAATACATGACTCTTGTTTGAAGATAGCTGTCATATTGAGTTAAAGCTGCTTCTTGTTTATTTCTTTCAAGCTGATGACGACTCCTTGAATTGCACACCGTATAATGGATGAACACAAGTGCGTCAACGCCATTTTCAACATATTTAGGTCATCAAGACCAATTTTGGAAACTGCTGGGCTAACTGTTAATTTGTAACTAGCAGATATTCAAACTAGACTGTGTAAAATACTATCAAATGACAAATCCTAAAACATTTATTCAAGCAGAATTGAGATGCTAAAATTTATTAGTATCACCAAAATCTGAAAGATTGAAGCACAAATGATCAATGATTTCAAAAGTGAATTACATGGGCCTTTGAGGAAAATAACTTGCAGAGCAAAAGGGATAGAGCAGGGTGAATGGGACTGTCTGGATTACTCTATTGGAAATCAGCAAGAACTATGTAGCCTGAAAGCATCTTCCTATCCTATATTGGTGCTATGGATGAAATCTACAGCTCTGACTAGTGAATTTGGAATAATTATTTACTTATCAGATGGCATGCCAGAACCCTGCTGATTTCCTGGCTCTGCTAGAATTTAATTCTTGGCAGGAAAGTGCACGGTCAACATTTCCATCCCACTGTCAGTTAAGGCCTTAAAGTGAACGATGATTTGATTATCTCATCTAAGCACTGTTGAGATTAATCCAGCTGCAGGTGGTCCTGTTACCATGCAACATACATGTCAGATCAAACTGTATAGATTTCTTGTCACCTCCATGCTGGTGGGAGCAGAGTTGGGGAGGTTCTGTTGATCACAGGAATTGGCCTGATTGAGGAAAGGAACATGAGAGACCTTGTCCTTCCCCACAGAGATGCTGCTCCAGATCCCCTGGCTGACTCAATTATCCCTGCTGACCAGCAACCCCTTCCCCATATCGTGACCTGGATCCTCCCGCAGCATCCACAGCCACCTCAGTGGTACTGCTGTGCATTAGAGCTGCTAGCCTCTGAATGGCAGTTCACTCCATGTGGTATGTCCACCCCAAGGACCCAGGGAAAGGCCCCTGATCACCTCGTTGATTGGTGTGTGTTGTGGCAGGACTTGCCGAGAGGCTAAAGCATGGGTCTCCCATTGGCTGTCCTGTCAACAGGAAAGACCAGTCTCGATGCCTTACCAACATTCCACCTGATGATTTTATCTTGCTGATACATTACTTCTTGTTGAAGATTTACATTTTATTTTGGGCAGGGTGCTGTTGAAGTCTAGTCCACTCCTTGATGCACTGACTGTTGAAAGACATAGGCTATTAAATGTGTAGACAGACCAAGGAGATTTAAGGCGACAATGGTGACAAATTCAAAAATGAAAGGTCTGTTAATTTTCACAAAGCAGAACAAGATTCTAAACCAGAAGCATTTTGTCTCAGGCTTTCTGCTGATTTTAATTTAATTCCTTCCAAAGATTTTTAAATCTAATTTCTAAATTCAATATCAATAGGAGTGGGAGTGGGAGGATAAACATTAGGCTAAATGAAGTCATAATGTGTGGCGCTGGAAAAGCACAGCAGGTCAGGCAGCATCCGAGGAGCAGGAGAGTCGATGTTTCGGGCATAAGCTCTTCACCACACTTTTCGACTCTGATCTCCAACATCTGCACTGCTCACTTTCTCTTAACTGAAGTCATGTCAACTTCTCTAAGTTATTATTTTCCTGTTTGGCAGGGTACAATATCTGTTTTGGGCACATTCAATTATTTTAATATATTTTGTCTCAAAGCTGCACCTATTTTGAAAAGTCATCTTTTCTCCTAAGATTTAGTTCCAATTTGTAAGTATTTTGCCAAGCACAAAAGTTGTCATGAACCAGTGTAATTGAGTGATGTTTCAGAGGTAATTAAATTTTAATAGGACAGTTTAGCTTTAAACATATTCCTTAAGAACAGTGACATGGTTTTAAAATGGGGTTAACATTCAAAAACAATCCATCCCATTGTGATCACTGTTCTGGATGCCAAATGTTATAATAGTCTTAGAATCACTACAGTGCAGATAGAGTCCATTGGGTCTCATTCCAAAGTGCATTCTACCCAGACCCACGCAATCCCCATAACTCCACATGTGGTTTTTACCATGCCTACGACACCTAACCTGCAAGTCTTTGGACCGTGGGAGAAAACTAGAGCATCCGGAGTGAACCCATGCAAGCACAGGGAGAAAGTGCAAACTCCTCGCAGACAGTCCCTGGTGCTGTGAGGCAGCAGTGCTAACCACTGAGACACCATACTACCCCAAAATAGTTCCTGCTCAGGGAAAATGAATCAATTCAACGCAAAGTTATTGGGTTATAATGTAATCATGTCCACCTGTTACTGCACTCCACACACAAACGCTTAGCATTTTAGGTTACAGTTTAATGCGTACCTCTACAGCATTAGTACCACATTTTGTTTTCAATGAGATATCATTTTGTTTTTTTTTAAATCAAGATTGAAACACACAACTGGTGGCGAATCAATATTTTAGTTCTCACTTTGCAATTGTGTTGTGACTTTTCCTAACTCAAATTGTTGGTTCTAAATTGTAGGTGGAGCTCAGAAATGTGAGGAGACATCTCCTCAGTGTGCGATAAAGTTCTAAATCATTTTCATGATGTACATTCTGAAATTATAGCACAGGAGAACCTTAAGGATAAATTGTTTGCTGTTAGTGCTTAAAGCAGTGTTGGTTGGATGTAATAAGTTGCAAAGTTGAATAGAAATTTCTTCTGTCTGACTATTGTCTCACCAAGCTGGATTTTATGAGAAGAAATATCCCATTCAAAAATGCAGGAGCTTCCTATGTTTAAATTATTAAGTTAAATGCTGCAATTTTATTTTCATTTCATTGTGTGGATGATACTTATGTCCCCTTAATGTCTTAAGACCCAGAAACCTCGGATGTTGAGAGATCAAGTGTTTGCTCAAAACAATCCAACTGTGATAAAACTGAAAACTGGTTCAATGTTTGCTTCCAATTCCCCTCCGAGATAAGTTTTACTAACAATATGTATTTCTAGTGGTTTATTTCGCATCATTAATATTTGGAGTTGTTTCTTTTTCAATATAAAATGGAATTACAAGGACTCAAAACAAGTTAAAAGTCTCCTTTGCCATTATCTTGGCTAAAGAAAGTCTTCACAGGGATTAATAATCAGGTGGAGGCATCGAGGACAGAAAGGGATTGTTAAGTGTGTGGAAAGAAAAATTTACAAAAACAAAAATGTGAAATATTTATTGTAACAATTTAACCAATTTTGTTGATTTGTAGTTCATGTAGATAGGGAGTTCTTTGTCATTCAACAGTTTGAAAGAATGTTCTCCAGAAACTGGCAGGTGTCTAGGAACTGAATTTTCAAAGAGCAAAATTTGAATAGCTCAGCCAAATAGAAAATCTTTATAGTTTAAAGGCAATCGTACTGCTGAACACAATAAACATTTATGGCTAAATGACTGTGACATGATAACGCTGAAAAATGTGTTGCTGAAAAAGCGCACCAGATCAGGCAGCATCCAAGGAGTAGGAGAATCGACGTTTCAGGCATAAGCCCTTCTTCAGGAATGAGGAGGGTGTGCCAAGCAGGCTAAGATAAAAGGTAGGGAGGAGGGACTTGGGGGAGGGGCATTGGGAGTGCAATAGGTGGAAGGAGGTTAAGGTGAGGGTGATAGGCCGGAGAGGATGTGGGGGCAGAGTGGTCGGGAAGAAGATTGCAGGTCAAGAAGGCGGTGCTGAGTCTTAGGGTTGGGACTGAGATAAGGTGGGGGGAGGGGAAATGAGGAAGCTGGAGAAATCTGCATTCATCCCTTGTGGTTGGATGGTTCCTAGGCGGAAGATGAGGCACTTTCGTCCAGGCGTCATATTGCCATGGTCTGGCGATGGACGAAGCCAAGGACCTGTATGTCCTTGGTGGAGTGGGAGGGGGAGTTAAAGTGTTCAGCCATGGGGTGATTGGGTTGGTTGGTGAGGGTGTCCCAGATGTGTTCTCTGAAACGTTCCGCAAGTAGGCGGCCTGTCTCCCCAATATATAGGAGGCCACATCGGGTGCAGTGGATGCGGTAAATGACATGTGTGGAGGTGTAGGTGAATTTGTGGCGGATATTGAAGGATCCGTTTGGGCCTTGGAGGGAAGTGAGGGTGGAGGTGTGGGCACAAGTTTTGCATTTCTTGCGGTTGCAGGGGAAGGTGCCAGGAGTGGAGGTTGGGTTGATGGGGGGTGTGGACTTGACGAGGGAGTTGCAGACGGAGTGGTCTTTCTGGAACACTGACAGGGGTGGGGAGGGAAATATATCCCTGGTGGTGGAGTCTGTTTGGAGGTGGCGGAAATGATAAAGGATGGTACGATGTATCTGGAGGTTGATGGGGTGGTCGGTGAGGACCAGTGGGGTTCTGTCCTGGTGGTGATTGGAGGGACGGGGTTCAAGGGTGGAGGAGCGGGAAGTGGAGGAGATGCGATGGAGAGGGGAAATTGCGGTCTTTGAAGAAAGAGGCCATCTGGGTTGTTCGGTATTGGAATTGGTTCTCCTGGGAGCGGATGTGACGGAGGCGAAGGAATTGGGAATATGGGATGGCATTTTTATAGGGGGTAGGGTAGGAGGAGGTGTAATCTAGGTAGTTGTGGGAATCAGTCGGTTTATAGTAAATGTCTGTGTTGAGTCGGTCGCCCGAGATGGAAATGGAGAGGTCTAGGAAGGGGAGGGAGGAGTCTGAGACGGTCCAGATAAATTTGAGGTCGGGGTAGAAGGTATTAGTAAAGTGGATGAACTGTTCAACCTCCTCGTGGGAGCACGAGGTAGTGCTAATACAATCATCGATGTACCGGAGGAAAAGGTGGGGGGTGGTGCCAGTGTAGCTGCGGAAGCTGGACTGTTCCACATATCCGACATAGAGGCAGGCATAGCTGGGGCCCATGTGGGTGCCCATGGCTATTCCTTTGGTTTGGAGGAAGTGGGAGGATTGGAAGGAGAGGTTGTTAAGAGTGAGGACCAGTTCCATCAGTCGAAGGAGGGTGTCAGTGGAAGGATTCATTCCTGATGAAGGGCTCTGGCCCGAAACGTCGAATTTCCTGTTCCTTGGATGCTGCCTGACCTGCTGTGCTTTAACCAGCAACACATTTTCAGCTCTGATCTCCAGCATCTGCAGACCTCACCTTTTACCAGGAGTAGGCTGTGACAATGGATCTGCCAGGGCAGTCAGGTTTGTGGATAAATGTGGTTGTGGTCATTCCCGAAGAAGAGTTTATGCTCGAAACATCAATTCTCCTGCTCCTCAGATGCTGCCTAGCCTGCTGTGTTTTTCCAGCACCACATTTTTCAACTCTGGTTAATTATTCAAACAGCTTCACTATTCCAAGAGACCAACATTATTAACCTTTCTCCAACACAATAGATTTGGAATCGCTGCTCACTATCTCACTGTTCAGTCTGTTCTCTCCCTGTGCTGCTTAGTTAAATGATCAGTGTTTCTTTGGGCCAATCTTCAGGCTGTTCCTGTTACTTCCACTGATATCTGTCCATTGTTAATAATTGAAATCCTGAGTTTCTGAAAGGAATCTAAACCTGGAAGTATGTTTATTTAATCACCGTTATATAATTTGACTCAAAATCGTTTCCCTGAAATGTTGCTATGGAAATATAACAGAAATTAATGTTTTGCAGTGTCGCATCATTTATCATTCAGGTATGTAACCCAATCAATTAATAATCATTTTATCTGTAGCTATTACGTTGACAATGAGTGGAACCAGATATTTTATTGCGCATTCATTACAATTGTATTTACATTAGATCTTGGAACAGTAGATTTGTCTGTCATTTCAGATGTACACAGTAAATCAATGATGTTCTGACTGTAGTGAGAACTGAACCACCAGATCTGAGATATTGGGTCAAAAGCTGCATGAGATGGATTCTCAATCCTCAGTGCAGGAACAAAATATTTGATACATTTATTTACTTTTAACAATTCATGATATCAATCCATACAGAGACTAAAACCATTTGGAACTAGGTAAAATCACCAGGATAAACAAATGTGGCAATAACATTTATTTTATTTAAAAGTGGTTTAGAGATTTGAGAAATGACTCTGGCTCAGTTTGTGAATATGTTACTTGTTGTAAGATTGAATCCCATGAATTTAGAAAGCTCAGGTTTGATCCTTGGCCCAGCATTGTGTACTGTCTAGAAATAGGTGACAGAAAGAAGTCCATATTTCTGCTTACGGACGGTTGCCTCTATGTGAAGGTACATATATATGTTGATGGTAAAGCTGATCAGTAATGAAACGTTTTCAAGAAATAAGATTTGAACTATTGACCTCCAAGTTGTCGATGCCACCCACACAGATTTAGCATGTAATTTTTTTTCCCAATCCCAGCACCAGTATTTCAATTCAGCATCCTCCACAGGGGATCTGTGATGTGCAGCAACAAAATAGCAGGCTGATCAACTAATCAGATTAATGAAGCTTCATAATTAGCAAAGTAGGAATGAAAAGTTGAGTAACATATTCTCGACCATTGCAAAGAAAGCCAATGTGGGGATAAGGGACAAATGTGAATATTAGAATAATAATGCTGAAGATAATACAGTTTCCTTTATAAAAAGAAACACAGCAATTTTGTAATATTATTTTAAAAGCATGAGATCAAAACTTATAAAATTAACCTTTGTGAGATTTGAGAGATTGTTCAACAGAATTACAAATTAGCATCCCTTTAAAAACTCAGGTCCTCCTTGTGGACCAAGTTTTAGTATTGTCATTGGTTTTTGTAGTGAGAATATGATATGAATAGTTGAAGTTCATAACAAGACAGTGATTTTTTAATAATGGAACAATGCTCCCTATGGAGGAGCAGGGTATCTCTGAGAGCAGTTTGTGTATTGCTATATTTAAACGTGTATGCACCAATTCTAGAAGTTGTTATCTTGAGAATATTTTGGGTTTTCATCCACTAATGTACACATTAATGACTTCGATGTCATGAAGACTAAAAATCAGTTATTATACACCTACAAGTTTGTTTTTTTATAATTATTAATGTTCCATCAGAATAGAAGAAAAGACTCATCAATACTAGTTATAATGGATGTTCCCTGATGAGAAATCATAATGATCTTCATCACAGCAAGATTTTAGCAATGTTCCATTGGTGACTAGTGCAAGGATTTAGATTGGTTGATGAGTTGTGATGGGAAAGTTTGGTCAAATCAATAACAGGGTGATAATAACAGGAACAATAATTAAGAACAGCAAACATCAGTCCCTTTATTTTCTGTCTATCAGTATCTCCTCTTTCTGGATGTTTCCAAAATCTGGTTATATGGGGAAAAGATTAAAATGCATTTAACAGACTCATTTTAAAGTAAAAACATTATTAAACAAAAAAAGTTGTTTTTGTTTTTATTCCTCTAACTTGAAGTCAGATATTTACAAACACTTGCATTTAACAGACATATCCATCCAAACTGCAACTGGATTATTTAATTTAACTAAAATGTGTTTAGTTAGCAGTGGGATTATTGGTTTTAAAAGGACAACTTCAGTACAGCAACTGGAGAATATATTCTGCATTAGCTGGCATAATATCCATAAAATTTCGAAGCAGTATTAACTTAATCCTATGACAGTAAGCTCATCACTGAGATGAAAAGATAATTGATTCAAGCCCTATACAGGGTTGAACTTGAATGCATATTTTGGGCTGATGCATTGGTGTAGTATTTAGAGGAATGCTGTAGTTTTGGAGATGAGACTTTGAAGTGTCTGCCTGGTGAAGTGAACAAATGTGGGAAAACAAATCATTTTTACAATGCATTTGTAAATTGTCAATTAAGTAATTTTACAGTTTTTTAATAAGTATTTTGTTAGTATTTCTACCTTTCTGCAAAGCAGTATTTCATGTGCCTAAAACTGAACTTCATGCTTGACATTTGAGTATAATTTTGATGCAATGAAATATAAACTTTTTCAGACTTCAACTCACATGGGAGCCACATGACCAATCACTGTACAGAAATAAAGTGTCTTGTTAACAAATACCAAGTAGTCCTTAATGAAAAAAGTAAAACATGAACAAACTATAGATTATTGATACAGAGTAAATAATTCTTTAAATGTACTATTAGCTGTATCCAACATTTAGGATTTCAGATCATTAAATGTGCTGAATAATGTGATTGAAATATCTTTCCATTTGCCACTGTTGAAACTGTAAGCTTGAATGAACTTCACTCTCCCCGTCCTCCTTTCCACTCTAACTGAACATACTCCTGAATCTATCGTGATATTTTCCCTGGAGTGTTGGAGGCTGAGGTTTACAAAATTATGAGGGGCATGGATAGGATAAGTAGACAAAGTCTTTTCCCTGGGGTTGGGGAGTCCAGAACTAGAGGGCATAGGTTTAGGGTGAGAGGGGAAAGATATAAAAGAGATCTAAGGGGCAATCTTTTCACACAGAGGGTGGTACGTGTATGGAATGAGCTGCCAGAGGATGTGGTGGAGGCTGGTACAATTGCAACATTTAAGAGGCATTTGGATGGGTATATGAATAGGAAGGGTTTGGAGGGATATGGGCCGGATGCTGGCAGGTGGGACAAGATTAGGTTGGGATATCTGGTCGGCATGGACGGGTTGGACCCGAAGGGTCTGTTTCCATGCTGTACATCTCTATGACTCTATAATATTCCTTTTCCCAAGCTTAATGTTTGTTCCAATTCCTGTCTCTGTTTGCTTTCCGCAGTTATTTCAGAAAGTTTTTCTTTTGTTTCTAAAATATCCATATCCTCAGACTGTTTTGTTATTATAAACCCAAACTTAAAGATGCTAAATGTAGTCAATGTGATTCACTCAACATAATTTAAGAAGTGGCAGAAGGAACTGGATGCTGTAAAGACTATGAGCCCAGATATTTGGATAAGACTGATTTTGAATGGGTTAATATTCATGTTACTCAGGCGGTACCCAGTCTGTTAGATATCTCTCAGTCTGTGAGTGGACCCATGTAGCTTCTGGAGGGAACATATATGTACCAGCTCCCTGCGTCCTCGTAGTTGGGCCTCACAAAATGCAGTTGTAATTATTACCATCATGCACTAAAATGTCTTATTAGCTAAGAACGTTAGCTGGTTTGTTGATATGTCAGCATCTAATGCTAATCACAGGACAGACTCGAAACAAAGCAATAACAGAGGATAATTAGTGGCAGCAAATTGCTTCAAACAAACATTACCCAATACCCCATACTGGTCGAGGTGGCAAATGCCAAATAGTGCCAGGAGTAATGATCAGGGAAAATACCACAGCACTGAAAGCTTATGCTCCAAGGTTAGCTATGCCCCAAGCTTTTCCAGTGTATATAAAACACTGGCAATCTATTCAGCAATGTGGAACATTGCTAAAGTATGTCCTGTCCACAAAACAAAACATTCTAAGCAATTATGGCCCCACAGTCTACTCTCAATGATCAGCAATGTGAGGGAAAATGCCATCAACAATGCTATCAGGTGATGGGTGTACATCAATAATATGTTCATGAACACTCAGTATGGGTTCAGATAATATATTTAGCACCTGACTTCAGTACATGCTTGCTCCAAATATGGTAAAGATCTCAATTTAAGTGGTGAAATAAGAGAGACAAATTTAATATCAAGGCAGGATTTGACAAAATGCCATGAAGGAGTCCAAGCAAAATAGTTGTCAGTGGGAACGAAGGAAAGCCTCTCCACTGGTTGGATTCATCTGTACCACAAAGGAAGGATGGTTGTGGTTGTTGAAAGTCAGGCATCTGAGCACTGGAACATCTCTGCAGGAGTTTCTCAGGTTATTATCTTCGGCCTAAACAACTTCAGCTAGTTCCCTCCATCAGAAGATCAAATGTTTGTTAACTAATTATACATTTCACAATTACTCATATACTGAACGTGATTTGGAGATGCCAGTGTTGGACTGGGCTCACAATCACCCAGAAGGAGCAGTGCTCTGAAAGCTAGTGCACTTCCAATTAAACCCGTTGGACTATAATGTGGTGTTGTGTGATTTTTAACTCAGATACTGAAACAATTCATGTTCATAGGCAGCAAGATCTGGGCATTTTTATTCCCTCAGAGTGTCAGAACCTGAGGTGTGACTTTATAGAGGTTTATAAAATCATGAGGGGCACGGATACAGTGAATAGCCAATGTTTTTCCCTGTGGTGGGGGAGTCCAAAACAAGAGGGCATAGCTTTAAGATGAGGGGGAAAGATTTCAAAATGAAATGCAGAGGTTGAAAAAATGAGGGAGTATGTACCAAAGTGCCAGAGGAGGGGGTTGAGACAGGTATCATTACAACATTTAAAAACCATCTGGATTGGATATATGAATAGGAAGGGTTTAGAGGGATGCGGGCCAAATGTAGGCAAATGGGACTAGGTCAGATTGGGATGTCTGGTCAGCAGGGACAAGTTGAACCGAAGGGTCTGTTTCTATGCTGTATGACTATGCCTCCACAATATTCAGGCTTGGCCTTGTATATGCCAAATAACATTCATGCACTGACCACCTAGAAAAGGAGAGAATCTAACCATCTCCCCTTGATGGTCAATGGAATTATAATCACTGCATTTGCAGTATTAATATCATTACGGTCTCAATTGATCAAAAGTTGAATAAAATAATTGTTCTACCATTGTCTCAATTTATCTCCACTTAACTCAATCGAGTCTACTTTATTCACTTCTCACAAATGTGATAAGCTCTACAATGGAGAGATAAAGTGCATGCTAGCTGAATGCTTTATGGAAAACCTAGATTCTATTCCTAAAAATGATCCTGATCTTCTGGTTGCCTGCCACTTCAACCCACTACTGTGTTCCCTGTCCAATATTTCTGGTGTAGCCCTGCTCCAGTGCTCCAGTGAAGCTCAGTGCATGCTGGAAGAACAGCATCTCAATTTCCGTTTGGGATCCTGCAGCCTTCAGAACACTAGAGTTCAGTAGTTTTCGGACCTGATCACCACCTCCCAGGCCTTGTCATCACATGTACTGTTTTCATTATAGCCAACCCATCTTCACCCATGAATGGTCCCCATTAGCAAATTTTCTTTTCTCCCTTATCATGCCTTTGTGTGCTCAACTATAATTGTGTGTGTGTGTCTGTCTTTCTCTCTTTCTCTCTCTCTCTCTGGGTTCCATCTCCACCTATCTTACCCTCCCCCTATCCTCATCCCCTGTTTTCAGCAGGTATACCATCCTTTCCTAGTTTCTGACAAGAATTTCTAAACAAGGATCATGGGCTCAGAAAAGTTGACTCTGTCTTCTTTCATGGGATGCTGCCAGACCTGCTGAGTTTCTCCAGCAATTGCTCTTTTAGTTTGTGTTGAATTGGAAAACAAAATCACTTTTACGACCAATTGGATCTATTCAGCTCTTATGGGGCAGGCCAGACTCCCCTCAAAACGTTTCAAGAAGGTAGCCCTGACACTAGCTTCGCTAGTTGTTTGAAGAAGGTATAAAATGGATATTGCAGGAGAGTCTGAAACTACAACAGAATGGCTTTGATCAGGTTTACTTTTCATCTTTTAATATCAGAAGAAGAGGAGTGACTATGTTGGTTCAGAGGAATCTCCCATTTCAGTTTTCTAGAGTTTGTTAAAGATACACATGGCAGGTTTGTATTCCTCAAAGCATTGATAAACGGGGAAGAATATAGTGTTTTAAATGTTCACTGCCCTCCGGAACATCCCCTCAAAGTTTTGGTGGATGCCTTCTCTAAATTGATCAGTCTCGAGTCCTGGCATATCATTATGGGGGAAATTTTAATTGTCTTATGGATCTCACGGTAGACAAGTTGCCCAAAGGGCCTCCTCCTGATACCCTCTGAACAAGCTAAATATTTAGTGGATCAGCTTGTGGAGTTAGGGTTGGTGGACATCTGGAAGCATCTCCACCCTACAGGCAGGGATTTTACATTATTTTCCAATACACACAGATGTCATACCAGGATTGGTTTTTTTTCTGACCCACATGGCAACCCTGAACTTGATGGCATCTTGTACAATTGGTAACGTTACCATCTCTGATCACACTCTAGTGTACACACATATTGGTTAAGGTTAAGGATGCTATAGTAGGCCTGAGGCTCTGCCGAATGGATCCCTTTATCCATAAAGATAATAAGTTTGTGGAGTACTTCTCTTGGGAATTTTAGGCGTCCCTGGACATTAATGCAGGCTTGGTTTGTAGCCCGTCTATCCTTTGGAAACAGCCAAAACCTATGCTGGGGGTTAGTTATTTCCTGCTCTGCCAGTAGAAAACAGCAAAAGGGCGAGCAGCAACTTCTCCTTGAAGTACGGTTGAAGGCAGCCGAGAAGGCTTACTATGACAGGCCCTCATTGGCCAAGCTACAGAGGATTACGGTGCTGCGGTCAGTATTGAATTCCGTGCTCTCACAGACAGCAAAGAAGGAGCTTACTTTTGCAAAACAAAGGTTGTATGAGCTTGGTAACTAAACTGGGCAAGTACTTAGCGTATCTCGCCAGGAAAAGGTGTGCCCCTCAAGCCATTACATCGAACAGGGAAGGTTCTGGGAGCCTAACATGTGATTACGAAAAAATTAATGTTGCATTCCAGAGATTTTACTCTGAATTATACCAATCTGAGGGTTGTGAGGAGGGGCCAATGTCGTTTTTCAAGGATCTGGAGCTTCTGGGTGTGTCCCACCCCAAACAAGAGTCTTTTCTCAATGCCTCCTTATTAGAACAAGAAGTGCAGGAGGCTGTGAAGCAGCTTCAGAGTGGAAAGGCACCTAGTCCTGATGGACTTCCACGTGAATTTTATAAGGAACTTGTAAGCATATTGTCAGGTCCGATGCTCAACATGTTCAATGACTTTTACTGTCGTGATCGTCTCCTGCCATCTCTTAGTGAGGCCAATCTTTCACTTATTGTTAAAAAAGGGAAAGTCCCAGAAGACTGTGCTTCTTATAGGCCCATTTCATTCTTACATGTTGACTTTAAAATCTTCTCTAAGACTCTTGCGTTTAGACTGGAGACTGTGTTACCTTCTGTTGTTAAAGAGAACCAGATGGGCTCCATAAAGATCCGGAGATCCTCCAATTATGTTAGGAGGCTGCTTAATGTAATTCAAGCCTGCCAACAGCAGTCAATACAGGGACTGGTGAATTCTCTAGATTCAGAGAAGAAATTGACCGAGTTGAGTGGTTGTACCTTTTTTATACTCTGGAGCAGTTTGGCTTGGACGAAGTCTTTAAGATGGGTAAAGGTTCTCTACAGTGACCCTGTCACTGCGGTCATCACCAATGGGGTACGATCAAGTAATTTTAGTATTTTCAGGGGCAGCCAGCAGGGCTGTGCCATTTCACCTTTGCTTTATACATTAGTGATTGAACCGTTGGCAGAGGCCATTTGTAGGGATCTCAATATATCAGCTTCAGAAGTGGGGTCAAATTTATGTAAGTTTTCATTGTATGTCGACGATGTCCTCATTTTTTTGTCAAATTCAGCAGTTTCAGTGCCTCACCTGGTACAGTGCATCTGCTCATTTGGTACCTTTTCGGGGTACAAGATTAATTTTGCAAAATCAGAGGCTGTGCCTATGGGTGATCTTACAAGGGTGCTAGGTCTTGAGGGCAAAATCTTGATTCTCATTTAGGTGTTCACGGGGAGGGGGGTGGGGTGGGGGGGGGTGGGGGTCATGTGTTTGGTCATATTCATTACTCCAGTTCTTGATCACTTGTTTAAAGCTAATTTTATTCAATTATTCGACAAAATCAAACAAGACCTTCAAAGATGGGAGGTGCTTCCGGTCTCATGGTTAGGTTGGATAGCTCTTATTAAGATGAATATTCTCCCCCATTTGTTATAGCCTTTACAGATGCTCCCCCTGATTTTCAATAAGCAAACAATCAGGAGACTGACTAGCTGGTTGAGGTCTTTTATTTGGCATCATCAGTGGCCGCTTATTAAATTAGCTAAACTGCAATTGCCTCACAGACTGGGGGTGAGTGAACCTCCCGAACATTAAAACTATTAACTAAGCTCGCTATTATTTTACGTGAGTGATTGGGCTTGTGGAGACCCTCTTTCAATATGGTTAGATATCGAAACCTCTCAGGCAAAGTGCCCCCTTACGAGTTTGCTGTTTTTGGACAAAATGAGGACAGTTTCGGAATATTGCCATAACCCAATAGTTATCAATACTGTTAAAGCATGAAGGGCAATTTGGCAGAGGGAAGGCAACATTGACAAAAAATCTTTTCTGACACCTATAGTGGGTATGTCGGGTTTTCAACTTGGATTCAGGATTCAAACATTCGGCAACTAAGGGTGTGTCTTGCATGAACAGTTATTTGAGGGAGATACAATGATCTGTTAGCATGGAAATATGAACTCTCTCACAGGGACCTCTTCAGTTTTTTTCCAAGTTAGGGATTTTATTAAAAAAAAATGACACTTTTGATTGATCCCTACAAATCAGACTTAGAGAGGAGGCTGCTCAGTGCTAAGAGTACACGTTCTGTCAGCACTGCATCTCATCAATTCGGGGTGGCCCCTCAGATGAGTTCGATTGACTCTGCAGGATGTGGGAGAGAGAGCTAGGCATTCTGGTCTCCTCAGATGCATGAGGAGATATTTGGGAAAAAGCAAGAAAGATATCAATTTGCAATAGGACCCATGTTTTATAGTTGAAGATTCTCCACAGAATCCACTTGACTCTGGATTGTTTGTCAAAATTTAAATCAGGGGTATCTTCAACATGTCCCAAATGTGAAGTTAGTACGGGTACACTTACCCATTGTCTGTGGTCCTGGGTAAGCTTCAAACGTTAGGATTGCTGTAGCAAGTGCAATGGAGGGGATTTTGGGTGCAAGGGTGGAGAAGGACCCGATCTCTCCTCTTCTTGGCCTGCCCAGTGTATTCCCTGTAGATGTGCACCAGAAAAAGCTTTTCAACATCCTCACTTTCTGCGCAAGGAAGAATATCTTGTTAGGTTGGGTGTCTGAAAATTCCACGGGCCTGTCGGGTTGGTGGAAGATTGTTATGGAGGATATCCCCTTGGATTTTCTCACAAGTATATTCCACCAAAAAACTGAGAATTTCTACAAGACATGGTAGTCCTTTTTAGATTACCTGAACACAGATTTATCTACCATACTAAGGGCTATTATACAGCCACAACAATTGTGTTTTACAAGTTCAATACCCAGAGAGGGGAACTGCAAACGTATGATGATGTGAAAATTAATACTCTCAATATTTGAGAGTTTGTGTTTTGTTTGCTCAACTTTATTATTATTATTATTATTATTATTATTAATATTATTATTAGTTATTAGTTTGTTGTTAGTTCTTATTTATTTAGTTAAGTAGTTAGTTGGGGATTTTTAAATACATTCTCATATTTATTTATCCATTTGTACATGAGGGCAATTTGGGTTTTAAAAAATTTTTGGTATTCTTTCTTTGTATTGATTTCAACTGTATTGTTTTGTATTTGTTATAATATTATAACATTTAGTTTTCAATAAAAATATATTTTAAAAAATGGGAGGGGAAGCCAACCATTTGACTGAGGGAGAACAATTAATTGAATTTGGTAACAAATTTCTTTTTGAAATGGTTTGGAACAGCAAGGTGCCTCGAGAGGAGACCATTGGTGGTATAATAGAATGGTTTGAGGTGGGAAATCAAAACAATAATCTTCAAAATAATGTACAACCAGAACTGTCAACTGTACTCTCACCAGGTAGAAAACAATTAAATTTCCTTTTTTGACACAAACTGAAAAGGATTTTTTTCCCCTGATTTTTCTTAACATTAGGTATCCCTCTAATTCAGTTATCTTTCCCAAATAGCCATTTGCTTAGCACCTATGTTTAAAGATGGATGTCTGTAGCCGTGTATATATTTGTGTGCACAGTGATGGTTTGGCTGTCATCCAGGAACTCATTAGCACTTGTTTGCCTAATCTTCTATAAAATATAGAGTAATTAGTGGATCTAGGGAATTGGAAATCTCATACCTAGAGGATGTTTCCTGTTGACAGAATCAGTGCAGTTTCAAGTGTCTCTTTAACTTCCCTGTTGTCTCATAGCAGTTTCTATAATAGAATGAGTACACATTTGATGATTTATATGAAGTAATTGCACTGCCTCAAACTGCTACCAATTGTTTGTCCTTACTTTTCCATTATTATTTGAGGCTTACACAGGTGAAGCAGCTAGTCATGTTAAATGTTCTTTATGATTCTCTTAAATGATGGCAAAGTTTTCACATTGACGTCTGTGTCACTGAAATTCAAGACAAGAGCATGGCAAAATGAGAATAAATTTTGCTCACTAGTGACGAATAAACCTTTTTGATTTTAATTATTTGTTTATGTGACATTGTACTTTGGCAAACATCAATATAATTTTAAATACAATCACAAGTTAATTAGAAATGCCACAAGTCATGGAGCAGGTTGTACTGCTTGAATTTTAACTGCCCTAATTTCTATTTTCTAGTTTCAAAAGTTGAAAGTCTTTCATGGAATTTCACTGATGTCTGTAATAAACAGCACTTGAGTGGAATGGGCAAGAATGCAGTTTTTTTTTACAAAATTGAATTGAAAATAATCAGATGGTATCACAAATTGAAAGAATTGAAATGTTATTTCAAAGCCTGCAAATAAACGCTAAACAAAAACCGACAGAACTGTGGGTGCTGGAAATCAGAAACAAAAACAGAAATTGCTGAAAAGACTCATCAGTCTGGCAGCAGCTAAGGAGAGAAAGTAAAGTGAACCAAAAACATTTCAATTGAATGAAAACACAAATTTGAAAACTGACTGCCGTTCTTTTATTGAACATGGTCATTTATTTGCAGCAACAAAAACAGAAATTGCTGGAACAACTCAGATTTGGCAGCATCTGTGGAGAAAAAGTGGAGTTAACATTTCGGGTCCAGCAACAATTCTTCAGACACACGTTTGAGGGATCACTGGACCTGAAATGTTAACTCCATTTTCTCTCCACAGATGCTGCCAGATCTGAGTTGTTCCAGCAATTTCTGTTTTTGTTGCTGCAAATAAATGATCTTGTTCAATAAAGGAATGGCACTCTGTTTTCATATTTGTGTTTACATTAAATTGAAATGTTTTTGGTATCATTATTGAACCTATTTTTATAAGTTCTAACTTTATCAGAAAGCACCATGGGGTTAGAATATTACTGTTAATGATTAAATCCATAAACTCTATCACCTGGAAGTATAGGTTCAAGGGAACACAGTCTCTCCAAGTTCTCTTCTGCCTCATGCACCATAATGACTTGGACAGATACCGCTGATCTTTCAGCATCAAATGTCAAAGTGCTGGAAGTGTCTAACCAAAACATTGCATTGGTTCAAGAAGGAGGCAGACAGCTACTTTCTTGATGATAACTTGGGGTAATTAATGCAACTTATTCTTGTCAGCTACACCCACATCTAGAGAGGCTAAGGAAATTTGACATGTTCACAAAGACTCCTAGAACCTTTTATAGCTAGACCATAGAATACATCCTATTTAGATGTATCACAGCATGGTGTGGCACCCGCGCTTCCCAGACCAAAACAAACTGCAGAGACTTACGAATACAAGTCAGTCCATCACACAAACCAGCCTTCCATCCATTGATTTCATCTTTACTTCTTGCTGCATCAGGAAAGCAACCAACACAATCAAAGACCCCTCCAAGCTATACTCTCTTCCACCTTCTTCCATCAGTCAGCAGATATAAAACAAACAGATTCAAGAACAGCTTTTTCCCTGCTGTTATCAGACATTTAAATGAACCTCTTTAATGTTAAAGAGGCAGCTGTAACATTGTATCCTGCACTCTGTTCTGTTACCGTGATGCACTCATATCATACGATCTGCCTGTAAAGCACATAAGGCAACGCTTTTCACCATACCTTGATACACGTGACACAGTAATAAATCAAATCAAATCCTGAGAATGAATACAACAAAATGGGCATAAAGTAGTATAGGTATACCAGTAAGTTTGGACACTGCAATGACTAGGCCATGGTTATTAGACTACATACAGAGCACCCACATTAATATGAATTCATTCTCCATGAACAATGGAGAAGGTACAACATTGCTTTACTTGGGTGATGCCAGTGCTAGGATATTTGCTATGTCGAGAGAATTGAGATATTAACATGATTTCCACTACAGGACAGAATGCTAAGGGTTGATATTTAGGTTTTTAGAATTATGAAAATATTTTATGAGGTGAATTGTGAATGGCATTTTCTCTACATGAAAATTAATTGGTGAGAGATTCCAATTTCAAGCTGTCACTACGATGATGTAGATTTTTCATACATTGTTATTTTTGGAAACTTGGACTCGAAGTAAAAGACAAATAAGTTTTTTAGTTTCCAGTTCTGTACAGGCAACTTGATCCTTCATAAGGTCATTTTGAACAGTGAATTCACACATCATTTCCAAGAAACCATGGCACTTAGATTAAACCACACAATCAGCTACATGGGAAATTAACTAGTGAATGTTTACAAGACTGAGTTTTTTAGGATACAGAAGCAACTGGACAGGGACCAGTAGTAGACTGGGTTCCTTTAAACAGTCCAGCTTCATACCAGCAAAACTGCTTTGTGGCAGTCCAGGCTTCCAGAGCTAGAAAGACTCCTTAAAACATTTTAGAAGGTTAGGTAGAGAAGGTTTTTCTTAAAGTTCAGATCAGAGAAATCAGTGAAGTAACTGGTATTTTGGGGTGGGGCAGTAACAGAGAATTGTATCTGGTGAACGTATAGAAAGTTGTTGAAAGGAAATGCTTGCAACATTGCCAGTTAAATAAGAAATTAAAGATTTAAGACAGGAGTGATGCTGACTGGAACCGAGTGACTGTAAAGAATAATACTGCGAGAGAGGCTGAACGTTTTGTTTTGATATTGTTATCAGCAGTACCCAAATGAGTTTCCCCAATTTAAAACTGTTTCAGATGGGAATAGTCCAAATTGTCAAGCTCCCAGGTGAGGAGGGATGAACTGACTGCTCTTTATTCCTCTGCCTCCTTGGTTGGTCACAACAAAGTTAATTTAAAAAGCATGTTACTTCCCTGTAGATAACTTTCTCCCAGACCAAATGAGTTGATGTTTTAACTTAATTAGACTTTTTTTCCATTATTATAAGAGTGTCTCTATCAAATCCGAAAGGTGAGAAGGATTGATAATGTTGCACAAAATTTGTAAGTGAGAAGTAAGTAAATTATAAAAGTCAGTCCTTAAGTTCTGTGAAGAGATGGGAGGTTGTTGTAATACTGGTAGCATTGATGCTGGTGGCTAAGCAGTCAATGTAGAGATGCTTGGCCTTGCAGGTCAGCTGAAAGGTGTTTGTCATGATTTCTTGTGATTGTGATTTCTCTTGTTTTCTGACTTTCAGCAAAGAGAGAGAGAGATGTCCATTGTTTTTTTACCTGCAACACAAAACCAGAATTTTCTCAGCTGTGGTCATCACAGCACATATGTTTGGTCACAGGGGACATCAGCCTGTGGATGAAGCCACATTTTCACCGCTGTGCCTGTATATTCTTCAAAAGGGCAATCACAAAATTGGTTCTTGCCCAGACTGTTCACATTTCTGTGATTGCTTTCATACTCTGTGAGTACTCATTGGAGATTACATTGCATTATTCTCTCTAAATTCCTCACTGGAACTTCCTTGGCACCCATAAGGTATTACAATCCTAGGCCTCCTTTGATATTGAGAATAATTAACACTGGTCCTTACTGCTGAATTACAATGCTCAGAATTTACCTTTCTGGCCTTTTTTTTTGTGTATACTCTCTTTTTATAACAACATCTATTGTAATTCAGTAAAACCAAATGTTTAATACGTCTGTGAGCACTCTACAATTAGCTATGGACAAGACGCTGTTTATCCAAAGATTTTTATAAAGTTCCACATATTTCATCCAATAAATGTGTTATTTTATTTTAAACAACATGGCAGCTAGATGTTCAATGACTGACCACCGCAGTAATCAAACTGTAAAGTTGAAAGTTATGATCTTTCAAGCCAAGCCCCATTTTGAGATCTGACTTGTCCACTATTAACATCGGCAGAGATGATGGCACTGGTGAGAGGAAGAGAATTGGAAGCAAGTATGATTGCACTGAGAATTGTTATAATATTTTGTGACTTTTTTTATTGGTTCATAGAATATAAGTGTCACTGGCAAAGCCCGTGGTTGTGACCCATCCCTAATTGTCCATAAGGAGATAGTTGTCATGCCATTGAATGTCCAGAGGAGTTGGTTAGTCTTTCTGCCATTGGAGATTACCATTCTCTGGCACTTACAAAGCACTTGTCACTCATCAACCAAACTTGAGTAATGTCCAGGTCTTGTTATATACAGGCATGGATAGCTTTAATATCAAAGGAGTTGTATGTTAAACTGAATGTTGTACAATCACCAGAGATTTGTCTAACTTCTGACCTTTTGGTGAGGCACTATCAATGTTAACTGTCTTGCAAGACTCTCAGAGAAAGTTACTTAAAGATGCAATCAGCAAACTGATAATGTTATGGCATTCCCAGTTGCAATAAATGTTACAAATATCTAAATAGAGAAAAATCTGAAAGGAGAAAGAACCAGGTTCTTGCTGAGGTGACTGTAGTGGTTAGAAACAAAATGCTGGCTGGCATGTAGAAAGTGCCTTCCATGACTTCAGAATATTGCAGAGCATTCACCAGCTAATGAAGGTCTTTTGAAGTGTTGTTGCTAATGTTGTGTTGGGAATACAGCAGCTAGTTTGCACATAGCAAGCTCTCACCAGTATGTAATAATGACCAGATAATTGTTTTTTGATGGTGATTAGGGAATAAATATTATCCAGGATACCAGGGATACTTCCTGTGCTCTTCTTTGAAGTAACATCACAGGATGTTTTTATGTCCACCTTCAAGCAGATGGGACCTGAGTTTAATGTTTTAACTGAAAGATGACATAGTTGACAATGCAGCACTTCTTTGAGACTGCACTGGAGTATCAGCTGAGATTTTCATGTTGAAGTCTTGGAATGGGATTGAGTTCTCAATCTTTCTGACTCGGGCACGGGTAAGACCAACTGCACTACAGCTGAAACACATTTACTGCATCACACAGATTGTATTTTGAGACTCAAAGTAGGGCTTTCTGGGGTATTGAACAACCTGTTCCTGCAATTCTTTAAGATAGTTCTACTGAACTAAAATTCTCTACAGTAAAGCAACAGAGCAGGAACTATTAATTATATTGATTGCACTTAGTACAATTATTTTGGCCCAGTCTGATATTGTGCACATTTATAAAGCTAGCACATCTAACATGATTTCTTGCAAGGATCCTTAATTTTGTACAAAATATCCTAGAGCAGTGAAGATACTTTCTGAAAGTACCTTGCAAACTAATCACATGGTCCAATTAGTTATTTAAGAACATGCTTTACATTTAGAAGACATTTGGAGATTCATTATCCCAAAAATGAGTAGAGTTTGTGTTTATTTTTCTAATTTTATACGCTTGTGTATTCATTTTTTTTTATTCATGCATTAAAGAACAAGTGATCAAATAATCATTCATGACAGTGATTTTTGTTTCTCTAAATCAAATCGACCTACTATTGGTAGAGCTACCTGAATTAATAAAATTGACAGAAAATATTAGTATTGAAATAGTATGACACAAATCAGGAAAACCATTGTTTTTTTCATTTAAACATATAACAGTTTTCCCAAGGACATTGAATCTGAATGCTCTTTCCTCTTCTCAATTGCGCATCATTGATATCATTTCAGGTAAAAACCTGACCATTACCAAGTGGACTCTTCCACTACCTTGCTGAAATACCTTTTTTAATGTGTCAATTCAGGTCCTGTGTCAGGCCTAATGCTTTTATAAATGATTACACCTTGACATAATCTTGCTTTTTCTTGCATCCACACTTATATTTCCTAGCTGGGTTGACTGGAGTAATACCCAAGCTAAACTTTCCAACCTTAGTGCTTGGCAGATGATCAATCGTAGTTAGGTTACAGATATATTGAGTGAAGCTAAGCCACAGACACAGCATTGAATCAAGGTCCTTGTTGTTTGTGTCTGCACCAGTGATGCATGTATACACTAAGAAAATTTAGAAGCAGAAAGTTAATGTGAATTTATTTTCTCTTTTTTTAAGTAAAAATTGTCACTACTCCTTTAGGACTTGACAGATCATACGTCAACATTTGGTTGAAAAATGCAACCACTGGTCTCTGCCGATATAATGTGCAACTAGTCATTACAAAGTCAACATATTGAGCCTGGGTGATTTTCCCTTATTTTTGTCTGTCTTCTGTTGTATTTGAAAGATTACAACAGTGATTGAACTTTTGAAACATCTTGTTGACTGTGATGCACTTTGGAACCTCTTGCAGACATGAAAAGTGCGATGAAGATGTAAGCTATTCACAATCTATATTGGGGGGGACTAAATGTAATATTTCTAAGATTGCAGATGGCACAAAACTAGGTAGAAATGAAAGTTGTGAGGAGGATACAAAGAAGGGTACAAGGAGTTTTCTGTCATGCTGAGAGAGTGGGAAGAACATGACAAATTGAATATAACATGGATAAGTGTGATGTTATTCACTTTAATAGGAGGAAAAGTGGTGTAGAGTATTTTTTAAATGGTGAACAATTGAGAAGTGTTGATGTCCAAATAAATCATGATATTAACTTTCAATGACTTGCATATAAGGACAAGGAAAGCAGTTAGGAAGGCAAATGGTATCTTGGTCTTATCAGATGAAGATTTGAGTTCAGCAGTCAGGCTTCAACCATGTAGAACATTGATAACACCACAAGTGGAATATTATATCCAATATTGTTCTCCCCATTGAACTGAGGAAGCAAAAAATGCAGTTCCAGAAAAGTTCACCTGGAACACTGGGACTGTCCACAAAGATGAATCGAGTAGACTAGAGCATACAGAGCCAGAGTTGAGAAGAATAAGAGGTGTTCTAATTGAATCTTAGAAAATTTTTAGGGACTCAACAGTTTCCCCAACTGAGGACACAGTCCCAGAATGGAGGGCAAGTCATTTAAAGCTAAGATGAGGAGGTCTTGGTTCACTCAGACAGTAGGAAAGATTTTGAATCTTCTAACTACAAGAGGTGTGAATGTACAGTTATTGAGTATCTTCAAATCCAATCATCATGAGATCAAAGGCAGTGGAAATCACATAATTGGTAGAGTGCAATCCTTCAATCATAGGCCCTATGCTTCTCCCTGAGGGATGCCAATCCCAAATAAGCATATCATCCATACCCACCCAAGCTGACCACAGCAGGCTCGACCAAAGTCTCCAGATCTTTAGGGCCCTTAAGTATTCCTCTCTTCCGGACCCTAAATGCAGATGATCAGCCACGATCTAGAATGACAGAGCAAGCTGAAAGGCCTGAATGGCCGACTCCTGTTTCTGTTTATCTTTTGCATGACACTTTCTTTTTGTGTTCTTGCCAAAAATTAAAATTCTTTGTTTTAAAAATAACAGACAAAAGTTCTATTGATACATTTTTTTTTAAAGACCAGTTGCTGGGCTTGTTTTCCTTCAACCAGAGAAGGTTGAAGGCTGATCTCATGAGTTGTATCCAGTTGTGAAAGGCCCAGATAGGAAGAAACTTCTCCCATTTGTAGAGGGATCAGTAAGTAAGAGCACAGTTTTAAAGTAAGGAGCAGAGACTTAAAAGGGCTTTGAGGAAATTATTTTCACCCGGAGAATTGCGAGTATTTGGAATTCACTCCTAATAGTGAAATGCAAGCCCTTAAGACATTTACAAGCTATTCAAATGTGTATTTGAAATGCTGTGGCTACAGGCTAAACACCAAGTGCTGTGAAGTGAGATTTGAATAGATGGATGTTTAACCGGTATGGACGTGATAGGCCAAAAGGTCTCTTTCCCTGTGTTGAAAACTGAGTGTTATATTGACGGCAGGAAATTACACTTGACCCAAGCTAATACAGCCTTAGATTGTACTTATTATAACGACGTTCAAGATGACTGGTTTGTAAAGGAACAGACAATCCTCTACTATTATTTGATTATTCTTACAGCTATCTGCGATTTCCCTATAAATTACCCCACAATTTCCCAATGACTATTGGAGGGCCTGAAGTACAATCCCATCAAAGTGATCTCCTCCTTCTTATTTCTCAGTTCCATCCACATACCTTCACTGAACGATCTTTCAAGAATATCCTATTTAAGTGCAGTTGTAAAGTTCTGCCTAATCAAAAAGGCCACTCCCTTCCTCGCTTGCTTCCCCTTCTATCCTTCCTAGAGCATCTGTACCTGGAACCTTGAGTTGCCAGTCCCATCCTTCACTCAGCCATGTTTCTGATATGATACCCCAGTCCCACTGTTCCCATCCGTACCCTGAGATTGTCTGCCTTACTTTTCAGGCTTCTTGAACTGAAATAGATGCAGTCTTACTAATCAGTTTTGCCTCATTCTCTGCCATGCTCTTGCCTACCCTGTCTGTTTAACTTGTTCTGTTTAACTTCTGTACAGGCTTCAACCTCTTTCCTTGTGTCACAACTGCTGAGGGTCTTACCACCCCCTCCTCCCCACCCCAAAACTTCTAGAGGTTTATAAAATCTTGACCAATATAGAAAAGTTGAATAGCCAAGGTTTTTTTTCCCCAGGCTAGGGTAGTCTGAAACTGCAGGGCATAGGTTCAAGATAAGTGGGGAAAGATTTACAAAGGACCTCTGAGGGACACCTTTTTCACACAGAGGGTGGTGCTTATATCGATTGAGCTGCCAGAGGAAGTGGTGGAGGTGGGTACAATTACAACATTTAGAAGATAACCAGATAGGTACATGGGTAGGAAAAGTTTAGAGGGATATGGGACTAGTTCAGTTTAGAAAATCTGGTCAGCATAGACATGTTAGGCCAAAGGGGCTGTTACCGTACTGTATGAAAGAATCAAGGAGTCTTTTTCCTCACTGCTTAGAAATATATTTGCCTAATGATATTAATTGTGTTGAACAGATTATCACATTATGCGCATCACATTTTCAAATAAAATTGGCACACAGCCCTACTCAGATTTGTCAAACACTTAATCATGAAGAGGTAACCCCCATAATACATATTCAAGTTAACTGGACTGTTGTTGGGAGAGTTATATTTGAGTTAAAACCTCGCAATATCTAGTTATGTAGAAAGAAAGTCGACTCTACTTTCTGCTGCAATATTTAAGATTTGCAGGCACATCTGTAAATAATTTTAAAATTCCAGTGTCAATAATAAATAGCGACTAATTGGACATCAAGTACAAATCAATACAATTCTGAAGCAAAGCACTTTTTAATTAAATACCTCATTGGCGATTGTCAGCTCATTAAAAAGAGTTAATGCCCCCTGACCTACTCTTATTCTTGAACAAAAAAGATACTATGTATGTAACAAAGTCACAAACTACAAACATCAGATTAACAAAAATATGTCACTTCTTTATATAAATTTATATGTCACTACATTTTATCAGTGCTGTGAAATAATGTAACTATCATTCATGTAACACTTTAAATATAGAGAAATGCCTCTTAATGTTTCACAGAGATGTAATAGAGTGAAAAAAGATTATGAAACGATCATCACAACAGAGTTTTCACCAGAACCTTGAATTCAGCAACTGGAGCCTAAAGCAAGTGAAGTAGTTTACATGCCTGTTAGAAAACAGCCGAACAAAGTGTAAAGCAGTAGTGATAGATCTGTATAAAACATTGTTCTTTTTATAGCTTGTGGTCACCCTGGAGAATTATCGAAGGAACAGTGTATCATAGGGTGGAATTTTCCCTGAACCTGAATGACATGTGTAGTGGTGAGTCAGTTGACAAAATATAGAAAGGGCAGAAAGATGATATTCGTGACACCAAGAGAAAAATGTCTGATTTTCCACTTGAGGTTTGAACTGCTGGATGAGAATCTCGCTAGTGAGCAGCAAGAGGGCTATTTGCATGCATTAACATCTCATTATTTCCTGATTTCACCTAATTTAAATGCAGTTTGCTGTTTTCCCAATGGCAGAGAGAAACTAGACAGAGACAATTCCTGACATGGCAGCGACAGCTCGTCACCGTCTCCCTGGAACTCCACCGTGGGCAGTATTCCCCAACACCTCAGGGCACAATCCATAGGCAGCAATCAGCTGCACCGTATGTCCACAGAAGTTGGCATTGAAAAAGCACCAGTCTCACCAATCATCATACCACATTTTGGCCTCGCTGTTAATGCTGTTTAGCAGTTCAATGCTTCACATTGCAGTTCACCAGCATCTTGCATTGTAATGCAGTTGCCAGCCCTCTTTGAGCACAAGGGCAGGTACCCATCTCGAGCATTTGAACGGAGGTATGGTCAGTCGGTTCACTTGATTTATCACTCACTCACTTTGCACCTAATTAAATTTTTAAACAGTAAATACTTATCAGTGCATATTACACAGCTTTTGTAGAACAAAATCAGCCATTTGATCCAACTGGTATTGTGTAAAGTTTATACTGTAAATGAGCCTCCTTTCACCTTAGTTTAGAGTCAAATTACATTCGAGCTTCCAAATTTTCACTGCAAGTAAAACTGTCTTCAATGTTACTGCAATGGCTGAATATTTGTTGCTCAGGGTTTCATAATGAAAATTAGTTAAAGCACCCCCAGTATGAATCAGCTGTGTTTGAACTCAATCAAGCTCCCATTCTGCAGTTTAGAGACCCCTAAAATCATAAATGGGACACTGGGGTCATGAAAGATTCAACAAATCAAAAATGCATTGCTTATTGATGTGCTAAAATAAACAAAAATCTAATTTCAGTCAAACATTTAAGCATTTAGTAAGCAGAGTAAATTTAGAGTAGAATTAATCATTGCTCTTTTTCTCCTCACCATCTTTTCTCCGTCTGATCTTCTTTAACAATGCTCTCTTGTTCACTTTCATTTCCTTGCCTTCCTGTCACTAGTCCTATTGTTTTCTTCTTTCCCTCTTGCCCCTAACTTCCTCATCCCTCCCCTCATTGTTTCTTCAGCATCCCTTTGTCCTTTCTTCCTTCTTTTCCTTCCTCCACTCAATCTTGTACTTTTTCTAATTTGTCTCTTCTTGCCCAATTAATGAATTTTCATTTGCTTTTTCCCCTCTCTTCCAAATTACCATCACTTTGAATTTAACTGTCATGGTATTTAAAACCTTGGATCTGCAATTCCTGTCAACTTTCACTAAAATCTATCCATCATAAAATTTTAAACTTGTTATTGTGCAATTACAGCCACCTCAGGTATATATTTTAATGCCGTTGTTGACAGGCAAATCTAATTGCAGCATGACATATTTATACAGGTAATTTTCTTTATGAACTTGGACATTTGAGTTTATAATACAAGTGTGAAACTGAGAACCAAATCACTTTAAAATACAGGTTGCAAGATGACATGTGAATTATTCCCTTTATGATTGTGCTCTGAGCCTGCATTATCAATGGGCAATATTTGGTCTTTGTTACTCAGGATACATTTTGTCTTTGTGGCACTACATTTAACTTCTTCTGTATGAAATAAAGATCAGAAGAGAAATAGAGACCCATTCAATGTTGAATATCAAACCAATAGCCTGATAGCACAAAGGCAGTTACAAGGTCACTGGAGTTATTGGAGGGCTAGAATTGGATGTGACTTTTATATTCTTGGCAGGTTGGGGATAAGATGTAGTTTGTAACTAAGGAAGAAAAGAGGGAGTTAAGATGAATCCTGGGAGAACTCAAAACATGACAGAGGAAGGTTTAGACCACTTTGACTTTATATACATTGCCAAGATCTTCCAATAGCAATTGTGTTGTTAATAAGACAGCTAAATAACCCTTTTTCTAAAATACCATGCATCATACACACCCACATGGCACATATATCTTCGAGGCCAGACCACAGACACAACGTGCATCACACACGTGTTTTTCTCTCTCTCTCTCACGCGCTCTCTCTCTCTCTCTCTCACACACACACACACACACACACACACACAGTCAGCCATCTAAATGGCCCTTGGTACTTGGAGAATACAAATTAGGTGGAGCTTCTCCCTCAAACTTAGTTTACATCCCATTTACCCATACACTTCCCCGCTGGATGCCAAATCTATCCTGATGTATTGTCCAAATGATAGGAATAATGAAGCACAGACCTTTCAACGTATCTTTTTCTTCCTTTCCAGATCTTTTATGAGAAACAGCAGAAGCAGGGCATTCAGCCCATCAAGTCAATTCTGTCATTCAATAAAATCTGGGCTGATCTGATGACTATCAATTCCACTTTCCTGCCTTTTCCCTATAGCCCTTAATTACAAAGCAGTCTATCACAGCATTGAATCTAGTTGACAACAATCTGCAATACAGAATTCTACAGATTTGCTGCCCTGAGAGAGAAAAAAATCTTCCTTATCGCTTTCCTAAATGTGCAACCCATTATTCTGAGAATATGTCCTCTCATCCTGGACTCTCCTTCCCACATCTACCCTGTCAAGTCCCTTTTGAATCCTGTATATTTCAATAAGGTCGCATCTCATTCTTCTAAATTCCAATGAGTACAAACTCAAACTATTCAATCTCAGCTCAACAGACAACCCCTACAGTCATGGTGTCAGCTGATGAGTCTCCTCTTCTTTCCCTCCATTGCCAGTATAGTTTTCCTTACATGACGGGATGAAATTGTTTGCGGAATTGCAGTTGCAGTCTTACTCGTGCCTTTACACACCAAGTGGTTCACATTGCAATGGGAGTGGGCTTTGAGAAAGAGGTGGTCACGAGGGAGCCAAAGTAGCATTGGTTTAAATGTTTCTTAAGGTTTCTCTCAGAAACAGCCAGAATCTGCTCAAGAGAGAGTGTAAGAGACTGCAAGAGACCGAGAATGAGATCTCAATAGTTCAATTGAAATTTAACATTCTTGAGTTTATCCCGATAAGTGTTCGATTAAAACGTTTCAGCAACATATCTGTGTTTTCAGCAAGATTTAAATTCTGTTCCATTATGTGACTGTTCATTTCTGTTTGTACAAAAATCTTCAGTTTATATCTTGCCACACTCAGGACATAAAAGTATTCTCAATTCAATGAAATGATGGAATGACTCACTCATCGACCTTTTTTCTCCACGCCTACTCAGTGAAGTACTTTTCCCAAGCTAATTCTTCATTCCTGTCAATGCTCTTTCCAGGGATGTGTAAAGGCCACAGAGCCAGCAACAAATTAAACAGAATCACAACACAAATAAAAATTAATTGAATATTCAGCATCAATATGAAATACAAGTCAGCATTGCTTCATCTCAGTGTAAAGATTATCCCTTTTCATATGACAGAGCAAGCAAAGCAATAACTTGAATTTACATAATACATTCAACATATCACACTGGTCCAAGATGTTTCACAGGTATGCAAAATATAATTTGACACTTAAATAGGTAGAAAGCTTGGGGGAGGAGCTCCTGATAATGGAGTCAAGGTAGCTAAACTCTCTGCTGGCTTTATAGGATAAAGGGGAGTGGCGAAGAATAAAGTAAAAAAGATGGGTTCAAAGTGATTCCAGAGAAAAATATTAAAAGCAGTCACCCATCCTGTTCTTAGATGCTTCAGCTGGGGATCACAGTCAGAAATGTATCCAGATCTCTCCCACCAGTTGGATAGCACCTGCTGAATAATTCTGTATGCATTAAGAATTACATGAATAAATCCATTTAAGAGCAGAGACCACTTGATAATCAATAAGCAGATTTTACTTCTGCCATAAAAATTGTTGCTTCATTTGAAATTCGACATTCTTGTATCTGCGCTGATAAGTGTTAGAGAAAATGCTTTGGCAGCATGTCATTTTTTTTCAACACTACTCAAGTTCCAAACCAGCAAGCCATGATGTTTTTGAAGTTCTTCCTAAGAGGGATATGCTATAAAGTTCAACGAGGCCCTTGATTTACGGACACCGATTGCAGCAAATTTGAATTCTGGACAGTAAAATTCTTTTAAAAACTTTAGAAGGTTGGTTGTAAAGTCAAAGTAACCATGAAAATCTGAGTACTGAAGCGACTGTGCTTGCGGAATTGAAGCTCTCCAAAGTTTTCACATCCAATCTTATTGCCAACCCTGACTTTTAGCTCAACCATGAGAATCCAAGATGACTGGTTTGAGCTGGGACAAATGCCATGGGGACCCTGTTTTCTGCTCATTAGGTTGTTGAATCTCTTTCTCTTTCTCCTACTCAGCTAGATACCATACCAGTCGGGGTCTCTCTGCTGCTATTGACATCTGTACAAAGAAATAATGAAGTTCTGTTTCTCATTTGTTCCTCTTTTGAATACAAGTAAATAATGTGAAAGCACAATGAGTGAGATAAGTGACTTAATTGATTGTGACTTAATAAAAAAGACCTGCCATATGGAAGTGTCAAGGCCCTGTACTTTGATTGATAGTTCAAGAGAGTGGCGCTTATTAAAAAACATGCAGATTGCTTTGCTTGCAAGCTACCTATGTTGCCTGAAAAGATTGGCATAACGCAAGTGGAATGAATTTTCGTTTCATCTTATGAAGCTGGTCCAGATAAGGTGGAATGCAAAAAAAATGCAGTCCCTGTTTTATCTTGTGTTATTTTTGTGCTGTTTGATAATATTTTTGATAATGTTTGATAATAAAACCTGAAGTTTTGTTATCAAATGAAATCAGAATTGACAAAATGATGACTATCCTCAGTCCTGCCTATGGAGAAGCAAATTATTTGCAAGCATCAATAAAATCATAATTCCTGTCTAGATAGGAAGGTTATAATAGCTAGTAACATTTTTGCACTGCAATTTCTTGAGACAAATGAAGCTCAGAAACAATTTGAGTCAAAAACCTTGAATGTGCTATCAAAGTGCCAAATGGAAAAAGGCCCATAAATCACTTGAACGTGCAGCTTGATCAACAAATGTGTAAACATGAGGACACGATTTCAGCCATTTTCATTGTGCTGAACTTGGAATCACAAAGTCAAGAGACTGAAATGAGACACAAGTTGAACAATAAATAAAATTCAGGTATTAGCTGTCACCAAGTGAATTAACATTTTAATCTTTCCGACGCTTGCCATAAAAACAGTTAAAGAAACAATTGACTGTGGAGCATTATGAAGGTGTCTGTGACAGGACAAGTGACTGTGCTACCTCTATAGTCATTATCTCTCCCTTTATGCAAAAGACATTTTTCATACTGTTTAAGTAGAATTTCTTTGGGAGGCCAAAGGGCCAATGAGCATAAGGATGAATGGGAATAAGAGGGGAACATTACTGAAATACAAGATTGAGTTATTGTAAGCCAAAAGGCTTTGAGGCAGTGAAAATATATATGTGAGAAAATTGCCCAGTTTTGGATTAGTATGGATTAACGAATCATTTAACTTGCTTTGAATTGGAGGATGCCAAAAAATATTTCATGTCTCATTACATCCCATATCCATTTGTTCTGAAGGACATCAATGGATGTCAAGATACAGTGAGAAGCCTGATTGGCAATTGAAGTAATTTTCAACCTATTGCTGGAGTACAAAATTTATTTTGAAGGTCGGGTGCCCAGTATATAAACTGTCTGAAGTTCTTTTCCATTTTTACCTGGTTTTATACTCTGGCAGGAGAAAGTGAGGACTGTAGATGCTGGAGACCAGAGTTGAAAAGTGTGGTACTGGAAAAGCGCAGCAGGCCAGTCAGCATCCAAGGAGCAGGAGAATCTGATAAACAATCAGCCAAGGCTGGAATTGAACCTGGGTCCCTCATGCTGTGAGGCAGCAGTGCGAACCCCTGAGCCACCATGATAAACAGTCAGCCAAGGCTGGAATGATAAACAGTCAGCCAATGCATCCTGCTCCTCAGATGCTGCCTGGCCTGCTGCGCTTTTCCAGTATCACACTTTTCAACTTTATACTCTGGCAGTAAATTAAAGATGAGTCCCATTGTATTTCACTAACTGAGATTGACCAGGTTTGTATAACAGTTTAGTTGAAAGATCCTAAATAAATGCACAACTGAAAACTCCTGTCTGATAAGTTATAAGAACTTTCTGCTATTATATTGAACCTTAAGAAATTCTGATCTTAGCCTGTGATTCAGACTGAATTGCATGTATCACATGTCACCTGTTGTGGCAACATATTGAACGATTGATGATGAGTTCAGTTTGTAGCCAAAGTATTTTGCCTTGTCAGACACTGGTTCAGCCTGAGAGACTACAATTGCTGGTCTCATATAAGGATTAATTGTACTGCACTTTGTGCAAGCTTTATTCAATACTGATGCCTAATTCCTGAGGGTGATGGGCAGGTCAGTGCTGCACAGTAAGTCAGTAGTATCTATATCAAAGGAACTATGTTGTAAGGTGTTGAAAATGCAGTGATGTTTCCAGAACTTACATTGCTCGTGAAAAAGTATTACTTGACATGGCATTGGATAGAATGATATCCGACAATTGTTTCTCTGTTCGACCTCTCTGACTTCGGTATTTCAACATGAATTGAACTCAAACTCTGAAGGATTGTGTAAAATTATTATTCTGTTCCACTGTTTCAAGCATTTGCAATGAGGTCACTTGAATAGTTTGGACAGACAATGATGAAAAAAGACAGAGCAGGCTGAGAAACTGTGACAGTGCTACTCAATATCATGCGTTGGTAAACCTTGATACACTGTTTGAATTATAGTCACAGGGAGGAAACAGGCAATCCAGTTTAATTAACAGTCACTACATGGTTGCTTTACCAACATCTTATTCTTAACCTGATATGGCAAAATTTAATCTGCATCACATGGATTGCAATGGTACAAGAAAGCAGCTCTCCACCACCTTCTCAAGGGCAACTAGGGACAGACAATAAATGCTGGCCAGATAGTGATGCCCACATCATATGGATGAATAAAAAACTAAGTGGCAAGCAAATGGTACCTTGTCCAGTTAATTTCCCTGCACTGGAAATTGCTCTCAGTTAGTGATCCAAATTACGCAATAGTAGCTGAGATCTGTACAAACAGGGAAAGCACTGTATGTCTCATGAACAATATTTCAGGCTAATTAGTTAGTGGATGATGCAGAGTGTGAAACAGGAAGTGTCAGTTAGAATTAAGCATTTATTTAATGCTTTTAACATAAGAAATTGCCCCCTTAGGGCACAGATCTGAAGAAGGAGATATTACGATGGATGCTGTGATGAAGCAGAGTGAGAGTGATAAAGAAGGAAAGTGAAATGGGAGGTTTATGGGGATTTTGTGAGTTGCATGACTGATGCACATTGATGAATGGTGGTGATGAGAAAGAGGTGATATGGTCTGTTCTGATATAACAAGATAGTTCCATTCCTGTGCAATCCTGTGTAATAAGGAAATCACATAACAGCAGCACCATTTAAACCAATGCGACCAGAATCACATAAAAGCCAATGCAGGTAAGGAAAGTTTGTGTCCGATAAATAATGGTCTAAGTTCTTCAATTGCTTGAAAGCCAATTTGCATTGAAGAAATACGCGTTTTAACAGAACCATCTGTTTGTGACTTGGAAAGCGACAGAATTCTTGGAGGACTGTGGGATTCAAGGCAGCTCTTATATTAAGTTCTGATTGCTTTGCCATGAATCTGTAGGACAAGCTTTTATTTCTGTTTGCTTAGTAACTAATCCAAACGCTGTCATTGTAGGAACCACTTGTACATATTCAGTACTGCTGTCAAAGAAGGAAAATCACACAATCCATGTTATGTAGACCTGATGTAAATTAACCCGAACTCTTTCCATTTGGAATTTATATGGTATGAAGTGATTGATAAATAGAAATAGAAGGAACAGCAAAACTGAAATGCAACAGTTATATTGTTTAGTGAGATTGTAAATATTAAAGTCAGGTCACAGGTACTTCTCTCTGACTTGTGTTTTTAATAATCTACACCCTTATCTGATGAAAAAATATTCATAATTAGTTTACAAATTTAGCTTTGGGAAAGAGTAAATAAATAATAAAAAGTGGCACATGGTAAAGTTACTACTTCAAAGTATTTATTGCTCTAGGTCTATTAGGTTTGAATAATGACATGTTACTCCAAAAACACCAGTGTGGAGATGTCATATTGACCCTAAGATAAGAACACAAGTAAACAAAATGAGACGAATCACAATGGAATTCTGAGAACCATTTGGGAACATTTCTGTGCTTCTGCTTTCATGTATTTTGCTTTGTGCAACCCCTTATCACCAGCCTTACCACTTCCTGATAGAATTCAGACTTCTGCCAAACCATTGTGCTCCATCTTGTTGTGGTCCTTTCATTGAGATCAGGAGTCCAAGTATAGTTCCAATTGCTAATAGTGAGCAAGTCTATGCAATGTTGAGACAAAGAATCCTGTGAAATCATGTTGGAGTGAGCACTTATACGTTAAAACTTGATTTTTGTGTTTGTTGGAAGTTGTGTGGATGTGATAGTTAATTGTTTCTACATATTGGTTTCTGCACACAGAAATGAAATTAAATTTGAAAGAAAACACTTGTTCTAGTGATCCATATATTTTGTTGTTCTCCTAGAATATGCTCCTTAACTACTTTTAAGTAAAACAATAAATTACAATGCTGAATTATTACCTTGACACAGTAATTATGTTCATTTATAGTACTATAGAGAGAAATCATGTGAAACAGTGGTGGTGAACATATTCTGAGGCTGGGTTCAACTTCTACTTAGAGAAAGTGAGGACTGCAGATGCTGGAGATCAGAGTTGAAAAATGTGTTGCTGGAAAAGCGCAGCAGGTCAGGCAGCATCAAAGGAGCAGGAGAATCGACGATTCGGGCATAAGCCCTTCTTCAGATTCTACTTGCCTCAGTGGGGTGATTAAAAATAATTTATAATTCTTCAGGTCCTAATGGGACATTTCAAACATTAACTTGTATTCACCAAAGTAATTCAGAGTTAGAAAGCAAATTAGATACTGTTCTTTCTACAGTATTATATTCAATATTATGGCAACTATGATGCATTCTCTACCTTCAGATTATTTTGGTTAAACAATTTAAGATAATTGTGGCTATCATTTACAATATATTTTTCAGAAGGGTATGTTAATGGTTTAAATGATGTAACTTTACTTTTGGCCAATCATCATTTCCCTTTGAATTCTCATGCAAGTAGTTTAGAACAAATGCAACTCAAATTTTATGTGCAGTACAAATTCGATATGTATGAGAAATCAAGCTAAAATTATGTGAGCTGGCCTTTTTAAATTCCATTTTAAACACCGTGCAGTTCACGAAAGTTCTGTTGAATGAGATCTGTGTGACACTTTAACTTAATCTTGAATGGTGAGATTGCACTTCAAGTTAAGCATTCGTGATGACAAGGCAGGAGATAAACAGATCTTAGTCAAAAGCATATGTCTGAGAGAATTAGATCCACTCCTAACAAATATAGCAACATTGCATTCCATTGGGTTAGATTTTCTTAGCCCTGTGGAAATGGAGTTGAGGGTGGTGGGAGGCAGATAAATTAGTGGGGAGCCATTTCCAGAAAGCTCCCAAATGATGTATTCCGCTTTAAGTTGTTTTATGTTTATGTAGAGATCTTTAGAGTGAAAGAATATAAGCTGTAGGCATTCAAGTATGGAATTACCAAAAGACACTCAAAATCTGACATGAAACAGCTATTAGCAAAGATAATATTTCAGTAGCAAGGAAATGGCAGAGAAATTAAACAGATATTTTGCATCTGTTTTCACAGTGAAAAATACTTCAAAAATTCAATTAATATTTAAGAATTTGATGAAGAATTAAATACCATCACCATTATTTAAAACGTAATGGTGCTAAGGTAAAGTGGAACATCTAGTCAAGAGGAAGAAGGAAGCTTACTTAAGGTTGAGAGGGCAAGGATCTGACCGGGCTTTAGTGGTCTACAAAGTAGCTAGGAAGGAACTGAAGAATGGACCTAGGAGAGCTACAAGGGGGCATGAAAAAGCTTTAGCGGATCGGACTAAGCAAAACCTGAAGACATCCTACACTTAAGCAAGGAGCAAGAGGATGACCAGAGTACAGGTAGGGCAGATTAGGGATAGTGGAGGAAATATGCACCTGAAGGTGGAGGATGTGGGGAGGTCCTTAATGAATACTTTTCTTCAGTATTCATTATTGAGAGGTACCTTGATGTTTCTGAGGACAGTGTTAAACATACCAATATGCTAGAACAGGTTGACGCTAGGAAGGAGGTTGTGCTGAAAAGTTTGAAAAACATAAGGATAGATAAATCCCCTGGTTCAGATGGGATTAACCCACGTTTACTACAGGAAGCAAGGGAAGAGAGCGCTGCACCTTTGGCGATGATCTTTGCATCCCTGTCCACTGGAGTAGTGCCAGATGATTGGACGGTGGCAAATGTTATTCCCTTGTTCAAGAAAGGGGATAGGGATAATCCTGGAAAGTACAGACCAGTCAGACTGTCAGTGCTGGGCAAAGTATTAGAGAGGACTCTGAGAGACAGGCTTTATGATTACTTGGAAAACCATAGTTTGCTTAGAGATAGTTAGCATGGCTTTGTGAGGGCCAGGTCATGCTTCACAAACCTTAGTAAATGCTCTGAGAATGTGATAAAACATGTTGATGAAGGAAGAGCAGTGAATATGGTGCATGTGGACTTTAGCAAGGCATTTGATAAGGTTCCCCATGGTAGGTTCATTCAGAATGTAAAAAGACATGGGATCAAGGAAACCTGTCTGCGTAGATACAGAACTGGCTGGCCCATAGAAGGCAGAGGGTGGTGGTAGATAGAAAGTATTCACCTGGAGCTCAGTATCAGTGGTGTTCTGCAAGGATCTGTTCTGGGACCTCTGCTTTTTATGATATTTATAAATGACTTGGATGAGGAAGTGCAAGGGTGAGTTAGTAAGTTTACTGATGATACAAAAGTTGGTGGAATTGTGAATAGTGTGAGGGCTGTTGTAGGTTGCAACGAGACAGTGACGGAATGCAGAACTAAACTGATAAGCGCTAGTAACTATGATTAGTTCGACTCAGAAAAGTGTGAAGTGATTCACTTTGGAAAGTCAAATTTGAATGCAGATTATAGGGTTAAAGGAAGGATTCTTAGCAATGTGGAAAAACAGAAGGATCTTAGGGTCCAGGTCCATAGATCCCTCAAAGTTGCCACCCATTTTGAGTGGATTGATATGGTGACCTTCATTAGCAGAAGGATTGAGTTTAAGGGCTGTGAGATTATGCTGCAGCTCTATAAAGTTCTGGTTAGACTATTGTGTTCAGTTCTGGTCGCCTCATTATAGGAAAGATGTGCAGAGGTGATTTACCAGGATGTTGCCTGAACTGGAGGGTCTGTTTAATGAAGAAAGATTGAGGGAGCTAAGGCTTTTCTCATTGGAGCGAAGAAGGATGAGACGTGACTTGATAGAGGTGTACAAGATGTTGACTGATATAGATAGAGCTGATAGCCAGATACATTTTCCCATGTCAGAAATGTCTCACATGAAGGGGCATAAATTTAAGGTGATTGGAGGAAGGTTTATAGGAGATGTCAGAGGATGGTTCTTTACTCAGAGAGTGATGGGTGCGCAGAATGCACTCCCAGCAGTGGTAGTAGAGTTAGATACATTCAGGGCATTTAAGCAACACTTGGATAGGCACATGGAAGATTTTCCAATGAAGGGTGTGGAGTTAGTCTGATCTTAGAGTCAGGTAAAAGGCAATTACAATATTGAGGGCCAAAGGGCTTGTACTATGCTATACTGTTCTATGTTCGATGTTTTAATTGGGCTGAATGGTGGATACGTCCTCTGGCCCTGATGGCTTGCATCCTAGGATCCTAAAAGAGGTAGCTACAAAGATAATACATTTGGAGGTGGCAGTGTTGGATTGGGGTGCACAAAGTTAAAAATCACACAACATCAGGTTATAGTCCAACAGGTTTATTTGGAAGCATTCTGAAAGCTAGTGCTTCCAAATAAACCTGTTGGACAATAATCTGATGTTGTGAGATAATAAATGCAATGGGTGTAATTTTCCAAAAATCATTGGATTCTGGAGCAGTACCAGAGGATTGGAAAACTACCAAGGTGACACCCCTAATCAAAAAGGGATACAGGCAAAAAGCAGGTAACTATAGATTGATTGACTTAACATCTATTGCTGGAAAAGTATTGGAATCAATTATTAAAGACGGAATCAATTATAATCTAATCAAGCAGAGTCAGCATGGCTTCATGAAAGGGAAATTGTGCCTACTTATTTTATTCAGAGTTTTTCCAGTAAACTCCAACTGGGGGGCTAGAGGGGAACCAGAAGATGTAATTTATTTGGACTTTGGGGCCGTGTTTCACACAATACTTCATCAAATGTTAAGTCATAAAACAAAAGCCCGTGGTGTTGAAGGTAGTATATTGGCATGGATAGAGAATTGATTAATAGGCAGGAAATGGAGGGTGAAAGGTTTTTTTTTCAGGTTGGTGACCTGTGACCAGGGTTGTTCCACAGGTATCAGTGCTGTGACTGCAACTGGTGGCGATGTATACTGATGACTTGGAGGAAGGAAGTGAATGTACTGTAGCCAAATTTGCAGTCAACACTAAAATAGATAATGGGAAGGTCAATTGTGAGAGAGATACCAACAGTTTATAGAGAGATATTGTTAGGTTCAGTAAGTGGGCAAAATGTTGGCAAATAGAATATAATGTGAGAAAATTGGAAAGACTGACTGATGGAATTCTGTTGAAATGTATTCTGGGTTTCTGGCGATCCAGATCTCCCCTGGCATTGCAAATGGCGTGACAAAAGTTCCTTTGAGGCAACAATGCATCCTGGGTTATCGAAGTTCTGTTGGACTATGTTTCCTCTAAAATTTGTTTGAAGAATATTTGAAAGATCTTCACTGAGGCAGTGAAGTAAGGGGAATCAGTATACACTAAATGACTAATTTAGATGGTGAGAGCTTATTCAGTTGGGAATTTTCAAAGGTCTTGCATGTTAAGCTTTTAATGAAGATTAACTTTTGTGGAATGAATTATAATGCATAATTGGAATATTAAAGCTAATTACTCATCAGGTACTCTTGACAACAGTGATATTCACAAGAGGCGCTGCTTTGGAAATCACAGGCTTAAATATCTGGTTTTCCAGTTATTGATATATTGTGAGGGGACATCAGACTCAATGTTTCCTAATCAAAAAGAATGTCCCTTTGCTTAATATTCTTTCACAACAAAGGGGAACTGCAGAACGGGGTGATAGTTGTTGGCTATCCCTAAATGTTCATGAGAATCTGATGGTGAGCTGTCTTTTTGAACTACTGTACTATGTCATAGATCCAGCTATCATGCTGCTGAAGGACATTTCTGATCAAAACTGAAGTGTTTTGACCAGTGATTCCAGATTCAGCCTTGTTGCATTTAAGCTGTGAAGGTTTCCTGTGTCATGTTCATTGCCTTCATGATAAGTGACTTAAAGCTGAGTTTGAAAACACTGAAAATCTTCACACCTCCTCCACTGTTCACCGTGTTCTCTATACACCTGAACTAAGGCTGCACCTCATTATGGGGTATGTTTACTGCCACTATCCTCTAAGTCAAGGGATCTATGGACCTCTCTTGGTCAAGGAAAATCACTGGTTGGTCTGAGTGAATGTATTGAACAAGAAATTTTCATTTGCATGTAAGCCTATACTTACAGGGTACATTGACAGGAAAATATTGTTCCAGAAATTGTGAGGAGAAACTTAATTATTCGAGACTACGCTATTTTATGCAAAGTCATACGACAGCATAATAAGTGATGCTCATGTACTGCTTGGTATTAATCCTTCCAGACACATACACAGCATTAATTTTCAGATTATTGATGGTGGAATATTCAGGAATTGTCAAGGAAAGAAGGTTAGATATTTTCTTGTCGATGATAAGCATTTCTGAGTGCTTCTGCGGTACACACATGAATTTCATGACTTTAAGGCCAATGAAGTATTTTTAGTGATATTTACTATTATAATGTGTAATAAATACTAAGTAATCTGACTGATAAATCATTGATTGGTGTTGCCTATAAATGTTATTACTCACATTGAGATGCACTTGATGGAAGGATCAGGCTTATTGTTTGATGTTTAATACATTCAACATCTGAAGTGAAGAGGAAAAAGCTTCGAGATTGTGTGACTTGGGATTTATTTTTTTATTTAGGAAGAGGGATTCCTTGTCCTGAGCTAGATATGAAGGGTTGAATAACATAATGAGCTGAGTGTTGAGATTCTGATAAAAATGGATAAAACTTGTTATATGCTGCAATTACCAATCATGACAATTTAAATAGAAAATAAAATTCTCTCAAATGTGACAATAGACTGAAAGACATTATGGAGAAAGTGAGGACTGCAGATGCTGGAGATCAGAGTACAGAGTGTGGTACTGGAAAAGCATAGCATGTCCGGTAGCATCCGAGAAGCAGGAGAGTCGACATTTTGGGCATAAGCTCTTCATCAGGAATGAGGCTTGTGGGTCAGGGCTGACAGATAAATGGGAGTGGGGTGGGGTTGAGGGGAGGTAGCTGGGAAAATATAGGTGGAGGAAGGTGAGGGAGAAGGTGATAGGTCAGAGGGAGCAGTGATGGATGGGTCTGGAGGGCAGTACTGAGTTGGAGGCTTGTGACTGGGAGAATGTGGGGGAAGGGGAAATGAGGAAGTTGTTGAAATCCACTCTTATCCCGTGTGGTTGCAGCGTCCCAAGGCGAAATATGAGGTGCTCCTCCTCTAGGTGTCAGGTGGTAATGGTTTGGCAGTGGACGAGACCCAGGACCTGCATGTCCTTGATGGAGTGGGAGGGAGAGTTGGGCAGTGGGGTTGGTGGTGTGGGTGTCCCAGAGATATTCTCTGACACTATCCGCAAGAAGACGTCCTGGCTCCCCAATGTAGTGGAGACCACACCTGGTGCAACGGTTGCAGTAGATGCCATTGGTAGAGGTACAGGTAAATTTCTGATGGATGTGGAAGGATCTCTTGGGGCCTTGGACAGAGGTGAGGGGAGTGGTATGGGCACAGGTTTTGCACTTCCTGTGGTGGCAGGGAAAGGGGCCAGGAGTGGGGTGTGGGGTATGGTGGGTGTGGACCTGACGAGGGAGTTGCAGAGGGAATGGTCTTTTTGGAATGCTGATGGAGTGGGGAAGAAAATATGTCTCTGGTGGTGAGGTCCTTTTGGAGGTGTTGGAAGTAGCAGAGGAAGATGTGTTGTATGCGGAGATTGGTGGTGTGGATGGTGAGGACTGGGGGGATTCTGTCCTTGTTGTGTTGGAAGGGCTGAAGTTCAAGGGCAGTGATGCGTGAAGTGGAGGAGATGCGCTGGAGGACTTTGTCAATCATGTGGGAAGGGAAGTTGCGATCGTGGAAGAAGGAGGCCATCTGGGACTTTCTGAAGTGGAATTGGTCATCCTGGGAACAGATGCGGTAGAGGCAGAGGAATTGGGAAGAAGGGATGGAAGATTCTATGCCTTAATGTCTGAGAGTTGGTGGAAATTAGTCCATTTCAGGCATCAAAAAGTGATTTTGATGGGAATTAGAAAAGTAACAATGTTCACATGGGGAGAAAGCAGGAAAATTATGCTCTAAATAATGGTCATTTGAAGAGCCAACATCAATGCAATGAGCTCAAGGGTGACCTCCTATCCTGTAACAATTCTGTGATTCTGTAAATTATAGAAATACCACCAACAAAAGCTTTGAGCATGTAATGTGTAGCATGATGCTACTTCAGGTGTATGCAGAGCGTACTTGTCAACCTGCTAAAGGTTTTGACATACTGCAAAAAATATGGACTCAGAAAATACATAAGATCAAATACTGCCCAGAATACAATGGTTACTTCAGCTGTCGAAGGCAAGAGAATATTGGCTACAGAATGCAATAGATCAGAATGAATAACATAGGTCAAAATAAAAAGATTGATTTGGTGTTTCTCTCTACTATCTTGGGAAGCAGTAAGAAATTTCAGAGAGGATTATTTTCTTACAACTGGATACATATTATATTTGGGCAAAATCACATCCCTATAGAAAAATGACTGTTTAAAAACCAATTCATGGCTTTTGGCCATTGCTGGCTCGGTCAGAGTTAATCATGGTCTGCGATGGCGCTATAGGAGGTTGTTGTGAATTATCTATTTGAAATGCTGCGTGTTTGTGATATTTTAACAGCAAACGTCCTGGTAAGAAGGGAAATCCAAAATGTTGATCTAGTGGTGGTGAAGGAACGGTGATATGGTTCTAAATCAGGATTTGAAGAGAAAATTTCAGCTGGTGGTGTTCCCAATGTCCTTCTGGGTGGTTAATGTTGAGAGTTTGGAAGGTGCTGTCAAAGAAGTCTTGATGAGTTAGTGCTGTGCATCTTGTAGATGGTACATACTGCTACCACTTTGCATTCAGAATGAAGGGAGTGAATGTAAATGTGGTAGATGGGATACCAGCCAAGGGGCTTCTATGTCCTAATTCTTGTCACATGTTTTGAGTCCCGTTGGAGTTGCACTCATCCAAACATTTGCTGGGAAAACATTCTGGAACTCCCTTCTTAACCAATCAAGGAATTATGCTTAAATTCCCTTTTATTGAGGATGTTTATTCCCTAATGTGTGTGGCATGAATGTTACTCATCAACGATCAATGCAAACCTTGTTGTTTTCCAGATCTTGCTGCATGAGGCACTTGCCGCTCAATCTGTACCCACACTCTTAGTTTGATGTCCACACCACCCCCCCCCGCCCCATCCCCCCCGTGGGCTCCATTTCGAACTGCCTCTGTCCCCCCCAACCCCGATACCCACCACTGGACTTGATTTCCTTCACAGTGTTGTCTTGCCACTGATGGCCATCCAGCTTACTGCCTTGTTGCCAGCCTCTCTGGACCTCGATGATGCTGCAATGTCACCAACCACTAGAGTTCCATCCTGTTCCCAAGCCACCAAGTGCCCAAGTCCCAGTTCAGGCTCCCAGCCAATGCCCTGCTCCAAATCTTGACGCCCTTGCATTCCAGTGGATCCCAGCTCTCTCGGCGGTTTCTCACACTCCCTCTCTCCCATGAGGGACAAACACCATTCCTGGAGTTTGCTTCATGCTGGGTCTGGTCCATCATGATTGAAAAGTGTGGCGTTGGAAAAACACAGCAGGTTATGCAGCATGCGAGGATCAGGAGGGTTGACATTTCAGGCATGAGCTCTTCATCAAGAATATGGGGAGGGAAGGAGGCTGAGAGTTAAATGGGGGGAGGTGGGGCTGGGGGCATGTAGCTAGGAAGGTGATAGATAGATGCAGGTGAGGGTGATGGTGATAGGTCGGAGCGGAGGGCGGAGCAGATAGGTGGGAAGGAAGATGGACAGGTAGGACAGTTCAAGAGAGTGGTGCTGAGTTGGAAGTTTGGATCTGGGATTGGGCAGAGGGAGGAGCAGGCAAGATGAGGAAACTGGTGAAATCCACATTGATCCTCATGGCAAAATACAAATTCTTAGGAATTAAGAGAAGTTATTCAGACTGGAAAAAGGTGAAAAACTCTGCAGTTCTACTTCATAGAATCCTTACAGTTTGGAAGCAGGCCATTCGGCCAGTTGAGACTATGTTAACCCTCCAAAGAGCATCCCACCAAGACACACTCCCCCCCCCCCCCCCCCACCCTATTCCTGTAACCATGCTTTTCCCACAGCCAATTCACATAACCCGCACATCTTTGAACTGTGGGAGGAAACAGGAGCATCTGCAGGAAACCCAAGCAACATGGGGAGAATGTGCAAACTCCACACAAGGGTAGAATTACACCTGGGTCCCTGGTGCTGTGAGGGAGCAGTGCTAGCCACCGTGCCACCATTATGCCAAATAATTACCACAAGGAGGTATCAGTAAAGTGTATTTAAGTGGAAATTAGATAAACACATGAAAACAAAAGTAATTGAACCTAATAATGATAGGGTTAGACAAAGATAGCAAGAAATTCATATGGAATATAAATACCGATATAAATTAGTATCGGCACACGGCTCACTTCTGTGTGGTCAACATCTTGTATTTTGTAGGACCCCAGTAAGAACTTACTCAGTGGCAGTACCTCAGATCACCTCTTTTCATTTCATCATTGTTTCAGATATCAGCAAATCAGACTGATCCTCGAACTCTGGTTCGATCATGCTTCTCATGCTTGTTTTTAAACTTCAAATTGTCTTGATCCCTTTCACTGACTTCTGGTTCTTCTGATCGTACTTCTGAAATTCCAATTATTTTTGAAATTTTCGCCATTATATTGTAGAACATGCAGAAAGATGAAATAAATTCAACTGATTTGTTCATTGACTCTTGGTGATTAGTTAATTTGAAATGCCTCTCAGTACACATGGCCCTCTCATTAAAATGTTAAATTAATTATTGAGAACTTCGTTGACATGTGGATGCTTTAAAGACATATTAATGGGCACCTAAAGTGGCAAAGGTGTGTGTGTGTGTGTGTGTGTGTGTGTGCGCGCGCGCACACATGCACACACCTCACCAGAGGTTAAGAGGACTGAAGTATAGGACCTACATCACTGAGTTCATAATCGCCAAGTGCGTAGACAGACAAACCACTGGTAGTTAAAGGTCTTCAAAAAATGCATCCTGAATATGAAACTGGTTGGAGTACTTTTTTTTTAATTCCGTGAATCCATATTCAAAAATTGCACCCAGTATTACTATTAAGGGCAAGTTTTAACAACCAAATTCTCTAATTTAATTGGAGACTTCCAGAGGTGGAAGCCAGCAGAAGAATTGATTTCCTGGGCATTTTCTTCAAAGCTGGGTCCTCATACGCAACTTCCATCTAAAGTTCAAAAGTGATTGCCTGGCCATTGGAAAGTCAGGACCATTGTTTCTTGGACAATTTTTAAAAAGCCAATCGCTTATTACTCTGCAAAACCCACGTCTTGAATAAGGCTTTGTTTCTGTTTCCAGATGTATCCACATCACAGTGGATTGGCTCAAAAATCTACTATTTAATTACTTTTACTTCCCTCGCTATTCCATAGTTGGTATTCTTAAAGCATTTGCTGCTGAATGTGGACAGGTTCAGAAGGGTTAAATAAGGCTGACTCAGAGCAGCAAGCCTAGCCTGCACAATAACTCCTTAAAGTGTCGTGATGTACTGCAATATACTTCATAATCTAATGTCACTCTTTGAAATTTTAAGTATCTTTTCTTAGGTTCTTTTTGGCATCAATATTATCCCATTTCAGGAAATAGCAACTAGCAGAACATTGAAACAGAAATGGTGAACTGGATAAATTTAAGTTCATTAATCCGTTGAAAATAACATATCATCTCCCATTTCCTGAGAAAAGTGATCTCTGTTCAACACTTAATACAGGAGTAATGAAAATCGAAAGAATAGACTCAAGAATGTAATTGCTGAAATAAAATTTATTACTGTACCAGTTTTATTCCATAAACTAATTTTTATAGGTCGTATGTTCAGTATTTATCACTAGGGGCATATGAGAAATCCAATTCTTTAATGAAACTCATCATAGAATTGAAGATAAATGATTGTCTCTGTATATGAGCACCATAACCAGCTGCAGCTGCCACAAAATGAATGAACAATGAAAATTCTCGTTAGATTATCAATTTCAGTCTCTTCCTCCTTCGGTTGATCGCTTGGCCGAGTGTGTTTGGAGCCAAGTGAAAGAACCCATATGTATTGAGTGCTTGGGTGCCTCGCATACATGCTTGTGACTCAGATGCAGGTGCAGAAGTGGTCCAAAATTTAATTATGACACTTGGAGCAGGAAACATGGGGAGGGTGAAGCTAAGATTTCAGCATTATGACATTGGATTGAAACTGAAGGGGGAGAGAAAGAGAGAGAGAGAGAGGTTTTCCAGGCATATAAAGGACTGCCTCTTATTCGTCCAAAATCGAGGTAAATAGATGATCATTGTTCCAAACACTGGGACATGCTTGCCTGTGGAAATGGAGACCAATCATTGATAGTCTCTCTTCTCCCCTCCCTCTCACCTCTTTCCATTCACCATGAATGCACAGTAACAGCAGGGTGTCCCATGCACAAACTGAGACTCCTCTGACAGTACCTTCCAAACCCACAAACTTGACCACTTAGCCACTTATCAGAACAAAGGCATAAGTACAGTACCATTGCAAGTTCCCTTCCAAGCCTGTAACAATCAGAGGTGGTGGTGGCAGTGAACTCTTCAAGATCATGGTACCAGCAAGGCAACATCCCAGAGGATGGTGGCTCCTGCAGAGTTCTTGTCGCAGCAGTGGCCTGACTTGGCAGTGGAGCCAGGGACTCCTGGTTGCAGTTGGCCCAGGTGGCACCTCCTACTATTTGTGGGACAGCGGTTGCAGCATTAGTGGCAGTGTGGTATATCTGGAGCGAGGACTCCTGGCACATTGAGTCAGCAGCGGAGCCAAGGGCACTAGTTGCAGTCATTGTGGGGCAGAGTGGGGAATCCTGGTTATCGGTGAGGTGGCAGAGGCAGCGGAGCTGGTGACTCCTAGTTGCAGGGCGAATGTGGGTTCAGCATGGAACTTGGTGGTGTCGATGGGATAGGCCCAGCAGCAAAGAGACAGTGACACCTATGATGGTGAGTCCAACACAGACGGCAGTGATACGATGGACGAGGAGTGATGGAGTAGGTGTTGTGTTGCTGGTGAGCTCAGCACTCATGGCGGAAATGTTAAAATGAAGATAGATAGATGCTCTTGCAGTTATATCTTTATATTCTGAAAGTATTCAAAATGGTGCCAGATTGTGGAGACAGTTAACGTTTCTCACTCTACGTTATTGTATTATTCACTATAAAATGCACATGACAATAAATCATTCAGATTCAAAGCCACACTCCATCCTGACGGGTTTATTTTGCTGTTCCTTCACTGTTACTATGTCAACATCTTGGAACTGCCTTTGACACAGTACTGAGTGCCCTTACACTCCCAGAACAAAGGAAGCAGCTCGCCATTCACCTTTTCAAAGCTAATCAAGTTTGGGCAATAGATACTGGCCTCGCTAATGATGCCCATTTTGTAAGAACATTTGTTTAAAAAGAAAGTCGTCTCTGTGCACAATCTCAAACAATTCCCTCAGCACTGCATATAAAGGGATGTCTGCAGAGCTTGCATCTTCCTCAATATCCCACAAAATGGTGAACACCAAAGTGGACATATACAAGAACATGAAATAAAAACTGATTGTAAATACTTAACGTCACAATTTCCTGTACAATAAAGAAGATGCCTAACATTCCCTGTATCCTTCAGTGAGTATCATTATGAAGTACGCCAGGATGGTTAGTCAGGAGTTATTAGTTGTCTGCAAATATGGAGATAGTACATGTAGTTCCTGCCTCCAAATCATTAGCACATTCTGAGAATAGCAAGGTTCCAAGTGCTGACCCTTACTTGTTATTGCCTGCTACTGAGAAAATGACTTATTTTTTTCTGTCCATGTCAGTACCTTGCTCCCAATCACACATGCTAAAATGGAGGCTGTTCAGTGCAGGCACACACAACTACCCCATTCTCTGCATTTTTCCTCCTCAAACTGTACCTACATATTTGACTGGGTGGAGGTGGAACACTCGGCATGAAAACAAATCACAGCTATATGATTCCACAGATGCCACTTGAAATGTGCCCCACCAGAGTTGAACATAAAGTAAGACTTAACTCCTTCACTTGACCTCAGTTCTGACCTTTCACTTGCAAAGAGTGCCAAGAGCCTGGTCTGTCTCTGACTAAGCTTCTCAAATAGAAAACAAATGAGGTTTGATAAGTTTATTCTGCTACTTGGCACATTTTATGGTCTTTCTGTAATTTTTTTTTCTAAAATTTTTTGCTTTGACATTTATCATAGCAAGTATCTTATATTTATTTCCAGACATGAATTGTTTTTTTTAAATTCATGTCTAATGTACCAAACAAATCTCTGGCAGCTGCTGCTGGGCTTCTTAGCTGAAGAGGAATGAGAGGCACAAAAAAAATGTCTAGATGCTTTTTGGAGGGTTTTAAATGGAGTTATTATTGCTCCAATGAAAGCATGAAGGATTGGAATTGCTCAGCAAATCTAACAGCATCAGTGCAGAAAGTGATAGGGGTCAATAACTCTTGGTCAGAACTTGTGCAAATTGTGGACTGGAGGTAGACATTCAGGTAGCGTGCTGATCTTGAGTAAAATAGACAATCAAGGATCAGATGCGAACATGTCAACCAGAAGCTCTAGGCTGTAGCTTTCAATGACAGTTGGGGTGGTGAGATTGGCAATGACGACACAGAACAGCACAAGGAAGCCATTATGGAGTTACTGGGCATACACGCACCATACAAATATCTTCCAGAATACATTTCTGATTTTGATCTATGAAGTGCGATGTTGATATTATTCTTTTCTGTGTGGGACTTCTCTCTGGTTCAGTATTGTCAGTGCTTCCTCTGAGTGGATCCCACTTGTAGATATTTTTTAATCAACTGGTTCAGGAAATAATTGTGACACATATCTGAAGCAGGTGGGACTTGAACCCAGACCTGGAGGTGGGAACACTATCACTGCACTACACATGCCCTCCAGATGAATTTTTTAAAAACAACCTGTTCAGATATGGTATGGGACACCACTGCAGCAAATAAGGCTTTAACCCAGGCCTTTTGGCTCAAAGGTATGGACACTACCACTCTACCCGAGGAACCACTAGATGTTAATCCTATCAAGTCAATGTAAGCATGTACAGGATGGCATTGATTGGCCAGTTACTTGAGCAAGTATACAGAGAAACTCCCTATCACACACACGCATGCATGAGCACACACAGGTGCACACACACTCACACATGCATAAGTCTATGGGGTGAATTTGCATTTGCAGAATTGTATTTTCAGATACCTTCTATTTTGTTCAAAAAACATGCAATCTATACACAGTCAATTTTTTTAATAATCAATGTGACATTTTATAATTTCCTACTTGGAAGTAGAACCAGTCTGACTTAAGATTGGAACACATACAGACTCTAACCTCACACCTTTAATACATCACTTGAGCTGAGATGTCACTTTTTTATATAAAACCTTAAGTTATCTCAGGAATGTGACTTGAAAGAAGTTGTGGGATTTACATACTAATGAATCGAAACCTGCAGCCCATTCTAAAAGATGAAAAACTTAACAGCAATCTGGGTTTGTTCAAAATATTATATCTGTGTATGATACTATTTATTTCTCTAGAAGTTCTGTGTCCAATGACACTACTCCACTAGTTACTGAATCAAGGAGCAACACTCCGAAAGCTTGTACTTCCAAATAAACCTATTGGACTATAACCTGGTGTTGTGTGATTTTTAATTCTGTTTCTGCATCCACAGATGTTTTGTGACCTGCTGTCTATATCCAAGCTTTCCTGATTATATATTTCAGGTTTCCACCATCAGCATACATTGTCCTGTTATATGCTCCATGCTGATATTTATAAGTTTGGTTAGTTAAACTGTAAACTTTTTAAACAAATTCTCATCCAAACATTTTGGATGTTGCTGTCTGAATATGCATTGGGCTAAGTTCAGAGAAGTAGGTGCATAATTGAATGGCCATGTTTGGATTAACTCTTGATCAAAGCTGCAGTTGTAAAATTATCATACTGAAACCAGAGCTTTTGATGCATGCTATGAATAAAGCCACAAGATACAAAAGTAATAAGTTTTGCTAAGCTCACAAAACATTTAACATCACTGTGTAACTATGATTCCCAATTGTGGGCAGCTGAAATATTTGAGGAAGATTCAAAGTGAAGTTTGGGAGCCAAATGAATCATCAGGCCTATGGTTACTCAGAATTTTTCCATGTAAAGATGTGGATAACCCTTGGCATCTATTGCATTTCCAAGAGGTTTTTTGTAGGTTATGACCTGCTCCCCAATAGTTTGGAGTGTCTGAGACTCTCCATCTGTTATAGTCTCTCTCAGCTCAAGCCCTATGAAGATGGGAAAACTCATTGGATTTTTTAAGCAACCAGGCAACTGGTTCTGTTTCTTCTCTTGGCAGCTCGTTGTTCACCCAAATCTTGCACAGCTGACTCCACATGAGGACATAGGATTCTTACTTTTCGGATCTCTTATCAAATAGCTTTCATGAAATTCATAGGACTTTTATGGAATTAGCTTGCCAATGGTCTCCTTCCTATCGGAAAGATGTTGTGAAATTTGAAAGGATTCAGAAAAGATTTACAAGGATGTTGCCAGCGTTGGAGGATCTGATCAACAGGGAGAGGCTGAACAGGCTGGGGCTGTTTTCCCTGGAGCATCGGAGGCTAAGGGTGACCTTATAGAGGTTTACAAAATTATGAGGGGCATGGATAGGATAAATAGACAAAGTCTTTTCCCTAGGGTTGGGGAGTCCAGAACTAGAGGGCATAGGTTTAGGGTGAGAGGGAAATATATAAAAGAGACCTAAGGGGCAACCTTTTCACACAGAGGGTGGTACGTGAATGGAATGAGCTGCCAGAGGATGTGGTGGAGGGTGGTAAAATTGTAACATTTAAGAGGCATTTGGATGGGTATATGAATAGGAAGGGTTTGGAGGGATATGAGCTGGGTGCTGGCAGGTGGGACTAGTTTGGGTTGGGATATCTGGTCGGCATGGACAGGTTGGACCGAAGGGTCTGTTTCCATGCTGTACATCTCTATGATTCTATGACGCTATGGTTCTGAAGGGGATATAACAGTATTCTTCAGTCATTATCCCATGTGAAAGAATTCGTAAAGTTCGTTCAGTTAAGTGGGTTATAATTTGAAGAATTTTTAATGCACTATTAGGCTGAACACTGACAGTCTGAAAGTGTGAAAGATAAATGATAGCTTGCAGCCAGAATACTTAACCATTTCCATCCTTGTGAGATCATTATATTTCTTAGTGCACAAGTGATGTAAGAGAGATGGAGTGACTTGGGAATGGCTGCCGTTATCTGCTTCGTGCACATAACCCAAATTGTCTGACAACAGGTAGCTTTCCATTTACTCTCAAAGTTGCATCCCTTCTGTGTCATATTTGTCAAATTGATAACAGTATCTGAAAAGTCTGTAGTTCCTTGTTTACTTGTTTTTATTGACATAATTTCATCACTTCTGCCTACCAGCTCTAGTTTAAGTTCAAACCAGCTTCAGGCTCAGCAGTTGTGTATGTGTAAACATCTGTTCTGTCCATTCCCCACCATCCCCAACAAAACAATAGTCAAACACCCAGGTGCAATCAGCAGGATTTGCAGATTCTACCACACAGCAACATTACAATTAGCTGACTCCATGATTTCTTAGAATTGAGCAGATAGGTTGCAGGTCTCAGAGTTCCAGATCTTTAGAGTTTGAGAATTTTAGACACCTAACCAAGGCTAATTCCAGTGGAATTCTACCTCGTGAAGTGTCAATGTGGTGAAGTTCAACTTTCATACGTGGCAACATACCAACTGCAAATTTCCTTCCAAACCACTCACCATCCCCCCTTTGAAATATATTGCCGTTACCTCAGTGTTGCTTGGTCAAAGTCCTGGAATTCTCTCCCTAACGGCATTGCGGGTTTGCCTCCAGCACATGAACTCCAATGGTTCAAGAGGGCAGCTCAGCACCACCTTCAAAGAACAACCAGGGTCAGGCAATAAATGCTGGTCCAGCCAACCATGGCCATGCTTCACAGAAGAATAAGAATAAACCTGATGGCCTAAGACCTGCTGTAATGTTCCATCAAAGCCAAATGCAAGCTGGAGGAAAAGCACTTTACAGCCTTTTGGACTCAACATTGAGTTTGACAACTTCAGAGCATAAATACCATCTTCCAATTTGTTTGCACCCCTTCAGTTCTAAAGAAAATCCATGCATGGGGAGCGATGGCCTAGTGGTATATTTGCTAAGCTAGTAATCTGGAAACCCAGATAATGTCTTGGGGACCTGGATTTGAATCACACCAGGGTAGATGGTAGAATTTGAATTCAATGTAAGTCTGGAATGAAGAATCTAATGATGACTGCGAAACCACTATCAATTGTCAGGAAAGAAACCCATCTGGTTCATGAATGTATATTAGAGAATGAAATTGTCATCCTTACCTGGTTTGGTGTACATGTGACCTCAAACCCACAGCAACATGGTTGACTCTCAACTGTCCTCTGGGCAGTCAGGGAGAGGTAATGAATTCTGGCCGAGCCAGTGATGGCAACATCATGTAAATTGATTTAAAGGAATATAATAATAATATTGAACTTGAAACCTTAATTTTCTATGGAAGATCGTTAATTTATCTTCCATACTCATTGAGTGTTTTTCAGCACTAATTTCATATCTCAAGCATCCAGGGTAATTTGCTTTCATTTGAGTGATTAAAGGGATTGCTAGAAGTCAGTGGGGTAAAAAACCCCGTTTTTGAGATTTGCTCTCATGTGAAATCGGAAAGAACACACAAGCTTCTCTGTTACTCTCTCACTTCCATTACCCACCAACTCCAATGGACTGACCCAAAACACATTGCAGACATGGCAACCAACCCAAACTGGAGCTCTTAAATGATTCTGAAAGCTCCACAGGTAATTGCAGCTCTCTGCAAATATTACCATTAGGCCTGATCCCCATTTTCTTTTGAGTCTTGTGCCAAAACATGAGTCTGAACCACCTTCTACCTTAAATTTATTAAATTTACCTTAAAGCAATTTTTCAACATTTATTATATTTTTGACACAGTAGTCGGCAGAAAATGACTATTAATGTTCCTAAATTAACCTGTCTACTTTATGAGGCATTGTGCTTTCTACATGACTTCTATCTCTGTAAAAGTTTTTAAAGAACTTCATCTATCCTATACTTCGTTGTCAGCAATGGAAGGGTTGGTCACAGTCAGTTCTATTTGAAGTATACCTTATGATGTTGATAACAAAATTGGATGGAAGATCAACATTCAGAAAATATCACACACAGACCTACACACACATGTACAAATAGAAAATGAGATGGCTTTCTCTACAGTGATATCTTTCTGCTTGTGATTTATTAATGGTAAAGGAAAATTCTCTGCATATATTTCCTCAGAAAAAAACCTTGTTTTGCCATTCTGAATTGGATTTTTACAGACATACCAGTAATGTACCAATTAATGAGGTAAACATTGATTCTCATTTCATGAATCACTGAGTTCTGTCATGTTCCAGCTGGTCAAAGAAGTGAGATACTGAACTGTATACACTCAGGAGATCCCATTATTTGTTCATTGAGTTAGCTGATCTCTGTGAGGGCAGGGTTGCCACCATTGATGTGCACCTGGATAGATGAACAGGTAGTCATAAGGGATTCATTGTAATTATCAGAGTCTACTGAGAATATGCCTGTGTGGATGTCAGATTTGAACTGGATGGGAATAATCTGTTCTCTTCCAATAGCTGAATAACCTCCAGAGTATGTACTACTTCACCAGAAGAAGTGCCATGGTAGGCAATCAAAGCTCCAGTGTATAGGCATAATCTTTCCAGTTGCTTGTGATTTCTCTCTCTATCTCACACTTACATTTCTGTTCTTAATCTGCTGCAGTATTCCAGGGAAACCCAATGTAGGTGAAAGAACAGCACACCATTTTCAACATTGGCACTTTATAGTCTTTTAGGTTCTGTATTGGTTTCAATAATTTCAGACCACGAACCCTGCTCTCAAAGTTGTTTCCTTCAGTGGCTGCCTTGACTGGTTTTGCTTTCAGCAGAGCTGACCTATAGCCTGTTATAGCTGTGGATCAGTGGTGCTGGAAGAGCACAGCAGTTCAGGCAGCATCCAAAGTGCAGCGAAATCGACGTTTTGGACAAAAGCCCTTCATCAGGAATAATCTACTTCTCCTCTGCAATGATGAGCACTTCCAAAGGGAGAGTCAATAACACTTTGCCTTCTACATGTTAACAAAAAGCTGGGTAAACACAATGACTCATCATTACTCACATTATATTAAAGAATCAGACTTCCCCTGACTCCAGCCCATACCACTTTCATTCGATTTGCTATTCTGTCTACACTAGTCAGACCCTTCAGAAAATGTGTTAGTGTAGTAAAACTTATTAAACGAGCAACGACAAAGGGACTGAGGGTGATATTTTAGAATTTACATGGGCTTAGCCCAATTTCTTTCATGATTATGTTTGTAACAATGCTGTGGCTCCATTTAATTTCTCTAATAGTGTATTTATGAGCCTGTCATCCAGCAAAATTACTAATTGGCTTATCCTTTGAATAGATGTGGGCATTGCAGCAGGACAGCATTTATTATCTGTCCCTAATTGTCCTTGAATTGTGCTTTACTGAGCTATTTTAGGGCCAGTTGAAAGTCAACCATACTGTTGTGATTTGGAGTCACATGTAGGCCAGACTAGGAAAGACAACAGATTTCCTTCCTGAAAGGACACCTTGAAATAACTCCACAGAGACTGGTATCCCATCATCCTTTATTTAAATGTGCATAGTACATGATACTGACCCAGCTAGCACAGAGCTAGCTCCTGGAGTGAGCAGAATCCCTGACACTCCTGTTTATGTCAGTCAATGTTCCCTGCTTGGGACTAATCTATGAGATCCACCTGGCTGACCTCGTTCAGTTACTATGTATACATGAAACAAATGGCTTTTAGGACCATCAACATTGGTTTCCTGGTCACCATTTGAGGTGAAGTTTTGTTCCCACATTTTATTAACTGAATTAAATTCAGTCTTTTCCATGATTGCATAATATGTGTTGCAACAAGTTATCTAAAGCAAGGTTTTTAAAATCCTTTTTCGGGAGTGGTTCGAGGAAAATGCTCATATTTCTATTCACTTTACAGGTAGTGGAGCACAGTTTCTATGGTGATTTGACATAATGATGAAGTGTTCAGGGAACTGCATCATTATCGTTTGCATTAATTTTTATACACCTTTATATATAAAACATCCCCAGGAATAATATTTTAATGTCCTTGTTATTAATTGCCTGAACATGACACACAGCTAGAATAAACTTTCCAGCATCACATTCTGCTCATGAATGGCTATTAATGATGTGCAGCTAAAAATGTCAGGAAATATCTGCAACAAGAACACCATAGCAACAGCAGTAAGTACTGCTTACTTTATCCAACCAAGACTTATAGAGATTTTTGATCAGCACAGAGTCCCAGTTATTGTCAAACTATTTGACTAATTCAACTGTTCCTTATCCCTTCTGTGTCTCAGCTGCCTTGCAAAGATGCACACATAATTTTCAATATTTCTAGCTGAATAATTATTTGTATGTTTATCTAGTTCATGTACAAGAACATAAGACCATAAGATACAGGAGCACAATCAGGCTATTTAGTTCATTGAGTCTGCCTCACCATTCGAACTCCATCTATTGTATGAATCATTCTGTGCAGGGGGTGTCCTACTTTCTCACTGAATGTTTTGTGATATTGAGCAGATGACAATACAGCTTTAAATTGGACAGTTTGCAAAATATGTATAAATTATAAAATCCAAAACTCATAATTAGATTCTAAGCAAAATACCTTACATGATGCACATATTTTCTCTGTTCTCAAGAAATATTTTAATTCATTATTCTCTGGAAACATTATTTGTTAGAAGCTATTTAAAACTCAACAGATTCCATCTTAATCTTTCGAGATGAAAGCCTAACATCCTTACCAGTTTTAGCTGAGAAGTGACTCCAGTCATAGACAATATATTTCACTGTTAGCTGCCCTCTAATGTGGCCCAGCAACTGTTAATGTAGGACAATAAAGATTACTAGCCTTGCCAGTAGCTCATCCCAAGACTGTATCTGTAAACATTGCCAAATTTATGTTCTTCATGCTTTTCTGTTTGCTTAGATTAGGTTCCCTACATTATGGAAACAGGCCCTCCAACCCAACAAGTCCACACCAACCCTCCAAAGAGTAACCCATCCAGACCCATTCCCCTACCCTATATTTACTCCTGACTAACTCACCCCACTCTATAGGCAATTTAGCATGGCCAATTCACCTAACCTGCATATCTTTGGATTGTGGAAGGAAACCCATGCAGACACAGGGAGAATGTGCTAACTCCACACAGTCACTTGAGATAGGGAACTGAACCCAGATTCCCTGGCGCGATATGGCAGCAGTGCTTAACACTGAGCCACTGTGCTGCCCTAAAGAGGTCTAAGTTTGTAGAGCCTATTCTGCTCTAAGTAGATGAAGAAGAGTTCATTGAGTCTTTGATGCTTTGACTAAAATGTGGGCTGTGATTCGTAACAGCAGGGCCACTCATTATCACAACGTCACTTTGTTTTACCAATGCATTAAGTTACAGGCAGAGTTAATGCTTATTTTTATCTACCTGGCAAAAATGTACACGAGTTATATGCATCTTAACATTGAAATGAATTATGTTCATTGTTACAAACATTTTGATCTATTTTCTATTATTTATTTCAGCTGATGGATGTACCGATTGGTCTGTGGACTACAAGAAATATCAAGTTCTTCTGGGGGAACCAGTGCGAGTGAAATGTGCATTATTTTATGGATACATCAGGGCCAACTACACCATAGCTCAAAGTTCAGGACTTAGCTTGATGTGGTATAAAAGTAGTGGTCATGGGGACTTTGAAGAACCAATACCATTTGATGGAATTAGAATGAGCAAGGAAGAAGACTCCATTTGGTTTCGTCCCACAGAATTGCAAGATGGTGGACTATTTTCTTGTGTATTGAGGTAAGATAATTCTTCACTGAATTAATTCTAAGCAATCAAGATCATGTTGCAGCAATTAAGAATTTGGTATTTAAGAGGACAACTGCATGTGATAATGTTACTGGTAACCCAGAAAGTCAGATGAATGCTCTAGTGACATGAGTTCACATTCTACCGTGGCAAGCAGTGGAGTTTAAGTAGTTGAGTGGCCTGGTCGTTTAATACCCTGAATTAAGACTGAAGACTTTGCAGAGGTCTAAGTTCAAATCCCACTGCTGTCTGAATTTGAATTGGTTTACTTTCTGGATGTTTGCTGCTTTGTGGCTGGTGATAATCATGATATGGAAAGGAAATTGGATGGACATTTGAAAAAAAAACTTGCAGGTCTATAGTGGTAGTCTGTAATAGTGGGAGTGGCTAGCAGGGAATTAAATTGCTGAATGGCATCTGTGCTGGAAATGAGTCTATTGTTTTCCTATGTGTTAGTGTTCTGAACATATTAATCTCCCAAAATAAGATGTCAGAACCTACTTGAAAGTACAGAATATATTAGGAGCAGATAAGGTGCTTGCGTCCTGCAGTCTTCTAAAGAAAAGTGTCAATTGCTAAATGATACAAAGTGAAATTCCACCTTGTCATTTTTTATCATCTGAACAGTGCATAAAAAGAATTGAAATGTGGACTAATTATAGCATTAATTGTTTTACAGTCCAATAACTTTCTAACAAATGTCTTTTCAAATTTTGATAATCTTTATTTATTAGAAAACACCTCTGGCTGTAGCTCACTTCATGAAATGTCACTTGAGTATTTCATGGGCAAGAAGCATTGTGTGCATGTGACGAAAAATAAGTCAGTTAAATTGCTTGTCAAAGGATTGGTTATTCCAAACTACACGGCAGCAATTTTACCTCAGTTAATTTTTCGTCTGACGTCTATAATAGTTCATTTTTTATATTTATAACTTGTTACCATAGCAATGAAATTCAAAGCTCAAATATTCATTGAGCAATTACTCTGTTTTGTGGTGGTCATTTGTTAATAGTGAATGGATGGCCTGTTGGGCAATATCATTGCTACCATACAATTAACAATAAATATTCTCTGACACATAGGCCTTTCAATATACTACATGAGTGTGTGGCTGAAAAAATATCCTATTGATATTACATTCCGATGGACTGGTACTATAAAGTTATTTTACTGGACTCAGACAAGTAATTGACATTAAACTATTTCTATCATGGCAAGGCAAGCACAGGTGAAAAATCAATGAGCAAACATGTTTATCTATCTCTGAAAGGTCTATCAGCCTTTGATAGCATGATGGACAGCAGGTTGACAAGACAAAAATTGATTGCCCAATGGTAGCATAATATTATCATTGTTCGCAGATGAAAAATCAGGTTACCAAAAATAGGCCCAATATTCTTCATTACCAAAAGCAAAATGGAAGTGTTGATTTTTTTAAAAATGTGATATTGTCAACCTATCCACAGAATAACATTGAAATAAGGTAAAATTATGAAGTAAATGTAATTATAAAATAGGCTGGCTTTGAAAAAATGCTCAAGTATCTTTCGAAGGAAACATATTTATTGGCCACAAAATTTAGTTTCCTTTAATCCCAAACTTCTTTCTGACATTTTTGCCAGATGACATTCATACTCTGCATGAACCAGCCTGATGTGAGCCATCCCAGAAGTGGCTTCGGTGAGAACATCAGCTTAAGCAAGGAATGTCATCCAGCAGGATGCAGAGTAGGAAATTGTAGCTTAAATCAGCATCTATCACTGATTTGTTGCCAACATTTTGGAGCTCACTGCTTGAGTTAATGCTATTACTTCAACACACTTAGATGAATACATATTCAGCAGCAAGAAGGACCCTACTGTAACTTCACCAGCACTATTTTTAAAAAAGCATCAATTACTTATCAAGTAGTTGCTGCTAGATTTCTGATGTTTCTTGTTGCTACTGTGGAAATGATTGGTTGTTTCTAGAAATCTTGGCGGTGCAGGTGAAGCTGGAGGTTGTTTTTATTTGTTCATGGGATTTGGCATACATACCCTGCTGGGCTGCTAATTACTGATCATCCGTAGTTGCCCTTGAAAAAGTGATGATTAACTGCTGCCTTGAACTACTTCATCTGTGTGACACACAATGCCATTAGTGAGCACATTCCAGATGACATTCCAGGCCTCAGTTAAGACTTCAGGTGATTGACTGATAAATATCCTTTCATCAGCAGAGTCAGCTAACATACTAACCTTTACCAAAGCTACTGAATGTAATCTTTTAAAACAAAGTAAGAAAATAATGCTTACTAGTTCTATTATTATGTTGCTTCAAAACTCGGCCTATACCTCACTCTGGATGTGATCTCTCCTTCCTGATGTGTGAAGCTTACCCAACAGAAGTCAATGAAAAGTGATATATTTCCAAGTCAGCATGGTGTGTAGTTTAGAGGACAAATTGCAGTTGGTTGTGTCCCAAGTTTCTGCACCCCTTGTTCTTCTAGATGCAAGTGATTTTGGGTTTGGAAAATCCCAACTAAGGATCACTGGGGAATGTCTGCAGTGCATTTTGTAGATGGTACATTCTGCTGTCACTGAGTGTTGGGAGTGGATGCTTGTCGATGTGGTGTCAATCAAGCAGGCTGCTTTATCTTGGATGGTGTCAAGCTTCTTGAGTGTTGTTAGAACTGTACCCATCCGGGCAAGTGAGGAGCATACCATCACACCTCTGACTTGTGCCTTGTGGACAGACTCTGTAGAATCAAAAGATGAGTTACTCATTTCAAGATTCCTAGTCTCTGACCTATCTTGTAGCCACAGTGCTTATATGCCTGGCTCAGTTCCATTTCTGGCCAATGTCCAATTTTGCCCTGATTTGAAGGATTCTGGACAAATCCCCTACTTGCAGACAAGGGATGCGGTATTCTGTGCTCTTTTTGGTAGAAAGCAGAAAAAGGAGAATGAGCAGAGATGACACAAAGGAGAATGAACTATTCATGGTTGTCCTGCTAAAGGAGGCCATACATGCTCAGGATTTTCATAAACAATTCTGCTATTGAATCAGTATGTCAGAAAAACTGTGCTTCAGTTTAGGATCTCTTCAGTGAGATCTGTTACCTGCTGTGACCGCTACTGTCATTTCAGAACATGGGGAGGATGATGTTCTCCGTCTCTATGGTATGTACTTTTGATTTAAACCTTGATGTTATGATCTCCTTCATTTTTGCAGCATCTCCCACAACGTTTCACTCACCCTTTCCAGTATGAGTGCCATACTTGATGAGGAAGATGCAGGTTTCCATGTAATGCAGGTTGCTATTGACAACCTGCACATTTTCTTGGGGGCAACACATGCCAACTCTGAAATGTAACATCCAGCTGATGTGCACCATAAAGCTCCATACCTGGCATTAGTCACGGTGCCTTTATTCTGTGTCAGGTTGCCATGTCATTGCATTTGTGTCACCCTTTGACAATATTGCCCAAGATATTCCTGAGTGTGCAACCCTCATGTTAGCAACATGCATCTAATGAAAGCTAAACAGAAAATATATTCGAGCAGACTATTTAATTGAAGTTGCCTTGACTGCTCATATCACAAACTGTCATGGTCTGTTGCCCATTGGATACCTCTCTGTCCTGGGAAACAGCCCTGAGCTCCTGCTGGATGTTGAGTCCCTGAGGAGAAGCTAAGTAGGAGGAAGTCAACATTCTTTATTTGTGGTTGACTCACCTGACTGCGAAATCTGTAAACCAATTCCCAAGTTTTCAGTCAACAATGTTCACACATCTTCCTTTCCCATCAAAGCTAACCAGGAATTCAGGATTCAAATAGTGACAGATAGTGGAATTTGAATTCAACAAAAAATATTTGAAATTAAATAACTGGAATGAAATAATTCGCTGATGACCATGAAACCGTTGCAGGGAAAACCTTCAAGAAAGGAAATCTTCCATTATCACCTCGCCTGGCCGAAGTGTGACTCCAGACTCTCAGCAATATGGTTGACACTTAACTAACCTCTAAAATGGCTAAGCAAGCCATTCAATAGTATCAATTGTAACGATGTTTCAACAAAGAAATGTAACCAGATGGATCATCTGGCATCAACCTGGGCACTGGAAAAGATAATGGCAGAAACAGCCCCGTCGACCTTGCAAAGTCTCCTTGCTAACATAAGGGAGCTAGTGACAAATTTGAGACATCTGTCTCACAGACTGGTGAAGCAACAAACTGACTCATGGAATCATAATTTACAGACATTATCCCAGACACCACCACCATCATCCCTGGATATGTCCTGTCATTTGTCAGGATGGACCTAACAGAGAAAGTGTACAGTCAGGAGAGAGTTGCTCTGGGAGTTCTCAACATTGACTCTGGATCCCATGAAGTCTCACAGCATCAGTTTAAACATGGACAAGGAAAACTCTTGCTGATTACCATGTACTGTTCTCCCTCAGCTGATGAATCAGTGCTTCTCTACATTGAAAACACTTGGAGGAAGCACTGAGAGTGGCACAGGCACAAAATGTACTCTGGGTGGGGGATTTCAATGTCCAACAGCAAAAGTGGCTCAGCAGCAGCACTACTGATTGAATTGGTTAGGTCCTAAAGGACATAGCCGTTTGACTGGGTCTGCAGCATGTAGGGAGGGAACCAACAAGAGAGAAAAAGATACTTGACACCCTGATCAATCTGTCAGCTGCAGATGCAAGTGTCCATGACAATATCGGTAAGAGCAACCACTGCACAATCCTCATGGAGATAAAGTCCTACTGTCACTTTGCCTTCCATCGTTTTGTATGGCACTACTACCATTCTAAATGGGACAGACTTCAAACAGAAACTCAAGACTAGGCATATATGAGGCACAGAGTGCTATCAACAGCAGCAGAATTATACTCCAGCATAATCTGCAACCTCACAGCTCAGTGTATTTCCCCCGCCCCCCCGCATCCAACCATTGCCATCAAGCCAGGGGATCATCCCTGTTCAATGGAGAGTGCAGGAGGGTATGCCAGGAGCAGCTCCAAGCATACCTGAAGATGACAAACAATATAAGTAGCAAGTAATTGTCAGAGCTAAATGATTGTACACAGATCTCTGAAAGTTGCCACCCAGGTAAATAGTGCTGTGAAGAAGGCATATGGCGTACTGGCTTTTATTGGTAGAGGAATTGATTTCCGGAGTCCTGAGGTCATGTTGCAGTTGTATAAGACTCTGGTGCGGCCGCATCTGGAGTATTGTGTGCAGTTTTGGTCGCCATACTATAGGAAGGATGTGGAGGCACTAGAACGGGTGCAGAGGACGTTTACCAGGATGTTGCCTGGTTGGTAGGAAGATTGTATGATGAAAGGCTGAGGCACTTGGGGCTGTTTTCATTGGAGAAAAGAAGGTTTAGGGGTGACTTGATAGAGGTGTACAAGATGATTAGCGGTTTAGATAGGGTTGACCATGAGAACCTTTTTCCATGTATGGAGTCAGATATTACGAGGGGAATTAAGGGGTGGTAGGTATAGGACAGATATTAGGGGTAGATTCTTTACTCAGTGAGTCGTGAGTTCATGGAATGCCCTGCCAGTAACAATGGTGGACTCTCCTTCTTTATGGGCATTTAAAAGGGCATTGGATAGGCGTATGGAGGATAGTGGGCTAGTGTAGGTTAGGTGGGCTTGGATATGCGCAACATCGAGGGCCGAAGGGCCTGTACTGTGCTGTATTTTTCTATGTTCTATGTTCTATGATTGTATAAACAATGGATCAGATCTAACCTCTCTAGTCCTGCCACATCCACTGTGAATGGTGGTGAACAATTAACCACTCACTGGAGAGGAGGCTCCACAAATATCCCCTTCCTCAATGATGGAAAAGTCCAACACAACAATACATAAAATAAGGCTGATACACTCACAGCAATCTTCAACCAGAAGTGCTGAGTGGGTGATCCATCTCAGTCTCCTCCTGTGGTCGCCAGCATTACCGATTCCAATCTTCAGCCAATTTGATTCAGCCCACATGAAATAAATAGTTGGAGGCACTGGATACTGCAAAGGCTATGGGCCCCAACAATATTCCAGCAGTAGCACTGAAGATTTGTGCTACAGAACTTTCTGTTCCCTGAGTCAAGCTGTTCTAGTACAGTGAGTAGTTCAGGATGTAGGTTCTGGATGTAGGTTTGCTCACTGAGCTGGAAGTTCATTTTCAGACATTTCATCACGATACTAGGTAACATCATCAGTGAGCCTCCGGATGAAGCAATGGTGGCATGGCCCATTTTCAATTTGTGTTTAGGTTTCCTTTACTCTCTATTCACTGATGCAACAGACCATGAATGGACATACACAGTACAAAAAGACATAGACATTAAACAGCAACAAACACAGAAAATGAAATAACTAGGCCTGCAGAGAAAAAAAAACTTGACAAACTTACACAAAATAACACAGACAACACAGAAGGATGCATAAAAAAAAACTTATCTGACCGACACTAAAAAAAAAATGCCTTAGTAAGAGGATTAAATTACAACTTCCAGAATGTGGGCAAGGAAGATTTTTATTAGCAGCATTAGAAATAACGCTGAAAGACAACCAACTCACAGGAGAAACCCAGCAAACCATCAGACAGACAGTCGCACCAACATTAAGCAGGAAAAAGGAAGGAAACACACTCAACACGCAAAAAAGTAAAACACGAGAAAAACTTAAAAAAGATAATAATGTTGTTATCCTACCTGCAAAGGATGCTTGACAATCATTTTAAATCAAAGAGACTGTATTGAGAAAGTGAACATACTACTTGCAAATACCAACAGTTACCAACAAGTGGTGATAGACCCAACCCCATAATTAGAGAACCGAAACACAGCCCTACTCAAAAAACCTCAGAAATCTGGAGAAATAAATGAGACTTCCAAATAATGAAACCAGACAGATCCAACACACCATGCCTCTTCATATAACCAAAAATTCACTAAACCAGGAGCCCACCCCCAAGACCCATAGTCTCACTACCTGGAACATCAACTTACATATTGGCCAAGGAGCTACACCAAAGACTAAAACATTTAGTAGAAGGCTCATGCCACTTCACCCACTCCACCCAAGAATTCCAGAAGACCATCAAAGACACCAAGATGGAAGATGATGAAATAATGGTCTCCTTTGACGTAACAGCCCTGTTCACATCAACCTGGCCAAGGAAACACTGACTGCACTATTAGAAGAACTAAAGACACATACAACAAACACCACCAACTTCATCAGCAATTACAATAGCATCAATCTAGTGGACTTATGCCTTACACTCACTTCACCTTCAACAACAAAACTTACAGACAAACCAATAGAACACCCATCGGATCTCCAATATGAGGGATTTTAGCAGAGGCAGTAATGCAATGACTCAAACAAACAGCTTTGCCACCCATCCAACCCAAACTTTGGGTCTGCTACATGGGCGATTCCTTTGTCATCACTAAACAAAACAAATTAGAAGAAACCTTCAACACCATCAATGATGCCCTTACTGGCATAAAATTCAATAAAGAAAATGAAAACAACAACAAACTGACTTTCCTAGATGTCGCAGTAGAGCAAATAGCGTCTATAGGAAAACAACACATACGGACCAAATATTGAACTACAGAAGCAATCATCCCAACACCCACAGATGAAGCTGTGCCAGAACATTATTTCAACAAGCCAACATACACTGCAGCGGAACTATGCAGAGGAACTATGCAGAGCAGAGGAAAATCATCTATATGGTGTATCGAAAACGAATGGGTACCTAATGAACGCAGACCACAGATTTCTCAGCAACAAACCCAAACAAGCAGACAAACACATCCAGAAACCCTGGCCATTCTCCTCTACATCAAAGACGTCTCAGAAATGACTGCCAGACTACTCAGACCTCTTGGCATCATGGTAACCTACAAACTGACCAACACACTAAAACAGCAGCTAATGATTTGAAAGACCCTAGACAGACAACTAGCAAAACTAATATCATTTACAAAATACTGTGCAAGCACTGTAACAAACACTACATTGGACAAACAGGCAGAAAACTAGCCACCAGGATACATGAACATCAACCAGCCACAAAAAGACATGACACACTCTCACTAGTATCCTTACTTATGATGATGAAGGACACCACTTTGACTGGGACAACACATCCATCCTAGGACAAGCCAAACAGAAACACATATGAGAATTCATAGAAGCATGGCATTCCAGTTGGAACTCTATCAACAAATATATTGACCTGGATTCCATTTACCACCCCCTAGGAAAAGAACAGGAATTGATATCACAGAAAATGATGTCACCACAGGAAATGATATCTCCATCCCAAAGAAACCTAAACACAGAAATAGAAAGTAAGCCATACCCACCAGTGGTTCATTGATAATGTTACCTAGTGACAAAATATCTGAAAACAAACCTTCCAGCTCAGTATTCTAGTACAGTCACAGCAGGGGCATCTACCTGACAATGTGGAAAATTGTCCAGGTATGTCCTGTACATAGAAAGCAGGAGAAATCCAACCCATCCAATTACCACCCCACCAGGCTACTCTTGATCACTAGTAAAGTGATGGAAGATGTCATTAACAGGGCTATCAAGCATCACCAACTCAGCAATGACCTGCTCAATGACATCCAGTTTGGGTTTCACCAGGGCCACTCAGCTCCTGACCTTGTTACAGACTTGTTTTAAACATGGACAAAAGAGTGGCATTCCAGAAGTGAGGTGCAAGTGATAACAGTTGAGATCAAGGCTGCTTTTGACCAAGTGTCACATCAGTGAATCCTAGCAAAGCTGGCATCAGTGAATATCCATGGCAAACTCTCCATTGGTTGGAGTCATATCTGGCACATAAGAAGATGGTTATGGTTGTTAAGGTTCTGCCATTTCAGCTTCAGGATATCTCTGCATGAGTTCCTCAGAGTAGTGTCCTCAGCCCAATGATCTTCAGCTGCTTCATCAACAACCTTCCCTCCATCATAAGGTCAGAAGTGGGGATTTTCACTGATGATTGCACAATGTTCAGCACCATCCACAATTCCTCAGATACTGAAAGCAGTCCATGTTCAAATGCATTGGAGCCACTCCAAATCCATCAGGACAGTGTCTCGGCATTCCTAATTGAGTGCTGGAGTGAAGTGTTGCTATATTACTGTGAGATTCTGCAAGCCCTCTGAAATGTTATCCCTGCGCAACCTTTGAGTGCTGGTACCTGTAGTCATGACGGTAACAACTGAACTTGAGGTTTTGATTCACGCTTTCTGCAGACATTATAAACCTTTCACTGCGCTCATTTGAGTACACATGACCAGAAAGAATATTCTGTTTTAATGACTGCCTAGTCAAGTGCAGTTCCTTACTTTGTGGCAGGTGAAAGGCATTGGTAGAGTTGTGGTGAGCTGAAGGGAAGAAACCAAAATGTGCATAATTACTTTGACAAGTGGTTTCAACGTGAAAGAGAATGTTTGATGAGGTAGAATCAGGATGAGAGAATTTGATCTCACCGTGAAGATGCCAACACCTTTGGTGTCAGAACAGCTGCTGGCCACATGGTCAAGCTCTAAAAATGTGGTTTCTTGTTTCTTCCATTGAGGTAGGGCGCACAGCTGACCTGCTTCCTGCTTCCAGGTCTGTCCCATTTGACCAACAAGACAGAAATGTCTGAATGATGCAATTTGTTTGAGTGACGGGTTTGTTGTGATTGAAGAGTTGGTAGTTCTTATTCGCTGTGAGATTTGGAACTGAGGCTTGTAGGCCTGTGCAAATCATACCTGGCTGATTTACTAAAGATTTTCAAGGAAATGTCAACCAGTGTGAACAAAGGGGAACCAGGAGGTGTACTGCATCTGGACTTCCAGAAGATATTCAGCAAGATATTTAATGAAAGATTAAATCATAAGATAAGAGCCCTCAGTGTGTTGGAGGTAGAATATTAGCACGGATAGAAAAATGGCTCATGGTCAGGAAACAGTGAGTGCAGGATGAGATTCTTTTACAGTTTGGTGACCTGTGACCAGTGGGCTTCCACTTGGATCAGCAGTGGGACTACAATAGATTACAATACATATTAATGACCTGGAGGAAGGAAGTGTTTGTACTGTAGTCAAATTTATAGATGACATAAAAGTAGGTGGTAAAGCAGGTTGTGAGAAGGCGACAAGTAGTTTACCACTATCACCTGATGAAGGAGCGGCACTCCGAAAGCTAGTGTGCTTTCAGTTAAACCTGTTGGACTATAACCTGATGTTGTGTGTTTTTTTAACTTTGTACACCCCAGTCCAACACTGGCATCTCCAAATCAGGTTTACAGAGAGATATTGATAGATTAAGCAAGTGGGCAAAAAAGTTGGCAAATGAAGTACAATATAGGAAAATGTGAAGCCATTTATTTTGGAAGGGGAAAAGAAAGAGCAGAATATTATTTACATTGAAAGAAACTACAGAAATTTGCAACACAATAGGTTGGGGGAGAGGGAGGCTAGATGTGCATGAAACAAGAAAGAAGGCTAATGGAATGCTGGCCTTTATTTCAAAGTGGTTGGAGTTTAAGAGTATGGAAGTCTTACTGCAACTGTACAAGGTGCTGGTGAGACTGCATCTGCAACACTGTGAGCAGATTCGGTCTTGTTATTTAAGGAACTATATCATTTCATTGAAATCAATTCAGAGAAGGTTAACAAGGATCATCCCTGATATGGAGGAGTTGAATTATGAGCAAAGACTAATCAACTTAAGACTCTATTCACTGGAGTTTAGAAGACTGAGAGGTGATTGCATTGAACCAAATAGGATTCTAAACAGGTTTGACAGGATAAACACATGGGAGAGTTTGAAAAGAGGAGGTATTTCTTCTGTCAAGAGGGTGGAGAATATTTGGGAACTCCTTGCCACAGAGAGCTGTGGGGACAGAGTCCTTGTGTATGTCTAAGGCTGGGATAGATATATTCTTGACCAGTAGGAGAATCAAGCATTCAGGGGAAATGGTAAGAATATCAAGTCAGCCATGATTCCTATAGAATGGTGGGGCAGGCTTGAGGGGTCGAATGACCTACTCCTTTTGCTATTTCTTTTGTGTCTTATTGTATTAATAAACAAAAGAACAATTAAAAAGGAAAATTGTATGTTGGTCTTAGTGCAAGACAATTTGATTGTAGGAGTAAAGATGTCTCAGAGCAAATATATAGAACTTTACTAAAAACACACTTGAAGTATTCTGTCTAAAGAAAGATGTACTAGTTGGAGAAGAAATACAATGAAGGTTCACCAAGTTACTTCCTATGATGGATTAATTGACCTGTGAGGAAAGATTAAATAAACTGGATTGTTCTTTTCTGGAGTTCAGAAGGTAATCTCCACGAAATGCATCAAGTTCTGTGCGGAATCAACAGGGTAGATGCAGGAAAGATATTTCTTCTGGCTGGACATCTCGGATAAGGGACCATTGTGTCGGATTAACGACACAACATTTCAGACTCTGCTCCTGTGTGTTCAAAACAGAGATTGAGAGATTTCTACATACTAAAAACACCAAAAGATAGTGTCAGAAAATTGAAAGAGGTAGAAGATTGACCATGAGTGGATTTAGGTGTTGACTGGAATATTTATATTCCCATTTGTGATGTTCTTAGTGTATAAGAATGAAGCTAACCTATCAGTACAAAGTATGATCTTTGATTATTTGGAGGGAAACAATGGAGATGTGGTACATTTACTAGTGTGTGATTTTAATGGTGTAATGGGGGGATGTGACATCTGAAGATAACGGTTAAGCATGGTTAAGCAATCTAAAATCGACATCTACATTCAAGAAAGAATTGTAAGCCTAATTTTATCTGTATATGAAAGTTGAATGGCCTTATGTACTTCATCCTGGCCATGTTTATTTTCTTCAGATGCAGCAAGTATTATTTAGGATAAGCATTTTTCTTAATTAATAATCTTTATTGGATTCATTGTACTTTTGAATATTATTCCATTTTAGCTGACATAAACAATATCTGCTTAACATTCAAGAAGCGCGTGTTTGATGTAAGTTATTTGTTTGCACGGATGGCTTTTTATTTCTTTGTACAAAGGATGCCATTTTGGTTAAAGGGTGAGCATAAAATAGATACAATATTGTCTAATATTGTAGCGGTATTGTGGCTCACAAGGGGGCGCACATTGGCTCAGTGGTAAGCACTGCTGCCTAACAGCTCCAGGCACCCAGGTTTGGATCCAGTCATGGGGGACTGTTTATGTGGAGTTTTCCCATTCTCTTCATGTCTGCATAGGCTTCCTCCCACAGTCCAAAGATGTGTAGGTTATGTGGATTGGCCATTAGAAATGTGGGGTTACAGGGGTAGGGTGGGTCTGGGTGAGATGCTCTTCAGCAGGTCGGTCTGGACTCCTAGAACATAATTTTGATGGGCCAAATGGCCTCCTTCCACACTGTAGGGGTCCTACAATTCATGTAGAAATAATAATTAAGACAAATTTATTGCTGGTGTATTAGAAGTCATTTCCTAAGATTTGCGGGGTTGGATTTCCACTTCAGTGCTTGACACTGTTATGATGTCATTTGCTATGTCCCCAACTTTGTAAAGTTATTGCATTCCCATAGTATTTTTGTCTCAGTGAGATTAGGTTGAATATGTCATGTAATCCTATATATGGTTCTTTGACCCCCAGCCCTTATCTCTGACCCATTCCTCACAGCTATTAATATTCTCATCATGTTGCATCCAACTTTCTTCGTTTTTCATTATCCTTCCAATAATCTCATGACACCTCTATCCCAAATGCGCATTCCAAACGTCCTCTGTTAAACATATGCCTTTTCCACCACCATAATCTTTCCATATTCCCTCCAATACCCATACCCCCCTTCCATGGCCAATGCATCTTCCATCCTCATACTCCTTACATACACTGAAACATCTCTTGAAATGTTTGCCACATGTTTTCAGTTTCTCCAGACAATGTTTTAGACACCACCATCAACATTCTTGTGTATGCCCTGACCAGCCAGTAGAGGGGTTGGCACAATGGTATACAATAGGGATGAAATTGTCCTGAGACTTCTTAATAATGACAAAGGAAAGTTCTTAGTGGTTACCAGGTGGTTACCAGGTACCACCTCCCCTGTTTGATGAATCAGTACTCCTTCACATTAATCACCATTTGGTGGAAGCTAGGGCACAAAATGTATTCTGGGTGAGGGACTTAAATGTCCATCTCCACAATTGACTCACTAGCATAACTGGCCATGCTGGCTAGGTCCTGGGGGAACATAGCTGCTATACTGAGTCTCAACGGGTGATGAGTGAATCGAGAGGGAAATACCTCATCCTTACCAATCAACATGTTGCAGATGTATCTGTCCCACAACGGTGTTGGTAGGAGTAAAAATGGGCTTGTCATTGTGGAGACAAAGCCTCGTCTTCAAATGTAGGATATCATCCATTGTGTTGTATGGCACCACCACTGTGCCATATGGCTTGAAATGAATCAAGAAACTCAAAATTGGGCATCAAAGAGGATCTGTGGGCCATTAGCAGCAACATTAGAATTGTACTCAAACACAATCTATAACCTGACAACCCGACATTTCCTCCATCCAACCACAATCATCAGCGAGGGGATTAATCCCGATTCAATGAAGTGTGTAGGGAGACATGGCAGAAGCAGCATTGAGTCTACCTAAAAATGAGGTGTCACTCTGGTGAAGCTACAGTGGGGAAACATACAAGCTAAACACCAAATCAGCTTGTAATAGGGTGAAGTGATTCCATATCCAGCTGCAGGCTCTGCAGTACAGCCATATCCTGCTGTGCATGATGGAAGACAATTAAGCAACTAACATAAGGAGGAGGCTGGACAAATATGGAGAGTCCAGACATCAGTCCACATGAAGCTTTGCATTCATTTTCAGGTAGAAGTGCCAGTGGCTGATGATTCTTGTCTTCCTTCTCAGGTTCCCAGAATTGCAGTTTGCTTCATTCTAGGCAAAAACAGGAAGTGGCTGGAGACCCTGGATACTGCAAACATGACTGACACCATTCCAGCATTCACCCTGAAGACTTGTGCTTCACAACTAGCCACACTCCTCGCCAAATTGTTCAGTACAGCTGCAACACTGACATAGAGCAGATCATGTGAAAAGTGGCTCTAGTATGTCCTGTGCACAAAGAGCAAGACAAATGCAGTGCAGCCAATTACAGCCTCATTAGTTGATTCTTGGTTATTAGCAAAGCAATGGAAGAGTTATCGATGCTGCTATCAAACCCCAACTGCTCGTGGATGACCTGTTCGCTGTTGCTTAGTTTGAGTTTTGCCAGAACCATTCAGCTCCTGATCAAATTGCAGCTTTGTTTTAAACATGGACAAGGAGCTGTGGGGTTGAGAGTGACTGCCCTTGACATTAAGGCGCCATTGAGTGAGTGTGGCATTAAGGAGCCCTAGCCAAACTAGAATCAGTGGGAATTAGGTTGAGGGTGCATGGTGGAGTTCGAGTGGTACTTAATGCAGAGGAAAATGGTTATGTCTATTGGTGCGTTCAAACATTTCCATCTCAGCACACGTCCACAGCAGTTCCATGGGGCAGTGTTCTAGGCTGCGCCATCTTCAGCTGCTGCATCAATGAACTTTCCTCCGTCTTAAAGTCAGAAATAGGGATATTTGGTGATTGCTGGAAAAGCACAGCAGGTCAGGCAGCATCCAAGGAGCAGGAAAATCGATGTTTTGGACAAAAGCCTGAAACGTTGATTTTCCTGCTCCTCGCATGCTGCCTGACCTGCTGTATTTTCCCAGCACCACATTCTCGACTCTAATCTCCAGTGTCTGCAGTCCTCACCATATTTGTTGATTGTGCAATATTCAGCACTCTTTGTAGTTCCTTGGATACTGAAGTAGTCAGGGTCCACAACATTTGAGGATGAGTAATAAATGGTGGCCAAGTAAATTGCACCCATGTCCCATGAATGAATTTTTAAAAAATAATATAATGGTGCAAAAGCAAAGGAGCTTTGAAAAGAAAATCGCTCGTCTTACGACCTCAAAAGTGTCAATCACCTGCAGCTAATTATAATATCAGTACATCAAACTTTCATTCCTCAACATTTGTTGAACTTGTTTACATCAATAGACATTGAAAAAATATATCAAAAATAGAATATCTTAATGAAAACTCATGTAGCTGTCAATCAAATAAAGCTAGCATAAAGTAATGGGCTAATAGCATGAGTCAAAGAGACAATGATGTAGGATGAGATGACAAGGAAGAGAGTTGGAGAGAGATTAATAAAAGACATTAAATACAGAGATATTGTTGGACTGAAAACATACTCCAGAACAGTCATTTAAAACAAAATCAACCCACATCATCCTGATCAGAAGGTGAAACATGGTTGTGGCATCATGGTGATATACAGAAGTTGAGGATAGCAAAGAAGAACACAAGAAGCAGCGAATACAAAGGAAGGGTTAAAAAGACAGCAACCTGCAGAAATACTGTGATGGCAGATCAAAAAGAAACAAAATCTTTCACTGCAAACTGTACCAGATTCAAGCTGGAGGATAGCGTCAGATGGTCAAAAATTGCAGCAGAGCTTCAAACAGGGATCATTCTCGGGCTCCATAACACCAATATATTGTCGTCAAACCTTCAAGAGCTGTTTTCAAGTATAGAAGATTGCAACAGGCCAACATGTGGGATGCCTGGATTAACATTGTTCCTGGTATGGAACAGCTGAATAAAAGGTCCGAAAAGTTTCAAAGAGCCAATCAAATCAGGTGAGTTTACTGTACTCAGCAATCAGTAGTCACAGACAATGTGTGGCCCAGACAAGAAGTGGATGAATGCACGTCATTCAACAAAGCCCTGACAAGCTTTGGTTCACGTTTCAGTATCCATAAAAACATGATCATTGAATGCAGAGCCCAGGAATATCTACCGATTTCACCTTCTAGGAACCTTTCTAGGCGAACAGGCAGATGTGGTTATGATTATCAAATTGAGGACCATATCATCATTGAGGTGATAGATGAGGCAGTGAGAAACCTATTGCAAGTAAAGGAGGATTTAAGGTAGATGAAGACAGTCTAGTTCACAAGGTAGTCAAAGGTCTACCTTGTTGTGGAGAATCTGTGGAATAAGCAAGATTTGCAATATATAGACTTTAAAGTAGAGAACACACTGAAGCAAAAGCTCAAGAAAAATGGTAAAACTTGCTAACCATCATCTGGTAATGCTTCAGATGCAGTGGGAGCGATGTGCGTAAGTGTTGTGATTGCCCAGTAAGTGGAGCTGAATGCCACAATTATGGTAAATGCTGTCATTTGAACAAATTCTGTCATTGTAAGTCCACAGGTAAATGAAAGCACACAGCAAATGACAGTAACTACTGATGAGTAAATCTTGATGTCGAGTGGTATGCAACTATGGGCCTCATGACTGGAGCTGGTTTAGGTGTACTTTCTAACAAGTTTATATGATTGAAATGGATGTTGAATTCTTTTTGAGTCAAACTGCAAATCCCAGGAGGAATAACTTGAACAATCAAAGATCACATCGTGGTAAAATTAAAAATTGGGAAGACAGAGAAATAACTAATTATGTTACATTTTACAAAATAAATATTTTTACTTCTTAGCAGGAATGTATGCTTAAGATTGCAGTTGATCCAGCAGTGAGCTAAAGTTATTGATGAGGAAAGCAATACAGAATTTAAAGAAGAATCTTCTCAATTATGTTCAGGAATGGGTGAACTGGAAAATTAGTATTTCATTACATTGCAATCAAATGCAACATCAATTTGTCTTTTCATTCCAGAACAGATACCACACCTTCAAATAGATGAGGTGAAAGCAGAAATTTAAATTATTCACAGACAGAGGTAATTACACTGATGACAGTCCCCAGGAAGTTGTGCTTCCAGTCACTATTCCGGAACAGAATGATAAATTAGGATTGGCATGGACATAGAGTCATAGAGATGGAAAGCATGGAAACTGACCCTTTGGTCCAACCTATCCATGCCGATCATATATCTTAAATTAATATAGTTGCCAGTACTTGACCCATATCCCTCCAAACCCTCCCTATTCATTTACGCATCCAGATGCCTTTTAAATGCTACAATTGTACCAGCCTCCATAACATCCTCTGGCAGGTCATTCTCTACAAGCACCACCCTTTGCATGAAAAAGTTGCCCCTTATGTTCCTTTTAAATTTTTCCCCTCTCACCTTAAACCTATGCTCTCTAGTTCTGGACTCCCCAACCAACTTGTTAATTTACCCTATCCATGCCCCTCATGATTTTAGAAACCTCTATAAGGTCACCCCTCAATCTCCGATGCTCCAGGGAAAACAGCCCCAGCCTATTCAGCATCTCCCTATAGCCCAAATCTTGCATTTGTCTTCACGCATCTTTTTTAAAAATTAATTATTAAAGCTCTTAACATCTACTTTTATGTGTCTTGCAAGTTCACTTCCATACTCTATTTTAGCCTTCTGAATCAACTTCTGATAATGGAAGGATGCATAAGTCACCTGGGGATATAGTGTGAATGTAAGGGAGTATGGAGGGGGGCAAATTGAATATGAGGAGGAATAGGGTGTACACTTGGATGCAGAAAGAGTTGTAGGAATTGTTGATGTGACCTTTTAAGTCTAGTTGTCAATAACTTCCCAGCTCATCAGCAGGCTTCCTTGAAGGTTCATAATTGACTCAGTTGATGGGGTTTCAACATGCTTTCACATCCTTCTGGTTATGGTGGAGGGGTAGTGTAGGAATGAATTTCAAAACTCATCTCAGATGTTATCATCAAGCCCGTGCCAGTCAACACATGACAGGATGTGCATGTGGTGTTGTAGTGCAACACCGTTCCTGAGTGAGGGAAGACAATTTAAGTTGCAAATGGAGGGTAAGCTTAAATTCCAATCCACCACCTATTTCTAATTCAAGGTCAGGGAAGGGAAAATCCAGCGCAAACTTTTCAATGGAATACCTTGCGAAGAATAAAACCGTAGGATAGGTTACCTTGCTCATACTTTGCATTGTTTTCCTTTTCGAAAATGGTGCAAATGGATGAATTTTGTTATGTTGTTAACTATTAACAGTTATTATGTCCTCTCTTCTCCTCCATCTAATTAATAACCTAGTCAAGATTTATTATTTATCTCATGGTAGTGCAGAAGAACTTGAATTTATAATTATAGTCCTGTGCATTCTTGCGGATGCATGTTTTACTCCTGCATGTCGTACTCACACTTCTTGATGAAATATCATTCAAAAAGTGAAATAAAATCCTTTACATTACATGAGAACTGCTGGTGGTTTTAATAAAATAATTGAAAGCATAATGGTAATAAACCATTGTGTTTTAATGGATGTAAAGAGATCACACTCCTTGCGTTTAATTAATAAACATCACATCTTCACTCTATTATTTGTGAAATAGAAGAAAACAGCCTTGTGCCTTCTCTTCTATCACTCTTGATGGTATCAGCAGCTGAAATTGATTTTTTTTTTCAGTTTGAGTGCACTCTGTCTGGGTCTTAACACTTTTAACATGAATCTTATAAGCACTGTATCACCATTACCTGCTGCTGCATTCTGTGCTCACTGACAGCATTGATTTATCCCACGGATCAGTATAAAACACAACTGCATTGTTTCAATAATATGCCTGAATAGCACTCTCAGACAGGTGCCACCTATAGCCAGCACAAGCTAGTGACAATTCCACTTCTAACATTTAATTTCCTTACGGGCACTTCAAGCAAGATTGCTGTATTGATTCTATAATCCCAAAAGGCCCTCAGAGCTACAAAGGAGAACAAGATTCTTGTCTTACTGGCACAAACAATTAAAAATGTACTGCACAAAATTTACCCACAGCATTTCCATTTTCTTTATTAGTTTATGGTTTTATTTAGTTGAATCGATCTTTAAGTCTCCATGTTATTTTGCTTTGCAATTCCATGTACTGCATCACATCAAATTGCGTCTGTTCACTCTTTTTGACCAACAAATGTAACAATGAAAAAATGGTTAGTACAGTATTTACATAACTTGACTTCTAATACCAAATCAGCAAAATTTGTGTCATTTTCTGTCAGTAAGGGTAATGCAAGAGCAATAAACATGTTTTGGTCTTCTAAATCCATCTTTATCTCCCCCGCCCCCCCCCCTCCCCTTATCTATGTTACATAGCTGAGATTTCCACTGCAATGTAGAAGGCAACATAGAAACAGAGCAACCATTCATTATGTAGGGCTGTTGCTTAGCATCATGAGCTTAAGCATTCTCTTTTGACTCTTGGAAATCAAACAGGATCTACTTCTGGTTAGTTGTGTAAAGTGCTGTCTACTCTAGTTAAAAGCCAGAAATTTTCAAAATGCACAGTTGATAGTGCTTTCAATGTTCAAAAAATGAGAAGGAAATGGAAGCCTTTTCAGATGCACATTGACTATTTTCTTTTATTTTTGAATTATCGTTTCAGAATTCACTTTGTAGTCATTTTCAACATCTGTTTCGGAGTTCTGAAAAGTGTCAGAATTGAAACGAGAAAGTAAAATTTGGTGAAATACAAAATTCTATATGGGTGTGACTCTAGTCCTGGACTGACACCTTGGGATGGGGAGCAGTGGGGGTGGGGGAGGTGGAGTTGGGGTAGTGGTACAATAAACATTAAATGATGACAATTCTAAGATGAAAATTTGACAAGGTTTCTGTAACAAACCATTCTTCAATAACTAAGCTGAAAATATTTTGAAAAAACTTGGTTTTACCTCGAACAGTGATGAAAATTTTCAGTAAGGGCGAATTAATTGAAATTTGCCAAAGCTCAAGGAATTCTAAGACTGGTCCAGCACTCCAGGTGGGAAACATCACAAGCTGTGACTCCAGATACATGACATCATGGAAAGAATTTGTTTTGTGCGACAGCAGAACAAATTTTTTTTTGTCTTTCACAGTTTCATGCCTTCGGGCAGCACAAAGAACAATTTCATCCCCAGTGAACTGCAGAGTTAAGCAGGATTAAGCAGGAGCCAGGAATCCTGCAGCAAGCGTAGCTTTCTTTTAATTTGAATCCATAAAAAAAGTTGAATTTCCTCCATAGATTAGATATATTCTGAACCACAAATTGAAAGTTATTCTTTGATAATGCTGACAGCTTAATGTGGTACGTGCTTGGTAAGCTAAGGTAATTCAGTATTCATACAATGATGGTAATTGAGCCAACAGAAGGCTTTTTCTTTATAAAACAAGAAATGTGCATCATTCGTACATGAATGTGTTTTTTAAAATTAATCTATGTAATAAATCTTCTAAAAACAGATTCCTTCCTCAATCTAGACTTATGACTGGTGAAAACTTCTCTCAGAATAATTTAAGCACTAATCTGGTGATATTCCAGATCAAGACTGTAAATCCTTTCTCCTGTAAATTATTGAAGATAGGGCATTTGAACAGTGTTTTGCATACAAATGAAAGAACAATGATTAATATCTCTTGCATCGCAGTTGCAAATTGAACTTGATACTTCCTCATGTGAGTCAATCCCTGACATGTAAAGGACTTGTGAGGTAGCTGACAACTCACTGCATCCAAATAGAATGACAGCAAATGCAATGTCTTAGTCCATAATAGAAAAATTAAAAATAAGATAAGGAACTGTATCATGTTGTTTAGTGTGCATATTAAAATAATTTTGTTAAGATTAATTCAATTTTCTCTGCAAGGACATGTTCATTTGATGTCAGACAGTCATAGAGATGTACAGTATGGAAACAGACCCTTCGGTCCAACCCGACCATGCTGACCAGATATCCCAACACAATCTAGTCCCACCTGCCAGCACCCGACCCATATCCCTCCAAACCCTTCCTATTCATATATCCATCCAAATGCCTTTAAATGTTGCAATTGTACCAGCCTCACCATCAACCTATGCCCTCTAGTTCTGGACTCCCCAACCACAGGGAAAAGACTTTGTCTATTTATCCTATCCATACACTTCATAATTTTGTAAACCTCTATAAGGTCACCCCTCAGCCTCTGACGCTCCAGGGAAGACAGCCTCAGCCTGTTCAGCCTCTCCTTATAGCTCAAATCCTCCAATCCTGGCAACATCCTTGTAAATCTTTTCTGAACACTTTCAGGTTTCACAACATCCTTCCTATAGGAAGGAAACCAGAATTGCATGCAATATTCCAACAGTGGCCTAACCAATGTCCTGTATAGCTACAAAATTACCTTCCAACTCATGTACTCAATACTCTGACCAATAAAGGAAAGCATACCAAACGCCTTCTTCACTATCCTATCTACCTGTGACTCCATTTTCAAGGAGCTATGAACCTGCACTCCGAAGTTTCTTTGTTCAGCAACACTCCCTCGGACCTTACCATTAAGTAAGATTTGCTTTCCCAAAATCCAGCACCTCGCATTTATCTGAATTAAATTCCATCTGCCACTTCTCAGCCCATTGGCCCATCTGATCAAGATCCAGTTGTAATCTGAGGTAACCTTCTTCACTATCCACCACATCTCAAATTTTGGTGTCATCTGCAAACTTACTAACTAAACTTCTTATGCTCACATCCAAATAATTTATACAACTGACAAAAAGTAGAAGACCGAGCACCGATCCTTCTGGCACTCCACTGGTCACGGGCCTCCAGTCTGAAAAACACCCCTCCACCACCACCCTCTGTCTTCTACCTTTGAGCCAGTTCTGTATCCAAATGGCTAGTTGTCCCTGTATTCCGTGAGATCTAACCTTGATAACCAGTCTCCCATGGGGAACCTTGTCAAACCCCTTATTGAATTTCATATAGATCACATCTACTGCTCTGCCCTCATCAATCCTCTTTGTTACTTCTTCAAAAAACTCAATCAAGTTTGTGAGATATGATTTCCCACGCACAAAGCCACGTTGACTATCCCTAATCAGATCTTGCCTTTCCAAATACATGTACATCCCATCCCTCAGGATTCCCTCCAACACCTTGCCCACCATCAACGTTAGGCTCATTGTTCTATAGTTCCCTGACTTGTCTTTACTGCCCTTCTTAAATAGTGGCACCATGTTAGCCAACCTCCAGGCTTCCGGCACCTCACCTGTGACTATCAATGATACAAATATCTCAGCAAGAGGCCCAGGAATCACTTCTCTGGCTTCCCACAGAGTTCTAAGGTACACCTGATCGGTCCTGGGGAGTTATCCACCTTTATACATTTCAAGACACCCAGCACTTCCTCCTGTGTAATATGGACAGTTTTCAAAATGTCACCATCTATTTCCCTGCATTCTATATCTTCCATATCCTTTTCCACAGTCTTTTAATCATACTTGATATTTAAAATGTCAGACTTGTGATTATCAAAGCAAAGCTTTTTTTTACATCTCACACTATTGTTATGAAGATGTGGGTGTACTGCACCTTGAAGAGAATTAAAAATAACAGAAGTACCTGACATAACCAAGTGTTCTGAAAAGAAATATAATGAAACATTTGGTCGAACAACTGGATTAGCTCATTGTCTGGAAGCAACAAAACAAATTTGAATTAGGCCAATCAGTTTAAATTGTACCCCGAAAAATACCAAACTGCAATCCAGTTTGAATTTAGTATACGAACAATCTCAAAAACCAATGACACAATCCCATGCTCTGGGGGTGTAAGACAAGGGAAAATTGAACAGTTGGAGGAGAACTGCCAAGCTAAGCACATGAAAAAAGACTGCCTCAAAAATAGTTCTATTAAAAGTACCTTTATTGATAAGTAAGCTGTGAAGCAGAAATCCTTAAGAAGAAGAAAAGAATTCCAGAATTCAGAGAAAATGAAAGGTGCCATGTTTTGAGATAAGAAGTTTTGTTTTGTAAATCGAAATTGGAAGTTTTATAGAAGGGAAGGTAAAAGATAAGTTAGAGGAAGGAGTTGTAAATTGTTGTTAGTTAATTATTCTCTGATATACTTTAAGAAATAAAGTTGTTAATTTTTACTTTAACTTTTCTTGGTCTGTCAAATTTTCACAGATTACTGCATGGGATAAATCTTTTCTGTGTTGCTGGTTTTATATTACGTTGGAGAACTTACCCTGTGTTGTAACAGTTTGGGGGCTCATCTGGGATCTGAACTGGTTTAGACAGATTTGAATAGATTTGGGAGTACTAAAAATTCCATCAGATTTTAACACTTGCAGGTTAGTGTCCTAGTTCTTTATATAAAACTCAGTTGAGACAATTTGTTTACTTTTTGTGACTTGTGGTTGATTAAATTAAAAGTGAAAGAAATGGCTCTTGAAATTGCTAAAGAGGTTCTGGGATTTGAAGATGATTCTCAAATTTGAGAAGAAAAAAATACTTTTAGAATTAGCAAATATGTTAGATTTGGGTTTAAAGGACAAAAGTAAAGCTGAAATTGTGAGGGGTTTACTTAGATGTGTCAGAGAAACAGACAAGTGCAGGAGAGATAGAAAATCTTAAATTACAATTGAGGAAAATGGAGTTAGAAAATAAATACAGAGAGAGAGGGAGAGAGAAATGGAAACAGAGATAAGAAAAGAAAGAGAGAGAGAAGAGAGGGAGAAAGGGAGAGAAGGTTCTTGGCTGAGCAAAGAGACAAAGAAGAAAGTGAGAATGGAAGAGAGAGAAAGTTCTTAGTGAAGCAAAAAAAGAATTTGAACTTGCAAATTTGCAACTGAGTCAGCAAAGTCAAGTTAACAGGATGGAGATTAAAAGAGAAGGTAGTGATATATATATTTCTCATATATAAGAAATATATTTATCACTACCTTCTCTTTTAATCTCCATTCTGTTAACTTGACTTTGCTGACTAAGTTGCAAATATATATATAAATATGTCAAAACTCTGCCACATTTTGATGAGAAAGATGCTGAAGCCTTCTTTATTTCATTTGAAAAATTGGCTGGCCAGATGGAGTAATGCGAAGACTTATTGGTAACGCTAGCTCAGACTAAACTGGAAGGCCGAGCTAGTGATATATTTGCTATACTGTCCGATGAGGTGTCAAGGGATTATGAAGACGTTAAATAGGCTATTTTAAGTGTTATGAATTGGTACCTGAAGCATATAGACAGCGGTTCAGAAACACAAAGAAGGAACCAGGTCAGACTTATGTTGATATTGGAAGAATTAAACATGGTAATTTTGATCGACGGTGTGTGCTTTGAAAATAGATAGGACCTTTGAAGCTCTAAAGGAGATTATTCTAATGGAGGAGTTGATAAACTCACTTCCAGAGATGGTAAAATTCATGTGGAGCAACAGAAAGTTCAGGAAGTGAGAAGGGCAACAGAGTTAGCAGATGAGTACGTGTTGGTGCATAAGATAAGGTTCTGGCCAGAATTTCATCCTGTGAGGGATAGATGTTGGGAGAAGGGGAAATCCTACACTACTAAAGCAAGAGTATAGAGCATTGCTAAGAATTTACCACAGGATAAAAAAGAAGCCCAAGTGGGTGGGAAGGAGATGAAAGGCTTCAAGTCTTCCCACTGTGATAAAATGGGACACATAAAGTCACATTAAAGAAAGGCACTGTGAATAAAGATGTGGTAAAAGAAGCTAAGCCAGTGGCATGAGTGAAGGTAGTACAGGAGACCTCAAGAAGAGCCAACGAGCTGCAGTAGTACACATAGCTGAGGCAGGGGTTGGGTATGGAGTTAGTATCTGAGCTTGACAAATAATTTGTCTCTGTGGGTAAACTTTACTCAGAAAGAACAGGGTGAAAAGGACAAGAAATTATAATTTTGTGAGATACAGGATCTAACCAGTTACTGATAGTTAGGGATGAGCAAATATGCACTCTTTCTGATCTGTTACCCGAGAGTGTGGTAATTTGTAGGATAGATGGACAGAACTATAACATTCCCCTATGTAAGATCAGGTTGGAATGCAAACTCAAAACTGAGGAAGTTACAGTGGGAGTGTTTGGCAGAGTGTCAGTTCCAGGAATTCAGTTTGTTCTTGGGAATGATTCAGCAGGATTCAAGGTGAGAGTGACATCCTTAGTTGTGGAGAAGGCCAAGGAAGACCAGGAAACTGAGGGGTTAAACAGAAACAACCTGGTATTTTTCCAGAATGTGTAGTAACCAGATCCCATTATCATAAGTCAGAGCACAAAATGGAAAGTGAAGAGAAAGATGAAGGAGTTCAGGTTCAGTTAGTGGACACTCTGACGTAATCCTGCAGGAAAAACCTGAACAGGTAGATGGTCAGACAGAAGTGTTTAGGCCTGAAAGGCTAAGGGACTTGTAAGAGCAAGACAAGATGATAAAAGCTATATATGTGGATGCGTACTCTGAAAAGAAGGCAGAGAATATTCTGGAGGTTTATTATTTGAAAGATAGAATCCTGTGAAGGAAATAGAGACCACGGCAGGTCAGTGCAGAGGAGAAATGGGCTGAAGTGTACCAGATTGTGTTGCTGGTAACATACAGACAGGAGATGTTACAGGTAGCATATAAACTACCTGTAGGATGTCACCCAGGGTATGAGAGACTCAGGCTAAGGTACAAAGACAATTATATTGGCCTGGAATGCACAAGGATGTAGTGAACTTTTGCTGAACATGTTATATGTGCCAAATGGTGGGTAAGCTACAGGCGGTAATAAAACCAGCACATTTGTTGTCAATTCCCATATTTGAAGAACCTTTCATGCAGGTTGTAATTGATTGTGCAGGTCCCCTCCCGAGAACTAAAAGTGGGAACCAGTATTTGTTAACTGTAATGCATGTGTCTACCAGATTTCCAGAGGCGATTCCATTCTGGAGTATTAAGGCAAAAAGGGTAGTAGAGGAGTTAGTAGCTTTCTTCACATGGTACGGGCTACCCAAAGAGATTCAATCAGACAAAGGGTTAAACTTTAGTGCTCGGCTGTTTAAGGCAGTTATGGATAACTTAGTTGTACAGTACTTTACATCCAGTGCGTATCGTCCTGAATCCCAGGGAGCTTTAGAAATGTGGCATCAGACCTTGAAGACCATGTTGAGAGTATACTGTCAGGACTACACAAATGTTTGGGATAAAGGTATCCTGTTCGTATTGTTTGCCATTAGAGATGCCCCAAATGAATCTCCTCAGTTCACTCATATCAAGTTAATATTCGGCCATGAAGTGAGAGGCCCTTTGAAATTAATTGAAGAAAAATTGACAGGACCAAAGTCAGAGATCTTGGAGGTGAGGGAGAGACTAAATCGAGTAAGTGAGTGAGTGAAACAGCACCTAAAGAGGGCGCAGTATAGGATGAAGCAGGTGGCAGATATAAGCTCTGAGACTTGGACATTTTCTCAAGGGGATGACATGTTAGTACTGATACTACTGTGAGGAGATTCCTTCAAAGCCAAGTTTACTGGTCCCTATCAAATTGAGAAAAACTCGAGTAGGTAAATTATCGAGTAAAGATGCCAGATAAAAATGAAAAGGTATTGGGTATGTCATGTGAACATGATGAAACTATATTATATTAGAGAGAAAGAACTGCCAGAACAGGTGTTAGTTACTGTCCTGCAGAGTGAGGAATCAAATCCAGATGATGTGGATTTTGAGGTACCTCAAAATAGATTAAACTTGAAGAAGTCCTCGAGGAGTGGGATAGATTGGTAAGCTACTTGTCTCAGGAGCATGGAATGCAGTTGAAAGATTTGTTACTGCAGTATAAGGACATATATAAGAATCAGATGGGGAGGACTAATGCTATTGTACATGAAGTAGATGTAGGGAATACTGCTCCGATAAAACAGCACCCCTATTGGCTTAATCCTTTCAAAGCCAGACAGGTCCAGATGGAGGTGGAGGACTTGCTCAACAAGGACATCATCGAACCAAGCCAGACTGAGTGGAGTTCACCAATTATCTTAGTCCCCAAACCAGATGGGACTCAATGATTCTGCGTGGATTATCAGAAGATCATCGCCGTTACAAAATCGGACTCACATCTAATTCCCAAATTGGAGGACTGTACTGAGAGAGTCGGATAAGCCAGTTACATCACCAAGTTTGACTTAATGGGCAGGTACCTTTATCAGAGTCGGCAAAAGAAATTCCTGCATTTGTAACCCCGAATGGGCTATAAGAATTTAATGTGATGCGTTTTGGAATGAAGAACACACCCGCCACATTCCAAAGACTCATGAACAGAGTTGTGGCTGGATTAATAAACTGCTCAGTATATTTGGTCGATGTAGTGATCTTTAGTAAGTCCTGAAAAGATCACATGGTACAGTTGGCAGAGCTCTTTTAATGACTACGAGAAGCAAAACTGGTGATAAACTTAAATAAAACTGAGTTTGTGAAAATAGAGGTGACGTTCTTGAGACATAACATTGGTCATGGAGGGTTGACCCCACGGAATGCAAAGATGAAGGCCCTCTAGCAGTTTCCACGACCAGCCTCGAAGAAAGAGATGCTTTGATTTTTAGGGTTCAGTGGATTCTATTGGAAGTTTGTTCCAAACTTCAGCAATGTAGTGGCACCATTAACCGATTTGTTGAAGAACACAAAGTTTTGGTAGACAACAATGCCAGGAGACATTCGACAATTTGAAAGCCATATTAACCACCAAACGAGCTTCAGCTACATCAAACTTTTCAAAACTTTTTAAAGTCACCATCAATGCGAGTGACATAGGATTTAAAGCTGTACTGCTACAGGAAGATGAGAATGGGGTTGAACTGCAAGTTGGTTACTTTTCAAAGAAGAACAACATCCACCACAATCAAAAATGGATGATTGAGTTTGGTACTGGCCTGACAACATTTTAATGTGTAAGTCACAAACAATGTGTCGGAGACAGTTGTACACATGGATCACAATCAGCTTACATTCTTAGAACACTTTAAAGACAAGAATATGAAGCTATTTTGTGGGAGTCTTATGTTACAGACTTTAGTTTAAAAATCATGCATATTGAAGACCAGAAGAATGTAATCACAGATTTGTTATTGCAGATTTACCTGAAAAAGTTTAGATGAGGTTTGTCTTTATTTAATGTTATATATATGCAGGCATATGGAAATAAGTTAAGGTGAACTTCTATTAATGTTGTCTAAATGTGAGAATAACATATGTGTTTAAAAAGTAGAGAAAAAATGAAGCCATCTTTTTTCTCTTAAGGGGGGAGGTGTTATGAAGATGTGGGTGTACTGTCCCTTTAAGAGAGTTAAAAGCAACAGAACTACCTGACACAGCACCAAGTGTTCTGAAAAGAAACATTATGGAACATTTGGTGGAACAACTCAATTAGCTGGTTGCCTGGAAGCGACAAAACAGATTCCAGTTAGGCCAATCAGTTTAAATTATACTCTGAACAATATCAAACTCTAATCCAGTTTGAATTTAGTATATTGACAATCTTAAAAACCAATGACACAATCCGATGCTTTGGGGGTATAAGACCGTGGAAAATTGAACAGTTGGGAGAAGAACTGCCAAGCTTCCAGCGTGAAAAAAAAATTGTCTGAAACATAGTTCTCTTAAAAGTACCTTTATCAGTCAGTAAGCTGTGAAGCAGAAATCCCTAAGATGAAGAAGAGAATTCCAGAATTCAGAGAAAATGAAAGCTGCCTGGTTTGAGATAAGAATTTTTGTTTTGTAAATTGTAATCAGGATTTTTATCGGACTAGTATTATAGAAGGGAAGGTAAAAGATAGGTTAGAGGCAGGAATTGTAAATAGTTGTTAGATAATTATTTTCTATTAAACTTAAAGTAAAAATTAACAACTTTATTTCTTAAACTAGTTCTTGCCCTGTCGAATTTTCAGATCACTGCACGGATAAATCTTTTCTGTTTAGTGGTTTTAAATTAAGCAGGAGAGTTTACCCTGTGTCGTAACACTATTATGTTGTACAAATATAAATGTTGCCTTTAATTGCCAGCAAATATACAGAATAGTTATTAGCTTATGGAAAAGTTGTAATGAGGTGGTAACGTGGGATAATGGCTGACTTTCAATGAATAGATACCAAAACAATAGGCTAAGCTAATTAAACAGGATTTTTTTTCTCATAGTTTCTGAAGACATAGCAGAGAGTGAAACATGAAAAACTAGCAATGTCTAAGACTGGCGATAACTCACCTGTCATTCTCTTTTCCATTTAGTTAGGCTTTTCCAAACATATTTATTTTATCTCAGTGCACAGTACATTATGTTCAGAATATTTCACAACAGGTCTTTTGGATTAGATTAGATTAGATTAGATTAGATTAGATTACTTACAGTGTGGAAACAGGCCCTTCAGCCCAACAAGTCCACACCCACCCGCCGAAGCGCAACCCACCCATACCCCTACATTTACCCCTTACCTAACACTACGGGCAATTTAGCATGGTCAATTCACCTGACCCGCACATCTTTGGACTGTGGGAGGAAACTGGAGCACCCGGAGGAAACCCACGCAGACACAGGGAGAACGTGCAAACTCCACACAGTCAGTCTGCCTGAGGCGTGAATTGAACCCGGGTCTCTGGTGCTGTGAGGCAGCAGTGCTAACCACTGTGCCACTGTGCCGCCCACAAAGAAAGTTTGCCGAAGTACAAAGAAAGGGACAATTTTCAATAACTGGTGAGACCCTTATTTATATAATATATAAATGTGATATGGGGTTACATGACACTTGACCCCCTTTTCTTATTCTTTCATGCAATGTGAATGTCACTGGCAAGAGCAACGTTTGTTGCCAATCGGTAACGATTCTGGGGACAGTGGTGGTCAGCCGGATACTTGGACTACTAAAGGCTATGTGGTATAGGTACCCACAGAGAACTCTGGGATTTTGATCCCTTTACAATGAAGAACTGGCAATTATACTTAATGTGAGGACTGCAGATACTGGTGAGCCAGAGTTGAAAGGTCTGGCTCTGGAAAAGCACAGCAGGTCAGGCAGCATCCAAGGAGCAGGAGAGTTGATATTTTGAGCATAAAGCCCTTCATCATTTATAGTTCCAAGTCAGGATAGGGTGATACTTGTTGGGCATCTTTTAAGTGGTAGTATCCCATACATTTGTTTAGGAGAACATATGGCCTCCCCTGTCTAGTTTAGTAGAGGTACACCACTTCCTAGTCTACTGAGAAGAATCTTCTGCAGTTAACAATAGAGAGTTTATTGCATATTAGCAACCAATTACAGGTTACATTTATACATTTGGGCATTGTTACAGAGACTTTGACAAGATGCAGCTGTGGGCTTTCACTGTTTTGAGATCTGAGGCTGTTACACTCACAAGTCCATGTTGGATTGTGCTTCTAACACTCAGTATGAAACTTTTTAGGTTCGTATACAACAGTTGCCCCTCCCCACCCCAGATTTATATGCAATTTTCCTTTTCCCCAAGTGTTTTTATTATTAATATTCTACATGACTGAGTTTGGAGAAGATTTGCAGCTCAACTTGAGGTTCCGGAGGTAGGTTTGCTCGCTGAGCTGGAACGTTCATTTTTCAGACATTTTGTCACAATACTAGGTAACATCATCAGTGAGCTTCCAGGGAAGCACTGGTATTATAACCTACTTTCTGTTTATGTGTTTAGATTTCCTTGAATTGGTGATGTCATTTCCTGTTATTTTTCTCAGAGGGTAGTAAATGAAGTCCAAGCCAATGTGCTTGTTGAAAGAGTTCCAGCTGGAATACCATGCTTCTAGGAGTTCTCATGCATGTCTCTGGCTTGTCCGAGGATGGATGTGTTATCCCTAACCAAAAAGATGCATGCACGAGAATTCCTGGAAGAATGGCATTCCAATCAGAACTTTATCAACAAACACATTGGCTTGGACCCCATTTATCACCCTCTGAGAAAGTGAACAGGAAATGATATCACCACAGGAAATGACATCACAAACCCAAGGAAACCTATACACATAAATAGAAAGTGGGTCAAAACACTAGTGCTTCAACAAAGGCTCACTGATGATGTTACCTAGTAAAGAGATGAAACATCTGAAAATGAACCTTCTAGCTCAGCAAGCAAATTTTGATCCAGAATATTCTATGTTTATGTATATAATTACATCTACTACTTCTCCATCTTTCTCCTCTTCTCCAAGTCTCTGACATTTCAGTGTTCTTCAGGTTTCACTAATCTCCCAGATTTCATTCTGTCATGTTCTCGTTGGACTTGGAGGATTGCTAATTGTTCTGTTGAGGAGCTTTGACTTACATTCTCTTCTTGATAGTCTGAGTTTTGTATGTACCTTGCATTATCAAACTCCCATATATTTGTCCTATTCGATCATTGAATAATGACAAACCTGGGAAGGATAAAGTTCATGTGATTCTTTCATATGACACACTTCAGAAAGCATAGTCTGCAATTTCTACTGGTTTTCAGTTTATTGGATGACAGTGCCTTTTCTGTGCAGATCCTTGATGCACATGTCTTTGTCCTAAATGTGAGAACCACCTTGCGACAGTGCCTATTACAGGGTGATGTGTTGTAAATGGTAGGACTGCTCCTTATATATGCCTTGATAGTCCTGTAGCAGTAAATGTGATGTCAAGATTAGACTGATGCTAGAAAAGCACAGCAGGTCAGGGACCATCCGAGGAGCAGGAAAATCGATGTTTTGGGCAAAAGCCCTTCATCAGGAATGATTTTCCTGCTCCTCAGATGCAGCTTGACCTGCTGTGCTTTTTCAGCACCACTTTAATCTTGACTCTGATCTCCAGCTTCTGCAGTCCTCACTTTCACCTAATAAATATGGAGTCAAGTTCTTCAGTGTGAAGAGGAGTTGAGTTTTCAGCTTTCTGCCTGTCAACAATTCTAATTGTGCTAGACCACTTTGGTGTGTGATGAATCTATAATTTTACAGTTTTCTTCCTAATCCCAAGTTCAGCATCTCCGTTTGATTGTTGCAAACCCAGTGAACTCTCCAGAACTGGCTGGAAATGAGATGAAGCATTCAGGAGCAAACTGTAGCAAAACTAACATATCATGGATACCATTCATTGCAAATATTTCATGTTAACCTGGAATGATTACATTCATAGTCATGATATGTTATACTGGTATAACAGTGAATGCGTACCACTCAGAGGCGAGGAATACTTCCATGAGTAACTCACCACCTGATTCCCCAAAGCCTGTCCACCAACTACAAGACACAATTCAAGAGTGTGATGGAATACTGTCCGCTTGCCAGGGTGAGTGCAGCTCCAGCAATGATCAAGAGGTTTTGCAACATCAAGGACAAAGCAGCCTGCTTGATTGGCATCATAGCCACAAGTGTCCAGGCCCCCCAATACTGATGCTCAGTGACAGCAGTGCATGCTATCTATAAGCTGCTTAACTGTCCTGTGCCCATTCCAGGAGAGATGCAATTCCTAGCTTTTAGAACTACCAGGTTTTTGACCAAATATGGAAGTTTCACAAATTAAGCTCCCTGACTGGTGTGACTATGTTTTCCCATTCTGTCACATTCTGAAGTCGGTCGTTATTTTGGAAGGAGTATTAGACCTATTTTTTTTTTAAAAACCCTTTACAAATGGAACCAACATGCATATGCCACAATTTTAAAATCATTGCTCAAAACACATTTATATGTACATACAACTCCTCTCATCACATATGGTGCAGTTATGTGAATAAGCTCAATATCATGGTTGGTAGGGTTGTTGACTGTCATTCTGTTGAACACATCTGTCATCACCTGTAGCTTTCCCTGCTTGTATGCTATTTCATTGGCATGCCACACGAGACGTGTTGAAATCTTTGTTTTTTGGAGGTACCCTTGCTAGTTCCTTCTCATCCAGTTGAGAAACTATAAGTTTGTGATGGCCATGTTTAGATCAATGATCTACTTTGTCAACCTTTTGCAGGCCCATACTGACTTGGGGTGCCTTTTTCTCAATTACAGCATATCGTGTTTCTGTATTTTGTAATGCTCACATTGTGTAATAATCCAGTTTGCAACACCAACCTCCTAAAAGAGCTATAACCCTCAGCCTTTATGGCCAAAAAGAATAGACTGTAGTCCTCTAACTAACCATGGCCATCACTATGTCCTTGATACTGTGAAATATATTCCCATGGTATGCGTTTTAGTGCCATCCTTGTTTCTTATTGCGTTGTTTTGAAGTTCTGTTGTAATTGCCAATTGAAGCAAAAATTTCATCAACTGACTCACCATTCCTAACAACTCTGAAAGTCCTTGACTGCCTTCTGAGTGGGCCATTCCATAATGGCTTTAATTCCCTGCTGTCACTGATGATGATGCATTCAAAGAACAGCATAGTTTCCTCGGAGAATTCACACTTCTTGTAAAGGATGAGCTCATCTGCTTGTAAACACTTTAAGATTACATTCATTCTTTAACCATGCTTTTCAACTGTTTCTCCCTATACCGGCTACACATCCATAAGGCACATGACTACCATGTGAAACACTGGATATTTTCCTGGACATTTTTCCAAGGATTGAGGTGATCCCAAAAAGTAATCTGTGAAACAATGTATCCCAAATTGAGTAATGAATGCTTGTCCAATAGCACTTGCCGAATCCACTACTTTTGTCAATTTTCTTGAAAGTGCTACATACAGACAGCTGAGTTACACACTCATCAATGGTAGACATAGAGTGGACTTCTCAGCACCAGCTTGCTGAGCTGTATAAAGTCAACACAAATATTCAACAGGTTTGATTAGGTTCGGATACAGTAAGCATTTACAAACTTCTCAACTTGCAGAATCTTCTTTGCTACATGAATACATAAAGGTTTATCAATGTTTCCTCGATTGCACTGTACTATTAAGATTTTGAAAATATTTAAATAAATCAGGCTATTCTTGCTGGCACCATTTCCTTTGCTTCTATTGTTTAAGTTTGTCCATTTGTGATTAAGCAGTCAGTGCGAGGTCAGGACATGTCTTGCTGTTCAAGAATGTGAATTCTTGATTACACCTTTCCAAGATGTGACATTCCGATATTGGATAGTTTCTTGTAGCACACTTTTCATTTGAAATGTCATGTCTCCAGGACCAAATATTTTCGGTGTTGTTAACTCTTGACAGTATTTCATTAACCATGGGTTATTAGCTGATATAATGATCGTCAGTCCAGTGTCCAACATGAAACTTGTGAGATGACCATTGACTTCAGTATCAGCTTACCAATTGTGAGATTTGGATCACCTGTATCCCCTGGGAACTCACAGGTTTTTCTTTTGTTTTACCTCAAAGTGACCTGCCATGTGAAATATAAAATATTCACTTTTAATAGAGAGACACTGTATCTGTAAGATTACTTTGCTCTATTGTGCTGACAGGAGTTTACAAAGTCAAAAATCACACAACACCAGGTTATAGTCCAACAGGTTTAATGGGAAGCACTAGCTTTCGGAGCGCTGCTCCTTCAGCAGATGGTTGTCTGATGAACCACCTTTTTGTCCCTTAATAATTGAATGAACTCCTCCGATCTCCTGTGCTAAAGTTGGTCTTCTTCTGTAAGAATTTCAGACTCTGCTTTGGTTATAATCAGAATGGTTTTTTGTTACACTGTAATGAATTTGAAAAGACTAATCAATAATTCCCACAACAGGTCTATCTGTTATGAATTCTGATATAAATCCCATTGTTGTAATTTTCCACTAATCTGTTGAGATCATGAACAAAACCATCAATAAACCCTTCTGAATTCTTATCTCTTCTATGTTAGCTTCCTTCTCAAGAATTTAATTTGTTCTATGATTGAAATAATTGCTGAGTCTTCCATTATCTTTTCAAAAATACTTGTTGCTACTTAAACCCTAAGTGAGTTGTAACATCATCAGTTTTAATCCCAACTACACGTCATATTTACTTGTTCAGCTTCTGATCTATTATATAATTTGGAAACTCTTACGTATCTGGGAAATTATTTTCTCCTATTTTTTCCATTCTAGTTGGTCCATCTGTAATACCATGTCAGTCCAATATGATTTTTATTTTGCATGCAAAATAGACTTTAATTTCACAATATTAAGATATTTGCTATTGTATGAGAGATTGTTCTCATCTTATGCTGCTAAGTGGAAGGATTGTGGCCATTGTTACGGACCAAGCCCAACCCGTCAAAACATTTTTAAGCAAGTAGCCCAGACCATAACTTTGCTATTTGTTTTATGTAAGTGTATAGTAGATATTCCCAGAGGGAATGAGCTGATATGACAGAACAAAACACAAAGAATTGAAAATAAAATATCGGATAACTTCTCCTATCCAAAACCCAACAAACTATCCTACCTTAATTATGCTGTTCTGAAAATACTTGCAATAGTCCCAATAGACACATCCCTTAGCACAAACAGTAAAAATGAAACAAACCAGGGACTCCAGGTATAATGTCAGAGAGAGACAGAGAGTACCAGGCTGGACTTGTACCAGCAGCCTTTCTTAACACACACTGCTGCTGAACGGAATCAATAACTCCAATCTGAACAAAGGCTAGCTACACAGCCACTCCTCTTTGATACAGTTTTGTTTTAAGACATGAAAGCTTTAGGCTGGAGATATTTTCTGTTAGGGTTAAACAAAAAGGGCCCCAATAAACCTTTCAACCCAGCCTCACTGGAGCCTGGCCAATTACTCCCTGTCTGGAAAAAAAGTCAAGGGCATATTAACCTTGTAAAAAGACAAACATTGTGACACCATCCCATGGTTAAAATGGAAGCTTTGATCTTCTGTGGCCACAATGGCCAAAATTGATAAAAAATATTTTTCTGACTTCACTGTATGAGTTCTACTGTTAGTGATATTTGTAAAGGACTCCTGCTTCCACCATTTCATCAGTTCTCCTTAGGCTTTTAGTTTGTCCAACATTATCATTTTTACTGTAATCTTTGTGATATCCCCAGTTCTGCAAGCTTAGATTAATGTTTACTCTGTGTCCCTATACTTCCATTTCTGTTGCCATACCTCTCTGTAGCAGCATTGCTTGATCTGAGCTTTAAGTCATTTTTAACTGTTGGCATTGTGAGGCAGGATTATTGTCCTTCTTTAAAGATTCCACTAACCCACTAGGATTTACAGCCTTACCCATGCAAGCACCAATATCTTTTCACTCATTGCTAAAATCTGACTTGGGGCTGCTCCCAGAGATTACCCCCTCTCAAAGCGGCCTGTATTTCCTTTCAAGTTATCAACTGTCCTTTAGGCAGTTGTACATAGTCCTGTTGCAGCATATCTCTCACTAGATTTCAAGTGTTTGTACCATTCACTAGCGTATTCTTCTTTGTTGAGGATTACCAGAAGAGTTTCTGCTGTAGGGTCTTTAAATCTTTAGCTCTTCACTGCTGATGACTGTCCTGTTTGAGCAGGAAAGAGCTGATGAAAATCTCTCACCATGGCTCACCAAGTAGAATGAGCAGTCCAATAAAAAGTGCACACCCTGTTATATGAATTCGCAAACCCACTGTGCTGAATGAGCTGCTGCTCATCATGAAGTTTGTGGCCACCATTCTCTTCAAGTGTAGGAAGTTACTGGGCCTGCTGGTTTAGTACAGCGGAGAAAAACCACTTTCCAGTCTAACTCGAATGGACTGTTGTAGTTGACAAGAAATAGGTTGTTGCATGTTAGCTGCTAACAAGAGGTTACATTCGTGATCACTTCAGTATCATCAGTCTCACTCCTTTGTGATCCTAAGCTGTTCTGTCCACAAGTCCATGTGGCATCACCATAAGAAATGGTGATCATGGCATTTCTCAGTATTAACACTTCCAGACCCTGGTAGAGCAGGTTTACAAAATTCCATCAAAGGCTTTGTGAATTGTTCAGTGCCTCTGATAGAAGGTACAGACTGCAGCCAATGTACCCCAGTGTTGGAGGAAGTGATGGAGGTGCTGGATGGGGTGGTAATTCAGCTCCCAATTTTGTTTTGGATTGTATAAAGCTTTTTAAAAATATATATCATGTAAGAGGTGAGTCATCCAGAACAGTGGAGAATATTTCATCACACTCTAGATTTGTACTTTATAGATGGTGGGCAGACATTGGTGAGGCAGGAGATGTGTTACTCGGTGCATTATTCCTTACCCCTGCCCTGCCCTTGTAGCCACAGTATTTATTTGGCCAATCTAGTTCAGCTTCACATCAAAGGCAGCACTGTAGTTGTTGCTAGTGTGGGATTTAGCCAAGGTAGAACCATTGAATGTCATGGGGTGATAGTTAGATGCACTCTTGTTGGAGATGGTCATGGTCTGGTTTGTCTTGGTGCAATTTGAACATCTAAATATCAGCCAAAGACAGGATATGTTCAAGGTCTTGCTGTAAGGGAGCAATGACATCTTCAATATCTGTGGAGTTACAAATGACACTGAACATTGTGCAGTTATCAGCAACATTCCCCACTTCTGATCTTAGGATGGAGAGAAATCATTGATGAAGCAACTGAAAATGATTGGACCTAGGACACTACCCTGAGGAACTCCTGCAGAGATGTTCTAGGACTGATTTACTTCTTCCTTTGTGTTAGCTCAGTGAACAGGAGACATAACTAAAATACTGAGTAAAATGTCAAATCCAGCGAAGGAAGCAAAATAAAACAGAGCAAAGTGGTTTAAAATGAAATGATAAAAGAGGCAATGAAAGTACAAGTAACATTTATTTTTAAAACACTCCATCAGTAACAAAAAGCGAAACAAATTAGGCTACATCTATGATTTTTAAAAAAATTTCCAGAGAGTTCATTTGTAGTACAGTTAAAATGATACCTTATACTGGAATGATCAATCCTTTAATAATGGAGCTATGCATTATTTTAAAATGGCTTTGAGAGTTTACCAGCTTAAAACTAATATGTAGGTTTAAAATAAAAATAAAGCAAATTTTCAGTGACTTGAAACTACAGATGTTGTGAGAGCTGAATATTTACTGTAATGTACTAAGCCATTAAATGGAGCCAACCTTTCAAGAAAACCCCTACAGAGATAACTACCTAAAGCAGGATAAATGAGACCATCATCTAACTTCTTCACAAAATATCCAGACCATCAACTGTGTGGGGACTATGGTTTAGAAATACAGAAATATAGAAAACAGGAGCAGAGGTAGACAATTCGAGCCTGGTCCAACATTTAATATGATCAGCACCAAAAGTCATGTTTGAAGGTATGGGATGGGCCATTTTGCACTGAGATGAGAAGAAATTTCTTCATCCAAACAGTTGAAAACAAACTGCTCAATGCTTCCAAAGAATTAGCTATAATTCTTAGTGTTATAGGACCAAAGGACGTGGGGCAACAGCAGGAGCAGAGTACTGAGTTGGATGGTCAACCAAGGTCACATTGAATGGTGAAACAGGCCAGAAGGGGTGAATGGCTGACTCCTTCTATTTACTGTGTTTCTACATTCAAGAACAATTGTTTTCAGTGGTCAGTAACACAGTAAGAATTTCATACAATGTTAAATTTGAAGGGAAATTTTAAGAATAAATGCAGACAGGAGAGTTACAAAGTGGCATTTTCTACCACAAATTGTTGATTAAGCACAATCCTGAATTACTTTTTAGATAGCTGATTAGTTTTTGGAAAGAGCACTTTTAAAGGTTATGAAGTAGCAGGCTAACTGTAAAATAGGAAAAAAGGGATTTTTGACTTTGCATACGGAACATAGAAAATTAAAGAGCTTACTGAATTATTGCAAGATATCACTTATTCTATGGATTTCAGGACATCCTAAGTACCACATTCCAGGAAGTTTGTTCATGTCAGAAATGGCTCAAACATATCACGTTTTAAATATTACCTGAAATGTAATTTCTGCTAGCATTGAAACTTTTTTTCAGAAAAGGTCATAGAAGATTTAATAGAGATTTGCAAAGTTATGAATGGTTTGGAGGGTTTAATTAACAATCGCATTTTTTTTTCACGAACAAAGCAATTAACCACATTAGGAAGAATGCTCTTGCAGATATTGTGTTGTACAGAGATTTGTTAAAATGAAGAAACTTTTGTGACAAGTAGCTGTCAAAGTAGGGGCTGGAAGAGAATTTCAAAGCAACTGGTTAAATATTTGAAAATGAATATAAAAATGGGAGTTCTGTACAGTCAAGAATGGCACTTCAGCTCACTATATGCTGCATAATGTTACCATTCAGAAACAAATGAACATTTCCTGAAGCTGAGGAGGATGTTGATGAAGAAGGTGATGGCTCTCTATCCCCACAGCAGGAGGAGATTGCAAAGGAGGGAGAGATGTGTCAAGACATCATCAGTATTCAGTTATAGAAAGGAGGCAGTATCTTAAAGCTGATTGCTTTCTGTAGGGGGAGAAAAAAGGATGCTGCAGAGAGAAATGGAAATTCTTCTATCACAGCTAGCCATATCCACATCCTCAACTGCTTCCTTCAGAGCTGTTTACAAAGGAATCCTACCTGATCTCAATAATAAAAATCTCAATTCTCTCATTTCATTTTAAAATAATTATGCTGCTGCTTGCAGAAAGACTAATTCTGAGATCTATGTAATTAAAGAAGTAATTCTTACCGTTGTGTATGTGTGTTTCTTATTCCTCATGCACCTTCAATGCACCTAATATTTTTCTACATTAAAGATGCCCAATAAATTCAAGTTGTTGCTGTCCAGTCTGTTGGCGTCTGAAAGTTGTGATGAAAGATCATTACCCCATAATGTTGACATTATTTCTCTTTCCACAGTTGCTGCCAGACCTGCTGAGTATTTTCTGCATTCTCTGTTTTAATTCTAACTTCCAGCAGCAAGAGCTTTTTGTTCTTGCCAGATTTTAAGGTAATGTAATTCTGGCACTGAAGGGATGCTAAAGTGGTAGGCAGAGAGTTGCTTTTTTTTTTGATTGATATAAAGAGCTGTCTGTACCCTTGCAATTTGCCAATCCTAAGCACCGGCTCAGAGGTGATACAAATCAGCAAGGAGACAAATCCAGCAGTCTCAATGTAATATATGAACCATGATGATTTCATCATTAAGGGGAAAACACAGGTGTAATGGCGATGTCACTGATTTGCAAGAAAAAGAATTTGTGGAATGTCTATGAGATGGCTTTTTGGAGCTGCTTCTGGTGGAGTCCACTAGGGAACAGGTAATACTGGATTTAATGTGGTGCAAAGAGGTAGACTTGATAAAGGAGCTGAAGGTGAAATAACTCTGAGGGGGCAGTGATCATAATATGATTGAATTTGAGAGGGAGGTAATGGTATTACAGCTGAATAAAGGCAACTATAGAGGCGTGAGCGAGGAGCTGGGTAGAATCGACTGAGAGAGGAGCCTAGCAGGAACAGCAGTGGAACAGTTATGGCAGGGGTTTCTGGGAGTAATTAACAGACGTAGCAGAGCAAGAAGAAAGAAGCATGGTTCAGGGAAGATGAGGCAATCATGGCTGACTAAGAAAGTTAGGAATAGTATAAAAGCAAAAGAGAAAGCATATAACGTGGTGAAGGGCAGTGGGAAACCAGAGGATTGGGAAGCTTACAAAGACCAACAGAGGGCAACAAATAAAGAAATAAGGAACAAGAAGATTAAGTATGAGGGTAAGCTAGCCAGTAACGTAAAGGAAGACTGTAAGAGTTTCTTTCGATACATAAAGGGCAAAAGAGAGACAAAAGTAGATATTTGGCCACTGGAAAGTGACGCAGGAGACATAGTAATGGGGAACAAGGAAGCAGCTGAGGAAATGAATAATTACTTTGTTGTTGTGGTTCTGTTCGCCGAGCTGGAAGTTTTTGTTCCAAACGTTTCGTCCCCTGGCTAGGCGACTTCATCAGTGCTCTGGAGCCTCCTGCGAAGCGCTTCTTTGATGTTTCTTCCGGTATTTATAGTGGTCTGTCCTTGCTGCTTCCGGGTGTCAGTTTCAGCTGTCCGCTGTAGTGGTTAGTATATTGGGTCCAGGTCGATGTGTTTGTTGATGGAGTTTGTGGATGAATGCCATGCCTCTAGGAATTCCCTGGCTGTTTTCTGTCTGGCTTGCCCTATGATAGTAGTGTTTTCCCAGTCGAATTCATGTTGCTTGTTGTCTGCGTGTGTGGCTACTAGGGATAGCTGTTCGTGTCGTTTCGTGGCTAGTTGATGTTCATGTATGCGGATTGTTAGCTGTCTTCCTGTTTGTCCTATATAGTGTTTTGTGCAGTCCTTGCATGGTATTTTGTAAACTACATTAGTTTTACTAGCCACAAAACGACACGAACAGCTATCCCTAGTAGCCACACACGCAGACAACAAGCAACATGAATTCGACTGGGAAAACACGACTATCATAGGGCAAGCCAGACAGAAAACAGCCAGGGAATTCCTAGAGGCATGGCATTCATCCACAAACTCCATCAACAAACACATCAACCTGGACCCGATATACCAACCACTATAGCGGACAGCTGAAACTGACACCCGGAAGCGGCAAGGACAGACCACTATAAATACCGGAAGAAACATCAAAGAAGCGCTTCGCAGGAGGCTCCAGAGCACTGATGAAGTCGCCTAGCCAGGGGACGAAACGTTTGGAACAAAAACTTCCAGCTCGGCGAACAGAACCACAACAACGAGCACCCGAGCTACAAATCTTCGCACAAACCTTAATTACTTTGTGTCTGTTTTCATAGTGGAAGACATGAATAATATCCCAAAAATTCAAGAGAATGAGGGGGCTGAGCTGAGTATGGTGGCCATCACCAAGGAGAAAGTTCTAGAAAAAATGAATGGCCTGGACCTGGACCAAATGGACTACACCCCAGAATTCTAAGGGAGATAGCTGAAGAGATAGTGGAGGCGTTAGTGATGATCATTCAGGAATCACTAGAATCAGGGAGGGTCCCAGAAGACTGGAAACTTGCTAACAAGACACCTCTCTTTAAGAATGGACAAAGGAAAAAGATGGAAAATTACAAACCAAGTGGCCTAACCTTGGTCATAGGTAAGATTCTGGAATCCATTGTGAAGGATGAGATTTCTAAATACTTGGAGGGTTATGGTAAAATAGGGCTAAGTCAGCATGGTTTCATAAAGGGAAGGTCATGCCTGACAAATCTGCTCAAATTCGTTGAGGAAGTAATGAGCAGGTTAGACCACGGAGAGCCAATGGATGTTATCTACCTGGACTTCAAGAAGGCCTTTGCTGCATGGGAGGTTACTGAATAAGGTAAGGGCCCATAGTATCAGAGGCACGATGCCAGCATGGATAGAAGCTTGGCTGTCTAGTAGAAAGCAGAAATTTGGGATAAAAGGGTCCTTCTCAGGCTGGCAGCTGGTGACAAGTGATGTTCCACAAGGCTCAATGTTGGGACTACAATCTTTCACTATATACATTTATGATCTAGATGAAGGAACTGAGGGCATTCTAGCTTAGGTTGCAGATGATACAAAGATAGGTGGAGGGACAGTAGCATTGAGGAGGCAGGGAGGCTGAAGAAGGATTTGGACAGGTTAGTAGAGTGGGCAAAGAAGTGGCAGATGGAGTATAACGTGGGAAATTGTGAGGTCATACACTTTGATAGGAAGAATAGAGGGATGGAATATTTTCTAAATGGTGAGAAAATTCAGAAGTATGAAGTTCAAAGAGGCTTGTGAATTTACATCCAGGACTCTCTCAAGGTAAACTTGCAGGTTGAGTCAGTAGTTAGGAAGGCAAATGCAAAGGTGGCATGTATTTTGAGAGGATTGAATATAAAAGCAGGGATGTACTCCTGAGGCTTTATAAGTTTCTGGTTGGTCCACATTTGAAGTATTATATGCAGCTTTGGGCCCCTATATCTCAGGAAGGATGTACTGGCCCTGGAGCATGTTCAGAGGAGGTTCATGAGAATAGTCCCAGGAATGAAAAGCCTTAACATATGAGGAATGTTTGAGGATTCTGGGTCTGTATTCCATGGAACTTAGAAGGATGTAATGGGATCAAATTGAAACTTGCAGAATACTGAATGGCCTGGACAGAGTGGACGTTGGGAAGATATTTCCATTGGAAGGAGAGACTAGGGCCTGAGGGCATAGCCTTTGAGTAAAGGGAAGACCTTCTAGAATGGAGATAAGGAGAAACTTCTTCAGCCAAAGAGTGGTGAATCTATGGGATTTGTTGCGACAGAAAGCTGTGGAGGCCTGGTCATTGAGTATATTTAAGACTGAGATAGATAGGTTCCTGAGTATCAAGGGAATCAAGGGTTATGGGGAGAAAGCAGGAGGATGGAGTTGAGAAATTTATCAGCCATGATTGAATGGTGGAGCAGACTCGATGGGCTGAATGGTCTAAATTCTGTTCCTATGTCTTACGGTCTTAAGGGCCATCATAGAGATTGGTGGCATTTCAGTTCAATTAATAAGTGGATCTGGAAATTAAAGTTGCTGTCAATGACCATGAAACTATCATCAATTGTTTTTTTTAAAAAGGCTATCTTGTTTCCCAATGCCCTATAGGGAAGTAAATACCCATTCTTGCTCTGTCTGACCTATATGTAGCTCCAGACCCAAAGAAGCAAATTACTGCAAATGCTGGAATCTGTACTGAAAACAACCAATGCTGGGGATCACAACTGGTCAGATAGCCATCCATGGAGAGAGAGCAAGCTAACATTTTGAGTCACTTGGCAAGCCAGTCAGTTCAAGAGCAACTGGGGATGCATAATTGCTAGTCTTTCCAGGAATTCCCACATTCTACAAAAGAATAAAGAAAAGAAAATTAAGGACAACTGGTTCTCAAAACTTAAATTGAAGCTATGTTTGCTGCTAGTCTGGAACACATCGCTGTTAAGACCAGACCATGGGCAAGGTTCTCAAACTATTATGGGTTCAGATGGGTACGTCAAATGACTTACCTCTACTGCAATCCTCTTGTATATGACACATTTTGGAATTCAAAGTTAAAAAAATTGTGCAAGTACTTTTGGGCCAGGTCTGTTGTTATGGCATTACACAGTGAAAACTTCAGTCTTTTTTTTGCCGATTGCGAGAATCTTGTTGCCAAGATGATCAAGATGCCTTGACAAACTTCTTTAAAGTGTTTGGAAATTACACTGTCTGTGCATAGGATTTGTATATTTTAGTTATTATTCTCTGCTAATCTCTATTCATCCTATAGATACCTGTAAGTATGACTCCCAATTAAAGCTTCTAAAGTAACTAGATTGTGCCATGGGATTTTCACACACCTTATGGGCAGTTTTGGTAGCAATTGTGTCAATTAGATGCTGACTAGGTCCCTCACTCTGCCAGCACAGGAAATAGCAATCTTGTTACTACACTGGATCCAACAGACTATCCCTAAAGTAGCTATCTTGAGTGGTGATCCTTCACTGGCATCCTATTCTCAGGAGATAATTGAGCTGGCCGTTTATGGAACCTACTCCTGACTGAACAAAGGACGTCTTCTTCTTGCAGTGATTGGATTCCAACTTGAAGTTATTTGAGTGATTAGCAATGTTGAGGAGTCCGATTGGAAATTTAAAAGCATTTATTCCTACAGCCTTCATCAGAACCCTGAATCTCACAGATTTATGAGAGTCTGATGCCTGATTTAGGCAAGCTTCTAGGTCAATCCATAACAGGCCATAGAAGGCCCCAAGAAATGTGGTTGTCAGTCTGTAAGAATGTGAATTTTAATTCTGCTGGGTGGATAGAGTTAATATGCTGTCTACAATATCAATGTTACATAATAAAAGTCATATTTGCCTTTTCAATCACATTGCACTGTTAATGTTTTGCATAATATTTGACATTAGATGTCACACTCCAACTCATCACAAAGAACATTACAGGAAATACTCTGGTATAAAAGATCCTGTATTAAATATTAATTCCAAATTAATATCTCTGTATATGTTGAAAACAATGGAAAATGAATATTTTTTGGATCATTCTATGTCATGAGTAAACAGGTGTATTCTTTACATTAATAAGGTAATTCTGTTTAACTATTTGCTTGAGCTATGCTATGTGAAAATGGAATGATTCATGAACTTTCTTTTTCTTGCTGCAAAACCAAGATGACCATATTCTTCATCTGAAATATTTAGTCAGGTCACGATGAGTATATAGGTGGCGACTAAGACCCATCAGCAGTTGGAGAGTTCTGCAGATGGAAAAAGATAGCCCAGGCAGTTGAGTTTGAAACAAAGGTTTGGGTTGGGATTTTCTGCCTTTGGAATTTCCTGCTGCCTCTGAAATGTGCTTGCCTCTATTAGTTCATTACATCATGCGCGGTGATCCAGGGTCAGGCTGTCTCAGGTCTTGAAGGCAAGATTAAATCTCCTCAGGAAGCCTTCAGAATGTCACTTCCTTCTTGTGGTTAGAGATTGGGAAAGTTTACTATGAAATTAGTCTTTTGACTGAAAGGATAGTTTTTGTTTGAAATTGTCCTGGGGTCACTGTAAAACTTAAAGGTTGTATGGAAATGTTCCGCTTGTCGTGAAAATGGATTGTCAATATCCAACTTTCAGAATTTGCCTTTCATATCTGAAACTTTCATAGACTAAAATTGTTTTAAGATTGACTCTGTTGTTTCTCTTGTCCTTCTAGATGGCATTGGATATGGGTTTGGAAGGTGTTGCCTAAGGAGTCTTGGTGAATTTCTGTGCCATGGAATTTTCACACCCCTTGTGGGCAGTTTTGGCAGCACCATTGTGTCAATTAGATGCCTACTAGGTGTCTCACTCTGCCAGCACAGAAAATAGCAATTCAGTTGCTACTAAATATCAGTGGTAGAGGGAGTGGATGCTTGTGGGTGTGGCATCAGTCAAGTGGGCTGCTTTGTCTTGGATTGTGTCAAGCTTCTTGAGTGTTGCTGGAGTTGCAACTGACAAGGTAAATGGGGAGTATTCTATCACACTCTTGTCTTGTATCTTGTAGATAGTGGACAGACGTTGGGGAGTCAGGAGGTAAGCTACTCACTGCAGTTTTCTGAACCTCTGACCTGCTTTTGTAGCCACTGTATTTGTATGATGAGCCCAGTTGAGTTTCAGGTCGATGGTAACCCCAAGGATGTTGATAGTCAGGGATTCAGAGATAGTAATACCACTGAATGTCAAATGGCAGTGTTTCGATTGTCTCTTATTGATTATGGTCATTGTCTGGCATTTGTGTGAAGCAGATGTTACTTGCCATTATCCAAGCCTGGATATTGTCCAGGTCTTTTTGAATTTTGGATATGGACTGCTTCAGTATCTGAGGAGTTGTGAATGCTGCTAAACATTGTGCAAACATCAGTGACTTCCCCACGTCTGACCTAATGATGGAGGGAATGTCACTAATGAAGCAGCGGAAGATGACTGGGCCCAGGACATTATCCTGAGGAACTCCTGTAGAGATGTCCTGGTGTTTAGATGATTAACCTTCAAAAATTACAACTATTTTCCGTTGTGTCAGGTATGACTCCAAGCCAGCAGAGAATTTTCTCCCTGATACCCATTGATTCTAGTTTTGCTCGGTCTCTGCGATGCCTTGGAAAAATGTGACCTTGATAGGAAGGCCTGTCACTCTTACCCCACCTCTCGAATGTCTTTGCCTCTTCATCTCGTGAATGAATTAAAAAATGTGTTTCAACTCCAATCCATTTGGTCACAAAAGCATAAATATGATTTGCTTTCCTAATTGATTGCTGCAGTTGAAAAAAATTGCAATTTGTATACAAGGGCACTCAGGTCCCTTTGACTCTCCACATTTCCCAGTTATTTCTATTGTTTTTATATCAAATTGGGTGTCTTCACATTTCTCCACATTGTATGCCACTGGCCATGTTCTTGCCCATAGGTTTAACCTGACCAAATCCTTTCCTTTGCATCCTCCTCATAGCTTAGTATCTATGTAACTCTGCATTGTCAGTATACAAAGATGCATTACACTTATCCCACTAAATTATTGGTATTGATTGCAAGTCGAGGAGGCCTGGGTAGTGGTTTGTATGGTAACTTAGTAGTTACAGTCGTTCAACCCAAAAACTGCCCTGCATTTTCTAGCCGGTATTTTTGTTTGTTAATCGTTGCTCACTCCCTGTTAATGTATTACACCATGAGATATGATTGTTGTGCAATAAACTTTTGCAGCACTCTGTCAAATATTTCATGAAAATCTAAATTCACCCCAGCAGTTATTTATTCCAAAAATTACAAATGATTCGTCATTTGGTGGATTATAAAGACAATTCTAGGATCTAATGGCAGAAAGGAATATACTCAGGAGTTGTGTGAGAGATCTTGAAAATCAGAGAGATCAGTTTAGTTGTGAATAATTTGAAATAGAGAGAATATTTTGCGTCACGCTGAAGTGGATAAGACAGTGGGGATTTTTTCAATCATACTGAGTATGAGTATAAGGAAACTGAAAAGGAAATCTTATAAATTAAAGAAAACTGAAGTGATAACTACAAAGTAGACATAAAACAACTGCGAGAAGATGTCAAAACATTAAAAATTGCTAAAATATTTGGGTTTAATGTGATACTCTGAAGGATGAGAAAGAAAAGATAATTATGTTTTTCATGTATTTCATGCAATCCTTGTCCTTCAAAATCAACATAGGAAACTATAAGAATAAGGTTCACTAATTCAGACAGAGTCTGCTGTGTTAAATATGCAAACCTGTGAACAGATAAGACTGTCCTAATTACAGATGCTTTACAAGTAACAATAGTTTGATAATTTATGCACATTTTACGGAAATATATGAACACATAATGTGCTTTTCTGAAATTTCTTTCTTTATTGTTTAGCAGAACTGATAACCTGTTATTTTAAATAGGTGAAGGATTTTCCCAGAATAGCTTAAAGAGGAATTTTCAAAGGAACATGTGAGCACATGCACACAATGTGATTTCAGAGTCCAGCAATTCTATTGAAAAAGAAAACATATCTTAAAATAATGAAACACAATTTTTCATAGTCCAACTCATTTGTCTAACTCATTGCTGCATTTGTAACTTTGGCCTCATGCAGAGAATTTGATTAATTTAATGCAGATGGGAAGGAAACTGGGCAATTGACATTCAGATTAAACTTAAAGGAAAGTATCCACCGCATAGTATAGCTAGCTTGCTATAAGAAGGCAAGCCTTTTTGAAAAAGGTGAAGGTTTTATTTGAGGTTGGGGTTTTCTCATAACCTGTCAGATATGGCAAGTACTGCAGAACCTTGCTACGTCCTTGTGGATCTGCGGCTAATATAATTGCTGGCTGAAGCAAACTTGGATTTTGCATGTATTAACAAACCAAATAATTGGAATTTTGTGAGATATCTGTAATATTTTCATATGGTATCTCACCAGCACCTCTGCCTGATGGATCACAGTCCACTGTTCATTCATAGGTACAGTGCTTGAAGGTTTCTCCATTTCAGCATCTCATGTTTAATGTAATATCATGGGACTGCACATTGTGAGCAGATTGAGCTGGTGTTAACTGTGCTCCAGCTTGGTGCGCAGCCACCAAGGATGTTCTTTTATGAACTCCTTGGAATCTTCTCCACTCCCCAGAATAATTTCTGATCGCCAGACTGCTTGGTAGTGGGGTGGGTGGTGGGCTATAGAAGGGCCATTGCAAGCAGGATTGAAACCTTTCAGGATCTGGCAAGACCAGATCAGCATGGAGGATGGCATATTGCTAGGGGGAGCAAGGGTGATTGTCCCAAGTAAAGATCACCACCAGATACTGACTGAACTCCACCAGGACCATCCAGAGGTTTCCAAGATGAAGACATTGGCAAGAATGTGTGGTGACTAAGTTTGATGCTGACATAGCTGTGTTGGTGGGGCAGGACCAGAGTGCCAACAAGGACAAAAATTGCTACCAGCAATTCGTGGGAATGGCTGGGAAAACCCTGGACTTGATTGCATTTCGCTGGTCCTTTCATGTTAGATATGCATAAAGTTCATTCAGCAAACTTAGGAATGACAGTAGAGAAACTGTGAGCATCATTTTTGATACATGGAGTGCCAAAAGCATTGGTTACAGACAATAGGACTTCATTTACTAGCAGGGAATTTAAATATTTCCTCAAGTCCCATAGCATTCGGTATATAAGGACAGCTCCATACCATCCATCGTCCAATGGTCTAGCGAAAAGAGCAGTCCAAAGGTTGAAAGCAGGTTTAAACAAGCAGCCTACAATGTGACTTGATGCCAAACTGTCCTGGTTCCTGTTCAATTATAGGAACACCCCTTAACGAACAACAGGGTTAGCTCCAGCAGAGTTGCTGATAGGGAGAAAACTCCACACCAGGTTAAACCTGATATTCCCAGTCCTTGGCAGGGTGGGGGTGGAGTGTCATGGGTGAAATGGCAGCAAGAACATTTATGCCAATCAAATGAGACAATTTACGAACAAAGACCAAAATGACTAGGACCAGGAGTAGGCCATTTGGCCCTTCGAGTCAGCTCCGCAACATCATTCAGACAATGAAGTTTTGGGCTGGAGCGATGGAAATGGCCCTGTATGGGTGTGAGGTGAGGTTGACGTGAGGTCATGTCCCACGACTTACAAAGTTCAGGTCAGTGATACAGTCCTAAACAAACTAGTGGATCACCTGAAAGCTGTTACCTTGCAAACAGGTTAATGGCAAAACATACCTGGCCCCTCAGAACAGCTGGAAGGCCTGTCAGAAACTTGAAGCTTATCACCCTCATCTAGTATATAGAAAACCTCAGAATTCGTGATTGATGCAACCTCAATACCTTTACCACCAGGAGAAGAGGAGGAACCTCTCCCGAGATGCTCTAGATAAAAGAGGCTGGCAATGGTCCAGTACACACCTCCCGTGTCAGAGTCTGAGTCAGAGGAACCAGACTTGGGCCGTAAATATTGCAGAAAAAGCTGCAAGCAAAAGACCAGGCCAATGTTCCTAGACTTAGCCCTGACTGACCAATATAACCAGGAGATTAGAATCTCTTCAGTTTGAGGGGACTGTCTGCAAGCTGGCTGGCCACAGCCAGTGTACTATGCACAACAAAATAACACAACATTCCTGGCTTATGCCAAAAATGTCAACTCTCCTGCTCCGTGGTGCTGCCTGACCTGCTGTACTTTTCTAGCACCTCACTTTTCGACAACAAAATAAAGGGCGACTTGGTGACAGGATACCAACTTCTGTGCAGTTACCTCAGAGTCTGGAAGATCGTCTACTTACAGTGCTACCTCAGCTTCAATAAGCAGGTTTAAACAAGCAGCCTACAATGTGACTTGATGCCAAACTGTCCTGGTTCCTGTTCAATTATAGGAACACCCCTTAAGCTTCAATAAGCTGAGCTTGTCTGACCACAGACTGTGTGAATGCTTAATCGGGGAAAATGCCAGATATATTCTCTTGTGACTGTTTGGTCTCTCCAACCTAAATAGATATTTCAAAGGCCACTGGGGATGGAATTACCTTTGTTCCTGCAAAGGCATTGTCAAGAGATGCTATTTGCAGGAATGCTGGGTATGGTGAGAAAATTAGTAAAGCCAAAGTACAAAGGGATCTGGGAGTGCTAGTCGAGGATTCTCTAAAGATAAACATGCAGGTTGAGTCCGTGATAAAGAAAGTGAATGCAATGTTGTCTCTTATCTCAAGAGGGTTGGAATATAAAAGCAGAGGTGTGCTACTGAGACTTTATAAAGCTCTGGTTAGGTCCCATTTGGAGTACTGTGTCCAGTTTTGGTCCCCACACCTCAGGAAGGACATACTGGCACTGGAACGTGTCCAGCAGAGATTCACACGGATGATCCCTGGAATGGCAGGTCTAACATATGAGGAATGGCTGAGGATCCTGGGATTGTATTCATTGGAGTTTAGAAGATTAAGGGGAGACTTAATAGAGATGTACAAGATAATACATGGCTTAGAAAGGGTGGACGCTAGGAAATTGTTTCCATTAGGTGAGGAGACTAGGACCCGTGGACACAGCCTTAGAATTAGAGGGGGTCAATTCAGAACAGAAATGCGGAGACATTTCTTCAGCCAGAGGGTGGTGGGCCTGTGGAATTCATTGCCACGGAATGCAGTGGAGGTCGGGACGCTAAATGTCTTCAAGGCAGAGATTGATAGATTCTTGTTGTCTCGAGGAATTAAGGACTATGGGGAGAATGTGGGTAAGTGGAGTTGAAATGCCCATCAGCCATGATTGAATGGCGGAGTGGACTCGATGGGCCGAATGGCCTTACTTCCACTCCTATGTCTTATGGTCTTATGGTCACTGGTCCTGATACAAAGTCACACTCTTGATACACACTCTTGTTAAAGGGGAATGGACCTTCTTCTTATCCCTTTTATCAGCATGTGGACTCTTAGTGCACTCTCTGGAGGGAAGGTCATGTCTTTTCCCAGCAGTAGAGTATCGCTGGACCCTGAGTATCACAAACAGGCTTGCTTGCCCTTCCCTGGGAAAAAATGGTAATTCTTCCTTTATATGCAAGATCCCAATAACTCTCATGGATTTGTTCAACTTCATCCATACTACCAGAATGCTTTTACAGAGAACTACCCTTGCAGTTAGAGCCCCTTCCTGGTCGGTTATGTGGTCTGTCTAAGTGCCATTTTCTGTATTGGATGTGCTCTGATATATCCCACAGTAAAATTCCTCTTCTGTACCCTCTAGCAATTGGCTTGGACATGTCCTATCTTTTGGCAATTAAAACTGGCTGGCTTCTTGGTCCCACCTATATTTTCAGTTACCTCTTTATATCCAGAGGAAAGCCTCCAGCATTTCTCCTTCTCCCATGGGCACTCAATTTCCTGTCATACTCACCACTTTGATCCTTTAGGTGACCAGGGGAAGGCTACATCTCCAGGAGCTTGTGGATCAGCCCATAATCATTGACTGGTGTGACTACCTGCCCTGACTCAGTCACTCTCTGTTCCCTGAGGTGGATATTTGTAGGGAAGGGAATGGGTTTTTAAACTCCTTGAGGAGAATTATTTCTGGATTTTTCACAAGTGGCTTCTATCTTAAGTCCCTCACACAATAGTAAAGAACAAATTATTTAAGCCTTTCAAATTCCACGTACATCTGATCAATTCTATTTCCTGACATATGGAATTTTTAATGGTACACCTCTGGCACAAACTGGTGTGCACCTAGCTAGCCTTTTTTTTTAACTTGCTCATAATCAGTGGCATTTGCCTTAGGCAAGAGGAATTAAATTTTGTGCAGTTTCCCTGAAAGCTTACTCTGTATAAGAGTTTATTTCCAGTATCTCTGGTCCATCAGGTTTACTCTAAATATTAATAATGTAAGGCAGTTCTAGCAGTAGAGTATATCCAGAGTTCTCTGAATAAGCAGGGCACATTATGAAAAAATCTGCAAAAAAACTTACCCATTTAACACTTACAATCACAAGTCAACTTGTCCAAGGATCGGATCAAAACAGGTGATCAGTCAACCCGATCCCAAACTCTAGCCAGTAATCAGACAACTCCTTCCCAAGCTTACTAACTGTCCTCTGAGGCATTCTTTGTTTCTACTCTTTCCATACAGTCAAGCTGTGCATTCAAACTTTGACACTCTCTAGTCTCCAGCAAATGATCAGGTTGATGACTGACAAGCATAACAGATATGTTTTCTGTCATGACCATTTTGATTGATTGCTTGTGCAATGCGTATGTCTCCATGGAAAGAGACTTTTCCCTTTCACTTAACGAACTTTGATCTTCAGCCAGCTTGTTCAGGCTGTTCACCACCTTTATGTCATCCAATCAACCATATGATATTTACACTGCACATTTCTATGACAATCGCAAATTGTTAATTGATTGATAGTCAACATTACTCATTGTATCTGTTTTAAACAGAACTTTAGTCTTTCAGAGTTAATGTGACCGTCTATTACTGCTGAGTTACAGTGCTCACTATAACAACACATACATTACTTCAATATAACAAAAATACATTCAAACCAACGGCCGTTTTAATCATTAGTTCATCAACATGTTTCATATGTTTTTCTCCCTTCCCATGTCATTTATGTTGCGAGATTGGACAAACGGGGCTGTTTTCTTTAGAACAAAGGGGATTTAGAGGTATAACGTTGCAAGGTATAACATTGAGAGTCTGAGACAGGGTAGACTGGAAGAAACTTTTCCCCTTTTTGGAGCGATCAGTGACAAATGGTGTTGATTTAAGATAAGGGGCATAATGTTTCGTGGAAAAAAAGATGAAAAATCTTTTCACCAAGAAAGTGATGGGAATCTGGAACTCACTGCCTGAAAAAGTGGGAGAGACAGAAGCCTGATAACATTGAGAAATATTTAGATGTACACTTGTGATGCTATAACATACATGATTATGGGCCAAGTGCTGGAAAATGAGATGAGAATAGTTAGCTGGTTGGTTTCGACCAGCGCAGATTCAATGGGCTGTAGGACCTTTTCATGTGCTGCAGATTTCTATGACTGTTTTGGCTAAACCAGCAAATTCAGGTTAACGTCTCAAATAATAGGGAATAATGTTTAGCTGCCACTTTAATGCCCATGTTACCTGCTCAAAAGAGATAAAGAAAACTCTTACATCAGCCTCCTCAAATGTAGAAATTCAATGAGCAAACAGCATTGCCTGTGTTCTCATGTCTGAGGCAGTGGTGTCTTCATGGATATAGAATGATTCCTGCTTCTCAGCTCAAAATGTTGCAGTTCAAACTTCTTTTGCCACAGTTCTTTTTATCCTGAAATACACACTTTTATCCTTGCTCTTTCCATCTCTCTTTTTCAATCCTTTTCTTTTTCTTTAAAGTTTGACTTCTGTTGCTCCGATTTTAATCCCTGTACCGCTACTGTATTGATTTAATCCAACTCCATTTCCACCTGCATTGCAGTGGCCACCCATTTTGAAAGTTCAGGTGCTCTGGCGATATTCTAACCCTAAGTACCTTGCTAACTATTTCAACTGCTTGAGGGACAGAACATTTGAATCCTCAAAAATGAGTTATTCTAATTCTGCTCGGGTGGTTCTTGTATTGAATACAAGTATGACAATATTGCAGCAAAGAAAGTCAAATTTGTTTCAGTATGACAATTTCTCCAAAGTTTGTTTCATCTGTGCCCAGTTTGCAGTGAAAGCTCCTTGTTTGCTACTACCAGACCCAGGACAAGGTGTCCAATTTGTTACATTTCAAGATGGGATACCTCAAACTATTGAGTCTCAAGTGAAAAGAGATGAACGAGCTCCCATTCTTCATTCATCCACCCCACTGCAACAGACAGTGTATCTCAAACCATTACGCTCTTGCAGGGCGGCATGGTGACACAGTGTTTAGCACTGCTGCTTCACAGCACCAGAGACCTGGGTTCAATTCCTGCCTCAGGCACATCCTCCGTGTGCTCCGGTTTCCTCCCACAGTCCAAAAATGTGCAGGTTAGGTGAATTGGCCATGCTGTAAATGTATGGGGGTGGGTTGCTCTTTGGAGGGTTGGTGTGGACTTGTTGGGCCAAAGGGCCTGTTTCCACATTGTAAGTAATCTAATCTTGGTTGCATTGGCTCTCATTGCTAATTCACTGATTCCCTTGTTTGGATGCACTAAGGTTAATTTAGAAAATATCTCTTCCTTTGTGGATGACTTTCTCCCAGATGTAAAAACTTATGTTTTAAAAGGAGCCAATTTAGCCATGTCTTTTTGAAATAACAAAAATAGTGAGTTTACTAATATCCACACACGAAGAAATACTAATGCAACACATATTGACACAGTTTAGAATTAAGAGGTTAGTCCAGAAAGATCAAATTAAAGCGAAAGTTCTATTTATAAGTCTCTGAATTGAGAAGACCAGAGAGGACAATGTTGTGGCTGTTATTGAGTTGCATTGTGAACTGCTAGAGGAAGTGGTGAATGTAGGTGCAATTAGAACCCTTAAGAGTCATTTGGATAAGTACATGAATAAGAAAGGTTTAGAGGGGTGTGGGTGAAGTGCAGCTGAGTGGGCCTCGTTTAATTTGGGAACGTGATTGGCATGAACTAGTTGGACCTAAGGATCTGCTTCCATGCTTTTGTCAGTTGAACAGACAATTTTCAAGATGCATGATTTTGGAAGATGGTTAATGGAAGCTCTTTTGTCATGATTACTTTCTAAAAAAATTAGTTTGCAACATTTATTCAGGTAGAATTGGCCTTTCTTTGCCTGTGGTTGGCTGCTGCTTGTTCTTGAACTATGTCTTGTACAGCATACTGCACACACTGTAACTCATCACAGCGTAGTACTAACACAGACCAGTATTAAAGCATGTTTTTAATCACTCTGTTGTATATTCCTGGAAGTGGAAACAAAAAAATTTCAGCAAGAGTTTGTCTTCTGCTGAGAATGGCTACTGCAGGCAAGAAATAGCTGCCTCATTATCTCAAGTTACTCTGTCATTTTGAAATGTCTTTGACATCTTTCAGCATTACATTACATTACATTTGTCTCATTTTGCAGCCAAACACTTGACTCACATTTCCAGCAATTTTGTCTCTGTATTAGTCATCTTTTAAGAAATACCTTTTGAAATTAAAGGTTTAAGTATTGCTTAAGTATTTCAGCATTCCAACCCATCATTTCAGCAAAGTATAGCATTCACACATTTCAACACAGATGTAACAGTTGTTTGGGAAGAAAATTTGTTGGTAGCGTGACTGACTCCAGATCAGAATGTTTCATTTTCAAATCACATCAGCTTATGATGAGTGGCTGATATTTAATAATTGATGGTGATATGGTCAGTGGTTAGCACCAAGTACCGGGTTCAGTTCTAGTCTTGGGTTACTGTCTGTGTGGAGTTTGCACATTCTCCCCTTGTCAGTGCAGGTGTCCTCTGTGATGCTCTGGTTTCCACCCACAGTCTAAAGATGCGCAGGTTAGGGGGATTGACCTTGTTAAATTACCCATAGTGACCAGGGATATGCAGGCTCGGTGGATTTGTTGTGGGAAGGTATACAGGTATACAGGGATAGGAGGGGCCTAATTTTTGGTGGGATGCTCTTGCAAGAGTCAGTGCCGACTCAATGGGTTGAACAGCCCCTATCTGCACTGTAGGGATTCTATGAGCCTATGATTTGCTTATAAAGAATGAAGATGCAATCCATACAAACCCTTGAAGACAGCACTGGGATGTCATGACCACCGTTCACAGATGCAGGACATATTCAAGAAGAAAAAGCCTGATCCAGAAATCAAGGATTGTAAAAATAAGAAAATACCTTTTCCAACATAACCATCATCTTCCATGAAGGAGTTTTGTGAGATTAAAAGTTCACTTGATTTTCATGGGACAGCCATCTTATTCACTATGCAGAGCTTCTCTGCAAAGGAAATTCAGAAGATTAAAGACATTCCAGAGAATGTAATATACTGACCAATTTGCTTTTGCCAGCATGAAGCTCCCAGCCAAATGCAAAAAGCCCCTCCAGTGTTGAGATATATTACAGACTATACAGAGTTAAGGAGAGAATCAATATCTCCAATCTTCGAATTAAAGGCCTACTAATCTTCCAAGATAAAAGAGAACACATTACACAGGTGTATGGCATTTGTCAACCCAGCTGTCATGAAGTTTATTTACCACACCATTTGCAAGGTTCCAATATCACTGCACACGTAGTCTGGGGTTTTGATGGTACTGTGCCTCATGTAGACATGGCAGATCGACTACACTGACACCATCATACTGAGAAAGCAAGTCATTTATGCCTTTTATGCCTGAACATGAGTGACATTCATTGCCCTCCACTCTGTATGGTATGGAACCTGTGATACAATGCAACAGAAACTATTGTTGCTAAGGAAATGATGTTGGATATTGCCATCCAATCGGATAATGCCATGACAACTTGGCCAGGAGAAGTTAGAGCATTTTATATTCTTGTAAGGTAGTATCTTCTAATAGTCTGGGAACAATATCTAACCTACTAATATAATCTGTACCTTATTGCTATCTTAGTATAAACTATGTGTTGTTTAAGGTAAGAACCTCTTCTCATAAAGATTCGCAAGTTACTTTCCTCAAACTCTGTAAATCAAGTGAGCCCTTAGATCTATTCACGGAAAGAGAATGATTGCAGCAGGCTCCTCTCACCACAGGCAGGTAACAGTTGACAATGCAGCAATTCCAAAAGTTCCCTTTCACTAGGAGCAACCAATCACACAAATTGTGCCTGAAGGTAAGCAACACATTTGTAGGCATTTTATTCCTACTCTGTAGATGCACTGGGAAGATGAGGGGTTTTTTTTGTCTTCAAATCTTTTAGGCTTCGTGTCTCTTCTTACAAAATAATGGGCATCATCATTCCTAATATTGACTTTCCCTGCATTCCTGGGAGGAGCCATGCTAAACCGGACTGCTGTTGTCATAAGCTTGTGTCGAACTTTTGATGTCCTTGAGTGTGGCTCAGAGATGGACACAACACAGTTGACACGATTATTAGCTGGTATTTTATGAATCATAGCTTTCCTGGCTTCAGCACATTGAAAACTGCAATTTCTTCCACAAGCTTGACACTCAAGCTGATACTAGAAAGGGCAGTGGTTGTTAGTATGAATTCAAGCTGCAATCTTGTCACTGTACTTTTCTTTTGTGATATTTACATTTTCTGAAGATTCACTGTAGGTAAGTCTTGCAATAGAATCTTTAAAAACCTTCAGTTTACATTTTTTTAATACTCTCATAGAGTTGGCCTTTGATATCTGATGACCATGGATCAAGTTCCATTCATGATGATGTTTTATGACCAGGGTGGCTGTTTAAATCAGATTCATCAGCTTGCTTGGCAGCTTCCAGCTATGACCAACTCATCATTTTGCACAGCATACAATGATGGGATAATGCATAATCACTGACTGTGTCCCAGGCAAGATTTGCTGTGCTGGCCCACTAATGAAGAATACAACTGCTGTTGCTGGAAAGACTAATTTGGTGAAGCGATCACTATAGTGGAAAGGCAAAGGCAGGACATTTGAAATTGAATAAGATGTTATGCCCCCAACCTATTGTCTTCCAGTGTCTCCTGTTTAGAAAAGGTGACATTGTACTGTTTGACCGTCCCAAAGGATAAAAAAATGATTATCCTGTCTAAAGCCTAGACAAAATATCCAGGCATTAACCTTTATAGTCCTGCTTGTCTTTACAGTGCACATTTGGAAAGAGCTCATGACCTATATTTAAGTACATGTCTTTTATATCACTTTCCATCAACCTCCATTCCAGGGTCAGCTTCGCCCTAAAGAACTCCTTTGTCTCTGCTTGCGTGTGGGGCCAAGAGGCGAATGTCTATCGTGTATGGCCATAAATAGCAAAATTTGTTTCAAAATCCAATTAATTTTCCTGGTTTTCCAGGACAGTAAAGCAAGATTTCTCACTCTGTTATGATCCCAGATGCATAATTTGTCAAGTGGCGCAACTTTCTGGAGCCATACTGGTGACCTTAAATGATATTTCATCACATTTGGAAATAATGTGCACGTTTTCTGCTGTCTGTGACCTTGAAACATTGTAGCCTGTCAGATCACATTGGAACAGATGGCACCGAATTTGAAATAGCTGATATTAAGTGGAAACGAAGCAATAATAATAATATCAAAATGTATGGGAAAAAACTGATAGTGTAACATTTTGCAAAGGGACATTTTGATGAGGTGCTGAATGAATAACGGTGTAGAAGTTCATATTTAAGGATATATCAAGAAATACATTCTGATTTTAAAATTTGAACACCTTTTGCAAATTAAATATGCTTTAGATTTGTGCATTTTTAAAAAATTATATCTCATTTTTAAATTTATTTCATTTTTCAAAGTTCCCATACATCAATCTCCAACATACATGGCATGTTCCTAGCCCTCACCAATAGTCACCATGTACAAGTTTGATTGTTGCCTGATTTTGCACTATTGTCCAACACCAACTAAACCACATTACATTTTTTGAAATTCTTAGGTATGTTTCAGGAGCTGGATGCATATAAATCTGCTTTGACAATGGGCCTTGTGAATCCCTTTGATTTTCTATTATCCTAGTCCGAGCAAACATGAGGGTTAAAATATAGTCCAGCAGTGTGACATGAAGATTGCTTTTCTGTGCATTTACTGTGAAGGAAACAGGCAGGAGATTCGTATTGATGCGATGCAGTTCATAAGTTCAGTATATCCCAAGGCACTTTACAGCCAATAAAGTATTTTAAAAGTTTTTTTTGTTGTAATGCAAGAAATGTCACAGTCAAATTGCATTCAACAAAAAGTGATAACATAGTCTTGGTTGAGAAATAGTATTGGTTAGGATACAATGGAAAACTCGAGTTCCTTTTCAGTAATAGTACCATTGGGACTTCTGTGTCCATGAGAGGGAAGAAGGTGCCTTGTTTAATGTCCCTCTGAAACACAGTACAATTAGAGCTACAGCGCATTCTCAACAGTCCACTAGCATATCAGTCCACAATTTGTTCTCAATTCTCTGGAGTGGGGCTTGAATGTTTCTATTAAGACTGTGTGTACTCTTAGCACAAAGGATAGATCTTGTGCAATAAAACAAGGTTAGTCATGTGGTATAATACTGTAAGGTGTTGCAACGACTCTGTATTATGACCACGAGTATCTCACTTTTCATGCCATTTAATGCCATATTTGGTTGCACAAAGTGAAATTACTGCTTCATACTTGGCAGCCAGTTCTGGAAGGTGAAGACCAATCTTTTATTAACTGTTCTTCTGGAAATTCTGTCCCTTGATCCAAAAATGGTTCCTGTGCATCAGATAATCTGCACAGAAAATTCTGTTATTATTTAAATTAAGCCACCTCAAGTGCAACGAATGCACTTCAATTCCCGACTCAGGCGACTGACTGTGTGGAGTTTGCACGTTCTCCCCATGTCTGCGTGGGTTTCCTCCGGGTGCTCTGGTTTCCTCCACAGTCCAAAGATGTGCGGGTCAGGTGAATTGGCCATGCTCAATTGCCCGTAGTGTTAGGTAAGGGATAAATGTAGGTGTATGGGTGGGTTGCGCTTCGGCGGGTCAGTGTGGACTTGTTGGGCCGAAGGGCCTGTTTCCACACTGTAAGTAATCTAATCTAATCTAATCTAATCTTAACATCTATGCTATTATTGTGATGATTTAATTGATACCATGGAAAACAAATGGTTGAAGTTGAATAAAAAGATGGTGAATTTCCAAAACAGTTCCCTGAACTGACAGAACAGCAGAAGAATGACAGAAATTGCAGGAAAATAGCATAAATAACATGTTTTATGTAACTTTACCAATGAAGTTACAGTCGTCCAGGCCATCAGTGTCTAATTATCTTTGGACACCCCTCACTACATTCATCTACAAATTCCTTTATGCTACTGTCATTAATAAAACCATTAAATAACATTTCTTCATCTTCACTCACATGGCAAAAATACATTCCAGATTGTATGATTTGCAAATACCTTACCATTGTACTGGCCAGTTCAATGTGTGTAGTTCACCCAACGTGATCTTTTTGTGTATCTTGGTAAATGATCCAGGTTAACAGAAACAGACATGGAACCTCTGATTAATGTCCCAAGTATCCTAACAAAATGAAAGTTTTTTTTGTCCCTGATACTGGTCTTGAATCAACAAATTTAATTGGACATAATACAAACTCTGATTGAGAATCTGTAGCTTTCTGTAAGGATTATTCCTGGGACTTTAAGAATAGTTTCAAACTGCCTCATAGATATTCTAGAGATTTCAGTGAATGACTTCTGGCCTTTCTGGACAGATATTCATTCATGATTAGACTAGATACAGTCCTTTAGGTTGTGTACTTTACTTCTGAACAACGTTCACACTTTGCTACCCAAAGCTCAAAATATAAAATCTCACAGATGTTTGATTTAAGGAAGTCGTACTCAAGCTATGAGAGGTTTTTGTCACTGTAGAACTAAATAAGCTCTTCCTGATCCCACACCTTAAGGTAGAGTTTCTGAGTTGTGGATATTAAATTGTGAATTGGCATTTCTTGGGGAAATTAAAACCATTTGAAAAGGGATTCATCACAAAGTTACGCTGAATGTAAAATCAGCAAAAAGTGAGCAGAATATGACAGCATTTGAAAGATATGATTTTTAAAAGAAGTTCTCTGTTATGTTTAAGTGAAGTAATTTCATCAAGTTTGATTTGAGCAACTGCAAAATTGTTTATTTTTCCCCAAGTTAAACCCTTGTAAAAGGTGTCTCATTTACCATCCATAAGTAGTCCAATTTCAAATGACTGAAAATGACCTTAAAAATAGACAAAGTTATCTTCTAGTCACATTGAGGTATAGTAACCAGCTCCCTCTTAAATGAACAGTATATTGAAACCTTATAAGACCTGACTATTTTTATGCTCAAAAGGATGACCAGAAATATGTGGTTGTACTTGCTCGGAATGGATTGACAGGTTAGGTCTCTACTCTCTTTGGGGGTGGGGGGGGGGTGAAGAAACAGACTAAGAAGAATTAATAGAGGTCATTATAATGATGAAATGTTTTGATTGGGTGGATACAGAGACATTTTTTCCACTTGAAGCAAACAGCATAACTGGAGAACATCAGTATAATAAGTATGAAATAGAGAACTTAGAAGAAAATTCTAAGTGTATAAGAAATTTATAACAATGTGGAACTTTCTATCAGCGAGTGTTTAGATACCAAGCAAAATGAAGGACCAGAGACAGTGGTTAGGAATGAGAACAAAAGGAGGAGCGGTAAGAGGCAATCAGTTTCAATCAGAAGTGAGAGCAAATGGAGGATCCAGAAACTGCTGGCAGTTTGAGATTATTTCTTGTCGATGACAGGGAAGATCTTAACTGTTTGGTGAGTAAATGGTAAGAGCTCCGGAAGCGCCGGCTTATCGGTCGAGCTCTACTCTGGTCTGTGGGACTTGATTGGCCCGGACCTGCTGAAGGTGTATGTCAGAATGCTTCTGGCAGGTACCATGAGTGAATCCATGAGGAAAGGCATCATCACCCTCATCTACATGCGGAAGGGGGAGAGGGAGGAAATCAGAAATTGGAGACCAATCTCACGATTGAATGCGGATTACAAAATCTTGGCAAAGATCATCGCCAACCGGGTCAGGTCTGCTGTGGGATCAGCAATCCACCCTGACCAAACCTGTGTTGTACCAGGCAGGAAGGTCGCTGATAGTCTCGCACTGCTCAGAGATACAATCACCTACGTTCATGACAGGGGGCTGGACACTTGCCTCATCAGCCTGGACCAGGAGGAAGCCTTTGACAGGATATCACATACATATATGAGATGTTCTCTCCAAAATGGGCTTTGGGGAGGGAATCTGCAACTGGACTGCTCTATACCAACATTGTCAGTGCAGTCTCAATCAATGAGTGGGAATCAGATAGCTTCACAGTCAGATCTGAAATCAGGCAGGGCTGCCCTCTGTCTCCTGCCTTGTTTGTGTGCTGCATAGAGCCATTTGCCGAGTCCATCAGGAAGGATGTGAGCCTGAAAGGGATGATTATTCCTGGCAGTGGGGGCCTGCAGGTTAAGGCCTCCCTGTACATGGATGATGTCGCTGTTTTCTGCTCAGATCTGCTGTCTGTGCACAGACTCATGTGCATACGTGACCAGTTTGAACGGGCCTCGGGAGCCAAGGTCAACCGATGCAAGAGAGAGGCCATGCTCTTTGGGAACTGGGCTGACCAATCCTCCATCCCCTTCACCGTCAGGACTGACCACCTGAAGGTGCTGGGTATTTGGTTTGGAGGGGCTGGGGCATGTGCCAAGTCTTGGGGGGAGCGTATCAGCAAAGTGAGGCAGAAACTAGGCAGATGGAAGCTGCAGTCGCTCTCCATCGTGGTAAAAACCTGGTCATCAGGTGCTAGGCACTGTCAGTGTTGTTATACGTGGCACAGGTCTGGCTTATTCCCAGAACCTGTGCCGCTGCAGTCATTCAGGCCATCTTCCATTTTATATAGAGATCAAAGGTGGTCAGGGTCCGAAAGACTCAATGTACAAAGATCTGGGCAACGGGGAAAAAACACACCAAATGCCACCCTCACCCTGATGGCCACCTTTGTGTGTGGCTGCATCAAGCTGTGCGTGGATCCGCAATATGCAAACACCAAGTGTCACTACGTACTGAGGTTCTACCTGTCCCCGGTGTTGTGAAGAATGGGTCTGGCCTCGCTGCCGCGGAACGCTCTGTATCACCTGTCCTTCATGGAGAAATTTATGAAGAAAAACACCTTTGACCACATGTCCATCAGTAAGTGGTCAGCATGTAGTATCCTTGAGACCCTTTGCGAAAAGGAGAGGGCGGATCCTGTCGAGTGGTTCCCTGAGCAGACTGTCAAAGTCATTTGGCAGAATGCCTCATCGCCAGAACTTTCCAACAAGCACCAAGACATGGCTTGGCTGGTGGTGAGAAGGGCTCTGCCTGTGAGATCCTTTATGCATGCCCGGACTCTCTGCCGCACCGCACACTGCCCTCGAAGCGGCTGCGGGGGGTGGGGGGGGGAGGGGATGAGACTGTCACACACCTCTTTCTGGAATGTGCCAATGCAGAGGAAGTCTGGAAAGAAATGCAATGGTGTTTGACGAGGTTCGTCCCGAGCAGCTCTGTGAAACTGGACTCCATGCTCTATGGTCTGTTACCCGAGACGCACACCGAGACAAATATCAACTGTGTCTGGAGGATCATCAACTTGGTGAAAGACTCTCTTTGGTCTGCCCGAAACCTGTTGATCTTCCAGCTGAAGGAGCTGACCCTGACTGAGTGTTGCAGACTGGCACATTCCAAAGTCCAGGACTACGTGTTGAAGGTTGCGCTGAAGCTTGGGTCAGCTGCCGCCAAGGCACGGTGGGGAAAGACCATCGTGTAACGTCTGCCTGCCAAAGAACAGAGGGCCTATGCAATAAGGGTCTCTGCTGACGCCTCAGCTAAATATATGAATGGTAAACATACAGACCTGTATATATGAATGATTACTCAATCTCTGTGCGCAAAGAAATGGAATGTTTACGTATGTATGGCATGACCAATTGTTCAGATCATCAAAATATTTTAGGAATAAAGTATATTTTTGAAATTTAATAAAAGTGAGTAAATGGTAAGAGGTTCAGATCTATCGTAAAATTTAATATTGCACAAGTGGTAGGATAAATTATGTAAATAAAAAATGTTGCCGGTTAGGGGACAGATAGGCAGGGTGGGATGAGGGCCAGGGAGGTGTGAAGCCTATGGAGTTTACAGGAATTGCTACCAAGAAGCAGATCTGGATGGTTGAGGGCTCACCAATCCTTAGATGCAGAGGCTGGAGAGTGTTCATGTTTGCCTTCCCTCCTGCTGAGCAGTGCCTGGTCTCATGCTGTCCTTCAAGTGCCCAGCAGAATAGAGTAATTTTTTAGTCTTGGCCAAATACAGAGCTGGCACAGTGATGTGCTCACCAGATTATTGTCCAACTCTCTATTAGCCTAAACTTCCCACGGTGGTGTCAGTATCTAAGTTGATGGATACAGGACACAGCTTTGAGGTTTCATGACTCTTGTTGGCAGAGGTCTAGGAGATGGTAGCTGGGGAATCCAGCCATTTTTCTACTGTGGTAGTGGAGATACTGGTGATCCCTGTGAGAGAAAAGGCATTACGACCAGTGGTTAGAAGTGATGTGTAATGCATGACACTGATAATGGAGTTCCTGTGAGAGTTGCACGAGAATGGAGATTGGTTAGTAGGACATGACTGTTTTGGCATCTCTGCAGGAGCAGTCTCAGTCTTCTCCTGTAAGAATGAACATTGTTTTGTTATAAAGGTGAGAAACAGAAAGTTTATATCCCATGTGCATAGGCTCTCTTTGTCCTATGGTGAAATGTTTTGTTTTGTACTGAGAGAAAATGAGAGGTTGAGTGAGGTAAAACTGGCTGACACAGTGCAGAGGCAATCAGGTGAAAGGTGGTGAGATGCTCTGAGGTAGTGAATCACCAGTCACTATGGAAGCAGTATTGAGCAAACTGTTCAAGCTGCAGACTGACAATTTCCTGGGTCTTGATGAACTTTGTCTTAGGGTCAAAGATTGTTTGTCTTATTTTTCCAAATCTTGCTGAGTTCTGAGAAGATTCCCGCAAACTCAAAAGTAGCAAATATAACTCCTCTGTTCAAGAGGGAGGGAGATGAAAGATAGGAAAGCATAGGTTTGTTAGCTTGACATCTGTTATGATGAAGATATTAACATTGGTCATTTAAGGAGGTTATAGCTGGGCACTTACGGGAAAAAGCTCAAGGTAGTCAGAAAGATTCAGCATGGATTTGGGAAGGGGAAATCATGTTTAACCAATTTATCAGACTTCAATGAAGGAGTAGCATGTGGTATGGATAAAGGGGAGCCTATAGATGTCCTGCATTCGAATTTCCAGGAGATATTTGACAAAGTGCCACAAAGATTATTGCACAAAGTAGGAGCTCATGGTGTAGAAGGTGACATGTTGACATAGATAACGGATTAAGTAGCTGGCAGAAAATGGGTCTGCATAATTTTTTTTTCAGTTTGGCAGAATATGAGGAGTGAAGTCCCTCAAAGGTCTGAGCTGAGCTAAGGTCTCAAGGTTTACAATGTATATCAATGATTTAGCTGAAGGGAGCAAAGATGGGGTAGCTGAATTTGCATTTGACACAAATAAAGGGAGGAAAGTATATTGTGAAAAAGGATAACAAGGATATTGGTGAGTATGGATAAGGAGTGTGAGTGGGCAGTATTCTTGCAAGTGGTGTATAATGTGGTAAATGTAAAGTTGTTCACTTTTACAGGCAGAATGAACAAGCAGGTTATTAACATAAGTCAATAATTTACAATTCTGAGATGCAGAGGGATTTAACTTTTTCTAGTTAATGAGTTACAAAGAGTTATTATGCAAGTAATGTGAGCAATTCAGGCTAATGGAATGGTATCCTTTATTACAACAGGGATTGAACGCAAAAGTAAGAGTGTAATGCTTCAATTATATGAGGCATTGGTGAGACCATTTCTCAAATACGGTGTGTTTATTGATCCCCTCATTCAAGGAAACATGTAAACGTGTTAAAGATAGTTTGGAGGAGGTTTGGCTAATGGGTACACTGGAATGAACAGGTTGTTTTATGAGTAACGTTTAGACAGTTTAAGCTTGGTTCCACTGGAATTTGGTAGAGTGAGGCATGAAATGTGTAAGATCCTGAATGGTGATGACAAGGTGGATATGTAAAGGATATTTTCTTTTTTGGTTCCGTCCAAAAATATAAGGGTCAGTTTAAAATTTGGTGGATGTAATTTTTTGACCCAACTGATGAAAAATATTGTCTCTTCAAAGACTTTTGAACTCGCTGTTCAGAAGGTCGTGGAGATGAGGACATTGAATATTTTTATGGGAATGTGGAATTCAAAACACAAACTGACCAGTCACAATCTGATGGAATAGCAGAAGACTACTGCTGCTGCTCATTAATATGTTCATACGAATACCATAGATGCACTTCAGGGGAAACTGGACAAATATATAAAGGACGAGAAAATAGACTGTCACAGTAGAACATTTAAATGAGAATAAATGGAAAGTGGATTTAGTAGAGCATGAAAAATAAGTTGGTTGGATGATATGCCCTGTTTCTGTGCACAATGTCCTGTGTAAAAGGTCAACTTAATTTTTGAAACTTGTTGGAAGGCCTGCATATGAGCAAAATCCTAATGGTTGTTAATTCACCCTGCGAGTGTGTTCAGTTTTGTGAAAAAGGGCTGCTTCCAATGTGATGTTTTTAAAACTAGGACAGAAAAATGCAACTTCGCCTGATGCAACTTGTACTTGAAGTCGCATGATATTTTGCATCAATTACTGTGACTCTGGGGGAATTGTAAAACTGAACAGGAATTCCATCCCCTTATTTAATATAATGAAATTTATCAACATTCATTCGTGGTTGCACAAGTGCTTTGCAGGTGAGATACAGCTATCTCGGGTCATTTTATGAGTGCATACATGGTAGATTTTGTTCTTAAATGTGATGAGTTCTCTCTCTCCTCAAAGTAGCATTTTGAATGAATTATATTAAAAAGTGGCTTTTTTAGAACACCCGCGACTAAGTGCATTATCAATTCTTATCTGGGGCTCGCAGAGTATAACAATCAATTGTGCAGTCTGTGCAGTGAACTGCCATCATTTACCTATTGACTGTGGAAGCAATAAGCTTCTTTCTCCCAAGTCACGAGCTACAAAACAAAACTGTAGAAAATATCAATCAATAAACTGAAACGTTTAAAAATGTTTTTAAATGTTCACTTTTCAAAATTGTGGTAGTTTCAGACCCTGCATTCTACTTTTATTCAATTGTTGTCAGTAAGCAAATTTGATTGCTTAGGTGATTAATAATGGAACAAAATATTTTGCCTTTAGTTGAGTTTGTGTTTACAACTTTAGGAATAAGGATGTTTCAATACTTTTTTTGCTATGTCCCAGGATCAATCCGACTGCTGCATTGAAGCTACAGAGTCAAACAGCATGGAAACAAACCCTTTGGTGTAACCAGTCCATGCTGACCATGTTTCCAAAATAAAAGAGTCCTATTTGCCTGTGTTTGGCCATATCCCTCCAAATCGTTCCTATTCATGTACCTAACCAAATGTCTTTTTAAATGTTGTAACTGTACCTGCATCCACCACTTCCTCTGGCAGTTCATTCCGCACATGAACCATTCTCTGTGTTAGAAACAAAAGCTTCCCCTTATATTGGTTTTAGATCTTTCTCCTCTTTCTTTAAAAAGTATATCCCCTTGTTATGAGCACCCCACCTTCGGGAAAAGACCATTGCTATGCACCTCACGATTTTATAAATTCTGATAAGATCACCCCTCAAGCTCCTATGCTTCAGTGAAAAAAATCACAATCTATCCAGCTTATTTTTATAACTCAACCCCTCCATTCATGGCACTTGCTTGGTAAATCTTTTCTGAAGCTTCTCCAGCTTCTCCTTCCTATAACATGGCAACCAGAACTGCAAACAGTATTCCATGGTCAATTTCTTGGAAAGAGTGATGACTTCAGAGACTGTTATTAGTTGTGTTCATGCTAACTAAGCTCTGTTGTATTATTGTACATTGAGATAAATTTCCCTAAAAGTTGCTTGAATGAGACAATATTAACTCTGAGGGAGATCAGAGTTTCCTTCAACTTATACAGTCAGCAGAAACAAAAAACAAGCTAAAGAAAACATTTGAGTGCTTTAAAAATGATAATTCACTTTCGAAAACAAAAAAGTCATTAAAATTTAAGGCTAATGTAGGGAATGAATTAGTAAAGCTATCGAACTTTAGAGGGATAAACATAACATTTGCAATTTTAATAAGAGAGTATGCCTTGAGTGTTTTGTAGATATGTTGTTACCAAGCCAACAACCTTAATGTATTGCATATATTACATAGAAGTAACAATGTGGAAATAAGCCTTTTTAAACATTCATTCACAGGATGTGGGTGTCACTGACGAGACCGGTATATATTACCTGTCCCTAACTGGCCAAATGACAGTTAACAGTTTCACAGAACACAGAACAGTAGAGCATGGAACTGGCTCTTTAGCCCATGATATTATGCTGAACATAATGCTGAATTATATTACTCCCTTTTGTCTACCTTTGGTTAATACCCCTCCACTCCTTGCATATTCATGTGGTCATCTACAAGTCCCTTAAATACCCCTAATGTATCTGCTGTGGCAGCGTGTTCCAGACTCCTCCTCCTCCTCCTCTGTGTAAAAAAAAACTTGACCCTCACATCTCCTTTAAAGTTTCTCCCCTCACCATAAATGTATGTCCCCTAGTATTAGACATTTCAATTCTTGGGAAAAGATTCTGACCATTAACCCTACCAATGCCTCGCATATAGATTTCTATCAGATCTCCCCTCAGCCTCCTCCACTCCAGCGAAACTAATCCAAGTTTTTTTAGCTTTTCCTTAGAGCTCATAACCTGTAATCTAGGCAGCGTCCTGGTAAACCTCTTCTGCACTCTCTCCACAGCCTCCACATCTTTTGTATAATGTGGCGACCAAATTAAACCCAATAAGTGTGGCCTAACCGAAGTTTTATAAAACTGCAATATCACTTCCTGACTCTTGAGCTCACTGTTCCAATCAGTAAAGGCAAGTGTGCCATATGCCTTCTTTACCACGCTTTTACTCATGTGACCACCTTCTGGGAACTATGGACTAGGAACGCAAGATCCCTCTGTATATTGATGCTATTAAGGGTCCTGTCATTAACTGTATATTTTTCCTTAACATTTGATCTCCTAAAATGCAAAATCTCACACTTGCCTGGATTAAACTCCATCTGCCATTTCTCCATCCTGTATCTGCAATGAATCTATATCCAGCTGTATCCTTGACAACCTTCTACACTATCCACAACTCCACTGATCTTATATCATCTGCAAGTTCACTAACCCATCCAAATCACAAAAACTGGGGGTCTCAATATGAATCCCTGCAGATCACCACCAGTCAAGGCCCTCCAGCCTGAGAAGCACCCTTCTATCACTACCCTCTGTCTTCTATGGGCAAGCCAGTTCTGAATCCATGCGGCAAGTCACAGTGGATCCCATTAATCTTTAATCTTCTGGATGAGCGGACCATGAGGGACCTTTTCGAAAACCTTACTAAAATCCATGTAGACAACTTCCACTACTCTACCCTCATCGGTCACCTTTGTCACCTCCTTGAAAAATTCAATCAACTTAGTATGACATGACCTGCCCTGCATAAAGCCATGCCGACTGTCCCTAATTAGGCCATACTTTTCCAGATGCAAGTAAATCCTATCTCTAAAAATCCTCTCCACTGGCTTCCCTACCACTGATGTGAGACTACTGGTCTATAATTTCCTGGATTATTTCTATTTCCCTTCTTGAACAGAGGAACAGCATTAGCTACTCACCAGTTTTTGGGGAACTTTCCAGTGGCTACAGATGATACAAAAAACTTGGTCAAGGCCCTGGCCATCTCCTCTCTTGCTTCTTTCAATAATCTGGGGTATCCCATCAAATCCCATCTTGCCCTGGAGACTTATCTATCTTAATGCTCTTCACGAAACCCAGCCAGACCAGGTAAGGATGGCAATTTCCTTCCCTAAAAGACATTTGTGTTTATCTTGCACAAATAGTGGTCCTATTTAACTACCTATCTATCACACTGTTTAAATTTGGCAGCAATACAGATTTTCACCAGGAATGGAATTGGCCTAGGCAGTGGTAGGCAAGTTGATTTTAATTCCCAGTTATCCTATGTATGTTGCCAAATAAGCTTCCTGTTTAAAACAGGAAGGATGTAGCATCTAACTGGTGGGTGGGGCAGAGCTTTGATTAGCTTTAAGTCACTGGCAGACAGCATGGTAAGTAATTATAAGAAAGAGATGGGGGAGTTGCAGGCCAGAGGAAACTTAATTTTACCTTGCTGTGTTCATACTTCTGATAATTTATGAAGAAATGGATTGACCATTTATAAAAAAAACTATCATTGTGAATGGAAGTTTGTGATTTTATGATTTCACAATTCTCCATTTCACCTTCTTTTCTTGTAGAGGATGGATCGGCTTCAGATTGGTTCTGCAGGTCAGCGCAACATTGAAGGCTGAAGGGCCTGTACTGCACTGTAATGTTCTATGTTCTATGTTGCCAAGTAGTGCCATCCAACTAAAGCCAACAGGTTGTATTATTTCATTTCTTAAACACAACACTGCTGTGAGGCTAACAAGATGTAATTGCCAGTAAAAACCAAGCTGGACCAAATGGGGATGGGTTTGGGAAGTAGTTGGGCTGGTAGGGGTTGGAAACAGAAAGAGAACCATATTGCTCGCAGATAGAAATGTGGTGACTCAATCACCTACCAGGAGGGAAATTAAGCTAATGAAATGGACAATTAAGGACCGTCTCCTATCCCAGCTGGGGTGACCATCAGACAGAGTTGCACCATGTGCACTACCGAATGATACCTATTTTACGATCATTTCAATAGTCTATAGAATGGTCCTGTAGCATTAATAGTCAAGGTTGTGACAAGGAAATGTTAGAGCTCATTGACTCCATGTCAAATGATCACCAAGGCTAACCCTACATCTCTCTTTGGGGTTGTCCAAAAAGATCCATTGAGACCTTCTCCTTGGCAGCTGAACTGTCAGGTCTCTGACTGAGCCAATAGCTCTTCAGATGTGCTGCCATTCTGCATTGGTGCCCCTGACCTCTTACTTGACTGCAATCAGCAGAACTCTTGCCCCGCAGCCTCATTGATAACCTCCCACTTTCAGTCCAGCCAGAGGACTGACCATTCACAGCAAATTCAGCCCAAATGTTTTTTCCTCCTGCCAGGTCTATCACTGTAATTTTAGGAGTAACGTAGAATATCAGGGAGTATTAATCAAAGCATAATCAGAAAGGTTTTTCTTTAATTTAGTGATGCAGATGTCTGACAAAGCCAACATTTATTACATTAATTGCCCTTGAAAAGGTGATGATGATTCAGTTAAACTGGGGGAAGCCAAGTTGTGTACTTAGTCTCATAGTGCTGTTAGGAGGACCAGTAGCATATTCCAACTCAGAATGGTGTGTGACTTGGAGGCAGATGGATGTGTTTTCATGTGTCTGCCATCAGTGCCCTTCTAGATATTAGAGATTAGAAATCTGTGAAGGACTATTGAAGAACACGTGATGATTTACTGCAGTGCATCTTTTACTTGACATGCATGGTGACCATCAGGTTAACCAACCACCAGTTATCTCTCTCTCATGAGAGAGATACCCTATGGTATAGTAGGGTGATGGAAATTTTACATTCACACACTGCTGCTGTTGTATTCTGGTGATGGAGGCCATAACCATGTAAGTGATGGGTGTAGTACCAGTTAAGCAGGCTCTGGATGTTGTAAAGCTATTTGAACATTGTCAGAGTTGTCATCATCCAAGTAAGTTGGGACTTATCCATCACACTCCTGACTTGTACCATGAGAATGGTGAGAAGGTTTTGAAGAGTTGAGATATGAAACACTTGCAACAGAATTCCAAGCCCCTTACTTACTCTTGCAGCTATGGTATTTTTATGGGAGGTTGACTTAATTTTCTGGTCAAGTGTAGCTCCCAGGATGGTACAAAGAGGAGACCCAATTATGGTATTGCCATTGAGTGTCAAATAGAGATGGTTACATTCTCTGTATCTGAGGTTGGTCACATTCTTTCTGGAGATCGTCATTGCCTGGCACCTGTGTGATGTGAATGTTATTTGCTACTTGTCCTAAACGTGTGGCTCAACCAGAACTTGCTGCATATGTTTATAACATGCTACAGTATCTGAGGGGTTGTAATTGGAAGTGATGGTCTTCTCGTATTATACCTGAGTTTCTAAGGTGATTTGCAGGTTCTCCAGCAAATCAGCTTTTAAATTGTCTTGAGGGGTAACTGTTATTTTGGGGTCGCAAGTATAAAAAAAAGTTTCGTTCACATCCATTGTGGAAGATTGTCCAAGTGCATTTTGCAGTTGAAGTGTAGGACTCTGTGTAGGCATCTACACTCAAACTAGAAACTATCACTGGGGCACTTCATAGATTGAGGCAATCTTTCCAAAATTCACTATTAACCAACCACAATGTACATGCTCAATCCAGTTTCAAGGCCTGTATTCCTTCATCATCAGTTACCTATTTCTGGCAATAAAAATGCAAAGACTGCATGCATGACTACATGGACGTTGGCAGATTCATGACCTTTCTATAGTGCCACAGATGTCAGAAGAAGACCTGATCATTTGAAATAGCACACTCCAACACCAGATTTCTGAAGAACCAATTCTAATGCCATGACTGCTCAGGGTCAGGCTGGGATAGACATTTTCCTGTATGGCATGCCTCACGATAACCTTGTCAATGAGAAATGATTTTCTCTTTAAATCACACCTTCACCCAAGCCAGGGAGACAAAGAGCTTCTGTTGCAGTAAATGAGATAGCATTAAAATAGGATACAAGGAAAATGCTGATTGCCATTGCTACACAGGGTAAACCCTACCATTAATTTAACCCAAACACACAGAAAAGCTCACCTCACCTCATAATCTGTTAAAGTATGAGTGACAAAGAACTACCCAAATCCCATAATTTTTAAAAAATACCAATGTATTATTTAACTTCAAGAAAAGAGAACATTAAACAACAACTATCTACACTGTAAGCCTTCTTTGTCCGATCAATTTATCTACGTCCTACTCTACAATAAAATATACTGATCCAATAGAACCTCTGATTAAGGTTTACAAAAAAAAGTCACATTTCAAAACAAGCCAGGTGTCGCTCTTCCCTTTGTATCTTCCTGGGTCTTCTTTTCATTGGCCTTCTTCTGCGCAAGTCTTTCATGGAAAAGGTACTTTTCAGAGTGCGAGCCTGTGGGTACTCTGTATTGGTGCTCTTTGCCTCTCTGGCTAACTGTTCAAAATTCCTGATTTTTATACCCCAAAACATTGGATTGCCTCATTGGTTTGATGTCATCAAAACAGTAAACTTCAAATTCGATTGGGTTTTAATATCTTGGGTCATAATGTAAACTGATTAGCTAAATTTCAATTGTTGCGGAACACAGCAATACAGCTCAACTATTTGCTTCATAGCCAAATGGTACATGTTTAGATTTTTCAGCACACTGTGCTTGCTAGGTCCTTGCCAGCTTTTACTCTCTCTTAAAGGCACAGTACATGCCTACAACTTCATAACATGAGACTGTAGATATATGTGCATGATTTATCCCAATAGAAAATGTTCATTTTCTTGTGCAGTGCATTTGCTAGATGCAACAAATTGTTTACCACAGTAACACTGGACTTTGTCTTTTCATTGCAGTTGAAGTTTCTGTCAACATGTATCTATATAAAACTCTAGGGGCAAAATAAAATTAGTAATTAACTAAATTTATGAATTTCTGTACACAAATGGTTTGCTTTGCAATTCAAAAAGTAACTTTCATGCAAGGGGATTTGAAGGGTTTTTTTATGTGTTGCTTATCCCCTCTGGGAGTTTGATGGTAAATCCAAGTGTAGTAAATTTTTCCTTTTGTGTTGCTTATTTCCTCTGGGACTTTGATGGTAAATCCAAGTGTAGCAAACTTTTCCTTTTCCAGATCTGACCCTGAAGTGTGACTAACATTAAAGGTAACATCATGATTTTTACATTTTTGCAAAGTTGTAAAGGATACATATTTGAATAATTGAGATTTATGAGATCATGCCATCCAGATGTTATTAAGCTGAGTCTATTGTAATACCAAAAAAAAACTTATTTGAAGTGGATAAGTATACATTTTTCACTTTTGAAAGTTAACATTTTTGAAAGAAAACAAATTAAGAAGGTTGGGTAGACATGTAAGAGAGAGAAATCTGCTGGTCAACAGGGATAACATCAGGAAAATGGGACAATTAGATTATTATTCTTCAGATGTAATGGGCCAAATGGTCACTTTGAGTAATGTTGTGACTCTATTACCTGGGACTGGCTACACACATCTGGAGTTAACCAGGTTAATCAAAGAGCGGTATAATTCAAAAGAAACTGATATGTCCCGAATTATTTAAATGTTGCATATCGCTTGGCATATTCTGAATGTTAGCACACTAATGACAAATATGGGGAACTTGAAAATGTAGGCACTGTTCAATTTGCACTTACTGTATGTGAAAATGCATTTTATCTGCAAAAAAAGCACATTTGAGCCCTTGAGCGTGATTAAATAGCTCAATATTTTCTAACCCCTGGTTTAGTATTATTAAGGATTAAAGCTCCCTGTGGTATGGCTCCATTTTATTCAATTTCACTTTTAAACTCCAGGAAGCTTCATTTTTTAATTTTAGTTGCATAATTGTCTTACTTTTGTGTAAACTGCTCCATTAAAAAATTCTCAGCAAAGGCTAACATTATAGTAGTAGTTGTATTATGTGGGGAAAATCTGCATTATAAATTAGTATAGAAGTGTTCAATGATGTATGTAATTTATCAGCAAGAATCCACAACAATTGATTAAGCTCAGCAAAATGGGATTCTGCATAAATAAAAGTCCATGATATTTTGTAATGAATTGGTACCATCAACTTAATTTATTCTTAATGTCACACCTCCAAATGTGGCTTTGAGCATGTTTTTAATGGCTTTGAAAAAGTAATTGTTAGCTGTTCTCGGTATTTGTTGTGGGGGGGAAAAAAAGCTGTGATTATGTTCCTCATGTTTACCATACTCATTTATCCATTTGGTATTTAAATCTACGTAAGACTGTGAAAAATTGCCAATGATGTACTGTGCATATAAAAAAGGAGAAATTCAGACTAGCGAATTGCTCCTGATCAATTTCCTCATGACCGTAACCAAAATGATGGAAGGTATCATGAATGTTGCTATCAAATGGTACTTGTACAGCCCTCATTTGATCATTATTGTTCAGTTTTGTGTTCTACTCAGACCACTCAGCTCATGAGCTCTTTAGAACTTTGGTCCAAACATGGACAAAAGAGCTGAACATTGAAATTAGGTGCAGGAATAGGATATTCAGCCCTTTGAGCCTGCACCACCATTCAATATGACCATCTCTGATCATGTAGTCACAATATCCCATTCACACCCTCTCCTTAAAACCTTTGATCCCTTTAGTTACAAAGGCCACATTCAGCTCCCCCGTGAATACATCTAATAAACTGGCCCCAATGGCTTCCTACAGGAGAGAATTCCACGGGTTGGCAACACTGAGTGAAGAAATCCTTCCTCAATCCAATCCTGAATGGCTTATCGCTTATTCTTAGACTGCGAGTCCTAGGTTTGAACAGGATTGAAAGTGAAAGTGACTACTCTCGACAGCACAGCATTTGATTAAGGAGCCCTTGCAAAATTTAGGTAAATAAGAATTAAGGGAAAAACTTCTCATTGATCGGAATCATATGGAACAGCAACAAAGAAGCTTGTGGTCATTAGCAATGTTCCCTCTAATTTTTCTTCCTGCTATACAGGCTTCTGAGTTTTCTGGATGGGAGCAGCTACTCGAAATGGAAATCATGCAGTGTCCACAGAACCTCCGAGTAGCCAAGTGGTCATGCAGCTTTGAGTGAATATTGGTTATAGAGTCATACAATCATAGAGATGTACAGCATGGAAACAGACCCTTCGGTCCAACCCATCCATGCTGACCAGATATCCCAACCCAACCTATTCCCACCTGCCAGCACCTGGGCCATATCCCTCCAAACACTTTCTATTCATATACCCATCCAAAAGCCTCTTAAATGTTGCAATTGTACCAGCCTCCACCACTTCCTCTAGCTGCTCATTCCATACACCTACCACCCTCTGAGTGAAAAAGTTGCCTCTTAGGTCTCTTTAATATCTTTCCCCTCTCACTTTAAACCTATGCCCTCTAGTTCTGGACTTCCCCTCTTCAGGGAAAAGACTTTGTCTATTTATCCTATCCATGCCCCTCATGATTTTATAAATCTCAATAAGGTCACCCCTCAGCCTCCGACATTCCAGGGAAAAAAGCCCCAGCCTGTTCAACCTCACCCTATAGCTCAAATCCTCCTACCCTGGCAACATCCTTGTAAATCTTTTCTGAACCCTTTCAAGTTTCACAACATCTTTCCAATAAGAAGGAAACCAGAATTGCATGCAATATTCCAACAGTGGCCAAACAATGCCCTGTACAGCCACAACATGACCTCCCAACTCCTGTACTCAATGCTCTGACCAATAAAGGAAAACATACAAAAACACCTTCATCATTATCTTATCTACCTGTGACTCCACTTTTGAGGAGCTATGCACCTGCACTCCAAGGTCTCTTTGTTCAGCAACACTCCCTAGGACCTTACCAATAAGTGTATAAGTCCTGCTAAGATTTGCTTTCCCAAAATGCCGCACCTCACATTTATCTAAGTTAAACTCCATCTGCTACTTCTCAGCCCATTGGCTCACCTGACCAAGATCCCATTGTTATCTGAGGTAACCTTCTTTACTGTCCATGACATCTCCAATTTTGGTGTCATCTGCAAACTTACTAACTATACTTCTTATGCTCCCATCCAAATCATTTATATAAATGAGTAAAAGTAGTGGACCCAGCACCGATCCTTGTGGCACTCTACTGGTCACAGGCCTCCACAACCCTCCAGCACCATCCTCTGTCTTCTACCTTTGAGCCAGTTTTGCATCCAAATGGCAAATTCTCCCTGTATTCCATGAGATCTAACCTTGCTCACCAGTCTCCCATGGGAAACCTTGTCAAATGCCTTACTGAAGTCCATATAGATCACATCTACTGTTCTGCCCTCATCAATCCTCTTTGTTACCTCTTCAAAAAACTCAATCAATTTTGTGAAACATGATTTCCCATGCACAAAGCCATGTTGACTATTCCTAATCGGTCCTTGCCTTTCCAAATACATGTACAGCCTGTCCCTCAGGATTCCCTCCAACAACTTGCTCACCACTGACATCAGACTCACTGGTGTATAGTTCCCTGGCTTGTACTTACCGCCTTTCTTAAACAGTTGCATCATGTTAGCCAACCTCCAGTCTTCTGGCACCTCACCTGTGACTATCAATGATACAAATATTTCACTGAAAGATTCGTGGTTATTCTAGGTCAGTCATTTCAGCCACAGGACATCAGTGCAGGAGTTCCTCAGGAAAGTATTCTTGGCCTGACCATCCTCAACTGCTTCATGAATGACCTTGCCTCCACCATAAGTTCAAAAGTGGAGATGTTCACTGATTGTACAATATTTAGTACCATTGACAATAATTCAAATAATGAAACCATCTATGTCCATATAAAACAAGAATTGGACACCATGCAGTCTATGGCTAAGTGACAAGTAACTCACAAGATGCCAGGTAATGACCATTTCCAACAAGAGAACAGGATCATCTCTTGTTGACATACATTTACATTACCATCACTGAAATCTCCAATTTCAACATCTTGGGAACACCATTAAGTAGAAACGGAATGAGAACAGTCATATGAATGCTACGGCGGCAACACAAGGTCAGAGACTAGGAAGTTTGAGGTGAGTAACATGCCTCTTCACTCTCCAAAGCTTGTCCACCATTTGCAAGGTGCAAGTCATGAGTTTGATGGTACATTCTCAACTTCTGTATTACTGCAGTTACAAATACAGTCAAGGAGCTCTGTGTGATCCAGGATACAGCAGTTCATTTGATTGGCACCTGATCCACCACATTAAACATTCACAGCCTGCCCCATAAGTTCAGTAAGGGATCTTCTCACCACATTTTCAAAGGCAGTTCGGGGGATGGGGGGTAGACAATAGCCATTGATGCCTATATCCTGTGAACAAATACATTTTAAAAAAAGATGCATTGCTACAATTCACCAGCAATAATTCAACAGAACCTTCTGCCCCTGAACTCAATCATCCAGAAGAACAAGGGTAAAAGATGCAAGAGAACCACCATCACCTGCTATTTTGCCTCCAAGCCCCACACAGTACAAAAGTAGAATTGTATGATTGTTCATTCTCTGGTGCTAGGTCATAATTGTAGAACTCCCATTAGCACTACGTGGACTGCAGTGTTTCAACAAGGTGGCTCGTCACCACCTCTTCCAGGACAATTCAAGATTGGCAGTAAATACCAGCCAGTTTTGTCCAAATTCCATGAACGTTCTTTTTCATAAGAATCAAGTTAGCTTTTCTATTTAATTCCTTGTGAGGACTTAAAAGGTGTGGTATTCCCTGCATGAAATAAAACAAAGAGTAATATACCAGTGAGGTAACTAAATCCTGCCATAGTATGGAGCATTTTTATTCTCCTCTTTATCTCTCATACATACAATTCTGAAAAAGCAGAAGAAATACAAGTCATGATTATCCATTTTACACCTGATAAATAGGTAACTAAGTTAAAAATTAGCTGTAGAGGCACCTCAGCAATGGGTCAGTGATCTGTCTTCCTGAAGCAAACATAAGGCTCCTCTACTCTGCAAATTCAATTCTTACATAATCAGAGATATTCAGTGTATAATGCAGGTACAAATGTGTGGAATCTCCTACTTAGTTGCATCTGGTCTGTGACTAACTTTTTCAAGAGGGACCGTGCGTGGTTCCTTTAAAAGCCACAACAAATAATCTTGGCTAATTTACATGTTGGTGATGCTGGAAAGAGCAGGCATTTCCTCCCTAGCTCCATTGTTGTTGCTGTGGGAGCTGGTACCTTTCATGAACTTCTTCACGATTTATGCAAAGCCAGCAGGCATCTGTTCCAGTTCTATCAAATCCTGACCAGAGTTATTTGAGTCAAGCAGCTTTCTGTTTCAAATAAGGCTCAAATGGAATTTGGCTTCAGTCTCAAGCCAACACAGAGCAATTTGTCTTCCCAAGTACGTTCTGAATTGGGTGTAAGACAAATTTTTCCCTCCAAGTGGGAGGAGGAAAGCTGCATTTTTAATTTACATGTGGGATATGAGAATTACTTCGAAAGTCAGCATTTACTGTCTATCCCTAAATACCTTTGAAAAGTTGCTTTAAAGCCACTTTAATAAATTCCTGCAGTCTGTGTGCTTCAGCTGCAACTATCGTTCAGGTTTGAAGGAATTTATAACATTTTGACCCAGCAACTGTGAAGGAACAATAACATAGTTCAAGATCAGAAGCAAACAAAAACAGAAATTATTGGAGAAACTGAGCTGGTCTGGCAGCATCTGTGAAGAGAAAACAGCATTACCATTTGAGACCAGTGTTCCTTACATTGATGCTGTTTTCTCTCTATAGATGCTGCCAACTTGCTGAGTTTCTCCAGCAGTTTCTGTTTCTTTATTTGTTTCAGATCTCCAGCATCAACAATTCTTTGTTTTATTTTAATTCCAAGCCAGGATTGGAAGGCGACTATTGGAGGGTAATGGTGCTGCCATGCATCTGCTTCCAGATTGTCCTTCTAGGTGGTAGAGAGCACAGGCTTGGAAGGCGCTGTAAGGAAGCCTTGATGAGTTGCTGCAGTGAGCAATACCATGGACTATAAACTTGGATCACCTCAATACATATAAAGCTTTTAATTCCAAATTGTGTTATTTTTAAATAAAGGAATTGCTATTGCCACACAAATGCCTACACTAGTAAATTCAGTGGCTGTGTGGAAAACTACACCTTTGCATGTCATACCTGATGAGGTATCAGTGAAGCTTCATGGGGACAGATTTAGTAAGTGAGCTGATGTACCTGTATGTATTAGCTTGTGTTTGAGCTCTAGTGAGCTGTGTAGGTCATCATCAAAGAGCCACCCATGAGTCACCTATTTCAGGAAAAGGACTTCCACCCTCCGAATGCTAGAAGCCATTTAACCAGTCGAAAGAAAACAGGACAACAGAAGGGCACTCTCATGCTCAGTATACCATCAACAGGAAAGAGGAAAAAATGCTTTCAGCTCATCTGCAAGGCAAGGATCCTGAAATCAACTGTTCACCCATCAATGTCCCACTTACTATTCTTCGTGAACGATCCATGGAGAATAACTTGTGTGTCTTTTAAACTTTTATCTTTGTTTGTGGACTCACCTATCCTTTATCATCTGTGTGTTAACTTATTTCCTGTTGTGTTTAGGAACTAATAAAATCATTTTTTTTGTTAACTCAAGAAAAACTCGTTTTAAAATGTGAGTTCACTTGGGTCTGGAAAAAACAGAACCACAAGAGAAGGGATCCTTTTTAAACGTACCAAGAGGGTAGATAAATAAATAAAGGAAGTCAGTTCTTCTTTTTACATCTACGGACTTGACACTGAGATATCCTGTCTGGAACGGCAATAACTTTGAGAACCTCGCCCTAAGTCTGGACAGTACGAAAGTTCATCTTCTATACTGCGTTGTACACATTGCTGCCACAATGCATCAGAAATAGAGGGAGAGTGAATATTTAAGTTGTGGATGACAGGGTTATCAAGCAGTTGCTCAGTTCTAGATGCTAGTGAGCTTTTGAGAATTGTTGTAGATGCACTAATCCAAGAAAATGGAGAATATTCTATTACACTCTTGACTTGTGCCTTGTAAGTGGTGGACAGGCTTTGGAGAGTCAACAGATTATTTACTTCCCCTGGAATTCCCTGTTTCTGACCTGCTCTTGAAACCACACTCTTTATACATGCAAGGCAATGGCCTAGTGGCATTATCACTGGACTGTTTAAAACAGACACCCAGCAGATATTGGAATTTGAACTCAATTTTTAAAAGACCTTGAATTAAAATCATTGTGTGGGAAACTACTGTCTTCACCTGGCCTTCATTTGACTCCAGACTCACAGCCATATGGTTGACTCCTAACTGATCTCTGGGCAATAAATGCAGGCCTTGCCAGTGATGTCCACGATACCTTGAATGAATAAAACAAATGTCTATTCCAGATTAGTTTCTGGTTAAAGATACCCCAAAGCTGTTAAGGGTGGGAGTGTGTGTTGAAATCAAGGTGATATTTTTCTGAATTACAAGATATTTTTAACATTTTGAAATTACCAATGCAGAAGTTAAACTGGCTTAGCCACTATAAGAAGTTACTTGATTTTCAATTTTATTCCTGTGAGTTTGACTGCTTAGTAAGACAATATATGTTAAACAAGTATACATTAAAGTTATTAGTTCGGAAAAGTGCACTCTAAAAGGCCACCAAGGTACCCACAAATAGTAACATTTGAAAAGCTGGGACATTGACAAATGTAATCAGAAATTTTGCACCTTCCCCTCGATTTCCAGTTCTTGGTTCTATTTTGACACTTGTGCAACTTATTTTTTATATGTTGACCTATTTTGTTTTCAATCTATTATATTCGAAGAAGAAATTGGATTAAGTATCATAAATTTTCTCACAAGACTGAATATAGTCTATCGAGCAATGAGGTTGGACCCTGTTGGTCCTGGTGCAAATATTGATTGACAAGTTTTCCTTTTCTGCTATATCATTAATTCTGCTCCAAAGTCACTAAGAAGGAAGCAATGAGAAGCAGAGTTGTGTTTGTGGCTCTTTTGAATAATGTTTCCATTGTCATGAATGTTAAATTTTCTGAGATGATTAAGTTTTGAAATATCTCTGTTTTAAAGTGAAAGGAAGGTAATAAATTCCTGGTAAACACTCCAGTTTTAGAGAGTTTCTCCTGTGACTTTAAATTATGATGGATGGGCGTTGAGAAGATGTAAAATGTCCAATAGAAATTGGTTGATTGAGATGTCATGTTGCAGTTTCTAACGCCTCATGCAGAAGCACAGAGAACAGAATTAGAACACTCTCTGTCCCGTTGCTGGCAATGTGGAGTAGATGTAAAACGCTGCACAGTTTTACCAGAACTAAATAAGACAGCTTAAATAATCAGATAGAAGAACCTCTGGAATTATGGATTGTAATTATTACTGTGACCAGAGGGAAAGATGTGTTTGTGGAACTGTGGCTTGCTGGTGATATTCGGATGCAGAAAGCTAAGGCAGTGTCAAGTGTCAGGAGCAAATGTCAAAGGGCTCTACTTTTGGTCTTGAAGAGTGATATTCAGGAGAGTTAAGAGAGATTTTGAAGCTTCCTTTTTCATGCTATGAATCTGCCAGTGTTGTTGGATGGAAAAAGGCACATTCTGGTTGTGTAGGTTAGTTCAAGTAAAACTTTCCTTTTCCTCCAGGTTGGCATTTTGGCTGTGGAATAAGTAGTATTTGATCTATGTTAATTTCAGTTCCTTTGTTCTAATAGTATTCAATTTTGTCCTCGAGCCAAGTGAGCGAAAAAGACTCTCTAAAATACAAAGCTCTGGAGGACCATAGGCTCATTAGAGTTGGTTTGTGATGCAGAGTGATGCCAGCAGCATGGGTTCAGTTACCACAGCAGCTCAGGTTACCATGAAGGCCTCTCCTTTTCAACCTCTTCCCTCGTCTGAGATGTGGTGATCCTCAGATTAAACTGCCAGCAGTAGTTTATCTGTCTCTGTCTCTCTCTCTCTAATGACTGAGCAGCCCTATGGTTTGGTATGGCTTTGGTGACTTTACTGCTCTTTGGCTATTTCCACTGGCAGTATTGAGGTTACATTCTTTTAAAAGGTTACTGAATTCTGCAGGAATTGCAACACTATCATGCAGTAATAGTGAATTATTATTGCCCAGTGCTTGAAGTTTTAATCCTAGGATATTCATTTGAACAGCTGTTTCTTGAGTTGATAGCATAGGGATTCTATGAAATGTCCCACAAAAACCAGACTCAAAAGACAATTATTGGAAAAACTGGGGAAAGCTGAAGATGAGGCCTACATTCCCAAAATTCCTAAAGACTGTTATTATTGAAATCTCATCCATGAAAGTTGTTGGGTAATTAGTGGCCAACTGTTTTCCAAAACCAACAGCACCAGCAGAAGATATTATACTCAGATCTGCAGGTGTGATTTGTCAGGGACTAGGCCCCCCCACCCTCTCCTACAGTGGTGTCTGTAGACAGGAAGGAGTTGTGGAGAGGAGGGCACTAGCCTGATGGAGGTTGGTAATTGCAGAGGAAAGGGTGAACAGGTAGGGCAGGATTATGACTTCCTCTGGATCCCTTTATTGGATCCCTCAATTCGACAACGAGTGGATGTGAAAGAAGAACCATTCCCCAGAAGGGCAGTAGCAAATGGGCAGCATGGTGGCACAGTGGTTAGCACAGCTACCTCACAGCGCCAGAGACGTGGGTTCAATTCCTGCCTCAGGTGACTCTCTGTGTGGAGTTTGCACATTCTCCCCGTGTCTGTGTGGGTTTCCTCCGGGTGCTCTGGTTTCCTCCCACAATCCAAAAATGTGCAGGTTAGGTGAATTGGCGAGGCTAAATTGCCCGTAGTGTTAGGTGAAAGGATAAATGTAGGGGAATGGGTCTGGGTGGTTTGCGCTTCAACGGGTCGGTGTGGACCTGTTGGGCCGAAAGGGCATGTTTCCTCACTGTAAGTAATCTAATCTAATCTAAAATCTGGCAGCCTTTGCTTGATGGCAATTGAGAGGCATGAGAGATCCACGCAAGTCCTACTAACTCTATATTAAACACCAATGGGCTTGAGATATTTGCTCATAGGTTGTCCAGAAATGTACCTAATTGACATTATCACTGCATAGACTGGAGATAAAAAGGAGATGAAGATGTGTTGATAATTTTAATCTGGATGAAAATGATTAGATTTGAAGTAAAAACAAGAAGTCTTTTATTTTGGACTTGCAGAATCTGTGGTATGCTGCTTTTGTATGGATTTAACGTGCTGGGATTTTTGTGTCTGGAGTAAAGAGAGCATGCCTACTGTGCTGTTGTTGACAATAAATTGAAAGCTGACCCAGCTAGCTTTGATGTACATTGTTGTATGTTATTTATCTTGTTTCTCTCATCTCAAAGTTATTTTACAGTTCTGTTTTAATTTGCTTCTTTCTTGTGTTGATCCATCGTTAATTTGAGTGTTTTTTTTAAACTGTTCTTCAATGTCATTCTTTAGTTGTTCCTTTGTCCATTAGAGATTGACAGCGATCTGCTTTGGGAGGGGTATAGATTTGATGTATGAGATGGAAAACCTAGATGATATGCAAATCATCTTTGAACTTGTGAGTGGTGGCATTATATGAGTGCAAGGCTGTCGTTCAATTTCATGTGAAGGTGAGGATACCCTGTCAGCAGGCCTACCATGTTTCTAGCCTCACCTCACCTACCCCTCCATGAACTGTAACCACCTCCATGACACTGACCCTATCTCCATCTAACTTGCTTCTACTATATCTCATGACTCACATTACCCCTGGGAAATGCTTCACCGCTTCCACTGTCACAGAAGTGTAATCTGTCCTCTATTCCCTCTTTTACTTACACCACTTAATTGCCTATATTTCTTCTTCCACTTTGTTCCACTTAGCAGGTCAACTATTGCATAGTGTGACAATGTTGTCCCTTTAACAATGTGATGTTATTCTTGTGTTTTTTTTCAAGAGGGGTCATACAGGCAGAGGTCCCAATATGTCTGTAAATATCTACTTGAAAACAATGGCAGGGGAGTGGTCAGTTCTCCCAGGTCAGGTTTTTTTTCTCTAGTTTGGATTAGCTTTAGCTAAGGACGTACAAAAGCAGCTGCAGTGAAAATAGGTTCCATGTTTCAACAGAGGTCTTGCCTGAACTTTCTCTCTGAATCCTCTCCTGCCTGTAAAGGCCCTGTGTTTGAATTTACGTTTTGCTTAGGAGTGTGTTTATGGGATATTGCAGAGATTGGAGTTAATTTGTGATATTGTATAAGTTGTGCTGTGAAATAAGTTATTATTCTAAATTCTGTTTTCTTTTGTTTGTATTCACCCTTCATGGACACCTATTAACACTCACCTCCATTAGTTCTCTCCCAATTTCCCCATCCTGTTCCCTTGAACAACTGCAGCTGTCAGTTTATCAACGAAAAGATGAATGTTGCTGGCAGAAGGTTATAAAGAGAGAAGCCCAAGCTGAGTTGCACCAGAGAATAGGCCTAACTTATAGAGCAAGTTGCCACTTGAACAGTGTTCAATTTTTTGAAAAGACGGCAATTGGTACTGGCTGTGAATAGCAGTAAAGGCCTGCTGACTATTTTAAAATTGATTGCAAAAACAGTGAAACTGCTAATTTTTCTTATTCTGTCATGGAACATGGGCATCACTGGCTGGCCAGCATTTATTGCTTATCCCAAGTTACTCTTGTAACAGGAAAGGCTACTATCCTATGTCTCACAATTACAGGCTTTAAGAGGCATGCTCGTGATGATATCATCACTATTATATTATTTGAGCTGAGGGTATAAAAGTCTCAGATTTCATTTTACTTGAGATCACATCAAGCATGACAGGTCAATGGAAGTTTGTAACCAAAGAGCTTACTGTGGGTATAGATACAATGATACCTGCGAGTATAATATTTGTACATATTAGTGAGCTGTATACACATCTGTTGGAATTTTCTTTACCATGTTATCTACTCTTAGTTTCTAATGTTATGAGTGAAACATCAGCCTTCCTGCATCAGGTAAAATATCCAATTGGATGCAAAATCCACATTGGGTATTGGAGAGGAACATGGTACAGGAAAAAAATATAGGAGAAATATTAAAGGATGTTGGAGTACTGAGAATGAAATTTTAGTGTTTTTGACAACAGCAAACTGTAATTTACAATTTTGCAACTTAATATTAAATTCATGAGTAATTCAAGTAATTTTTGAAATTATGATCCTTCATAAACAAAGATATAAAATCTAAACTATGATCCTTAATAAAGATGTAAAACTTTGAGTTTGACAAAATTGTGTTTCAGCAAAAAATATTTTCTTTAACGCAGCAAACAATTTGTGAATGTGAATTAAGTTCAATTCATGTAATTTTTAATCTGTTTTCCAAAATAATTTAACATTTATATTCACCAAGATTTGCCATGACAGAATGGTTTGACAAATCCAGCAGAGACGTTTTCAATTGACCCAATTGCTATACGTAAATTGATCCCAGTTAACATATCAGAGACATTTCTAATAACACTTAAATTTTACAAACTTCATATGGAGTAAGGTCTTGGGATTTTGAATTATATGAGTAACTATATTAATGAATGTAACTTATAAAAATAAATTATACTTTATTGACACAATTGGATCAACTGAATCTCTTAAAGAGTATACAGAACGTAGGGGCATTCTTAAGAAGGAAAGCAAGAAGACAAAGTGGGGATTTGAGAGGGCCTTGACAGATAAGGTTGAAGATAATCCGAAGAGATTGTACAAATACATTAAGAGCATGAGAACAACTTAAAGAGAGAGTAGGCTTCTTTAAAGATCAACAAGACTGTCTTTCTGTTAAACCTCAGGAGATGGGAGAGATATTAAATGAATATTTCATGTCAGTTTTTACTATTGGGAAACAAATGGAGGCTAGAGAACTCTGGGAAATAAATATTGATGTTTTGTAAACAGTTTACATTACAGAAGAGGAATTCTGGAGGTAGATAAATCTCCAGGACCTGATCAAGCGTATCCCAAGATGTTGTGGGAAGTTAGGGAGGAAATTGCCGGGCTCCTAGCAGAAAAATATGTATCATTTGTAAACAATGGTGAAGTACCAGAAGACTGGAGGGTGCGTAATGTTGTGCCATTGTTTAAGAAAGGCTGTAAAGGAGAAGCCTGGAAACTATAGACCTGTGAGTCTAACATTTGTGGTGGGTACGTTGTTGGAGGTGATTCTGAAAGAGAGGATTTGCATACATTTGGAGAGGATTGATTAAGGATAGGTTTCATGTCTGTCAAACTTGATTGAGTCTTTTAATGAAGTAATGAAAAAGATTGATGAGGACTTTAGTAAAACTTCGACACAGTTCCACATGATAGGCTAACTAATGAATCTAGATCACATGGGTTTCAGGGTGAGCTTGCAAATTCGATGCAAAATTAGCTTTATGGTAGGGGACAGAGGGTGGTGATGGTGGGTTGTTTTTCGGACTGAAGGCCGATGGCCAGTTGTGTTCCATAGGGATCGGTACTGGGTCCACTTTTGTTTGTCATTTATTTCAATAATCTGAATGAGAATATAGGAGGCATGGTTAGTAAGTTTGCAGATGACACCAAAATTGGTGGTATAGTGGACAGTGAAGAAGGTTAACTAAGATTACAAAAAGATCTTAATCAAGTGGGTCAATAGGCTGAGGAGTGGCAGATGGAATTTAATTTGGATAAAAATATGAGCTCATGCATTTTGGTAATATCAACAAGGACAGGACTTACATAATTAGTGGTAGGGCCCTGGGTAGTGTTGTAAAACAGAAAAACCTAGGGGTTCAGGTACATGAGTCTTTGAAATTAACATCACTGGTAGGCAGGGCAGTTAACAAAGCATTTAACATGCTTGCCTTCATTAGGAAGACCTTTAAGTGTAGGAGTTGGAACATCTTGTGGAAGCTGTACCAGGTCATGGATGAGGTTTCTTCTGGAGTCCTGTGTGCAGTTCTGGTTGCGCTGTTATCAGAAAGACATTATTAAACAGGGGAGGGTTCAGAAACGATATACCAGGAAGTTGCCAGGAATGGAGGTTTGAGGTATACAAATAGATTCAAAAGGCTTGGACATTTTCCCACTGGAGCATAGGAGGTTAAGGTTTATAATATCATGAGATGCATAGATAAGGTGAATGATAAGGGTCTTTTCCCTGGGGTGGTGGGAATTCAAAACTCGGGGGTATAATTTTACGGTGAGAGGAAAAAGATTTTAAAAGGACACAAGGAGCACCTATTTTTCCAGAGTGTGGTTCATGTGTGAAATGAACTGCCAGAGAAAGTGGTGGATGCAGGTGCATTTACAATGTTCAAAAAAACACTAGGACAAGTTCATGAATCGGAAAGGTTCGAAGGAATATGGGCCAGGTGCAGGCTGGTGGGACTAGTTTAGTTTGGGAACATAGTCAGCATGGACTGGTTGGACCAAAGGGTCTGTTTCCATGCTGTATGACTCAGTGTTATATCCTAATACTCTTTTTGTTTTTGATTTTGCAATAATTTACCTATGCTACCTCTCCTTTTAAAGCTAATTGTATTGAAATTTGAATTCAAGACCCGTGAACGGAAAATCTGCAGTAAACATCAGTCACATTTAGACTCACTAGATGGAATTGTGCTTTTGACTAAACTAAGGATTTATACTTGAAGTGCAAAAGAATGATGATCCTTTTGCACAAGCAGAACAGTCACAATGGTGCAAGAATGTAATGCAAGCTGGTGGAATACACTACAAAAGTGTTGAGTGTCAATTGTGATATTGAAAATGATTGATTTGGCTGAACACAGACAGGGTGGGATGTGAGTTGAGATGGTGGGGACTGAATGACGAGATTCCACAAACGCTTTCCAGATTTCAGGGAAGCCAGTGCTGGAGATTGACAGCTTCCCTGGTCACATATTCCTGTTATAGACTAAATTGCAGCTTCTGTTCACTCGTTGTTCTTCTGCTTCTTTGAAAATTAAGGCATTGAACTGTATTATTTCCATTGTCTACTCCAGTGATTGAAGAGTAGAATGGTAATCATCTATGACAGTACCAGTCATTTAATCTAGAAGGTCAAGTTTTGATTCACAGAGGCATCAATCAGGATAGGGAAGATGACTTCTGTCACGAGCCTGGCTAATAAAAGTGGTGAGGATGTGAGAAGCTTCACAGTTATGGGAGTCATTGACCATTCAAGAAAACCTGCTGTGTTTATAGGAGATCAGAAGCTTTTTAATTACCTGTTTAAGCTGTTCGATAAATTGTTCCTTTGAATTCATAAGTTTTTTTGTTTAAAGCCTTTGATGTTTCACAGTACAGAATTAGGACATAAGATAAATAATAAAGAAAGTTCTGAGAAATACACACATATGCTTTATATTTTGTTGAAAATACATACACTTTTCAGTAAGTGTGGAACATATTTATGTCATGTTTCTTTGCTACTTTGGTAGAAACATCAAAACATGTTAAATAATTTCACTGGAAGGAAAATTGTGCCTTAATTTACAGCATATGACCCACAGTGAATAATGTTCTTCCCCAACAAAGCAAATTTGTGAGGTTATTAGGCAAAAGGGTATAAGGGCTGGACAGCAGAGTAGCATCAGTGCTTCCAGTTGCAAGACTCCGTAAAGTTGACCATAGAGGACAAACTTTCAGTATAATTGGCTAAATATGAAACTTAAAGAAATTTCAAAATGAAACAGGAGAGAAATTCCTGACATGATTCTTGTATTTTGTAAGGCATGAATGGAAGAAGATAATGAGAAGATTGGTTCCAGCATGGTGGTGGATGGTAAGGATGGGAAATGATGGTGATGATGATAGTGAATAAAGGATTGTCAGCCTTCAGATGATCAACCTGCTGATTCCACAAAAAAACCTTTTGTCCATTTAATTTAACTTTACAGACCTTGTATGGGGCCATCAGAGGAATTAGATGGTTTTAAGCAATTACTGAAATCACTGTTACTTTGCTCTTTGCTTTAGCAGCTGACATCTCCACACGAGCACCTCAAAGCAAAGGAGATATTGATTCCTTTTCACTGCTGACTGCTGTGAGAGGCAAACTACTTTCTGCAAATTGTGATGGTGCCTTGAAATACCAGGATTATTGTCATGCATGCTGGTCACCTGAACATTATTCACAGCACTACAGTAGTGATGATGTCCACGTAATCCTTGTATAAGGAAATTGGATGTTGCTTAATAAAGACCTTAATCAATGGATTTAAAATTGTATATGGTCTGGGAGATATTGGGAAACAGGTCCACTGTCATGATAAGGCTTTGTGATTACAGACAGGATGCCAGCACTGGAGGAAGACATTGACATATTCTGTGGCTACCTTGGTTCAGATACAGATCATTTTGTGAAGGAGGGAGGTGACCCACCACAGTGACTACTGAGACCTATAATTGTCTGAATTTTTTTTAAATTGGAAGAGAGCATATTTGTCTTGAGGCACCTACTTTTTTTCAACATGGAAAGGCAGCCTGTTGCTGTTTTCGAGCAGGAGGGGTTCCTCGTGACCTGCTGTTTTCAAGAGCTCCTTGCCCTACTCCACCCTAGTCTGATGATTATGCGTCTTGCTTTATTTTAGTCTCTTTGGCCAATGCAAATGAGTGATTTTTCTCCATGAAGCACAGACGCTTCTGACTCTCGTTTGAGCCTGCCAGATGACATATTCCTGAAGCCTGTGGGGAAAGTCCTGTCCCAAGCTTTGTAGGGCTATATGAACGCTTATGAACATTCTATTACCATTTGCATGCTGCAATATTGTTCGAGAATTAGAATAAAGGGAAGATGTTTTAGAACAGAGGTAAGGAGAAACTTCTTCAGCCAGAGAGTGGTGAATCTATGGAATTCTTTGCCACAGAAGGCTGTGAAGGCGAGGCCATTGAGTATATTTAAGACTGAAATAGATAGGTTCTAAAGTATCAAGGGTTATAGGAAGAAAGCAGGAGAATGGGATTGAGAAGCTTATCAGCCATGATTGAATGGTGGAGCAGACTTGATGGGCTGAATGGCATTATTTCTGCTCTTGTGTCTTTTGGTCTTATTAGTTGAGATGATGCACACTAGAGCTATTTAGTTAATGTGATGCAAAAAGCCAAATCATGTCATCGTTGGGAGGTTGTGTAATACAAACAGCCATAATGGATGTTTTTTTTGGTTGCACGATAACTCATGTTCCATAACGTGTAACGTATGAAATAAAAAGATGGAGTGCATATTTGTCACTTTTTTTCTGCACATCTTGATACAAAATAAGTATTCACAGCTATTTAATTTCATATTGAAGAGAGATTAAAATTGTGCAAAAGACTTCTAAAGCAAATATCAATTTTTTGCAAGTTATCTGTGGGAATATACTAAACATAACCTCAAAGAAGAAATGAAAAGTGAGTCATATTTGAAACATGAACTTCACAAGAATGTCATTTGAAAAGTGTCCACAATTCCATAAAGATTACTATTTATCCAGTTTTTGATATTTTGTAATTGTTACTTCAGAAGTCACTTGTGCCAGAGATTTGCTGAGTGACCCTTCCCTAGCTTCCTGTGTTCTGGGATTCCTGAACAGTCAATTTTTGAGCAGCTGGATAATGCATCAAAGTAGGTGTGGACATATGGCTCAAGGATGCCAATGATTCTGGATGCTGTTCAATACCATCTGCCAGCTACATTATTAATTAGCTCCTTGTACAAACCCATCTTTGACATTTCCCACCCATCTCTAATATCCCTTATCCCATTTACTAAGCCTTTGCTCAACCAGCTAAATTTGCCTAACTTTCTTTCATTAGCTGCATCTTCCGAATAATCTTTTGTACAGACTTTCAAGCACGTCCTTGTCAGTCATTTCGCCCATGCTTTGTTATTCCAGGTTCATGTACCTCACTTCAAGCTTCCATTGTTGTGACTGTTATCAAAGGATGTGTTTTCTGCCAAATCATAATGCAAAACTGGCCCTTCTGCTCCTTCGGTTCCCTTGAGACATTAAAAACTACTGACTGCCAGGTGGCTGCATTGGTACTCTTGACAGATTGCAGAGTGATAGAATGTTAAGCTGCACAAAGCTGACATATTTTTGAATGACATTTGAAAAAAGACCTTTTTCAAAGCAGGAGGTTTGCACATAGCCAAATGCATAGTCTCATGTGAGTCACGGGTGTGTATATATAGGTATCTCCCAGGCACAAGATATTGCCTCAAACCTTTTTTTCCTCTTGTGTCTTTTGCCTCAGCATTTGGTTCTACTATTGTAGATTGTCAAGTAGAGATAACATTAGAATCATGGAATACCTACAGTGTAGAAACAGATCATTTGGCTCATCAAATCCACAATGAACCTATGAAGGGCATTCTACTCAGACCCAACCCTGTAATGGCTAATCTGTCTAACCTCTGGGAGGAAACCAGAGCACCTGGTGGAAACCCACACAGACACGGGAAGAATGTGCAAACTCCACACAGACAGTTGCCTGAAGGTGGAATCAAGCCTGGATCCCTGATGCTGTGAAGCAGCAGTACTAACCATTATGCCACTTTGCAGCCTTAAGAGTAACAGTCTTATGGCTGATGAATATAAATGCTGAGGGCGTAAACTCACTTGACTTTTTCTAGAATAAGATATAATGCAGGCTGCACTGCCACTGGAGTTAATTCATCTCATTCAAACACTAAGATTTCTGCCTTCCCTTCACACTTCTATTGAAGTCAAGGAGTGCCTGAACCCTCTTTCAGTATCATTTCCATTCCTCTTGCATTTCATGTACAATTACCACATGCAAGTATGTGTTTATCTAAGGTACATTAATTAACAGAATACCTCACTCTAAGAAGAGCTGCAGTATGTGTATAAAATGCATTGATGCATTAGTGAAATTTTCATCGATAACCACTAAAAGGCTCACAAAAACAATTTGTACGGGATTGTTTCCTGCATTTCTACCTTTAGGATTGTAACATTTTTTAAACTGCAGAATTGTGAAAAATGACAGCATAATATACTTCCTTGGAGACAAAATAAATCAAAACCAATTGTGTGTTTGGTGCTGGGTGGAATGGGAATAGAAATAAAAAAAACTCATCATCTTACCTTTCATAAGGCAAACATCACTCTCAAACATGGAAACTTGAATGCCTTTCACTTTAGTAACTCATTCAATATTGCTCAGCAATGACTTTCTAATTACCTATGAAGCTAAGACTGCGACCATCTATTCTAGATTAGAGTGGTGCTGGAAAAGCACAGCAGTTCAGGCAGCAACCGAGGAGCAGTGAATGCTGCCTGACCTGCTGTGCTTTTCCAGCACCACTCTAATCTAGAATCTGGTTCCAGCATCTGCAGTCCTTGTTTTTACCTTGAGACCATCTATTGTTGCCTTTCTTTATAATCAAATAATTCACTGGATAACAACTGTTTAAAAAGTACAAGTATGCTTCATGAAATCTCAATTAGTCCTTTTAAGTAGAAACTGAATGAATCTTAAAATTACTTTTCAAAAAAAATCTCCTTTCTTAGTATATTACTCTTGCAACAATGGACTACAATTCATCTCCTGCGAAGGATAGTCATTGAAATTTAGTATAACCACTTACCTAACACCACAGGCAGATGTGTTTAACAGTGTAATTTTATTGGTGAGTTGTTGACAATATCAGTCCATTAGCCAGTAAAGTGGCATGTGAATCAGGCAATGTTTTGCTTCCAATGTGTTTTCATGTGAAATGACAAGGGGAGCAAGGAGAATGGCAAAAGTGGGGATTTGCAGTAATAATTGGGGAAAAGATAGCATTAATAACTGGAGGTGGGGGAGAGGTGTTTGTGAAGCTGGCTGGAGGAAAATTAATTGAGATGGAGCCAATAGTTGTGGTGATTTAAGGCAGAAGTGAATTGTAGCAATGGTTATTTTGTAGGCAGTTACTGTGAGCAGTGGCATGCATTCTTTTCATGTAGTGCCAGAAGGAGCACTTCCAATTTACACACCCTTAAATAAATATTCTTTTGAAAGGGTCACTTTTTGTTTGCAGCATAACAGTGTAAGAACGCGGGTTCGTGGCTTGAGTGGCAAATCTGGCAGTGGTGTTCTTCAGTGGGGGTTCTGTACCATATACATACATATGAAAATGGCTCAATGCCTGGTTCCAAGAATGTGGAACTTTTTTTTTGTTTCTACTGAAAGGGTGGGAAGTCCCTGTCTAATTTATCATGAACATGCACTTCTGACTTAACATGTTAGAGGCTTAAGGATTTAATTTGTTCTCAAACACAGATATCAGGGGTTGAATCTTAGAAACATAGGCTACAGTGAAAAATGTGACAGAATCATGCAACAAGTCCAGGGAGGTATATTTGACATTGGGAACAACTCACTGTATCTTGTAACTTGGTTCTAGCATTGAGATAAGATTTTTGCTCAACAACAGCACATTACCTGTTCAGGAGAAGTAATTGATTGTTAACTGAAAATCTTACCTCATTTAATATGCAGCTTCCTGTGAGCAAATCTGAATGCAGAGAATTCTCAACATGAGATACCTAGCAACTCCAACACACAACACACTCCAAAGGACCTCCATTTTGGATACTGGGCTGCAATATCTCAGGGCACATTCCATGAACATTGGCCTCACACATCCCTTGCCTATGAACATTGGCCCCTGACATGAGCCAACCTCGAAGGAGCTTCACATTTCCAAATCTCTCACAGTACACTTCTGTATTTGAACTTTGCATCTTGAGAGGCAATGGCACTGTCTATGTAATGTTACAGCAAGGATAGTTCACAGCTCATGGACCAGAGCAAACTGCATCTCCAGTTTGTTCACTTGCTCTCTCAATGCTCACTCAAATTGAGCCTACTTGGATGCTCACCTCACTACCTAACTTTGCCTTGCCTTTGCCCTTCAACCAGAGATCCCAGGCTCATGTAACTGATGTATTGCCAGTCCATCTAGTGCTGACACAAAGCCAGGAAGCTTGTCAAGGTTGAAAGCCTTTGCTCAGGAGATTCCAGCATCATAAGTGAAGAGCAGCCACTGATACCAGTTCAGGGACTTTGAAAATGTTGTTGAGCCATTTGGAGTTGTTATTCACTATCTTCTCCTCATATGAGGTGAGGAACCTAATGTCAGGCAGCACACCACCAATCCTGACTCTTTCCTCTTTAGTGTGGGCTTTTTTTTTCCAGGAATGAGAGAGGGCCAAGTATGAGAGAATCTGGGAGTGAAAGTGGGAGAAATGTGTTACTTCCGATGTAGATGGTGCAGGTGTCTGAGCCAAGTGAGCAGATAATGCATAGGGTATGCAGTGATAGTCAGAGTGGGCCGATAGTGAGACTGTTAAAGCATGAGTCTTGATGGGAGTTGTGTATAGTAGCAGATATGGTGTGTGGCATCAGAGAGATGATGGGGCATGATGGTGAAGAAAGTAATTGATTTTCTACCTACAATGCTGGGCAGTCCTCCAGATGGCTAAGACTGAACTGGCCTGGGTGGGAACATTAGATCGGGTTGGCATGGATATGTGTTGTGGCCTCAACTGTTAATCCTGGGGTAAGAGATTTTCTGTGCTCTGCCCCATCCTATTCACCAAACCTTCAGAGCATTTTGCCAATATTTTCTTGCCTGCCATGTCCGGAGCAAATGTAAGGAATAATGCAGGGCAACTCCATACTGTCTGTGATTGTCTGGGTACACAGTGATCTTTTAAAGAACATGCTGATGCCAGGAATGTTAGGATATCCCAGCTATGGTGAATTGTTACAGGTACAGTGAGTATGAGAATGGGGTGAGAATTGATCGGGAGAAGTGCCATAGGTTTGAGTTAGGGTAGTTAATGATGTGAGCTTGGTAGGATGTAGTGAGAGAGCATTCCAGGTCTCACAGCAAAAAGCACCTACAAAATTCGATAAGACTGACACTTATCTAAATAGGTGCAAGATTTTGACATTACTGGACAATGTAGTTTTAGTTTGACCATCCTGTCGAATTGGATGACCTTCTAGGCAATGACCGTAGGGTGTAGTCTGTATCCAGTGACTGGAATATTTTCATCTCTTTCTTTGCCACGTTTCACTTTTTTATTTTTCATTTTGGTTGAGTACAGAATTTTTTAATTGGCACTTTGACCAGCACTGTAATTGACATTTTCAACCACTCGTACAAATTCTACGAATGACATACTTCCCTCATCAATAAACACTTAAACGCTGAAAATGCTAGTTTCAATTTGCATTTTGACTGTATAGTATATTTGTCACTACCTAGTAAAATAGAATGTTTTTAACCTTTGAATTCATTTAAATGCTGGAAAACACTATATTTGTGTTTTTCATAATTATCTTTCATACTCCCTCTAGATTTTCAGACTCTAAACATGAATGATCATGCATGATTATTTGCAAGTTCAATGCTGAACCATTCAAGTTCTAAATGTTCTCTTAGGAAATAACAATAAGTGCAAACAGAGATACCTGGATGTTAATTTTTTGTTTAGTTTTGTTCAAGCTCTAAGTAATGTATCACTTTTTTAAAATTGTCTTATTAAAATTAGTCGAGGCTTAAAGTAACGTTTTAATTCTCCTGCTGTGTAATCAGTAATGGAGAGGGAAATGAGAATGAGTTTAAGAGTGGAGAGATTATGCTGGAACTGTGTCAAGTGTTGATTAGATCACAGCTAGAGTGTTGTGTACTGTTCTGGAATCTGTATTATAGGAGGGATATGATTGCACTGGAGAGAGGGCAGAGGAGATTTACCTAGACATTGCCTGGGAAAGAGGGTTTCAGTTATTCCGAAGAGAGACTGAACGGATTGGGATTGTTATCCTGAGAACAGTGGAGATTGACAGGTGACAGAGCGGCACTGTGGCTCATTGGTTAGCACTGTTGCCTCACAGCATCAGGGACCCGGGTTCGATTCCAGTCTTGAGTGATTGTCTGTGTGGAGTTTACATGTTCTCTCCATGTATGTATGGATTTCCTTCAGGTGCTCCAGTTTCCTCCTACAGTCCAAAGATGTGTATGTTAGGTGGATTGACCATGCCAAATTACCCATAGTGTCCAGAAATATGCAGGCTAGGTTGGTTAGACATGGGAATTGCAAGGTTACAGGGATAGGGTGTATCTGAATGGGATGCTCTTTGGTGCAGACTTGATAGTCTGAATGACCTGCTTCCACACTGAAGAATTCTGTGATTAAGATATATAAAATTGTTGGGCATAGACAAAAAGGAACTTTTCTCCTTGTTGGAGGAGTCAGTGACCAGGGGATATAGATTTAAGGTGAGGGGCATGAGATTTAGAGGAGATGTCTGGGAAAATATTTTCACCCAGAGTTTGATGGGAATCTGGAACTCATTGCCTGTAAAGGTGGGAGAGGCAGAAACTCAGTCAAGATATAAGTATTTAAATGCACGGTTACAAAGTCAAGGCGTATAGGGCCATGGGCCAAGTGCTGGAAAATGAGATTTGAATAATTAGTTGGTTGTTTTTGATCAATTTTTGATGCAATGAACCGAAGGGCCTTTGGTGTTGCTATTGGTCTCTATGACCAAACTTGTTTACCAATATTCTCTCCTTTTCTCTTGGAAATGTTAATGCTATAATGAGATGTAAAGAACTAGAATGAACTGTTCATAATTATGTTCAGAATGAAATATAAATATATATCAATACCATTTTACTAATACTATTAAGTCCTTCTGTTTCAAGAAGAACTAACAGTGGATTAAGGATTCCTTATGAAATAACATGCATATTAGGAAAATTAATTAACCTGATGCTTGGGTCCTCCAAGTATGTTCCTCATTAGAAAGGACTTTCAAAAGTAAGAATAATTACAGTACTGACATTTAATTCAACCTCAAAAGTAGTGCTTATTAAAGTGTCAACTTCTGGCCTCTGAGAATCATTTAATGTAAAATATGTGAAATGTTAGTAACTTTAATTTCTATCTTAAAGCCTATTCTATATTGTAATTTAACATTTATTTTAAAGTGCAAAAGAGCTACATACCACCTACACACATATAAAATATCAGGAGTTGCAATGAGTGCTCTGAAAACAAACCATAATTTATCTGAATGTCACATCACGGTGTTGAAGTATCATTCCAGGGTTTTTTTTTCGAAACAATAACTGAGCACTAAGTTGGAATTATCCCATTTGCGGTTTGTGTTTTTGAGTGTGATTCACAATGTCTAGTCTGCTGTGGTTTGGAGCGACTCGTCTCCTGTAATTGTCTACTCTTCACCTCATGAGTTATGTACTTGGCCTCTTGAGGTTCCTTTTTTGGGGAAGTGCACAGCTGCAGAGGCAGAACAGCTCATCACTGCTGGGGCCTACCTGCATTCCTGCTACTGACGCCACATTTAAGTCAAAGCTGCACACCACTTCAGATGCTGCAAGGTAGGAGTGAACTTTTTCACTGGTGGGCAAGTCTATGCATTCAAGACTTGGTCCAGAGCAAAAGAAAACTCACTTCTTGGTTTCCACACAGGAACCTGGTTTTGGTGGATCGGGTGGTGGAGAGGAATTCCTTTCTCTAACTGACCACCATGGGAGGTCATAACAACCAGAGCTGATGTCAGTTCTGGGTGATTTAAGTCACCCAACAATGCAGAAGCAGGTTACTAATTTTCTGTTCTCCAGAAGCATGAGTGCTACAATCATTTCTTTCTGCTGGCTCAGATTCACAGGATCAGCAGTCATTTTAACTCTGACGATATGTATCTCACCAAGGCTCATAGGCTTCAACTCTCAATATTGCAAGTGTCATGTCATAGAGTCACAGAGATGTATAGCATGGAAACAGACCTTTCGCTCCAATTCGTCCACGCCAACCAGATATCCCAACCCCATCTCGACCCACATGCCAGCATCTGGTCCATATCCCTCCAAACCCTTACTATTCATATACCCATCCAGATGCCTTTTAATTGTTGCAGTTGTACTCACCTCCACCACTTACTCTAGCAGCTCATTCCACATACATACCACCCTCTATGTGAATACGTTGCCCCTCAGGTCTCTTTTGTATCTTTGCCTTCTCACCCTAAAACTATGCCCTTTAGTTCTGGACTCCCCGACCCCAGGGAAAAGACCTTGTCTATTTATCCTATCCATGCTCCTCATGATTTTATAAACATCTATAAAGTCACTCCTCAGCCTTCGATGCCCCAGCCTATTCAGCCTCTCCCTATAGCTCAAATCCTCCAACCCTGGCAACATCCTTGTAAATCTTTTCTGGACCCTTTCAAGTTTCATAACATCTTTCCGATAGGAAGGAGACCAGAATTGCAAGCAATATTCCAACAGTGGCCTAACCAATCTCCTGTACAGCCGCAAATGACCTCCTAACTCCAATACTCAATACTCTGACCAATTAAAGGAAAGCAAACCAAATGCCTTCTTCACTACCCTATCTACCTGCAACTCCACTTTCAAGGAGCTGTGAACCTGCACTCCAAGATCTCACTCAATGTCCACTAAATGGCTTTCATGCATCTTATCCTCCCAAACTACTAACCATTCCTACTGTTTTCACTTCCTGCTTGGGCACTGTTGAAATGTTTGTAGCAGTTTCAGATCTGGTAAAATTAAACCCATGAGAAAGTGAAAGAGTTTCTTCAGAATACCTGAAGGATGAAAGAGGTTGTAATGGCTAATATTGTGCATCTGTCACAAGCAATCACCTTATCAGTTCAGATCGATACAGATAGTTTCCAACATCAGGGATCCATGAGCTGTGACATTGAGAACCACATCCAAGACATTGAATGTAATATGGACTTCACTGAGGTGAAAAGCAATATGCAGGCACTGGGCCAGCACACTATATTCCACACTTAAATTCACCTTGTGAGTATGGCAATAGAATCTGTGATGGTTCCACACATTGGGCAGCACAGTGGCTCAGTGGTTAACACTACTGCCTCACAGTGCCAGGGACCTGGGTTCTATTTCAGCCTTGAGTGACCGTCTGTGTGGAGTTTGCACATTCTCCCTGTGTGTGTCTGGGTTTCCTCCCACAGTCCTAAGATGTGTAGGTTAGGTGGACGGACATGTTGAATTGCCCCATAGTGTTTAGAGGTGTGCAGGCTAGGTGGATTAGCCATGGGAAATGCAGGGGATAAGGTAGGTGAATGGGTCTGGGTGGAAAGCTCATCAGAGAATCGGTGTGGACTCGATAGGTTGAATTGCCTGCTTCCACCTTGTAGGGATTCTATGATCTGTGAAGAGAAAGGTTCATTTATATATTGGTTCTTTTAAGGGAGCATCCTGCCATTTGTGGCTGCAAGATGTACAATATGAAGCTGATGTCTTCACTGAACCTCAGTGGAGGGTTATCAAGAGAATCTACACAAAGTACTGTTCTATTGGATGCTGAAGAACAATGGTCGATGGGTCAAAAGGAGATTTTTAAGGTTTCTCTCAAGCTTCTCGTTATCATGGGAGGCTTTGTTACATAACATTCTTGCATGATATCCTGTCAAAAGCCTTCAAAGCTACCTAACTTTAGCATCATGCAATGCTACTTTCCCCTTACCATCAGGAGGCCATATAAGGTGCAGATCCTTGAAAGTGGGATCACCTGGAGATATTAGGCATACAGTCAAATGGAAAGCAAGATGTTTTATCAGCTACATGAAGTTGTAGGATTGCAAAAATAATACACCTTTTGCAATTAGCTGGCCCTGCATTCCATATAAACAACAAAATGTTAAACTATTAAACCAAATCCAAATGCAGTTTATTCATCCTGGAAGCAGATTTCAGTTTGGTTTTCACAGGCGTCAACAAAGTATTGATCCTTCATTTTATTGCTTCTGACATTTGCTCGTGGTGAATGTTCTGATCCACATCTGAGAAGATTGTCGTAATTCCCCCATTTCATCTGCATCCAGGGCATTCCCTGTTTGTCAATGATAACTCTGAAGGACACAGCTTGCCAGAGTGATACTGAATTCTTTCTGAGTTACGCTGCAGGGTTCTATTGGAGCTGCCCAAACATTGGAATCTTATGTTATACACATCTATGATCAGTTCCACCAAAGTTGGAAGCAATGATCAGTTATTGTACTTTAGTTCTTTGAGAGTCTCAGGTGTTCCTAAAGGTGCCCTGTACCAGATTTGGAATAGATGCCTCTTGTTTCACAGATCCTCTGGTCTGACGACCGTGGGAGGAGGCAGGAACCTGTGCGTTATTGAGTATGTATCTATGGATCAGACTGGAAGTTTGGTTTCTAAATTTGCTGTTAACAGAAATATGGGTGAAAAAGGAAAGTTGTGAAGATAATTCAAGGAGTCTGCAAAAGGATGCAGATGATTCAAGTGAGTTGGCAAGCACTTAACAGATGATGTACAATGTGGAAAATGTGAATTGTCTACTTCGGTAAACAGAGTAGAAAAGCAGCACATTATTTGAATGGCATGAAATTGCAGAACTCTGAGAGTGATTGGGGGCTCCTGGTGCATGAGTTAAAAAAATGTTAGTATTCAGGTAAAGGAGTGATTAGGATAGCAGATGAAATTTTATTTATTGCAAAAGTAGTGGAATGTATGGGAGGGATCTTCTGTCACAGTTGTGCGGGACAATAGTGAGACCACACTGAGAGAGCACTTTGGATGTTTATTTGATTAAGCCATCAGAGCATGGCATATGTCATTGAATGCCATATATATTAAATGTAATGTATTATAGGTCTGTATCTTTTAACAATACACTGCAAGACCTCTGGAATTTTCATAGAACCTGCGCTGATTTTGTCATCCACAGCTTATTTGTGGGCAACATCTACCAACACATTTGCCTTAAACTGCACAGATTGGAATAAATAGATTGCCACAGAGCAATGGTAAGATGTAACATCTTCACTGAAAATAAAAAAAAGCCTGAATTTGTTAAATCCACCGCTGCTATTTCAAGGTAATAACAGTTGCATATGCTAAGACAATGCGGGTTATATTTCTGACTGTCCAGCCAATTTAAGGTGATTATATTAAAATAGAAAATAATACTGCAGTATCAAGAGCAACTGTGCTGAACCAAGATTATTTATGTTACTAGAATTGATTTTTGATATGAGATCAACACTAAACACAGAAGAGTTTAAAGAAAGCTAGCAGAATTTTCAAAATTGCGCAAAACCCCACAGTGGTTGGAGAAGGATTAATCACCTGGACAAACAGGAATGTGAAATGCAATAAACCAGAGCCCAAAGATTCCCGAAAGAGCTGAGGTGAGCAAAAAATGCCCACTTGGTCAGATCACATGATCATCAAACTATTCTACTAATCCATATGGGAGTTAATAATTCTCAAGGACTCAGCAGCCTGGTAAATGTAAAATACGAATGCCTTTTAAAATCAATCTTTCTTTATTGTGCAAATCTTATGGTGCTAACACATAACATCAGCCCCAATCAGTTTGCTAGTGTGAGTTTGTTTGTTATTGATTCATGTAAATAAACTTCAGTATCTCATCTTTCTGACTGAATTTCAAGCCAACAAACTATTCCATAAATCTGTGGTCAACATCTGTTTTAAGTTTCCAATTTATATTTGGAGCAAATATATTAATGGAACAGTGTCCTTCATGTGTCCATAAATGTGTCATGTTCACTTAGTTCTTTTGCATATATCTTTACATCTCAAAAGAGAGCAGTGATGAGAGACACAAAGTCAAATTTTTGAGTACAAGAAATGAACGTTGTCAACAAAACTAGAAACTCAAGTTTATATTTCAGATTGCGAAAAGACCTTTCACCCTCTCTTCGCCCTTGCAAAGTCTTCTTTATTAGCTTTCAGCAGCACAAGTTCTGTCCATCACAAGAAATGGATATCATTCTTGTTACCATCTTTAAGTCTACGAAACAAAAATTTATGTGACTTAGTGTTTATAGCAGCATGTAATGATATCCAAATTGCTTCTGATAAATCATATTTTCAGGTATTTGCGATCAATCTCCACTTTGGGCTGAGACTTCACTATTCAATGCCTTCTCAAGTCTGCTGATTATTTTTGAAAGAGGACAATTCTGAGAGTATTATAGATTTTACCCATAACTGAGGGAATCTGTGATACATAGGATCATAATGTGGGAGATATTTTCACAAGCTGTTACTTCTACAGCTCAACTGCTATTACTTTTAAAGCTGTAAAGAAAACCAAAGCACCAAATATTGGAACACAGATGGCATTAAAATATGTTCAGCATATTTTTTTCTAGTTGTGAGGTTAATAATTGAGATCTTGTGACATTGTGTTAGGCACACTTGTAAGAAAGAACACTGGTGTTTGAATGAGTTTACGATATGAGTGATAATTCTTTTAGTTCTGATACGGGGATGAATTTGGCTAAAAATTAGTTCAATGTAAATTTAGGGTAGTTTCATAGTTTTTCTCTCCATGACCTCTATGATTTTTCTCACACTATCCTTTTTAATCTTGTTCTTACTAGTAATGGAGGTGCCCACCGTTAGTGGAACCTTCCAGGATTTATGCAAGAGACCGTGTTTTAATCCCAGCTTGGCACCACATCAAAAACTGTATGCCAGGAACTCCACTCTGGATTGTTACATGATCCTAAAGGATGTGGCTGACAAGGAGTGCTAAATAGGAACTCTGAACTCTTTACTCAGGCCCATCAAAGGAGATCATGGCATCAAACTCTGTCAGATTGGATTTGGACTTGGACACAGAGAAACATGCACACACAGCCACACAGCCACATACCACTTGACCTGAAACATTAACTTTGATTGCTCTCAACAGATACTGCCAGACCTGATGGAACTTTCCAGCCATTTCTATTTTTGTCTCAACAGCTCTACCAGCCACTTCCATCTCATGTGGGCTCCTCTTTGTCCCATTCCAGGAGTAAACAGCCCACAATGGAGCACAAAGAGCTAAGACAGGTGTTGAGGCACCCAACATTTGTCACCTCCACCTATTTGTTCCCCATCTTCAAGATTAAAGAATCCTTGTCTTAGCAAGAAAGGACTGTCCAAACTAAATAAGATTCATTATCAAGCGTTATTACCACCACAGTGAACGTGGTTCTTAACAAGCTCAAACCTCTGCCACTATTTGGCATTCTTTCTCTCACATCTCTTGCAGATACCAGCAGCATATGCAGTCTCCATTCTGAAATGACCAAATCTTCTGGACATCATCTCTTTCACCTTTGAGGAAGGAGAGACAGATTGTCCCAGAGGAATCACTAGCTAAGCTGCTGAGACTTCAGAGGGTACTTTAGCAGGATTAGTCTCTGGAGTACATTCTGGTGAGCACATCACTGATAAATCTCTGCAGCTGACAGATGCGGGAAACAAGGCACCTTCTCAGCCCAAGGCCAGAGAGGACCCCATGCTGTCTGCCAGGAATGATTTAATTTAAGTGCACAACCAATCACAGGAGCAACAATCAAGTTTGTTGGAGGCACTGAGCAAATTGACTCAAAGGTTGGACAAGTCCAGCAATGCTATCTGTACTATGCTGCCTCCTTCACGTTTATGTCTAGTTGTCTCCATGGACAGGTTATCAGCTGACATGCAGAACCAGGTCAGACACTGGATCTGCTGGGTGTATGCACAGCCTGCACTACATTGTTGTAAGCTTGGTGCTGAATACCAATAACAAGGTGAGATGCAGATAAGATACCGTTACCTCACACTAGGTATCATTTGCTCTCAAAGAAACGAGGTGGTGTCAACAGACCCCTGGCTGGAGAACTAATCACGTGCAGCCCCCAGAAGTCTCCTCTCAGGACTCTTTAAACATATCTGAGTCCTCCATCTTCAGCCTGCATGCCACACTTTCTAACTACGCAGGATAAACATGCATCCAACTAGGACACTCTGAGCAGCTCTGGGCCCTAAACCTACAACCACTGAAAGGGCAATCTGCACTAAACTCTAAAGTTAACAGGCACCACTATATGCCAGGCTCACTCCAGTCCCATGACTAAACATAATGGGAAGGAAAGGCAAAAGAAGTGGTGGAAAGTTCATAGCATGGGGGAAACCTGACGAGAAATACATCACCATATTTTTCAATATATGTTGAATTTTCACCATCTTTTCACTCCAGCTACAAAAATGAAATAAAGAGGCTAGCTAACCTGAGTGCCATGTTCTAATTTGGTCTCTGGTCACTGTCCTTTCCATAGCATCCAACTTAGCATGAAATGCTGTCGTGATTGAATCGATGTAGCTTCAGACATGTGAAAGTTACCATCAGTTTGTAATGTTACATTTTATTAAAAAGAAGAAATGCATAAGCATATCAAACCGTTACTTTGCATTAACAGATAGGATTATACAGAGGATGCTGGTCCTTGCAGCATCGAATCAGTCAGTGATAGACAGCTTCACGCAAGTCAGTTCTATTGAACAAGATTCACAAAGAAGTCCTGTCTTTGTTCCTTGACCAAGTTGCACTACAGGGTGCCGAAGGTGCTGTTCTGTCTGCAGAGTGTTCTCATTCATTTACTTAGTACAATGTTGCAGCTCTCACAGATCCTGAACATCAATCATCTGGAACAAGAGTCCAGTAATTATGCAGCATCCCTGTCTGTAATGCAACAACCCCCGAGATATGACCTACATGCGGACCTGCTCTGGATAGGCTCTGCAGTCCTGTGTCCCTCATTGACTCCAGTGGAAGAAGGTGCTGTACTGTAGATATCCTGGACATCATGACCTGACATTCTTCCTGCTGCTATTATACAGAGTGTGGCACCACTGCCTCTCTCTCATGTGCACAGCATTCCATGAAAGACAAGCAACTGTGTCTCTCCTGTAACTTTGCCACCTCATGAGGGTACCAATCGCTGGAAACTTCACTTTAGAAGGTGCTTCCATGTTAGCTGAAGATTGATGCTGGTCCTGGGTTTCTAGACCCATGTGCTCCTCATGCATCCTGTAAATGTTCTTCATGCTGCTGACAAAGGGATGACAACAGCGTCTGTGCTTGGATCCATTGTGGACATTCCTATCATGGGGGCAGTGTCAGAAAGAAAGTCCCTCAGTAGCATGGGCATTCAGCATTTGAACAGCATCCTTCAAATACTGGGATATGGAGATCCTCAACAATGATAAAATTTTAATATTGAATAATATGGTCAAGATTGCTTGTGGTCAGGAATGTTCGTCAACACAGTTGGTCAATGCATAAGGTCCATGTGTAGAATTATGTGATAACAGATATCTTTAATCTCTACAAAAACACAAATTTCCGTAGAAACTCAGCAGTTCTGGCAGCATCTGTGGAGGGAAAAGCAAATTCATGTTTTGAGTCCAATGACCCATCTTCTGAGCTGAGAATAGCTGGGAAACTGTGCTATTTACAATGATGATAGAGTTGTGGGGGTGGGAGTTCCTATTCAGGCTAACTTTCTCTCTTCCTGGGCCCCATTTCCATTTATCTACTCAACCCTGTACCCATCCTATTCCCCCCAATCCTTGACATCAGTGTAAATACTTTGACCATTAAAGTTGGCAGCCATTATGGGAGTCATTTGTGCTTGCTTGGGAGGGATCGCATGACCTCAGTCTGAGCATTGACTGTAGCACCCCTGAGATATTTATAGGCTCTGCCTGCAATAGAAGCAGAGACATCACCTATAAGCTACTGCACCATGAGCGTGTCTACAAGTGCTATTGTGGAGGTGGTCAGCATTTGCACACTGCAAACGTTGGATTCCAAGCTGTTTCTCATGTTGGAACTGAATTCCTCCATGATCCTTGGCAGTGTTATGAGGCTGACAGGAAAGCCAAAGCACTAAACATTCTCTTAATGCTTAATCATCAGCACCCTCCTTGGTGCTATCCTATTGAAGTGCATATCTGAGTCCACTGCAACAAGGTCTGTGTCTTCGCACTCCAGTGAGCTGATTAGCAAACTATTGTGTAGAAAACAATTTTCTCCACTGGATTCAGATGAAGGAGATAGCTTTTTCCCACTGGTCTTGTTCTACTCTCAGCATTTCTGGGTTATTTCTTTCTACAAGGTAGAAGGACAATTCCAATATCAATGCAAACAGGAAATACTCTGAAAATCTTTTCTGTTCTGATGAAGAATCGTCACGACCTGAAAATTGAACTTTGTTTCTCTCCATGAAAGCTGCTAGACTTGCTAAATATTTTCCAAACTTTCTGTTTTCATTTCAAATTTCTGGCATCTGCAGTATTTTTCTTTTGCTTAATGATGACAGCGATAGTTTGGATGTTGTACCTGTCACAGCTGAATCAGGATGAAGAATTATCAGAAAAAAAATCCCATAATTACAGCAAATAAATTAATATTGGCATCTATTTATAAGTTCCATCACTTCAGTCTTTAATACCTCGATATAATTATTTCTTTGGAGTAGCCACATCACCAATTTTATTCAAAATGCATTATTTTACTGAGGAAAAAAATCCTCATCAGAGATGATAGTTGCAAGGATAGTTGCATAATTTTAGCTTTTAACACATAATCACGATTACAGATCTGACAAAAATGAATCTCAAGGTTATGACAGCACTTCATTATGTGCCCAAAGGTTTGTATTGGCATCTCAGAATGTCTTGTTTACTGGCAGCTGAAGTAAGGAACTGTAGCATTATTTCATCAATTGTAACAATTTTGGAGCAAATCTAATTTGCTTTAACCAAGGTTATGAACTGGATTCCTTCAATTTCTGCTCATAATTTTACTGAATTCAGTGCAGTTAATGAAAGACTGACATGTTGAAATAAAAACTCCAGTGCATATTAGACTTGCATAGCTTATAGCATAAATAGAGATTTATTATTTATACTGGCCTTGGGTAAAGTTCTCATACTTCTGGAATGCAAAATTTGAAGCAAGCTGCTTGCAATGACATTTGCATCAGGGTGGTATGAACTCAACTTTCTGTACACAGATGTGGCTTAATTTAGAAAGCAGTGGATCTTAAGCGTGGTTTCTGTTGGTGTTGGGACTGTAGCTGACAGAGGGTAGAGCAATTTTTGCATATCAGATGTTTAAGACAGCTTAGATTTAGCTACATCCTTTCTGCAAATGCCTTGGATTCCATCTTTTATGTAATTTTCCACAACAAGTATGTTGTTTGTCTAACAAATTCAAGACTAATGGTACAATGCACTGGTTTCAAAAGGGCTTTGTGATGGCATGGAAGAATGGTTAGATAATGGATCTGGATATCAGTTTTCTACTTCTGCGTGTGAAGAACTTCCCCACTAGATCAATGTTTCTATAAGATGTAATGGGAGCGAAATTTGAACAATTACCTTCAAAATACTTAAATGTAACCTACTGTCTCCAAGTGACACTTGGGAATAGACACACTATATTTTAATACCAACCATTACTTATACAATTCATTTAAGATTGAGTCAGTAATGTTCAGTAAGTGAATGAAGAATAGTTTGATGCATTGTATTATTGTATCAGAATTAAATTATGATTTGCTGTTTCTTCAGTTGGCCTCATTCATCCACCCATCTACCTATCTCTCTTACTCTGCATTGTAATCAAGTTGTATTTTTACCTGATTATCTTTGTCTTGATTATCTTATATATCTAATTATCTACCTATCTCACTCTTTCTGACTTGACCTGTCTGTTAATAGTTATCTGTCAGTTTATCCATGTATCAGATTGTCCATCTGTCAGTCTGTCCATCTGTCAGTCAATGATCCAGTTGGTCAGTCCATCAGAGTGCAGAAAATATCAGATCAGTCAGTAAATATTAGGTAATTGTATTATGGGTGAAGTGGCCTCGTTCCTGATGAAGGGCATATGCCCAAAACGTTGATTGTCTTGCACCTCGGATGCTGCCTGACCTGCAGTACTTTTCCAATATCACACTCGACTCTGATCTCCAGCATCTGCAGTCCTCACTTCTCACTTCCTGAAGTGAAAAATTGATTCTAATACTATATGTATCCAAAGTTTGGTGAACCTAACTATAAGTCAATCTTTGCTAGGTTAACTTAATGTTAATAAAGTATACTGCTATGTGAAGATAATGCCAGAGAGAAAATAATTATCCTTGATGTCAGTAAAACTAGAAGACAACTTTATAACAGACAGTCAGACCTAAAATAGAAACTTTCAAAATAACTTTTGTTACTGTAGATTCCTGTAACATTCAACACTCACCCATCTAACAGAAAAGGAAAAATTTCGTAAAGTTTTCAAAGAACAGAAACTGGGAAGTGTTAGCATAGAGCATGATCTTTATGTCCCACATACAATACTTGCATCAAAACATTCAGAGAATACCAACTTATTTTTCGGCAGTACTATCTTTTTTCTAAATTTGGAATGAGCTATCTGCACTAAGCGAGTTTTGGCATACAGTTGGGTTAGCCCAACCTTTATGGTGTGACTCTTAGTTACCTTTAAGAGCTTGTATTTTAATCTAAGCGGTACAGTTTAAAGGTAAGGGATCAACTAGGAGAAAGTGAGGACTGCAGATGCTGGAGACCAGAGTTGAAAAATGGGGTGCTGGATAAACACAGCAGGCCAGGCAGCATCCGAGCAGCAGGAGAATCTACGTTTCGGGCATAAGCCCTTCTTCAGGAATGAGGAGGGTGTGCCAAGTGGGCTGAGATAAAGGGTAGGGGGGAGGAAATTTGGGGGAGGGGCGCTGGGAATATGATAGGTGGAAGGAGGTGAGGGTGATCGGCTGGAGAGGGGGTGAGGTGGAGAGGTCGGGAAGAAGATTACAGGTCAAGAGGGCGGTGCTGAATCTGGGGGTTGGTCCCTATACACTTCCATCCCCCATCACGAAGGCCTCCAAGCCCTCTGCTTCTTCCTCTCCTGCTGAACAAACCAGTACCCTTCCACTGACACACTCCTTCAACTGACTGAATTGGTCCTCACTCTGAACAACTTCTCCTTCCAATCCTCCCACTTCCTCCAAACTAAAGGAGTTGCCATGGGCACCTGCATGGGTCCCAGCTATGCCTGCCTCTTCGTCAGATATGTGGAATAGTCCATCTCCCGCAACTACACTGGCACCACCCCCCACCTTTTCCTCCGCTACATCGATGATTGTATTGGCACTACCTCGTGATCCCACGAGAAGTTTGAACAGTTCATCTACTTTACTAATACCTTCCACCCCGACCTCAAATTTACCTGGACGGTCTCAGATTCCTCCCTCTTCTTCCGAGACCTCTCCATTTCTATCTCGGGCGACCGACTCAACACAGACATTTACTACAAACTGACTGACTCCCACAGCTACCTAGATTATACCTCCTCCCATCTTGACCCTGTTAAAATACCATCCAATATTCCCAATTCCTCCGCCTCCGCCACATCTGCTCCCAGGAGGACCAATTCCACTACCGAACACCCCAAATGGCCTTCTTCAAAGACCGCAATTTCCCCTCCGACATAGTCAACAATGCTCTCTACCGCATCTCCTCCACTTCTCGCACCTCCGCCCTTGAACCCCGCCCTCCAATCGCCACCTAGACAGATCCCCACTGGTCCTCACCTTCCACCCCACCAACCTCCGGATACATCGTATCATCCTCTGTCACTTCCGTCACCTCCAAACAGACCCCACCACTAGGAATATATTTCCCTCCCCACCCCTATCAGCATTCCAGACTGACCTCTCCCTCCGCGACTCCCTCGTCAGGTCCACACCCCCCACCAACCCAACCTCCACTCCCGGCACCTTCCTCTGCAACCGCAGAAGTGCAAAACTTGCGTCCACACCTCCCCCCTCACCTCCCTCCAAGGCCCCAATGGATCCTTCCATATCCATCGCAAATTCACCTGCACCCCCACACACATCATTTACTGTATCCGTTGCACCCGATATGGTCTCCTCTACATTGGGGAGACAGGCCACCTACTTGCGGAACGTTTCGGGGAACACCTCTGGGACACCTGCACCAACCAACCCAATCAACCCATGGCTGAACACTTTAACTCCCCCTCCCACTCCACCAAGGACATGCAGGTCCTTGGCCTCCTCCATCGCCAGACCCTGACCACATGACACCTGGAGGAAGAGCACCTCATCTTCTGCCTAGAAACACTCCAACCACATGGGATGAATGTAGATTTCTCCAGCTTCCTCATTTCCCCTCTCCGCACCTGATCTCAGTCCCAATCTCCGGATTCAGCACTGCCCTCTTGACCTGCAATCTTCTTCCCGACCTCTCCGCCTCACACCCTCTCTGGCCTATCACCCTCACCCTCACCTCCTTCCACCTATCGTATTCCCAGCGTCCCTCCCCCAAATTCCCTCACCCAAATTCCCTCCCCCCTACCCTATATCTCAGCCCACTTGACACACCCTCCTCATTCCTGAAGAAGGGCTTATGCCTGAAACATCGATTCTCCTGCTCCTCGGATGCTGCCTGGCCTGCTGTGTTTTTCCAGCACCACATTTTTCAACAAAGGTAAGGGATCCCCTTTTTCATAGGGATAGGAATCAACCATTCAGCTCCTCAAGCCTATTCTGCCATTCAATGTGATTGAGACTGATCTGTGGCCTAACTCCATATTCCCGTGTTTAACTCATATCCCTTAATATCTTTGCTTAACAAAAGTTGATCTATCTCAGTACCAACTGATCTCGGATCAATTGTTGTTTGTGGAAGAGAGTACCAAACTCTACCAGCCATTGTGTATAGAAGTGCTTCCTAACATTTTTCCTGAATGGTCTGGCCCTAATTTGCAGGCTATGATCCCTAGTTCTAGAATCCTCAACCAATGGAAACAGTTTATCCTTACCTCCCCTCTCTTTTCTTGTGAATATCTTGACGGCTCTGATCAGATTATCCCGTAACCTTATAAGTTCTAGAGAAAACAGCTCTTCAAGATCACTGCAATGGTTGTAAAATGCTTTTTAATGTCACATTATGTAAATTTATGAAAATACAAGTCTAAATTATGTCACAGGGCTTCTCGTTCCTCTAGAAGAGGAGACAAGCCATATTCCTAATGGAGACTAGATTCACATTCATTCCAGGAAAAACAGGATGAAATATCCTCACTACTCTAGCAAACATTACATTTGATTCCAGTTTTGACCATATCAATTCAATCCTGTTGCTAATCTGTACAGGAAATGAAAAGGTGCTGCATTGTGCACTCGATGTTTTTTTCTGAGTTTGGACCCACGGTTCACACGTAGTACAAGAGGAACTTTACTGTGCATCTGCCTATTCAACGTGGGAATTTGCTGCCATCACTAATTGTTAAGACGGGCAGTTAAGAGTCAACCAGACTGTTGTGGGTCTGTAATCACATGTAGGCCAGACCAGGTAAGGATGGCAATTTCTCTCCCTGAAGGACATTAGTGAACAGGATGGGTCTGTCCAACAATCAACAATGGATTTCTGGTCATCATTACACATTTATTTCCAAATTTTTAATTGAATTCAAATTCTACCCATCTGCTGTGCATGCCAGGTGGTTTAGCCATGGGGAATGCAAGGTTATAGGGGGCGGTGGGTGAGGGTAGCTGCTGCTCGGAGGGTTGGTGTGGGTTGAATGGGTTGAATGACCAGCTTTCACATTGTAGGGAATCTATAATTCCATGGATTCTGAGATTCTACAGGACAAGATGATGGTTTGGGGCAACACTTATTTCTAACAAGGTTTAGAATTTCATCGTGGCTCACGTAGTGGTCCATGAAATTAGTTGAGAACATCACAAGTTAAGGAAATTCTGGGTTTTATCTCTGTCTTGGTTAAATTAGTTAATCCTGGCAGATGTTGGTGGGTTATTTCAACAAGTTTTAACATTTTGAGGAGGAACTGGCAGTTTCAAAGTCCAGTGTTTCAGAAAAGATGTTGGGTGAGGATTAATATCTTATAATCCAGTTCTAGCTAGTCTCTGACAACTTTTGACTCATGCTGGCAGTGCATATTCATATCAAATTTATGCTACTTATTTCTGTAACAGTTAATTACAAGTTACGCTCCCATAAGTCAACAATCTCAACCAAGTAAAGTCTGCAGTTGACACCGTGGAGATATTGCTATATTATATGAAGAAAAGTAGCCCTGTTCAGTTGGAGATGTGAGTTTTGACCAACATTATCAATTGGGCATTTCTGAATAAATGAAATGAGATGCTTAGGAGCTGTGCAAACTTTGCTAAATAATGCATATACATGGCACATGAATTTGCAAAGAACAATTCATCTGTCAAACAACGCAGAATGATAAATTATTTATGCATGTTTGTTGGATCATAGTGCAAAAATGCTAACCATATAAATGGAATTTAACTGACTCATTTTACTCTACCATTCAGCATTAATAGTAGAAATTTGCAGTGCAGCAAGTATACCGTCAGGAAAATGAGCATTTTGTGCAGTTGTTTTGTTCTAAAATTGCTAATACATTCATGCTGTTTCTCTGTTAAAATAAAAACCTAGAAGAGAAAATATTGATCTTTGTTACATAACTGTGTAATTATTCATTCAAGCATTACTAGCCTCTGAAAGCATCAGTTGTTTGTTTTGGGGGGGTGGTCAGTTAGCTCAGTTGGCTGGACGGCTGGTTCATGGTGCAATGTGATCCAGCTGCATGGGTTAAATCCCACTTTATCTGAGATTACCAGGAATGACTCTTTCTCAACCTCTTCCCTCACCTGAGGTGTGGTGACCCTCAAGTTAAATTGTCACCAATTGTCTCTCTCCAATAAGAGAACAACTCTCTGGCCCTCTGACAACTTTACATTTATTCTTTATTGGTCTCGCCTTTAATGCATTCCATTATGGATGGAATCAATATATAAAATCTATTAACTTCCAAGTAAATCTACAAATACAGAAGATCTGAAAAAATTGTCTATGTGGTAATTTCACCAACATCATAAAAATTATTTAAAATAGTTTTATTACTAGGACAAAGGAAATCTTCCCTTTCAATAGTCCTTCATAGGAAAATATTTGGTTGCATAAGGCCACTGACCATTTAGTTTCTTTTCTACCACCATGGTAGTTGGATGATATGAAAACAATGGAGTTGTTGACTAATTATAACAGTTCCATCCATATGAGGCATTGGACACTAAATGGTGGAGATACCCACAATCCTCTGTTGCTCCCAAGGAGATAGATTGTTTTGAAGATTTCATCATTTCTGTTATAATCAATTCTAAGATGTTTTCTTACCTAGTTGAATCTTTTACCAACTGAATCTAAAGGTAATCTTCCATTACCTCTCAATAACTTCTCTGTCTTAACAGTGGAGATGTCATTCCAATCAGTTCTTGATAAATTGCCATCACCAACTATTATAGCTGATGCTCAAGTTATTGCCTGCACTGTCCTATTCCACAACTTCAGATCAAAGCTTTGACCATAGTCTCGGTGGGAGATGGGCAGGAGGGGGATAGTACAATCAGTGACAGAACACTTAAATCTCCATCTTTCAATTCTTCCTGAATTGATTTTGTGGATCACTTTAGTTTCAACATCCTTTCTTTTTTGTTTCCTTTTGTACTAATATTCTTGTACACTACTATGCCAGCACTTTTCATTGATACTGTTCCTTCTACACCATTTATATCTCTCCTGACCTAAGTATCCTATTCATTGGAATCTTTCCACTCTGTCTCTGGAATCTTGGTGATGTTTCATCTATCAACGGACCTTCAAGGTCTCACACTTTGTTTGCCAGACTTCTTGCATTAATGCAAGCACACCTTTCTACCTTTGAAACGCAAGCATGTCAGAAAATTCTCCTCTTAGACCTTGCCATTGTGCTGTGAGACTGTGGTGTAAAAGTGCCAATAAACTATACGAAGATGTTTGCCCATTTAAAATGATAATGGCTGAGAGGGCGCTCTGGAGTATGTTTGCTGGCCTGCATCAATTTACTGGCAGGTCAGTTCATAACTTGAGATGGAATTTAAGACTTTGAATGTTATTCCTTTCCTGTTGTTAGCAGCAAGCTTCTATTTAGTGTCTTTCCCACCAAGATGGTATCACCAAGTCAGAAACACAACATGCACTAATCATCAATCCCAAGTTTATATATTACTCCAGACACTATAAAGTATTCCTTAATGCCATGCCATGATTCATTCTTTTTATAATTGAAATTAAAAATGTAATACAAAATTTGTACTGTACATCTAACTGTGGAATATGAATTCCTTTTGTTCTTTGTGTGAAACCACAATAGGTACATCTGTGAAGATTTCCTCTGCTGAGCATTGTAAATAAAATTGCCAATTTGTTTTAAAAGACAATATTTACAACTTCACGAGTCAGGACAGGAATTATTCACAAATACATTGATATTGGTGCTCCATAAAATAAGCAGAAAAAATTGTCTTAATATCTTTAGTTATTTCATGCCATTTTCCAAACAGCTACAGGAAATGAATGCATCTCCTTTCCCTCACTTTGAAATCTGCCTTTCACATCCTGTCTTTAATTAGGAAGTTAATTTATATCTCCATAATCACTTAATGAATGAAACCTATTGCATCCAATCCTTTCTATGAATGGAGATATCACCCTATCTTCTCCACCCTACAATGAAATAAATAAGCCAAAAATTTCTTGCAATGTAAAATAGCTTTGCAACAAAGACTGTTGATTGGATTTTTTTTGCCTCAGGTCCATTTCGTTGGGACGATCTCTTTACTGATTCCCAGACTAGCAAGTTTTGAGAATATTTGTAGTTCAGGTTGAGGTTGTGGATGTAAGTTTGCTCGCTGAGCTGGAAGGTTCATGTTCAGACGTTTCATCACCATATTAGGTGACATCTTCAGTGAGCCTCCGGATGATTTACCACACCCTGAGAAAAAGAACAAGAAATGACATCACCACAGGAAATGACATCACTAACCCAAATAAACCCAAACCTATAAATAGAAAGCAGGAATCATCAGCAATGCTTAGTCCAGAGGCTCACTGAAGATGTTACCTAGTAAGGTGAGGAAACATCTGAACATGAACCTTCTAGCTCAGCGAGCAAACCTACATCAATTTTCCAGACTGGTCAGATGAGAATGAGAGAGAAGTAAACTCTTGTTTCCTTCCCATTATAACATAGTCAGTACTTCCAAAATGAAATTGTGCATGTTTTGTAACCTATGAGTCAGTGGTCAATTTGAAAACCTAATAGCAACCTTTCATGAGTTTAAATTAAGAGGATCATTCATGCATACATTCAGCTGAAAATCTCCATTAACAGAACAGAAAGAAGGTTCTAAAAATGGGGGACTGCTGTCCCTCAAGTAGGTTTGTCACAATGAGGTTAATTGTGTTTTGGGCAAGGCCGGACTTTCTTCCCTGCAACACCACTGACCTCCAGTAGACCTGTGCTAAGGCAGATGTAGCTATGAATTTGCATACTCATGCACCAAACAGACAATAGACATATGTAACGCCACCCTGTCACCAATCCAGATGTTGGACAGATTCAAACGTATTGCTCAGCATAACATAATTTAATTTTCTACTTTTGAATTCACTGACCTGTAAGCTTTAGCTTCCCCTATTACCCTTGATCCTTCAGCTTCTAACAATTTAGTTTTCCTTGTTTAATCTTTTCCAATTTTTAAATTATACTCCTCGTACAATTATACAGCCATCAGCAATCCAATATTATCTCATCTGAATGACCAGTCTTCACATATTAACTAAGGCTGTGATACCTTAAAACCTGTTGTACTTTTATGACATGCTAAAAAGCTTCTCATGAAAATGCTCATTTCCACGAAGGATTCCCTGCTGTTTTAACTGTGCATGGAGTTAATGGTTATACACTTACTTGATTTCCAAATAGTTGCCCCACCAAGCAGTTACAGAGACAAATTGTAATGTATAAATTAATTGAGATTGGTTGTATTTTTCCATAATATTTTTATTCTGAATATTTCATTTTGAGAAAAATATAAGCTGTTTCTGTTGTCATCAAAGCACGGTGGCTCAGTGGTTAGCACTGTTGCCTCACAGCACCAGTGTCCTGGATTTGATTCCAACCTCGGGTAACTGTCTGTGTGGAGTTTGTACATTCTCCCCGTGTCTGCATGAGTTTCCTCTGGGTGCTCCAGTTTTCTCCCACAGTCCAAATATGTGCAGGTTAGGTCAATTGACCATGCTTAAATTGTTAATTAGGTGCAATAGTCTAAGGGAAAAGGGGTTTGGGTGGGTTATTTTTCGGAGGGTCGGTGTTGGGCCGAAGGGCCTGTTTCCACACTGTAAGAAATCTGATCTAATCTAAATTTAAATGTTGCGAACTATTTAAATAGTATCAGCACATTTGCTGTGGTTTTCTGGTTGCCACTTAATCCCAAAACCAAGTCTCATGAAAATATGACTCGCTCCTTGGTGCATTATGATAATCTAATATTATCATCTTATATTTTTCTTCTATGAATAGAAATAAAACTATGTTTAAAATAACTTATTAAAATGATAATTCTATGTGGTTTTCAGTGACCAAGCTATCTTGACAACGAACCAGGTCAGGTGTCAGATCTTTTGGTGGGAGAGCATTTCTGTGATGTGATCACAACTCCCTGACTGTTACTATAGTCATGGAGAGAGATAGGAGCAGACAGTATGGGAAAGTATTTAACTGGTGGAGAGGGAATTACAATGCTATGAGGCAGGAACTGTGCAACATAAATTGGGAACATGTTCTTAGGGAAATGCACAACAGAAATGTGGGTGTTGTTTTGAGAGCACTTCCTGATAGTGCTGGATAGGTTTGCCCCACTGAGGCAAGGAAGGGATGTTAGGGTGAAGGAGCCTTGGGTGATAAGAAATGTGGAGCATCTAGTCAAGAGGAAGAAGGAAGCTTACTTAAAGTGGAGGAGGCAAGGATCAGACTGGGTTCTTGAGGTTGACAAGGTAGCCAGGAAGGAACTGAAGAGTGGACTTAGCAGAACTAGAAGGGGCATGAAAAATCCTAGCAGGTAGGATTAAGGAAAACCCTAAGGAGTTCTACATTTATGTGACAAACAAGAGGATGGCCAGAGTATGTGGAGGGAACTTGTGACTGGAGTCGGAGAAGGTAGGGCAAGTCCTTAATGAATACTTCTTGCTTCAGTATTCACTTGTGACAGCAACCTTGTAGTTTGTGAGTACAATGTGAACCAGGCTGATATGCTCAAACAGGTTGATGTTAAGAAGAAGGACGTGCTGGAAAGTTTGAAAAACATGAGGATCGCTAAGTTCCCTGGTCCAGACGGGATATAGCCAAGGTTATTACTGGATGAGAGAGAAGGGATTGTTGCATCTTTGGCGATGATCTCTGTGTCCTCACTGTCCACTGGAGTAGTACCAGATAGAGTCATAGAATCATAGAGATGCACAACATGGAAACAGACCCTGTAGCCCAACCTGTCCATGCCAACCAGGTATCCCAACCCAATCTAGTCTGACATCAAAATTGGAGGTGTAGTGGACAGCGAAGAGGGTTGCCTCAGATTACAACAGGATCTTGACCAGATGGGCCAATGGGCTGAGAAGTGGCAGGTGGAGTTTAATTCAGATAAATTTGAGGTGCTGCATTTTGGGAAAACAAATCTTAACAGGACGTATACACTTAATGTTAAGATCTTAGGGAGTGTTGCTGAACAACGAGACCTTGGAATGCAGGTTCATAGCTCCATGAAAGTGGAGTTGCAGGTAGGTATGATAGTGAAGAAGGCATTTGGTATGCTTTCGTTTATTGGTCAGAGTGTTGAGTACAGGAGTTGGGAGGTCATATTGCAGCTGTACAGGACATTGGTTAGGCCACTGTTGGAATAGTGTGTTCAATTCTGTTCTCCAGATGATTGGAAAGTGGCACATGTTATTCCCTAGTTCCAGAAAGGGAATAGGGATAACTCAGGGAATTACAGACTAGTCAGTCTTACGTCAGTGGTGGACAAATTATTAGAGTGGATTTTGAGAGATAGGATTTATAATTATTTGTAAAAGCATAGCTTGATTAGAGATAGCATGGCTCTGTGAGGAGCAGGTCATGTCTTACAAGCCTTATTGAATTCTTTGAGGATGTGACAAAATACATTGATGAAGGTAGAGCAGTGGATGTGGTGTGTTTGATAAGGTTCTCCAAGGTAGGCTCATTCAGAAAGTTAGGAAATTTGGCTGCCTAGAAACAGAATTGGCTGGCCCAGAGAAGACAGAGGGTGATCGTAGATGGCAACTATTCAGCCTGGAACTCGGTGGCCAGTGGTGTTCTGCAGGGATTGGTTCTGGGACCTGTGCTCTTTGTGATATTTATAAATGACTTAGATGAGGAAGTGGAAGGGTGGGTTAATCAATTTGCCAATGACACAAAGGTTGATGGTATTGTGGATAGTGTGGAGGGCTATTGTAAAGTTGCAATGAGACAGGAACAGGATGTAGAACTAGGCTGATAAGCAGCAGATGGAGTTCAACCTGGAAAAGTGTGAAGTCATTCATTTTGCAAGGTCAAATTTGAATGTAGGTTATAGCGTTAAAGGCAGGATTCTTGGCAGTGTGGAGGAACAGAGGGATCTTGGGGTTCACATCCAAAGATCACTCAAACCTGCACCCATGTTGATAGGGTTGTTAAGAAGGCATATAGTATGTTGGCCTTCAGTAGGGGGATTGAGTTTAAGAGTGCAAGGTTATGCTGCAGCTCTAAAACAGCCCTGGTTAGACTACACTTGGAATATCACGTTCAGTTCTGGTCACCTCATTATAGCAAGGATATGGAAGCGTTAACGAGGGTGTAGAGGAGATTTACCAGGATGCTGCCTGGACCGGAATGGCATGTCTTGTGAAGAAAGATTGAGGGAGTTAGAACTTTTCTCATTGGAGTGAAGAGGGATGAGAGGTGACTTCATAGAAGTGTAAAAAATGATGAGAGGCATAGATAGAGTGGACAGCCAGAGACTTTTTCCCAGGGCAGAAATGGCTATCATGAGGGGATATAATTTTAAGGTGATTGGAGGAAGGTTTAGGGGAGATGTCAGAGGTAGGTTCTTTACTCAGTGAGTGGTGGGGGCATGGAATACATTTCCAGCAGTGGTGGTAGAATTAGATACATTAGGGACATTTAAGCGACTCTTGGATAGGCACATGGAAGATAGTATAATGAAAGATATGTAGGTTAGTCTGATCTTAGAGTAGGTTAAAAAGCCAGCACAACATCGAGGGTCGAAGGGCCTGTACTGTCCTATGTTCTATGTTTTATGTGCAACCTGGTTATTGAATCCTTGACAATGTGTTGAAATGAAACAGGGAGGGAAAGTGAATCTAAAATAGTAATCATCAGAGATTGTAGTACATGGACAGAAGAAGTGTGTTTGTATGGAGAGGAAAGAGCAAAACTGGAAGTCATTAATATAAAGTAGTCAGCAAAAATCAAATGGGGAATTTAAGCATGTGAGAGAGAAGACGATAAAGTGTTATGCTGTTACGGCTGGGTGAGTAAAAAGAGAGGTGGTTTGAGTGGAGTATGAAAAGCAAAGTACATTTATGTAAACACCTTACTTGACTAACAAACATTCCAAAGTGATTTATAGCTAATGACTTTTTCAATTGTACTCACTTCAGTAATGTGAAATACAGCAGCTGATTTATGCACAGCAAACACCCACAAATAGTGATATGATAATGACCATTCAGTGTTTGTTGGAAGATAAACGTTAGCCATGATACCATGGATATCTCCCTCTATTTGTTTCAGCAATTGTGCCAAGGTAATGGGATATCCGGGAGTTGTTTCTTCATTAATGGTCATCACTGCCAACAAATATCTATTCAGCTATCCCAATCTGTCATAGATACAGTGACAAGTTTTTATTTTCACTATGTGTTAAAAGCTGCTGCAACATAAGAATGGATAAGTTAATTGGTTTAAGTGGACTACAGAAAGTCTGCAGTAGTGAGTAGAGTGGGTTATTTCTTGATTGTATGTTTTTTGGAAATATGTCTCTTGATTAGACTTAAAATATAAGCCATAACTATTGATTTAACCTGGGGCAGTGTTTTTAGTGGAATAAGACGGTGATATTTTCTGTGTCTGTAGATTGTGAAGGAACAAAAATGGCCTTTAGTAGAGTGATATGCGCTTCTTGTCAGAGGTGGGAGTTAAGCAAGAGTATAAGGGTTACTACGGATTATATCTGCCATAAATGCTGTAGGATGCGAATCTTATCAGATCGAGTGGATCGGTTGGAGAGACAGTTAGAAGCAATGAGAAATTTGCAACGGCAGCAGTATGTGATGGATGGCAGTTATAGGAAGGAGGGAAAGTCTCAGATAGAGTCACATAGATGGGTTAACTCCAGGAAAGGTAAGAGACATAGGCAGCTAATGCAGGAGTCTTTTGTGACTATACCCATTTCAAACAGGTGTGCTGTTTTGGAAAATGTAGGGGTGATGGATTCTGAAGGGAGCGTAGCACAAACAGCCAAGCTTATGGTATTGTGACTGGCTCTAATGCAACAAGGGGTATGTTGGGTTCCAAGAGATCATTGTACTAGGGGATTCTGAGGTACAGACAGATGTTTCTGTGGCCAACAGCGAAAAAAAACAGAATGGTGTGTAGCTTCCCTGATGCCAGGATCAACGATGTCTCACAAAGGGTGCAGAATGTTCTCACAGGGGAGAGGGTCCAGCAAGAGGTCATTGTCCACATTGGAACCAACGACATAGGAAGGGAAAGGGTTGAGATTTTTAAGGGAAAGTACAGAGAATTAGGCAGGAATTTAAAAAGGGCCTCGAGAGTAGTAATATCAGGATTACTCCTGGTGTTTCGAACTAGTGAGGGCAGGAATAGGAGGATAGAACAGATGAATGCATAGCTGAGGAGCTAGTGTATGGGAGAATGATTCACGTTTTTGGATTATTGGAATCTCTATTGGGGTAGAAGTGACCTGTACAAGAAGGATGGATTGCACCTAACTTGGAAGGGGACTAATATACTGGCAGGGAAATTTGCTGGAGCAGGTCAGGAGGATTTAAAATAGTAAGGTGGGGTGAGGGGTGGGGATAGGGGGTGTGTGCAGGGAAATAGTGAGGAAAGAGGTCAATCTGAGACTGGTACAGTTGAGAACAGAAGTGAGACAAACAGTCAGGGCAGGCAGGGACAAGGCACAACTAATAAATTAAACTGCATTTATTTCAATGCAAGGGGCCTAACAGGGAAGGCAGATGAACTCAGGGCATGGTTAGGAACAAGGGACTGGGATATTACAGCAATTACAGAAATATGGCTCAGGATGGGCAGGATTGGCAGCTTAATGCTCCAGGATACAAATGCTCCAGGAAGGACAGAAAGGGGGGCAAGAGAGAAGAGGGCGTGGTGTTCTTGATAAGGGATAGCATTACTAAGGGAGGATATTTCCAGAAATACATCCAGGGAAGTTATTTAGGTGGAACTGAGAAATAAGAAAGGGATGATCATCTTATTAGGATTGTATTATAGACCCCCTAATAGTCAGAGTGAAATTGAGAGACAAACTTTTAAGGAGATCTCTGTCATCTGTAAGAATAATAAGGTAGTTATGGTAGGGGATTTTAACTTTCCAAACATCGACTGGGACTGCCATAGTGTTAAGGGTTGAGATGGAGAGGAATTTGTTAAGAGTGTACAAGAAAATATTCTGATTCAGTATGTGGATGTACCTACTACAGAAGGTGCAAAACTTGACCTACTGTTGGGAAATAAGGCAGGGCAGGTGACTGAGGTGTCAGTGGGGGAGTACTTTGGGGCCAGTGACCATAATTCTGTTAGATTTAAAATAGTAATGGAAAAGAATAGACCAGATCTAAAAGTTGAAGTTCTAAATTGGAGAAAGGCAAAATATGATGGTATTAGGCAAGAACTTTCAAAAACAGATTGGGGACAGATGTTCTCAGGTAAAGGGACGGCTGGAAAATGAGAAGTCTTCAGAAATGAGATAACGAGAATCCAGAGAAAATATATTCCTATTAGGGTGAAAGGAAAGGCTGGTAGGTGTAGGGAATGCTGGATGACTAAAGAAATTGAGGGTTTGGTTAAGAAAAAGAAGGAAGCATATGGAAGATATGGACAGGGTAGATCAAGTGAATCCTTCGAAGAGTATAAAGGGAGTCGGACTATACTTAAGAGGGAAATCAGGCAGGCTAAAAGGGGACATGAGATAGTTTTGGCAAATAGAATTAAGGAGAATCCAAAGTGTTTTTACAAATACATTAAGGACAAAAGGGTAGCTCGGGAGAGAATAGGGCCCCTCAAAGATCAGCAAGTTGGCCTTTGTGTGGAGCTACAAAAAATGGGGGAGATACTAAATGAGTATTTAGCATCCGTATTTACTATAGAAAAGGATATGGAAGATATAGACTAGGGAAATAGATAGTGACATCTTGCAAAATGTCCATATTACAGAGGAGGAAGTGCTGGATGTCTTGAAATGCAAATAAGTGGATTCATCCCCAGGACTAGAACAGATGTACCCAAGAACTCTGTGGGAAACTAGAGAAGTGATTACTAGGCATCTTGCTGAGATATTTGTATCATCGATAGTCACAGGTGAGGTGCTGGAAGAGTGGAGGTTGGCTAATGTGGTGCCACTGTTTAAGAAGGGTGGTAAGGACAAGCCAGGGAACTATAGACCATTGAGCCTGATGTCAGTGGTGGGCAAGTTGTTGGAGGAAATCCTGAGTGACAGGATGCAAATATATTTGGAAAGGTAAGGACTGATCAGGGATAGTCAATATGGCTTTGTGCGTGGGAAATCATGTCTCACAAACTTGATTGAGTTTTTTGAAGAAGTAACAAAGAGGATTGATGAGGGCAGAGTGGTAAATATGATCTATATGGACTTCAGTAAGGCGTTCAACAAAGTTCCCCATGGGAGTCTGATTAACAAAGTTAGATCTCATGGAATACAGGGAGAACTAGCCATTTCAATACAGAACTGAGTCAAAGGTAGAAGACAGAGGGTGGTGGTGGAAGTTTGTTTTTCAGACTGGAGGCCTGTGACCAGTGGAGTCCCATAAGGATCGGTGCTGGGTCCTCTACTTTTTGTCATTTACATAAAGGATTTGGATGCGAGCGTAAGAGGTACAGTTAGTAAGTTTGCAGATGACACCAAAATTGGAGATGTAGTGGACAGTGAAGAAGGTTACCTCAGATTACAACAGGATCTGGACCAGATGGGCCAATGGTTGAGAAGGGGCAGATGGAGTTTAATTCAGATAAATGCGTGGTGCTGCATTTTGGGAAAGCAAATCTTAGCAGAACTTATACACTTAATGGTAAGGTCCGAGGGAGTGTTGCTGAACAAAGAGACCTTGGAGAGCAGGTGCATACTCGTTGAAAGTGGAGTCGCAGGTAGATAGGATAGTGAAGAACACGTTTGGTATGATTTCCTTTATCGGGCAGAGTATTCAGTACAGGAGTTGGGACGTCATGTTGCAGCTGTACAGGACATTGGTTAGGCCACTGTTGGAATATTGCATGCAATTCTGGTCTCCTTCCTATCGGAAAGATGTTGTGAAACTTGAAAGAGTTCAGAAAAGATCTACAAGGATGTTGCCAGGGTTGGAGGATTTGAGATATAGGGAGAGGCTGAAAAGCTGGGGCTGTTTTCCCTGGAGCATCGGAGGCTGAGGGGTGACCTTATAGAGGTTTACAAAATTATGAGGGGCATGGATTGGATAAATAGACAAAGTCTTTTCCCTGGGGTCGGGGAGTCCAGAACTAGAGGGCATAGGTTTAGGATGAGAGGGGAAGGATATAAAAGAGACCTAAGAGGCAACGTTTTCACGCAGAGGGTAGTACGTGTATGGAATGAGCTGCCAGAGGAAGTGGTGGAGGCTGGTACGAATTACAACATTTAAGAGGCATTTGGATGGTTATATGAATAGGAAGGGTTTGGAGGGATATGGGCTGGGTGCTGGCAGGTGGGACTAGATTGGGTTGCTATATCTGGTCGACATGGATGGGTTGGACCAAAGGGTCTGTTTCCATGCTGTATATCTCCATGACTCTATGTCTCTATGAGACATGGGTGACATCATACTGAAAGGTTCAACAAACTTCTCTTATGGCAACTGGCATCTATATATATTGTAATCACAGATACTTGCATGGCTGGGTAAATCTAAGCAATTGGGATGTAAAATGTAGCATGTTTCCCTTAGCATATCATGACCCTAGAAGACTCAGAAAGGTGGAAAATGAGACTTTTATCAGGTCACATGCCATGATACAGTGATGACATCATGAGCATATGCCTTAAAGGTACATTGCATATTATCTGTGATACATAACACAACACACAGGATCTTTTATGTCCATCTTCTCAGATGAATGAGGATTCAGTGTGTGGACACCTACACTGGTCCATAAGATGATAAGACAGAGGAGCAGAATAACACAATTTGTCCCATTGAGTCTGGTCTGCTATTTGATCATGAATGGTTTCTTTCTCAACTACATTCTTCAGGCTTCTCCCTGTCACTCTTGATCCCTTTACTAAGCAAGAACCTGTCTATCTTTATCTTAAATGCACTCAATGACTTGGCCTCCACAGCCTTCTGCCACAATGAGTTCCCCAGACAACCATCCTCTGGTTGAGGAAATTCCTCCTCAGCTTAGTTCTAAAGTGTCTAATGCTCACTCTGAGGCTGTGCCCTCGAAGGACTGGCAGCATCTGTGGAGGAAAGAAACCGAGTCCCAACGCCCAGCCAGTCATTATTCCGGCACAGATGGGAGCTACTCGTGCTTCACTGGATTGTAATCCTATATCGTCACAGTCACATCCTAGAGAGGAATTTGTAATCATAATGCATTGGATGTTCTTTGTGGATTTTAGTAAGGTATTTGACAAGACTCCAGTTTTTTAGCAGACTGGTCAGAAAGATTAGAACTCAATAAGGTACAGGGAAATGTGGCAGTTTGTATCCAAAACTGATTTAGTGGCTGGAAACAAAGAGTTTTTGCAGATGGAAAGCAGTTTCCAGTGATGTTCCACAGAGCTCAATGCTGCTTATGGACGTATTCGTGATTCAGAATTAGATGTGGGAGACATGATTCGGACATTTCCAAAAGTGTAGCCAGTTAGTTGATCATGAAGAAGATGCCTGTTGACTGAAGATAATATGAATGGTTCAGTTGAAAGGATGAAAACTCGGAAAATTGAGTTCAGTCTTGACAAGTGAGGCTATGCATTGGAGAGAGCAAACTGTGCTTGGGAATAATTTGGATGATACTGAGTGAGTTTGAGAAGTGAAAATAAAGTTAGAGAAGTGATCATGTCCACATCACCCTAAAGGACTAGATTAGATGGCATTTGGGTTGCTTTCTTTCATTGAGTGAGGTAGTAAATGCAAAATCAGGAATATAATGCTGGAACCATGCAAGACACCAGTTAGGCAACAGCTAGAGTTTGATGTGCAGTTCTAGTCACCATAGGAAGAACACATTATTGTGGACAGGAGACTTGCAAGACTTTAACCAGGCTTTGAAAATAGTAATGATAAACCAAAACTAGATAGCCTGACCTCGTTTTCCATAAATATGGAAGGCTGAGGAACAACTTAATCGGGGTGCACAGACTAATGAGGGGCTTGGATAGAGTACACATTGAAGACCTGTTTCCTCTAGTGGAAAGGTCACTCACAGGACAAGTAAGGAAAAATGTTTTCACCAATGTGGTGGGGTTTTGCAATTTGCTGCCCAGATTAATGACTGCGGCATAAATCCTCAACTCATCCATAAAGATCGGCGAACAGAACCACAACAGTCATTACATTTACTCAAGGTGATGTATCTGACAAGGCGACAGACCAAAGTAGCTTGTATCAATTTTTAAAAATGACATCTTTTAAAAAAAGGCCTTTTCAAAAAAAAATTCCAATTCAGAAAAACTTTTGGAATTTGTAGTTCTCAAACACAGACCACATGGAGTTTGTTTCAAATCATGGATTTTGTGAAATATGTAATTTAATTGCATATTGTCAGATGCACATTGTTGGACAAAACCGTGAATATTTTTTTTTCATTTTGGTTTGGTGACTTCCTTCAATACATTTCACTCCCATATATCTGAATTGAATGAAGTTGCCAGCCTTCCAGAATGACCTCTCCAGTGGTGCCTAATCTAATGAAACTGTGAGGTACATTATCTGGTCATTATCATCACTGTTTGTTGGAGCATTTTATTTGTAAATTGACTTCTGCCTTTCTCCACAATACACTAGGGAGTGCAATTCAGAAATACTTCATTTATAGCAAAACATTTTTCGAAGGTGGTTTGTACATACAAGCTATTTCTCATTTCTTGAATTAAAATAGTAAGTGTCCATTTGAAATGACTGGACCATCTTTCATATTTCTTCTCCAACATTGTCACATTTATCCTTTGACTTACAAAATTAGTTTTCAAAAATCACTTGTTCAAAGATAAACTTGACAAAAGTAATATTACAGCACAATACAAGATCTTGTGCCTTGGAGGATACATCACCTTGAGCAAATATAATGACTGTTGTGGTTCTGTTCGTCGAGCTGGGAATTTGTGTTGCAGACATTTCGTCCCCTGTCTAGGTGACATCCTCAGTACTTGGGAGCCTCCTGTGAAGCGCTTCTGTGATCTTTCCTCTGGCATTTGTAGTGGTTTGAATCTGCCACTTCTGGTTGTCAGTTCCAGCTGTCCGTTGCAGTGACCGGTATATTGGGTCCAGATCGATATGCTCATTGATTGAATCTGTGGATGAGTGCCATGCCTCTAGGAATTCCCTGGCTGTTCTCTGTTTGGCTTGTCCTATAATAGTAGTGTTGTCCCAGCCGAATTCATGTTGCTTGTCATCTGCATGTGTGGCTACTAAGGATAGCTAGTCGTGTCGTTTCATGGCTAGTTGGTGTTCATGGATGTGGATCATTAGCTGTCTTCCTGTTTGTCTTTTTATGGGTGGAATGTTTTGCTGTGGACACATTGGCAAAGACAGTTGGAAAAATATGGCAAGAATGAAATTTTCAATCTCAATACAAAAAGAAAACAAAATCCTAATTTTCTCTGTAAGGTTTGAGTATTGAATCTCAGAAACTGGACAGCACCAATTCCCAAGCTGAAAGTCAGAGTGGTTACCTGGCAGCAATAGTTCACCATTTGCTTCATTGCCTTCAGGCAATTGTTTTTTCATTATGACTTCCCTGCATACTCCATAGACGCTGCTCTCCTCCACCATTCATCCACACAAGTCAGCATCAGCAAACTCCAGCCTCATCACATCAGACCAATTCTCTCACCACTTCTGCCAGGACGCATTTCACACAGAGACACCCACACATCTGCACAGAAGGCTGTTCGCTTCATTTCTCAATGTTCACTGACTTTGTGCTTCCCTGGAATCTGTCAGCCTCACTAGTTTGTTTTCCCTTTTAGCGTGCAAGTTCTTCAATGCCAGCACATAGGCTAGCAGCCTCTGTGGTTTGCATTGCTGTTTGGCACAGGTATACTGTCATTATGCTGACTCAGTACTGAACAGTCAGGGGTGGACATGTTGCTGTACAGCTCTGTGCTATGTCACTATTAGAATAACAGAACATGTCAGTTACCTCCACAGCAAACAATTGCCTCTGTTTCTCCAATTGCCATGTGTGACAGTCAGGTGAGGTCAAAGGAGACCACAAGCAGTGAGGGTATTCCACCACAGAAAGGCAAAGGGGTTGATTGATTTCAGTTCAAGGGTTTGGTCAGAGTCAGTCAGGTGCTTGGTCCTATCTGAATCCGGGTTCATGTATTGTTAATGGTAAGTGGAAATAATAGAAAATAGGTCAGCTTTAGTAAAAGCAGAATCATGTAAACATGACACTGATGTGTGAACTGGTGACAGTGTATTATTTGTCATATATGAACACCATATGATGGGTGATATATATATTGTGTGAACTAGAAATATTCTTAGTTTGTTTGACATAATTTAACTATCCTTCAATAAAGTTCATTTCAATTCTTTATGTTAAAAATGTGTTCATTTCTATTTTCAATTTTATTTTTCTATATCTTTTACCTTTTAGGAATACTACATACTGCATGAAGGTTTCAATGTCACTGATCGTAGCTGAAAATGATACAGGTCTTTGCTACAATACAAGAATGAAATATTTTGAAAAAGCTGAGCTCAGCAAGAGTAAAGAAATATCATGTCCTGATATTGAGGATTTCATTCTCCCAGACAGTGAGCCTGTTGTATGGTATAAGGTAAGGCGATAATAATTTTTTTGTGTTTCCGGACTATATGTTTAATTTAAATAGCTCCATGAATTAAAAAAAATACAAGAATTGTGGATGCTGGAAATCAGAAACAGATTCAAAAATTGCTAGAAAAACTGAGCAGGTCTGGCAGCATCTGTGGAGAGAAAGCCGAGTGAGTATTTCAGTCCAGTGACCCTTCTGCAGTATGTTTATTGTTTTATTGAATAAAGTTTACGTAAGAAAAGAAAGCAAAAGTGTAACAATAGAAATGGATGAAATAGCATACCGTTGTTTCTGAACAGGAATGCAAGGTAAAGGATTGGCGGCAATCTATCATTCAGAAGGGAGACACACTTCTAATACGTGAAGTAACAGAAGATGATGTTGGAAATTACACATGCGAAGTGAAGTTTGGAAGCTTTGTGGTAAGAAGAACAACAGAATTGACGGTTACAGGTAGGTACTTGAATTCAACTACTTTGGTATTTGCAGTTGTGATGTTTTTCTCTATTGAATGGATGGATTGTTAAAGTATCATCAATTTCAAACTATGGCTACCTGCAGACAATTTTTTAATGTGGTTCTGATGCATTGTATACACCGGTTAATTGTATTGAACCTTTGTTATAAACTCCTTCAACTAACACTGATGAAGGATAATTTATCTCCCTTTAATTTTAAAATTTTATTGAGTATTTGTATGTATAATATACAACAGATAATACAAATTGTATTTTTTTCCCTGAATTTTACACAATGGAGATAGTGTCTCAGTGCTATTTCCACTTCTGAGAACTGCTGCTTGCAAAACTGACAGCCCTTCACCTGTACTGTCAATTTATTTCAAATGACTGTTGGGTTCTTGCACATTGGAAACAGAGGCAAAATACCTAACCATTGCACAAAGCAACTGCTGGTCAGAGATGAATTTGAGAGATCTGAGGACCTCACTGTTTTCCGGAACTTGAATGTTTCAGTTTTTAGTTCAATATATGTGTATCTGTTTATCTCAAACCATCTTGAATCAGCACACACATATAACTTACCAGGAATCACCCAATGCATTCTACAAATTGCAAGTCAGTCAAACAAGATTTCTTTTCAAAGATTATAAGATATAGGTCTAACTGGTATTTCATTTTGTTAAAGAACCTAATCAAGCCTTGGAGGTGCAGGTGTTGGACTGGGGTGGACAAAGTTAAAAATCACACACCTGTTGGACTGTAACCTGGTGTTGTATGATTTTTAATTTTATTCAAATCAATGTATACTGTAGCATATGAGATAGTTTAAATGATATATTAGCAAGCTAGAATATAATTCAGAAAACTATTTTGTAAAGTTATGTTTGGCCTTGCAAGTCTGAGCTGAGTGAATATTAACTTGGCAATTTTAAAGCAACTCATTTAAGTATGAATTATAGTTGCATTAATTACTACCTCTTTAAGCAAAACTTCCCAGATTTGCAGACATGAGAATTAAAAATTGAAGGGGTTGTGAGGTAATATACTTTGAAGAGGTGGTGCATGGCTGTGTTGCTTAGTGATTCCATAATGGCTTAGTTTAATAAAGGAATAGACATTTAGACTTCAACTTAAGAAAAGCTTAAGAATACAGACCACTCTAGAATGTCACTTTGAATTTGACCTGTTTTTGTGTATCAGCATGGAACCAGAGTTTTTAAAGTAATGAAATTCATATTTCCAGAATTCCAATGACCAGCCTGAATCTGCTAAAAGGCCAGTTTAAATTATTAAGAAGTTCCATCATAGCTTCATCAAGGCTGCATTGCTGTCATTGTGATCTCTAGCCATCAGCACTATTGGGGGCAGCAGGAAAATCAGCTCCAAATGTGAGTCACTTCTGGTATGACATCCAATAAGGAAATGCATTCTGGACAAACTCTGGTCGGTTTCTATCTGTCCCTGGCAATATAGCTTTAATATAGAGAAGTGAAATGATTCAACATAGAGCTGGTAATCTTCATGACAAAGGTTACAATGATTTAGTCTTCTCAGCAATCAAATAAATTAGTTTAGAGGAGATAATAATGATCATTCTGTCCTGTTATCCACCACATACATATTCCATTAAATTTTACTTGAATATGAAAATCTTCTGGTGGCCATAGAGGAACAAGTGACTTCTGTGCTTGTGCTAGTTGTCAAATATGAATGCACATATTATTAGTTTGCATTATTTATATGGAGATATTTGATTGGCTGTGCATCAGATTTTATAAAATCATAATACATAAGGTTCTCCATGTTATTGTAGATAATAGAATCAACGAATGTGCATGCAAACATATGAACTAACACCAGGAGTAAGCCATTCCCTTCTTTGAGCTGCCCTGCCATGCAGTAAAAACATTTCTAATCTGATTTTGACTTCCACCTTTCTGGCTATACCTGATAGCCTTTGACTGCTCTGTTAACCAACACCCTATCTAGTTTTACTTCTCCTGATGTCATTAAATCTTGAGGGCATAATGTGAAGTCCTTGAGTCAATTATCTGCTTTCTGAAAGTGTTAGCTAAGTACTCCTCTTCTATAAGAACATAAAATATTGAATCAGAAAAAGCCATTCTGCCCATCAAGTCTGTTCTACCATTGAATGAGATCATTGCTAATCCAATAACGCTCGATTCGACTTTCCTGACTTCTCATCATTAACCCCAATTCCCTTACTGATCAAACACTGGCTGTCCCAGCCTTGAATGTACTAAATGAGTTATCTTTGATAACCCTCTGTGTAAAAATTTCTACATATTCACTCCCCTCTTGGAGAAGACATTCCTCCTTATTGCTTTCTTAAATGGGTGACCTCTTAATCTGGGGTAATGCTCTCTGGTCCTAGATTCTCATGTAGCCTCTTCACATCTATCCTGCCAAGCCTCCTAAGAATATTATATATTCAAATAAGGATGCTTTATTCAAATTGGGAGGTCATGTTGCAGCTGTACACGACATTGGTTAGGCCACTTTTGGAATATTGTGTGCAATTCTGGTCTCCATGTTATAGGAAGGATATTGTGAAACTTGAAAGGGTTCAGAAAAAATTTACAAGGATATTGCCAGGATTGGAGAGTTTGAGCTCAATGGAGAGGCTGAATAGGTCAGGGCTGTTTTCTCTGGAGCATCAGAGGCTGAGGGGCGACCTTATAGAGGTTTATAAAATCCTGAGCAGCATAGATAGGGTGAATAGACAAGATCTTTTCCTTGGATTGGGTGAGTCCAGAACTAGAGGGCATAGGTTTAGGGTGAGAGGGGAAAGATTTAAAAGAGACCTAAGGGGCAGCTTTCTCATGCAGAGGGTGGTACGTGTATATGGAATGAGCTGCCAGAGGAAGTGATGAAGGCTGGTACTTGGAACATTTAAAGGATATCTGGATGGGTACATGAGTAGGAAGGGTTTGGAGGGATATGGACCAAATGCTGGTAAATGCGAGTAGATTCATTTAGGATATCAATTGGCATGGACGAGTTGGACCGAAGGGGTTTTTCTACGCTGTACATCTCTATGACTCTAATGCATATGTGCCCAACCACTTCTCATAAGAAGATCTCTCCAAACCTGGGATCAACTTTGAGAATATTCTCTAGACTGCCTCCAATCCTAGTATATCTTTCCTAAGATAAAGGGAACAAAATTGTTCATTGACTTCCAATTGTGGTCTAAGTAGTATCTTATGTAGTTTGAGCAAGACTTACCCTTATTATTTTGTTGTGTTCCTTTTGAAATAAAGGCCAACAGTTCATTTGCCTTCCCTATTGCACTCAAATGCCATTTTTATATTCATGCACAGGGACCCACAAATCAGCTTGTGTTGCAACTTTCTGGAGTCTTTCTCCAATTAAATAATAAGCAGCTCCTCTCTTCTTCCTGCCAAATTGCATAACCTCATATTTTCCCACATTATATTCCATCATGCAAATTTTAACCACTTACTTAATTTTTCCTTGCTTTTTCGTTAAAAACCTGCAATTTTCAGTTTCCATTACTAAAATTATTTAAGCCATCAATAAGACCATTGAATAAATTATCTACCTTAATCTTTGTGATGATGTTACAGGTTTTGTGGTGAAATCTTTGTTTAAAATGTATGACATTATTTTTAATGAAAATCATAATTTCCTTCTTAAAATTTTTGAAAGCAGAAGAAAGGCTTTATTGGACTGTGACAGAATTAATTTTCAGTAAATTAACTCAATACAAGACAGTGAGTTGAAGGGCATTGAAGAATAAAGTCTTTGTTCTCAGACACATTCCTCTGTTAAAAATTCATTATTTTTCACCCTATTTATCCACTATGCCAAAGTTGTATTTTTTTGCTTGCTTTGTTGTTCCCAAAGGAAATATAATTTTAATACTTGAACATGAATAAGATTCAAATGTCAATGATACAGCTGAAGTGATTATCAACCCATTGTCTGAGTGTGAATTTTGCTGTACTAGTAACCATGGAACCAGAATTGTTTCTTCAAATTCTGTGACACCTTTTCTCGATTCTACTGCTTGATTTTTTTCTTTTCCTTTCATGTGCTATTTAATTTGTGAAACTTTTGTACTGTCCATGTGTGTCAGCTGAAATGCTTTGCTTTTTGTGTGAGTACAAATAGAGATTTCTACGTGTTATCCTTAGAACAGTTGGATGTAGCATCGACAGTACAGTGCATTACAATGGAACAATGAATAGAATAGGTCTAATGGCATTTCAGACAGCTATCAATACAGCTAATTTATAACATGGCACATTTGAAATGCAATTATAATGGCTTAAAGTCTGATTGAAGATTTGTAGCTCGGGTGTCCGTTGTTGTGGTTCTGCTCGCCGAGCTGGAAGTTTTTGCTGCAAACGTTTCGTTCCCTGGCTAGGGAACATCATCAGTGCGGTGGGAGCCTCGTGTGAAGCGCTGCTTTGATGTTTCTTCCGGTATTTATATTGGTTTGTTCTTGCCGCTTCCGGGTGTCAGTTTCAGCTGCAGTGATTTGTATCTGGGGTCCAGGTCGATGTGTCTGCTGATGGATGTTCTTGCCGTTTCCGGGTGTCAATTTCAGCTGTAGTGGTTTGTATATGGTGTCCAGGTCAATGTGTCTATTGATGGAGTTTGGGGATGAATGCCATGCTTCTAGGAATTCTCTGGCTGTTCTCTGTCTGGCTTGTCCTACGATAGTGGTGTTTTCCCAGTCAAATTCATGTTGCTGGTTGTCTGAGTGTATGGCTACTAGAGATAGCTGGTCGTGTCATTTTGTGGCTAGCTGATGTTCGTGGATGCGGATTGTTAGCTGTCTTCCTGTTTGTCCTATATAGTGTTTTGTGCAGTCCTTGCATGGTATTTTCTAAACTACGTTGGTTTGGCTCATGCTGGGTATTGGGTCCTTTGTTCTAGTGAGTTGTTGTCTGAGCGTGGATGTTGGCTTGTGTGCTATTATGAGTCCTAAGGGTCGCAGTAGTCTGGCTGTCAGTTCTGAGACACTCCTGACGTATGGTAGAGTGGCTAGTCCTTTTGGTTGTGGCATGTCCTCGTTCCGTGGTCTATCTCTTAGGCATCTGGTGATAAAGTTGCGTGGGTATCCGTTTTTGGCGAATACCTTTTATAGATGTTCCTCTTCCTCTTTTCGCAGTTCTGGTGTACTGCAGTGTGTTGTGGCCCTTTTGAATAGTGTCCTGATGCAGCTTCGTTTGTGTGTGTTGGGGTGGTTACTTTCATAGTTTAGGACTTGGTCTGTGTGTGTTGGTTTCCTGTGTATCCTTGTGGTGAATTCTCCGTTGGGTGTTCTCTCTACTAACACGTCTAGGAATGGGAGTTGGCTATCCTTTTCTTCTTCTCGTGTGAATCGGATTCCTGTGAGTGTGGCATTGATGATTCTGTGTGTTTTTTCTATATCTGTGTTTTTGATGATTACAAAGGTGTCATCAACATATCTGATCCAGAGTTTGGGTTGGATTTGTGGTATGGCTGTATGTTCTAATCTTTGCATAACTGCCTCTGCTATGAGTCCCGAGATTGGTGATCCCATGGGTGTTCCGCTGATTTGTTCGTATATCTGATTGTTGAATGTAAAGTGTGTGGTGAGGCACAGGTCCAGTAGTTTAAGTATGCCGTCCTTGTTGATAGGTTCAGCCTCCTGTGTTCTGTTATGTATGCCCATGGACTACATGGACTAGCCACTCTACCATACGTCAGGAGTGTCTCAGAACTGACAGCCAGACTACTGCAACCCTTAGGACTCATAACAGCACACAAGCCAACATCCACGCTCAGACAACAACTCACTAGAACAAAGGACCCAATACCCAGCATGAGCCAAACTAACGTAGTTTAGAAAATACCATGGAAGGACTGCACAAAACACTATATAGGACAAACAGGAAGACAGCTAACAATCCGCATCCACGAACATCAGCTAGCCACAAAATGACACGACCAGCTATCTCTAGTAGCCATACACTCAGACAACCAGCAACATGAATTTGACTGGGAAAACACCACTATCGTAGGACAAGCCAGACAGAGAACAGCCAGAGAATTCCTAGAAGCATGGCATTCATCCCCAAACTCCATCAATAGACACATTGACCTGGACACCATATACAAACCACTACAGCTGAAATTGACACCCGGAAACGGCAAGAACATCCATCAGCAGACACATCGACCTGGACCCCAGATACAAATCACTGCAGCTGAAACTGACACCCAGAAGCGGCAAGAACAAACCAATATAAATACCGGAAGAAACATCAAAGCAGCGCTTCACACGAGGCTCCCACCGCACTGATGATGTTCCCTAGCCAGGGAACGAAACGTTTGCAGCAAAAACTTCCAGCTCGGCGAGCAGAACCACAACAATTATAATGGCTTCTACCAATGAAATTTCTCAGTTGACCACATGTCATATTCTGAATGTTTAGACTATTTTCTTTCCCAACAGATTCATTAAAGTTTTTTAAAATTAAATTTGGGTGATTTAAAACATTGTTTTCTCAATGTATTCTCACATTATGTTGAAACAAATATATTCTTATACATTTTGTTTTACAATGGACTGAAAGTTTATTGAATATATAAATGGGAAATCCTTTGTCCTCAAAAACTGTATCAATAAATAATTTTCAATTTGTCTCACTCATGCTAAAAGCCCTCCTGTTTTAAATTTGATGTAAATGGTGGGAATGAAAGAAAGATTATAGGCGTGTTCAATTAGAAATACTGGCAGACAACTCATAAATCATCTTTAGTCAATGGGGATTACAAATTATGGAGAAGCATGGTTTGTCTATATCTTGTATTGTTGGAGCAAAATAAGTTGTTCTGATTGAACAAAGTGCATCCAATTATAGCTGCTGTTCTTTATATTCAATTTATGCTGCCTTATTGCAGCTTATTAATTCATATCACATCTGTTCATGCCATGTGTTTGCTCAGTTTGCCTTTGGAGTGATTCAATATGTAGACATGGAAAAGAACACAGCCACATCATTGTAAAGTAGATACTGAGCAGTATGAGTGAACCCCCATAAAGGCAAGACACTCATATTGCTGACAGGAATAACTGATCTTGGTGAATCTGAACTGATAGTTAAAGCATAACTATATTTTTCATGATACAAGCTGCTTGACAACAGCATCCCACCATCATTCTGATCCCTTTGGAGGGATCTATGGCCTTGCTGTCCGACTGTCCACATGTAAAAGCAGAATAAGGTGTTTAAAGCTATACCACTTTTTTGATCCAGTGTACAGTGCTATTAAGATTTATCTCATTTAGTAAAGCATTGTCCTCTGTCTAGCTGGCATAATTATTTCACTGTCCTGTGTCAGGTAAGAGAGACCTAGGTTATTTGCTTAAAATAAAATCACAAAGCAAACGCAAGTCAACTGTTTGAAATACATACATATGAGATGAATAAGCTGCAGGTTAAATGCATCCAAACTGAGAATAAATGGAGTGAATCAAAGACTCAGCAAAAGCAAGGCTTTGGAAGAAGGTGATAAACATGGGGAAACGTCAAACATTGGGAAAACATCGGATGCATGTTTGAGAAGCCAGCATGAAAAAGATAGCAAGAGGGATTATGTGGAAAGGGGAAGAATTTTTATAAGGACAAAAGTAAAAGATAGATATCCAATTTTAAGAGCCAGACTTCGATATGAATAGACCATTGTGTCCTTGAGTACAGCAGACTAATACAGGTGTATTTTTGTCTTGGTTTTGCAGGTGAATGTGGGGTTGTAGGACTTGGAAAAAAAGTGTAGAAAAGCAATTATTGCAGATAAATCTTAAAAAGAATCTGCACTGAACAGTTGTGGGAAGTGGGGGAGGAAGAAATATTCTTGATCCAAAGACCTGGAACAGAGACAATGCGCAAGGTGGACATCACAATGGGTTCGGCCTATGTCAGTTTAATATTGGGCATTGGGTAAAGAACCTGCTGGCTGTTAATAAAAAAGAAATATTGCATTGATTTCTATGCCAGTGGCAACATAATGATGTTTCCAGATCAGCAACAATCTCTTTCAACCATAGAACAGTCTTGAGAACTGCAGATGCTTGAAACCAGAGTCTAGATCAGAGTGGTGCTGGAAAACCACAGCAGGTCAGGAGCATCCGAGGAGCAGGAAAATTGACATTTTGTCAACTGTCATTCTTGAACATAGAACATAGAACATAGAAGGATACAGCGCAGTACAGGCCCTTCGGCCCTCGATGTTGCGCCGACCGAATCCTACCTAACCTATACTAGCCCAATAACTTCCAAATGCCTATCCAATGCCCGCTTAAATGACCATAAAGAAGGAGAGTTCACCACTGATACGGGCAGGGCATTCCATGAACTCACAACCCGCTGTGTGAAGAATCTACCCCTAACATCTGTCCTATACCTACCACCCCTTAATTTAAAGCTATGTCCCCTAGTAACACCTGACTCCATTAGCGGTAAAAGGTTCTTAGTATCTACCCTATCTAAACCCCTAATCATCTTATACACTTCTATCAGATCTCCCCTAAACCTTCTCTTCTCCAATGAGAACAGCCCCAAGTGCCTCAGCCTTTCCTCATAAGATTTTCCTACCATTCCAGGCAACATCCTGGTAAACCTCCTCTGCACTCGTTCTAAAGCTTCCACATCCTTCCTATAGTATGGCGACCAAAACTGCACACAATACTCCAGATGAGGCCTCACCAGAGTCTTATACAACTGCAACATGACCTCAGGACTCCGGAACTCAATTCCTCTGCCAATAAAGCCCAGTACACCATATGCCTTCCTCACAGCACTATTTACCTGGGTGGCAACTTTCAGAGATCTGTGTACATAGACACCAAGATCCCTCTGCTCATCCACACTACCAAGTAGCCTACCATTAGCCCAGTAATCCATCATCTTGTTATTCCTACCAAAGTGAACGACTTCGCACTTAGCTACATTGAATTCCATTTGCCACATTTCCGCCCAGCTCTGCAACTTATCTATATCCCGCTGTAACCTACCACTTCCTTCCTCACTATCCACAACTCCACCGACTTTCGTGTCATCCGCAAACTTGCTTACCCAGCTTTCAAGTCCTTCCTCTAGATCATTTATAAAGATAACAAAAAGCAATGGTCCCAAAACAGATCCTTGTGGTACACCGCTAGTAACTGCGCTCCAAGATGAACATAATCCATCAACTACTACCCTCTGTCTCCTTCCAGCCAGCCAATTCCTAATCCAAACCTCTAATGTATCCTCAATGCCATACCTCCGAAGTTTTAGCATTAGCCTACCATGGGGAACCTTATCGAACGCCTTACTAAAATCCATATACACAACATCTACTGCTTTACCCTCATCCACTTCCTTAGTCACCTTCTCAAAGAACTCAATAAGGTTTGTGAGGCACGACCTGCCCTTCACAAAACCATGCTGGCTATCCCTGATCACGTTATTCCTACCCAGATGTTCATAAATCTTATCCCTTACCATTCTCTCTAAGACTTTGCCCACCACTGAAGTCAGACTCACTGGCCTATAGTTACTAGGGCTATCCCTACTCCCTTTCTTGAACAATAAAAGGAAGGGCTTTTGCCCAAAATGTTGAGTTTCCTGCTCCTTGGATGCTGCCTAACCTGCTGTGCTTTTCCAGCACTGCTCTAATCTTGACTCTGATCTCCAGCATCTGCAGTCCTCACTTTCACCTGGTTGAGAGCTCAGTGGCCTACTTCTGTCCTACACCTACAGGAGAATGGGAATCATGCCAAATGCAGGTAGAGTAGTGAATGTGCTTTGAAACCAAAGGGAACAGGAGTTCTACTGACTCCATCTTGAACTCATATCGTTTTTAAAAAAAAATTTCTTGTTTGCAGCCATTTGCTAGACCGCGTTCAGGCCTGGATGTAGAGGAAATCTGCCACCTGCTGCAAGCAGAGCAGCAGTTTCCCTGAAGGATCCTAAAATAAGCTTTAGGCCATTGAATGGCATATGCAACAGGCAACAGGCAATACATAAGAAATTGCACCCAACCATTTATATTGTGTATTTTCAAGAAGGAGCTCAGTGTAGTTCTTAAGAGTAAAGGGATCATAGGTTCTGGGTTGAAAGCCGGAGCAGGATACTGAATAGGATGGTCAGTCATACTCACGTTGAATGGCAGAACAGGCTCAAAGGGTCAAATGGCCTACTCCCATTCTTATTTTTGTGTTTCTAAGTTTCATTGTCCTTCGGGCGTCTTTGGGGCATAAGATGGAATTAGCTTTGATTGCATCCGTTTTACAACCAGTAAACAGAAGCAATAAAGTACAATTTTTACTGAGTAATGTTTTTTATTTGTGTGATCAGCAGTTTGCCCCCTTTTATTGCGTGATTATGTGGTTTGATATTCCTAATAGATGCCACAAGTGTTTTAAAGTAGTTAAATCATTAACATTTCTGCAAAAAGATTTAATTGATTTCCACCCACACTTCATTTTCTGTGCATAATTATGGTATAATAAATGTGCAGCAATAATGCCATTACAAGATTCTATTTCTTTTTAATTTACTTTTCCATATGGTCACAATCTCCTTCCATCCTTAGTCACAGATGTTGGTTATGTAAGTTTAAAATCCGCTTGATGTGCTGAACCTAAAACATAAATAGAGAGCCCAAGCAAACAAAAGCTGAGCTATTTCACAGAGAATGGCCCATTCAGTGAACTTCCCATTTTAGAGGGAGGCTCAAAACTGAGGCTAACACTGTCTCAAAGACAATTCATCTTAGGTTTTCCTATACATTCATCTCTCAACTAGTGGGAACACACAACCATTGTCTGTGAGGATGGGCTGTGGCATGTTGCATTGGTAAATAGAAGTGGAGAAAAATAATGGGTATAAAGAAGAAAAATAATTAGTTTATAGAAAGATGGTAAAGTCAGATTTCAGGCCACAGTTCGAGTATTTCTGTAAAAAAAAATCACTTTCCTTTCCCTGTACTGTCCAGGTGGAATTGTATGAAATACAGTGGAAATTGCCAGAGGATGGCTAAGAACTATGTACTGGACAGTTGTCTATTTTGAGTTAAAAAGGTATTTACATCTCAGGATTTACACTTTGGTCAGACGCTTGAGTCAGACGCTTTTCTTTAACAGTTGTCAAAACTCCTTTTTTGCTTTTGCTCATACTTTTTACTGATTTTTGTTCCTTCTTTGCAGGATTTCAAATTGTTTTTCCTCCAGCCAAACGTCTCTCCCTATAGACGATCTTGGAGAAAGTAGAAAGCAGATATGAGAGTTTAGAAAGAGGTGACTACAGTGTATCACTTGAACAGACGAGGCAGTAGAATTATTGCTCCAAGATGCTGATTATGGCTCAGTAATGACCTGTGTTTTCAGACAATAGGTACTCTAAGGAATGGGTGGGACAGTGGTCATGGGTAAGAGTCTAAAACATTCCACTGATTTCATGACTCCTTGAATATAACAGAAAGTGTGCAATGCTTCATAAAAGGTTAATCACCACTGTCCATAAATATCACTCATTTGTCTGCATGACTTTAACGATGATGATCTCATAAAACAACAGCTTACATTGTTATATTATGGTGTCATTAGTATAACAAAAAATCCTACAGCACTTCTGAGGACCATTCTAGGTATGAGACAAAATCACAATAGGAGAGTTTAGCTAGGTGTCTGAAAGCTTGCTCAAAGATTTAGGTCCAAATAAGTATCGTAAAGAAGGAAAATAAAAGATAATGCTTCAAGTGCTGTAGACCTGAAATAAAACAGAAAATGCGGCGAAACTCAGCAGGTCTGGCAGCATTGTGGAGACAGGAGCCCAGTTGACGTTTCATGTCTGATATGACACTTCAGGACTGAAATGGGCTGCAAAACAGTGTGTTTTATGCTGTTGGCAAAGGGGAAAGAGGAGCAAGTGGAATAGATGGAGAGGATGCCCAGACCAAAAGATCATGGTGGTGAAGGAGATATAGAGATGTGAAATAAGTGTAAATGATAAGTGTGAAGAAGAACTTTGGCCACCAGCAGCAGAATACCACCACTAAAAACAACTTTCCCTCCCCTCCACAGGCAATGTTGCACAGGCACTCTTCCCTCTATGCTACCCTGGTTCACCTCTCCATTACTGATAGTAGTTCAACCATTCCTCCCCCCACGGCACTTTTCCATGCATTTGCAGAATGTTGTAACACTTTTTCCTTTGTCTTCCTCCCCCCCCCCCCCCGACATTGTCCAAGGCCCCAAAAACACCATCCAGGGAAAGCAACAGTTTTCTCCTACTTTTTTTCATTTAATCTAACTTCTCACAATGTGGTCTACTTTACCTTGGCAAGATTAAACAGGCTGGGAGATCACTTTGAGGACCACTCTTGTCCATAGGAATGACTCTGACAGAACAGCTGTTTGCCATTTCAATAAACAATTTTCCGCCCAAGCTAAGGATTTTGGCCTGGGCGAGCTGCAGTGTTGCCACTTCGGAGCATGACGAGTGACCATTTCCATTTAGATTCTCGCTTCCTCTGTGTCTTATCTGTGTCTTGTTGGCCTTGTTTTCATCAGAGCTGATCCTTACTTTTTCCTTTTCACTTCTATCATTTTATACCAATTTTGCACCTCTATCTCTTCAACAAAACCACTCAGCTTCACATCAATTTTTGTTATGGGCCCCCTCACCATCTGTTCCATGGATGAGGAGATAGAGTGACAGGTGGATTTGGTCATAGGTAAATGAAGCTTTGAAGGAGGGGGATGGTGTGCCAGGTTGGTGTGGAATAGGGAAAATCTCCAGCATCTGCAGACCTCATTTTTTACTTACAGGCAAGTGAGTCAGGATTTACAGTAGGTCGGGGGGAGAGGAGGATTTGAGGCTGTTGGGGTGGGTCTCATCGTCAACTGTGAAGGATGTCAGGGTTGGATGGCTGGGTTCATGGAGAATTAGGATGTCAGACTATATCAGGAGGGGAATTATATATGGGCTGGTGTTAGGAGGTTAGAATCGGATGCGAGGTTTAAATTTGGGCGTTTAGGAAGTAGAGGATCAGGAATGGAAAGGTCATATGTCTTTGGGGGTTTGGGATGGAGTTGCTCAGTTTAATAGTTCTGCCAGAGGTTAGAAAGGATTTTAATTTTGTAACTGTTCACAAGTAATTATTCAGTGAAATCATACAGAACCCGCTTTATTTCGGACTCTAACTCAGAATTGGAGACATTTTTGCTGGTTACCCATCAGATAATTACCCATCTGAACTTTATACTTCCCAGACAATACTGGCAGAATCAGCTACTTGAGACTTGGCATGGTCCCAAGGTGTAAATCCTAACTCTGCTGCTGCAACAACGATCTTCCTATCAAAAGACTTGGGCAATTATTTGTGAAACATACGAATGTGTAGAATACAACCAAAAGTAAATCCTTGAATCCTTGAATCCCCTCTGCTGTTCAAGACAATTGTGATTGATCTATTTGTTTTACACACCACATTTACATCCTCCGGCCCCGCCCCCAATTACATTTGATTGCCTCACCTGTCAACAATCTATCCATTTCTGACATAAAAACATTAAATGACCCTAAAATCCACTTCCTTCTAAAGTTCCATGGCCCTCTGACAGAAAAATATTTCCCACCTCTGTTCTGAAAGGGTGACCCTGAATTTTAAATCCATAACCCTTAGTTCTGGACTGACCCACGATCCTGCTTTTCACATCCACCTTCTCAATACTATTCAGGATCTTATCATTTCAATCATAACACCCCTCACCCCTCTGAGCTTCAGTGGAATCAAGCCCAGCCCCTCCAGCCTATCTTCATTTGACAACTCACTCATTCCAAGTTTCATTCTTTTATATCAGGCTCCAATATATTGACATCCCTTCTTTAATAAGGAGAAGAAAACTGCATACGGTATTTATGATGTTGCCTCACAAATGTTCTGCATAACTGAAGTATAACAGCTTTCTTTTCATGTTGAATTCCTATTGTAATATAAAGAATCACACCCCATGAGACGATTTGATATATGGTGTATATTAACTTTTTATGAGTTGTGTTGCAGAACACCTGAATCCTCCTTCAACTTGGAATTCTGTGTTTATTCTATATTTAAATATACCGTTGTTTCATTCTTGCCAAATTGAACACCTTCATATTGTCTCACATCCTATGCCATTCTCTTGAGTTTTGCTTACTCACTCAACCTATCTATAACCATCTGCAACATCTTTACGTAATCTTCTCATTGTACCATCCTGCCTCTTTGGATTAGCTGTGAATTTAGTTACTATACCTTTGCTCTCTTTACCTAAGTTTTTGCTGTAAATTGTAAAAGTTCATGCCCCATTACAGATACTGCAAGAGTTGACTCGTCAAATCCTGCCAGTCGGACAAAGACATATTTATGTAAACTTTGCTTTCTGCCAATATGTTACTCCTACACAATGGCTTTCCTTTTTCGCAGGAACATCTGATGTGGCACAATGCTTAATTTTGGGAATTGGTTTAGCTCAGTTGGCTGGATTGGTGGTTTGCTGAGTAGTGTGATGCTAACAGTATGGGTTCAATTCCCATCGCCAGTTTGAGGTTACCATGAAGGGCTCTCCTTCTCAACCAGTTACTTCTCTCTAACAAGAGCGCAGCGCTTATGGTCTGGTAAGACTATGGAAATCCAAGTATATTACACTTAAAGTTTCTCCTTTATAAACAACATGTTACTACTTGAAAGCACTCCAATAAATCAGTTAAATTTGACTTTCCTTTGACAAAACCAGGCTGACTTTTGCCAATTTCCTTGAGCATTTCTAAGTGTGCAGCTATATGATTGATTCTAATGAGCAAATTAGACAAAGAGAGCCAGGGAATGACATAGAGTCACAAACATGGAAGCAGACCCTTCAGTCCATACCACACAGAATAAACTAAGCTTGAACCACGTGCCTTCTCTCGGCCATATCCCTCCAAATTCTTCCTATTCACGTACTTATTCAAATGTCTTTTAAATGTTGTAATTGTATCCATTTCACCACTTCCTCAAGAGGTTCATTCCACTCACAAACCACCCTCTGTGTAAAATAATTTGTCCCTCATATCTTTTTTTAAATCTCTCTCCTCTCACCTTAAAAATGTGCCCCCAGTGTTGAAATCCCCCATACTCAGGAAAAGACAATTATCATTAACGATACATATGTATTCCTAATTATTTTATAAACTTCTAAAAGGTCACTTCTCAACCTCCTACGCTCTAATGAAGAAGATCCCAGCCTATCCAGCCTTTCTTTGCAACTCAAACGTTCCATGCTCAGCACCAAATCTCTTCTGAACCCTCTCCAGCTTAATAATATCTCTTCCTAAAACTGGACAACCAGAAATGGATACAATCATTCCAGAAGAGGCCTCACCAATGTCCTGTACACCCTCAACTCCAGTATTCCAAAGTACTTCGCAATGAAGGCAAGTGTGCTAAATACTTATTTTAACCCCCCTGTCTCTGTGACGTAAACTTGACAGAATTATGTATCTAAATCTGTGATCTGTTTCAATCTCCAGAAAACTTTTGACAAAATGCTGCACAGGAGTCTGCCAAACAAGCTAAGTGCAAGGGCAAGGTACTGGCATGGATAGAGGATGACTGACTGGCAGAAGGCAGACAGTAATGAAAAAGGGGTCTTTCTCAGGCTGGTAACTGGTGACTTCTGCAGTGGTTCATGTTGGGACCGTACCTATTAACAATATGTATTAATGATTTGGACAATGGAACTGAGTGCATTGTTGCAAATTTGCAGATGACACAAGGGTTAGTGGAGGGACTGGTAGTGTTGAGAAACAGGGAGGCTGCAAAAGGTTTCGGACAGGCTAGGAGACTGGGCAAAGAGGTTGCAGATGGAACACATTGTGGAAAAGCGTGAGGTTATGCGTTTGCTAACAGAATTATTTTCTAAATGAGGAAAGGCTTTGGAAATCTGAAGCATAGTAGGACTTGGGAGTTCAGGATTCTCTGAAGGCTGTAGGTTCACTTGCCAATTAAGAAGGAAAGTGCAATTTTAGCGTTCATTTTGAGAGGGCTATAATATAAGGACAGGAATGTGCTGCTGAGGCTGTATAAGACTCTGGTCAGATCCCATTTGGAATATAGTAAGCAGTTTTGGGTCCCGCATCTGTGGAAGAATGTGCTGGCATTTGATGGGGTTCACCAGAATGATCCTGGGCTTCTCATAGAGGTATGGTTGAAGACTCTGGGTCTGTACTCGATGGAGATGAGAAGGATGAGAGGGATCACATTGAAGCTTATAAAATACTGACCGGCTAGGATACAGTGGCATGAAGAAGATGTTTCTAGTGATAAAACAGACTAGTACCTGAGGGCACACATCTGAGTGAAAGGGTGTTAACTTACATTACCAGATGTAACTGAATTAAACAATTGATAAAATAGAGCGTACCATTGAATTGCAAATGTATGAGCTAAAAAAGCATGAGAATTTGTCTTTGTTACTCAGCTAAATTATTTACATAGATCAAGCTATTGACACTATTTTTAAATTTATGGTCATTTTTATTTAAATATTATTTCTTTCATGAATGTGGCCATTAAAATAAAATCAGTGTAATAACATTTTCTTTCAGGAATTTAATTTGGTCCATTTTTTTAAAGTAGTACAAAATGATCCAGAGTTGAAATTTGCTGGCCATGCCTTAAGGAAAATCAAATCTTTGAGTAATAAATGCTGTTAAAATCATTTGAAAAACTCACTCTCCAAAGCAACCACATATACAGGCAGGCAGTAGTGATTCTGTTGAAGGCTCTTCATGGAGTGTAACTAATTTGCATCATTATTTGCATAGTGAGACTGGCTGATCCCTGAAAACATTGATCTTGCAACATGAAATAATGAAGTGGACAGATTTTCTGAAGTCAAGAGAACATTTTACTCAAAGCTGGAAACAAATTCGTTCTTATGTGATCATTTGAAGAGGGTGTAAGTAAAGCAGATAACATTTAAGTTCCTGTCATAAATCACCCCTTTCACACACTTCAGGATTTAAGATACAATAACATAGTGAATTAATACAAAACGCAAAAAGTACTTATTCAGTATAATTTACTATAAATCATTGTGAGTTTGCAATAACTATTTGGTAAAGGAATTTAGTTGTTTGCTGGGAGTATATCAATACTACAATTAGTAATATTCTAGGAAACACAAGAAGCTTTGAAGGGGAGTAATGGTGCTGACATAAGTAACATAAAATACTAGAAATGCTCAGCTGGTCTGGCAGAATCCTATTCTAATGAAAGGCCATCAAACTGAAATGTTAGCTTCCTTTCTCTCTGCAAAGATGCTGCCTGCTGAGCATTGCTAGCATTTTCTGCTTTCTTTCAGATTTCCAACATGAACAGAATATTTCTTCAATTTCAATGCAACCTCATCAATTTGCAAATGGATTGGGGTGGTAAAATAGAGCAGACACATTTTCATCAACATTTAACCGTACATCTTGAATCAAACTATGAGACTCAGGTTGACAAATGGAAGGTTTAAGTTTTTAAGGAACAGTGTCTCTACATTCCTGTGTTTATATATTCATTTTGGCACTGATTAGTTCCCAATTGTATTCCCAAATTTATAACATTCTCAGTTAAACACTGAAGTACTTTGTAGCATTTTTTTCCATTATCCCACTTTTATTCACTCAAATTATGTCAACTTTAAGACAATCAATTAATTAAGAATATTTTAATACTGGATAGATTACAAATAACATTTTCATCTTTCCTCAGTGGCCAGTAAATGTTGGGAACCAAGATTAAATTCTTTAAAATGTTAGAATACTTCCTGAAGATTTGTTTGCCATAATCTTAAAATGTAAGTGTTCTGAAAATATTCCACTCAGAATGAATATGCATCTGTAAACACCCAAGGCTCATTTAGTTCAATAAGTCTGGTTAATCATAGAAGGCCATGTGGTTCATGTGATTAAATAATGAATAAAGAAATCACATTACAAGAAGTTGCTGAATTAAGCGATCTCAATTTGAGTGATTGTAGAGCTGCTGCATTTAGCCTCAATGAACCTGATCTTTAGTGGAGTTGATGTCACGCATCCAATCCTGGATTAACACAATGGAGAAATCTTTAACTTTAATCAAAACACAAAGTCAGTTATCTATACATGTAAACTATCTGAAGACTTTGATTATCCATGAGTTAAAAGTCCATTGATGTGGTGCTGGGAGCTGTGAGCGACAAACAACTCTGCTGCTCCTCACAAGTTTTAGGAGGGATGGAACTTGGTGGTTTTTCACATTTACTCAACTAACAGGTCAGGCTTGAGAGGCGTGAACAAGGCATGCTCATTTTAGAGATGGGATACCTCATGAATGGTGGCAAACATTAACTTTAACCCTGAATTAGCACCAGTTAAGATTCTAAGAGCAACTTGGCTACTTTAAGCTTCAAAATGCAACTGAGCATCTAAACTTAGCATAAAAAGGATCAATTGGAGCCAACACTAGCAGCTTCATGAAAAGTTCAAAGAATTCTCTGGTTGCACTAATATAGAAGACAATAATCACATGCGTCAGTTCTTGAGAAAAATAGGAGCCCTATCATATCACCATCAGCATAAGATGATGCTGATCTTAATTCTGTTTGGAAATATGAGACCCTGTGTCACTAAGATTGTACACTATTAGTTTCCTCCTGCCTTTCTTCATCAGATGTGTTCATCATTTTATGCATAAGCTGTTAAATTGATTTTAATTTTTCAGAAGAATTTAATAAAACTAAGTCAGATGAAGAACCAGGAAGAGGTCTAACTCTTTCCTCCCAGTATAGCTAATGTAACTGCAGAAGTATTAAATGACACAAAATATACTAGAAAATAATTTGGACTCAACGGAAAGACAGACATGAAAATGTAATATCTAAATTGGTCATTAATTGAAATACCTAGAAAGCTTTTGTTTATAATGTTGTAGAATTGTAGCATATGTTTATCATTATATTGTCTTAGAAATTACACTCCACTGTTTCCCACACCGTTTGGTTAATGATTAGTCTGACTCAATATCCATTTTTCACTCATTTTCCTGCATTCATAATTATCTAAAAGAATTTCATGTAAACAGAGAATGACTGCAAGGTTATAATTTAGTTTAAAATTTGGAAGTGTCAAGAAATCACTGGTTTGTTTCTTCACATTATAACCATGTAGTAAAATCAAGCATGAGAACCTTAATACTCAGTACCAAAGAAGTACTGATAATATTTGAAAACTTGGAGTCAATGTTATGTTCATGTACCCCAATATCCAGCCACATTTGTCACTTTACTCTCACAAGACAATAATGTTCACAGAGGTAAACATTCCTCCATTCCACAAATTTAGAATGTGCAATATTCCCAAGTTTGTAGCTGACATGAAATTATTTGGAAATGTGAATTGTGAGGAGAAAACACAGGCACATCAAGGTGATTAAGAAAGGCTAAGTGAGTGGGCATAAATTTGACAGATTATACAATCCAGATTGCTGGATTGGGAAGCCATCTACCATGTTCAACATTATCACCCATAATTGATGTCCTATAGCAACAGTGTATATCATCTACAAGATACAGTACAGAAATTTAGCAAGGCTCCTTAGGCAGCAACTTCCAAGCTTGTAACTGTAGTGATTGTAATGAGGTCAGCCAGGTGGACCTCATAGAATATGAGTTCCCTGATTTGAGTTTTTAACCTTGTCCAATCATGGAGCTATCTGGCAGGTATAAACAGGAGTGTCAGAGGTTCTGTTCACTCGAAAGGTCGAAAACATTCCACATGTAAATAGAGGGTGAATTGGTGATGGGATACCGGTCTCTGTGGAGTTATTTTAAATACCATTGCCATCTGGACAGACCAAAGCAGCAACATGGGAACATCACCACCTCCAAGTTCCTCTTCTAAAGCTGCACACCATCTTCACTTAAAACTGTATCCCCACTCCTTCATTGTCAATAGATCAAAATCCCGGAATGCCCCCCTTCACAATACTGAGAATGTAATTACATCATATAGATAGCTGCAGTCAAAAAGGCAGCTCACCACCAACTTGTTTGTGGCAATTCAGGGACGGACAATAAATGTTGGCCTCATGCAGTAAACCAAGTAAAACAATCTAATTTACATTGCAGGTTGCATATCCTGACATTATATTTGAGCAATGCACATTTCATTTGAATGGTTATTGTACAAATCTGTGACAATGTCAAGATACTCACTTTACTTGTGTAACACCCTCACCCCCCCCATTCTCAAAAGTTATCATTCATCACTTATAGTTGTTAGTTCCCTGTCATGGCTATTCCATTTATCCAGCATAAAGTATATCATTCATTTATGACACAAGTAAACTGTTTACTTAGTGTCATGTTGTTTTTGCAGAACACTATCACACCTGAGCACTATCTTAAATGTAATATTCAAGTTTATAATCTTCACAGTAAGCTATTTTGAATGATAGGTTATTTTTAGGAGAAATAAATACATTCCTTTGCTTCCTACTTTTACACTGAATGATCTACTTTACTATATGGACAAGTGCATTTTGCGAGTTATGAGCAATTGGTCCATGATTTCCCAAACTGTTAAGATAACTCCAGTGTGGTAGAGTTATATGTCACCTTTTCTTTCCCTGACAAACATCAAGTATAATGGAGTAATGCAGGGTTTTCTTTGAAGATTGATAAACACAGATTTCCTCAGTCATTTGTAATGTGTCCAAGATATGGCTGCTAAAATCTTCGAACATTTATTTACACCTTCGCTCTCTCTCCCCTACCCTAACACTCAGGATAAAAGGCCAGCTCATAAATATTTGTGTATTTATTCCAGCCGTGCTTTATCTGAGATCACATCCAAAGTCACTTGATGTGCATTTCAGAGATATCTGCAACCTGACTGCACTTTACTATTCAGAAGGAAGATTTTACCGCAAAGTGCTCTAGATTTATTCTAGTGGATCTGACCTCTACCACATTCCTCACTCATTCAGAAGGTCTAAGCAGCTTAAGTTGTCTTTCCGTGGCCATATCAATAATCTCATAAGAATGGCTGAGAAAAAGGAGCAGGTGAGATAACAGTTCCTGAAGTTGATTTTCCCTGGCAAAAAAAAGGTATCCTACGTATTGCCTGTTTGTCACACTTGATTTGTACTAATTTTACATCACATTTACAATAGGCATAGTTACAATGAGGGTATGAATTTGGTGGGAAAGGCATTTCAATCTGTTCATGAAATTTTGAATCTGCAGCAAAATGCATTCTGCTATATTATGGCGTGATTGCTTCCCTCTCACATAAACTTACAAATCGCTGTCCATATCTACAAAAAGAAAGTCTATCATTCTGAGGCAATGTGGGCATGTGCTAATTGATACCTGAGTCCTGAGTCATAAATAAAATTCTGGAGCATTTTGTTAGACATAATAAGTTGCAACCATTTGGTATTCAGCAAATCCGTATGTCAACTTCACCATGTGCTGCATTGCTGTCACTGCAAAAGCAAATAAGATGCTGAAATTATGAGAAGAATAGTAAAAATTAAATTGCTATAGTCATTAGAGAGAGAGAGACACAACTGATGGTTAGTGTGGCCTGAGGGTCACCAGCCTCAGACAAAAGGAGAGTTTAAGAAGATGGACTTTCATAGTAAGGTCAGTTGGTACAGGAATTGAACCTGCACTGTTGGTGTCATTCTCCTTTTCAAATCACCCATCTAACCAAATGAGCTCACCAACATGTAGTAATGCAAAGAGAGTCACAGATATCAACATTGTGTAAAGTTGACTTAAATTGAGAGTAAAGATAACTCATAGAAATGTGGCCTTCACATGAGCTATGCAGGCACTGAATCCACAGCCAAATTCTTCAGTATTCTTCCCCCACCACTCCAGACCACCTGTTAACCACTCTAAGTTTATTTGAAGGATGCTGACAAGGAGATGGTCTGGCTGAGACACGCATAAACTTAAATTGCTGGAGAAACTCAACGGGCTGGCAACATCGGTCTTTTGTGTGGGATATACTACCTGTAAAGGTAAAGCTAGTACCACCATTTTGCCCTTGTTACTCTGTTTGGTCCAAGGACCTGTTTGCATTGATACAGGTTGCTTGCTTTGTGTGTAAAAACATACTCAGAGTTATTTCCACTGAATGTTTTTTTTCACCCTTCATTGCATGAAGACATTTAAATATTCCCCTTCATTATTTGAACCTACAGTACCAAATTATTTGAAAAGGCTGTTCATGAATGAAAGTTATGATGATCACCATTACTGATTTTTTTTTCTATTTGAGATTTTTTTATTAATTGAATTTAAATTCCACCGGCTGGTCATTCATAACCCAGGGTTTTTGTGTAAACGTCTGGATTACTGGTGACATTACCACTGTGCCACCATCTCCCCAAACATGAGGCCTGAACAGTCCTTATAGCAGTCCAATCACTTGATAATTGAAAGCCTGGTATGTGTATTTGGCAGATATCAGTAAGTTTTTTGTGTTGTATTATTGCAAAGATCTCAGAAAGGCACAATATCTTTATGGAAGTTAGATGACATCAGAACACATGGTACTGTAAGGGATCATCATCCTCATCTTCCATGAGTCAGCAGTCAAAAACAGCAGTTAATTCAACCAACAACCAATCTGCTAACTAATTTGTCAATCAACTATGGATATAAAGTAACTGTAATCTGAATAAGCATGTAGCTCAAACTGTCTATCTAAGTTGGAGATGTTGTATTAGTGAACATAGTTAGTTGCGTATAAATTTATAGGTGTCTGATTGGGAACAAATCCAACCTCTTGTGATATATGTCACACGGGCTAACATCTAGAGAAGCATGAAGTACCTCATTACCCACATTCATCAGTCACCAGCAAAGCATGAAGCTACACTTATCAGATTTGGTGAATCAATTTAATTACAAACTTTTTGATTTTGTATTTCTCAATTGCAGTTAAACTGAAGTTATTTGAGATTGATTTTGTTTTTTTTAAATAAACAAGCATTTGCAATCTCTTGTTTTAATAGTGTTCTGATGAAACAGTGACAAATGTGAAATAAAAATATCTGACCTCATTTGCCTTGTGTTAATCCTTAGCCCCAGCTGATCATTTCAATATTCCAATATGAGTAATGAGTAATGAGTAATAAGATGCAGTTATACATCCTACCTCGGCCTCTCCAATAGGAAATATAAAGCAAGAGGTGAAAAGAAAAACTGAACAGGGAGCAAAAAATCTGAAAATGTAAAAGAGGTTGCTAGTTTCTTGCGTCTTGGGTCAAATCTTGCTGCGGTGGGCATCTTGAGACAAGCCCTGTTCAACTTATTTTCTTTCATTTGGAAGTTGTACCATATCTTCCTGAAGTTGCAAGCTATTGATGTCCTGATGTGGGCAATAGGGTGATCTGAGATCTCAGTGAATTATGGACACAACCATATATCTCCTTAACCAGAGCAATGGAATGGTTGAAGAAGAAACAACAATAACAGGAGCAAAGAGGGAAAATTAAACTCAAGAGATGCAGAAAAATAGGGAGAGAATTTTTGGAACAGGAGTTGAAAAAAAATTGAGAAACAAAGAAAAATGAGAACACATACAAATTGAAATCTTGACATTTTTCAATTTCTACATGTAAAAAAGAATGCTAGTTTAAATTGTTCCTTTCCTTGGTTGGAGAGTTTGATTGGCATTAACAATTATCACATTGCTGAAAGGATATTTACACTGTTAATTATGATCTGTAACTTTCTGTGGTGAGCTTGATGGGTGGTATTAATATACAAATCTTGGACATGCTTCAAAATAATGGGAAGGCGAAAGCCAAAATGTTTTTCTATAAAACAAATTGTAGCACATCATAATTGACAAGTTCTGCAGGTTTGGAACTCTATCTCTTATTTCCTTTGAATTTGCTAGCTGATCTGCATACTCATAAATTTAGATTATCTTTAAGGTCTTGGCAAAGTGCAAGCCATATTGAGTATTTGGAAGATTTTGGAGCCACGAGATCTGTCATGTCATATTCTTAGCAAACCCACTCCTGTTGTATTCCTCACATTGAATTCTAGCCCCAACTCATCATATGGTTTCTCCCGGGCGATTCTTCACCTGCTAAGATATCTCAGAAATAAACAGCAACTACTGTGCCTGCGCAATCTTTGAAAGCTCACTGTGCACCAAGACAAGCAGTGTCAGTCCAGAGGTGCCCTGCATGGTTCCCTAATGCATGTGCTGGACACAACACATGGGGTGTTTGCTGCCCTATTTTGTGGCAGGGACCTGGTGATTCTGCAAGATGGAATGATGCAGATGTGGGTCTTACTCTTCACCCAGGATCAGCAGTGGAGGCCACTTGACTAGACCGAGCCAGCCAAGTCTGAGGTTACCAACCAGGTAAAAGCAGACTGGGTTGTCTGGATGGATAATCCCAGCACCGAATGAACAAGGTTCTGCCACCACCTTCTCTCTCACTGCTAACGTACTTGCTCACCCCTCAGAGGCGCATGGCCTACCCCTCTCACTATTGCCTGCAGCGTGTTGCCTCTCTTGCTGCTACCCAACTCAAGCTCCCTGCATGTCCTCTGAACTGACTACTCACCTGCTCAGGGTACTGACTCCGGACTACATTCAGACCACCACAGCCACATCTCCTTCCTCAGCACCTGTCTACGGAACCGATTAATCCCACACGGACTCCGGATTATGTTCAGACCGATTGCCTCCAACCTCATAGTCCCACAACCCCGCACCGCCCGTTTCTACCTTCTGCCCAAAATCCACAGCCGGATTTTGCCAACCCATTGTCTCAGCCTGCTCCTGCCTCACAGAACTCATTTCTGTACACCTCGACACAGTCCTGTCCCCCTTAGTCCAAGAACTCCCCACCTACGTTTGAGACACCACCCACGCCCTCCACCTCCTCCATGATTTTTGCTTCCTCGATCCCCAAAGCCTTATCTTCACCATGGATATCCAGTCCCTGTACACCTCCATCCCCCATCACGAAGGACTCAAAGTCCTCCGCTTCTTCCTTTCCCGCCGTACCAACCAGTACCTTCCACTGACACCCTCCTTCGACTGACTGAACTGGTCCTCACCCTGAACAACTTTTCTTTCCAATCCTTCCACTTCCTTCAAACCAAAGGAGTAGCCATGGGCACCCGCATGGGCCCCAGCTATGCCTGCCTCTTTGTCGGATATGTGGAACAGTCCATCTTCCGCAGCTGCACTTGGCACCACCCCCCACCTTTTCCTCCGCTACATCGATGACTGTATCAGCGCTGCCTCGTGCTCCCACGAGGAGGTTAAACAGTTCATCCACTTTACCAACACCTTCCCCCCCCCCCCCCCGACCTCAAATTTACCTGGACCGTCTCAGACTCCTCCCTCCCCTTCCTAGACCTTTCCATTTCTATCTCGGGCGACCAAATCAACACGGACATTTACTACAAACCAACCGACTCCCACAGCTACCTAGACTACACCTGCTCCCACCCTGCCCCCTGTAAAAACTCCATCCCATATTCCCAATTCCTTCGTCTCCGCTGCATCTGCTCCCAGGAGGACCTGTTCTAATACTATACAACCCAAATGGCCTCCTTCTTCAAAGACCGCAATTTCACCCCAGACGTGATCGACGATGCCCTCCACCGCATCTCCTCCACTTCCCACTTCTCTGCCCTTGAGCCCCACCCCTCCAATTGCCCTCAGGACCCCACTGGTCCTCACCTACCACCCCACCAACCTCCACATACAGCGTATCATCCGTTGTCATTTCCGCCACCTCCAAACGGAGCCCCCCACCATGAATATATTTCCCTCCCCTCCCCTATCAGCGTTCCGAAAAGACCACTCCCTCCGTGACTCCTTCATCAGGTCCACACCCCCCATTCAAATCCATCAAACTCAGCACCGCCTTCCTAACATGCAATCTTCTTCCTCACCTCTCCGCCCCCACCCCCACTCTGGCCTATCACCCTCACCTTGACCTCCTTCCACCTATCACATTTCCAATGCCCCTCCCCCAAGTCCCTCCTCCCTACTTTTTATCTTAGCCTGCTGGACACACTTTCCTCATTCCTGGAGAGAGGCTCATGCCCGAAACATCGATTCTCCTGCTCTTTGGATGCTGCCTGATCTGCTGCGCTTTTCCAGCAACACATTTTCTGCTCAGGGTACCTCCCCATCAACATCAAAAGTAGCAGCTGTGCCACCCACTTCCATCTCCTTTAATACCCACCTCTCTCCCATTCCAGGAGGAATGACATCCCCAATAGGACAGATAGAGTCAAGACAGGAGGTGGGCTGCATAAAATTTGGCTCCTCATCATCACTCCCATGTGAAGCATGTTCTGTCTCACAGTTCCAAGTGGTTGACTAACTTGTCCAAACCCCTGAACTGGTAGTGCAGGTTCATCTTGACTTACTCTACTGTGACCCCCTCCCAAAAAGCTGTCCCTGTTGACATTACTGAGGCCTGCTATCAATGTGACAAGCCTTTGTATCTGCGCAAAAGGGCAAGGCAAGAAGGAAATAATACACGACTGGGATCTCTGGCTGAGGAGGCAAAGTGCAAAAAGAAAATGAGGCAAAGCAGGAATTTTTAGAAGTATCCAGGTAGTCTCCGAGTGAGTGAACTTGCTATGAGAGCAAGCAAACAGGTTGAAGATGCAGCCTGATCCAGACCATGAGTTATGTGCGTTTCCCTGAGTACACAAACTTTGCAGCAATGATAGTCGCTAGTACAGCATTGAAGTGCAGAAGCATCCAGTATATTAATTAGAGATATGCCATGAGGGTTCTTAGACACTGGTACATATCATATTGGATGCCAAACTTTGTGAATGTGGGATGCATGTAGCTGTACCCTGAGATGGTATTGCCCGACAACTAACATCAAGATCTTTCAGGACAAACAGTGAGCCGAATTCACCAAGCTGAAATCCTGTTCTGCTTTCCATGTTGAGCTTTGCTGATGTTTGGCTACTACATTTCACAAGATAGAAAGTTGAATATTAATAAGGGAAGTTGGGTATTAAAAAGGCTTTGAATAAGCAGTAAAGCAACCCAGCATTGTCTGGCATGATGCTTATCATGCCACTTTTTTAAAAAACCCATAAAAGATGGAATGAATTACTGATGACATTGAAATAGGTCTCATTAGACAGCTCCCCCCTCACCATACATTTCTGATGAAGGGTTTATCCCCAAAACATTGACCCTCTTGCTCCTCAAATGCTGCCTGACCTGTGGTGCTTTTCCAAAGCCACATTCTTGACTCTGATCTCCAGCATCAGCAGTCCTCACTTTCTCCTCATCAGATAACTTATCCTATTCCGCACAAATCTTGCTATACCCCACGTCATTTAGACTCTTACAGGATTTTGCCCTTTAATTTTTTCATCAAGATACAATTATTCAGAATTACATTTCCAATCTATGACAGATCCTTCAAATACAGTTGCACTCTCTTAAATCTTATTGCTAGAGACAGTGCAAGAAGCTCAGAGATGCTCTGTGGATTAGGTCAAGGCAGTTTGAATATTGAGGCAAATTCTCAGAGATCTCTCCAACTCAAGAATGGGCAGAATCCTGTTCATCTTTAATGGTGTAGAGATTATGTACATATAATAATGCTCCACAACTCCCATCCAAATGCCACTACAAGCCTCAACAGTAACAGTGGAAATTGAAGTTTAAAATGCTAACTTTACATAAGTTTCCAGCAGCAAAATATGTAGCTTACAACTGCCATAGTAATTCCCTGTCTGGTGAATGAATATGGTATTGCATAAGTGAAATTATTCCAGTTTTTACCAGTCTATATGTGGACATAGGACACAGTTTGTAATAGCTTCACAAGCCACTGTGTTCCATGTTGCACTTTGCCATTATCATAAAGGTACGTGTGAAGTGTTGCTCTCCCAGTACAGCTTATTGACTGCCACAAATATATGTGAAGAATTCAACTGAATTCCAGATGTCCTGTTTCTGTTAGTGTTCTTCAGTGTGTCTCTAAGCCAGGATGCAACTTTGTGAAATGACCTCCTCATATTTTCAATCCTGTGTAAAATGTATATTTACTAAGTGTGTCATATTTCTGGTTTTGCTTTTGTGGAAAGTTTGCTGTGGGAGCTATGGTACATAGGTGACATTTTATGCTATGGACATACTGTTATAACTGCTTTAAATGTTTGCTGAAATGGAACAGAATGGAGCCCCTTTGTTTGGTGATCTCAATGCAACAGGTCATGAAGAACAGCCTTTACTGTCTGTTGGGTGAAAGTGAGGGCTGCAGATGCTGGAGTTCAGAGTCAAGGTTAGAGTGGTGCTGGAAAAGCACAGCAGGTCAGGCAGCAGCCAAGTAGCAGGAAAATCGACGTTTTGGGCAAAAGCCCTTCATCAGGAATCAGATTTTCCTGCTCCTTGGATGCTGCCTGACCTGACCTGCAGTGCTTTTCCAGCACCATTCTAATCTTTACTGTCTGTTAACTATGTCATGTGCATTAGGCAAAAAGTAAACATGAGCAATAAGTTCCTCATTAAAAATGCTTAGTAACTGTGATTAAATTAGATCTTTGGTATATAAGAGACAAGAAGGTTCTTTTATCTAATGTCCAAAATTAAACTTCAGAATGAGACGAACTTAAAATATGATCCTTATAACAGAGTGACATTGAGTTGCAATGGTACAATTATGAGGTTTCATGATTTTTACATTTTCGGGTTGTAACTTCAAGTATAGAGTAAATGCAGGTGGTCATGTGAGCTGTTTTTCCACCTGCCCGAGAGGAAGATAGTGGAAGGGAAAGGAAGACTCAAGACTGTTTTACTGTAAGGAAGGCAAAAAGTCTTTATATTTGGAGATAATGACCACAGTCTCTGAACATACTGGGAGTAGGCATTAAGGATAGATTCTTATAATGATCTGGTTAAATTGTTTGACCTCAAAATCATGACAAACTAGCTTGATCTTTTTTTTGCTTTTTGGAAAATGATGAGATGATCAAATAATATCAACATTAAGAAAATTTGGCATGGAAATCAGCAGGTACTAGGCTAATTCAGCTCATACTTAGAACCAAACAGCAGCTCAGGGCATGATCCATGGGCATCAGGCACTCTCATCCCTCATCCACAGACATTGACATTTGCCAGCCAGTTATGGTCATCACGGTGTCTCTCTGGTACACTTGCAGGCTGCTCAGGTAGCTCCATGCTGCATTGCAGGACACATGGACAACGAGCAATGAAAGGTTCTAGCAATGTTGGTTTGCATATGCAACATGTCACTTAGTGCACATGGACAGGGATGTTTTGTGTACATGGTCAAGGACACTAGCTCACTTTTAGACCAGGCTTCCTCTCAGGACTGCTCACTTGCTGTTTAAGCCTTACCTTGCCATTTAGTGCATTGGCACTTCAGCCAGAACCAAGGACTGTCAGTACTGCCTTATTGACATGCCTTTTTTGTTGGGACAAATAAGCTGCTTGTTAATGGAGATCTACTGTGGGTAAGAGAGGGAGGGACCATCTTGCTGTATGGCACACCAAGATATCAGATTAGCACCTACAGCATATACCAATTGCCAGGTTGGCAAACATGCTGCACATAGGTGCTGTTCAGTGTGGTGTGTCTCTACATTGGGCAGTGGGTAGAAATGGGCTCTTGAGTAGTGCAAGGGAAGATTCAGGGTCTACCTGGAAACCAGATGGGATCCAATGCTGATGGTGTAAACTGTGAGCTGCATTCCCTGTCATCATTTTCCATTCTGTAGGTGCAAGTATTACCAGAAAATGCATGGTTCGATGCCCAGGAAGGCTGGAGTAAGTATCAGTTTGATGATTGCAAGTGTGGCCTCCACATTTGCTGGATGTTGCGCCATTGAAGGAACAATTACATGAGGTAGCCATTTACAAACTCTAACTCCATTTAATTTGCCACCTCTTCATTGCCAATTTGCTACGTGTGCAGAGTAAAGGTGCCCAGGGGTCAAATGTTAGTCAAAAGCAATTTTCATTGAACCCTGGCATCTCAGTGATGTGGAAGTTGGCAGCAATGACTTAAAAAGGGTCAGATTCTGACCAAAGTTGATCCATTATTTCAGCAACTTCAAAGGATGCTAGGGACGGCAGGCACGATCTATAAGTTTATTGGTGATGTGCAGTGAAGTGATGAAACTTGGATAAGTAAGATGCATCTGGGTTTGGGCAGGGTGTCAGAGTGTAGCATTCTCACCATTTTTGATGACGCACTGGTCACATAACTGGCGCGGTACCTTCATTGAGTTGCTGCACATGCTGAGGTTGTGTGAGTGATGGAGACGTGACCCTTGTTATCAGAGTTCAGCATATCTCATTATGGAGATGAGTGCTCAGCCTTCATCTACAGGCAAAGCTCTTCACTTCTTCATTTCCAGCATAGGATATTTCCCTCCCATCCCACTGGAGTCCTGTGCCCTGTGCCAATGGGATGTTGGTCACTGTGGCTCCTTTCCTATGAAGAGAAAGGTGGATGCAGGAGGACCAGACCATCCAGGAGCAGCAGCAGGTCCCAGAGAGGACAAGGAACACCATAGTCAGGGAGGTTGCAGCTCACAATATTAAGGGTCCACAGGAATCTCAGAGATTTTCAGCCCTGACTCCATTTCCTCAGGATCCATAAGGCACACTATTAATGTATTCTCTGAGACACTGTGGTGGGACTATGTTGGATGCTGGAGCAGGACTTCAGGGATGTAAAGTTGCAAGGCCATTCTCTCTTGGTCACTGTGAAGGTGAGAGCTGCTTTAAATGTTTATATAACTGCCTCCTTACAGGAAGTGATGAGTGATCTGTGTCAGATCTCTCAGTCATATATCATAAATACATCAGGACAGGTGACTGATGCCATCTGTGCAAGACCACACTGGTTCAATTTGGTTCCGCACTGACATCAGTGTTGCAAGCTAGCAGTAAGATTCGGAAATATTTCAGGCTTCCCTCAGATATAGAGCACCTTTAACTGTAAACACGTCGCACTGAGAGGGCCGTCTAACAGTGCTAAAGAATTCATCAGTGACAAAGGTTCTGTTCAATTAATGTTCCAGTGATTTGTGATCACCATCACCACTTCCAGAAGGTGTGTGCCTATTACCTTTGCAGCTGCCATGATTCCAACTTCCTGGACCACTCTTATGTAGCTGAGCGATTGGGGTTCTGGGCTTTATGAGGCTGGTTACTGGTGGACGGGGCTATCCTTGGGAACATGGCTCATATCACCTTTGTACGAGCCCTGTCTGATTTCAGCCATACATGCAATGCTCCCCGTGACTCAAACAATCATAGTGGAATATGGTATTGGAGGAGATGGACAGCCACATCATGTCAGCCTTCCTACTTCAGTATTCACAACACAGTAAAATTAAAACCTTCAAAGAGTCTCAAAATTGACTCCAATGATTCCTAACCAGACTTTTTTAAACATCCAGTCCCAGACTCTGTGAATAATCAATAATAGACACCAGTTCATAGCTTAATAAAAATCTAAGCAATTTAATAACAAGACAGTAATTTTAGCAGAGCAAGATTAACAATGAAGTAATCTAATTGATATCTATGATTTAAACCTGATAACCAATGTTGTCAGCACCGTTGACATAAAAGAAAATTGGACAAGCAAACACAGTTAAAGAATAAATAAAATAAAATAGCAAAATTTGCCAAATCACTTAATTGGTTTTTGAAATGAATTGTTAGAGAGACAGATATAATACCTTTATTGATTTTCTGAAGGTATCAGTCAGTGCTACTTTAAAATTCACTCTGATGAAGTCAGAGAAGCTTATAGCTTGGTTTCTATTATCTGAACTTCCAGTAGCTGATATTGGAAGGTTATGCTGGGACCCTTTTAACCTTCATGATGTAGCACGAATAGCCAAAATCTTTCTCTCAGAAACATAGTCAAAAAAAAGTTCAAACTCTGGCTTCTCCCTCTGTTTGATGACCACCTTCCCTTCCAGACTTGCTGGCACCAATTCCCAGGTACTGACCTCGCCAAGGGCCAGACATTTGCTATCTGGTTAAAAATATTGTTTTCCCAAGTGTCAAAGAGTCTGAGAAATCCTTTGGATCAGGAACCGACACCCAATTAACTTCCAGGCCTGGCCTCATAAACAATCAATAGCTCATTTGTTCTCTATCCCTGTTTTTTTTTAGCAGAAATTGCTGCCCAAAGTCCAAAGGTCATCTTCAACTCACAGTTTCCAATTCCAAAACAACACTGATCAAAGAGTAAATCAAAATAATGAAAAATCAGTGAGGATTCTCACAGTGTAAAGTTGTTGAACATGCACTTCCACTGGTTTGATCTGTGTGGTGGCCCTCCAGTATAGTCGAGACAGAATGTGCCATGTCATTTCTGGTGTGCTGTACTCTGCACAATTTGAGCAGAAAGTAAGACGATGTGCTGGACTCAATGGAGTTTGCAGTTTGGTCTTGTGTGGTCTGCATCTCTTAGGGGCAAGGCTATGATTGTGAAGCTGGAGAGTGGTGGAGATAGAAGCAGCCAGGTCTGCACCTTAAGCAGAGAGAATGCTGACTGTTACTCACAACCACAGAATACAGGTGGGAACAATCACTTGAGACGGAGATTGAACCCGAGCCCCTGGTGCTAGGAGACTGCAATGCTAGCCCCTGAGCCACTGTACTGCCCATCTTCCTTCAATAGAAGGATGGAGTCTTTCTTTGATCCCTAACAAGCAAATCACCTGAGGGTTCCTGCAAGTCAAATTGCAAAATAGGTCACGTGACAGTAGGCTGAGCATTTTTAACTTTTCCAATAAATATCTGTTTATGTTTAAAAAAAAACTGCACTTGCCCTAGCCTGGGAAATAAAAGATCCTGCATGTAAAAGACATCAGTGAGTTGGCAGCCAACAATAGATTCATGATCATCATTAGATGCTTAATTCCAGATTTTAATTGAATTCAAATTCAACCATCTGCCATAGTAAGATTCGAACCTGGAACCCTGAGGTGTCCAGATTAACAGTCCAGTGGCAATAACAGTCGGCCATCACCTCCCTTATTCAATGGAATGTTGACCTTTGTTTTGAAGAGAATGGAGTATATAAATAGGAAACTATTTTTTGAGAAACTTGACAAGCTGCTAGTTTGACCACAGTTTGCATACTGTGAACAGTTTTAGTTTGGCCCTGGAAGTAGTCCAGACACATTTCACTGTGATGATCCTTCACATGGAGGAATTTTCTGATGAAAATATTTGGGCCTGTACTCCTTGGTGTTTAAGAAGAATAAGAGGTGACCATTTTAAACATGTTATGTTCTTGGAGGATTGAGAGAATAGACGCTGAGAGGTTGTTTCCTTCTGGAGGAGGGGTAAAAACCGGAAGGCATATTCTCAGAGAACAGGGTCATCAATTAAAACTGAGATGAGGAATTTCTTCTTTCAAAGGTGGTGAATCTGTCGAGTTGTTTATTGCAGAGGGCTGTCAAGGCTGAGTCATTAGGAATGTTCAAGGCTGAGATATTTACTAAAAAAAAACAGAATCAGCCACAGAAGTTGCTGGAAAAGCTTAGCAGGTCTGGCAGCATCTGTGAAGTGAAATTAGAGTTCATGTTTGACGGGACTCAAAATATTAACTCTGATTTCTCTTCACTGATGCTGCCAGACTTGCTGAGCTTTGCCAGCAACTTCTGTTTTTGATTCTGATTTACAGCATCAACAGTTCTTTCAGTTTTTACTTAGATATTTAATAATTAAGGGAATCAAGGATTATCAGATTAGCTATTATCTCATTGACTGTTGGAGGAAAATTGAAGAGCCAAATGGCCTACTTCTGCTTCTACATTGTTTGGCCCCTAGTTGTCTATCTGATTTCACTGCCTCATCCTAGATAATGCATAGTGCTTGTTCCCGTGATTTTCACATCTTTAGTTGTTAGTTTTTAGTTATTTATTTAACGAATGCAAATCTCTGGAGCCAAGTGATACTCTCTACAGTTAGTGAGCTTAAGTTGATACCTAGTCTGTCGATGAAACATACCTCAATAATGTGCAACATTGCTTGTGTATCTACACAACTGCATATTGGATTAATTCTAAAGCTTCAGCAGTGAGGGTTGGCTGCACATGGACCCTGGCGCCTGGTTTGCAAGGATAGCTTTCATTGTCGTTGTTCAAAGCTTGTCATTTGACAGATAGGATTTGTATGAAAGAGCTTGTTTATAAATTACTATCTTCCTTGGTCCAAAGGACATCATCTGATAGGTCTTGCTGAGAAAAAAGTTTGCTAAATATAGAGCAGGACAAGAAAAGGTGGTTTGAACAAGTCATCATGAACACACAACTGAGGTGCAGCCATGATGGTTTTAACAAGTTGGTAGGTGTTCACCAGTCACTCAATGTTGGAGGAGTGATCTATCCAAGGACAGGAATCCATGAAAAGTTATTGAGTGGAGAATTTCATTTATTGATGCCATTGTTGCACTGAACTGAGTTTCAATAAAATGTTTGTGTGATGACCTGGCCAGACTGATTTACAGTACTCTGCTGAGCATACTATAGTGCAAATGCTGAGTCCTACTTAAAACCTTCTGATAAGCATGAGATAACAGTGGAGAATGGGTGCTTGATTACATGGCATGCTCCAAGCCTAGAGGCAACATGATGGCTCAACGGTTAGCACTGCTGCCTCACAGTATCAGGCACCCAAGTTCGATTCCATCCTCAGGCGATTGTCTGTATGGAGTTTGCATGTTCTCACCATTTCTACAAGGGTTTCCTCTGGATGCTCCAGTTTCTTCCCAAGTTCCAAAAATGTGCAGATTAGGTGGGTTGGCCATGATAAATTGTTCATAGTATTCGTGGTTGTGCAAGTTAGGAAGATTAGCTGTGGGAAATGCAGGATTACGGAGATAGGATTGGGCATGGGATGGGGGTTAGGAGGTCAGGGTGGGATGCTCTTCAGAAGGTCGATGTGGACTTATTGGGCCAAAAGGCCTTCTTCCACACTGTAGGGATTCTATAGAATAATTAAACAAGGGTTCAATCTTTTGAAATGCAGTTATAAAAAACAGAATGCTTATATAGGAAGCATTATTATAAAATGAAAACTAGCCAAAGTACTTTGGCTATGAAATGAGTTATGTACGCTGTTAAAATTGTTGTGAAAATGAAGTTTTGAATTTTAATCTCCATCATTTAGTTGTTATACATTATTTTTTATGGACTAAAATGTGTTTTATTGAACAAAAAACAATAGAAACATAATCCTACGATGCTTCAGTGATCATCTGACCATGGATTAAGACAAGTCATAAGAGAGCCATGTCGAATAAACAAAACCATCAATAGTGAATTTATCACTTTATATCCAAATATGTTGAAACAAGGCAATTGAGTCAATTTCAGTAAATTTGGATTTCCTGTTTAATTCACAATTGTATGTTTATTTCACATATTGGAAGATAAAGGATTTGCCTGCTAGTTAGCCATACTGAAATAAAAATCAATGGAGCTAGACTCTGGAATGCACACTGAACTATATTTCAACAGCTGATTTTTGGGCAGAGAGATGAACATGAATTCAAAACAACAGAACCTGGAAGGCTTGCTATTCCTCTCTCTTTGTTTCTCTCAACCCCCTGAGCGTGGTGCCCATCGAAAAACAACTTATGAATATAACCATTAAGAATTCAAAATATCCACAGGTTCTGCTCTGCTGTAACTTCGAGTCAACGATAAATCCACTGTTAAATCTTGTATCAGGTTTAAAATCTAATACCTCAAAGACCCTAAGGACTTCTAAACTCTGTAACCAGACATTTTTTTCTTTTAAACTGTGTTGGATGTCACATTTTTACTGTATTTTCCTTGGGGCTGTTTGATATTAAAATTCTTCTTTTATTCTTGAAAACCTTGGGAATTTGGCCCCTTCATTTTCCAGCAAACTACATTTAAATTTGAATTATAACAGCTGCTACTTAAAATACAAAAAATCAGTTGTGAATGGCCAGTAGGGCTTTTGAAGAAAACTGACCAATTGCCCTTCCTCACCATATACAATAGTGGTTCATTTAAAACGTTCAAGATTTAGTTGTTTCCATTCTTTATCCCTTCCTAGTTGCCTTCCTGTTTTACTGATCTGTTTTACTATTAATTCATATCATCCTTTTTATTAACGTTTATGTGAAACATAGGTTCTCAACAGATTTTTTTTTGGTGTCTGAAAAGCGAGAATTATAAAATGCAAAACCATATGCCATTTTATTCACCTTAAACATATGTTGTCTCTTTTCCTGCAATGGAATAATAAGTAAGTATTCTTTATTGCAGGCACTCTGATCCATTAATATTTTCTATATTAAAACATATTTTTAAAGTATAGGTTGATTGCTTCAATTTCATTTTTTAAAGATTGTGACAATTAAAATATTTTCCATTTTTTATCACCCAGCATTTATTAACTAATATGTTAAAAATTGCATTTATATATTTAATAGAGCATGAAATTCTGGGTCAGATATCAGGTGGATCATGCCAGGATCATATTACTTTCCTCACTGACCAGTAGTGAAGAAAGGAGATTCAATCTATTAGAAGAACTCTATCTTGGAGTCGAGGATCCTTGTGTATAGAAAGTGGACTCTGTCTTTTCTCTTCAACCCCAAGCATATGCAATGTAAATGCTTCTCCTGGTTACATCTTTTCTCCAGCGTCCTTCTGAGGATTACTATTTCAGGCTGTTCAACACTGGGGAAGAATACACATGTTAAATACATTGTGGAGATGTATACATTTCATTTGTATGTTTATATTGAGGATAAGGTGTGGTTTGACATCCAGCATTTGTTCGCATTTCAATATGCATATTACCTCATACATAGGGAGTTTTGGGCATCCATAAATGTCTGATTGACAATTGAGTCAGGTAGGTAATTGGGTGTCCAGTCTATTTTTCTTTGCCAGTGACTTATTTGAAGATACAACTCAAGTATTTGAGAATTGAAAATCCTTATCCGGTGTTTGCAATGGAGTTAAGCATCACGAGCTGGGAAAGAAAATAAGTGCTGCACTCTAGACTCAATCCCAACTTTGTCAGCAGTTTGAGTAGAAGAGCTTGGACCTTGAACCTAGCTAGCATGCATGAATAATGATTTTAATGTTGCATTTTCAAGTAATAGCTACACCTATTCAACAGCAGATGTCAACTGTCATTCCTGCTGAATTTAATTCTCATGCAAACTGTTACATGATCAGTATTCATGCATCCTAAATGTAAGCAAGAGGAATAAATTACAGTCATTTTTGTTGGAATGTGGTGGATTTCCATACTTTTCTATCCTATAAATATCATGTGAAGAAATAGTTAAGCCTTTTGTCACAGCATGATATTTCTTGCGATCTGAAAATTCATTTGGGCAGCAAAGGTTGTAAGCAAGCTCCAAGCTCCATCTCTATGCTGGATAAAATGGGCTTTATAAGATAAAAGCCTCAGAATAGTTAGAAAGTGTTTTGATTTGGAGATGCCAGTGTTGGACTGGAGTATGCAAAGTTAAAAATCACACAACACCAGGTTATAGTCCAACAGGTTTATTTGGAAGCACTGGTTTTTGGAGTGCTGCTCCTTCATCAGGTGGTTTTGGAATATAAGATCATAAGACATAGTCTACCCATTGTGGCACAAACAGCCTCACACAGGGCTGCTCACACCTTCAAAGCATTATCTGGGCCGACATGACACCTATTGTTAAAGTTCACTTGAGAATGTAACTTTTTAAAAATGTTTTGTAATTTGCACAGGAAAGAACTGAAACCACATGGCTACTCTAAAAGATGAGAGACTTAACAAACAATCCAGGTCTTTTTCAATATATGATCTCAGTTATATCACACTGTAAACTTTTGCTATAAATTCTGTGTCTTACATTCTGACACTCCACAATCACCTGATGAAGGAGCAGTGCTCCAAAAACTAGTGCTTCCAAATAAACCTGTTGGACTATAACCTGATGTTGTGTGATTTTTATCTTAGAAATTGTTTGTCACATTTCATCTCCATATTTGAACGTACACTACTTGGCTTACTCAGGCGGCTCACTGGCAAGGTGTTTCCAAGCAACGTGCTGTATGGTTTGCCAGCTCAGTGTGCTTTGATGAAGGTTGTTGTTACCATCCTCTTTATGCTTAGGAAGCTATATTTCCTGCCTGGTCTTGTGTGGTAGAAGAAAGCCACTTCCTGATAACTAGCTCTAACTTCACCTTCAACAACCAGTTCTTCATCCAGCCGCACACAACAGCCATGGATTCCAAATTTGCATCCCAATACACCAACATTTTCATGCACAGGTTCGCCCAAGACCTCTTTGCTGCACAGGACCTCCAAACAATGCTATGCACCTGATACATCAATGGCATTTTCTTCCTTTGGACTCATGGCAAGGAATCACTGAAACGACTACACAGCAATATCAATAAGTTTCATCCCACCATCAGACTTATCATGGACGACTCTTCAGAATCAGTCTCATTCTTGAGCACATGCATCTCCATCAAGGACAGACATTTTAATACCTCAATCTATGACAAGCCCATGGATAGCCTCACGATGCTGCACTTCTCTAGCTTCCATCCTCAATATAGGAAGGAAGCCATCTCCTAAGGACAAGCCTTGCACATACACAGGATCTGCTCAGATGAGGAATGCAATGGACACCTAAAGATGTGAAAGACTTCCTTCTAAAAATGGGATATGATGCTCAATTTATCAATTGGCACTTCTGACATGCCACTGTGAAAAGCTGCAATGACCTCCTCAGAAGACAGACACAGGATACAACCAATAGAGCATCCTTCTTCGTCTAGTACTTCCCCAAAGTGGAGAAACTGCACCATGTTCTTTGCAGCCTTCGACATGTCATTGATGATAGCAAACATCTCATGAAGTTCATGCCTACACCTTCACTTCTCACCTGCAAACAACTGCCAAACCTGAAATAGAGTGTTGTTTGCAGCAAACTACCCAGAATTCAGGACAACATCAACCACAACACCACACAAACCTGCCACAGCAACTATTGTAAGACATACCAGATCATCAACTTGGATACTACCATTGCACGTGGAAACACTATCCTACCATGTACATGATTGTTACGCATGTGATTCGGCTAATGCTAACTACCTCATATGCTGCAGGTAAGAATGTCCCAAGTTATGGTATATTGGTGAGGCCATGCAGACGCAATGGCGACAGATTATTAGAAAATGCGCAACAATTGCGAGACAGGAATGTTCCTTCCCAGTCAGGAAACACTTCAGCGGACAAGGACACTCAGATTCCAATCTTCGGGTAAGCGTCCTTCAAGGCAACCTTGAAGATACACACAACAATGCAGAATCACCAAGCAGAAATGGATAGCCAAGTTCCGTCCCTATGAAGACAGTCTCAAACGTGATCTTGGGTTCATATCATGCTGCATGTGACCCCACCACATTGCTGGATTTGTAAAATCTTCCTTACTGTCCTGTTTTGACACCATCACTGTGATAACTTGTTACAATCTCTCTACATTAATTAGTTTGTACAGTTTTGAATCACTTGTTACTTTGGTTAGACCCTTGGCACGTAACTCTTATCCCTATCATGTTATTCCAGCCATTCGGTTTGTCTCCAGAACCACCTTATTTTTAATTTTTTGTAGTTTTCTTTCTGGCTTAATTCATCAGATTATATGTTATTCAGCTGTTGACACTTTACGCATACTGTCCGACACTTTTGATCACATGCAGAGACCTATTATTCATCCTTTCCAAACTTCACTCACATCATTTGTATGATCTTTTCATCTCTCTGATTATAAAGTCTGTGCTCTGTTCACTTCACCTGACCAAGGGCCAACACTCCAAAAGCTTGTGGCTTCAAATAAGCTTGTTGGACTACAAGGTGGTGTCGTGTGATTTCTGATCTAACTAGAAGAGTTGTTTGTATACCCTTGACTAGTTACAGGCTACATTGTTATGATAGACAATGGTACAGGAACCTTGAAGAGGAGCAGACCTTAGATTTTGCTCCTTCATGTTCCAAAGCTGCTCTGTCCACAAATCCACATGAAGTTGTCAAGGTGTGCGACACGTATTGTGCTCCTCAGCATTCACCCTTGCAGACTCATATACAGTAGCGCCTCGACTTACGAACTGAATCCGTTTTGAGACCCGGTTCGCGAACTGAATCAATTTTTCCCATTGTTCGGATAGTGTAAGAATGCTTGGACGTAGCAACAAACGCTGTACACAGCGCACGTGCCAAAGACGAACTGAATGAGATCATGCGGGGCCCGAGAGCTTTTGCGTTCAACAAGCGCGAAGCAAAGTACAGCAATGAAACCACGTGGTTGCACATGGGCCTTTTGCGTTCGTACCTTGAATTTCGTACGCACGTTGAAGCAAAATTTTACGTACAATCCTGTTCGTAAACCGATTTGTTCATGAACGGGGTCGTTCGTATGTCGAGGCACTACTATACAATAGATATGCCATTCAGGGGAGGGATGGGGAATTTGTGAAAGTATTATGAGTGATTGGTAGATTACTGTCAGTGGAAACTCTTTGCACTCCTGCACCATTTAAACGGCTTGCTTTGTCCAGACAGCCCAGCTTCTGGGAGACAATTATAAACAGATTTACTGCCAGGATTAATGCCTCTGTGGATTGCCCATCTTAAACAGGCCTTCAGGTGCGGGGCATTGTACCCCGAAATCTGTTTTCTTTGTACTCGTCATACCTGTAAACCAAGCACAATGATCAGGCATTTCAAGCCTATTGCCGAACCTGATGACCATTCCATTGTGATTTCAGGTAAATAGCAGGTCAGTCAAGCTTGCTTACATCATGGAGCAATGGATAGCTCATCAGTCCTTCAGAGAATCAATAAGTAACAGTTTACTTGCTTCGCTATGTGATAGGGATAACATTTGCTGGTGCCTTTTAAATAGAGATACATCTTAAAACTCAACTTGGAAAGCAAGAACGTACACTAGTCAAAATGGCCAGGAAATCAATTTAAAGATGTCAATGAAAATAAAAGATATTGTGCAGGCCTTTTTTAATTAATGTACCGAGGTAGTTGAGGACTGGGCACAACTTGTTAAAAACAAACACTATTTTACAAATTGAAATCGTCCTTCCTTTTCATTTTAATAGTGCTAGATACTAATGGGAAGAAAACTAAGAGGCAGCCTCAATGAGATGCCATTCCTTGATATATTTGCCCTTTAAAACCTGTGTGTATCTGCTTTTATTGTTCTTATGGAATAATACGTGGGCAAGATAAAGTGAGAAGTAGTACCATTGTGGAATATTAGATTTCTGACATAACTGAATTGGTCACATACATTGTGTATTGTTACATTCTAACGTTTTTGTCTTTGATCTATTATTCTCCCACTGCAAATTAAAACAAAAGTTACTGGAAATGCTCATCAAGTCAAGCAGCATCAACAGTAAAAGAAAGACCCAGCACTGGTCTCATTGCTTGGCAAGCACGGGACTGAATGATGCTTCAGATATCTGTGAAAAACATGTAAATTTCAAAATCAGCTCTAATTTGTCATGGGAAATTGATTTCAAGTTGATTACAAAAGGACATTTTTCTTTAGATCTGAACCAGGATAGAAATTTTAAAAAAATAAGCTAAGGGTTTTTGCATGAGAAGGTTTTTGCATCAGTCACACAAAGAAACCACTGAGGTTTGAATTTTATTTCGAACTGAAATATTAAACAGAAAATGCTTTGGTTATTTGAGTGTATTTTTAGTGTTATGATCTCGCAGTAGAGTTGTCCCATTGGATTTGTACTCAAACACAAATTGCTGGAAACCACCATGGGTCAGGCAGCATCTGTGGAGATGGAGCAAGCTAACGGTTCAAGTCTCAATGACTTCGTTAGAGCTCCCCCATTGCATTTGTGTTCATTTTGCTTCTCCTTGAGGTTGCAATGTGCTTATCTTTGCTGTATTCACCAAACAAAATACAGAAGAAATTTTATTTCTCCGACATCAAATAATGTCAATATGCTGTGATGTAAGTTGTTGGGGAATACTTCCCAAAACATTTACACTCTTTTGTGCTTTCTCATTATTTGTGTCAGTTGTTGTTGATCAACCATAGCAGGCTCAATGGCCTACCAGAGAAGAAAATCAGATGTTTCATGAATTTATCTCTTGAGTGCTAACTTTCAGTATTTTAGGAAACCTTGCTATGGTTTTATACTGGAGATACAGAATACTATTGACATAATGAATGCTCTTTGCAGGCGAAATGCACAGACATGTACTTCAGTCTAGGGATGAGGAGATAGTAAAAGTACATCAACATGTGAATGAAACAAAAACAAATAGCAGTTATTATTTTTCATGGGAGTGTGTATACACTATTTACATTTTCTGTAATAAAGTTAATATTTCATTTAAATTATTCAATATATGTTTGCCTCTTGCTTGCCTTGGAAAAAACACTCAAATAAGCAAAGCATTTTCTGTTTAATATTTTATTCCAAATAAAATTCAGACCTCAGCTGCTTCTTTGTGCAAATGATTAATTTCCTCCTAATGCAAAAACACTTACTTCCTTTGAAAAGAATTGCTATCTAGGTTCTGACCTAAAGAAAAAATATCCTGTTGTAGTCTGCTTGAAATGATGTTCCTGGTGACAAATTGGAGATGATGTTGAAATTTAATTTCGCAAGTATTTGAAGCATCATTTAGCTTTGTGTTAGCCAGCAGTGAGACTGTTGTTGGCTCAGCACTATGAGTACACATTCACAAGATTGTTACTGAACTCTATTTCACAGTGCTCTCAGAACTCCAGGATCTATAGGCAACTAGATTAACAATGCCCATCACAGCACTTGACATCGTTCGAGGTAGATATTAAATTTTCGTGATGACAGAGATCAAAAAGATCACAGTATTAAACTGTTGGGAGGTCTCACGAGAAACCTCAAATTTGAAGTGGCTTGTTTGTCAAGTTGCACTACAGATTCTTCACTTTGCCTTCAGTACTTAATATAACCATGCATTTATTTCACCATGCGAAAAGAAAGCTAAAGGTTGTGTGTGTGTGTGTGTGTGTGTTTTAGCGATTATACAGTACATTGGTGAAGCCAGACTTAAGTGCAGATTAAATAAAAAACAATCTGAGAAATCCCTTAGCACACTTTATCGTTTTGGCTGAGCAGAGACTCATTTCAAATGTAAGATCTTTAATAATAGGGCAAGCAGAAAACATGTGTCTGACTGTCAGAAACCTACAAATCACAACTTTGCAGTTTGAATACCCAAGTCAACCTTAATAAAGTGATTCTTTTCATATCTTGTTTCATGCCAATTTTTTTTATTGGCATATTGCTGGTGCAACAAATAAACTTGAAATAAATATTTTTTTCTTAAACATTGCTGCCAGATTAACAAGGAGATACGTGAGGCACAGGGGTAAAATCCACATCCCATCCCCATCCAATTTATGTTTCACATTTTATTTTATAGATAGCTAACTGACAGTATATAACCAAGAGTTGTCACAACCTGAAACTTTAACTCATTTTCTCTCTCCACTGATGTTGTTTGACCAGCAGAATATTTCCAGCGATTTTTGATTTTATTTCCACCCTAGCTCCCTGTTTATCAGCTTAATCTAGTTAAATGACTTTTACATAGTATACTAGCTCAAAAATATCAGAATGAATCATTCTGAACAGATTAGATGTTATATGGAGACATTATTAGAAAAAGACAGTTCCAATTAAACATTGCATGATCTTTAGCTGTTTACTCTGCTGTAAAGGGATAATAAAAAATATATTGTTTATGATATTGTTAACCCAAGAGAAGAATTACAACCTCATTACAAAGGAGGAGCACAAGGATGTGGGAGGTTGCAGGCAGAATATTTTCTAAGTACATAATTTCAATCAGCACTCTGTTGCACATCATTACGCAACACCAGAAATGAAAAAGATGCAACTTTAGATTTTCACATATTCCACTGTTTTCCCCAAATCTGATGTATTTGTCATTCTCAGCATAAGCCAAAGATAAAATATCCTCAGAATATGAACTGCAAATATACAGTCCTGTCTCAGAGATAAGTACTCCCTGTTTGTACCTCATCTTCTGCCTAGGAACTCTCCAATCACAAGGGATGAATGCAGATTTCTCCAGGCCTGGAGGAAGAGCGCCTCATCTTCCGCCTATAAACCCTCCAACCACAAGGGATGAATGCAGATTTCTCCCGCTTCCTCATTTCCCTTCCCCCCCACCTTATCTCAGTCCCAACCCTCGGACTCAGCTCCGCCTTCTTGACCTGCAATCTTCTTCCTGACCTCTCTGCCCCACCCCATCTCCGGCCTATCACCCTCCCTTAACCTCCTTCCACCTATCGCATTCCCAATGCCCCTCCCCCTCCCTGACCTGCTGCGCTTTTCCAGCAACACGTTTTTCAGCTCATAATGGTTCCAATGCTAATTTTGAATCTCAATGAGATATGCCATAACTATCAAGCTCCCCAGTTCAGCTTAAACAATTCAGCTGAAAGGAAGTTAGCGCTATGGGAGTTGAGTTCAGCATTCCAACTGTTCCTGCAAATTTTGATAGTATGTCTAACAAATATTCCCATTCCACACTTTACATCTTGTATTTTTTAATAGATATCTGTATCTCCACACTGTCAGTGGATCGAAGCACATTTGTGAGTCTTCCTCTGTTCCCATGAGGAAACCTCCTCTAGTCTTTGGGTGTGAAACCTGACAAAATTTACAATTTAACCTTTTATTTTGTTAAACCACCAGAATGCTTCTGTGACTTCATTTGTTAATTGTGAGATTTTGTTCTTTGTATGAAGCAGGTATAATTAAAGCATTTTTTTTGCAGGGAATGGATTTTTGCTTAAGTCTCTAATTACAGTTTTAATTTCCTAACAAGTAACTAATCATAGTTTATTTTTCCTGACGTTTAGTCATTCATTCTATCAGTATGATAAAAGATGTGTTTCCCAGGTAGCAATGCAATTAGATCACACACCATACCAAGCAATGATTATTTAATATTGAAACTAGCAAATTGCTAACAGCTTGTTCTTTACAAGGGAAAAGAGTTAGCCCTTCCATGATTTGCTTTCCTGATCTGCTTTTGTGAATCAACTTTACTTCGAGTTGCAGCAAGGCTGAAAGGATAGTCAAACCATAAAATTCTATGTGACAAAAAAACCTATCGACTTCAACTGAATACACCCATACCTCCTCACATATACCTATTAAATAACAATGACAAGAAAGATAATTGATCTCATGTGACATTAAACTCAATAATTCAGAGCATGATTGGTGGGAATATAATGAGTTGACATGGTATGGTAAGCAAACAACTACCCAATGACTGAAAGCTGGATTTTGGATGAAGGTGGTTTCTGCTTATGTTTTGTGTTCGTGGTGGGGGGGTGGGTTTGGGAGGTATAGGTGCAGATGCAGCGAAGGTTTTTGAACCTCAACAACTCCTTTCTCTTTTTCTCTCTCTATTAATTGCCATTTAACTAATCATGTTATCTCCCCTACCTTTTTACTTTGTTATTATATTTTATTCTTCCTGCTATCCCTCATTCTCCTCAGTAATGCAGGAAGAGGAGTGGACAACTGCTCACACCTCAGACCTTATGATATTCTCTTCTGCTCAGTCCACTATCATTCTCTTCTCCTTGAGTTATTTGACTTGAAGATTCAACCCTGATCTTTATTTTAGAAAAAGATAAATTAACATTTTTGTGAAGACGTTTGATTCCTGCTTGATGAATATAGACTGCAGATTTCTATGACAGCACAATTAACTTTAACACATCCACACAAGTACATGCTATTGACTTTCACTGAACACATTTACAAGTGCACAAAGCTGCTCTGTATGATACTCACATTAAACTATACTAAGTAAAAGTTGTGCTCTTTCTCACTCATCTTCAAATAACTTCAAAAGTCAACTCTGTACATGCGACTAAGAGCAAAATAAGTTTATTGTATCATGTATGGCAAATGAAACAAGACTGCTGCATTGTGGAAATGTAATTGTACTGTACACAGTGACACATCTTGAAGCCAATATATTAAATCTGACGCAGATTTTTGAAAGGTGTGTAATAAGACTAATGAAAACATTAGAAAGTAAGTTAGTTCAATTCAACTGCTTAGTGTATGTATAGTATTATGCAATTTGTAAATTTGTTTTAAACCTAGATGTTCGAACTTTAAATACCGAAACAAAAATAATGGATCAAAAAACTTTGGTTGAAAATTTCTAAGTAAACAATTCATTGGGTAAAACTCAGATGATGTCTTCAAGGCAGAAAACAATACAGATGCAGGATGAACTGTTTATATTGGCAGTTTTATTGTTAATAGAAATAAATTTGATATAAAATGTGTCAAGGAATGATATGAAGAAGTTAGGTTCTGTCATGAGTAAGTATGTGTAGATGTATTCATTGGTTTTCTTCTGTCTATGAAAGATGGATACTCAGGACTTAAGTACATTTCATTTCGGATATCGTCATATGCTGCACCTTTGCCAATGGCTGAAAAGGCCAATCCTTCACAGTCACGTTCTTCCATAAGTGCACTACACTAACTCGGGAAACCTGATTGGAGGGGAATGTTGTATATTACTGAACATCAAAATAGAGCCACTACTCATGGTGCGCGTAGGCTAGCCCCAACCTGGAACAGACGATTCTGCAGACCCATCCCTGGATTAGTATTATAGATATAACAATCATTCAGAGATGTTACTGTACACTTCAGAGTAGATAGACTTGAACTCAGGTCTACTGGCTCAGAGGTAGCGGTACTGCCACTGCATCACAAGAACCTTTCTCGGTCTGCTATATTTTAATATCTGTTATTTTTTGTAGTATCTAATCTGTTTTTTTTTAATATCCAGAACTCATAACCAAACAGGTTTCCTGCTGCCAAATCACTGTGACCTTTTTTTAAAAAAACTATTAACTGCCACCAGTAAATCTCCTGTGTAGCCAATTAGAAATTCATATGCAAAGGCCAGTCCTGGCAATTTGGTTGGCTTTATTTATCTAATTTATATTCATATCAATCTGTTCAGAGATATTATTTCACATCTCTGTAGCTGATAGGACCTAAACACAGGTCCCCTGGTTCAGAGGTAGGGACACTACCACTGCGCAGTTGGAGCCATTTGAGTCAGTTTCTAAGGTATTTTTAATTAACCTGTTCAGAGAAGTTAGGACTTGCACTCAGGCTCACCTGGCTCAGAGGTATAGGTCTGCTTTATTTTTAAAAATACTTTCTATCAAACCTGTTCAGTGATATTTCTGGAGCAAGTGGGACTTAATGCAGGCCTCATGGATCAGAGTTAAGGACACTGCCACTACACCACAAGAGCCTGAAAGGCTGTCTTCTTTTTTTCATCTTTTTTCTTATACTAAGCATTGCTATCACACGCAACTGAGTGACCTTCCCATCACCAAAATCACTGTGACTTGCTTTCACTTTTTCTTTCCTTTTAACTCTTAACCGCCACCACCAGTATTCACCTGTGTAGTCAATTAAATATTTACAAACAAGCAAAGGCCATTATGGGCATTGCAAACCATCAGAAGTGAGAAGGGGTTAAGCAGTGCTAAGTGATCTGCTTTATCAAGGACTCAGATGACGAGTTCCAGTTCAATAGGTCATTGACTGTTACCAAAGGAACTCATACTCAACAAATTCCATAAGGAGATTATTTAATGATTTCATTGTCGGGGTTAGCACAAGCAAACATTAAACCACCAAGTATCAATAGCATTGAAGCTACTGTATTACTGCTGTAGCCTCTGGGCCATGGTGATACACGTCAACTCATAGGAAGCATTGCATTTTCTCTGATGTAAGCTTGCACAGATCCCAGGGCAGCAGATTCTTCACATCATGCTGTAAGCACATTTGAAACACAGCTTTGGGTGCCCTGCTGATTGTCTGGTTCCTGCTACTTGACCATCCCGAAAGTTTTTGGGTGTTTGATTACAACAGGATCTCCTCAGATTACAACAGGATCTTGATCAGATGGACCAATGGGCAGATGGGGTTTAATTCAGATAAATGCGAGGTGCTGCATTTTGGGAAAGCAAATCTTAGCAGGACTTAGACACTTAATGGTAAGGTCCTTGGGAGTGTTGCTGAACAAAGAGACCTTGGAATGCAGATTCAAAGCTCCTTGAAAGTGGAGTCGCAGGTAGGTAGGATAGTGAAGAAGGCGTTTGATATGCTTTCCTTTATTGGTCAGAGTATTGAGTACAGGAGTTGGGAGGTCATGCTGCGGCTGTACAGGACATTGGTTAGGCCACTGTTGGAATATTGTGTGCGATTCTGGTCTCCTTCCTATCGGAATGATGTTGTGAAGTTTGAAAGGGTTCAGAAAAGATTTACAAAGATGTTGCCAAGGTTTGAGGATTTGAGCTATAGGGAGAGGCTGAACAGGCTGGAGCTGTTTTCCCTGGAGCGTCGGAGGCTGAGGGGTGACCTTATAGAGGTTTACAAAATCATGAGGAGCACGGATAAGATAAATAGACAAGATCTTTTCCCTGGAGTGAGCGATCCAGAACTAGAGGGCATAGGTTTGGAGTGAGAGGGAAAAGATATAAAAGAGACCTAAGGGACAACGTTTTCACACAAAGGGTGGTATGTGTATGGAATGAGCTGCCAGAAGAAGTGTTGGAGGCTGGTACAATTGTAACATTTAAGAGGCATTTGGATGGGTGTATGAATAGGAAGGGTTTGGAGGGATATGGGTCGGGTGCTGGTAAGTGGGACTAGATTAGGTTGGGATATCTGGTCTGCATGGACAAGTTGGACCAAAGGGTCTATTTTCATGCTGTACATCTCTATGACTCTATGGTTGCCTTTCATTGTGTGGATATGCCCGAACCAAGAAAACCATTTAGGTTTGGTCAGTGCTAACAAACAGAAGAATTATGCCTTTGAGAGGACTGGCTTATTCATGATTCTGTACTGCTGGGATCTAACCATAATGTGTTGCAGGCAGTGAAGTTAGAGATTGTTGAGCCTTTCTCTTGATCTCTTTAATTTATCCATGTCTCATAGCCAATGAACAAAATGCAGAGAAAACACACCTGATAAACCATCATCTTGGTCCTAATTGTTAACTTGATGTTATTTCAGCCACAAACTCTGCATGTCAGCTTCTCAGGCAACAATCCTTTCCACCCTACGTGGTAGCCTAACTGATGAGAGTCTATCTTTCATCACTGCCTTCAATGCATATGTTGAGGCACAATGTGATTCATTGACAATGAACCTTGATCATGCTGGGGTGTGGAAGATCGACAATAATGGGCAACAGTTTCTTCAGCTTTATGCCCTGCTTATACTCTATGCCATCAACACTTCCTTTTCAGGGCAGCCATTGCCACAAGATATCATGAGAGCATCCAAGACGTGAACAAGACACCAACTTGACCTGGCCATTGCAAGAATATGTGATCTTCCCAATGTTCTTTGTACCTGCACCTACACCTACTACCACAAATATTGTGATAGTGATGAGTATTCTGCAGTAGTGAAGTGAAGATGATTGCAGCTTCCAATTTGAAGGTTGGCCAGATTTCAACAGCCCTTGCACAGGTCAATGCCAAATACCAGCACATTGCATTGTTGCTTGAACGAATGCTACTTGCTGAGGATTGATCAGACACCACCAATGTTGGTATTGATGCAGTTTGGATGCCACTCAATTCTGTCAGTTAGAAGGCAGCAGAAGCATCATTTAGAACCTACAGGAAGAATTAAGCTATGATCTCCCAGCTAGAATTTTATCTGAATTAATGCAAAGAAACAAAGTCTGCATCATACATAACAGGAAATCACCATCAAAAGCATGGCACTATATGAAGATAGCCACAACAGTTATGCAAAGACAGCGAGATTCTCTGCAAGTATGTCAAGACATCCAAACTGCCTGTGACGTTGGAAATCTACAAGCCATTGAAGAAGGAATCAAGCGAATGCTTCTTCCTGACATCTCCAAAGCTGTTGCCTTGAAGTCAGCATATGATGAAGTATTTACTCACAGAAGTAATAAATGTTTTACTTACCTGATCACTAATATGATTATTACTGCTGTTGGGTGAACATCTTCTCATGATGCAGTCCATGCTATGAATGAATCAGATGAAGAAACCTTGTCACTTGTGTTTGAGATGATCATGGACTGCCAAGCAAATGAAAGGACCACCAGCAAGGATGGAATCCCAGCCAAACAATCACAAAATTCTCATCAATTGCTGCACTCTCATGACTTTCTGCTTCTCTGCTAGAAGATTGGCTCTGTTCCACTACAGATGTACGATGATAAATCATGCAGATATGTTTGATATGTTGCTATGGAAATTTGTTTTCTCACACTTCTAAGCCTGAAGTAGGTGGCATGTGAAAGAATTAGCCTTTCAGCCTCATCAAAATCTTACTGATGAAGTCAAACAAGCAGAAGCTCACAGATTCCTTGAGGATTATATTGGTCCCCATTTATGGCCCTCAGTTAGATCAGGGAAGGAAGCCATCAGAATTAGAGAAGGAAATTGACATGAAGTGGGAAAAGCAAAGGAAGGAGATAGACCATTTGAGGAGAGAGGCATGAGGGAGATTGTGCAAAAGTTCACTCATGACCAAAAAGAGCTGCCTAAATTTGGAATTATGCCAATCATGTCTGTGTACAAAATCCTCAATCATTTGATGTGCATCATCTCATTGGCATCCTCATATGATACCACTGCAGCAGAACTTTCCCTTCCTGGTTGCTGTGATATTTCTCCCTCCTTGTCCTGTCTGCAGTCCAGCTGTGCATGGCCTCTCCGTGTATATTGGTGTTCCTTTTGAAGCTGTGATGTGAAGTCCATCTGCAGTGTTAATAACTGAGCTCATGGTCATGATTATAAAATTGAGTGGTAGTGTTCCTTCATCATCAGTCTTCTCTTCCCATTTTACTTCTTGCTGCTACAGCACTGCCTGATGAGGTTGCAGTTCTTAAGGATATGTTGAACCAAAACCCAACTAATTCTAAAAGGCAAATGCCATAGATACTGGGAATCTAAAGGAAAAACAGAAAATACAGGAACTGCTCAGTCAGTTTTGGCTTTCAGTTGCCCCGCCCCAAGATCTGGAATCCTAATCCCGAATTTCTCTGACTCTGTGCCTTGTTTTCCCCTTTAATGCACTATTGAGATCCAATCTCAACTGACCACCCATGTGGTTCAGTTTCATATATTGCTTTATAAAGCTCCTGTGAAGTGTTTGGGGATGTTTCATTATGTTAAGGGTGCTCCATTAATGTAAGTTGTTATTATTGCCTGAAATTAAAAGAGGACATGATTTAATCATGCATTAATGATCCTTGTACTATTTCCAAGGATGCTTATTTTTTACCATGTGTTTGTTGTCTGATAAATGTAAACAATTCATTCTGGGAATTAGGCAATATATGTATTTAATCTGGCAAATTTCTTTGTTATGCATTCAACAGCTGAATGCATTTTACAATGTTAGAGAGTCATCTCTTCTCAGTAATGGCTGTGTCACTGCTGAGTTGGAAGCTGTGATCCCAAATCCCCATCTCAGGACATGAACACAAAATTCAACTGAACACTGAGGGTGTTGCACTTTGTTGAAAGTGCTGCAGTTAACTTTTGAATTTGGCTGGATTTTGCACTGGTATTACACACTGACTGGCCTTTAAACATATGTGCGCAATGGAAACTGTTGGGGACATTCTGTAAATGTGAAATACACTATTTAAATGTTTTCTTTATATCCCACCTTATTGTACATAATCAAGTGTTTACTTGTAGGCAATTAAATGAAGCTGCTAGGATTCAGCATAAATAAGACATAAGCATCAGCCTCAAGCATATCTTGGAACCTAGTCCTCCTATATTTCCTTCTATGAAAAATTGATATGGCTTTGGTCACTAAAATGTAAAAAAAAATTCTCCCAATCTTGTGTTGAAATGCTTTACTTGGGTGAGAGGGGAAAAATTTAAAAGGGACCTAAGGGGCATTTTTTTCACACAGAGGGTGGTGCGTGTATGGAATGAGCTGCCAGAGGATGTGGTGGAGGCTGGCACAATGTCAACAACTAAAAGGCATCTGAATGGGTACATGAATAGGAAGGGTTTAGAGGGATGTGGGCCAAGAGCTGGCAACTAGGGCTAGATTAATTTAGGATATCTGGTCGACGTGGCGAGTTGGACAGAAGGGTCTGTTTCCATACTGCACATCTCTGTGACTAAAAGGAGTAAGAAAAGGTCTGAAGGGTTAGAAACAATTTATGACTGAAAGCTGTTCGTATATGGATATTCATACTGTCATACAGCATGGAAACAGACCCTTCAGTTTAACCAGTTCATGCTGACCATAATCCCAAGCTAAATACTCCCACCTGCTTGCTGCTGGCCCATACCACCCAAACCTTTCCTGTTCATGTACTTATCAAAATATCTTTTAAATGTTATAATTATACCTGCATCCACCACCTCCCCTGGTTCATTACACATATAAACCACCCTTTGTCTAAAACATTTGTCACTCATGTCTTTTTTTTCAATCTTCTCCCCACCTTAAAAATGTGCCCTGTCCTAGTCTTGAAATCCTCCATCCTAGGGAAAAGACACTAACCATTAATCCTCATGATTTTATAAACCTGTGTAAGGTCACTTTTCAACATCCTGGTGAAAGAAGTCCCAGCTTCTCCTTATAACTCAAGCCTTCCATATCTGTTTTTACTTTAGAATCCCAGTATCTTTGGCATTTAACATCTTGGTAAGTCCCTTCTGAACCCTGTCCAGCTTAATAATATCCTTCACATAGTAGGGCGACCAGAACTGGACACAGTACTCCAGACGAGGCCTCACCAACGTCCTGTATAGCCTTAACATGTCTTCTCAACATCTATACTCAAAGGACTGAGCAATGGAGGCAAGCTTGCAAAACACCTTCTTAACTATCTTGTCTACCTATGATATAAACTTCAAAGAATGATGTACCCGAACCCATAGGTCCCTCTCTTCTACAACACTATCCAAAGGCCTACTTTTAATTGTATAAGCCCTACCCCTGTTTGGTGCACTAAAACACAATACCTCGCATTTATCCAGATTGAACTCCACCTGCTATTTTTCAACCAATTGACCCATTTGATGGAGATCCCTTTGTAATTTTAGAAAACCTTCTTCACTTTCTGTTGTACCTTTAGGGAAGGAAATCTGCTTACCCAGTCTGGCATACATGTGACTCCAGACCCACAGCAAACATGACAGATTCAACTGCCCTGTGAAATGGCTGGACATGCCACTCAGTTCAATGACAAGTGAGAATGTGCATCGAATAATAGCCTCATCAGTGACATTCACATCCCACAAATGAATAAAATGAAAATAACTGGCACTGGGCACCAGGCGAGCACCAGCCAAAGGCATGACTGTCACCAAGAGGAGGGGGTGATGCATACTGCAGTCAATTCGCCTGCCATCTCTCACTTTCTGAGTGCACTCTTTGAGAAGTGCCACCAAGGATGAGGTGTGTTTGGGGACAAGAGTCAACAACTTCTAGAGGTGTATACTACAGATTACAATAGTTGTGTGATAAGATTGGGTCATTCAAATATTTAGCTGGTGCTTTTCAGTTGTCTTCTCTTTTAGGATATATTTTAGTGAATGAATACCAACAGGATGTTAACGTTTCAATTCCTTCAATACATATGTTCACAATTCTTTTCAATACATGGCAGAACGAGGCTAAGTAATTAACGTTCAGTTTGAGCCTGTAATCCAAGTTGATTTTCTAATGCTCTATGCTGCAGTGTCAGAGCCATCATCCTTTAGATAAGATGTTCACCCAAAGTCCATCTGCTTCTAAAATCAAAATGTTGTAGATACTGGGAACCTGAAGTGAAAACTGAAGATGTGGAACTGCTCAGCAGGTTTTGGCAGCATTTGCAGAAGAAACAAATCTACCTTTTCGGGTCTGTGACTGTTCATGAGAACTGAAAAGTGACAGATATAACAGGTTTTGAGTACACCCTGGTGACAAAGACTAAAGGAATAAAAGGAAAATATTGCGAGTTCGGAAGTGTGAAACTAACAGAGAATGCTGTGTAAACTCAGCAGGTCTGGCAGCATCTGTGGAAAGAGGAACAGAGTAAAGTTTTGAGTCCAATATGATTCTCCTTCAGAACTGAAAGGGGCTGGAAAATGATTTTTTTAAAACACACTGACAGAGGCAGAGGAGGAGCAAGACTTCAGATGGTATAGAGTCCCAGTGTAAAAAAGGCAAAGGGTGAAAGAGTAAAAATGGGTGTAAATTCAGGTCTGAAAGGAAGAGAATGATCCTCTCCACTAAAAACAAAATAGAGAAGACATAAACTAATCAAGATTGTGGGGACTGGGAGTAGGGGAGCGAATGTAAATAAGAATGAAGAATAGGCATAATGCGGTCACTTTCTGAAGTTATGTTATTCAGTGCTGAGACCTCAAAGTTGTAGAGCCAAAGTGAAAAATGAGGTGCTGTTCCCTGAGCTTGTGTTGGACCATTGCAGCAGTTTCAAGACAGAAATTTAACATGATATGGTTTGTTGAAATGGTAAGTAGCTAAAAGATCAGGGTCATTCCTTCAGATACAGAACACATGTCCCACAAAGCTCTTGCTCCTCCTCCTGACTCTATCAAAACTATATAAAGAATAAAATTTCCATCACCTTTCAATTCTGATGAAGAGTCAGAAGGAAATTAAAGAAGAAAAAGAAAACAGAATGCAACTGATATTATGGTCTGAATTTGTTGACATCGGTGAGGCCATGTTTGGAATACTGTGTAAAATTCTGGTTGCCTTGCTTTGGGAAGGACATTATTAAATTGGAAAGGAAAGATTTACAAGCATGTTACTGAGATTGGAAGGTTTGAGTTATAAGGATACTGGGACATTTTTCGCTGGAGAGCCAGAGACTGAGGGATGACCTTAAAGAGGTTTATAAAATCATGAGGAACATGGATAGGGTGAAGAGCAGAGTAAGGGAGTTCAGTGCTAGCAGACGTAGGTTTAAGGTGAGAGCGGAAAGATTTAAAAGCGACTTCAGAGGCAACCTTTTCACATAGAGGATGGAATAATCTGCCAGAGGACGTGGTAGATGCAGGTACAGTTACAACAATAAAAAGACATTTGGACAAGTTCATGAATAGGAAAGGTTCGAGAGACATGGACCAAATGCAGGCCAATTGGACTACTTTAATTTGGGAAACCTGGTTGGCATGGGTGAGTTAGACACTGTGTTGTATGATTCTATGCTTCTGAAAGAAGTAATATGGTGCCATTTGAATGCATGTCTTTCTTTCAAACTGTACGATTCCTTAGTTCCCTTAACTTTTTATTGAGCCGAGTGATTTGAACATTGTGCTGCCCGAAACACTGTTGATCCAGCATCCCATATTATTAAATGATACAGTGATCACAACAGCAAGATGCATGTTCATGGATAGTGAATCCACTTAGAAAGAGAAAGATTTGCATTTATGTGGTGCCTTACATGGTCTCATGACTTCATGCGGTACTTTTTTAAAAAATGTGTGATGCTTCTTATGAATATTTTAACTCTTCCTTTATTTACAGACAAATGAGATGCAAAGAAATGCATTGTTTTAGTTCACAGAGTTAATGTTGTGAGTCTGGTGTCTTCACCAGAGTGGTTCTGATGGAAGTGTCTCTGGACTTGAAACATCAAATGTGTTTTCTCCACACAGATGCTGTCAGGCCTGTTGAGTTTCTCAGGCAATATTTGTCTTTGTTTCAAAACTCCAGCATCTGCAGTTCTTGGTTTTATATTAATATACTATTATTTTAGTTTACTGATAGCAGCTCCATTTATTTCAAGCCTATTGATTCAGTCAGATAAAATGTGTTTATTTTACTATCAGGACAAAAGTATTCATCTGTGGATTGTACCATTTTTCCATTGTATTTGTTAACAATCATGTGTGGCAGCAATAATAATCAGTTGAAAATGTGAGCAGAGAGCTAGAAGAACAAGTTCTCGAGATTGTAATTCAAACTGAATTGAAACCCTTTCAAGATAAGGAATGATTTGGCCTTGCTGACTGCATTATAAATGTATTCAACAATATTGTTTCTAGTTTCGCTACACATAGTAAATCTAAACAGTCCTTCCCCGCAGTGAAATATCTGTTTATTATTTATTTAAAGTGACATAAATTAATGTTAAATTTCTCTATTCTTTAGTGGAAGATCGATTATGTATAATATGAAGTTAAGTTGCATTATACCAATGAATGTGGTTTCAGATGAATCATGCTGGTGTGACATTATTGGGAAATGACCTGTTTCTGTCATGATGTCTTGGTAGTGTATTGCCATGTCAGCATTTTTTTCAGGTATGAGGTCATTACTCTATGTAAAAATATCACCACAGGTCTAATGTATAATTGATAATACTGCACATTCAAATACTGTAACAACCCTGCTGAATGTGATGAACTCATGCAGAAAAAAATGCTAGCATGAAAGTGGCTGAGAAGAACTGTCGAACAAACAAATGAACGTGCAAGCTTGCTGGCAATTCTGAAAGAGAGAGAGGAAAAAAAAACAGAATCTCAGCAGCCTTTTTACTCCTTTACATCTGTCCCTGGCAAGATTCAGACCTGCTAGCATTGCATTGCTGACACTTTTATAGACCTGGCAAATGAAAACTGCAGAAAACCTGTCAGGAAATAGCAGCTGTCAGCAGAGGCTATAATTGTTACTGGGCATGCTTTAATGAATGCCCAGGTTGGCAAATCAGGGTCCCTTTTAAGCTTGATGGATTGACGTTAGCAATTAGAGTGATTAAGTGCATGCTGAAGCAGAGAGTTTTAAGTGAAACAGAACCAATAACATCTCAGTTCCTAAATGCACTGCAATGAAGAAACTGTAATTAAGTGCAGACTAAATGTTTTGCAGAGGTACATGTGATTTTCAGTTACATTCCATTCTAAAACAAAACTTGGGTGTTTATGTGTGTATATATACTGGAATCTGGAATTATATTCTAGCCATTAAACAGTGCTAGCCATTTGTTACCTTATGTGCTGGTGAGATTTCATGTGGCATATTGTGAACAGTTCTGAGCACCATACTTCAGGAAAGATGCAAATGCATCAGAGAGACTTGAACTTAAAGACTCTTGCCCATTGACTCTTGGGCTTGTTATTGGACTTGACACTTGATCCCAATATCAGCAGAGGAATTGATTTTCTGTTCTTTTCAATGTAATTCTGAATTGGAAAACATACTTCAATGTCTGTTATTAATCGTGCAACTATTCTAAGTGCCATTAAACAAATCAGGAAATGTGTCACAATTGACTTCTCAGATTGGTAGATAATCATACATTGTACTTTGTTTCTTAGGTAATATATAAAGATTGTTACTCTTTATTAGAAATAACTGCAGGTTTATATTGTTCTTTATATTGTTGAAATGAGCATAAAATCCGCATCTCATTGACACATTATCTATCTTGTGTCATGACAGTTGCTCACAAATGTGTGAAGCTTACTTTACCACACAATTCAATTGAATAATTGATGCACAGAATATTTTAAGACTACTTTATAAACAAAATTATCAAAATGCTGCTTTTCAGTTGAATCATCTGAGATGAAGATTTAATAGCATTTCCAAAGATATAATGAAAGCTATTGCAAACCAATATTGAATTTTAGCATGTGGCAAAAAAAAAATGATGTTCTCCTTGTGTCAAGTTTCTGAGATGAAAATAGAAACATGTAATGAATAATTCATTAGTAAAATATTCCTTTAACATGACTGTTTACTGTTATGCAAATATTCTTTGTGTTGAATTTTCTTAAACTGACCTTTTCCCAAAAATGAAATTTACATAAGAAAATCATGTTATGTCACAATATAACGTGAGTGCTTAATGTGGCTTTATTAAATTCCTTTGTCTGCTGTATCCCTAAAGGTATTAACCTAAACAGGTTTAAACCTCCAAGAAGAGACAAAGGAGCTTGTTACAATAGCATTACATGATTTTTTCATAATATCAAACAATGTAATTTCCAGGCAAAGATTTCCACATCTCTAATTTTATTTACTCTTCCATTGAATAATTCTGCTGATTACATGCTTAAAGCTGTGAAACTCTGTGAAACTAAATTAGATGGCTACGCTTTCCATTATTTATTCCAAAGTAATGTAGAGCAGCAAACATCTCTGCAATTTCACTATGGTTCGTCTTCTGTTCACTAACATGAGATTTCAACAATGTGAACATTTCATGGAATGTTTGCCAGGATGAATGCCTCCTTCCAACAAGCCTATCTTCCAGTGAGCCATATTATTTTTAGATTCAGTTTCTATATGGCTTATCTATCTCAGACTAATACAGAGATGGTTCTAACAGCACCACTTTATCAAACATCTTAAAACTTTACTGTTCTTTCTATTTCCATAGCTAAGAATAGCATATTTTACAAGAATTTTCTCTGTCAGTCAGTCAGGAATCAGTCACTTGATTACTAGCTCCACACACACATGTTGCAGCAATCAAGCACTGTACAAGAATCTCCAATCAGACAAGCTTAACCAAAGACTACTCATATTTTCTGCTCATGCATTTTGCATCCTCTTTGTGATAATTCTTTATTTTCAGCTTTTATTTGCAGCTCATGACTATAATGAAGTTAAGCTCTGGGGGAATTCTCATGTTTTTTTGTTGTTTCTTAAAAGTTCCCTTGAACCCTTCTTCAAGTTATATGGAATGGCCAGGGAGATGTCCCACAGCTATTTGACCTCATTGTGTCAATTGCAGTTTAAGAATCATGGTTGAGGATGTACTTAGTGTTAATGTATTATACTATCAGTGCAGAAAATGTGTTGCTGGAAAAGCGCAGGAATCCTGAAGAAGGGCTCATGCCCGAAACGTCGACTCTCCTGCTCCTTGGATGCTGCCTGACCTGCTGCACTTTTCCAGCGACACATTTTCAGCTCTGATCTCCAGCATCTGCAGTCCTCACTTTCTCCTATACTATCAGTGCATAAAGTCATTAATTTCAGTCCATCGAACCTGCTCCAACACTTGATCATGGCTGATCATTTTTCTCAACCTTATTCTCCTGCCTTCTCCGAGGAAGGGGACCGAACCCAAAATGTTAACTCTGATTTCTCTTCACAGATGCTGCCAGATCTGCTGAGCTTCTCCAGTGATTCCTGTTTATTTTTCTGATTTACAGCATTTACTGTAAATCAGAAAATACTCCATGCCTACTACATCCAGATATCTCAGTATTCTGAAAGGTTGAAACAGATCCTCCTGTATCCCTCTATAATCCATTGAATACAGACTCAGAGTCCTCAGCCACTTCTTGTATGATAAGCCTTTCATGCTGGGGATCATTCTTGTAAACATCCTCTTTACCTCTTTCAAGGCTAGTACATCCTTACTTAGATACTGAGAGGCTAGGAATACTGTGATGAATAACTCACTTCCTGAATCCTCAAAAGCCTGTCCACCACCTACGAGGTACAAGTTGGGAGTGCAATGGAATGCTCTCCAATGGCCTGGATGAGTGCAGTTCCAATAACACTCATGAAGCTTGACACCATTCGGGAGAAAGCAGCCTCCTTAATTGGCACCACATCCAATCCCTCCACCGCCAACGCTCATGGCAGCAGTGTATACTGTCAACAAGATGCACCACCACAATTCACTAACGGTCTTCAGACAACACCTTCTAAACTAATGACCACTCCCATCTAGAAGGGCAAGGGCATATATACACGGGAACACCAACACCTTCAAGTTCCCCTCCAAGCGATTCACCATCCTGAATTGGAAATGTATTGATGTTCCTTCACTGTCTCTCGGTCAAAATCCTGGAATTCCTTCCCTAATGGCATTATGGGTCAACCCACAGCAAGTGGATTACAGTAGTTCAAGAAGGCAGTTTACCACCATGTTCGAGAGATGGGTGACAAATACTGGTCAGCTAGCAACACCCATTGATGAATTGAAAAAAACCTTTTATTTCATCTTCTCTCCTTATTGCTGGGATAATCACCGTTTGCTGATTTTTCAAGGCTTCCCAATCCTTTGGTTTCCCACTAACCTTCATTATATTGTCCACTTTTTCTTTTGCTTTTATGCTGTCCTTGATTTCTCTTGTCAGCCGTGCTGCCTTAAACTCCCCTTAGTATGTTTCTTCTTTCTTGGGATGAATTTCTGCTGTGCCTCTCAAATTAATCTCAGAAACTCATGCCATTGCTCCTTCACTATCTTCCCTGCAACACTCTTCCTCTAAGCAACTCTGGCCAGCCCCTCCTGCATAACTTTGTAATTATCTTTGCTCAACTGTAATACTGTTACTTCTGATTCCAGCTTCTCCTTCTCAAACTGCAGGGTAAATTCTGTGATGGTATGGTCACTACCCCCTCAGGGTTCCTTCACATGAAGCTCTGTGATCCAGTCTACCTCAGAATCACTTGTTGCCACAATTTTTTTAAAATCTTGTAGATTTTCGAAACTCTTTCCTTGGGATCTACTAACTGTTTTTTCCAGTTGTCTGTCTAGTTAACATTTTCAGTCACTTCCCATTTTTTAAAGCATGAATATTGACGGTTAACTTTTGTTGCTATATAATGGTTGCTCTGCTTGCCCAATTATCCAAATTGTGTTGTCTTCTCTCCCCCCGTCCACAAAGAATAGTCGCACAATAGCAAGGCCGTAAAAATCCAGAAAGTTAGCTGAAAGCACATACTTTGAGCAATGATAGCATTTGAGAATTATAGACGACTTACTAGCTTTCATTATAGAAAGATCTATTAGACAAACGTACTGAGAACACTTTGGCATTTCAAGCCAGGGCTCAGTTATCCTGGACATTTCATCTGGAGACAAAAATCAGCAAAGTTTTGCTGAAGAAGCAAATACTGTGAACAAGAAGGAGCAGTACCACCACCCTCTTTAGCTCATCAAAAAGTCCCTAGCTGAAGATATTCAGACAGCAAAACAATATCATAAACAATTTGATGCAACTAATTTTACTTTGATGTCAGATGATGACACAATACAAGTTCAAGAGTAACATTTCAAGCCTTTATCTTCCCAAAGGATATTTATCATTACTAGTTACAGAAATAATACTAAATTAGCAATAATCCTCTGGCACTTGGAAATTTGAAAATATCTAGTTCACCAGAAAGACAACCATAGAAAGCAATTGAATATTTCCAACCTAATCAATAGGGTGAAGTAGAGACCTTATGTCCTTTAACTGTGAGATATCAGTAGCTTGAGCATAAATATTTGCTTGAACAAAAGGAGGATGATCTGTATATAACTCCTGGACCAACATCCGCAGATTTAGAATCTGGCTAAGAAGTAATGATCTGGTCGGAAAATCTGGAATGTTTTGTTTTCAACAGCACAACTGTCTTCCATGAAGGAAATTTATGAAATTTAAAGTCAGACAGATGAGGTTATGGGACAGCTACCCATGTTAGCAGGGCAGATTTCCACTGTGAGATTAGCAGCCCTCCAAATAAAAGCATTGAGCCAACAACTGGGTCTGGCAAGACATCCTCAATTAAGTGCAGCCAATAGACAAAAGATCTTCCATTAAAGAAAAGCTTCACAGGCCAATCACGGTCAAGATCAGGATCAATGTTATGTATGAAGTCCTCAAACCAAAAACCATAAATCTTTCAAACCGAGTGAGTGTATTCTGGAAGAATTGTGTGACTTCCAGTCTGCATTTGTTTAAATCAAGGAATTGGAGGGAGATGGGAATGTAGTAAATATAGAAATAGTTTTATATATATATATATGTGTATAAGTATTAATTATGGAGACATTTCTTTGAGGGAAATGTTTCAGATTCTGCTTCTAAAGAGTTAATATTGAAGTTGTGTTGGACAGAATTCGCTCTGATGATGTCACCACTTTTGAATGGAAAACTAGGAAGTCTGTGCATGAGATCCCAAAAGAGACAGATGTGACATCTTTGGATCCTGACAGTCTTCTAAATGCGCCTAACCAGTCAATACAACGTGTTCCTATGACTATCATGCAATAACATTCCACTTCTAAGTCCACTTTCTTGTTAAGACTTACCTGTGCTCTATTTTGTGCAATTATTAAACAGGCCACTACTTATGGCAGCACAATTATTTTCTTACTCAGCCATCCAAGAATATTTGAAGTTACTTTTGAAAGCTTGTGCAACTGTTTACAAATCTCTCTGAAAATAGTATCATTTTATCATGAGAGAACTTGCTTCAAATCCTTTTCAGATTTTGGTCAGTGAGTTCACTCACAGTGTACCTTTCAGCCCTAACATTTATGCATAAATATAACATTAAAACCTCAACCCATGTTAGAAAGTGAAGTGAAAAACTAAGGTCACCACCTCTTTAATTAATGAATATTTCATTCTGCTAAGATTGTTACAAATCAGTAGCTATTTAGTTTGGTGCTTTCCAAGTTAGTAAAGGACACACACCTTCAAACTGAAAGGTAATACTTCTTCCTTGTTATCAATGTTGTTTCTCAGTGAACTGGTACAATGCTGAATTCCACACTCATTAATCCTTAATTAAGACAAGTCATGAAGCATCTTGAGTATCGTGTATGCTGTCATTGTTTGCCTTATATTTTATTGAAAGTTAATCAAAATAGATGTAAAACACACATTGTAGAGATTCTGAAATATGAACTTTTAGACAACTTGACAGCGTAACGTTCTGTCGGAGTTTTCCTGAAAATTACTTAACTGTGTTGAGAACCCTTTTGAAGATAACTTGCCATTTTTAAAAATTCCTGATTAATGTGCTTGTAGCTAAAGGAAGGTCCAAAATTTATGGTCAATTATATATATTTTATATGTATATGATAAATAAATGATGTGCAAAAAAGTTATTTTCAACTCAAACATCAAAATTCATTGATTGCAAACATCAGGATAAATCGAATTCAACATATTTGAATTGCATTGGCTTTTTTGAAATTTCTGGAAAAAATACTTTTTAACAATATTGCATATAAAGTTCAGTGCAATTGTAATTATTGATGTGATTATTTTATTTCAGAATATTGAAGATATATTGTATTGCTGCAATAGTGGTGTTCTGTACCATGTTACTGCCTGTGATTGAAAAAAAATTAAGATATACATAGAAGGCATATTTTTAGATACAGTTAAATTTTGTGCTCCAACATGACCAATGATTAATATATATCCAGTTTGCTGCAAGTACAATGTGCACTTGTCAGTTCAAGGTCAAGTACCATCAAGTGTACAACATTCATTCAAAAAGCTCGTTCATTATTAACAAACTAAGTGCTGGATTGTTTTAATGGGCAGAAGGTAAACAAGTTCTGATGCAGAGTTGCATTGGACAATATCATTATGTATCCAGCATACTGCTAGTTTTTTTAATGATGCGGTCGAGATATGTGACAGCAGTGTGTGTTTTAAGTACTTAATTAACCTACTTTAAAATAGTGTTCACTAATTCTGAAAGTCTATCCCCCCTCAGGTTAATTCATGTAGTGCTTGGCCCATGGTGAGTTAGGAAGCACTGATATCATCCATCTTTTCTGAATGTTAAAACAGACTCATTTGCAGTGAAGTCCAGAACTGAACTTACTTTCAACCAGATCATTTGTCAGTATGACAGATGATATATACCAGCAAAAGCCAGCTCTTATTTCTTATATACATTGCTATCAATGCTTTTTTGATAATTTGGAGAACAAAGTAGCACATCAACTTTGTAGTAACTCCGAGAATTGAATGGTAGAAGGAGATATCTCCAAGGAAAGTGATTTGCTTTATTTGAAACAAATGTCGCAGTCATAATGCATTTTGTTGAAACAGCAGTGACCTTTCCAGGGAAAAGTAGCTATAAATGTTTGTCCTTAATAAAGATTAGTCTATATGGTGGAGCTGGCGGACACCTGCTGAATCACTCGACATATTCAACATCCTATCATATACAGGAGATGGTGGACACACAGGATATTGATCCCATTTCAGATTGGCAGGTCTTTATGTGGTACACCTTTGCTGATAGCCGAAGTATCCAAATCTTGAGGGGCGGTTATTCTGCTCAGTGATAGGGGTAGGGTCAATTGATAAAAAGTGTACACAAATAATGTCTTGTACTTTTTCAAGAACCCTCAGAACTTAGTGGCTCCCTCACTGAGGTTAATTAAGAAAAGTAGATTCTCAGTGGTTGCAGTCTGGTCGACTTATAAAATACAATGGATAAATCCTATTGTTAAAGATGATCACTCAAATTCATTGAATTATCTTTTAAGTCATTTATTTGTATATAATCTGCTTTTAATTTCGTGATGATTTTCGGTTATTGTCAGCAATAATCGGAACTTCCTGTTGGCAAAGGCTTTTCAAATGAACATTGGTATTGACAGGCTATGTATAATTATTTTGCAGCTAAGATTGTAGAATACAGGATCTGATTAATGATATCTGAGGTAAAATAGCTACTTTGTTTGTTTCTTCATTAAGATGACTTTTTTTTCAAATTCTTGTTTAGCTTTTTGGAAGTGTTGATTTGCCAAATAGAATTGCATAGAATCACAAACTTGTTACAACGTAGGAGGAGTTCATTGCTCTCATCATGTTTGTACTGTTCTCTTAATAAGCAATTCACTTGTTGCCATCTTCCTGCCTGTCCCCCAAACATGGCATATTTGTCATTTTCAGGTAACAGGCTAATTCCGTTTGATGTTCCAATTGAACTTGCCTTCATGGCATAGTCAGGCAAGGAAGATTTTGAACTCCTTGAGGATAACTTCTCTAGTTATCCCATTTTTTCAGAATCTGACAGCGGAAACCTAGACAGGAAGATTTTTTGCGAGGTGTCGTTATTTCATTCACAACCATTAATCTCCAGGCATCCGTTTAAGTGGAACTGCCTGCTAAAAAATGTTGATCATAATCACTGAGCACAGTAATCCTTTAATTACTACCATAGCAATGCAGGGCATGTGGTTTGCATTTAATTGGTTCTACAAGTGGAGATCTTGCAAAGATCATGCAAAATATTTAGGAATTGCAATCAATAGCAAAGCAATTGATATGTTCTTCCTGTCTTTTTTTTTAGCCATACTCTCCCTTCTAGTTGACAACATTAAGCTTCTGTATGCACCAAAATCCTATTCCATCACAAATATTTCACCTTCCATCTCGTGACCATCTTCCATCTTAAATTAAGCTGACTTCAGAAAATAAGTCAACATCAGGCATATCTGTCTCTGCAAGCTGCTTCCTTGCATCACAAAGAAGGAACAACTTGCCTGTGCTTTGTAAATCAAAGGTTATCGAAAATTTTATCATTTTTGATCCATAGGTGTGTAAAATGGAGTTCTTGGTTTAAAAAAATGAATTGCTTTAATTTACAAACATCTAATTTGCTGCTAAAATAGATTTTGTGGCTGCCTGATGTATAAATGAAAGCATTTGCAAGGGTGTGGCAAACAAAAACAGCAAATGAGACTAAACTTTGACAGCTTTTTCAAGAAAATCAGCATTGTCTCAATGTTCAGGTAGCCTGTAATGTGCTATATGGTTCTTGTTGATCAAATTGAGCATCAGTTGACAGTTGTGACCGCAATGTCAAAATCAGGCAAAACAAAAATGAGCAACAGATCAGGAATATAAGTGCAAAGCAGAATTAATGAACCAGGACTTCCAGAACTGACTTTATAAGCTGACTGCACAACTTTTTCTGGAGGAAATCTCTTTAAATTAACTTACATAGTGGAAAATTTTATGCTCTGGTAATTTTGGAGGAACTAAGAAAAAGTGAAAATAATTTTCTAGCAATATTTATTTTTGATGCAGAAATAAATTAGGAGTAAATTATAATTTCTTCCTTAAAAGTCATTGAAATTTCCATAGTGTTCTTCTAATGCAATGTAGGACAATGATGGATGAAAATGATACTCACTTCCATTATTTAGGTTATCAAAGCATCTGCATATTAGCACAATACATGCTGTTACCAATTTAAAAGCCAATGTACCATAATTAAAATATCACAATTATACACCATACAGGAAGCCATACGCTAACAGAAAGCTATGCCAACAAAATGAATCTTAAAATTTAAAACCAAAAGCAAATTGCTGGGCTTGTGCAAATTGCCGATTAAGAGAAAAAAAAACTTCTGCCAGGTAGGTTATATGGTGCTTTTACAGTGGGAAAGGAAGTTAAGACAGCTCAGGCATAGCCTTAAAATTTTAACTAAGCTACTTGGTGACAAAATCAGAAAGTACTTTATCTCACAAAGGAAAGGAATAGAAATATGGAGGTTTCTCCCTAAACTGCTGTGTTTGCTCAGACAGCAGGAGCTTTCAAGACTAAGATTTTTGTTGGGTAGGGTATCAAGGTCAACGAGGGGGGAGTAAGTAGAGTTGAGTTACAATCGGCCGTAATCTAAGAAGACAAGGAGGACATCCACTTTTTGTGACTGCCATATTTCATCAAGTACTTCACAGCCAATGAAGTACTTCTGAAATTGATGGCATGTTCCCATCAATAACAATGTGATAACTGCCAGATAATCTGCAATATTCATTGAGGGATAAATATTGGCCAGGTCACTGGCTCCTTGAGTTTAGCTTGCCCTCCGTAGCGCATATTTTGTATTCCAATTTTTGAATGGGATTTGAACTAAAGTCTTGTGGTTCTTAGGCAAGAGCGCTACCAATTCAGACATAGCTGCCAAGAATTGAATGTCAGAACAGACCCAAGATGCTGAATAGCCTGAGCCTGTTATTTCTGTGTTTCAACATTCAATTCCATCCATGAAAGCAACAATCCTAAGAGACAGTTTTGTTTGGATTTTCAGTGTCAAAATGGCAGCACATCGCACATGTTTTCACAAAGTTTGCAAGATGTCATGCAAGTCCCATCTCTGTATTGGGAATATTTCACTCCCTCAAATGTACTTGTATGTGTGGTGGAGTGAGTTCTTGCTAGCTGGTAGTGAGTAGCCAATTAAAGGGGAATTATTGCTTGTTAAACACATTATTAACACCTCAATCCACCTGGTCAATATTCAGCTTCCTGTCTTGCCAAATTGCCATCTGACATGAACCAACCTCTCATGACTATCATAGTAATTCTCTGGTCCAATTGTGGGACAGCTTGGAAGCACAGACCTGTGCCACAGGGCACAACAGCTCGTGTGAATAGGAAAAAGGAAGGAGGGGCACGTCCAAACCACGCTGCTGGTTCTGTTCAATGGATATGCTTGAAATGCATAGATCAATGGATTTTGGAGCTTTGTCAAAATGAGGCAAAGGATGACCAAATTTTGGTAAATGGCTATACAGGAAAAAAATGATGCTGTGGGTTTATATGCTAGGAATATCCTGTTCAGCTTGTGACTGCAGATCGGTGGAAAATGAAAAAAACAATCAAAACATACAGGCAGTACCAGAACCAAACAAGATCTTGGGCTGCAGAGAAAAGAAAAAGCAGAGAGAAAAGGTACATTGCACAAACTAACTGAACCATACATTATAGAAGAGTCCCTTAGCCCATTGGCTCTGCAAAATGTTTGGAGCTGACATAAGAAGAGGAGAAAGAAAAAGAATTGGAAGCTGTCTACTACTCAAGCCAGTAGAAAGCAAGGACCATTTGATCCAGGATATTGATTGCCTTTCTTATTACGTTAAAAGAAATTTTTGTTGCTTAATAGATAATGCTGATACTATGATATCAAATGCCACCACATTCAAGATGGACTGGTGGTCTCTATGCATTGGCAGATACACCCGCTCGACTCCTCTCTCCATCAGCATTGACTCACACTAGCTCAGAGCTGTCCTTACTCCCAGTTCCACTTCATCCTCCAAATCATTTAATGCACAAAAGAAAAGCTTTTTTTTTCCCTTTCAGGCTTAAAAGAACACAAGATGCAGCAACTTAGAGATTGCCACACCCCTCTGGCACCTTCCTGGCCTTCCCCTTTCCACTGATTCCATCCCTTCTCCCAACATCGTCTTCTGTCATGTATTTACTATCTCTTGTGTCTTTCTGTGCTTTAACGCTGAACATCTGGTAATGAGCATAGTTCTGAGTTTTATCCCTCTGCATCCCCACCTCAATGAATTTTGGGCACAACATGACATCAAGCTCTTCTGTTGCTGTCTTAACATCCATGCTCATTCTTTGGATAAGAGTCCTCTCCCATTCCACAGACCCCTTCATCCAATACTCTCCCTCTACTTGCACCCTTCCTTCTGGTCTTTTACCTGAACTTGACCTGCTCATTGAGAACTGTTGACGTGACATTGGTCACCTTAATTTCTCTGCCTTCCTTACCCATTTGAACCTATCTCCCCTTGAACTGACTGCGCTCCGTGCTCTCAAGATCCAAACCTGACTGTGTAATCAAGCCTGCCAAAGAGATTAGTGCTGTTGTCTGGCAGATTGACCTCTACATTGTAAAGGTAAAGTGTCAGCTCATAGACACGTGCTCCAACCTCCCCTGGACTATAACCTCACCATGGAACATCAGACTACTTTGTCCACAACAGTTGCTAACCTTATTTCAGCTGGTGATCTACACCGAAATGAGACCTCCAAGATCGTAGTCTCCCAACCCTGCTTCTACCTCCTTCCCAAAATCTACAAACAGGACTGCCTGTTTCTGTCTGCTCCATCCCCACAGAACTCGTCTCTTCCTACCTCGACGCAAGTTTTTTTCTCCTCTTGTCCAGTCCCTTTTGATTTCGGCCTGGTTCATCTGGTGTGTTACCTCAGTTACAGAATTTCCAGTTTGCAGGATCCAGCTACATCCCCTTTACCGTGGACATGCAATCCCTTTACATGTCCAGCCCCAATCAGGGTCTCAGGGTTCTCCACTTCTTCCTGGAAAAAAGGCCTGAACCGTCTTCCTCCACCATTGCCTCTTCTGCCTGGCCAAACTTGTTCTCAGGAGAAAGTGAGGACTGCAAACGCTGGAGATCAGAGTCAAAAAGTGTGGTGCTGGAAAAGCACAGCAGGTCAGGCTGCATCCGAGGAGCAGGAGAATCAGTGTTTTGGGCATAAACCCTTCATCACAAATGTGGGGAGGGAGGCGGTGGTGGAAGGGGGCTGAGAGATAAATAGGAGGGGGGAGTGGGGCTGTGGGGAGAAAGTAGTTGGGAAGGTCAACGGTAGATGCAGGTGGGGGCTGATAGTGATAGGTTGGCGGGGAGGGTGGAGTGGATAGGTGGGAAGCTTGTCCTCATGCTGAACAACTTTAATTCCTTCCCAGTTTCTTCAGGTCAGAAGACTGGGTATCCACCTGAACCCCAGTTATACCTGCCTCTTTTAAGATACATACAACATTCCACATTCCTTGTTCCAGTCCTATTCCAGCCCCCACCCACAACTCTATCTCTAGTATGTTGTGGCAGCATCAGTGTTGCTTCCCTCTCTTGTCCAGAATTGGAAAAATTAAACAGTTTTGCTTCCAATTTCCATCCTGCTCTCACCTTCTCCTGGACAATCACTGTCTCCTCCCTTCTTTTCCTCAGCATCTGAGTTTCCATTTCTTGCTATAGTCTGGCCACTAATATCTACTACAAACTCACTGACTCCCACAGTTACCTGGACTATACATCTTTCCGCTCTGCTTCCTGTAAGGACTCCATTCCATTCTCCCAGTTTCTCCGTCGCCATCTCTGCATCATTTCCAATAATGCCAGCTTTGAAAAAGAGGCTTCTGCATTGTCCCCCTTCTTCCTCAACCAAGGATTGTCGAGCACCATGGTTGACAGAACTTTGTGTCTGACCCACCGCCTGTACTTTGGGTGTCACCTCTTCTCTTTCCTCTCACAAAGCAATAGGGTCCCCCTGATCCTGACCTTTCCCCCACCTCCACATCCGGAGGATCATTAGCTACCATTTCTGTGGTAAAAACAAGGACTGCAGATGCTGAAAACCAGAGTCTAGATTGGAGTGGTGCTGGAAAAGCACAGCAGGTCAGGTAGCATCCAAGGAGCAGGAAAATTGACGTTTCAGGCAAAAGCCCTTCATCAGGAATAGAGGCTACCATTTCTGCCACATCCAGCAGGATACCACCAACTGACACACATTCCCATCCCCTCCCTTGTCAGTTTTGTGTGCATCCAAACCCTCAGGGACACTTTAGTCTATTCCACCTTCACTCCCGACACCTTCCCATGCAATCACAGGAGGTGTAACACTCGCCCATTTACTTCCTCCTCCTCACTATCTGAGGCACCAGGCATATCTTTTAGGTGAAGCAGCACTTTTCCTGCACTTCATTCAATCTACTGTACTATATTCAGTGCTCACAATGTGCTCTCCTCCGTATTGGGAAACAATGTGCAGACTGGACAATTACTTTGCAGAATACCTGCATTCTGTCAGCAAGATGATCCAGAACTTCCAATGCCTGTCACTTCAACACCCCAACCAACATCTCTGTCTTGGGCTTACTGCAATGCTCCAGCAAGGCTGGAAGAGCAGCACCTCATTTTCCTCTTGCGAACTGTGCAGCCTTTCGACTCAATATTGAGTTAACTAATTTTAGGGCCTGAGAACCTGCTCCCCTGTTCTTATCCCAAACCTCACACCCCATGCTTGTCAGCCCATTGTTAGCTACTAGGTCCCATTAGCAGCTATTGATTCCCTCAGATTGACCATTACTCATTCCTTTGTCTGTCAATTGTTATTCTTTCTCTCTGGGCTTCATCTCCACCAGTTATTTTCTCCTCCACCTCCTCCCATCCCATCGTCAGCATTTCTACCAACCTGTTCCTAGCTACAATCAGGTTTGAAGAAGGGTCACTGGACCTGAAATGTTAATTCTGCTTTCTCCCCACAGATCCTGCCACGCCTGCTGAGTTTCTCCGGCAATTTCACTTTGTTTCCGCAGTTCTTTGTTTTTCTTATCTGGTCTCTGAACTTGTTATATTTTGCAAGATGAGACAAACATGCAGGCGATAATCTATTTCACTAAAATGTGCTACCTTCTGATCCTTTGTCCTTACATTTTAGCTCATCAGAAGTTGATTTCTGACAATCTTATTCATATGAATGTTAGCATTTTATGTTTTATCTGTTAATTCAATATTGTAAATTGCTAATGTCATAAATTGTGGTTTGTTTACAACATTGTGCAATGCTTCATTGTGAAGTTATAACCATTGTCCAGATTTAATACTGCGTTAAAATGTGGCAAGGAGAAATGATCAGGATATAAATAAAAGCAAGACTGGAATCTTGATGGTAAAGGGGGTCAAAAAACTGAACTCCTCAGGGACTTAGTTTCCAATTTGGATTAAAGAGTTTGAAGTCAGGGAGATGACTGTATGATTTTGTTTTTGGTTGTATGATGAGCATGTACAACTCAGTCCAGTTACCAAAGTCTTTCTTCAAAACTTTCTTCAAAGCATAGATTGCCATTAAATCAGCAATCTCATTCAGAGAAAGTAAGCAAAGTGGAATATGTGAAATATTGACAACTGTACTACAGTTAGAGTGGGTAATCCCGAAAAAGGGATTAAGATACATTATGGAGTAAATGGACCTTCAAACTATGTCCAGCCTGTAGCTAGGAGTTTTCAATGTTGAAATCAAGTGCTCCAGTTAGATAATGTTCTCAGGTTCTCACTCTCATTAATAAGCTGGTTTCACTCAGAAACTGATGCACTGACAAAAGAAATGGTTGCTACATTACTGGCTCACAGATCGTCACATTGTCAACTTGTTTTCTGCTGCACGATATTAAAATGTTTTGAGTTTTCCTTCAATGACATTCAAGTTGGAACCTAGAGCTTCCAGCTGTTGTCAAATCTGGAGTGCTTATACATTGGTAGCAGCAGGAAACAGGGCTGAGATTTGCAATGCTGGATTTCTGCCTTTTTTTACCTGCCTCATCTTTTCACCATTGTTTCTAGCAGTAATAGGGACATGCTAATGAGGCAGTAATGATGTGGTGGCATCATACATCCCAGTTTCTGACATTTCTATCTTATTTGCATTCATTCATTCATTATTATACTGAGTTTGAGTATCGTGCTGAAGGTGGGAAAAAAATTGAAGAAACAAATTTCCTGGTGTCAAGTTGAGGATTTTGTTGTAGTTGCTAACTATTTTGTCAAGTATATACATGTGCACCAGAGGTACATAGCACTCATAGAGTCAGAGAGTCAGAGAGATTTGCAGCACAGAAACAGATCCTTTGATCCAACTTGTCCATTCCAACCAAATATCCTGCCTCCATCACTTCCTCTGGCAGCTCATTCTGTACATGCAACACCCTTTGTGCGAACAAGTTGCCCCTTGGGTCACTTTTATATCTTTCCCCTCTAACCCTGAACCTATACCCTTTCATTTTAGATACCCCCACTCAAGGACAAGACTTTGACTCTTCACCCTATCGATGCCCCTCATGATTGTTAAACCTCTATAAGATCACCCTTTAACCTCCAATGCTCCAGAGAAAACAACCCAAGCCTATTCAGCCTCTCTGTATAGCTCAAACCCACCAACCCCTGCAACAACCTTGTTGATCTTTTCTGCACTCTTTCAAGTTTAACAACATATTTTCTCTAGCAAGGAGACCAGCATTGAATGCTGCATTCCAAAAGTGGCTTAACCAATGTCTTGTACTGTTGCAATATGATTTCCCAACTTTTATACTCAATGTTCCTGCCAGGATAACACCACACACGCTCTTCAGACTCTGGCCATTCACCTGCTGGGAATCCCTGCACCTGCTTTTCTTTGAACAAGGAAATGTGAAATTGAAAATTTTGAGCTGAATTTTAACCAGAAATTGCCAAGTCTCATTTTTGGGAATGTTTTTCACTTCAAGCCTTGTCATGTTTTCTCACACTGTCTTCTCAAACGTACCTCATTACCACAGCACTATGTCCCAGTGATACCATGCCCTTTGAATTCTACCTCTCACCAAAGGTGACAGTATTGGTCACTGCCACTGACGCCATACAGTTGTTGCCATCTACATTTTATTTGATAGGTGGGAGCATGCTGAGATGCCATCATTATGAGGATGTTGATGCACGTAAATATGCCTGTTACCATTCACTGGTTAGAATATTGTCTTTCTGTTCAGCACTTGGTTGGGAAATGGGATCTTTTGCTGTTTATGTTGAGAAGTTCCTTGCTGGCCATCTCAGTCAATTTTTCCAACTTTCTTGTCATGACACACATTGACCATAGACTGGAAGAATTTCACCCTTTGCTTTCCATGATGCTTGGCAGAATTATATCAAATGCTGTGAGAAACTCTCAAGCCCACCATGATGGTATGTGATCTGCAACTTTCTGGTAATGCCACCACTGTCCTCAGCATCAGTGCCACAAGGTTATTTTGCCACTGGAGTACATCCATAACACAAGGTACTTATTAAACACAGATCTGTAAAAGAACTCACAGATACACTGTGTTCAAAAGCACACGGTTAGACTGGGCATTCCGGCTGCAACTGATAGACTCTTTATCTGGTCAAAATGAAGCCAATGGAAATAGCATAGTTTCTCTCTGCAAGACCTATCAAGTTTGCAATATTGGGTTATTCTAGATTGGCAGACACAGAATCAGAGAATCCTGACAGTACTGAAAAAAAAACTGCACTGAACCTTGGAAGACTATCCCATCCAGACTTACCTACCACCCCTATCCCTGTAACCCATATTTACAGTAGCTAATTCACCTAACCTGCACACCTCCGCACACAACAGGGAAATTTATAGAATGGCCAATCCACCTAATCTGCACATCTTTGGACCATGGGAGGAAATTGGAGGACCCAGAGGAAATCCATGCAAACACGGAGCATGTGCAAGCTCCACATTGACAGTCATCCAAGGCTGGAATTGAGCCCAGGTTTCTGGTGCTGTGAGGCAGTACTAAACACTGAGCCGACCTGCTACTCGCCTTCCTGCCTGGCTCCACACTATGAGGGAAAAGTACCAGCTCAAATCCAGTCCTGTAAGTTCTGCTTCAGCTTCCTCACACCTCATCTGTTGAGTGTCTCCACAAAACCATGGGAAAGCAGATCGAATGATTCTACTGAAATTAGGGAATTATTTGCAAACTAGGACGTATGTCCTTGAATCCCAAAGAGACAAAATTTTCCAACTTGGCAGTCAAAGGTATTGTTTGTCTCCGTGGTGGACCAAAACTGGAGACTTCAAGTTGATTGCCTCTTAAATGTAAAACATTCAGGACCTCTTCACATCTGGCTACCTCCCTGACCTGTTTTAGCTTTGTTTAAACATACATTAATTTCAGTGCATTTGGCAGAATTAAAATGCCATCAAATTCTAATTGACACCTTCAGACCACATTTAGCATAAAGAAACTTCACATGAAAACCTTCACCTGTATTTGAGCAAGTTAAAATCAGCCACTGTGAGATCCATGCAAGTACTGTTGCTGACAGGCAAACCAGAACAAGTTCATTGCAAACTTATCTTGTTCCTGTTTGTAAAGCCAAGTTAAATTCTATCACAGTCCTTGCCCCACCCCAAATCTGAATAATTTAATGTGCTTGCCTCCATTCACAATCACCTAATTCCGTTTCCTGGCGGAAACTTCATCTGGAGCCCTCCACTGCTACTTCCCAAACAGAACCAGCCCTCCTTTGCTAAATTTGAAATAACAATGCCTTCATCCAATCTCAGAGAATGAGGGAGTATCTTTCTTTCCCACACAAACTGAGATGACATTCTTTTTGAATGACATTCTCAGATCTGTTGCTGGGCTAGTTGTTTTTGTGTTCCTTCCTGCTTGCGCAACAGAAAAAGAGCTGCACAATAGCTCCTCAGTGTCCAACAATGAATTTCTTTCCTTGTGGTTGCAGTCCACCCAGTTTATTAAAGTTGAGCACATCACCAGAACTGCCTTAAAGTCAGCTCACTTGGCCTTAAATTCAAATGTATAATAAAGTAAAGGTGAGTGTTTGTGTATATTAAACATACCCTGCTCTTCCATCACACTAGCAGTGCCAACCCAAAACCATACCTGTATCCACTGGAGAATGTGCAACCATTTTGCAGAATATTATGAATTTGGAAGCTTTTGGTGTCTGGCTATCAGGAATCTTTTTACCCAAACCAATTTGCATAATATATGTTCAAACAGTACCAACGTTTTCATAAATAGGGGAGAAATGTGAAATTATAGTTATCTTTAATGTTGAAAGAAATTTGTTAGTTTTTTGGTTAGTTGTTATACAAGTCAACTAGAATGGTGTGTTCTGATGACATCTCCATACCGACAGTAAGTTTTTTTTTTAGATTAGATTACTTACAGTATGGAAACAGGCCCTTCGGCCCAACAAGTCCACACCGACCCGCCGAAGCGCAACCCACCCATACCCCTACACCTACCCCTTACCCAACACTACGGGCAATTTAGCATGGCCAATTCACCTGACCCGCACATCTTTGTGACTGTGGGAGGAAACCGGAGCACCCGGAGGAAACCCACGCAGACACGGGGAGAATGTGCAAACTCCACACAGTCAGTCGCCTGAGGCGGGAATTGAACCCAGGTCCCTGGCGCTGTGAGGCAGCAGTGCTAACCACTGTGCCACCGTGCCGCCCCGTTGTTGTTTATAAGCCTTTGTTTGTTTTCCATTTTGGTGGAAAAAGATCTGATATTTGTTTTCAACTTCATTTGCTGCAACCTATCTAAAATATTATAGTTTGCTTTTATTGTTTTTTGTTGACTCTGATCCTACGCATCTGGAAGACTTCCCAGAGATTTGTGAAACAAACATAAAATATAGAGAAAGGAGTAGGCTATTCAACTCTTCTTCAATATGACTGTGGCTGATTAATCAATTTGGTATCCTATTCATGCTTTTTCTCTATAAATGTTGATCCATGCCCTAAAAATATATATAGTTAATGCCTTCATGTAAATATTCAATGTTTTGTCATCAACTACTTTTTATGGCAGGGAATTCTACAGACTCACTTCTCTGAGTGAAGAAATTTGTCTTCATCTCAGTCCTAAATTGCCTATCCTGTATCCTTAGACTATGACTCCGGATTCCGGCCATTGGGAACTTTCTTCATGTATTCACCTCGTCCTGGTCACATTTTAGGGATTCCTATGAGATCCCTCCCCCCCGCCAACAACAAATCTCAATGAATGAAGGACTAACCAATCCAGTCTCTCTTCATATGTCAGTCCTGCTATCGTTTAAAAGTAATAAGACATATTTAGAATAGTTTATTAACATTTAGAAAAAAGGTTATTGCAAAAATCTGTAGAATTTGATTTATTATAATGTTGAAAAGTGACATTCAGGTGGTATTGGGGTTAGCTCGGTTGGCTGGATGGCTGGTCTGCTATTCAGAGTGACAAGATGGGTTCAGTTCCTGGCTGAGGATGACCAGATAGGGTTCAATAAGATAAGAGCTGGTGAGCCCTCCTGTCCTGGTCAGAACAATTCTTGGCTTTATTTAAATACTCAAAAAGAGCTTTGAAAGGCTTCCTAAATAGTATGATTAATTTAAGGGCTTGATTACCTGAGTGGGCTAGATGGCTGGTTTGCAATGCAGAGTTATAGCAACAGCATTTGTTTATTTCCCGCACTGGCTGAGATCATCATGAAGCACTCTTCTTCTCAACCTCTCCCCTTGTCTGAAATGTGGTAATCCTTAGGTTAAACGACCAGTCATCTTTCTCTCTCTCTCGAAATAGTTGTTGGTGAGCAACAGGTAAGTTTTGAGAAATTGTTATTGAGGCAGAGAGCACCAGCAGCTTTAATTTAGTATTAAAAGCACTGAACATTGTGAGGATTAATTAAGTCAAAGGGGTAAGACATGGCTGGAGAGCTCCAATTGTAGTTTGTACCTTTCTCTCGATGTGGGAAGCTGGGCACATTTCCATTGCCTGGGAACTGCATGTGTGCAATAAGTATCTCTAATTGCAGCTGCTAGAAGGCCAAGTTTCAGAGTTGGAGCAGCATCTGGGGACACTGTGGAGCATTCACGAGGCAGAGTGTATCATGAATAGTACGTATCATGGATCGTGGTCACACCGCAGTGTTAGACTCCACAGGCAAGAAGGGACTGGCCACCAAGCAGAGTAGGTGGGCGAAGAATGCAGTGTAGGAATCTCCTGTGGCTATTCCCCTGCGAAAACAGATATACCGTTTTGGAGACTGTTGAGGGGAATGGCCTCTCAGGGGATAACAGCAGCAGCCAAATTCATGGCACCATGGTTGGTTCTGCTGCAGAGGGATGGAGGGTTAGACACAGAAATGCAATTGGGGATTCAGTTGTAAGGGGAATAGATAGGTATTTCTATGGCACAATGGTGTGTTGCCTCCTTGACTATTTGTTAAGTCTCTTATCTGTTCGAATGACCATGTTAGTTTCACTTCTTTCAAATGGAAATCGCAAAACTTTTTTTAAAAGTTACATTCTCAGGCGAACTTCAGCAAATGGTGTCAGCCCAGATAATGTGTTGAAGATGTTGGCCCTCTGACAGCAGCACACAGGGGACTAACACTTTCAACACATTATCCGTTTGACATCAATTGTTACAGGTAACCTGAGAATGTAACGTTAAAAAAAATGTTGCGATTTACATGCGAAAGAAGTGAAACTAACATGGTCATTCTCACAGATTCGAGACTTAACAAATTATCAAGGTATTTTTCAATGTATAATTTCAGTGACATCACACTGTAAACTTTTGCAATAAATTCTGTGTCTTACAATTGTGTACTCCACAACCACTTGATGAAGGAGCGTCGCTCCGAAAGCTATTGTGCTTCCAATTAAATCTGTTGGACTATAACCTGGTGTTGTGTGATTTTTAACTTATCAGCAATAGACAGCATGGTTTTGTGTGGGGAAGGTTGTGCCTCATTAACTTGATTGAGTCTCTTGAGGTGATAACAAAGATGATTGATCAGGAAAAAGTGGTTGATGTTGTCTACATGGACAACATGAGGTTCCTCATTGCAGATTAGTACAAAAGCTGAAATCACATCATATCGGGGTGAGCTGGCAAGATGGATACAGAACTGGCTTAATCATAGAATACAGAGGGTAGCCTGGAAGGAAGATTTTCAGAATGGAGGGTGTAACTAGTGGTGTTCCACGGGGATCAGTGCTGGGATCTCTGCTGTTCGTGGTCTACATAAATGATTTGGATGAAAATGTGGCTAGTCTAATTAATACGTTTGCGGGTGAGATGAAGATTTTTGAATTGTGAATAGCGAGGTGGATTGTCATGGGATACAGCAGGATATAGATCAGTTTGAGGCAGAAAAATGGCATATGGAGTTTAATCCGGACAAATGTGAGATGATTCATTTTGGAAGGTCAAGTACAGGTGGAAAGTATACAGTGAATGGCAGAACTCTTAGGAGTATTGATATGCAAATGGATATGGGTGTGCAGGTCCATCACTGAAGGTGGTAACGCAGATAGATAAGGTCGTTAAAAAAAGAAGGCCTGTGGCATGCTTGACTTCATTGGAAGGGGCATTGGGTATAAGGATAGGCAAGTTATACTGCAGGTTTATTGAACTTTAGTTCGGCCACACTTAGAATATTGCGTACAGTTCTGGTCATTACAGAAATTTGGAGAGGACACAGAAAACATTTACCAGGAAGGCTGGGGGTGGGGGTGGGGGTGGGGGTGGGGAGGGGGATGCCTGGGATGGGGTGTTTTAGAAAGATTGGATAGACTGGGTTTGTTTTCACTGGAATGCAGGAGGTTGAGGGGGCAACCTGATAGAAATTTCCTAGATTGTGAATGGCATGGATAGAGTGGGAAGTACAAGGCTTTTTTCCCAGGGGTCAGTTACGAGGAGGCACGTGTTCTTGGTGTGGGGTGGAGTTTGGAAGACATGTGCAAGGCACATCTTTCACACTAAGGGTGGTGAGTGCCTGGAACATACTGCCAGAGAAAATGGTAGAAGTGGACTCAAAGCAGCATTCAAGAAGCACCTGGACGAATACATGAACAGGAAGGGAATAGAGGGATATAGATCCTGTAAGTGAAGATAGTTTTAGTATGGAAGGGCAAACTATGTAGGTGCAGGCTTGGGAGGGTCAAAGGACCTGCTCCTCTGCTGTATCATTCTTTGTTCTTTAAGATAGCAGCCCTACAGTCTGGGAGAATTATTGTAACTTTACCTTACATCAGACAGAATATTAAGATGTTAAAAACATGTATTGAAAATAATTTAAAAAAACAGACTATTGGCTTTTATATCTCAAGGACAAGAACATAGTGTTTGAAATTATACTCCAGCTATGCAAAGCCCTGGATAGACCACTTTCATTGAACTATGAGTATCTTTATTTACCATACTTTAGGATAGATACCTTGGTCTTGGAGGAAGTGCAGTGTATATTTACCAGAATAAAATTTGGATTCCAAGAGTTAAATGCAGGAGAGATGACACCAACTTTTTGCTCTGGAACATCTAAGGGATTTGATCGATGTTCTTAAAATATTAAGAAGAACTAATGGAGTAGAATGAGAGAAATCTATTCATTGATTAGAGACTCTTGGACTGGAGTAAAGTGTAAAACCTACAAACAGATCTTTCAGAATAAAATTAGAGTGTTTCTATGTGTGTAGAATTGGAACTTGCTGCCACAAAGAACAATCGTTATAAATGAAAAATGTGGTGCTGGAAAAGCACAACTGGACAGGCAAGCACCTGAGGAAGAGGTTATGCTCAAAATGCCAACTTTCCTGCTGCTCGGATGCTGTCTGACTGGCTGTGCTTTTCAGGACTACACTTCTTGACCCTGATCTCCAGTATCTGCAGTCCTCACTTTCTCTCAGTCATTATACTAGGTCAACTTTAATGTTAAACTTGAGATTGATAGCTTGATAAAACCAGAGGTACTCAGGGATGTAGGACAATGGAGGATATATGGAGCTAAGTCACAAATTCGAAGAATAGAGCAGTTTGGATGGGCTAAATGACTTTTTCCTATTTCTAGAGAAATATTAGAAGGCCAGGGCCTCATGAAATGCTAAGGGAAAATGAGAGCTTGAGTGCCTGCCTTCTGCCTGCCAGTGTGCTATTTAACAATGGTAGTATTTTACCACTTCAAAGCTAATTTAATCAATGAAGTAACCAAATAAGGGCTCTTCTCACTGTATCATTGCCATATTACCAAGGGCTGGTGAACCTACCCCAATGTAGAGACTGCCTGGTGACTGCTCTGGCACTCTGCAGTCTCTGAAGACAAGTAAGCCTCATTCAGTCACTCTTTGACCCAAGGAGGATATGCTAATATGTCGCAAAGCAAAGTCCACCACCATCACAGGCACTGTCCACCTTGTCAAGAACATTTGAGAACTTATGTGCTTCAATCAAGTTGTCTTTTCCTCTTTAAAACTCTATATATAAGCCTGGCATGCCCAAAAATGGATTGGTCAAAGATTATTTTCTATTTCGCATGATTATTTTGAAGTAATTTTAATGCCTTGCTATAACTTCTTTAATATCTGTCGTACGGAAATGTCAGAAGCCATTGTTAAACACATTGGCCTGTAGTTTTCTCGTTTCCATCCCCATCCATTTTTGAATATCAGAGTTAGATTTGCTATTAGATTAGATTACTTACAGTGTGGAAACAGGCCCTTCGGCCCAACAAGTCCACACCGACCAGCCAAGCGCAACCCACCCATACCCCTACCCCTACCCCTACCCCTACATTTATCCCTTACCTAACACTACGGGCAATTTAGCATGGTCAATTCACCTGACCCGCACATCTTTTGACTGTGGGAGGAAACCAGAGCACCCGGAGGAAACCCACGCAGACACGGGGAGAATGTGCAAACTCCACACAGTCAGTTGCCTGAGGTGGGAATTGAACCCGGGTCTCTGGAGCTGTGAGGCAGCAGTGCTAACCACTGTGCCACCGTGCTGCCCAATCCAATAGAAATTTCCCTGAATTAAGTGAATTTTGGAAAATTAAAGTCAATGTATCAGCCATTCCATTTCCCACTTTTTTAAAGACCCAGGATTGGATATTTTTCAGGCCACAATTCCAACAATTTACTCAGTTCCAGTTCTCCAATGATTTTATTTTCTCCGAATTTCTCACTCCCTTCCATTTGTGATTTATTCATATGCTCTAAAGACGATTAGAAAATTTGTTAATTTCATCTGCCATCTCTATTTTCTATTATCAATTCTTCAGACTCACTTTCCACAGGACCGGCACTCACTTTGTTTACCCTTGCCTTTTTAATATCATTACATTTCTGGCTAGCTTTCTCTTGTACTCATGAATATTTTTTCTTTTTTTAAAGTTTTTTTTAAAGTCTTTCTTTGTTTTAGATACTACCTAATCATCTAATGGACTCCTTGTCTGCATAATTATATGCTTGTTAGTTTTTGTGAACAATCTAGAAACTATATCAAAAGGACAAACTGTTATTGCAATTTCTTGAAAGTATAAATAATTCTCAGATGAATGTAACACTAATGTCCTGAAACCATGTTCCTGCTGTTTGGGAAGGAAGAAATAGAAGGTGCTTATTTCAATTTCAAAGCAGAATGCCCATCATTTTTTTTCAGGGATCAACACGAGTGCCATAAAAACAGTAGAAAAAATGGCAGCAGGGGTTAAAGAGCATTGTGTTACATTCTTCTTTGCATTGCGATGTTTTCTCCTTCAGAAAAGCACTGCATTACCTGAAATACATAAAGGCTGGTCAATGTTAGAATCAACTTACCTTTAAAAGATACATCAGTAGGATGAATCACTGCTGAAAAAAACACATTGAAATTAGCACACACAACCCAATTGTGACATTTGAAGGTGTAAATACATTTTACACTAACCTTACATCTCCTCAGCAGGTTTTGTGTTTGTTTTCCACTAATGCTCAAATCTAATATGATTTTCTTGGGCTTCCAAAGCCTTGTGCCTCCAGATTCAGGAGGAAATCTAATCTTCATCTCCCTTGTTAACAAATGTCACTAGGAAGGCAGGTGTACATTTTACAGATTAGGATTCTTGATATACCATCAGCTCCGAGGAAAGTAGCACACTCCCTGAAATGCAGAGTTAAATAAATGTCCTCAAAAAAAAATATGGGTAGAGTGTTATACGGATGTGAGTAATGTGGACAATGATGGGGTTTGTGGCAGAATCAGGCAACAAGTGCAGTGAGGCCATCTCGATGTCAAGAGTAACTTGTAGTATGTATTATACTTTCCAAGAGGGGCATGATCAGATGTTAATTGCTCGGAATTTATGCTGTTAAAATACCTTGTTAATGGCACAACACACCTCCCATAGTACCAAACTCGCTGAATGAGTGGACATCAGGAAAACTTGACAAAGAAACCAGAGTGAATACCTGGTGCATTTAGCTCACCACTTTCTCTGAACAGTGTTCATGTTGGAAACATTGGCATCCAGCATTGGCATCCGATAGGTGCCAGTCTCTAAGAACCCTGGAGGCACATCTCCAATCCATTTACAGGATGGAACATAGAACACAGAACATTACAGTGTAGTACAGGCCCTACAGCCCTTGATGTTGTGACGCCCTGTGGAACCAATCTGAAGCCCAACAAACTTACATTATTCCATTATCATCCATATGTCTATCCAATGACCATTTAAATGCCCTTAAAGTTGACAATCCACATGCTCCCACTACTCTCTGAGTAAATAGACTGCCTCTGTATTATATCTATGACCCATCAATTTAAAGCTATGTCTCCTCGTGCTAGCCATCACCATCTGAGGAAAAAGGCTCTCGCTGTCCACCCTATCCAACCCTCTAACTATCTGAGTTAAGTCATCTCTTAATTTCCTTCTCTCTAATGAAAACAGCCTCAAGTCCCTCAGCTTTTCCTTGTGAGATCTTCCCTCCATACCAGGCAACATCCAAGTAAATCTCCTCTAAACTCTTTCCAAAGATTCCACATCCTTCCTCTAGTGCGGCAACCAAAACTGTATGCAACACTCCAAGTGCAGCAGCACCAGAGTTTTATACAGCTGCAGCATGACCTCATGGTTCCAAAACTCAATTCCTCTCCTAATAAAAGCTAACACACTATATGCCTTTATAACAACCCTATCAACCTGGTTGTCAACTTTCAGGGACCTAAGCGCATGGACACCGAGATCTCTCTGCTCATCTACACTACCAAGAATCTTACCATTAGCCCAGTTCTCTGCATTCCTGTTTCTCCTTCCAAAATGAATCACCTCATACTTTTCTGCATTAAAGTCCATTTGCCACCTCTCAGTCCAGCTTTGCAGCTTATTTTTGTCCCTCTGTAACTGCAGTATTTTCCTACACATGTCCACAACACAACTGACCTTAGTGTCATCTGCAAATTTACTAACCCATCCTTCTACACCCTCATTCAGGTCATTTATAAAAACAACAACAACAGTGGCACCAAAACAGATCCTTGCAGTACACCATTAGTAACTGAACTCCAGGATGAACCTTTCCCATCAACCACCACCTCTGCCTTCCTCCAATTTTTGATCAAAACCACTAAATCACCCATATTTTGTCAGTTAGCCTACCATGGGGGATTTTATCAAATGCCTTACTGAAATCCAAATATGCCACATCAACTGCTATGCCCTCATTCACTTGTTTGGTCACCTTCTCAAAGACCTCAATAAGATTTGTGAGGCATGACCTACCCTTTACAAAGCCATGTTGACTATCCATAATCAACTTATACCTTTCTACATTATTCAAAATCCTATCTCTTATAACCTTTTCCAAAACTTCACCCACAATTGAAGTAAGGCACACTGGTCTAGAATTACCACGGTTGTGTCACAAAGCTGGTCACTTTTCTTTTGTTAAAAGCTGTTCCTTGGCTCAAGGCGACTCTGTCCATGATTTTTTTCAGAGGGGTAATAAACCAGGCTGGGCTCCAAATAGTCTGGTTTGCTACAGAGATGAAAATAATTTCGAGAGGCCCTTTATGTATATGTAAACAGATGAGACTTCAGGCCAAAGTGATCATGTTTTAGAAGTGACCTGTACAATGAAAGGGGAGCAATTAGCTCGCTAGCTGAGCAGTTTTAGTTCAGTCCTGAACTGGTGAAGAGTTCAACAGGGAGTTGTGTGGAAACTCTCTCTCTCTCTCTTTCTGCCCTTCAACTTCAACCTGTAAGCATGTGTTCCATTTATACTGGTTTTTAAAGGGTGTTTGCTTATTGGGACTGCTGTGTGTATTTGGAACAGCATAATTAATGCTAGTTTGGATAGATTGTGGTTCTTCATTCTGTTCTTTATGTTTCAATGTGTAATTTTGTGAATAAGTTTTTGTCTGCTTTTGTTGCTAGTGGTCAACCGAGTTAACTTGCTCAGGATAATTTTCACTGCACACTTACTGCAACAAATTGCAAAGTTATGGTCTGGGCTGCCTGTTTAAGAATGTTTTGAGTGGTCTGGCCTAGTCCATAATAGTTGTATCTAGCCCCCTTCTTGAACAAGGAGCAACATTTGCTATCCTCTAGTCTTCCAGCACTATTCCAGTAGAAAATGATAATATGAAGATCAAAGCCATGGGCTCTGCAATCTCCTCCCTGGCTTCCTTGAGAATCCTCCAATAAATCCCATTCAGCCCAAGGGCTAACCTATTTTCACACTTTCCAGAATTGCTAACACCTCCTCCTGTGAACCTCAATCCCATCTAATCTAATAGCCTGTATCTCAGTATTCTCCTTGACAACATTGTATTTTTCCAGTGTGAATACTGATGAAAAATATTCATGTAGCATTTTTGCTATCTCTTCTGACTGCACGCACAGCAACCCACTACTGTCCTTGACTGGTCCTAATCTTACTGTCATCATTCTTTTATTCGTGATATACCCTTGTGGAAAGCCTTAGGGTTCTCCATGATCCTATCCGCCAATGACTTCTCATGTTCCCTCCTCGCTCTTCTTAGCTCTCTCTTTAGGTCATTCCTGGCTAACTTGTAACTCTCAAGAGCCCTAACTGAGCCTTCACATTTCATCCTAACATAAGCTGCCTTCTTCCTCTTGGTAAGAGATTCAACTTCTTTAGTAAACCATGGCTCCCTCACTCGACCACTTCCTCCCTGCCTGACAGGTATATACTTATCAAGGATATGCAGTAGCTGTCCCTTGAATAAGCTCCACATTTTAATTGTGCCCATCCCCTGCAGTTTCCTTACCCATCCTATGCATACTAAATCTTGCCTACTTGCATTACAATTGCCTTTCCTCAGCTTACCTTGCAGAATATGCCTATCCCTTTCCATCACTAAAGTAAACATAACCAAATTGTGGTCACTATCACCAAAATGCTCATCTACCTGCAAATCTAACACCTGGCCTAGTTCATTACCCAGTATCAAATCCAATGTGGCCTGCACATATTGGACAAAAACTGACCCATCTAAAGTACGTGAACTCTCATATTCTCAATCAATGTTTGGAAATTTAAAGTCCCTCATAACAACTGCCATGTCACCTGGTTTCTATCAAGAATCATCTTTGCTATCCTTTTCTCTACATCTCTGTAACTATTTGGAGGTCTCTAGAAAATTCCCAACAGGATAACCTCTCTTTTCCTGTTTCTAACCTCAGTGTTTTGCTAACCTCAGTAGACAAGTCGTCAAATATTTTTTCTGCCACCGCAATACTGTCCTTGATTAACAATCCACAACCCCTCTCCCCTTCTTTTACCAGCTTCTCTGTTCTTACTGAACAAGATGCTTCAGTGCTGCACCTCAAAGCAGCTATCATTGTGATACTGCTTCAAGGACACTATACACTCAGGGCTTTCTATGCATTCTAAGACTGTACTAGGCTCTATGTCTAATCACTTTGCTGTCATAATGTTCAGTCTCTTGGACCCCACCTGGATTGTCACAGCCTCCCTGCCTTACAGTGTGCCTATCCTGATGTTTTGCATTTTGCCCTCCCAGCAAAGGTTGCTAAGCTCATGCTAGCTTTGGATTTCTGCTGTGTTGCCATGTCATTTAGTACAAAGCTAAAACCTGGCAGAGAGCCAGGAAGCTTGTCATAGTTGTCAGCTGGCCTTGACTAAGTCAAGGGTGATGGTCTTCACTCTGTGCTTTCTGCCAATAAGACAAAAGCAGCCTCCAGTAGAGGTTCATGTCAGAGTCAGATCCTCTCCTTGTAAAGGATGAGGTGCCAAATGATGAGCAACATACAACCTGTCTTATCTCATTCTCCATTATTCTGGGCTTTATTCCTCACGAACCGAGAGAGAGAGAGAGAGGCAGATATTAAGGAAGATGAAAATGGGCAGTGTAATGATTGTAACAAGGTCAGCTAGGTGGACCTCATAAAACATGAGTTTCTTGATTGGGTCTGTTAACCTGGTCCAACCAGGGAGCCCTGGCTGACAGACATAAACAGAAGTGTCAGAGATTCTGTTCCTTCTGAGAGCTGGCTCTGAGGGAGCTGGATCAGTGTCAAGGAACCTCCACATATAAATAAGGTGTGACTTGGTGATGGGATACTGGCTTCTGTAGAATTATTTAATGGTGTTACAGCTATCACTGTTGATGGAGGTGGTGAGGTGTCTCTAGTGAGTGTTTTGACCATGTACAGGTCATGCAGGTTTGTGATATCAGGGGATGGGATGAGAGGGGTGAGGTCAGATGTGGAAGGCATTGTAGGCAATAGTGAGTGATAGAGCATGAGCTATGGTGGGAGGTAGGTGCACCAGCAGAGAGAGAGAGAGAGTGAGTGAATGTGAGGGATTAGGCAGAAGATGGTGGCACTTACACTGGTGAAGTAAAGAAGGACATGGAACTTCTTCTTGCAGTGATGTGTATGCAGTCAGGTGGTTGAAACTGTTTTATTTTGGTGGTAAACACAGACCGGATTGCTATGGTCTGGTGCACTGACTTCTACTGTTCAACCAAGGGAATAAGAAAGTCCTGCCTGTGCCTCACCACATCCAGGAGGATGGCCAAGAACTTGCCCATAAGGTAAAGCACTGATTTTCCCCTGTTGCCAAGCCCGGTGCAAAGGGCCTGTTCTGTGCTGTATTGTTCTATGTTTTATGTTCTATTAGCAGTTGTGCATGCAGCTTAGGACTGACCATGCTTGTCCAGGTGCACACCCCTTTTTAAAGATAACACTTGCACAAGGGATGCTGGTGAGTGTCGGGATATGCGACATGTGATAAGATGAGACAGAAGTTGGATGTCTGAAATGGAGTAGGGGTGGGGTAGGTAATGAAAGAACCAATCTTGGTAAGATCGAGTGTGAAAACTCATTAGGTCTCACAATAAGAAACTTACCAAAAACCGCATTGCAACTGAGAATTAGCTACAAAAATATCAGGTTCAGTCCTTTGTGTGGCCCCTTGCACACTGATCTGCAACTCCGCTCCCAGAGAAAAAGTCAACTTTAAAGCTCTGTTCCACTGTCCTGTCTCTTCCGTCTTTGATATAGTGTCTGGGCTGAGCTTGCTTCTATTGGAAAACAATATAAACAGTTAGCATTTTATCCCTTTTCAAAAAGCAGTGCTGCAATCTTTAACTGGTCACTGTACCAGAACTCAGAAACATACTTGTTCATTGTCAGCAGTCCTTCCTTACCTTCTGAAATTGTGAGTGACTTAAGTTAGTGCAGAACTTTTTGTTTTGTTTTAACAAGTGAAAACATTCTGCCAGGTCAATAATTACAAAAATTCAGAGTTGTGGTGGCAGACTAATTCTTCATGATGTTACAAAACTATACATAATACAGATATTCGCTTACTTTACCTGGTCCCACAAAAAAAATCATTTCATGACCAACCTTGAAGGAGTTTCATTTCTTTCCACCAGGAGAAGGCCTCACAGTGGATGTTGAACACCCATATGATGTAAAAATGGCTTGCATGTTTCTCTGGATGATGGGAACCATATTGACAAGGTTCTGAACTCATGGTCCCTCCATTATCCTCTAAACTAGTAATGGGAACAAAGCCTTTGGGCAAAAAGCTAATAGTATATGTTCTGCCTTGGTATTAACCCAGCTGCTACTGGGGGAGAAGGCATTTAGATACCACTAATATCTCATTTTCTCTGTGTAATGATCAATTCACATCCTGGTATCATAATTTTAAATCTATACTGTACACTGTCTACCACCTTAATATTCATTCTGTGTGGAGTATTTAAAATTATTTCACTGTTCTATGACTTTGCTGTAAACAACAATGCCATTCTATTTACTGTTAAAAATCACACAACACCGGGTTATAGTCCAACAGATTTATTTGGAAGTGTAGCTTTCAGAGCACTGCTTCTTCGTTAGATTTCTGAAAGCTTGTACTTCCAAATGAACCTGTTGGACTATAACCTGGTGTTGTGTGATTTTTAACTTTGCCCACCCCAGTCCAACACTGGCATGACTTCTATTCACTATCTGTCCTCTTACAATCCCAAATTTAAATAATACTAAAAAGTTACAAGAGGTTAAAGCTTTTATATTTTGCATTCATCAGAGTATGATATAAAAAGCATCAGCTTCTTGGCCTCAATCCTGTGCACTTTGGTTAAATGTCACTTTTGTCGAGATTCATGCAGATTTTCTCTCTGAGAGGCCTAATGAGTTCTCTCACCATACCTTCCCAAACTTGCCTCATTAATATCCTGCCCCACTGTATGGTACTCCATTCTCCCACTGTCTGTACACAGAACAGCTGGTCAATGTTGACACAATCTTTAAAAGGCTGTTGTGCATCCAGTTAAGCACTACTATTCCCAAACGGCGCTGCATTGTTCCTGACATTTTCCCCTGACTTGATAAAGAAGGGAAAATTGCACCCCATTTTGTTGGCAAGGACCTGGAGGTTTGGAGGGATAGGTTGGTGCAAGGGCAGGACATCATCTTCATCCAGGAGCAGAAGAGGAAATCACAACACAGGCCATACAGCCTGGTCTGAGGTTGCCACCTGGGTCTGTGCAGTTTCAGCTACCTGGAGGAATTCACAGCAATGAATGAAGAAGGTCAGTTATTTTCTCCACTCTGCCAGTATTAAGCATCACCATTATTTATCTGATAACTCTCACTCACTCTGTCTCTGCTGTTGTACCCATCTCCCACCAAGGCTCATGCTTTACTATCACCATTCCCTCAATCACTTTCTCACACTCATTTTTGCTTAGCCAAACTCGAGACATCACTACCGTGTCATGTCCTGTGAGCTGCTTACTCATTTGCTGAGGACACCTCCCCATCTGTATCTAAAGTACCAGCTGTGCCATCCATATTCATCTCCCTTAATGCATGTGTCTCTTTCATTCCAGAGGAAATCAACCCACAATTAGGGCATAAAGTATCAAGTCAGGTGATGTACTGCCTGGAATTTAGTTTATTCCCCATGAGGAGAGGATCCTGACATTGACTGCCCTGAGTGACAAGACTGTCCATGTCTAAGACTTTGGACTGATATCGGAGGCTGTTCTTGATTTACTGTGCCCTGACCAGCTTGACTCTCTGACAGCTGGCTATTTCCCTTGACTTAACTGAAGATTGTTAACAGCCATGTTGAGCTTCCCGGTATTTTGCTTGTTCTAAATGATGTTGCAATAGGGCAATACCGAGAGCCTGTATCTCTGGCTAAGTGGCATGGCACAAACAGGCACCGCAGGAATGCTGGGAGCTTCCAGGTAGACTCAAAGTGATTGTGCAGGAAGATAGCAAATGAACAAACTTGAGATGCAGCCTTGTCCAATCCACAAGCTGGGTGCATGTTTCTGAGTGCAAAGTGTCCTTGCTGCATTACAATGATGGTTGTCATTTTCCCCTGAGGTGTGGGGTTGAAGTATAAAAAGGACTGTAAGAGAATCTGAGATGTGCCCTCAGGATAGTTCGAGGCTGGCATATGTCAGGTGCCAATATCTGTGGACATGGGGTGCATGTGGTCAGTGCCCATAGACTGTGCCCTGAGATGCTTTTGTGTGATGTCGAACAAACTTGAAGGCACAGTATATTAGTATACATGCTCACCACTCTATGGACAATATCTCCAACAAGCAAACCTTAACATCTCCCCTATTGCACTGAGGAAAGACAGGTACTGCTTTTAAACTGCTTGAATTATTTCCATGCATTAATTTGCAACAAATATATTGTTGAGTTCTTTGAAAAATACACAATTTACAAACTAATTAATTTTTCATTGAATTTATTTTTATAACTGTATGTTCTTTTTTTGAATTATGAAATCAGAAGGATGATTAATCAATACTGTCTAACTATTATGATCCCAGCTGATAGTCTCACTGGCCAAGTCAGATTCCAGATTAAATTCTGGCCCAATAGGTACTTTTTGTTTGATGACATGGTCATTCACTGAAGGATAGGGGCACAGAGCGACAGATTTTCTTCAATAGCAGAGGTTTATCACGCAAGATAAATATAAACAAGCTATCTAATATTTGAAAGGTTTTAAAACACACAGGAAAACCAAGTGTTATCCCATTACCTGGTGCTATCAATTAGAGAGACTTCAGTCTAGAGAATTTAAATCACGCTCTCAAATGTTTAAGTATCATTTGACTTGTTCTCCCAATTCATTCTTGTGAGCTGGAAAGTTCTCTCAAAACTGAAAGCTTCGACTTTCTTACCTTTGAATAATATGCCGCTTTCAAACCAAACACTCATTCAGAGTTTTACAAAATAAACTTCTTGCACAAAATTAACTATGTTTTCCTTGAACTGTCCTATATTCCTTTCTAGGAGAGAAACTACTTTCTTCCAATCTCAGTCAGGTCTCCTCTGAACTGCTAAAACCTTTCAATCTCTAGGTTTTCTAAGATGAAATCAATCCTTGATTATTTTGACCCATAAACAAGCTAATGGCTTCAATTTTGGAGGCTAAGGGGTGACTTGATAAAGAAAATAAAATTATGAGAGGCATGGATTGTGTGGATAATCAGAGTCTTTTTCTCCAGGTCGAAATGTCATATAATCTGACTTCTGTGTTGAGAATTGTTGGGGCATCTGGTTTATCCGTCAGTAGATAGTAACTGTGATATTATCCTGCAGATTACAGAGATATGACCTGCAATTAATAAGGTCTCTAATCCTCAGTGCTGCCAAGCAAGAAACTTGTTTCATCACTCAGAACATAGTTAAAATACGTTGTGTGTTATTCCCAGCAGTGAAATAAGCCTGGCTGGATTTCTTATCCCATTTCTCATCATTCCCCACATCATTCGGGCATTTCCAAGATTTAGTCCTTTATCTCCTTTTTAGCATTGCTTACGTTCTGTATTTATTGATGTTACGTGATTGTTTGTATCCCAAATTTCCATTGACCTGTTTTTCCACCTTCACGTTTTCTAGGGATTCAACCCTTCTGTTCATTCACTTCCTTCAACCAATTCATTTTCTTCAAAAGTATTTAACCTCATACATATCCACATTAAATTGCATCTGGGTCCTATGTGCCCAGTCAATGTCTTGCTGGAATTGTTTAGTCCTCTTCACTGCTTGTCAAAACCTCTAGTTTTTGTTATCAACATGATTTGAAACTGTTAGTTTGTTATGCCCAAGGCTTAACAATGTAAATACTAAGAACATAAGTAGATGCAATATTGAGGACCTCTGAGAAAGATAGATGTTATCATTTACAGCATTATGTAGAGGGAGGCTATTTTTCTTTTCTAGTGTACTTATCCCCTAGAATTGAATTTTCTGCCTGTTTCACTGTTAGTTGTCCCTTCGTTTCAAGCTCAGATTATAGGTCTGAGTTTGTCATTATCACTCACGTATGGTTTTTCATAACACCTCTCGATTTATGGCATTCTGTTTAGATCACTGCCTTTTCTTTATAGAGCACATTCAAGCTGCAGGATAATATCACAATTATTTTCACTGTCAGTGAAAATTGGTAGTTTAAATCCATCTAGGTTTCACAATATTAAAGCCAAACTCTTTGCTGAAATGAATTTAAGCAACTACGCTGTATTGTTATGCTGATCACAGTCCAGCCTCCATCCCATAAGAATGTCACTTCCATCTTTTTAAACCAGCAAACAAGTACTGTTCGCATATTTGATATCTCTTCCTTTCGCCTTGCTGAGCTTAATTGCAACATTATTGTCTGGTGGAATCTCTTAAACCCAACCAAGTTCATTAGCTTCAATCTCAGTCAATTGTCGAACCTTGCAAGTTGTTTTGGACAAACCTAATATGAAATGCTTTCATGAACCAGTCAAATTATCCAGCAGCACAAATTAATTTCAGCAGCATTTTCTAACTAGGTCATTGTAGCTCCACAATTTTACCAGGTATCAAGGAAGCAAATTCAGATAAATTTAACTTATTGGTTGCAGGAGGTTCTATTTGAGATGTGGTTTTAACTTTTGTGCAGTCAAGCAATGGTACCAGCTATCTCAGAATAAACCTATTTGAAAGTCAAAGCACCAAATAAGTCTGTTGTTTGTGCATGTAAAATGTCCTGGTTTTTCTTCCTCTGACCTGTCCCATGGCACACTCTGAACAGAAATATACTTGCACTTTCCACTCTCTAAAACCAAAGGATTCATAGGAGTCAGGAGAAGATATCGAAGTTGATTGAGGATTGATTTATGAGCTGAAAATGGAAAGTAGAATAAACAGAACAATTGTGTCCAGTCTTCCACAAGATTAGTAGTTGGATCTCAGCTAATGCTTCAGCTTACGGGACTAAGTAAAACTTTGCTGATAAAACAAAGTTTGGTGAAAACAAGTGGAAGGTGGTAAGGACATCCAGGGAACTATAGACCAGTGAGCCTGACATTAGTGGTGGGCAAGCTGTTGGTGGGAATCATGAGGGACAGAACGTACATGTATTTGGAAAGGCAAGGACTGATTAGGGATAGTCAACATGACTTTGTGCGTGGGAAATCATTTCTCACAAACTTGATTACATTTTTTTGAAGAAGTAACAAAGAGGATTGATGAGGGCAGAGCGATAGATGTGATCTATCTGGACTTCAGTAGGCATTTGACAAAGTTCCCCATGGGAGACTGGTGAACAAAGTTAGATCTCTTGGAATACAGGGAGAACTCACCATTTGGATACAGAACTGACTCAAAGGTAGAAGACAGAGGGTGATGGCAGAGGGTTGTTTTTCAGACTGGCGGCCTGTGACCAGTGGAGTGCCACAAGGATCAGCGCTAGGTCCACTACTTTTAATCGTTTATGTAAATGATTTGGATATGAGCATAAGAAGTACAGTTAGTAAGCTTGCAGATGACACCAAAATTGGATGTGTAGTGGACAGTGAAGAAAGTTACCTCAGGATCTTGATCAGATAGGCCAGTGAGCTGAGAAGTGGTAGATTGAGTTTAATTGAGATAAATGTGAGGTGCTGCATTTTGAGAGAGCAAATCTTAGCAGAACTTATACACTTAATGGTAAGGTCCTTGGGAGTGTTGCTGAACAAAGAGACCTTGGAGTGCAGGTTCATAGCTCCTTGAAAGTGAAGTCACAGGTAGATAGGGTAGTGAAGAAGGCATTTGGTATGCTTTACGTTATTGGTCAGAGTATTGAGTACAGGAGTTGGGAGGTCATGTTGCGGCTGTACAGTACATTGGTTAGACCACTTTTGGAATATTGTGTGCAATTCTGGTCTCCTTTCTATCAGAAAGATGTTGTGAAACTTGAAAGGGTTCAGAAAAGATTTACAAAGATGTTGCCAGGGTTGAAGGATTTGAGCGGTAGGGAGAAGTTGAATAGGCTAGGGCTGTTTTCCCTGGAGCATCGGATGCTGAGGGGTGACCTTATAGAGGTTTATAACATCATGAGGGCATGGATAGGGTAAATAGACAAGGACTTTTCCCTGGGGTGGGGGAGTCCAGAACTAGAGGGCATAGGTTTAGGGTGGGAGGGGAAAGATATAAAAGAGACCTAAGAGGCACCTTTCTCATGCAGAGAGTGGTACATGTATGGAATGAGCTGCCAGAGGAAGTGGTGGAGGCTAGTACAATTGCAACATTTAAAAGGCATCTGGATGGTATATGAATAGGAAGGGTTTGGAGAGATATGGGCCAGGTGCTGGCAGGTGAGACTAGATTGGGTTGAGATATTTGGTCAGCATGGACGAGTTGGACCAAAGGGTCTGTTACCATGCTGTACATCTTTATGACTCTAAATGGCACGAGGAGGACACAAAGAAGGTACAGGCAGGCTACATGAATGGCTAGAATAAGACAGACAGAATAGATTGTGGTGGACTGGGAAGTTGTCTGCTTGGTAAAGAAAGCAAGATAGTTATTGATTGATGAGAAACTGAGAAACTCAGAGATCCCTGTGTGTATGAATTGCAAAACATTAACTTTAAAGGTTCAACAAGTAATTAGGAAAGCAAATCGTGTGTTAATTGATGTAGTATTTTTGTCAACAAGGTGATTGATTAAGCACAACAAAGCCTTACTATGTAATGCAAGGCATTATTGGGACGAGGAGAAAGTGAGGACTGCAGATGCTGGAGATCAGAGCTGAAAATGTGTTGCTGGAAAAACGCAGCAGGTCAGGCGGCATCCAAGGAGCAGGAGAATCTACGTTTCGGGCATGAGCCTGAAGAAGGGCTCATACCCGAAACGTCGATTCTCCTGCTCCTTGGATGCATTATTGGGACTATATCTGGAATACCTTGTAAAATTTTGGTCTATTTACCAATGGAAAAATATGAATGTCCTCTGAGGAATGCAATGAAGGTAAAGATTCACTCGACTACTTCCTAGGATGAAGGGATTGTGCTATGATGAGAAACTAGGTACACAAGGACAACATTCCCTGCAGTTTAGAAGAATGAGTGGTGACTTAATTGAAGCATCTAAAATTCTTAAACAGCTTGACATGATAAATGCTGAGAAGATACTTCAACTAATGGAGTAATCTAGAACATAGCTCACTGTCTCCAATTAAGTGATCAAGCAATAGAAATTTGGATCAGGAGAAATTTGTTCACTGAGAACATTAAGACTCAGTGATCATAACAAGATCAAATTTACTCTGCAATTTGAGAGAAAGAAGATTGAATCAGAGGTAATGGTATTTCAGCTGCATAAAGGCAACCAACCACAGAGGCTTGAGGCAGGAGCTGAGAAGAATTGACTGGGTGAGGACCTGGAGAGGAACTGAGCAGGAAAGACAATGGAACAGTAATGGCAGGAGTTTTTGGGAGTATTTTAGGAGACACAGCAGAAATTCATACCGAGGAGAAAGAAGCATGGCTCAAGGAGAATGAGGCAACCACAACTGACTAGGGAAGTCAGGGATAGAATAAAAGTGAAAGAGAAAACATATAATGTACAAAGAACAGTGGGAAACCAGAGGATTGGGAAGCTTACAAAGACCAACAGAAGGCAACAGAAAAAGGAGGGAGAAGATTGAATTTGAGGGTAATATAAAGGAAGACTGTAAGAGTTTCTTTTGATACATAAAGTGAAAAAACGGGGGGAAAGTGGACATTGGACTACTGGAAGATGATGTGAGAAAGATCATACTGGAGAACAAAGAAATGGCTGAGGAACTGCAAAGTTACTTTATGTCAGTCTTCATCATGGAAGACATGAATAATTTTCCAAACATTCAGAAGAATGCGAAGGCAGAGCTGAGCATGGTAGCCATCACCAAGGAAGGTGGTAGAAAAACTGAATGACCTGAAGGTGGATAAATCACCTGGACCAAATGGACTACACAACAGACTACCAAGGAAGATAGCTGAAGAATAGCGGAGGAATTAGTGGTAATCTTTCAGGAATCACTAGAATCAGGGAGGGTCCCGGAGGATTGGAAAATCATGAATGTAACACCCCTGTTTAAAAAGGGAGTAAGGCAGAAGATGGAAAATTACTGAAAGATTAGCTTAACCTCTGTCTTGGATAAGATCCTTCAATCCTTTGTGCGGGATGAGATTTATGAATACTTGCAAGGATATGGTAAAATCTGTCAGAGTCAGCATAGTTTCATCAAGAGGAGGTCATGCATGACAATATGCCAGAATTCTTTGCAGAAGTAATGCATGGATTAGACCAAGGAGATCCAATGGATATTATCTACCTGGAATTCAAGAAGGCCTGTGACAAGGTGTCACGCAGGATGCTACTGAGTAAGATAAGGGCCCATGATGTTAGAGGTGAGATGCTAACTTGGATAGAAACGTGGCTATCTGGCAGAAAGTTGAGAGTGGAATAAAAGCGTCCTTCTCAAGATGGCAGCCAGTGACAAGTGGTATTCCACTTGAAGAAGCTCTCTTCCTCCCTCTACAAGGATCTTAGTGAGTCCATCTCTCATTGCACCCCCCCAGGTCATCTCCTCTGCCCTGAAGCTCTTCAGCCACGTCCTCAAACAGACTCACTACCCCAGTCACATCTCCTTCCTCAGCAATTCCTAAAGAAGGGCTTATGCCTGAAACATTGATTCTCCTGCTCCTTGGATGCTGTCTGACCTGCTGCGCTTTTCCAGCAACACATTTTTCAGCTCTGTATTCCACAAGGATCAATGTTGGGACAACTTTTCACTGTATACATTAACAATCTAGATGAAGGAACTGAGGGCATTCTGGCTACTTTTGCAGACGATATAAAGATATGTAAAGGGACAGGTAGCATTGAGGAGGCTGGACAGAATAGGAGAGAGGGCAAAGGAGTGGCAGATAGAGTACAACATGGGAAAGTGTGAGGTCATTCACCTTGGTAGGAAGAAAAGAGGACTGGGCAATTTTCTGAATGGGGTGAAAATTCTGAAGTCTGAAATGCAAAGAGATTTAAAAGTTCTAGTGCAGGTTAGTCAGTAGTTAGGAAGGCAAATGCAACAATGGCATTTATTTTGAGAGGACTTGAATATAAAAGCAGAGGTGTACTTCTGAGGCCCAATAAGGTATGGTCAGGCCATATTTAGAGTATTGTGCACAGTTTTGGGCCCCATATCTCAGGAAGGATATAGCATATTCAGAGGAGATTCACGAGAATGGTCCCAGGAATGAACAGCTCAAGATCTGAGGAATGTTTGAGGACTCTGGGTCTATATTTGATGAAGTTTAGAAGGATGAGAGGGGGATCTAATTGAAACTTCCAGAATACTTACTAGGATCTGAGGGCATAGCCTTAAAGTAAAGTGAAGACCTTTCAGAACAGAGATAAGGAGACACCTCTTCAACCAGAGAATGGTGAATCTATGGAATTCTTGCCACAGAAGGCTGTGGAGGCGAGGTCATTTGAGTACATTTAAGACTGAGGTAGATACATTCTTGATTGTAAAAGGGATCAAAGGTTATGGGGAGAAAGTGGCAGAATGGAGTTGAGAAACTTATCAGCCATGATTGAATGGTGGAGCAGACTTGATGGGCTGAATGGCCTAATTTCTGCTCTATGTCTTTTGATCTTATGGAATCATTTTTGTCTGCAGAGATGCTAAGTCATTAAAGCATATTCAAGTTTGAGATTGATAGATTTTTGGATACAATGGAAATTAAAGGATATGGAGATAGTGCAAAAGTAGTGGATCAGCCATGATCTAGTGAAATGCACTCTAGAGCAACCAAAAAGCTGAAGCTAGCTCCTGTTTCGTATGGCCTTATGAATTTGATCATGGAGCTGAGATATGAGTTCACTCAGCTCGCCTGGCCTGAGCTTTGCTTCTTCAATCTTGCAGTGGGAGAGGAAGGCAGAAGCTGAGCTATAAGCCCAAGAGATCTCAGGCCCCGACCTTAGGACCTGAGAGATCTGCGCGCTGTCATGAAAAGCAGAAAATGATTTTATCTTTCCCAGGTTCCCTGCAGAGTTTCCAATCTGGGGAGGATGCTGCTCCAAGCCATTTGAGGTTGGCTTCAATTCGTTTCCTCTGCTCACCATCATCAATTGAATGACTGCTGCTTCAGCAGTAGAACAGCTCCATGTGTTTAGGTAAATTTTTCACCCCATATCCTCCATTGCAGTGCCAAAGTGTCTATTAAAAATTATTATTTACTCTGTTGTACCAATGTTTAGAAATCCTGACATTGGAATTCCTGTAGCATTTTTAAATATGTTATTGTTGATGGCCCTGTAATAATATGAAACTGAATAACAAGATTTATTTTTTTCAATCTAAACTACACAGTATTCCTTATAATAATAAAAGACTTCCATAAGAGAATTGTCACACATTCAGGACACTGGGGCCACAAGGGCTCTGAAAAATAGGACACTTTATCTCACTTGTCCCCTGACAATTATGCATTTCCAGACTCATTATTGCCCTGCAACTCTGATGTTTTAGAATTGCTGGGAGGATGAATTATGCTGCAGGGCAAACATGTGAGAAAAGATTGTGTTCCAAAAATGCCTCATGGAATCATTTTAAAAATTCCCAGTTTTCTTCTTCACACTGTCTCTAGTAGATTTTTTTTGTGCAGACCAAAATTACAATTTAAACAGCAATTAACATATTAGAAATCTATTTCTCCCTAATATGATTCTTTTTAAACATCAGGAGTATCAGTGTCACTTGAATCCCTCCTAGAATAGGTACAGTTCTGAGTTTTAATGAAAAATTTGCCAGGTTGCGCAATGTTACATTAAAATCCTAATCCACACGCTATGGCAACAGAAATCATTAGCACTATTTCCTATAGTATTAAATGCACACATCTTATGCCATTTCTCTTACATGAATATATTTAAGATCATAATTTATTAATCGCTGTGTTAAGTACGACATGTGATCCTGAGAGTTCATGCTCTTCGACACAGATGGAAGCTGATACCATGGTGTTTGAGTTATAACTTCATTTAAATAGTATATTTACTTAAAACAGACTATATGCCAGATATAATCGGGGACTTGGCCAACAGAGTGCACCTAACCCCTATTAAAAAATTACCAAGATATACAGGAGAATCTGCCTGCTCCAGTGTGCTCAGGGAATGATTTCACTTGCTAGTAATTGTATTTTAAATTATTTTTTGTTCCATTTTTATTACTTTAGTTGAGTTTGCTAGTAAGTTCCTTGTTGTGGGTTCTGCTGAACCCTGTATCAAACCAAGGACAGCCATGCCCCGTGACTGACTGAGGAAAAAGAGCTCACATCATGGTTAACACATGCAAATGAAGCAGGTCCTGAGGTTACAATCCTGGATCCCTGTAATCAACCCTATTCACGTGTGCCTAGGTTTGCCAGAGAAGAGCTGCTTTCATCATCTCTGTGTTCCTTCCATGCCAAGCCCAGCCTCCACATTCTTCTTCAGCCAGTCTGCGGACTGCACAGGTGTCAATCAAGCGACATATTCTGCTTATAAGTGATAGCATATTCATCACTCACTTAACATCTTTATATCAGTACTTAACTTGTCACGTCACCATAAACAGCCCAGGGCAATTACAAGATTGATAACAAAAATAGAAATTGCTGGAAAAGCTCAGCAGCTCTGGCAACATCTGTGGAAAGAAATCAAAGTTAACATTTCAGGCTCAGATCAGAGGAAGGGTCCAGTGGACCCAAAAGGTTAACTCTGATTTCTCTCCACAGATCTGCTAGACCTGCTGAGCTTTTCCAGCAATTTCTATTTTTGTTTCTGATTTTCAGCTTCTGTCGTCCTTTAGGTTTTTATAAGTTTGATACATCATTACAAGGCTGACCAGCCACCATTTAGGAGTTAGTTCATTGTAAGGCTAATTAACGTCTGCCTATGTCCAGTGTCCACATCTCTTGGGTATGCAACAAGTTCCCATTTATAACAATTATCTCTCAGTAAAATAAATAAGACTCTTGTTATGTAACTAAATGGTTCATGTCTCCAGTTATGTCCACATAATTTTATTTTAAATTTACATTCAGTATATAAAGAAAAAAAAGAACTGAGGATGCTGGAAATCAGAAACAAAAACAGGAATTGTTGGAGAAACAAAGCAGGTCTGGAAGTATCTGTGCGGAGAAAGCAGAGTTAACATGTCAGGTCCAGTGACCCTGAAGGGGTTCTATTCAATAGTCAATATTCAAATTACTGCATTCAGTATGTTTTGTTTTAACTTTAAAGCCTCAACCATGTGTCATGCTACAGCAAACTAAAAGCCTCACCTCAAACACCTTGCAAAGCTTTTGTGATTTATAAGGCAATAAGACTCATGTGCAGGAGGCTTGTTGAGTCTGCTCTGCCATTCAATCATGGCTGGAATGTTTCTCAACCTCGTTCCCCTGCCAAATCACTCATCAAGAACCAATTTATCGCTGTCTTAAAGACTCTCAATAACTTAGCCTCCACAGCCATTTGTGGCAATGAGTTCCACAGATTAACCACCCTCTAGCTGCAAAACTTCCTCCTCATCTCAGTTCTGTAGTGTCATCCCTTCACTGTGAGGCTGTGCCCTTGGGTTCTAATTTGTTTGATTAGTTGAAACATCTCAATGTCCGCTCTACTGAGACCTCTCAGTATTCTGTGACCTCATTGAGAATCCCCTCATCCTTTTAAACCTCACTGAGTGCAGCCTTAAGGTCTTCAACTGCTCCTCACATGACCAGCCCTTCATCTCTGGGATTATTCTTGTAAATCTCCTCTTGACCACTTCCAAGGCCAGCACATCCTTCTTTAGCCCAAAACTACTCTCAATATTTCAAATACAGTCTGACCACAGCCTTACCAGTACATTTCTGCTCTTGTATTCTAACCCTCTTGAAATGAATGTTAACATTGCATTTGGCTTCCCTTCTGCCAAATGAACCCACATGTTGACCTTAAGATGATCCTGAAATAGGACTCCTAAATTCCTTTGTGTTTCAGATTTCAAAGCCTTTTCCCCATTTAGAAAAGAGTTCACAGCTCTATTCTGTTAGCAAATGCATAACCTCACACTTTTCCCTATTGTATACCATCTGTAACTTCTTTGCCCACATACCTAGCCTGTCCAAATCCTTGTGCAGCCTCCCTGCTTCCTCAACGCTAAGTCCCTCCAGCTATGTTTGTGTTTTCTACAAACTTAGCAACATTGCCCTCAGTTACTTTGTTCAGTTGTTAATTTATACCATAAATAGTTATGGTCCCAACACTGACCCCCACAGAACTCCATTAGTCACTGGCAATCATTCTGAAAAAGACCCCTTTATCCCATCCTCTGCCTTCTGCCCATCAGTCAATCCTCTATCAATGCCAGAATCTTGCCTCTAAAACCACGGGATCTTTATCCTACTTGGCAGTGTCCTATGTGGCACCTTGTCAAAGATCTTCTGGAATTCCAAATAGATCACATCAACTGGCTCTCCTTTGTCTAACATGCTGATTGCCTCCTCAAAGAATTCTAACAGATTTGTCAGGCATGACCTCCCCTTGACGAAGCTGTGCTGCCTCAACTCTATTTTACTATGCACTTCCAAGTACACCACAATCTCATTGTTTAAGATCGACTCAAAATCTTATCTTATCAACAGCTAATCGACCTACAACTTCCAGTCTACTGCCTCCCTCCTTTCTTAAACAGGGGTGTTACAGTAGCCTTTTTACAATCCTCTGGGACCCTCTCTGATTCCAGTGATTCCTGAAAGATCACCACCTATTAATCTACAACATCTTCAGCTGTCCCCATTAGACTCTGGGGTGTAGTCCATCTGGTTCAGGTGATTTATCGACCTTCAGACCTTTCAGCTTCCCCAGTGCCTTCCCTTCGGTGAGGATTACTACACTCACCTCTGCTCTCTGACTTTCTTGAAGTTCTGGTATGCTGCTGGTGTCTTCCACTGTGAAAACGGATGCCAAGTACCTAATCATTGTGGACAGTGCAGAAGGATGTGCAGGTTACAAAGGGACATAGATGAGCTGCAGAGCTGAGCTGAGAGGTGGCAAATGGAGTTTAATGTGGATAAGTATGAGGTGATTCACTTTGGAAGGAGTAACAGGAACACAGAGTACTGGGCTGATGGTAAGATTCTTGGTAGTATGGATGAGCAGAGATCTCGGTATCCATGTGCTTGGATCCGTGAAAGTTGCCACCCAGATTGATTGGCATGTGAGCTTTTATTGGTAGAGGGATTGAGTTTCAGAGCCAAGAGGTTATGTTGCAGCAGTACAAAACTCTGGTGCGGCCATATTTGGAGTATTGTGTCCAGTTCTGGTTGCCACATTATAGGAAGGATTCCTGAAGAAGGGCTCATGACCAAAACGTCGATTCTTCTGCTCCTTGGAGGCTGCCTGAACTGCTGCGCTTTTCCAGCCACATGTTTTCAGCTCTGATCTCTAGCATCTGCAGTCCTCACTTTCTCCTATAGGAAGGATGTGGAAGCATTAGAAAGGGTGCAGAGGAGATTTACAAGGATGTGTCTGGTATGGAGAAGAAGGTTAAGAGGTGACTTAATAGAGGCATACAAGATAGTTTGGACAGTGAGACCCTTTTTTCTCGGATTGTTATGGCTCGCACAAGGTGATATAGCTTTAAATTGAGGGGTGACAGATAAAGGGTAGGTGTCAGAGATAGGTTCTTTACTCAAAGAGTAGTAAGGGCTTGGAATGCCCTGCCTGCAACAATAGTAGACAGGCCAACATTAAAGGCATTTAAATGGTGATTCCACAGACAAATGGATGATAATGGAGTAGTGTAGGTTAGATAGGCTTTAGATTGGTTTCACAGGTCGGTGCAACATCGAGGGCCGAAGAGCCTGTACTGCGCTATTATGTTCTATGTTCGAAAAGGGAAGGATCTTGGTCCAGCTTTACTGAGGAAATTGTTATTGAGAACTGACTTCTGGGAAGTTGTGGGTGAGCCCAGAACATAAGGGCACGTTTAGAAATTCACACTTGCCTTTTTAGGACAGAGACAAAGAGAATTTTTCTTTCCCTTTGAATGTTGTGCAACTTTGAAGCTCTCTGGCTCAGAACAAGGTGGAAATGGAGTTCTTGAATATTTTGAAGAGATGTGTGGATTGATCCTTGTTAGGCAAAGGAATCAAAAGTTGTCCAATGTAGATGGGAATGTGGAATTTGAAACACAGTCAGGTCAGCAGTTACAGAGTCATAAAGGACGGAAATAGACCCTTTGGTCCAACCAGTCCATGCTGAACATACTCCCAAACTAAACTAGTCCCATTTGCCTGCTGCTGGCCCATATCTCTCCAAACCTTTCCTATTCACATATTTACCCAAGTGTCTTTTAAACATTCAAATTGTGCTCACATCCAGCACTTACTCAGGATGTACATGCAACATGTGAACCACCCTCTGTGAAAATTGCTCCTCATGTCTTTTTCTAAATCTCTCTCCTCTCACCTGAAAAATGTTCCCCATAGTCTTGAAACTCCCCCATCCCACGGAAAAGATACCCTACCATTAATGCTATCTATACCTTTCATGATTTTATAAACCATTATAAGATCGCCTCTCAACCTTCTATGCTCCAGTGAAAAAGATTGCAGCCTATCCAGCCTTTCTGTATAACTCAAGCCTTCGCCTTATTAAAAAAGCAGGCTTAAAGTGCCAAATGGCCTACCACTTCTTGCTTGCAGGTTTATATTTGTCCGAGAGGTACTCAATGAGTTTTCCAAAATCTAAGCTTTGCTGTTTCTGTAGGATGGTTAGTGCCAATTTGGACTTCTCTGGATAGGGTTCTCCCTAAGCAGGTGTATCTCTCCAACCCTGAAGCATGTGATCACTGATCCTGATCACAGGTGAAATGTCATTCTTCCCTGGAGCAGTTTAGGCGTTCACTGTCATATTTTAAGGCTGAGAATCACGTGGAATCCCTGATCCTTTTGCTGGTGCAAAGTGACAAGTGCATATTTTGATGTTCTTTGCATCTGATACTTCATTCCTATGTGATTTATGTTTGTAATTTGTAACCAGCACAGTGCCAGGTTCCACACAGTTTCACTGTAAACTAATATTAATTAGCTGGTTCTAGCTGCTGGTTGGTGCAGTGCTCAATCAAACAAAATTTTAAAAGTGCAGATGTAAAACCACTTCGTTTCACATTGCTTCAGGTTTGCATGAACAAGGCACAGCTGCAACATTTATGATGTCTGACTGAGAAGATTTGATACTTGATTTTTAATTTTTTGCTTTGTGGTTCACTCCAAGTACCAAGATGTATTTCTAAACAAAGTTTGTGTTGTGTTTTACCTAACCCATGATTTGGAGCCAGCAAGATAGATCAAATCTTCTAGTTTTGAATTATTTTCAGCAGGTCATAACCTGAGACACCCTCCAATGCTTAGGAATGATCTAATACTTGATTCACTGTATTGTGCTGAACAGAAAACAAATAAAAATGATCCTTTAGTGTAGTGTTTGAGAAATCCATCCCTCCCACCTCCCCACAACCAGAAAAGACATAACAAATTTAATGAATGTTGTTAATTGTCTGAATCTGATATTTTCTTTGCAGGCTTTTTGAAATTATTCCCTAAGCTCATGTGGATGTACTGATGATTTACCAGGGAGTTCCTCATTGTTTGTACCAGAAGTATCGAATCAGAAAGCTCAGCAGCAGACCATTCAACCCCTCACCTCTGCAGTGACTCCTTGTCAGAGTTCTCCAAATAATCTCAAACCTTTCTTCTTATCCACTTGGGCTCCAAATTGATCATTATTGATTAATTTACCAATATTTTCCTCTGATAGTTTATGATTGTATTAACTTCCTCCATCCCTTTTGGCAGTCCATTCCAGCTTGTGAAAAAATTGCTGAATAGAATAATTTCTCCTCTGTCCACTGTGACATTTAGAAAAATTTTACTGATAATTTTTTTGTGTCTTAAAGATAAACTAGGAAAACCATATTAACTCTCATAACTGCAACTCGTTTACAGCACATCGGATTATGATATAATTATCATATGTTGCAAGATTAATAGATCCATTACATTACTGGTGGATCAAGTTAAAGTAAAATTACTGTTCATCTGGAACAGAACCTTGTTTTTCAATATGTCTCTCTCCTTTCTGTCTCTGTGTCTTCTATACCTTCTCCCATCAATTCACTCATTATAATTTATGTAATTGTTTATCTCTGAAGCTTTTTCATTCTTACTGTGTGGAAGTTGTTAGTGGGAGAAAGGATAATGTTACATTGGGTGATAATTTACAATGGTTTCAGTTCTGCCACCATTACATATCTTTCCTGATTCTCAGTGACTTGAGTAGACTGCAATTGAAAGAAGATGTAAATGGGTGATAGAATCTGGAAAGGTAACTTCACACTTTAACAAAACACTAAGCTAATCATACTATCTTCGTATGCCTTGCAAAAGTTTTTTTTTGAGTGTTTAAATAAAACATAGAATTGTTATGACCAGGAGAAGACTATCAATCAGCTCCTATCTCATGGCACACTGGTCGTCCACAAGAAAGATTTTAAGATTATTTTTGAGTATGGCAGATCGATCATTTTTCAATTAAAACATAATGAATGAAAGAAAGAGGAATTCGATTTATTGCTAACTCTAAGAAAAATAATAAAATACAACATCAAATACAGGTATAAAGTTTAAAAAATGAAGAGTTTTGTAAACAAAGAGAAGACTAGAAAACTTTCTGATTCAGTGGCTATGGTAGGGGATTTTAACTTTCCAAACATAGACTGGGACTGCCATAGTGTTAAGGGTTTAGATGGAGAGGAATTTGTTAGTGTGTACAAGAAAATTTTCTGATTCACTATGTGAATGTACGTACTAGAGAAGGTGCAAAGCTTGACCTACTCTTGGGAAATAAGGCAGGGCAGGTGACTAAGGAGAAAGGCCATTTTTACGGTATTAGGGAAGAACTTTCAAAAGCTATTTGAAGGCAGATATTCGCAGGAAAATGGGAAGCCTTCAGAAACGAGATAACAAGAGTCCAGTGAAAGTATAATCCTGTTTGGGTGAAAGGAAAGGCTGGTAGGTATAGGGAATGTTGGATGATGAAAGAAATTGAGGATTTCCTTAAGAAAAAGAAAGAAGCATATGTCAGGTATAGACAAGATAGATCGAGTGAATCCTTAGAAGAGTGTAAAGGTAGTAGGTTTATACTTAAGAGTGAAATCAGCAGGGCAAAAAAGGGACATGAGATAGTTTTGGCAAATAGAGTTAAGGAGAATCCAAAGGGTTTTAACAAATACATTATGGACAAAAGGGTAACTAGGGAGAGAATAGGGCCCCTCAAAGATCAGCAAGGCAGCCTTTGTGTGGAGCCACAGAAAATGGGGGAGATAGTAAACAAGTATTTTGCATCAGTATTTGCTGTGGAAAAGGATATGGAAGGAAAAGAATGTAGGGAAATGTGGTGATACCTTGCAAAATATCCATATTACAGAGGAGGAAGTACTGGATGTTTTGGAACATATAAAGCTGGATAAATCCCCAGGACCTGATCAGGTGTACCCTAGAACTCTGTGGGAAGCTAGGGAAGTGATCGCTGGGCCTCTTGCTGAGATATTTGTATCATCGATAGTCACAAGTGAGGTGCCGAAAGACTGGAGGTTGGCTAATGTGGTGCCACTATATAAGAAAAGTGGTAATGACAAGCCAGGGAACTATAGGCCAGTGAGTCTGAGGTTGGTGGTGTGCAAGTTGTTGGAGGGAATCCTGAGGGACAGGATGTAGATGTATTTGGAACGGCAAGGACTGATTAGGGATAGTCAACATGGCTTTGTGTGTGGGAAATCACGTCTCACAAGCTTGATTGAGTTTTTTGAAGAAGTAACAAAGAGGATTGATGAGGGTAGAGTGGTAGATGTGATCTATACGGACTTCAGTAAGGTGTTCGACAAGTTCGGTACCCATGAGGATGGCCTCAACGGGAGCTTGGGTTCATGTCACACTACAGGTGACCGCATCGCACTATACAAACAGACAGGTGGATACACACACACACACACACACACACACACACACACACACACACTCCTACAGATACACACACTCTCACAGACCCTCTCTCATATGCTTACATATACACTCCTACACACATCCTCTCACAGATTTATGGCCCTTTACACACACACACACGCACACGCACACGCACACACACACACACCCATCCACCCACATGCACATGTACATACACAAGTTTGTGGGGTGAATTTGTATTTGCAGAATTACATTTTACTTTGCTCAAAACTGCATGAATCCATGTAAGATTCTGTAAATCCGATTTTTAGATTAGAATCAATCTACCCATTGTGGCACAGACGGCCTCACAGGGAAGCTCACACCTTCAATACATTACCTGGGCCGTCATGACACCAATTGTTAAAATTCACTTTAGAATGTAAGTTTTTTAAAAATTGCCATTTACATATGAAAGAACTGAAACCCGCGTGGTCATTCTAAAAGATGAGAGACTTAACAAACAATCCAGAACGTTTTCAATATAATTTCAGTTACATCACACTGTAAACTTTTACTTTAAATTCTGTGTCTTACAATCTTATTCTCCACAACCACCTGATGAAGGAGCAGCACTCTGAAAGCTAGTGCTTCCAAATAAACCTGTTGGACTATAACCTGGTGTTGTGTGACTTTAACTTTCTGCACCCCAGTCCAAAATCAGTGTCTCCAAACCATGATTCAGCACCAAAAACTACTTGTTGAAATACACTTATTCTTAATTCATGTGTCTGGTTTAATTGTCTTTTTACAAGCTGGATAATCTGCAGGCAACTTTTTTTCAGAAAGATTTAAATCCGACAGGTAATACAGACCTGAGTAACTGGTTTCAGTCATTTTGGTGATATGTTAGTTTCAGTTCAGAATGGGTCTTCTTTAATGATGGATCGGCTTAATTTGTAGTCAGTTGATCATTGTGGCCATCTTAAGTCTGTTTCTTTTTATTGTTAAAAAAAATTTAGTTAAGATAGGTCCCAAGGACTAAAGAAGATAAAGCATTTTGAAAATTGATAATCCAGTGTTACAATCATCATAAGAGAATATAAGATAATAAGAGGCAGGACCTGTTTCATTATTACGAATAGAACTTGAGTGCAGAAGATTTGATGCAAGATATTGCCTGGGAGCTGTTACAAAATGAGGATGAGAAGACGGCGCTGAAGACTATCTTGGACATCTGATTTTTCTGCTGTAATGATGGATGTGGATGATCTCCACATTCAGACACTGTTACAGCAGTGAAGTTGACAGAAGAGGAGGGATGTAGATCCTCTAATGTACAGGTCAAATGGACCAGAGGCAAGGATTGAATTGACCTCAAGTAGAGAGCAATCAAAGATGGAGCAGGAAGCAGATGGCTGGCTTGAAGCCTGAAGCCTAAGCTGAAGAGGAGCATCCAGTGGTGCAAATAACAGGGAATGCAAGAAGGGAAGATATCTGTTATAATGCCAAGGAATTTATTATTTGATGGACCAAAGGTGAAATGCCAGCATTGGAGAACAGTGAGAATATATTCAGGCTCATGTAGTCACTTCCTGGGTGCTGACTAAAAGCATGAAAATGAAAATTGAAAGAAAATAATTTTGAATTCTAAAGTTGAACAAGTAAATGCAATTTCCCATGTCTGATTTTCTGGCAGTGTTGGCACATCTAGGGAGCAAGCTACCATGGCTGTTATGGTGAGGAAATTAGAAAAACTATCCTGATCCGGAGCACAGAGAAGCTGCATCGTGAGAGGGAATTGTTAGGCAATCAGAGGTTTGGAAGTGAAGGAAAGATTGTTAGAAAATGGTAAAATGTGTATTGAGATTGGGATTCAGTTCAGAGTGTGAGAAGTTATTAGAGCAACAGCATTGAACAGTTAATATATTGTCCAAAATGTCATTTGATTTCTGTTGTACAATCAGAAATTTGTGATGTGATCAGCAAATAATAAATTAATTGTGCAGATTTGCAGTCAATGAGAATATTGGATGCAAAATGTGATGATACAGACATTAGATAAATGCTAAATTGAATGGAAACAGCAAAACCATTTCAACACATCTTTGTGCATTACTCACTAGCAAGCATTTTATGGAAATCCACTGTGTTAAATAATATTTGCAAGAGAGTTTTAAATTAAAAAAAGCCATTCAGTCTTTCTGGATCACCTGTACTGCAGACAAGATATAATCCGTTCTACATTCGACACAGCCAAATCAAGTTCTTTAGTTTTTCACTTGACCAATCCCTCCGATGTTAATCAAGAAATCCTGTAGAGCCCTATCTAAGTTACTGCTGTACCAAGTCAATATTTTCAGAATTGGTGGTGTAGTGGTAATGTCCCTGGACTAGTAAATCAGAACATCAGGTTAATATTCTGTGGACATGAATTTGAATCCCACTGTGGCAAATGATGGAATGTGATTTCAATAAAAATCTGGAATGAAAAACATGCATTATAGTGATCATGCAACAGCTGTCAATTATTGTTTTCTTAAAAAATTATCTGGTTCACTAATGTCTGAGTAGGAAGAAAACCTACCATCCTCACCTGGTCCAGCTGACGTGTGATTCCAGATCCACGGTAATGTGACGGAAAACAAAAAAGTGTGGATTCTGAAAATGAACAGAAATTACGGGTGAAATTCAGCAAGTCTGTCTGCATCTCTGGAAAGAACGCAGATGGGAAGAAAATAAATTCAAAGTTTTGGGTCCATTGACCCTTCTTCAGAGTCTGGAGATGCTGAAACCTGCTGAGTTTTACCAACAATTTTTGGTTTTGTCCCCACGGTAACATGACAGTTTATTGTCTGCCCTTTTGGGAACTATGGATGAGCAATAAATTCTGGTCATGAACAACTATTAATAAATTGCCCTTCTCTTGTGATGGAGGTTGAGGAAACAGGCCAGTTGTAGATACTGCACGAACATACAAGGTTTTAACAAGAATCCTTCGGCATAAATTGGAAAGCAGTGTACAACAATGGTGTACGTTCTGAACGGATGTTAAACCTAGTGTAAGAACAGTATTTTAATGGACAGATCTGAGCCAAAACTCACTGCTTAAGACGTATAATTCAGTGAGGTTTCCTGTATTTAGTTTCCATGTTGTGCAACACATGAATTAGATCTGGTTCCCTCAAAATGAGCCAGCAGACATTACAATGAACTGGGCAAATGCCTTGATTCTGTATAAAATCTGACAAGCTCTCCTGGCAACCTTTCTAGATGACTGCACAATGTTTGAAATTGCTTCAGCTGTTTGCAGTGACAATAGCATCAGCATGGTATGAACACATCTGTTTATCTACACAATGTGAGTGTACCTCTCGCCAGTGTCATGATACTGATATGGAAAGAACAAAGTTATTATAGTTGATGATTTGCTGTTATTTCTTCTGTCAATTCCAAACTGAAAATAATATTGTTGCAGCAAACCTCCAAGAGAGATCTTTTATTTCCACATGATGCAAAGGGTGTCTGGAATAGAAACAGAGATAACAACAAGTTGGATTTATAAAGTGTCCTCTAGTTAGAAAAATATCCAAGGAGTCCACAGAGTTGTATAAAACGCAAGGAGGAGGTCACAAAAAATTGTCAAAGGTCAGGTGGAATGTTTGAGGAGGGCATTTTGGAAATTGAGTTGTAAATAGAGTATTATATTGGATGACAGTATTATATGAATGTGTCATCCTGGGAGTGGGGTGAAAGCATAAGGCATGATGGTGCTATGTCATACTGTGTAGTCAAAAAGTAATGTGGAGCGCTGGAAAAGCACAGCAGGTCAGGCAGCATCTGAGGAGCAAGAGAGTTGACGTTTTGAACATAAGCTCTTCAGGAATGTGGGGGAGGCCCTAGGGGAATGAGAGATAAGTGGGAGTAGAGAAGGACTGGGGAGAAGGTAGCTTGGAAGGTGATAGGTAGATGATAGGTAGATGAAGGTGAGCGTGATGGTGATAGGTCAGAGTGAGGGTGGAGCAAATAGGTGGGAAGAAAGATAGACAGGCAGGGCAGTTCAAGAGGATGGTGTCAAGTTGAAGGGTTGGATCGTGGATATGTTGATGGGTGGAGAAATGAGGAAACTGGTGAAATCGACATTGAAGCCATGTGTTGGAGGGTCCCAAGGCGGAAGTTGAGGTGTTCCTTCTCCAAGTGTTGAGTGCCTTGGATTTAGTATGAAGGAGGCCCAGGACTTGCATGTCCTTGGCAGAGTAGGGGGAGGAGTTGAAGTGGAGTGGATCCCACATTGTCCTGTGTTGACTTGCATAAACGTTGACTTGCAGGACTCCAGAACTGAACCCAGCTTTTAGCTGTGGACTGCCTGCACAATTAATAAATCAAGAATTGAAAGCTAGTCACAAAAATGGGGAACATGAAATTGTTACAAAGTTAAAAATCACACAACACCAGGCTATAGTCCAACAGGTTTAATTGGAAGCACTAGCTTTCGGAGCGCCGCTCCTTCATCAGGTGGTTGAGCCTTCATCAACCACCTGATGAAGGAGTGGCGCTCCAAAAGCTAGTGCTTCCAATTAAACCTGTTGGACTATAGCTTGGTGTTGTGTGATTTTTAACTTTGTACACCCCAGTCCAACACCGGCATCTCCAAATCATGAAATTGTGATCACTTGTCGTTGTCCTTTAGAGAAAGAACACTGCCATTGTTATCCAGTCTGGTCTCTAAGTGACTTCAAACCCTTTGCATTGTAATTGATTCTTAACTGCCCTCTGAAATGGCCTGCAAGCCACTAGCTTTGAGGGCAGTCAGGGATGGACAACAAATGCCTGCTTTGCCAGCAATGCCCAGATGCTGTGAAAGAATAAAAAGCACTGACATTATGACTGCCAATGTTTTAATAAAGGCTGATAGACTGCATTAGAGACCAAAGCAAGTAGGGTACAGAGTACAATATGAGTTCAAGGTTGGGGCTTGCAAGGAGAAGTTTGTCTGCTTGGAGGAGATAAACGATAGCATGAAGAAATTTAACTGCAAAGATTAAAAAGTATGAATTGAAGGTGTTGGGTGGTCCAACAACCAATTTAAAAAAACCCAATGGAAATAATGGACTACCAAGGACTTGGTGCAGGATAAAATACATGAAACTGAATTTTGGAAGGCTCAAGATTGATGGCAGGCTGGACTTACATTGGAGTGACCAAGATCGAAAGTGACAGAGTGTTGGGTGAATGTTTCGGTGGACGATTGGAACATTCAGGAACTCTGCAGAGATGTCTTGAAGTTCAGATGACTGTCTTCCAGCAACCAAAATAGTTTTCCCTCATTCTGAAGAAGTGTCACTGGACCCAAAATGGTAACTCTGCTTTTTCTCCACAGATGTTACCTGACCTGCTGAGTTTATCTAGCAATTTCTGATTTTGCTCTAATTTCTACCATCCACAGTTCTTTGCTTTTTTTTCAGTTTCCCCTTGTGCTAAACATGGCAAGTTGCCCTCCAAACCTGGACAGCATTGAGATGTGCTGAAGGTGATGCTGAGGTTAACTGTTGATAGCTGCAGGTGCATTCAGGATGATGGATTGGCACAATACACAGTGATCACGGGGAGTGTTGCTCAGAACTTGATTCAGATCACTAAAGATCTATGGGAAGAGCAGCATTTATAGGGAAATGTCAGTGTGGAACTGTGTGCTCTTAATGAAAGATTAATGGTCTACTGTAGCATTTATGTGTTTCTAAATCATCATGTTGCTTCTTTAATGCTTTCAATATGCTGTTCTTTGCAGCAAATATTCTGTGTAATATTATGGCCACAGAGATCTTGCTACAAGAAAAAATGTGAACAACTCAGCAGCAGAAATTCAGGAATCTTTATTCTCTTCCCCTCTTGACATTCAATGCTTTTAAATGGCTAAGAATCAATTTAAAATGTTTTCTTTGTGGTTGTAGGTATTCACATAACTTTAATTTTCCTTTTCTTTATATTATTTCTTTGCATGAATGTAATGATGAATTATAGATATCTGTGGTGGAAATCTCTCGGTCATCAGTCACACATTCACATTGAAATAAACCATTTCTGTGTGAAGTGCACATTCTGTGCAGTGATAAGAGTACTTCACCAGAAGTCAAGATTATAGTGGTGGGAAGGCACAGTGTGGCTAATTTCACATATTAGCTGTTAGTCTGAATACAAGGAAGATGCAGAGTGATTTATTCTTTCTACAGTCCACTATGATTGTATGTGGAAGAACAAGAAGTTGTAATTATGCTAACATTTCAGTAACGCATTGTAATAACAATTAAAAATAAACAGAATAGAACACAGTTAATGAAAAAAAAAACTACTTTCTGAGAGGCTGATATTCCCATCACATATTGAGATTTGGTGCATGATTTGATTGACAGAAAAAATGAGAATGATAACCGACAGAAAATTTCAGCTGACTTTTCTGACACTTCATTATTGTCACAAGATTGCAACTTTGCATGATCAGTCCCACTCAAAGAAAAGTAAATTTCACCTGTTTTCATCAGCAGGTCCATATTTCATTTTAACAAGTGTGAGATTCTGTCACAGATCTTCATGTGGCTGATTGTCAACCCACATCTTTGGACACACATGGTGTAGGGTGTCCCATTTGGCAGTGAGATCTGAAGGGCAGGATTTGCTTTCTTGTCTTTCTCTTGCTGCTTTGTCTCATCATTGTGACTCAAGGTGTGATGCAGCCTGATGGATCAGTGCACCCTTTTGAACAATTGGTAGCATTTCTCCTCCCAGTTATTATTGTCACTCTTGCATGATTCAAGGAGAGCTTCACAGTGTTTTCTTTCTTCCTGTGCTGGAAGTTACTCACCTGAGGGTTGACAAAACAGGAATTTGTGGGAGAAGTGCATTTTGGCATTCCGGACACAACATCCGAAAGTTGAAGTTGAAGTTGGTTCTGGAGGAGTACTTGTGGAATTGACTTTAAGGAATACACTAGCATTTGTTTGATGGTTCTCCCGTTGAATCTAATGGATGCAATAGAGGCATTGCTGGTGGGATTTCTCTCATCCTCTTTTATCTTGCTCATACACAGTCTTGGTCTCACAGCAGTATTTGAGTGTGTGATGAAAGCTGCTCTGGAAACACAAACCTTTGTAAACTTGCAAAGGTCTTTTTTGTCAACACTTACTGTTGTAATTTGAGCTGGCTTGACCTAGTGTTGGATTTTGTAAGATTAATGTGTGTTGAGATATAAAACCCTTTCATTTAAAAATGTGATGTTTCAAACTCTTAGGTGCACCCGACCTGTAAGATACAAAGGAGCAGAATTTACAAACTATGTACAAGTTATTTAGCAAGATTTTATAAATATTTAACAAATACAAGCAATGACAGCTGTATAAAACTTGCTTGAGCAAAAATAAAAAAACTACAGATGCTGCAAATCTGAAATAGAAACAGAACTTACTGGAGAAACACAGCAAGTCGAGATTTAGATTTGGATTTAATTGTCACATGTATCAAGTGCAGAAGTATGGAAAGACAGTAAAAATTGTCTAATGCCCACCACAAATGGCACCATCACAGGTACAAAGGTACCTAGGTACAAAAATGTCAGGGACAATGTTGTAAAAGAAACAAAGTTAAAAAGTTAAAGTATACAGACCTTCATAGAATGAGTAGAAAAATTAAGAAATAAAGGATTGGTTAACATTAAAGTCCTTCTTAATATAAATTAGAAAAATAACAGAATGAAGTGGCAGCATTTGTAGAGAGAAAGCAGAATTAATTTGTCGAGTCCACTGACTCTTTGTCTGAACTGAAGGTAGCTGGAAATGAGTGGTATTTATTCAAATTTCCCCTTCTTAACAAGAATTGTGAATTTTTGAAACAGAAAGTAAAAGTTATAAAAAAGGGTCACTCGACCCAAAACATGGTGGGCGGCATGGTGACATAATAGTTGGCATTGTTTGCCTCACACTGCCAGAGAACCGGGTTCGATTCCCGCCTCAGACAACTGTCTGTGTGGAGTTTGCCCATTCTCCCCGTATCTGCGTGGGTTTCCTCTGGGTGCTCCGGATTCCTCTCTCAGTCTAAAAATGTGCAGGCTAGGTGAATTGGACATGCTAAATTGCCCATAGTGTTACGTGAAAGAGTAAATGTAAGGGAGTGGGTTGCTGGTTGGTGGGCCGAAGGGTCTGTTTCCACACTCTAAGTAATCTAATCTAAAATAACTCTGATTTTTCTCCACAGATGTTGCCAAACCTGCTCAGTTTTTCCATCAATTTTGAGTTTTGTTTCTGTGAATTGTTGAAAGTAGGTAGGATCTGCATGCAATAATCTACCTGATGTAAAACTGAGGGGTGTGGGAGAGTGTAACCAACAAGGAGGAGCATAATCACATTCTGAAATTGTTAATATCAATGTAAATCCTGAGGATATAAGGTGTTTAGGCAGAAAATTTTATATCCTTCAAGGTCCAGGATTCCCTGGAATATTGCCAGAACAGGTAATGCCTTTTTGTTCTCCTGTCTCTGAAGTGATGATATGTTTAACAGTTGTCTCAGAAGAATTTTATCACATAAGACATGGTAGAACTGTGCCAAAAAAGCTGTGTTTCAGTTCCGTCTCTTATTCCCTAGGCCCCAGGAGTTTACATATCATTGTGTGAGCAAATTATAAATACTTTTTAGAAACAATAAAATTGCATAAACAATGTTGTATCCTTTTATTAATAATCATAACTATTAAAGCATTCATCATTCTCACTAATGCTAAAGAAATGAAGATCAGATATCTCTACTGGGATACTAAGATGTTTTTTTGAAGTATAGATACTTTAGTTCACAGTTTTGAATCATTGATCATCAGTTAGCAAACTAAAACCTACACAAAATACATAGTTCTTGATTAAAGGTAGGTGCCATATGCATTTTGAACCATGAGGTTCGAACATGTTCTTATTTGTTTGAAGCTAACAAATAAACCTTGAATTACACCTCGTGTAATTAAAACAGACACAATTGCTGAACCTCAGTCTCATTGGATCTTTAAGTTGTCAAGAAAAGTCTTGCAGGCAGCTGATGTGTTAATTCTCTCACCAGCAGAAATTCAAATTAAACTGTTAAAGAAGATAACGCTGACAAAATAATGAAATGCTACTTCAAACCAAAATAGTGTCCTTAAAAGTTAATAGCATTGTCAAAATCTTGCATTATCTTGTCAAAGGAGATCTTTTCAGTTTGTTAGCTGCCAAGGTATAGGATGTGCTTAATATATTCCAAAGTATGTTCTTAAACAAATATTGGGATGGGACAATTGACTGGCCAGGTGTGGGTGCATACCAGTTTTGTTTTGGCAACATTCGAGGCCAGGTGAGTTGCTGGTATGTTGAATTGAACAGACCAAGAGCGACTTACAAAACTGGGCAGTGACAGCTGCAGTCTTCTACAAACTATCGATCATGTGTACCAGTGCAGTCTTGGTGGGATTCAGTGCTGATGTCAATGGACTGCTGATTACTGATGAGATGAATAGCCACTATCAGTTAGATTGTAAATAGTGTGGGGGCTATCACGCAGTCTTGTTGATCCTGCTCTGGATTTTGAAGACATCTATCTCAGATCAATGTAACTGCTGTGATTGTATTTTTCCATGTTACTGATTCAGACAATAGAATGGGTTGATTACAAGTATACATATAAAGAACACAGCACTCTGTCTTCTCAATTATAATTTGGATTTCATACTTATACATCCTATAATCATATGGGTTACTTAGATGTATCATTTATTAAGATTACAGGCAATACAAAATAATTGTAGTGGACTCTACAACAGGGTATTGGGGGATAGCCTGGAGAAAATCAGCTGCCAATGTGGATTCTCAGTTGAGCTTCCAAATGCTTTGCATGTCATGATGGTCAACCAGCTGTTGTATCTCTTGAGCTTTCTCTCCACACTAAATATACCTTCGCGTCTGGATTTGTGTTTAGTGTCAACCTTGAGTGTATGTGCATATACGTCCAGTAATTTGTCTCTTTGAGCTGCTTCAGGGCTCAGGCATTGGTTGGCGTCCTGGACCTTGTGATGTCTTGATGCCAGACATATGCTTATCACTAATTGAACGGTTTGCTGATCAATCCAGTGAACATCAGTCCACCATGTGGAATGGGTAACATGGACATCCCTTAAGTCAACACAGTGGCAATCTAATTTTCCTTTCGGTGGAAGACAGTGGTTGTTATGATGAGGTCATACTCAGCACATTTTGTCAGCAGGAGGACAGCTTTTTCATAGGTTTTTACTGCCCTATTCTTTCCCTTCAGACATGCAAGACATGGCCAAATCCATCATGTATATCTCCCAGAAGGATTTTAAAAAAAATTTGGCATGGCAGTAAGGATTTCATCAAGGTCAAAATAAAACTTTTCCTAATATTATCATTGTAATCAAAATAATACACTTGGACTAGCTCTCAGTCAGCTTCACTAATTGCTGTTCATTGATTGGCCTATGTCATCCATTTCAAAATTTCAAAAAGTTCCTGTTCCTGTCAGTAGGTAGAATCAACTATACTAATCTTTCAAACATTCATTGGTCTTTAATTATTACAATGTCCAGTCAACTAGCGAACGCACCGCAAAGGTGCAAATCTACAGAATGCACATGAACAAAAAATAATTGATTCCATCATGGCTATCCTTTAGCAATGTGGAGATTAAGTTTGCAAATTAGACCCAGTTTGCAAACTGGAAAATCACACACAAAATGCACTTAAAATTATGTTGAGTCCATTTCAAGTAACAATTGAATTAAATTGCACAAGCATTTTTCAATTTTAAAGTAAAATAAAGCGAAGAATTGTGGATGCCGGAAATCAGAAGCAAAAACTGAAGTTGCTGGAAAAGCTCAGCAGGTCTGGTAGCATCAAAGGAGAGAAATTAGAGTTAATGTTTTGGGTTTAGTGATCCTCCTTCAAAACTGGAGGTAGCTAGGAAAATGTTTTTTCTATGCAGAAGATAGGTTGGGGGAAGGTGTTAGGAGTAAAAGACAGAGGGAGCTAGAGTCCAAAGAGAGACAAGGACGGATGGACAGATAAAGGAGTGGATAATGGCCAGGCCAGGAGAATGAATAGCTAATAATGTGGATTAATTGTGGATGACAATAGATTGTGTGATACTGTTCAAAAGCCCAAACACACCTTTCAAGTAAAGCAGCGCTTTACCTGCTCTTTATCCAATTTCCTCTACAGAATTTGTTGCTTACTAAATAGTCTCCTGTGCATAGACAAAGCATAGACTGGGTGACTGCTTTTCAGAACACAAGACCCTGTTTCCTGGTCAGCATCTCTGTCTCAGGCTAGCTGCAATGCTCCAGCTACGCTCAGTGCATGCTGGAAGAATAGCATTTTATCTACTTTTGCTTTTTTTTTTAAACTGTGTCAGCCTCTAGGAGTTCTTTCTTACTCTGCTCCATGGAAACAAGCTAGCTATTTGATGAATAGTTGATGAGTGATTGAGGTTAATCTATTCCAATATCACAGCAGCTGGTGATAAGGTTAATAAATGTATAAAACATGAGTAAATATATCATGGAATGAAATAATTAATTAGAACATGTTAAGGAAGGCAGAAGGAGTGATGCATCATAGTTGCTGGAGATCTTCAATGGTAATTCAATCCAGGGAAAGCAGGCCCTCAAAAGTATTCAAAGTTTACACTGCTATTGCTCAAGGTTTATGAGCAGGAGACTGAATTACTGTGATGCATCAATGAGATAGAAATTTACTTGTATCTTTTTTAGCGGGAGGCACGCATTCTTAGAATCTTGTGTTTTGGTGAGTGTTTAAGGACAGGAGAGTGTGATTGGAGTGAGGCTATTAAGTGGACAGGGAGCAGGAGCCTTGGCCTTTGCAATGATCCAACAGCATTGTGGTTCTTTCAACTTATTTGGTTCACAGTGGAGGCTGCAGGATAGATCAGCTAACTGATTATGGTACAGTGATACAAAAAGCCATTGAAGTTGGGGTAGTAAAAGTAAAGTCACCACATGGCTGCTCTCTTATTAGCAAGAGATGATTGGGGGTAGTGTAACTTGAGGACCACCTTGCCTCAGATAAGCGGAGAGATTTAGAAGGAGGATTCTTCACTGTAACCTCAGTCGGTGTGAAAACTGAACCCATGCTGTTGGCAAGGCTCGGCATCACAAACCAGCCATCCAGCCAACTGAGCTACAAATCAGGAAATACTTGCCCAGCAAGGATGGTAGGATTAAGCTTAAAAATAAAGATTTGAATTGTGTAAAGACAGGTAGGGGGTCAGAAGATTGGACAACATTTTATCTTTTAAAAAGGGAAGAATGACAAAAAAATGGAAAAACTAGAGCAGGAGAAAAAAACAAACTAGAAATGAAAAAATGATAGTACATTTCTATCGATATTTTAAGTGAAGAAATCAATGAGTATAGGTTTGATTTAAAGTTCATCTGTAGAATTGACAATGAAAAATAAAGGGTCAGCATTTGAATTAGATACTTTCCATCAATCTTCAATACAAAGGATACAAGGAATATCTTAAAAGCAATGATAAATCAGGAAATGGAAGGGAGGGAGGAATTCAGGGAAAATCACAATCACCAGACAAGTGGTCCATGTAAATAGATGGAAATGCAGGCAGACCAATCCGTATGTCTTGATGAACTTCATCCTAAGGTTTCAAAGGAAGTGGAAAGTGCAATAGTTGATGCTTTGGTTTCAATTTTTCAAAACTCCCTTGCTTCAGAGATGGTCTGATAAGATTGGAAGAAAGTGACTGTAACTTCTTTCATCAAAAATGGAGTCAGAAAATAGGAAACTATAGGCCAGTTAGCTTAACATTTGTCATAGGGAAAATGTTGGAAGATATTATTAATGAATTTCCAGCAAGCCACTTAGAAATAAGATCAAGGTAATCAAGCAGTATCAACATGGCATTTGCAAAAGGGAAATCATGTTTAACTAACTCAGTTGAGTTCTTTGAGGAAGTAACAATGCATTGAGTAAGGTGAAGCCGGTTGATGGATTGTATTCAGATTTTGGGGAGCCATTTGATAAGGCGCCATATCAAAGGTTATTGCACAAAATAAAAGATGAAGGTGTAGGAAGTAGCATATTTGTATAGATAGAAGATTAGCTGGCTAACAAGAAGCAGGGCGTAGGCATAAATCGGTCTTTTTCAGGTTGGTGAGGTGCAGCAAGTGGTGTGTCACAGAGTTCACTGCTGGGATCAACTATTTTACAATGGATATAAATGATTTGTGTGAAGGGACTAAAGAGTTTTTCCAAATTTGCTGTTGGTACAAAGAGAGATCGGAAAGTAAGTTATGATGAGTATATATGGAGACTTCAAAAAGCTATAGATAGGTTAAATGAGTTGACGAGGAGCTGGCAAATGGAGTATAATGTGAATAAATATGAAATTGTCCATTTTGTTTAGAAGGCTGCAAAAGAAGCATAATATCTCAATCGTGAAAGATTGCAGAGCTGTGAAATGTGAATAACTCTGGTTGTCCTTTGCATAGGTTGTACACAAGTGCAGCAAATAATCAGGAAAGCTAATAGAATGTTACATCCTTATGGTCTTGGGTTTAATGTGAGTGTTTATTGCAAGGGAAGTCGAATACACAAGTAGGGAGATTATGCTCCCGGTATACAGGGTATTACCCTCTGTACAGTATTGGTGATCATCTTTACAAAAGAATGTACATATGGAGGAAAGAGATCAGAAATGGTTCACTTGACTGACATTTAGAATATGAGGTTGTCTTATGAAGAAATGTTAGATGGGTGGCACGGTAGCTCAGTGGTTAGCACTGCTGCCTCACAGCGCCAGGATCCCAGGTTCAATACTAGCCTTGAGTGACTGTCTGTGTAGAGTTTGCACATTCTGCCCGTGTCTGTGTGGGTTTCCTCTGGGTACTCTGGTTTCCTCCCACAGTCCAAAGATGTGCAGGTCAGGTGTATTGGCTATGTTAAGTTGCCCACAGTGATAGCCGCATTAGTCAGAGGAGGGTGGATTGCTCTTCAGAGGGTCGGTGTGGACTTGTTGGGCTGAAGGGCCTGTTTCCACACTGTAGGGAATATAATCTAATCTAACTTGCTTTGACTGGTATTCAGAAGAACAAAAAAGTCACCCAATTGCAGCTTGAAAGGTTTTGACAGGGCAAATGTGGAGAGGATATCTTCTCTTGCAGGAGAATCCAGAAAAAGAGCCATATATAAGGGTTTATATATAACAGAATATAATTTATAACAGAAATTAGGTAATTTCTTCACAGTATTGTGAGTCTTTAATATGCTCCTTCTGAAGAGTTTTAGTCTTTGAATATTTTTAAGGCAGGAGTGAATATATCCTTGGTCAGAAAAGAATGCAATATCAAGGGTAGGTGAAAATACAGATTTTAAATTTATTTTGGTTCAGCCTTGGTCACAATAAATGTTTAGATTTAGAGGAGATTGGAGGGGAGCTCCTTGTGTACATGTAAAAGAATGCTCTTGTTAAGGGCCTTGCCTAAGATCTCTTAGAATCGGAATTGTTGGAATCACTTTTGGTTACTTTGTTCATTTGTGGGATGTAAGTATTACTGGCAGGCCAGCATTTGTTGTCTATCCCTGATTTCTCTTAGAGCAGCTGGCTGGGCCACTTTAAAGGGCATTCAAGAGTCCTGTTGCAGTGGATCTGAAGTCACATGTCGGCCAGAATGGATAAGAATGGCAGATTTCCTTCTCTGTAGGGACATTGGTAAATCAGATTATTTTTAATGGGAGTAAATGATAGTCTCAGCAGTGGTGACTACCTTTTAATTCTACATTTTATTTATTGAATTTAAATTCTCAAAACGTTTTCTGCTGGGATTTGAACTCGTTCCCGGTATCTTAGTCTGGGCCGCCAGATTACTAGTCTGATAACATTTCCATTTCAATATTAATTTTAATTTGATTTGATTTATTATTGCCTCATGTGCTGAGATACAATAAATAGTATTGTTTTGCGTGCTAACCAGACAAATCATACCTTACATAACTACATAATAGAACAGAATGCAAAATATAGTGTTTCAGTTACAGAGAAGATTCAGAGAAAGATCAACACTAATAAATGAGAGGTCAATTCATAAGGCTGAAAACAGCAGGGAATAAGCTGTTCTTAAATCTGTTGCTGCATATTTTCAAACTTTTGCTTCTTCTCCCTGATGGGAGAGGGTGGAAGAGAGTATAACCAGGATAAGAGGTGTCCTTGAATATGTTAGCTGCTTTACCAAGGCAGCTGAAAGTAAATTCAGAGTCACTGGAAGGAAGGCTGGTTTTCATGGTAGACAAGGCTGCGTTCACAACCAAGCTGAGAGCCATCTGGATAGGATGCTTTCTATGTGCGTCTAAAAATTGGTGAGAGTCATTGTGGACATGCCGAATATCCTTAGTTGTCTGAGGAAGGAGAAATATTATTTTGCTTTCTTGACTGTAGCATTGACATGGATGGACCAGGATAGATTATTGGTGATATTTACTCATGGGAATTTTAAATTCTCTCCCACCTCCACCTCAGCATGATTGATACATTAAGGGTGTGTCCTCCACTCCACTTCCTGAAATCGATGACTGGCTCCTTTATTTTGCTGACATTGAGGGAGAGATTGTTGTCTTTATACAGTGCCACTAAGCTGTCTATCTCTTTCCTGCACTCTGTCTCATTGTTGTTTGTGATCCAACTCACTACAGTGGCGTCATCAGCAAATCTGTAAATGGAGTTAAAGCTGGATTTGACCACAGAGTATAAAAGCAATATAGAAAGGGGTTGAGTACCTAGCCTTGTGAGGTTGAGGATTATTGTGGAGGAAGTGTTGTTGCTTATCCTTACTGATGGCAGTCTGTAAGTCAGAACATTGAGGATCCTGTGGCAGAAGGGGAGCAGAGTCCTCACTCCTGGAGTTTGGAGATGAGTTTTGTTGGAATTATGGTTTTGAAGATCGAGCTAAAGACTATAAACAGGAGTCTGAATTGCATTTCAAAATTAAGAGTTTTTTTTATTGATATGGGATGAGACCATTGCTAGCTAGGTCGGCATTTATTTACCCATCCCTAATTGCTCAGAGTGCAGTTAAGAGTCAACCACATTGCTGTGGGTCTGGAGTCACATGTTGGCCAGACTAATAAGAATGACAGTTTCCTTTCTTTAAGGACATTAATAAACCAAATGGGTTTTTTTCCCCAACAATTGATAATGACTTCAAAGTTATCATTATCCTCCTAATTTGAGATTTATTTTTAATTGAACTCAAATTCCATCATCTGCCATGGCAGAATTCGAACTCAGGTCTCTAAAACATAACCTGCGTATCCAGATTAACAAGCCAGCAATAGGACCACTAGGCCATTACTTCCCCAAATTTGACAGAAGTGTTCTTCTTACCCAGTTATTTCAGCGATGAGTTTAGGGCTAAGGAGATGGCATCTATTCTGACTGTAGGTGAATTATAGTGGATCAAAGCAATCTGTTAGGCTGGAGTTGATGTTTGCCATTACTAACCTCATAAGCACTTCATAACAATGGACGTCAGAACATTGCCTGATATTTCTTTGGCACCAGGATGATAGTAGTCGTCTTAAAGCAGGTGGTAACCTCGCATTGTAGTAAGTGAATGTTAAAGATTTTGTCTGCAGTTACATCCATCAGCCGGTCTGCACAAGATCCGAATGAACAGCCAGGGACTTCATCCAGGCCAGTCTCATTCTGTGGTTTCACCCTCCAGAAGGAGAAATTGTGACATTGACTGTGGGGGCAGGTGGCATCATTTCACTGACCAACTTCCCATTTGGAAAAATTCAGATCTCAAACTAGTGTAAACATTAAGTTAAGTATATGTGTTGGTGGTTTTGCATGTAATTCACTTGGTTCTTAACTTCCTAATGATTTGTGATGTTTGGATTTTGTACCCTCCAGATTGCACTGGAATCTGGGTGCGAAACAAATGAAAATTAAAACCTACAAGCTCAAAGTCAGGTTGATATTCAGAGGAATGATGGCCATCTTTCCACTTCAACCAAAGCCCTCAACTCCATGATCGCTGATGTGTTCCTTGGTATTAATTCAGATGTACACCACAAAATTTTCCATCACAGCATCCTTAACGTTGAAGATGCATACAGTACCTTAGTCAATCATGCCCACAAATCAATGAAACAAACAGTAATGGATGCTGGAACTCTGAAAGACAGAAAAAGAAATTGCTGGAGGAACTCAGCAGATCTGGCAGCATCTATGGAGAGAAAGCAGAATTAACTTTTCAAGTTCAGTGGCCCTTCTTCAGAGCTATACTCAATTCACACATTACATTTGAAATATCCAGTTGCAGTGATTCGTGACTCCAAGTTGTGTTTGAAACCTTCACAGTAAGCCTGTGAAGAGATTCACCCCCATAATATTAATTGCTTTTTTTTTGCCTCTTTTTATCTGATACCCTTGAAGGCTTGAGTTTTGCTAGTATTCTCTTGCTGATGTCACAAACTCCACACTTCAAACTTAATCTGTTAATTAACATTGTTCCTTTCTTTTATCCCCTATTAACTGATTCGCACCTACAAAACTATGTATACCCTCTCCCATTGTTTCTGTTCCTCAGCTTCAAACCCTTTGTACATTTATCCCGATCTAACTATGGCTGGATCCTATTATCACTGCAGGTGTAACTCTTTTGTTTTGTGATTTGGATACATTGTACTTAAATTCTCCCATTACTCGACAATCATAAATTTTAGGAAGAGCTTTAATTACTTCCTCAAATTACTCAATGTAATGGCAGCTTCAGTCATTTGGTTTGGCTGTTCTCCTTCTTTCTGTACCACTTACTCCAATCTCATTTCAATGTGCCTTTTGTCATGTGAAAGATTCTGGTTGCTTATTATTTGCACATTTTGCTGCATGTGAGGAGGATATTGTTTGGAATTTTGTGCAATCAGTTCTGGGAACTGGATTTCAGTATAACCCAGAAAATGGAATGAAAGCCTCCTCTCTCCTGCATCAAAAGGTGCAATGTGAAATGTGCTTAGACAGTCATAACTCAGTTCTGAATGGGTGGGAGTCCACAGCACAAAACTACCAATTATCCAGCATAAATTTACATTAAATTGGCAGTCTTCCTCAGAAATGTCTAATGGTATCTGGCATGACAAATGGAAATGTGATGCATTCATTGTGAGGCTGCATATTGTTAGTGGAGTGAGCAGAAACCTTTGCATTGGGTTGTTAATGTGTGCTGCCCAGTGCACATTGCACCAATGTGTATTGAATACTTAATAGCATCTCTTTCCTAATACACCGTATATTAATGGCTGAAAGTTAATTTAACTGAGACCCCATGGCCAAGATAAACCGGAACACCTCAGCAGTACTGTAATCATTTAGACCAGAACAATAGCTAGAAGGAATTCTGTGCTGGATTGGCAAAGGGTTATCCTCAAATTGGGAACATAAACGTAAACATTCTTTTTTCATGTTTTCTCCTCTGTCAGGTTCCAACCCACATACAATGATAGATTAAAGATATTTTAGGTGTGTCGCAAGATTGCACCCAATAATAGAATGTAACTTTTGTGGGGAGTGAAAGCTCCTGGACCCAGGAGTGTGGTGGTGGTGTGATAGTTAAATCATAGTTGAGCACTGTATGAGGTGTGGGTGGAGGGAATGTTGGCTTTGTAGAGGCTAGATTTGGTCAAAGAAGGAGAATACCTGAATGGTAAGAAAGTGCAGCATGCTGCTGTGCAAAGGGAGTTGGGTGTCGTTTTGCATGAACTGTGTAAGTTAGGTCTGCTGGTGCAGCAGGTAATTAAGAAGACAAATAGAATTTTGTCCTTCGTTGTAAAAGGGATTGAGTTTAAAAGCGGAGGGGTTATGTTGCAGCTTTGCGGGGTGCTGGTGAAGCCATATCTGGAGTACTGCGAGCAGTTTTGGTGTCCTTACTTGAGAAAGGGTGTACTGGCACTTGAGGGGGCGCAGAGGAGGTTGACTAGATTGATTCTGGAGTTGAGGGAGTTGGCTTCTGGACAGAGTAGATTGGAATTATTTTCGTTGGAATTTAGAAGAATGAGATGGGATCTTATTGAAACATATAAAATTATGAAGGGAATAGATAAGATAGAAGTACAGAGGATGTTTCCACTGGCGAGTGAATCTAGGACAAGAGAGCATAGCCTCAAAATTAGGAGGAGCAGATTTAGGACTGAACTAAGAAGGAACTTCTTAATCCAGAGGGTGTGAATCTGTAGAATTCCCTGTTCAGTGAAATCATTGAGGCTTCCTCAGTAAATGTTCTTCAAGCTAAGATAGATAATCTTTTGAACAGTAAAGGAATTAAGGGCTATAGTGAGAGGGTGGGTGAGTGGAGCTGAGGCCACAAAAGATCAGCCATAATCTTATTGAATAGCGGAGCAGGCTCAAAAGTCCAGATGACCTACTCCTGCTCCTAGTTCTTATGTTCTTATGGAAATAATTGGGAGCATTTTCTAGTTTATCTTTTTAAGCCTGGAGAGAACACTCCTGCTTCTCCTGGCGCACAGGTCTTGCTATAAGTGGGCTTTCCTGATGGATTCAACTTGTTCCACTTATTGGTGCTTTATTCACAGGCCGGGACCTGTGACCTTTCTTTGTTGTGTAGGGAATGTTTGTAATTTTAAGATTGCTGTGCACTCCCACACAGCTGCAGCATCTTCAAGGAGTTGTTGGGTTTTGCCATAAGCTGTACATTCTGTATTGCTGCTGAACTGCCAGAGCCGAGAAAGGTGATTGCCCGTAACTAACCGCAATGTGCAACTATAGCCCACATGCAATACACCCACAATCCATGGCCTGTGTGGCCGTAACAGACCAACGTAACCATGTAGCACTGCCATTTTCACCTGCCTCTATGCTACTTCACGGTCATTTCAAGAACCAGATGTAATTGTGAACTTATTGTATCTATCATTCAACGATGTTCTGCTTTTCAAATGGGATCAAGTTGCAGATTGAGATAAATATGAGTCAATGGAGAAATTTCAAACTCTCCGCATTGATTAAAAAAAACAATTGATTAAGGATGCTGGAAATCTGAAACAAAAACAGAAATAACTAAGAGGAGTTCAGCAGATCTGACAGCATCTGTGGAGGGAAAGACGGTTTTAGAGTTAACGTTTTGGGTCCAGCAACCCTTCTTCAAAACAGTTCTGACAGGCAATTTGCTTCTAAGTATCTTGACAAAGGGGTGCCTTTTCACTATAAGTTTTCTCTTGAATCTTTTTCTCCTAAAGATTTTGGCTTTTTGTTGGGATATGATTCTGTTGACAAACCCAATTGATTATTTGATGTAGGTGTGTGTAGAGAGTGAGAAGCATTTGGTTGTTCTTCTGTAGACAACATAAATGTGATTCAGGTGAAGTTCCAGACACAGAATTCAGAAGATGAATCATTTTTCCAATGCTTCACAAAGCTAAAGTCAATATTGGTTCACATTGTGACCATCAGAGATCTTTAATCTCTGGACAGTGGTTAAACCTGGCAGATGTCCTGCTGTATTTGTTCCTGCTGCTATTGTCATTACCATAATAAATGTTTTGGCTAGAGACTTAGTTTGCTGACAACTTTTATTTGCTCAATGAATAGAGGTCACTTCTCCTGTGAAGAAAATCTGAGTGAAGTTTACTTCTCGTTTGAGTCTTGTTAAGCTTAATGACATAAGAGATGCTCTTTTATGATCATTCCTTTCTATGATTAAATGAGGATAAATCTGTGCCAAATTAAATGTAGTTCACCACTTTAGCTTCTTTATATCTATTGTGATTGCACAGACTGATGTCAATAATATATTTGTTATGGTTAAACATTTATCTTGTGTAAGATTTTGAAGGATATTTTCGAATCAACATGATTAGAGATGTTCTAACACACCTCTGGAGCAGGTGGAATTGAACTAGAGGTTCGCTGCACCACAAGAACCCTTCACTAAATCTGACCTTCTCCAATGTTTATTTGTTCCTGGGTTATGGTATTACTATTCAACGCATTTATCAGTAATATACCATTGCCTTTCACTCATTTGAATAAAAAGCAAAAAAAAGCTTGCTTTCTATCTTGTATTTCTGTTTTTTTCCTCGTTGCTTTTAGAAATTCTCTTCATAAGAAAATTTGTTGGTACGTTAGCAGGGGGGGTTATGTGTGCTCCCAACATCCTAACTTTGATGTCAGGTGGGACACTGGTCTCTGGCTTCCTGTGAGGCATTCCAGAGAGGAACCAGTTCCCAGCAAGCAGAGATTAGTTAAAGAGATTGTCCAACATGATGATTGTTAGAAGTCATAGGCCTTCAGATATAAGAAGAACTCAGTTTGCACTGAAGAAAGAGGTAGAGCATGAGGCTGTGTGGGGAGACAGAGCAGCAGCGCACAGGAGAGCTTGAATGCAATAAGAACTAAAGCCATGGGCAGATCAGTCGAAGTTTCTGGAAAACTGGAAGTGTCTGGAAAACCAGAGGGGAATTAGAGCAGGCATACAGATTCTAGGGGCTGAGGTAGATAGCATACTTTAGATGTGGTCTCATTAGTGCCTTCAATATTTTTTGAAAAAAAACTCCCGATGTTGATATTGAATTCACTTTGTAATAAAGGGAAACATCCCATTTGCCTTATCTGTTATCCACTGAACTCGGATGCTAATAATTTTTGATTCCTACACGAGGACTCCCAAATTCCTGCTCTTTTGCATTTTGCAGTCTTTTTTCCATTTAAATAATATTAATTTCCTCTACTCTTCCATAAGACCATAAGGAATAGAAGCAGGAATAAGCTGTTTGGATCTTTGAAGCTGGTCCAACATTCCTCACAACCACTTTCCTGCCATTTCCCTGGAACACTTGATCAACCCTTGATCCCCTTCTTAACGAGAGTCTGTCGACCTCAGCATTAGATAAACACAAGACCTCTGCCCCCACAGCTCTCTGTGGAAAGGAGTTCCAAAGACTCTCAACCCTCTGTGAGAAGAAATTCCTCCTCATCTCACTCTTGAACTGATGGCCCTTTCTTAGCCTCTTAGCATTTACCCTGACAAGCCCCCTTAAGAATCCTGTATGCTTCAATTAGATCATTCATTCTTCTGAACTCCAGTGAGTGAAGTTCGAACTGGTTTAACATTTGCTTATATTTCTAGTATTCCTTCTCTGAACTGTCTCTAATGAAATAATATCTTTCCTTAAATAAGGAGACCAAAACTGCTCGCAGAATTCTATGTGTAGTTTCACCAGGACCTTGCACAGCTGCAGTAAGATTTCCATACTCTTATACTGTTACCCCCTTGAAATAAGGGTCAACATTTCATGAGTTGTTCTGATTACCTGCTGCTCTTGTTTGATAGCATTTCCAGCACCACATTCTCAACTGTAATTTCCAGCATCTGCGGTTCTCACTTCTGCCTAATAGCATTCTATGTTTTGTGCACAGGTGCCTTTGTGTTGCAGCTTTCTGCAGTTTTTCTCCGTTTAAATAATGTTCTTTTCTTTTGTGCTTCCTTTCAAAATGAATAACTTCACATTTCCCCACATTATACTCCATTTGCTAACTTTTCGTCCACTTACTTAACCTAACATTATCTCTCTGTAAACTGTTTGTATCCTTTTTTCCATCCTGCCTTTTCATCTGTTTTAGTGTCTGCAAATTTGGCTGCACTGCATTCACTTCCTTCCTTAAGACATTAATATATATTGTGTACAGTTGCGGAGCAGCACTGATCTCTGTGGAATCCCACTGATTGCCACAGGTCAGCAACCTGATAAAGATACCCTTATCAGTGTTGCCCGCCCAATTCTCTATCCATGTCAGTATCCTATCTCCAACACTATTGCTGTTATCTTATGACTTAATCTTTTGTGAGGTACCTTATCAAATGCCTTCCAGAAGTCCAAATCCAACAAATTTACTTGTTCCCTTCTATCCACATTGGTTGAGACTTCCTCAAAAAGTTCTAATAAATTTGTTAGTCATTGTTTCCCTTTCATGAAGCCTTGCCGACTCTGCTTGATTATATTATGATTTTCCAAATGTTCTTCTATTACGTTCTTCATAACTAATTCCAATGATTTTCCAATTGTAGATGTTAGACCAATTGGCCTATAGTTACTTGACTTTTGCCTCCCTCCCTTTTTGAATAGGTGTGTCATATTGGCTCATTATATTCGAAGTTTTCCAATCCTCTGCTATTTCTCTAAAGTACAAGGAATTCTTGAAAAGTTACAACCAATTCAGTGATTATCTCTGTAGCTATCTCTTTTAGAATTCTAGGGGGCAGGCTATCAGGACAAGGGCACTTAGCTGCCTTTAGCCCCATTAGTTTGTCTAACATAATACTTCTCCAATGATGGTGATAGTACTTATTTTTCCCTCTTTTTTCGTATTAACGGGATATCCAAAGTATCTTCTGACATTATCTTGTCTTCCACAACTGGCTCCACAGCTTCATTCAATTAGAGAGCCTTTGTTCATTTTGAACTCTCTCATCCTTTTATATAAAGGACTGTTTTCATATTCCTCACGAGTTTGAGCCCATAGTTTATTTTCCATCGCTATATTATCTTTCCGATCATCCTTTGCTGGATTTGGAATTTAGTCCAGTCTTTGGGGCTATCACTGACCTTTATCTTCTTATATGCTTTTACTTTCAATACACATCCTTGATTAGCCATGGTTAGTTTATCCCTCACCTAGAATCCTTCCTCCTAACTGGGATATATTTTTGCTGAGAGTCAGGAATTACTCTCCTTCAATGTCTGTCGCTGTTTGCTTACTGTCTTTGCTGATGTTCTATCTGCCCAATCCAATTTAGCTAACTTTATTTTGTAAGAAGCTTCCAGTAGTTTAAAAATCTTAGATTGTCTGCAATTTCTCAAGCATTAGTTAGAGGCTACTTACATTTCCTCCAATTTAATGTTTTACCTATGTATATTTTTCTCTCTCACTTTTGTGAGAATTTTCATCACGATAAGTGATTTCACCCACTTGTGGTTCAGTCTTTTGACCATGGCACAGACCTGGTGATATGGGTAAAATACAAATACAAATACAGGAGCAGGAGTAGACTGTTCAACACCAGCTCGAGCATTCTAGATCATTGCTGATTGCCATTTTGCCGTATTATCCCCTTTTTTTATGTAATTAGTATCTTGAAAACTATTGTTCTCTGCCTGAAGCGTATTCCATTAACTGAATATCCGTTTCTCTGAGCAGTGTATTCCAAGTATTCTCTGTTCTCTTGAGTGAAGAAATGTTAGTTCTGAATGACTTGTCCATATTTTGAGACTATGTCCCTGGTTTTAGAACCCTAGCCAGGGGAAACCCTGCATAACCTTTAAAAATATTTTAAATTTCACTGAGTTACTTCCCATTCTTCTTAACTTTGGACAATACAATGTTAGTCTCCTTAAACTTTCTTGATGGGATAGAGCTTCCATTGGATGAATTTATCAAATATGAACCTCATTCCTTTCAAAAGAATTCCCAAATCTGTTTGAACACTACCACTTTGAATTTGTTCATAATTTCAGAAATACTTTGCACTTCTTTTCTCCCTCCCTATGTGGATAACATACCAACATTACATCCAGTCTGCCACCTTCCTGTCTACTCCCTTTGGTTGTCCATATTCCCTTGGGGCCTCTTTGCATCATTGTCACAGCACACAGTCCTATCAGCTTAGTTTTGTGTAATCGGCAAACATGGAAATATTCCATTTGATTCCCATATCCAAATCATTGATATTGATTTCAGCTACTGCAGCCCAAGCACTAATCCTTGCCATACCCCACTGTCACAGTCTGTCAGTCTGAGGATGACTCATATTTATTCCTGTTCACTGTTTTCTCTCTGCTAACCAATCTCAATCTATGCCAGCATATTATCCTTTATCTCATGTGGTCTAATTTTATTTACTAATCCCTATGTGATACCTTATTAAATCTGAAAATCCAAATATATCGCATTCATTAGTTTCCACTTCTCTACTTTGCTCATAACATTTCCAAAAAACTCTGTGACGTGTTTGTCAACTGTTACTTCTTTTTCATAAATCCATATTGACTCACAACAATTATTATTCTCTTAAGTGTTCAGTTATTTTAATAGGCATAATAGATTTGAGTGTTTTTACTACTCCTGACATTAGGCTAACAGCTCTGTAGTTCCTTGTTTTCCATTTCTCTTAAATGGTGTGGTTATGTTGCAACTTTACAATCTGCAGGCATTTTTCCATAATCTATATAATTTTGAAATATGATCACCAATGCATCCGCTATCTCCATCCACTTTTTACTATACCTCTGGGGTGTAGATCATTAGCCCAAGGATTTGTCAATTTTCAGTCCAGTAATCAGGTGGAGATCATGAAGCCAGCTCCACTCTTTCTGATATCCTTATCCCATAATCTATTTTTTCTTGGTTATGGGATCGTTGTGTACCATAAATCATCCTGAAAATGTCCTTCCAGAAAAGAAATACCGTATTTATGAAGAGTGTGTATTACTCTAGTGACTGCTTGTCACAAAGCAATGCTGAATAACAAATGCCAAATCCAAGGCAAAACATGACAAATTTTGAAGTGTAGTTGCACAAAGTGAATTATGGTTAGTTCAAGGAACTTGATATATCTTCCACAAAACCGAGTGCCATATTTGAGAAACATTTATTGCTGTTTCAAAGATATATTTTTGAACTGAAAGATTGGTTGCTACTAAAGGAAAGGCAATTCAGGTATTCATTGCAACTGCCAGATGTTTACATGTATCTGCTTTGCAGATTTTTCTTGGTTGCAATTTTGAAAGAATAAGCCTGTTTGAAGGCCACACATTTATGTGTCCAATTTTGTACCTGTGAAAATTCTTACAAACTTCCCGATCCTCAGTCTAAGAAGGCTAAAAATGTTCTCTATTAATAGCAAAAACTTGATTGTATTCAGCTTTTGCGCTCAAACTTAAGGATACAACAGTACAACTTGAAAACAATTTTCTAAGACAATTTAAACTGCCATAAATGCATTCATAAAGAAAATTAAAGTGCCATGAATTGAGAGATATTGCTGATGCAGATTGCATATTAAATTGATTGCCTTGTAATTTTAATGAATAATTATTTTCTATCTTCCAAAATGTACATCATTGGAAATACAGTTTTCCAAAGTGACTTCCAGGGACATATCCATAATTAAGTAAATCAGTGTAGCCTAGTATTGAGAAAAATAATACCAGTACAATCATCAACTAAAGGGAAAATACTGGCACAGTATTTATGGAGTTCAACTTTCATTTCAGTATTGAGAGAATGGCTAAGGAAGCTGGCTGTTCTCAATCTCCTTATAAAGTACTTTAAAGACCTCAGATGGACTATCCAAGTGAGGATAATTTAGACTTTTGGCAACAATATTGAAAATATTGTGGCAATTTTGAAACAGCTGTCCTTTATATGTCTCTCATGATATTCATTTTTCTCAAAGTCAGAAAAGTAGAAAACAAAAGAGGCTAACCTAATATTCACACACATCGCACAAATCAGAATTATCAATTTTTTTACATGGCCTAATTTCTTAGAATCTAGGGTTCAGTTGAACAATTATATTGTAAACTTGATTAGATTAGATTCCCTACAGAGTGGAAACAGGCCTTTCGGCACAACAAGTCCACACCGACCCTCCGAAGAGTAACCCACCCAGACCCATTTCCCTCTGACTAATGAACCTAACACTATGAGTAATTTAGCATGACCAATCCACCTAACCTGCACATCTTTGGACTGTGGGAGGAAACCGGAGCACCCGGAGGGAATCCATGCAGACACAGGGAGAATGTGCAAGCTCCACACAGACTTCTTGGGTACATGCAGTCCTGTTCATTCATGTCTGACAGAATACTGTGTCCTTGGAATTTCGGAGTCAAGCATGCTGTTTGTTTCCTTGATTCCCTTTCATCATTTGGTGAGATCATTGCTGGTCATTACTTCATCTCCATTTATCCAGTTTTGCTCCAGATCCCTCAACATACTCAACGATGAAAATAATTCTCTTGTGCAATGGTGAACTGTGCAGAAAGAAAGTTTAGAAAATTATATGGTTCTGTACTTTTAAAATATAAAATAAGACACTGTTTTTCTTCCTAAGAATATAAATTCAACAGTCGAAACCCAGCTGTTTACAAGGTAACATCCTTTGATACATCAGAAAACAAATCTACTTAACCAATTGTGAAAAGAATGGCCTTGATGGGTTGATTAATTATTTCTGAATGGAGTTGTCATTTTCCTGAGAAGTGGATGGTGAGCAGACGATCATTCAAACAGCCAACAAAAACAGGGGCCTTTGTTTTTGCTAGTCAAGCTAGAATGTCATGGAATAAACGTTGTAGCTAAAAAGCTGGAAATCCTTAACAAGTCTGGGAGTTTGAATGCAAAGAGAAATGGAGTTATATTTCTGGTCATCAATCTGTAAAGTTGACTGAGACTTTTTGCCCCCACCCCTACCCCCCAGAAGCAGGCTGGAAGGTGGGTAAAGATTCAAGTCATATGGAAAGGACATGGTACTAGCACTATCTTGTCTCCAGTATTTTATCAATAGTGGGGGAGATGGTAAGTGAAGCTCCCACCTTTAAGGCAATTGAGACTGTTTGATGGTGAATTAATGTTGCATACGGACCTCTTCTCACTGTCACTCATATTAGTCACTTATTGGAAATAAATGTGTTGGAGGCAATTCAGAAATTGGTGAGAGGTTATCTTGTGAGGATAGTTTAGAACGACTAAGCTTCAAACTGTTGGAGTTTCAAAGGGTAAGAGGTGACTTGATTAAAACACAAGATCCTTAGGGATCTTGACAGAGTAGATGTGGAAAGCTGGTTCTCTTATGGGACAATCTGACACCAGGGGCAACTGTTCAGAAATCGGGGATTGCCCATTTGAAACAGAGTAGGTGATTTTATTTTTTTCTGAGAGACACAAGTCTTTGGAACTCATCCTGAAAAAGTGTTGAAAGCAGAGTCTTTGAATATTTTCAAGGCAAAGGAAGATAAGTTCTGTTTAAGCAAGGTGCTGAAAAGCTGTCAGGGAAAGGCGAGAGTGGGAATTTGAAGTTACAACCAAATCAGCTAGAATCTTATTGAATGCCAAAGCATGCTTGAGGAGCTTAGTGACCTACTGTTGCTGATAGCTTGTGTCCCGATCTTCAGTCGTGGTTACACATTTCAGTATTTGAGAAAGCCTCCAAGTAAATCCTGGGAGCCCCCTAAAAGCTCAGAAAGGGAATGTTTGCTGATTGATCATCCTGTGTTGACAGAGCATTCCCCAGAGGGAAAATGTGATTGATAAGTTATCTTGAAAAGGTTCACTCAGCATCTTTGGAATAGCACTACCAACCCGTATATTAGTTGAACTGTCTCTACAAGGAACTTGTCAGTTCAAAGCCAGTCAGTTCCTTTGTTAGTCAGCTCTGCAATTTACATGCATGCAGCATAGACTGATAAATCTTTACTGGATCTAACAATGTCTCTTAGCTAATGTTAGTGTCGTTAACCAGCTACTGTAATTTCTCATCTTACTATTCCCACTTCTCATGGTCAAGTAAATGGCTCTACTGCAAAAGACTCTTCAGTGGTTAGCCCTTTACCACTCAATATTAGTGAGCCTTGTATACCAGTATTAGAAGAAAAGTTGGCACCTTATTTACTGAAAGATATCACAATCAGGTGCCAGTTGCAGGCATATTTTGCAACAACCAGAATCCCTTTTACTCACAATTGCCATCCACTCTCATTTGGGTCTGATTGGAGCAAATGAGTCTGACCCCACTCTGCTCCACTGTAGCTGATCCAGAGTCTGCTGCAGCCCCACTCCCAATGCTGTTTGGACTTTGACACAGAACTGCCTCAGAAGACTGGAGGCTGTGACTGCTAAAATTCAGCTGCTGGGCAAGACATCCATTTTATGTACAATCCAGGCAGTTTACTCTATTTTACTCATGAAACATCACAGACTTGAACAAATACCTATTTTCTCCCCATTATTTACAATATACTGGGTTGCCTTGCAATGGGGTGTCATAATCTTGTCAGCTCATGGGGTGATCTTAATTTTTGTTATTGTTGTCATTGATCAGTGGATTCATCATTCTAGTATTTTGATGCATGCTTATTTCAAGTAGACTAAGGCTTCAATTAAAACAGTGCAAATATATCTGTTTGATAATACCTCTAGTAAAAATTATGGGGTTGCTTTTTTCTACAAGACCAATCACTTTGAGTTCTGTAATTTGATCAAAAAGCCACTGAGTGCCAATATGTTCAAGTTTTAAACTCCCAATGAACAAGAGATTAAAATATTCTTCTCAGTAAATATAAATCTGTGATCAGAATTTATGATTGATTTGCTTTTGAGGCCATTCATGTAATATAGTATTTTTTCAGTTGCAATTTATTGGGAAGTTCAGTTAGCTCAGCTGGCTGGATGGCTGGTTTGTATCGTAATGATACCAACAATGTGTGTTCAATTCCCACGCAAGCTCAAGTTACCATGAAGGACTTTTCTTCTCAATCTCTCCCCTTGTCTGAGGTGCAGTGACCCTTGGGTTAAACCACTATGAGTTATCTCGCTACCTAATGAAAGAGCAGTTCCATGGTCTGGTAACTATGGTAACTTTCCCATTCATGGAAATTTGTTAAGTACTTTGAGTTACCTCGCTGGATACCTACATTATTCACCCAAACTGGAGAGCCATAAGTATGAAACCAAATGGTAGTGTAGAAAAATGATAGTGCAAGAGCTAGATTTAAAGTTTCCTCATATTGCAACATTGCCTCCTCCATTTTTTAATCTGGCTTATTGGGAGATGCTACACATATCTCAAGTCTGCACCTAGAATTAATCTGTGACACAGAAAATTCAAGGCTAGTATGACCTTGGCAGCTATTGACATTGAATGGTCACAAAGACAGCTGGAACTCACCACAGCTATCTTGGTACAAAAATTGGTGACAGTCTCTTGGTCCAGGCACAATCTTTGATGACACTGTCATTCTGACATCAGGAGGTAACTCAACTGTCTGTATCCACTGGACATTGGATATCCTTGAGTCTTTGTCTTCTTGCATTTCATTCTGTGATCTTCTGCCACTTCCTCAAAAGGAACCTTCCTCCTGCAGTAGCTGATATCCTTTTGTCTTTGACTGTTTCTCATTTGTTCCTCAGGTTCCCCTCGCCAGAGGAGCATTCTCCAAACTGCACAGTTCCTGTGCCGCCTGAGCTTTGCTGCTTTAAGACAGCATCCTTCCTGTAAGGGCAAAAAGACAATATAGTATATGTCGCCCACACAATGAGCTGGATTAGAGTCCTCTCTGATGAGACCCTTTCCAGGATGAGGAGCTATTTGAAATGGCTTAAGCGAAAAGAAGGGTCAGCAGTCCTCCTGTGCCCTTAAATGACATGCCTCCATGAATGTCTCCCAAATGCAGTGACCTGACCACCTGTCTCTCATTGCCATAGTGTCAGTGTTGCTGTGATTCTGACACCTCATTTTGCCCGTGCTATGCTTGCAAACTTCTAAAGGGCAAGTAAAATGACTGTCAATTGCCTCCTCAATGATTTCAATTTGCTTCTCACTGCATGTTTAGAGATTGTGAGAGCTGTTCCCCATTCGACTTGGTGTCTACCCTAACTGAACCCATGTTTTGGTCTGTGTTTGCACCTGATGTCATCTGCTCTGGTTTGACAGCACCCACCTCCCTCAGTGTCCATTTTGCAAAGGTCAAATCTTGTCGTAAACTAACATCTACCTTTCTGAGGTCAGCTTGGACTAAATCTACCCAGTTAAACCAAGCCCCCATTCATTGAAAAAAACCATAAGACCATAAGACATCGGAGCAGAAACTAGGCCATTCAAACCATTGTGTCTGCTCCAGCATTCAATCATGGCTGATAAGTTTCTCAACCCCAATTTCCCGCTTTCTCCCCATAACCCTTGATCCCCTTGACAATCAAGAACCTATCTATCTCTATCTTAAATGCACTCAATGACCTGGCCTCCACAGCACTCTGTGGCAGTGACTATCATAGATTCACCACTCTCCAGCTGAGCAAGTTTCTCTTTATCTCGATTCTAAAAGGTCTTTCCTTTATTCTAAAGTTGTGCCCTCACGCCCTAGTCTCTCCTACCAATGGAAACGTCTTCCCAACAACCACTCTGTCCAGGCCATTCAACATTCTGGAAGTTTCAATTAGACTCCTCTCCTCCCCCCACCTCCCCCTCCCCCCACCACCCAATCCTTCTAAACTCTATGGAGTATGGTCCCAGAGTTCTCAAACATTCCTCATATGTTAGGCTTTTCATTCCTGGGACCATTCTCTTACAATGGAATAGAAATTTGTCACATGTACTTTTACATGAAAAATACAGTTAATATGTTGCCCTGCCACAGTGCCTTCATCATCATAATAAAGTAGAATTAAGACAAAGTTCATCACAGTTCAGTTAATAGTTCCTGGGCTTGGGGAAAGGCAATTAAGGAACAATGGAATACATTGAATACACAATGGGATGAGACCGGCATGCCAGCCCACTGGAATACTGGGCCTGAAGCCTCTGCCGAAGAATACTGCTAAGCCAAACAGAGACCGTAACTCGAAGAAAATACTGCCTGCCAGGCTGCTGGAATACCTGGACACTGAAGATGTGAAGAGCTTCATGCCAGGACAAGATCATCTTGGAAGCTACCTCATTGCTGGACTAGGAAAAGCCTCCTGTTCCCCAATTGACTCTCCTCCAGATGCTGCCTCTGATCCACTGTCCATCCATTTTGCTGATGCTTCTTCTACTTCAGGCGGCTCAGTGTCGACTGGGGCAGTTAACCCTGGACTGGGTCTTTGTTCACCAGGAGAGCCTGGGCTGGGAGGCAGCCATATCCAACTTGTCCTGGCATTGCATCCGCTGTCCCCAGAGGCTTCCTCCTTCACCTGCCACTTTCCAAGCTTCAAAGGAAAGGAAACCATGAAAAAAGAAAAAGAGCAAAAATGAAAAGAGGAAAAAGAAAGCTGACAGGAGTAGACAAGCCCCTGACTCAGCTCCCCCTTACTCTACCAACATCTTGTTTGATGGTTATTATGGGATGTCAGTGATGAGGGTGTCAGTTTGCTCAGTTGGCTGGGTGGCTTCTTTGCAATGCAGAGTGAGACGAACAGGATGGGTTCATTACCTCCACCAGCTGAGGTTACCACGAAGGACCCCCTTCTCAACCTCTCCCCTTGCCTGAGGCATGACGAACTTCAGGTTTAATCATCACTTGTCATTTCTCTCTGATGCTGAGACAGCAGCCCTATAGTCTAATAGGAGCTTTACCTTATCAGTGATAAGCAATCATCTCTCAATGAATGTTATCAATATTGATTTCACAATTATTTGTGGAGTCATTTAAAAATAATGTGCAAATATCACTTTGGAATTGCTGTTACTAATGTTATCAATGTTAAATGCTGTGAGATGATTCTGAGATGCGATTGGTTGCTATTTCAATGTGCAATCTTTCTTTCATTGCAACTATTTTTAAATAACTAAAAACTTGTAAATATTAGTGCACCTTACATTTTAAAAATAATTACTCAGGCAACCACTGACACCATGACATTAACAAGTGACAAAGTGCCACAACGATTTTCTCCAAACTTATATAATCTCTCCTAAGGGTAATGTTAGCCCAGTAAACTCCACAGATATTGCATGGAAATGATGCATAACATATGGTAGAGATTGAACGTTGTACAAATCTGTTCAGGTATGGGGCAGATGATCAAATGTCATGTGAAACTCAATAGTTCCAGTCGCTTTTGGTGGAATGGGAATATTAAATCCGCAATCCAATTTATGAACAGTAACATTTCACTCAATTACCTTTGGGGTTAGGAAAACATTTCATTGAAATTTATTTTCACAGAAGTTCACTTGAACTTATTGCCCTCTTTTTAAGTAAATTTGCTTGTTTCCGTGATCCAGTTCTTCCCTGTTATTCATTCTTGTGTTATTGTGACAAAACAAGAGGGAGTATATAAATAATTCCTTGGGTGAAGTCTTCCAGATTAATACATAATTGATGAACAGTAGTCTGTCGGGGAGCATTATTTGAAATGCTCTTATTAGTGTTACTCAGAATTCTCATCGATAAAAGGAGGACAATTATTCTAACATGGCCACAATTTTAGAACAGAGTAGAACTTACTCCCTTAACTTGACTAAGATTAGGTTATTTAAATGTATTTATTTTTCCATTTAAATTGGATGAATTTGTGGGACAGAAAAATAACGAAAAGTCCACTATCAGAAATTCTGAAAAGGTTATATTTTAGGAATAGAAAATAAATACTTTTAAATAAAGTTGGAAACAATGTATGTAATATTTTTAGAATTAAGTGCCTAGTATACATGGTTTAAAGACCATGTACATGCCCAGTTTTAATTCCACAAAATAGGTGTCCCCATGTGCTGGTTCATTGGTCAGGGTGAGTCTACCTGTCTGGTTTAAAATTTAAACCATGTCCAGCAGTTAATTGTCAACCAGCATTAATAGGGGAATTCTCCATAGCAATGCTTCTATCAATCAGTGACCAGTTGTCAACCAGTCAGTACTCTCCAATTATGCAATGTAAATGTTGGATTCCTCCTCAAATTGGTATTCTTAGAAATTGCTCTAATGAGTCCAAGACAAAACAATTTGACAAAGTGTCCTTTTTTTCAGGAATGTTCAACTTCCATATGACCAAATGAATACATATTTTAAGCTTTTTTTTTAGAGCATGAGATTTCTTATTTATTGGATAATAAATAAACTAAAAAGAAATTCCATACAATTGCTCTTAAAATCCTCAAACCTCTATCTATATCTATATCATTTCTTCTGCTTCATCCTGTTCTTTGTGGAACTCTCTAGTATCTTTATGGAACAGGCAGATTATTCTCTGCTGTTCCTAACATTTAAAAGTTCAAAGAACACAAGCCAAAACAAAGGGCTGCATTGTTGTCTGAAATCAATTTCATGGCTGCTGATCACAATGTTCTAGATAAATGCAATCATCTGTTATGTGGAAGGGATGGTTTCTGACAATAGAATTTGTCAGCAGGAGTGACATCTTTCTGTTGATTCACTTCATTAAATAGTTTTACTTTTCCGTACCTTCTACTGTAAAATGTCTTGAATGTTGACACTGATTTGATGGCCGAAGTGCTTTTGGGAGTAAAAGCCTATGTTGGATAGTCATTTTAAGAATTAGGTTTCTGAAAAGGTGAATTCTGATGAAAGGCAACTTGTAGTAATTCATCATGTTCCAATAATTGATTATGTGACCAAGCTTCCTGGGAAATAATGAATGAAAAGAAAAATGGCTAACAAGGAGTTCATTACATCCTAGGATTCTTAACGAGCTTGCTACAGAGATAGTGAATGCATTGGTTATAATTTTCCAAAAAACCTTGCTCTTGAGAGAAATGCCAGAGGAGTGGAAAATTGCCTTTGTGACATCCCATGCTCAAAACGTGAGGAGGGCAAAAAGCAGAAGACTATAGGCCAATTAGCCTAACATCTATTCTTGGAAAGGTATTGGAATCAATGATTGTGTTTTCAGTTTAGTGACGTAGGACAAGTGGGGTTCCAAAGGTATCAGTGCTGAGATTGCAATCATTTACAATCTATAATGACTTGGAGGAAGGAAGCGAAGATGCCGCAGTCAAGTTTGCAGACGGCATAAAAATATGTAGAAAAGCAAGTTGTGAGAGGGAATCGAGCAGTTTTCAGAGAGATGTTGATAGGATCCATGAGTGAGTAAAAAGTTGGCAAATGGAGTATAATGTGGGAAAATGTGAAGCTCTTCATTTTGGAAAGGAGAACAAAAGAGCAGAGTTTTATTTAAATAGAGAAGAACTGCAGAAAGTTGCAACACAAAAGGGACTTGGGGCTACCTGTGCATGAAACACAGAAAGCTAACACAGGTACAATAGCTAATCAGGAAGATGTCCCATTGGATTCAGTGTAATTCAGAAAGATTTAACTACTTAGATTTCAAAACATTCTTCTCCATGCCAATATCCACTGTGCAGTATCCAGTGACAAGAAAACCACTATGAGAATTAATGGTACTTTGAGCAGAATGTCATATTTGTGGTGAATATTGAAGCGCTTTTGTAACAGTGCCCCAGGATTCCCAAATTCAATGCACAGCTATTTAGACTACAGCTTAACTCAATCTCAAGCATTGTAATTTATGGATTCTGTCCCTTAAAAAATGAATAAATAAGAGATCTCTGACTTTCCTCTTGATACCAGAATGCAGTTTATTCTGACTATCTCCACACATATAAGATTAGATTCCCTTCATTGTGGAAACAGGCCCTTCAGCCAACAAGTCCACACCGACCCTTCGAAGAGCAACCCACCCAGACCCATTCCCCTACATTCACACCTGACTAATGCACCTAACACTTGGGGCAATTTAGCATGGCCACTTCACTTAACCTGCACATCTTTGGACCGTGGAAGGAAACTGGAGCACTCAGAGGAAACCCACGCAGACACAGGGAGAATGTGCAACCAAGAAAGTTCATGTTGCAGTTAAGACAGGATAAATTTGTTGTTATGTCTTTTACAAATTATGAAAAGGTAAAAGATAAATGACTCAGTATCCAGTGTTTGAGCAGAACAGAATTTTGGAGAAATAAGATTAGTTTCAACAGGGTAATAATCTAGATGTATTTGATACATCCATATGAGTAAAATGACTAAAGCAGTAATCTGTTTGTGGTATAACACGTGTTAATTTTGCTGTTGAATTAGAATTGATTTTAACACTTGGTGGCATGACAAACAGGATAAAATAAACTTTAATTACCCCACCTGTCCGAATTTGCATAGCACAAAGAAAAAGAGATGTTTGTACAGAATTAGGCATGTTAAATGTTCTTGAGAAGGTTATCAATGCAAAGTTAGGTTTGGTGCTTCTCAAATAATTGTTTTGGTTTTGATCCAACAAATTGTGTAAAATAATCTGCTTAGAAATGCAATGTTTCAGAATTGTATAAGAGAAAGATCAATCACAGAGGTTTAGGGAATGACTTATGCTTAAAATTCGAAACAGAAAGTATTATTAAATCTTCCCTTTTTTTGAAGCATTGCACAGAATCTGTTCTTGAAGTTCAGTGCTCAGCCCTTGAAGCATGACTTTGTGACTGATGATTACTACAAATAATTAAACTGTCAACATATGGTAGAAAAAAGTCTGTAATGTTCAATCAGAACTTGCAGGAATTTTGTTTTTTAAACCTAATTTTATTTGACTTTGCATGAGTGGTGGAAATGATTTTTTTTTTCTGTTTGCTTTAAGTGACAGTTGGTAGTTAACCAGTTCATTTTGGGTGTTGGTATAGAAATTAAACAAAACTGGGCAAAAATTTCCCTATCACCTTGCATCCAATAATGTTTTCATTCTGTGTCTATTGGTGATTCAAAACTAAAAATAAGTTTATTTTTCCTTTGAAAGAGAATTAAAATTTTAATTGAAGTTTCATTTGAAATTTTAATCCTTAAATCTCCCTGCTCTTTGAAGCTTGGAATTGAATAATATAGTACTGATTACCATCATCATTTGAACATTTTTTCAGCAATTGCATTGATTCATTGAACAATTATTCACAACAGCTACATCATTTTACATCTTGAGCTTTGCAATAGACAGAACATATATTATCGTTACATGACCATTAATAGACCAAAGCTATTTTTGGTTTGCTCAGCAGAAGCACACATTTAACTCTTCTTATTTATGTAGACCTTATATATGCAATGATAGTGTCACCATTGTTATAATTCCAACAGAACAGCTGTTTCCAGGTAATATGTGTACAATCTTGCCAACATCTGTTCAACATTTTGTATCAACAACCTAACCAGTAAAAACTCAGAAGCTTTGGAGCCCTACATTTTTTGTACAGGAGTCAGGTTTCTCATTACATCTCAATACTGTGGCTAAATCTTCCTTTTAAACAGAGTACCAACTAGAATGCAAATTTCAACAACAATAATTCTTATGAAAACTCTGCTTCAGTTTCAAACTTCTTTCTTGCAATGCATGATGATTTCCATCTGAAATTGAAGTTATCTTACCTTTTAATTAAGCTACCAAAATGCACATTAATTTCTTTCCTTGGCTTTAATGTTGGACTCATTTCTAACTGTAACAACTTGCCATTTTTTTCAAAATCAACATCCCTTTTTAAGACATCATTTGTCTTGTTTTAATACGATGTTAGCTTTTAGTTGTTAAATGTATAACCATTTTTCTGCTTTTTATGCCTTTACATACACATTATTTTTGTCAGCCTATTCTACATTACATAATTTTGTAAATGAACAAAGTAATGAAAGTTTTCATGCACAAAATGAAAGAATAGCTTTTGATTGTAGACTCTCTGCATTGAAATGTAAACATTAATTAGAAGAACTGCAATGATCTCTATTGAAACCTGCTATTACCATCACTTCATACTATTGACATTTTTCAGGTGAAATATTTAAACTGATATTGCAGTGGATGCCCATGATAGAAAACTAGACTGTAGCAAAACTCAACTTCACATGATAATTATGGATGAGAAAGTCCATTCAGCTCAATGTTATTTGCCCAACTTGAGAGTCTGCAAAAACCCCCTAATGCTTTTACCAATTCTTCCTATGTGGTTCTGTGGTGTTCACATTTATTGTTACATATGACAGTACGTTCTTGTTCCAGTCTTTCCCCATTTGAAAACGAGCTTTCTGACATTCATCCTAATTTTGCATTAAATTATCTTCTTGTTATATTCTCTCAATTTATTTGAGTTTTCTAGATTTACTTTTTGGTGATACTCAACTGTTTAAAGTATCTTGATGCATGTTTTGTCAAACTCATTTTATGGTTTTGGAAATGTCCCCATCGATTCCCCTATCGTAATCTCTCATTGTATCCGTGATTTGTATATTCTATTTCTTTAGTTGAATGATTAATTAGTAGAATGATAAATAAATAGGGCTAGACAGGGTAAACACAGATGGATATTTCTGATGACTGGGGATCTAGAAGAAGTGCATTCTAAGAATATTGGGTCATTTAGGACTGAGATTAGGAGAGATTGTTTCACCCAAAGAAGCAGTTGAGACCAAAACATTGAATGTTAGTTCTGAGGGCTAATGGGATAAAAGGTTATTGCAGGGAGAAATAGGAATAGAGTACTGAATTAGATGATCAGCTATGTTCAGTTTGAATGGTGGATCAGGCTCATCAGGCCAAATAGCCTACACTTCCTAATTGCTGTGCTTCTATTTTTTTTCACTATTCTATACCCACTGATAAGGTAAGTGTCTTCTTTTCTGGCTAAGTTAATATTGAATATCTTTATAATTCAGACTTTTAAACCTTGTCAATCAGCTCAATGGACTTGTGTGGCTTCCTTAAATGGTTCTGAAGTTTTGACATCTAGTGCATCGTGTCTTTTATTCCTCAATGACCAGAAGTAGATAGACTATCAAAAGTGTGACCTTATTCTGTGCAATGGTACTATGCAAACATACATATCTAATAATTTGATTGCATTTTACCTCTTTTACAGGCAAGAAAAGTGAATGAATGAATACCTAAATTCCAATATATCATGATCATTCAACATTAGCAGAACATTGTCTGCCATAATGGATCATTTTCTAAGTGCTGAGCAAGACTTGGTGCAGAAGTAGTTAAATGCTTCTTCATAATCATGAGTTGGACATCGTGCCTTTCCAAGGCTCTTTCATAAAATTGGCTTCCTCTGATGCCTGACTCATTTTTATAATAAACCTGCACATCTAATCATGGCATGATCAGATGGATCTTACAGCTAAATGATTTAAACAGTAAATCTATTGCATACTGGTTAGCGGCTGATCTGTCCTCAAAGGTCTTCAATGTGAGGCTTCTTCTTTTTTTTGGTGGGGGGGGGAGGGGTAATTCTCAGTGTTCCATAAATCCATTCTGACTCCAAGAAAGAGCTTTGTGTGTGTGAACCATCTTTTCTCCAATTCAGAATCTTGTGTTACTGTCAAGGGTGTTATGAAAACTCACATTTTGGGATTAGAGGATGAGTTTGAGCAGCGAAGAACAGAAGAGGTGGTTGGGATAGCTGGGAAATGAGTTCATAAAAGGGGATTACACAGGAACTCATTTGCATTGTATGCTTTGGTCTCAGGTTCTTCTGGGAATTGCTGCTAGATTTCAGTTTCACCAAGAAGCAAAGTGTCAGCTTCCAGCACTTCACCAAGGAGGTTACCACCAACTCCAGAACAACAGAGTAGTAATATTTATCTACAATGCAGCTTTTCCAGGCTACATTGCCATTGTCCTCATGCTTCCCATTACCTGTTCAGGATGTGTGGCAAAACTGAATTGCAGTCCCTTATTGAGGTCAGTTCCATATGTGGCTGAAGTAGATGATGAGGAGAATTATAATCTGACACCCATCATGATGCAGATGGGATCAGTCTTGAATTCATTGCAAAGCATCATCATATCATCATAGAAGGGTTGTGGGAGAGTAACAAATTTAGCTGGACGTCCAAGTCTTTGGAAGACTTTCCAAAGGGGTTCAAAGTTGATGGAGCTTCTGACAGCTCAGTAAAGATCACATAGTGCTGTTTTATTGCTCCAGACACTTTCTTTGTTGAAACTATTGAACAGCAAGGATCGTATCTCTAGGACTTCCCTAGATAACCACGTTGGATCTCTGCAAGGGATAGAAAGCAGTTCAGGAGAATTAGTGTGAAAAACATTTCCAAAGTAATGTTTACAAACCTTCACAAACCTTGTATTTCCAAAGTAAAATGAAGGATATGCCAGTATAATTCTTACAAAATGTTTTACTCTTGAAGAAGGATGATTAATCATTGATTGTGGTGCAGATGTTGGGAGATATTACCTCTTCTTTTCAGGTTTTAGTGATAAAAGTTCAGAGAGTTTGAACGAGCTTTTGAATGGTTTCTACATCTCTGTAGAAATGTTGTCCGGACCGTGTACAGCCTTTGTATGATATCATCAGTCAGATAGCTTTGTGCAGTAAGAGTTGGAAACAAACCTACTATTCATCTCTAAAGCTGTTGGAGGATTTTTCTTTTCATGGCTTTGTCAAATACTGTTGACTTCCATTTGAGAAGATTCTGGTTGTTGTCACTTCAATGGTCTCTGTATTGACTCTGAGAAGATTGTTGCTGACTTCAGTTTGGAGGGATTGTTTGTTTTTGCTCCATATATGATCATCGTAGTTGGAAAGATGACATGCGCATCATGCAAGACTGTATAGTGCCAAACTTTATTGACCTTCCAAACCCACCACCTCATCTTGATGACTGACATTATTCCTTGGATTGAGTTATTTGAATTTCTGCAGTTGAGTAAATTGATTGCAGCATTTAATGAAGACTTAGTATTTCCAATTGAGGTTTGCATATTTCTTTAACATTCCTATCCAATCAGACTTGGTGTCTGCGAGCTTCAAGTCCAAAGATCTGGGTACTTGTCTTCTGCGCTAACATCACTGGGGCCTGAGAGAGTTAGATGGGAAGAAAGGGACAGGGTACCATGCAGGTTGTGCTGTGTTGTGCTGTAAATCATTCATTCTTTCTCTGTACATCCTCTGTGCCAGTTTTATTCCTGTCAGCATATCTGCCATACTGCTTACTTTAATGTGATAACATCAACAGAAATCTCACTCAGCCAATGATTGGAATGTCCAATGCATCCACTATCTGGGAGGAGCTCTGCGGCACAGTCTTCATTATGATTCAAAATTTGTGCTTATATGATTCATAGATTCAAGAGCCAACCCTTGTCACCACATAGACAACAAAAGGTGGAAGGGAGCCTTAACCATGAGTGCCTCAACATGCCAGAGCTCATACAGAATGTCAAAGCATGTTATGTCAACCATATTTTCCACTTCCCAAAATGTTTGCTATCTTTAACATCATGAAAACAAAATACTGTAGCTACTCACAATCTGAAATATAAACAAATACTGTAGCTGGGGAAAGTCAGCATGTCAAGTAATATCTCTGAATGAGTGAAGGTTAAGGTTAAGGTTTCAGATCGATGATCTTTCATCAGTTCTAATGTTAACTGATGATTAAGATTCTGATGAAACGTTAACAGTTTCCTTCCATGGATGCTGCCTGACCAGCTGAGGTTTTCCAGCTGTTTTTATTTTTATTCCTTAACATAACTACTCAATTGCTTTCCTTCAATCTGGACTTGCAGTTCTTTGGTTCATGAGCACAAATACTAATACTGCTGAATCCCAGGGAAAAAGAATGCGATACTATTCCACATGAGTAAAATGTTAAACAGGAATAATAGACACCTTAGGTAGCCTTGCAGGGATTGTTGTCTGGTCTTGTTTATCTTTCCTAGTTTAATTTATGAGGTAGCTTGAGAAGTAAACAGCTGTCAAACTCACATGAAGGTCAATTAGAGAGTTGTAATGAATTACTTATCAGCAGTTCTGGATCTCTGGTGCAGACTTGTAACATTGAAAGGGTGACAGTGTCGAATCAGTCATCCGAAGGGAAGACATCATTTGTCTCTTCTATGAAGCCAATGTCATTCCCAAGGGATTAAGTTTAAAGCTTTATAAGCTTACCCTGAGAATGGAGTGCAGGATTGTAGGGCTTTCAAGCTGTACTGGACGATCAGGCTGCCTTCTCTGGACCGTACATGACCAGTTCTCACATCCTAAAGTTCCCATGTTGTCCACAGACGATGTGCATCATCTGGGAGAGATGACAACTGTTTAAATGGAGTCAATGATGTCCAGATTTCTAGTCATTCCTACTCCACCATCTCCTTCACTGAAATAGGTTATAGTTGAAAAACAGCACAAAGGGAACGGGTAGTGCTCCAGGCACATTTTGATCAGTCAGTGAGCTTCAACGTGACTTACTTACTGTTCCTGCACTGTTGAACAGTTGTGGGAAATGATCCTTCTTTCACTCCAGTTTGGATTTTTCAGGCATTTAGGTATTTGAATGAAATTCTTGCTTCTGATATCTTAATTTGATGAATTATGGCTCAGTTAAAATAAAAGAGTGTGGATATAGTAAATAAAGGCATTATTTTGCATAGCAGTTGATATTAATTAATTTTCCTCAATTATAACAAGGATAATTGTTTGATTCTTCCTTGTCTATATTAGCATTCCCTGAAGGTTTGATTGGCTTGAATTGAATTGAATTAGCTTCATTGTCACATGTACTTAAATCAGTACAATGAAACGTTTATAAATCACCACTTACAGCACCATCTTAGCTCCAACGATACCTGGGTACAAACCTTAGTCACAGAATAAGAAAAATGAAGAAAAAGTTACATTACAGTATGACCATAGGTCAGAAAAAAAGAGAAACAAAGTCAAAAAGACAAACATCACAGTCTCTCCCCAGCAGACCAGCGCAGGGAGCATCCAAATGGTATGACTGCTGGCCACCACTTTGCTTTGCACTGGGCTGATAGCCCTGCTCCCAAACTAGCCAGCTGCCACTATGCTCCGCACAGGGCTAATATCACTGTTCCCACACTGGGCCGATATCCCAGCTCCCGCACTGGGCTGATATCGCTGTTCCTGCAGTGGGCCAATACCCCTGCTCCCGCACTGGGCCAATACCCCGTTCCCGCACTGGGCTGATATCCCTGTTCCCGCACTAGGCTGATATACCTGACACTGCACTGGGCCAATATCCCTGCTCCCGCACTGGGCTGATACCCCTGCTCCCGCACTGGGCTGATACCCCTGCTCCCGCACTGCGCCGATACCCCTGCTCCCGCACTGCGCCGATACCCCTGCTCCCGCACTGGGCCGATATCCCTGCTCCTGCACTGGGCCGATATCCCTGATACCACACTAGGCCGATATCCCTGCTCCCGCACTGCGCCGATATCCCTGTTCCCGCACTGAGCCGATATCCCTGATACCACACTCGGCGGATATCCCTGTTTCCGCACTCGGCCGATATCCCTGTTTCCACACTGGACCGATATCCCTGTTGCTGCACTGGGCCGATATCCCTGATGCCACACTGGGCCGATATCTCTGCTCCCGCAATGGGCCGATACCCCTGCTCCCGCACTGGGCCGATACCCCTGCTCCCGCACTGAGTCAATATCCCTGTTCCCACACTGGGCCGATGTCCCTGATACTGCACTCGGGCGATATCCCTGCTCCCGCACTGGGCCGATATCCCTATTCCCGCACTAGGCCGATATCCCTGTTCCTGCACTAGGCCGATATCCCTGCTCCCGCACTGCGCCGATATCCTTGTTCCCGCACTGAGCCGATATCCCTGCTCCCGCACTGGGCCGATATCCCTGTTTCCACACTGATCCAATATCCCTGCTCCCGCACGGGGCCGATATCCCAGTTTCCACACTGGTCCAATATCCCTGTTCCCGCACTGGGCCGATATCCCTGTTCCTGCACTACGCCGATATCCCTGATACCACACTGGGCCGATATCTCTGCTCCCGCACTGGGCCGATATCCCTGATACTGCACTGGGCCAATATCCCTGCTCCCGCGCTGGGCTGATATCCCTGTTTCCACACTGGGCCAATATCCCTGTTCCCGCACTGGGCCGATATCCCTGTTCCCGCACTGGATCGCTATCCCTGTTTCCGCACTGGGCCGATATCCCTGATACCGCACTGGGCCGATATCCCTGTTCGCACACTGGTCCGATATCCCTCCTCCCACACTAGGCCGATATTCCTGATTCCACACTGGGCCGATATCCCTGCTCCCACACTGAGTCAATATTCCTATTCCCACACTGGGCCGATGCCCCTGATACCGCACTGGGCCAATAACCCTGCTCCCACACGGGGCCGATATCCCTGTTTCCACACTGGTCCAATATCCCTGTTCCCGCACTGGGCCAATATCCCTGCTCCCACACGGGGCCGATATCCCTGTTTCCACACTAGTCCAATATCCCTGTTCCCGCACTACGCCGATATCCCTGATGCCACACTGGGCCGATATCTCTGCTCCCGCACTGGGCCGATATCCCTGATACTGCACTGGGCCAATATCCCTGCTCCCGCGCTGGGCTGATATCCCTGCTCCCGCACTGGGCCGATATCCCTGATACCGCACTGGGCCAATATCCCTGCTCCCGCGCTGGGCTGATATCCCTGTTTCCGCACTGGGCCGATACCCCTGCTCCCGCACTGGGCCGATATCCCTGCTCCCACACTGAGTCAATATCCCTGTTCCCACACTGGGCCGATGCCCCTGATACCGCACTGTGCCGATATCCCTGCTCCTGCACTAGGCCGATGTCCCTGATATTGCACTAGGGCGACATCCCTATTCCCGCATTAGGCCGATATCTTATATACCACACTAGGCCGATATCCCTGCTCCTGCACTGCGCCGATATCCCTGATACCGCACTCGGCTGATATCCCTGTTTCCGCACTAGGGCGATATCCCTGCTCCCGCACTGGGCCAATATACCTGTTCCCACACTGGGCCGATATCCCTGTTCCCGCACTGGGCCGATATCCCTGTTCCCACACTGGGCCGATATCCCTGCTCCCACACTGGGCCGATATCCCTGATACCGCACTGGGCTGATATCCCTGCTCCCACACTGGGCCGATATCCCTGTTCCCACACTGGGCCAATATCCCTGCTCCCACACTGGGCCGATATCCCTGATACCGCACTGGGCTGATATCCCTGCTCCCACACTGGGCCGATATCCCTGTTCCCACACTGGGCTGATATCCCTGCTCCCGCACTGGGCCGATATCCCTGATACCGCACTGGGCCGATACCCCTGCTCCCGCACTGGGCCGATATCCCTGTTCCCACACTGGGCCGATGCCCCTGATACCGCACTAGGCCGATATCCCTGCTCCTGCACTAGGCCGATATCCCTGCTCCTGCACTAGGCCAATGTCCCTGATACTGCACTAGGGCGATATCCCTATTCCCGCATTAGGCAAATATCTTATATAACACACTAGGCCGATATCCCTGCTCCTGCACTGAGCCGATATCCCTGATACCGCACTGGGTCGATATCCCTGTTTCCGCACTCGGCCGATATCCCTGATACCGCACTGGGTCGATATCCCTGTTTCCGCACTGGGCCGATATCCCTGATGCCACACTCGGCCGATATCCCTGCTCCCACACTGGGCTGATATCCCTGATACCGCACTGGGCCGATACCTCTGCTCCCACACTGGGCCGATATCCCTGCTCCCACACTGGGCCGATATCCCTGTTCCCGCACTGGGCCGATATCCCTGCTCCCGCACTGGGCCGATATCCCTGCTCCCACACTGGGCCGATATCCCTGATACCGCACTGGGCCGATACCTCTGCTCCCACACTGGGCCGATATCCCTGCTCCCACACTGGGCCAATATCCCTGTTCCCGCACTGGATCGATATCCCTGATATCGCACTGGGCCGATACCCCTGTTCCTGCACTGGGCCGATATCCCTGCTCCCGCACTGGGCCGATACCCCTGCTCCCGCACTGGGCCAATATCCCTGTTGCCACACTGGGCCGATATCCCTGCTCCTGCACTGGGCCGATATCCCTGCTCCTGCACTCGGCCGATGTCCCTGATACTGCACTAGGCCGATATCCCTATTCCCGCATTAGGCCAATATCTTATATAACACACTAGGCTGATATCCCTGATACCGCACTCGGCCGATATCCCTGATACCGCACTCGGCCGATATCCCTGTTTCCGCACTCGGCCGGTATCCCTGATACCGCACGGGGCCGATATACCTGTTTCCACACTGGGCCGATATCTCTGCTCCCGCACTTGGCCGATGCCCCTGTTCCCGCACTGGGCCGATATCCCTGTTCCCACACTGGGCCGATGCCCCTGATACCGCACTGGGCCGATATCCCTGCTCCTGCACTAGGCCGATGTCCCTGATACCGCACTAGGGCGATATCCCTGTTCCCGCACTGGGCCGATATCCCTATTCCCGCACTAGGCCGATATCTTATATACCGCACTGGGCCGATATCCCTGTTCCTGCACTGGACCGATATCCCTGATACCGCACTGGGCCGATATCTCTGCTCCCGCACTGGTCCGATATTCCTCCTCCCACACTAGGCCGATATCTCTGCTCCCGCACTGGACCGATATCCCTGTTCCCGCACTGGGCCGGTACCCCTGTTCCTGCACTGGATCGATATCCCTGATACCGCACTGGGCCGATATCCCTGTTCCTGCACTGGGCCGATATCCCTGTTCCTGCACTGGGCCGATATCCCTGTTTCTGCACTGGGCCGATATCCCTGCTCCCGCACTGGGCCAATATCCCTGTTCCTGCACTAGGCTGATATCCCTGATACCACACTGGGCCAATATCTCTGCTCCCGCGCTGGGCTGATATCCCTGCTCCCGCACTGGGCCGATATCCCTGATACCGCACTGGGCCGATTTCCCTGATACCGCACTGGGCCAATATCTCTGCTCCCGCACTGGGCTGATATCCCTGATACCACACTGGGCCGATATCCCTGATACCGCACTGGGCCGATATCCCTGATACCGCACTGGGCCAATATCCCTGTTCCCGCACTGGGCCAATATCCCTGTTCCCGCACTGGGCCGATATCCCTGAATCCACACTGGGCCGATATCCGTGCTCCCGCACTTGTTTGCTGCTCACTGGTGTTCCCAGTCCAGCTGCTGGCATCTCCACCAACCATTCTTTGGAGGCTGGGAGTCAGAGACTGGATCCAGGTGTCTTAGGACAGGAGACGGGAGAGAAGGGAGGAGACAGAAAACTAAAAGGAGAATGGTTGAAGCAGAGGAGGCATCTGTTTTCTGGTTTGATTTCAGTGTTTCTGTATTGGAGCATATAATCTTGCATAGTTATATACAGTGGGAGGATTTGTTCATCATTCACAGAAAGCTAAAGAATTTCAGACTGACCAATGGGATTGTGGCTTTGTCTTAATTGATAATCATAAAGCTTAAATTATTTAATCAAGCTCTCAACAGAGAGCTTGGAATATAACCCTTCATCCAATTAGAAATATTGAACTATTTAATTGAACTGGAACTTGCTGTTTTTCATATTTCATTAAATTGCAGATATTCAAAAATTCCATCTACCAGCTGCTACATTATTTAAAAGCTTTCCGGCAAATCAGATTTCATTTGGAAGCAATCCATAAACTATGGGCTGATTTTATGAAACCCTCTGGGGACGGGCTAAGAGGGAGTGGGAAGGTAAGGCATGAAAAGGAGTAAAATGGCAGAGCTAGATGAAGGGATGGTTTATCTACTTTTTTCCCATTACAATGCCAACTCACTCAGAGAACCAATTAAAGGCAACTTCCGCCCAACATTGGTAATTTCTTCATGCAGAGAGACTGTTAGGTAAACTCTGGCAGTCTCCCATGGGATGCAGAGTGACGGACTCCGTTACTCTATGGAAGGAACCCCAAGTGGTAACAGTCTTCCCAGTAATAATGATGTCTTCTTTCCTCATAAGTCTCACCCATTTGCCAGTTCCTGCCTGACTGGCTCCAGTGCCTTCAGACTCCAGTAATTCATTGTGAAGGGTGCCTTCCATAGTGAGGACTGCAGAGGCTGGAGATCAGAGTAGAGAGTGTAGTGCTGGAAAAGCACAGCAGATCAGGTAGCATCCGAGGAGCAGGTGAATTGACATTTTGGGCATAAGCCCTTCAAGAATGAGGCCTCATTTCTGATAAGGACTTATGTCTGAATTGTCGATTCTCCTGCTCCTTGGATGCTGCCTGACCTGCTATGCTTTTCCGGCACCATACCTTAAAGTGCAGTCCTAACAATTCCTGATGGAGCACTGGATCCTGAAAACTGTCAAAGCAGGATCACCCCATTTCCAACTTTCAGCCCCATCAGTGGGGCACATGTCACAGTGATCACATCCAGCCCTATATATTCATGTGGAACTAGAATTATCAGATCATGTGCTCCCCTAGATCACTACCATTATCTTTACAATCAGCCTGAGATATACAAAAAAAATTAGGGGCATAGAGAGGGTAGACAGAAAGGAGCTGTTCCCCTTGGTGAAGGGATCAGTGACCACAGTGCACAGATTGAAGCTAAGGACAGGAAGTTCAGAATGGATGTGAGGAAAGATCCTTTCACCTAGAGGTGGTGAGAATCTGGAACTCACTACCTGTAAGTGTAATAGAAGCAAAAGCCTTCAACATTTAAGAAATATTTAGATGCGCACTTACAATGCTGAGGCTATAGGCCAAGTGCGAGAAAATGGGACTGCAGTAGTCAGGTGGTTGTTTTTGATCAATGCAGACCCAATGGGCTGAAGGGCCTTTTTCAGTGCTATAAACCTTGATGTCACTGTGACTCTCAGAGATTAAACTAATTTAGTTGGAAACATGGGTGTGCCACAGAGGTATTTGCATCATTAAAATATGCCATGAGACTGAAAGGCTTGGGTACCACTGCTTTACACTACTTTTATCCGGGTCTAAGCTCTGTTTAGGACAGTTTCCCACATTTTAAATACTTTATCCTGACGTTTCAATCATTTCCTCGCAGATTTTTTACTCTCCATCTGATTCAGCAGTTGCTGGCCTATTGATGAGACTAAACAATGTAACCCTGCTGCTAAATCAGTAACTATCATCAAATCAGTTCGGTCCTTGAATCAGATTTTCTCTTTCTTCAGCACTTCATTGCTGACTGTGAACAATGCTGTCACTTCTCCTCCTTTTCTTTTGTCCTTATTTTTCTGACCATTTAACAGCCAGTCCTGCTCTTCCATGAGCCAAGACATCATAATTCCATGTGGCAATCTGCTGCTGTAACTCTCCAATCATGGTTAATACATACTGTGCATTCACATAATGTGTTATAGCCTGATTTTGAATGTTTTACTTTCTCCTTTACTATGACTCTACCTGTTCACTTAATATTCTCTGTTCTCATGTTTTCTGTCCATCTCAGTAGTTTGTGCAGAGTTGAAAAGTGTGGCGCTGGAAAAGCACAGCAGGTCAGGCAGCATCTGAGAAGCAGGAGAGTTGACATTTTGGGCCTAAGCCCTTCATCAGGAATGTGGTGGTGCAGGGGAAGGGAACTGAGAGATGAATAGGAGGGGGTGGTCGGGCTAGGGGGAAGATAGCTTAAAAGGGGATGGATAATGCAGATGGGGTATGATGGTGATAGGTTGGAGCAGGTGGTGGAGTGGATAGGTGGGAAGGATGATGGACAGGTAAGACTGCACTAGAGGGCAGTGCCAGGTTGGCGGATTGGATCTAGAATGAGGAAACTGGTGAAATCAACATTGATACAGTGTGGTTGGAGGATCCTAAGGTATAGGATGAGACATTCTTCCTCCAAGCATTGGGTGACTTGGTTTTGGTGATGGAGGAGGCCCTGGACTTAGAGGTCCTTGGCGGAGTGGGAGGGGGAGTTGAAGTGTTGGCCACAGGACGATGGATTGTTTAGTGTGTGTGTCCCATAGATTTTACCTGAAACATTCAGCAAGTTGACATCCTGTCTCCTCAGTATCACGGATGCTACATCAAGACAACAGACACAGTAGATGAGGTGTTTGGAGGTGCAGGAAAACCTCTGCCTGATGTGGTAGGATCCTTTGGGTCCTTGGATGGAGATGAGTGGGAGGTGTAGGTGGATGTCTTACACCTTTTGTGGCAAGGGATGGTGACGGGAGTGGAGGTTAAGTTGGTTGGGTGGGGGGGGGAATGGCGAGCATGGATCATCGAGAGAGTTGCAGAGGGAATAGTCCCTGCGGAATGCTGATGGGGTGGGGAGGGAAATATATCTCTGGTGATGGGGTCTGACTATAGGTGGCAGAAATGACGGAGGATGATGCGTTGTATCCAGAGATTGCTGGAGTGAAAGGTGAGCACCAGGGGGGGTTCCTCTAGCTGTTGGGTCAAGCCACCCGATGCCTGGAGGAAGAACGCCTCATCTTCCGCCTTGGGACCCTCCAACCACAGGTGATCAATGTCGATTTCACCAGTTTCCATATATCCCCTCCACCTACCTCATCCCAGATCCAACCCTCCAACTCGGCATCGTCCTCTTGAACTGTCCTACCTGTCTATCTTCCTTCCCACCGATCCCCTCCACACTCCACTCAAACCCTATCACCATCATCCCCCACCTGCATCTACCTAATCCCTTCCAAGCTAGTACCTTGCACCCTCCTCCCCCCCCACCCCACCCCCACTACCAAATCCCTGATGAAGAACTTATGCCCGAAACAGTGACTGTCTTGCTCCTCACATGCTGCTTGACCTGATGAACTTTTCCAGTGCCACACTTTTCGACTCTGATCTCCAGCATCTGCAGTCCTCAGTTTCTCAGTAGTTTGTGCACCTTGATTTTCTTCTTTGATGTTTTTCCCTGGTTCCCACACTAGTACTGATTTAGATTAAACCCTCCTAAACAGCAGTAGCAAAAGACCTTGCAAGGAACTCTGTCCCTGTTTGTATAAGTGCCATGTCCCCCCATGTTCAGCAAGTCAGGAATCCAGAGCCCTCCCCTCTGCATCACCTTTCCAGCCTTGCATCCATCTGTCGCACCCTTTGTATCTATTTTCAATTGAATGTGGCACAGCTATTATTTGGAATGTTACTTTTGGGATCCTGCATGATAATTTCAATCAAGCTCGCTAATTGCAGGTCCATCTCCCACATTGCCAGAGGTTTGGCTATTGAGGAACTATTGCCCTCACTGGTATTAAGAATGGAAAACCAGATTGGGAGCAAATTCACCTTGGTCCTTTTGCAAGATCTCTCTGGTTCTCTCGGATCACTTGATGACCACTCATCCTATTTGCCAAGATACTCATATCCAGCAGAGTGACCATCTCCATGCTTTCCTTATAGTTCTCTGTATTGCAGATGCATCTATGACTGCAGCGGCCACTCAAACTCTGAAACCAACCCTGAATCATTGAAGCAGTGACACTCACTGTGCATGTGTGGTGTCATGGACATTGCACATGCCCAGGATGGTGCACGTGCTTAGCTGCCTTGTCATACCATAAGTTTATGATTGAACAATTTATTCTGAAGTGGAGATGAGAGAGCATAAATTACACGAATCACCAAAAACACTCCTTCTCCTCTGCCTGTAAATCGGATGTTTCCGTGAGGATTGGGAACAAATTACTGTCGGATGACAACTGTATTTCTGAAGGCAAAGGAGCAGCACCTCCCCTTTCTCATCTAACTCCCTCTACTCACAAAATTCTCAGAACTCCATTCTCGATGTACTCAGTTGTCATAGTCATAGAATCATTGAGATGTACAGCATGGAAACAGACTCTTAGTCCAACCCGTCCATGCCGACCAGATATCCCAATGCAAACTAGACCAACCTGCAAGCACCCTGCCCATATCCCTCCAAACCCTTCCTATTCATATACCCATCCAAATGTCTTTTAAATGTTGCAATTGTACCAGTCTCCACCACATCCTCCAGCAGCTCATTCCATAAACGTACCACTCTCTGCATGAAAAAGTTGCCCCTCAGGTCCCTTTTATATCTTTCCCCTCTCACTCTAAACCTATGCCCTCCAGTTTTGTTTCCCCAACCCCAGGGAAAAGACTTGGTCTATTTATCCTATCCATGCCCCTCATGATTTTGTAAACCTCTATAAGGTCACCCCTCAGCCTCTGACACTCCAGTGAAAAGAGCCCCAGCCTGTTCAGCCTGTCCCTATAGCTCAAATCCTCCAACGCTGGCAACATCCTTATAAATCTTTTCTGAACCTTTTCAGGTTTCACAACATCTTTCCGATAGGAAGGAGACCAGAATTGCATGCAGTATTCCAACAGTGGCCTAACCAATGTCCTGTACAGCCGCAAGATGACCTTCCAGGTCCTGTACTCAATACTCTGACCAATAAAGGAAAGCATATCAAATGCCTTCTTCACTATCCTATCTACCTGTGACTCCACTTTCAAGGAGCTATGAACCTGCACTCCCTTGGACCTTACCATTAAGTGTATAAGTCCTGCTAAGATTTGCTTTCCCAAAATGCAACACCTCACATTTATCTGAATTAAACTCCATCTGCCACTTCTCAGCCCGTTGGCCCCTCTGGTCAAGATCCTCTTGTAACCTGAGGTAACCCTCTTCGCTGTCCACTACACCTCCAATTTTGGTGTAATCTGCAAACATACTAACTGTACCTCTTATGCACGCATCCAAATCATTCATAGAAATGACAGAAAATAGAGGACCCAGCCCCATCCTTGTGGCACTCCACTGGTCACAGTCCTCCAGTCTGAAAACACACCTCCACCACCATCTTCTGTCTTCTACCTTTGAGTCAGTTCTGTATCCAAATGGCGAGTTTTCCCTGTATTCCGTGAGATCTAACCTTGTGACCCAATCTCCCATGGGGAACCTTGTCGAACACCTTACTGAAGTCCATCATTAATCCTCTTTTTTACTTCTTCAAAACACTCAATCAAGTTTGTGAGATATGATTTTCCATGCACAAAGCCATGTTGACTATCCCTAATCAGTCCTTGCCTTTCCAAATACATGTCCCTCTTGTCCCTCAGGATTTCCTCCAACAACTTGCCCACCACCGACATCAGGCTGACTGGTCTATAGTTCCCTGGCTTGTGCTTACTGCCCCTCTTAAACATTGGCACCACATTAGCAAACCTCCAGTCTTCCGGCACGTCACCTGTAACTATCGATGATACAAATATCTCAGCAAGAGGCCCAGCAATCACTTCTCTAGCTTTCCACAGAGTTCTAGGGTACACCTGATCAGGTCCTGGGAATTTATCTACATTTATGCATTTCAAGAAGCACATTTTGCAAGATGTCACCATCTATTTCACTACTTTCTATATCATCCATATCCTTTTCCACAGTAAATACTGATGCAAAATACTCGTTTAGTATTTCTCCCATTTTCTGCGCCTCCACACAAAGGCCACCTTGCTGATCTTTGAGGGGCCTATCCTCTCCCTAGTTACCCTTTTTTTTTAGATTAGATTACATTAGATTACTTACAGTGTGGATACAGGCCCTTTGGCCCAACAAGTCCGCACCGACCCGCCGAAGCGCAACCCACCCATACCCCTACATTACCCCTTTGCCTAACACTACGGGCAATTTAGCATGGCCAATTCACCTGACCCGCACATCTTTGGACTGTGGGAGGAAACCGGAGCACCCGAAGGAAACCCACGCAGACACGGGGAGAACGTGCAAACTCCACACAGTCAGTCGCCTGAGTCGGGAATTGAACCCGGGTCTCAGGCGCTGTGAGGCAGCAGTGCTAACCACTGTACCACCGTGCTGCCCACTGTACCACCGTGCCGCCCACGTGCTGACCCCTTTTCGCTCTCCTGATTTCCCTCTTAAGTATTCTCCTACTTCCTTTTTACTCGTCCAAGGATTCACTCGATCTATCCTATCTAAACCTTACATATGTTTCCTTCTTTTTCTTAACCAAACCCTCAATTTCTTTAGTCATCCAGCATTCCCTATGCCTACCAGCCTTTCCTTTCACCTTAACATGAATATACTTTCTCTGGATTCTCGTTATCTCATTTCTAAAGGCTTCTCATTTTTCAGCCGACCCTTTACCTGTGAACATCTGCCCCCAATCAGCTTTCGAAAGTTCTTACCTAATACCGTCAAAATTGGCCTTTCTCCAATTTAGAGTTTCAACTTTTAGATCTGGTCTATCCTTTTCCATCACTATTTTAAAATGAATAGAATTATGGTTGCTGGCCCCAAAGTGTTCCCTCACTGACACCTCAGTCACCTGCCCTGCCTTATTTTCCAAGAGTAAGTCAAGTTTTACACCTTCTCTAGTAGGTACATCCACATACTGAATCAGAAAATTTTCTTGTACACACTTAACAAATTCCTTTCCGTCTCAACCCTTAACACTATGGCAGACCAAGTTTATGTTTGGAAAGTTAAAATCCCCTACTATAAGCACCCTACTATTCTTACAGACAGCTGAGATCTCCTTACAAGTTTGTTTCTCAATTTCCCTCTGACTATTAGGAGGTCTATAAAACAAGGCTGAAAAATGTGTTGCTGGAAAAGCGCAGCAGGTCAGGCAGCATTAAAGGAGCAGGAGAATTGACTTTTCGGGCATAAGCCTGAAGAAGGACTTATGCCCAAAACGTCGATTCTCCTGCTCCTTTGATGCTGCCTGACCTGTTGAGCTTTTCCAGCAACACATTGTTCAGTTCTGATCTCCAGCATCTGCAGTCCTCACTTTCTCCTGCTCTATAATACAATCCTAATAAGGTGATCATCCCTTTCTTATTTCTCAGTTCCACCCAAACAACTTCCCTGGATGTATTTCCAGGAATATCCTCCCTCAGGACCGCTATAATGCTATCCCTTATCCAAAACGCCATACCCCTCCTCTCTTGCCTCCCTTTCTATCCTTCCTGTAGCATTGTTTCCTGGAACATTAAGCTGCCCATCCCTGAGCCATGTTTCTGTAATTGCTATGATATCCCAGTCCCATGTTCCTAACCATGCCCTGAGTTCATCTGCCTTCCCTGTTAGGCCCCTTGCATTGAAATAAATGCAGTTTATTTTATTAATTGTATCTTGTCCCTGCCTGCCCTGGCTGTTTGACTCGCTTTTGTTCTCAACCGTACCAGTCTCAGGTTGATCTCTTTCCTCACTATCTCCCTGGGTCCCATCCCCCACCTTACTCGTTTAAATCTTCCCACGCAGCTCCAGCAAATCTCCCTGCCAGTATATTAGTCCCCTTCCAATTTAGGTGCAAACCATCCTTCTTGTACAGGTGACTTCTACCCCAAAAGAGATTTCAATGGTCCAACAATGTGAATCCTTCTTCCATACACCAATTCCTCAGCCACGCATTCATCTGTTCTATCCTCCTATTCCTACCCTCACTTGCTCGTAGCACCGGGAGTAATCCAGATATCACTACTCTTGAGGACCTCCTTTTTAAATTTCTGCTTAACTCTCTGTAATCTCCCTTCAGAATCTCAACCTTTTCCCTTCCTATGTCGTTGGTTCCAATATGGACATTGACCTCTTGCTGTCCCCTCTCCCCCTTGAGAACATTCTGCACCCTCTCTGTACATCCTTGATCCTGGCACCAGGAAAGCAACACACCATTCTGATTTTTCGCTGCTGCCCACAGAAACGTCTATCTATACCTCGGACTTTAAAGTCCCCTAACACAATTGTTCTCTTGGAAGCCGACGTATCCCTCATTGCATTAGAGCCAGTCACAAAATCAGAAACTTAGCTGTTCGTGCTATGTTCCCCTGAGAATCCATCACCTTCTACATTTTCCAAAACAGCATACTTGTTTGAAATGAGGATAGCCACAGAACACACCTACACTAGGCACCTACCTCTCTTACCTTTCCTGGAGTTAACCCACCTATGTGACTCTATCTGAGACTTTTCCCCCTTTCTATAACTGCCACCCATCACATACTGTTGCTGTTGCAAATTCCTCATTGTTTCTAACTGTCTCTCCAACTGATCCATTTGATCTGATAAGATTGCAACCAACAGCATTTATTGCAGATATAATCTGCAGTAACCCTTAAACTCTCTTTAAACTCCCACATCTGACAAGAAGTGCATATCACTCTACTAAAGGCCATTTTTGCTCCTTCACAATCTACTGACCCAGAACATAATACCATCTTATTCCTCTACAAAATACTGCCCCAGGTTAAATTAATAGTTATGGCTTATATTTTAAGTTTAATCAAGAGACATATCTCAAAAACATATAACCAAGAAAGAACCCACTCTACTCACTGCTGCAGGCTTTCTCTAGGTCCCACTTAAAAACAATACATTTATCTGCTTATGTGCTCGCCCAAAGAGTTTCTTCTATAAACATTGAATATTGCCAGGAGTAATACAACAGATGACACACCTTTGGTGCAATTTGAGGATCTATGAATCTCAAATTCAAAGTTAGTTTAGATGATGCCTATTTTATGCATGTAAAATGGGTGTCATCTCCAATTTCAGTCCAATGTACAATGCTATCTCCTCCACAGCTGCTAAGTTACTTTCACTGCATACAATATTTGACCTACTTTCTTCTGACAATCTTGCACATGGCACATGCCTATAGGTTCTGTACCACTCCCTGCATTTGCAGCACCAAGCCAAAGTTGAAAAAATATCATTGTTTCTAACTAGGGAAATCTAGACATGGCATTGTGAATAAACTGATATTATTGGGTTGATCTATTTTCAATATGTATTATTACATGCACTGAATTCTGAGTAGAATAAGACTGAGCTGTTTCAAGGGAGCTAATTTAACACTATTTCTACTTGACTGGGTCTTTATGCATGTCATGCAATCAACTCAAAATTAATTTCAGCTATTCTTTAGCATGATTTATCTCTCAAACTCAAGCTGTGACAAGCTTAAATTTAGAATTAAATAATATAAAAAGCACATAAGTATTAATCATCAGGTATCTCTGGTTGAAGAATCTTTATAAAACAATTCCTTAATTTTTGAGAAAGGATTGTACAATCTAGGAATTAATTTTGGATCAATAGATGTGTTATCCTTCCAAGCAGTCAAATCAAACCATCCTGTGAGAAAAGCAAGAGGTAGGAGTGTTGATGTTTTGATATAAAAGGCCACAGCCAGTTTGGAAACGAAAGAAAATCCATAGAAGGTGAGATAACTTGTATATGATTGTCTTTGAGCTATAAATGGGCTCATATGGCATCAATATTTGTTCGACTTTGGATGTGACTGCAATGAACTTGAGATGTTTGTCATACAGGTATGAGTCAAAAATAGGAGATGTGAGTTTCTTCATATCTGACTGGTTTCAGTCTCTTTTGAGAGAAGTCTTAATTTCAGTTTAGACAATCTCAGTTTAGACATTCATTTTCTAAGCCTGGCTCAGTCTACAATAAGGTGATTATTGTGGCCAGTCAGTGTCTTTCCTTCTTTAAAAACACTTTAATCTATGAAAGCCCCAAAAATTAAAGTTACATGATGTAAGACAAAATTTGATTGTCTATGTTTCATCATCATTGTGACACGCCATTGACATTGGCAATCCCTGGCAAACCATTGGTTGGTAGCAATTCTTTTAGCAAGAATGCATAGTACAGGTTTCTACCATCAATATTTGTGTAAGGGATGCTTGGTAGGCTGTCATGTTGGAACTGTGAAACTTTGAGATGAATGTATTGTTGCTTTGTGAGCTGTGTTGCTTTAAAAGCTGCATATACAAATGAGCCAAGAAACAGAATTAACCCGCATGACCAACTGCCATATGCAATCCAGCAAAAACAAACCAGAATAAAGAACTGCAGATGCTCGAGATCTGAAATAAAAACAGAATGGTTATGCTGCTGCCTGCAAGGGATGTGGGAAAAGGAGGTAATGTGTAAGCCAAATAGATGGAGATGGTGCCCAGAGAGAGAGAGAAGAGAGTAAACTAGAATGTGAATGCATGCTCAGTTATCTGTAACTGCAAGTTGTAGTCTGAGCTGTTACTTAAACCTGTGTGAGATTTTAAAGTAAACTGCATCCACACTTCCTAACTAATGTTATTTAGCAATAACATCACAAGTATGACAAGGTGGTCCTTCACTCTGCTGCTGACAACAAGGTGGGTGTGGTAGATGTAGGTCTGGCAAGCACTATGCAGATCACACCTTGTTGTGTTGACTAGATTTAGTTGGTGTCTTCCTTCAGGCTTTGGGTATCTCCACAACAGTTATTAGTAATGCAGAGTTTATTCAGGGCACCAAGCTAAAGAAGACATTGTCCATTATGGTTAATAGTGCCCACTCCATAATGAGTGAGCCCAACTGGCCATGAATTATTGTGTACCTCAACATGTGCATTGAAGTTGTCTAGGATGAATAGCATCTTGCTTAAGAATGATCCTCATAATATTACCTGCAAACTGGTAGAGCTTTTTTTGGTCTGAGATGTTGACATGTAGAGTTGATGATGGAATATGATGATCATGGTGCTATCTCTTGTACACATGTATAACTTGCCTCTAAAGTAGAGTCTGGATTTTGCAGAGTAGTATTGTCACCACTGATTTTGTATATGCCATGGCCAATCAAGGTATCTTGCAAACACTTGCTGTGGAACTTATATAGTTTATCCAGAGTATGTAACCCCCACATTCCAGCATCCCAAACTGAAATGTTAGCTTGCTTTAATTTGCATAAATTTAAACATGATTTCAGGAAGTGCAAACATGTCTAGCATTATTACCACTTTCTCAACCTTCTAGGCTGGTATCCAGGGAAAAGATGAAAGTCTATACATCTGGAATTTTGACAGGGTGCTTGCATTTGATGAGTAAGAAAGTCTAAATCTTTAATTTGTATAAACTTAATTTAATTCGGAGCTTGTGTTGGTATTAGAATGAAATTTACAGATGAAATTCTGTTGGTGCTCACATTAATTTTCAAAAAGCTTTGCAGTGAAACAGCAAATTAATTTTTAAACAAAGCTAAAACTCAAGTCACATTGAGTGAGTGAGCTAGGCACTTGTGTTAGACTCATAACATTCAGCTAGCAAAGTCACTTCAAGCTAGGACTGAGTGTATGCGTTTGTTGGCCAAACTCAATTTAATTTGTATTTTGTAGCTGGCATTAAATTGTAATCTAGAGTTTAAATTATGTGGCTGCTGGCAGTGAGGAGATTTTTTTTCCCCACCCAACCAAGAAGCTGATTAATTAAGAATCAACTGAAACTGGATCCTCCAGTGACTGAGATGGGCCACATTCTGTTGGGAGTTGCAAATAAATGGTGAACTGAATACAATTTGCAATTGACTGTCTGAGGGAGTGAAGAGATTTTTGATTGCTTTTGACTGCACACAGCAGCTGATTGGTGGGTAGAATGGATAAGTATTTCAAGCCTTTAACTAAAAGCAAGGTCTTAAGTTTGTATTTAGTCTTCTGTTTCTCATTTTGTTAAATACAAGATTAATAATGTTGTAAAGATAAAGGGTAATGTGCAGGGATACTCCTGTGCTGAATTAATAAGTTAAATAAAATACAATACAAATGGCAGGTTAGTGATGTGTTGCCACTAGAGCATATGAGACCTACTGTATGTCAAGGTGATTCAGAGTGACCATATATTGGAGCCAGTGCTTGCAGCTCAAGCAAATTTGGGTTAAGGTGTTAGATTCTGAGCTGCACACATCATGTCATATTCAGGAGAAACTTACTTGGACATTTTGCTTCACATGGTAGACATGTCCTTAGATTAGGTGTTTAATCAACCTGTCCAGACATTTATAACGCATCTCTGGAGCAGGTGAGACTTGAATCTAGGTTTTGCAGCCCAGAAATAAGGATATTGCCACTATGCCACAAGAATCCCAAGATTATGTACTTATATATTCTCAAATCAATCTGTTAAGAAATGTTATTACACACCACTGGAGAAGGTGGGGCTTGAACCTGGGTCTCCTGGCTCAGAACGAGAGACTGTCACAAGAAACCCACAAAACTTATTGACAATGGCACCCAGTGTGGTGTGCAAACACATGACTCTGAAATTAAGAATCTGATCTGCTACTAATTGAACTAGCTGAGCATCAGGTGAGGTATTGAAAATTAGTCCATGATCAGGGACAGGAGTGTGAGTGCTGATGAGGCAGGTCTGGACCCAATGTGAAACATTTGATGAACCTCAGCTGCTGAAATTGTCCCATAATTACGAGATTCTTGCCAGCTGAATGGACAAAAGCAGGGACTACAAGAATGATGAACAATATGACCACAGCACTTGGAACAAGGATCAATTCAAGTGAAGGAGGCAATAAAATGTGATAATTGTAGGGCACAGTATAATTAAGACAATAGATACTATTCTCTATAGTCATGACCATGAGTCCCAAGGGTTGTGTTACCTGCCTGGTCCCAGTGTTATTGTCATCTCCTTAGGACTGGAGAGGAATTTGGAGTGAGATGAGAGGGAACCAGTCATATTGGTACCAGTGACACAAATAGGACAGAAAGGAATTTTTGCAGAAATATTGTGCACAGCTGGGAGGGAAATTAGAATGCAGACCCTCCAAGGCAGCAATCTTGGAATTACTACTTTGGCCACAGGGAAACTGGCATTGGAGGAATTAAGGGGTTAAGCTTGTGGTTTAAAAATTGGTGTGGGATCTATGGGTTTCAATTCATGCAGCGCTGGCTTTGTTGAATCCCACTGGCACCCGATTGAACTTGCTAGGGCTGTAGAGGATGCTAGAAATGATTATTTTTTGCAGAGGTCTGGACCTAAGGTTGCATCTTAGGATTCTAAACAAAATAACTTCAGACATAACGGTTGCACTGATAATAATCTTTTAACAGTCCTTAATATCTGGAAAAGTCTCAAGTGATGAGAAAACTGTTAACTTAACACCCTTAATAAAAAAAAGGAGACAAAAACAGGTAGCTATAGATCAATTAATTTAACATTTGTCGCTGGGAAAATGTGAGCCGATTATATAGATGCAGCAGCAGAGATATTAGAAATATATAATGTAACCAAGCAAGTCAGCATGGCTTTATGAAGGTGATCACGCTTGATGATGTTTTTTGAAGAGGTTACATGCAAGATAGATAAAGGGAACCAGGTAGATATGATATATTTGGATTTCCATAGGTGTTGGATTAGGTACTATTTGTAAGGCCATTCAACAAGACCTCATGAAATTAGGGTAGTACATTAATCTGGAACAGGTAGGTCTTGAACATGGCTCTCCTGGCTCAGAGGTAGAGACTGTGCTAGAAGAAACCTCAAAGTTTATAGAGAATGGCACCCAGTATGGTGTCACACAATCTGAACCCTCCATTTTTGTTGCCAGCAGCAGGAATAGTGGGAGCTTGGACCAGGGGCCTGTCGGGAAAGGTGAGTCACTGATTTAAAACTTTAAGCAGTGGCAGCACCTTGGAGAGCAGAGGTTTCTGGGAAAGGAGGGACTTCTTTTTTTCCCCTCCGCTATATAAGTGAGCGTTTTCTAAACCTGAGACCCTACCCTTATAGGGCCTCTCACCCATCAACCTCCTCTAACCTTAGACACCAGAGACACAACAGGTAAGCTTCTCTTTTTTTTAAAGTTCTGATAAAGGGACTAGCAGGGGTAGTAGTGCAGAGAGAACTATGTTCCTCCGGAATGAGGTTTGAGGTGAGGGACGCCATTTGTGTCCCATCCAAGTACATCTGCAGGAAGTGCATCCAACTCTTACTCCTCCAAGAAAGCATTAGGGAACTGGAGCAGGAGTTGGATGAATTTCGGATCATTTGGGAGGCAGTGTCTGTGATAGTTAAGAGTTTCAGGGAACTCCTGGCATGAAGAAAGCTAGGTAACTGTTAGAATGGGGAAAAAACAGTCGTTGCAGAGAGCCCCTCTGAAAAGCGAGTATATCGTTTTAGGTACTGTTGCAGGGGACGACATACCAGGAACATGCAGTGGGGTGCAGGTCTCTGGCACGGAGTTTGGCCCTGTTGCACAGATGGGACGGAGGGAAAGGAGGAGAATGGTAGTTATTGCGGACTCAATAGTTCGAGGGTCAGATAGAAGGTTTGTTGGGAATAAAAGAGACTCACCGTTGGTGTGTTGCCTCCAAGGTGCCAGGGTCCGTGATGTCTCAGATCGTACCTTTGGCGTCCTGAAGGGAGAGGGTGACCAGCCCAAGTCATGGTCCACAAAGGTACCAACGACATAGGTAGAAAGTGGGATAGGAATGTAAGGCAGGATTTCAGGGAGCTAGGGTGGAAGCTGCAAGAACAAACAGAGTTGTTATCTCTGGGTTGTTATCTGTGATAGCGAGGTGAGGGACAGGGAGAGATATCAGCTGAACATGTGGCTGCAAGGATGGTGCAGGAGGAAGAAGTTTAGGTAGGTGGATAATTGGGGCTAAATCTGGGAAAGGTGGGACCTCTACAAACAGGATGGCCTTCACTTGAACCAGAGGGTTAATAATATCCTGGGTGGGAAATTTGCTAGTGCTATTCGGGTGGGTTTAAACAGTTCAGCAGTGGGATGGGAACCTGTATTGTAGTTCCAGTGCACAGGAGGATGTGAGTAGGGAGGACATGGACAGTATTTAATGGTCACAGGAGTGTGCTGGCAGACAGCAAGCTGATTTGAAGTGCATCCACTTCAATGCCAGGAGGATCCGGAATAAGGTAGGTAAGCTTGCAGCATAGTTAATACCTGGGACTTCGATGTTGTGGCCATTTCAGAGACATGGATGGAGCAAGGTCAGGAATGGATGTTGCAGGATCCAGTGTTTAGATCCTTCATTAAGGTCAGGGAAGGTGGTAAAAGAGGGGGAGGTGTAGCTTTGGTAGTCAAGGACGGTATAATGGTGGCTGAAAGAACTTTTGATGAGGGCTCGTCTACTGAGGTGGTATGGGCTGAGGTTAGAAACAGAAGAAGAGGTGTCACACTGCTGGGAGTTTTTTTAAAGGCCTCTGCAGAGTTCCAGGGGTGTGGAGGAGAGGATCAGCAAAACGATTCTGGGTAGGAACAGGGTGGTCATTATGGGGGACTTTAACTTTCCCAACATTAACTGGAAATGCTATAACTCTACTATGTTAGATGGATCAATTTTTGTCCAATGTGAGCAGGAGGGTTTCCTGACACAGCATGTCGAAAGGCTGACAAGAGGGGAGGCCGCACTGGATCTGGTACTTGGTAATGAACCAGGCCAGGTGTTTGATTTAGTGGTAGGTGAGCACTTTGGAGAGAGTGACCATAATTTGGTTACATTTAGTATAGCGATGAAAAGGGATAGATACATGCTACAGGACAGGAGTTATAGATGGGGAAGGCCAATTATAATGTCATTAGGCAAGATTTAGGATGCATAGAATGGGATAGCAAAATGCAGAGGATGGGGCCAATCGAAATGTGGAGCTGGTTTAAGGAACAGATATTGTGTGTCTTTGATAGGTATGTCCCTGTCAGGGTGGAAGTGATAAGGTAAGGGAACTTTGGTATACTAAAGAAATTGTATCTCTTGTTAAGCAGGAGCGGGAGGCTTGTGTGACGTTGAGGCGAGATGGTTCAGATGAGGCGAAGGAGAGTTACAGAGTAGTAGGAAGGATTCAAAGAGAGAGTTAAGAAGAGCAAGGAGGGGATATGAACCGTCTATCGCAGGTAGAATAAAGGAGAACTCTAAAGCTTTCTATAGGTATGTGAGGAATAAAAGGGTGACTCGGGTAGGAATGGGGCCTGTCAAAGACAGAGGCGGGAAGTTGTGTGAACCCTGTAGAAATCGAAGAGGTGCTAAATGAATATTTCTCCTCTGTTTTCACTCAGGAAAAGGATAATATTGTAGGAGAGAAAACTGAGATAGGGGCTATTAGATGAGAAAGAATTGAGATTAGTAAGGAGGAGTTATCTATTTTCAAACCTTTTTATATTGATAAGCCCCCTGGGCCAGATGGGATTTATCCAAGGAGTCTCTGGGAAGCTAGGGAGGAGATGGCAGAGCCTTTGAGTTGTCATTGTCTACAGGTTTAGTACCAGAGAACTGGAGGGTTGCAAATGTTGTTTCCTTGTTCAAAAAGGGCAGTAGAAATGCCCCAGGCAATTATAGACCAGTGAGCCTTATGTCTGTTGTAAGAAAAGTTTGGAAAGGATGATAAGAGATAGAATTTATGATCATTTAGCATGCAACAATTTGATTGGAAATAGTCAAGGTGGATTCGTCAAGGGCAGATCATGTCTCACAGACCCCATTGAGTTTTTTGAGAAGGTGACCAAGCATGTAGATGAGGGTAGTGCAGTTGGCATGGTGTACATGGACTTCAGTAAAACCTTTGATAAGGTTCCAAATGGTAGGCGTTTGGAGCAAATGTGGCGACATGGGATTGAGAGTGATTTAGCAGTTTGGATTAGAAACTGGCTTTCTGTAAGAAGGTAACGAGTGGTGGTTGATGGAAAATATTCAGCCTGAAGTCCACAAAGATCTGTTTTGGGACCATTGCTGTTTGTCATTTTTATTAATGACTTGGATGCAGGCATAGGTGGATGGGTCAGTAAGTTTGCAGATGACACTAAAGTCGGTGGAGTAGTGGATAGTGTGGAAGAATATTGCAGGTTGTAAGGGGGATCTTGGATAAATTGCAGAATTGGGCTGAGAGCTGGCAAATTGAGTTCAGTGCAGATAAATGTGAGGTGATTCACTTCGGAAAGAATAACAGGAAGGCAGAATACTGGGACAATGGAAAGATAATTGGTAGAATGGATGTGCAGCAGGATCTTGGTACATAGATCCCTGAAAGCTGCCACCCAGGTTGATCATGTTGTTAAGAAGGCATACGGTATGCTAGGTTTTATTATTAGAGGGATTGAGTTCCAGAGCTGTGATGTCATGCTGCAACTATACAAACCACTAGAACGGCCTCACTTGGAACATTGTGTACAGCTCTGGTCACTCCATTACAGGAAGGATGTGGAAGCATTGGAAAAGGCGCAGAGGAGATTTACCAGGATGTTGCCTGGTCTGGTGGAAGGTCTTATGAAGAAAGGCTGAGAGACTTGGATCTGTTCTCATTGGAGAAAAGAAGACTAAGAGGGGATTTGATAGAGAAATACAAGACGATCAGAGAATTAGATAAGGTAGACAGTGAGATTCGTTTTCTGAGGATGCTGACATCTGCTTGTAGGAGGGGACATAGCTGCAAATTGAGGGGTGCTAGATTTGAGACAGATGTCAGAGGCAGGCTCTTTACTCGGAGAGTGGTCAGGGCGTGGAATCCCCTGCCTGTCACACCCACATTAGGAGCATTTAAACAGTCCTTGGATAAGCAGATGGATGATGATGATATAGTGTAGGGTGATGGGCTTAGATTAGTTCACAGGTCGGTGCAATGTCGAGGACGGAAAGGCCTGTTCTGAGCTGTATTGTTCTATGTTCTATGTTTGTGAATAAAAGATTGATTAATGAATAAAAGACAGAGATTGCGGATAAGGGGCATTTTTAAAATATCAAACAATGAATGGTAGAATGTGACGGAGATCAGGCTCGGGCCACATTATTTCAGGATATATATTAACGACTTAGATGAAGGAAGTAAATGTACCGTGGCCAAGTTTGTGGTCAAAACTCAGCAGATGCAATGTAATTCGGGAAAATAAGACCATTATGTACTTTGGCAGTAAGACTAGAGAAACTGAACATTACTTAATTGAAGAAAAATTACAGAAAGCTGCAACCAAGAACGTTTTGGGATTCCCCATATATAAATCATCAAAAGCTGGCATTCAAGTTCAGCAGGTAGTAGGAAAGGTGAATGCAATGTTGTCCTTTACTTCAAAGGGAATGGAACAAAAAATATAGGGACCATTTGCTAAAACTATTCAAGCCAATAGTTAGACCACAGCTGGAATACTGTGAGCAATTTTGGTCCCTTTATCTAAGAAACGTTGGAACTGACTAGAGAAGGTTCACTAGGTTGATCCCAGGTGTGGATAGATTGATTTTTTTTTTGAAAGGTTGAATAAATTGGGCCTATACTCATTGTAAAGAATGATGAGAAACATCTGAGATTCATAGGGTACCTGATAGGATGGATGTGGCTCGGCTGTTCCATCCAATGGACGTCTTTTAAAAACAGAGATAAGAAAGAATGTCTTCCCTGTTAGGGTAGTGAATTTGTGGACTTATTTACCAAAGGCAACTATTGAGTCTGGATCATTAGAATATTCAAGGCTGAGCAAGTCAGATTTTTAATCAGTAAGGGTTATGGGGAGAAGGCAGGTAAATGAAGTTGAAGTTAATGAATTAGCCAAGATCTCCTTGAGTGGCGGAGCAGACTTAAGCCAAATGGCTTCCTTCTGTTGCTACATGTTTTGGTTTTATGAATGCAAACTCTACTTTGGGCTATCCTAACTTCCATTGAGGTGTGTCTTCAGTTTGTCATTTCAGGCTTTTAATCAGATCACTGAGCTAGTTTGACTGCAATGGCAGTGTTTCAGTCATTTTTGAAAATGTAGTCTTTTTCAAACAACTTTTGCCAGCTACACGGTTACTGTTATCAAAGTTGATTTGCTGCATTTGTCTTTTGGGATGAAGGGCAACGTATGACACTCAGTCATTGTGTAGTTATTGCAAGAAGGTAAGGGGTTAAATGTAGAAGGCTCTGGAGCACATGGGTGTTCATAAACCTCACATACGATACATTATCCTCTTTGAGAAACAGGGCATTAGCCCATTTTGCTTCAGTGAGGGCATATTTGCAGAGTCCCATTAGAGACACACCTTTGGGAATGGATAACTCCAGTGGCTGTCTCAGCAGTGTCTATGCTATCAGGTCCTTCCTGGCAATGGTGATGGCATAATTTATGGTAGTGTGCACTGCTGTATCAGGAATATACCCTCAATATAACTGTTTCATTTCAGCTGCCAAACAAGATGTGAAGATGTTGAAAGAACTCAGTGCATTGGGAGAATTGCAGGTTTCTGAAGACTGCAAGGAATATTAACTCTACTTATGTTGCCTTACATGTTCCATGTTGCAATTTATGTAGGAAGGCATTTTGTTCCCTCACTGTACAGATGATGCGCAGTGTATCGTATTGGTCTTGGATGGCGTTCTTGGTAATAATCATAATATTTTCTTTCAAATGCCGGTGCTTTATATGTCAACTCTGTGCCATCAAAAGGATGGGAGTCATGCTAGCTGTAAGGAAACAACAGGAATCCTCTGTATCATTACTCCTGCCAGTATTATTAGGACAGAACCTGAGTTGCACTATGAACAGACCCATATCTTCACCAGCCTTCAGATTGAATAGACCTTCAGCTGTCTGAAATGAATAGGCTAGCCTCCATTGTCTTTATTGGTCTGGAGGAGGTGTGCAGTGCAAACTAGGCACAGCCTGTAAATTTGTAGACATCTGATGCATGCTTCATAATCCTCAAATTGAGCTAGCTGAGATGCAAAGCTGAAGGAAGCTGGTGATGATGATGAGGAGGGAGGATGGGAGTGACCATCGACTGGAGTTGTGAAGCTGTTGAAAAATAATTTGTCTTACCATTGGATGAACACTGTCTACTCATCTCACCAAGACCCTGAAATCACAATGCAACCTCCTTAGGTCTTCCAGAACCATTACCATTGCAGCTAAATCAGCGATATTATCAACCGGGAGATTAAAATCATCCACAAAGATTATTCTTTCTTCTAGTATTCCAAACAAACTTTATTTAGGAAGTGACTGTGCATCTGTGAAAAGCCTTGACACTTGACTTGTATGATTGCTTCTTTATTCTAGTTTTTTAAAGACATGATTCTATGAAATGGCTGTAACATCTGAATTGGAAGGCTGCTGAATGTTCACTGAGACTGCTTCAGATTGTTGATGTAAACAGCCTTGAGAAGCTTGGGCTACATTGGGCCAACTGCTCTCACCCTAACCCTGCCCCTATTGGAGGGTGTTCCATTTCAGTAGCAGCTCTCCAAAATTGTTCAGTGTCAATTAACAGCTGTGGTGTAATAACCTGCTAAAAGGGCCACACTCCATGCATCAGTGGAGGTTTTCAGGCAGTCAACCTATTGCAGAAACAAAATTCTATTGTACAACCATCAGTCTCCTTTCATACTGGGCTGTCAAAGTTGTCCTCTTGTGTCCACTTGCAGCAGGGTTTAAATGTGAACTGTCTTTCTGGACCATCCTATTCTCTTGTTATTGGTCCAAATAGTGTTTCCTGTGCCTCGCCATCCAGCCCTACTCTCTGAGCATTGTGGAGTAGCAGTCTCAGTTGGCGATGGTCAAGTAAGACTCTACCTCCCATTATTCTGCTTCCTGTTTCTCTGCTTGCACTGGGCTTTATTCAGCTTCTGAAATAGAGGAGAAGGAGTATCACCTTCAATGGTAAGAACAATCAAATGAATGGTAAATGTATTCAATTTTACTGTCTCCTGCAGTGTGAGTGAGGATGATATTAGAGTATAAAGGGGCAGAAAAGGTAAAATGCTTGACACTTCTGACATTGCAGATTTTTATGAAAAGAAAACTGTTGAAAGAACCCTTCACTTTATAATCTGAAATTTGAAGAAACAAAATCTCAGTTTTTAAAAAGTCATTTCAAGATGGAAATCACAGGAGACAGCCTTTAGGCTGGTTCAAAATCTATTCAAATATATTATCTCATCATCGATCTCAAAAGCAGACATTAGGAATTCAGTTAAATCTTGGACAGCACCATGGAATTAATAATGTGAGACTTTAAAGCTTTTGGAGTAGCAACGGGCATGGTTTTGACTTGGGAAAACATACTGAACCATAAAAACAAAGAACATAGGATTGGGGGATGTGCTTAGGTTCCTTTGAGCCAGCTCAAACATTCATTATGATCATGGCTGATCATCCAAATTAGTAGCCTATTGCTTCTTTCCCTCATATCCTTTGATCCCTTTAGCCTCAATTGCTATATCCAACTCCTTCTTAAATACTACTGATTTCTGTGAAAGTGAGTCCCACAGGCTCACTATTCTTTGGATGAAAAAACCTCTCCTGTTCTCAGTCCTAAATGGCCTTTTCTATATCCTTTACCTATGACCTCTGGTTCTGCACTCCCTCTTCATCTTCCTGCATCTACCCTGCTGAATGTTTATTCAACATGGAGCTTCAGTCAAGAGACAACGATTTTCTAAATAATTTATGTCTTGGAAGTCCCTCATTTAAAAATCAGTAAAAATTAAATATTGTCTAAATTAATAATCCATATTTTCACAATTTTATTCACTGTATATTAGATAACCTTTACTGCTTTAAGTCATGACTGTTAGTGTAATGTATTAAAAAAAGGAGGAATTGTATTTAAATTATATGTGGTGAAAAACAGTTAAATTATAAATGGATATGACAGTTAAAAAACAAAGAGAAAAAAGTGATAACAAATATAAAAAAATGTACTTGCTCATCTTTTGACCTCTGAGCCACAAAATAAAGATCTGCTATCAGAGCCTCTTGATCGGTCTATCGACCAGTAGCTGGAACCATTGCCTGTCAGTTAAAATGTTACTTCAAATCCCTGCTGTCAAACCTGTGTAACATGGCATAAATTGAACAACACATTTACAAGCAAAGCAAGAAGGTCCACCATCTTTCGTCCTACACTGATCTACGGCTAAAATTTCACACAATGTTGACACCTAAGATCACAGAAATTGCACCCCAAATAGAAGTAAATCCTCAATTTCTCATTTTCATTTCTTATGTCTAAAGAGTTAAAATAAATCTTTGAAAATATTTTCAATATTTGAATAATCTCATCATCCTTTAAGTACATTCAGCATGCAACTTATGTTTATTAATGTAACGTATATGTTAAAAAGCTCACCTGCTAACTAAAATATATTGTATTTTATAAGATCAATTGATATAGTACAGGCACAATGAGAGAAAAAAATATACCTGCTGTGAGATCATCCTTACCATGATCATGTACATTGGTTTTCATGGTCAATTTCTAATTGACATCAGGGAATAGACCAAATGAAAACTTTAAAATAGCTCACTAATTGTTAACCTTATAACAATGGTATAGGCCCACAGTGTATTGTTAAAGCAAGTAAGTGTAAGAGGTTTAATCTTTAGTAGTGAGTGGACTAAATCATGTGTAACCATAAACACTTCACTTTTAATTAACTAGGTCCCCATTCTTTATTTATCCTGCCCTCTTAGGGACAGTATTAAGCAGGGTCAAAGATCAATGTTCCTCTCACTGATCATTATTGCAATGCACAGCCAGTGATTCAGAATTTTGTTTCTCTATTTTTCAGAACTTTATTTTTTTTATCAGCCTGGTGGGAGTACCTAATATTTTGTCTGTGTTCCAATATGACTCAATTATCTTTCTTTCACTGTCAACTGAAAACCCTTCCTTTGTAATGCACACCATTCTCCTTAATGATTCTAGTGTGGAAGGCTTTGAAGAATAATGTGAAGCATGTTTGCAATATATCAGTGCAACTTGTGCACTTGGGTTCTAAAGTGGACATGAGTGTTTTAATTTTCAATTCTGTAAAGGAGAACTGTTTTTTCTCAAGGGTTAGTTCAATCTTTTAACAGTGGGTAAAAAAAATTCTAGGAAGCCATATGACTCAAGCTAAATGGCTCAACAAGATATTTTAAGCGTTTACTTAAATGTTTTCTATGTTGAGCTTTTAAGACCCAGAGAAAGAGGCAAAAGCAGCATCAAATTAGAAAATTTCATACTTGCAGAATGGTGCTCACCAGCTTCAGATGGTCAAAGTAACAGGAAAGAGCCCTGTATTTTTATTTTATAGTTCACATCAGTGAGTTAGCCATGGTCTGCTGGTTTTGGGAAGGATCAGTAACAGAGAGAATCACACCTGCTGTAATGTACAAATGTCCACTGAATGAACGCCACTTGCAACTTTGTTGAGTAAAAATAATGAAAGTAAGAGTGATACTTTCCTGGTGTTAGATGGCTATAAAATATATTGCATTGAAATGGTTGCATTTTGCTTCTGCTTATGATTAGAACTTTTCAAATTTCTTATACCTTTGTTCTCCTTTGTTTTGTGTAATTTCAGCTTTATATAAATATGTTCTTTGACTGATCACCACAGTAATCCAAGGAAACCTGTAACCACCAAGCCAAGTTTCATTCTGGGATTTGCCTTTCTTTAGTAATGCCACCAGCCAGTATCATAACAATAGTGTTGTTTCGTTAAAAAAGGACTGTCATTGTCAGCTTAGATTAACCTTATATTGGACTAGTTTCTGCTGATGAAAATAGTGGAATCAGCAATAATCACAATACAAAAGTACAGAAGTAGGCCATTCAGTTAATCAAATCTGTTCCACCATTCAATGAGATCACTGATCAGATGATCATCAACTCCACCTTTCTGCCTTTTCCTCATAACCCTTGATTCTTCTATTGATTAAGACTCCATCATATCATGGACATACTTTCTGCAGTTGATCAGAGGTCTGGAGCAAATACAGTTCTGGAGATGATATGTTAATTATTGAGGAGAGTGCAAGGAGTCCTGTCATGGCAGCAGTGGGATTACTACGAGAAGGGATGATTGAACCAAGCTGGGACTCAAAATCAAAGGCACATGTAGAAGTGGGAGCAAGAGTGGTGATGGGGAATCTCAAGTTTGGCAGAATAACTGGAGGCAATGAGGGTGAGGTGTTATGGGCAGTAACCAGTAGCATGATCTCCACTGGAGGAATATATAGGCCAAGAATGGGCACTGGTAAAATGTAATGTCTGAGCTCAGGGGGTGGGGATGACAGTTGCAGGCAATGTTCAATGTGGTGGGTCTCCATTTGGAGAGGGATGAGTGGAAATGTCCAGGTAATGTGTGGTTAGAGGGAATCTGGAGGTTCTTGGTGGGATGGAAAGGGCATGGGGGTTGAGTGGAAAGGGACAGAGAAATCTGGGTGACCAGAGCCTGATTCTGACATTGCTGACCACAAGCTGCTTTCCATGCCATCACTTGTAACTCTTTCTGGGTGTGAAACGGAATCTGGGAATTGGCTGACACAATGCACAGAGTGGGGAGTGTCTGTCAGTTTGATAAGCAGAAGTGTAGCATCCACTTTTACTGGAAGCTCAGACATCAAATGGACAAATATAATGAAGTAGGCATTTGCAAACTTCAGCTCAATTTATTTTACAATCATTCCATCACCCTTGAACAATGAATGCAGAGTGATCAGGGTCAAATGGTAGTCAAATATTCTTTACGTTATACTATTAGCTCCTACAAACTGAACATTAGCATGTCAGTGATATCTGCTGGACACTATAGTGGGACCTAGCCACTGCAGAAGGTGGAGGCCATCCTCTCCTGATATCTGCTGTTTACTGCAGCTCTTAACATCCAGCCTTTGCTTCCTCCAAGGAATATCAAGGTCAGTACTGTAGCATTTGGGAATTTGCTGCCTTGCCCGAGATACGGGGTGCCATTGATGGAATACCATTAACATTTCCTGAAGGTGTGTGCTTGCCACCTTGGCAGTTGCCATGACTCCTATATTCTTGAGAATTCTCAAGTAATTGATATGTTTGTGGGTGCAGATGCTTTGCAAGCTGATTACTGGGAGAAAAGGGATATCTTCTGTAATGCTGGCTCATGGTTGTATTGCACAACTCCATGCCTGATGCAGTGCTTCCCATACCTCTGTTTAGGGTCATGTCGGAGCAGATGATAGGGTTGAAGAAGATACAGTTTCACTGCATTGATGGCCATTTGATTTAATCTGGGCATAGTATGCCACATCACGCTGGCGCACTGTGCTCTGCACAATTGGAGCAGACAATGAGGTGATGTGCTAGATGCCAAAGAATTGGCCAAATGCTTTCCTGCAAGTGATGTTCACCTTATGGACAATGAGAAGCTGTGGGTGTCCAGTGAGCACTGGGGACAGAGTAGTGGTGGCTGAGAGAGGATCCTAAGAAAGAATAAAACTTCGGACAGGTACACTCTTCCCTCATTCCTAATGAAGGGCTTTTGCCTGAAACGTCAATTTTCCTGCTCCTCGGATGCTGCCTGACCTGTTATGTTTATCCAGTACCACATTCTCGACACTCTGTGATATGTTTAATTAATGACTCGGGTTGTATATGTGAGGGACTTTCAGCCATGCCAACTATGTGAATGAGCAATGTGGGTTTGTAGCTGCTGTGCTGTTCCAATGATGAGCAATGTTGGATGGCATATGCTTACCAAGGCGCACACGGCCTTTCAAAGATGGCATGAGTGCAAGGGATGCTGATGTTTTAGCAGATATTTGCTGAGAGTTGAGTTATTTTGAGAACTGTATGTCATAAGATAGGAGTGGGATTCCATTGGTAGAAGATGTTGTATTAATGAGGTGGATTCGGTAGCACAGATCTTGCTAGGCCTTACTGAAAGAACCTCAAAATAGGTCAAAGCAAATTGAACTTCAGCACAAGAGCATAGATTTAGCCCAGAGTCCCATTGCCAGGATTGAAGAAGGATTGCAAGCCTACATAGATGGGTAGCAGGACCCCAGGTGGGATTTGACCAGCACAGAAGCATTTGAAAGCCCCGTCCTAATCAGAAGTTTGGCAGCATTGGAGATATCACCAACAGAATTGAGCACTGATGAGGTTGCAAGAAGTAGGGTAACTTAACATTAAAGTGCTATCAAATGCTAGTTTAGCTTTTCGTTAAATGTCCAAGAGCAGGCAGCATCAGTCGAAGGGGTCATCCTTGCATTGTAAAAACATAGAAAATCGGAGCAGAAATAGGCCATTCAGCCCTTCAAGTTGTGTTCAATATGATCATAATGGATCATCTACATTGTCATCTGGGGCCCTTCCGTGCGCCATGTTTGGCCATACCGGAGACCTTCCACCAGTAAGGGTCTTACTGGGAGGTCACCGGTATTTACCTTAGTGGGCTTCCCATTTAGTGGGGGCATGTCACACCCCTGTCCCAAAGCCAGAAAAGTGCTGGCACCAGCAGCAAGTCAATTTGTCCAATTAATTGGTTCAATCAAGTACCAATCACCATAACCATACTGCTTCCACTACCGCCATTAATCATCACCCAAGACCACAGGAAGAAGTCAGGTTTCCTTTTTGATGCTTTCTGCTGCCATTTTGCAAATTCCTCTTCCTGTCAGCCATCTCTGATGGCTGTTAATGTCTCGACTTTGGTTCAAATGGGAAAAACTGAATAAAAATTCAAATAATTTTGAATTGAATCAAATTGGATAACTCTGCATCATTTCAGATACCCTGTACTTAGCCCAGCCTGAAAAATGAGTATCGTGGCATATTAAATTATATTATATAAATTTATATAATATAATTTATATAATATTAATAAATTATGGTGTGATTATTATGCATCTAGCCACTGGGAGATTTTTACCTTTATTTTTAAACCTGTAAGAGCCTACAAGTTATATTTTATTACAGCTTGTCCACTGTAGGACTGCTGTTTTTCAGTGATAATGTTCAATTTGATAGCATTTGGGGTAAAATGACTTGTTTTGCTGTAAACTGTTTAATTTTCATGCAGAGTTCTTACCTGAAACAGTGTTTTTTTTGGAGAAAGTGAATGACAATAATTTATGGAAAAGAAATTTTTGTGGATGCTGGTAACTGTGGACAGCAATGCCATTGGGCTCATTTGGTAACATGCTTGTGCACAGTTCCAAACACACAATGCATCATCATGTCACGCACAAATACTGTACTGAGCATGTGATTTTGAACTGAGTTCATATGGGGAGAGAGTGCACCAGTGGGGGAGTCATTCCCACAGAGTGAGATGAGAAGAGAACCCAGAAGCCAAGGTTGGAGTGGATGAGGAGAAGGAGGAGGGGAGCACACAAAGTGGGGCCAGGACCCAGGGGTGAGGGCAACAGGAGGCCCCATGAAGCCCACTCCCTCTTTGTCTCCCTTCTTCTTCCATGCTGCACCCAACCCCGGATCTCTTCCCCTCCCCCATCCCTCCTATTGTCTCTCCCAGGTGCCAACACAGTCCCTCTTGGGTCCCAATCTCCACTCAGCACTCCCTCCCAGATCCTCTCAATCTCTCCTGCTTTCCTCGCCATACCTAATCCCAATAGCGCCCTCCCCCAGGCTGTGCCTACCCGAAATCAGTGCATGTTTGATTGAAAGCCAGCATATAGCACACATGCGTCAGTGTCAGCAAGCACAGTTAAAAGAAAAATAAATGAAATTGAAACAGAAAATGGTGCAAATATTCATCATATCAAGCAACATCTGTGGTGAATAAATGAGTTAATGTTCGAATTTGCTTCTGTGTCTAATATTTAAGCAGTTTAAGCAAAAGTTAAGGGAAGCCTTTGTTAGGGTGAAATAGGAAATATTCGATGACAAAAGATTTGTAATTTTAAAAAAATGCTATTTGTTTCAATCTTTTCACGACATCAGATGACTCAAAGCACTTTAAAAGTTCTTTAAGTGCAGTCACCATTGTAATGTAGGAAATATGGCAACTATTCTGCACATCACAAGCTCCTCCTTTCAGCCACGTGATAATAAACAGTCAATTGTTTTCTGTGAAGTTGATTGGGGGCTAAGTACTGTATTGGCTAGGACACCAGGGATACACATCTGCTCTTCCTCAAAGCAGTGTCATGGGAACTTTTACATCTGCATGAGTAGGCAGATGGAGTCCTGGTTTTGATATCCAAACAATGCAAACTCTGTCAATGCAGTACTCCCTTAATGCTGCATTGGAGTGTAGTCTGAGAATGATGAAGTATGTGGATCAAGTCGGGGGGTGGGGGTGGGGGGGAAGAGGCAATTTGTAAAGTATCACAATGAATGCACAACATTTCATTTTAGATATAAATTTTGTGAGAGCCATTTGAATCAGATTATGAAAGTTAGATAATAAATACCTTCCAGAGTGAATTTTTAACCTAATTTTGCATTATTAGATCTGATTATTCGAGGCAATATGTTCACTTTGAGACTAGTTAGAATCAAGCAATTTTTTTTGTTTAATAGATGTAATTTTAACTCATAAATTAGATAGAAAATAGAAAGTAGAATTTCGTACATTAAACACTGAAAACTGAGTTAGTTTGAATAAAACAGATCTTGAGAAATAAACCTTTGTATATATGGATAGAACGGTCAAGACTTAATAGAAATTCAGCATGTAGTTACTTTAAATTGTGAGGGTTTCGATTTATTAAATCTGAACATTAATGTCAGGCTGAACCCTGATAGAACTTTGAAGTATCATGTTTAAGAAGATTGTGTTTGAATGTTAAGTGGAGTTTTCGGTGCCCTGGTGCTGAAAATTGAGTTCAGACAAAATGGCAAAACTCAATCTAGCAGCACAGAATAAATATTCGTAAATTAATTTAAAACGTAGTTCAGCAGTAATTTTATGCTTGTATGGCAGAATTGGGACAGAACTGGGCAGGGAGGTTAAGAAATCATCACCTCTTCAAATTATGGGGGTGGGGGGATAGATGGGGGAGGTTGAAATTTATTAAGGTTGAATGCTTCCTTCACAGCATAAATTTACTGTTTTTAAGAAAAGCATTAATAACGTTTCATAGTAAGTGCTAACAAAATGTACAGATCAATATAGGACCTTTCCTTAATGTATTAGCAAATGCTTTAGTCAGCCATTTCTAACGTGCCGTTGTTCAAGTATCTTCTTAGATTGGTTGAATTGCATAATAACTTTCTTTGGAAACAAAGAGGGTGAAGTTATTTTTCTTATTGCTGTTGGAGATGAGATGAGAGATGTTGCGTGCCCTTTGGCTGGAAAGCATTTATGGCTGGCCTGGTCGAGGCACTGTCGTGTCTGGAGCGCTGGTGCAGGGATTTCCCCATGTGCATCTGTTTTTGTGACAACAGAATTCTTAATGTGAACCATGCAGGTACAATAAATGGAATTTTCTTCAAAAAATCAAGCAACTGAGGCCTACACCAGTGCTATTTAAGGAGTAATCTTCTGCTTTGCAGCGTATTTTGAATTACTTTGGACTGTTTTTACTGCTATCATGGTAAGATTCTCCATTTGTGAGAGAGTGTTGCTGCATCCTTATTGTGAAGGAAATGAACCAGGTGCCCTAGCCACATAAAGGCTGGAACAGTTTAGGGTACTGCTATGCCTTCTTCCAAGTTAGATCCCAACTACTCCATGATTTTGTTTGAGAGGAAGTCCCCTAGCTGGCCAACCAATGCATCTAATATCTGAGTGCCTACCCGTACTATCCAGTACAGTACTGCTATCGATGAGTGACCTCCAGCAGAATTTATTTTCAGAAGAGCTGGAAATTAGATTAGATTACTTACAGTGTGGAAACAGGCCCTTCGGCCCAACAAGTCCACACCAACCCACTGAAGCGCAACCCACCCATACCCTTGCATTTACCCCTTACCTAACACTACAGGCAATTTAGCATGGCCAACTCACCTGACCCGCACATCTTTGGACTGTGGGAGGAAACCCCGGAGGAAACCCACACAGACACGGGGAGCACGTGCAAACTCCACTCAGTCAGTCGCCTGAGGTGGGAATTGAACCCGGGTCTCTGGCGCTGTGAGGCAGCAGTGCTTACCACTGTGCCACCGTGCCACCCACCAAACTATCTTTTACCCTCGACATGGTTACAGTTCTCTTGAACCTGGTGACTCACCATCCACTGCGCCCAACCTGTGCATTGCATGGAAATGTCAGATATGGTGGCTATAATGTCAGACTTATGGTGGATCTGCTTGATCAGTGCTGTGCTATTTACCTCTCCTATTCTCTAAGAGTGGCATGACAGGAACAGATCATCAATGTCAATGTTCTCCATGACATTGGATGACACCTACTCTGTGATGTTGCAGCCCCCATGGCGTTGGGAGCTACCCCCTTCACAGGGCCCAGGCAATTTGGGAATTCTTGTCACAAGTGTTCTATGTGTGATACCTTGTCCTCCAAAGGAGAGGTCAGAAAGGCAGTTATTATGTTGGCCTTGCTTTGAGTGCTATGCTTGTATTAGTGAATAACTGGAGGTTGGTATAAGGGGAATGTCATATGAAGATGCATTTGCTTAATTTTGATCTTGATTAAGCTCAAAATGTTATTAGACCCCTGTGACATCAGTGATTTAGTGCTGAGAAGTCCTGAGGTCAGATGCTGTGAATTAACATCCCTACCCACCTGCTCTCTGTTCCTGTTGAGGATGGTTCCTAAGGAACACCTAGTCTTCTAAAGAACCAGGTTACTACTCCGAGGGTGTGGAATGCCCTGCCTATAACAGTAGTAGACTTGCCAACTTTCAGGGTATTTAAATGGTCATTGGATAAACATAGGAATGATAATGTAATAGTGTAGGTTAGATGTGCTTCAGATTGGTTTCACAGGTTGGCACAACATTGAGGGCCAAAGGGCTTACAGACTACTGCGCTGTAATGTTCTATGTCTCAATTCCTGTCCCCCTCCTCAACAACCACCTACTGCACTATTGTTTCATCCTGAAAACCTTTTGCAGCCTATTTTTTCTATTTTCCAGAATTTAAAATGCAGCAAAATCTTCTGTCAGCTGCCCTTCAAGAGGTTAAAAACAAGGACTGCAGATGCTGAAAACCAGAGTCTAGATTAGAGTTGTGCTGGAAAAGCACAGCAGGTCAGACAGCATCCAAGGAGCAGGAAAATTGACATTTCGGGCAAAAGCACTTCATCGGGGATAGAGGCAGGGTGCCTGCAGAGTGGAGAGATAAATGAGAGGGGGATGGGGATAGGGAGAAAGTACCACAGAGTACAGTGGGTGAATGGGGTGGGGATGGAGGTGATAGGTCAGAGAGGAAGGTGGAGTGGATAGGTGGAAAGGAAGATAGGCAGGTAGGACAGGTCATGAGGGCGTGCTGAGCTGGAAGGCTGGAGCTGAGGTGAGGTGGGGGAAGCGGAAATTAGGAAACTGGTGAAATCCACATTGATACCATGGGGTTGAAGTGTTCCATGGCGGAAGATGAGGCGTTCTTTCTCCAGGCGTCGGGTGGTGAGGGAGCGGCAGTGGAGGAGGCCCAGGACCTGTATGTCCTCGGCAGAGTGGGAGGGGGAGTTGAAATGTTGGGCCACAAGGCAGTGGGGTTGATTGGTGTGGGTGTCCTGGAGATGTTCCCTAAAGCGCTCTGCTAGGGGCCTTGGATGGAGGTGAGGGAGGAGGTGTGAGCACAGGTTTTGCAATTTCTGTGGTGGCAGGGGAGGCTGCCAGGAAGGGAGGGTGGGTTGTTGGGGGGGTGTGGACCTGACCAGGTAGTCACGGAGGGAACGGTCTTTGTGGGAAGCGGAAATGGGTGGGGAGGGAAATATATCCCTGGTAGTGGGGTCCTTTTGGAGGTGGCGGAAATGTCGTCAGATGATGTAGTTTATGTGAAGCTTGGTAGGGTGGAAGGTTAGCACTGGAGGGTTCTGTTCTGTTTATGGTTGGAGGGGTGGGGTTTGAGGGTAGAGGTGCGGGATGTGGATGAGATGCGTTGGAGGGCATCTTTAACCACGTGGGAAGGGAAATTGCGATCTCTAAAGAAGGAGGCCATCTGGTGTGTTCTGTGGTGGAACTGGTCCTCCTGGGAGCATATACGGCGAAGGCTGAGGAATAGGGAATACGGGATAGCATTTTTGCAGGAGGTAGGGTGAAAAGAGATATAATCCAGGTAGCTGTGGGAGTCGGTGGGTTTGTAAAAAATGTCAGTGGCAAGTCGGTCGCCATTAATGAGGAAGGGGAGGGAAGTGTCAGAGATGGTCCAGGTGAATTTAAGGTCGGGGTGGAATGTATTAGTGAAATTGATGAATTGCTCAACCTCCCCGCAGGAGCACGAGGTGGTGCCAATGCAGTCATCAATGTAACGGAGGAAGAGGTGAGAAGTGGTGCCAGTGTAACTACAGAAGATAGACTGTTCTATGCAGCCAACAAAGAGACAGGCATAGCTGGGCCCCATTTGAGTTCCCATGGCTACCCCTTTGGGCTGGAGGAAGTGGGAGGATTTGAAGGAAAAATTGTAAAGGGTGAGGACAAGTTCATCCAAACGATTGAGAGCGTTGGTGGAAGGGTACTGTTGGGGACATTGGGAGAGGAAAAAATGGAGGGCCTGGAGGCCCTGGTCATGGCGGATGGACGTGTAGAGGGATTGGATATCCATGGTGAAGATGAGGCATTGGGGACCAGGGAAACTGAGGTCTTGAAGGAGGTGGAGGGCGTGGGTGGTATCTCGAACGTACGTAGGGAGTTCCTAGACTAAGAGGGGATAGGCCAGTGTAGAGGTAGGTGGAGATGGGTTCAGTGGGGCAGGAGCAGGCTGAGACAATGGGTCAGCCAGGGTGGTCAGGCTTGTGGATCTTGGGAAGGTGATAGAATCGGGCAGTGCAGGGTTCCCAGACCATGAGGTTGGAAGCTGTGTTTCAGAGATCTCCTGAGGTAATGAGGTTCTGTATGGTCTGGGAGATGACGGTTTAGTGATGGGGGGTGGGGTCATAGTCGAGGGGGCGGTAGGAGGAGGTGTCTTCAAGTTGGCGTCTGGCTTCAGCGGTTTAGAGGTCAGTGCATCAAGCGACCACTGCACCCCCTTTATCTGCTTGTTTGATGGTGAGGTTGGGATTGGAGCATAGGGATTGGAGGGCTGCATGTTGTGAGGGTGAGAGGTTGGAGTGGGGGAGGGGGATAGACAGGTTGAGGCGGTTAATGTCTCGGCAGCAGTTGGAAATGAAGAGATCGAGGGCGGGTAATAGGCCAGTGCGGGGTGTCCAGGTGGATGGAATGTGTTGGAGGCCCTTCAAGAGGGTCAGACTCCCTTTAAGAATAGAGGCGTGGTTGTCCCAAGTGCACAATGCTTCTTTGTCCATGACAGAGCACAGAGAAAGCCAGCAGCAGCAGAATAGGTGATCAATATTGGTCCATAACTGCTGTACTGAGGTGGGAGTACCAAATTTGATTGCTGCTCATATGCAGCATGATGAGCATAGATCACAAACTCCATGACCAGCAATAGGACATGCTAATATTTCGCCCGTCAACTATGTTTGGTATCCAAATTGCAAAAATGCAGTCTATGATGGCAATTAAATATAGCCAAGAGGATCAGGGTGAGGAATATGTGGAATTATGGGCCCTGATGCTGCTTCTGTTTCTGGACTCCTTAACTGTATCCCCTTGACCCTTCAAACCACTCCACACATCTAAAATCTTCGGCTCCTCAAAATTTGACACCATAGTTTTAGTAAGGTTGAACCAATTTTTATTAAATTCAAAAATATTCCTTATTCAGAATTTTTTTAACACAGAGACATAGTCACTAATGCAGTTCAATTCTGTACAGTTTTAACATACGGAGAATAAAGCCAAGCCATTTCTTTCTGCACTGTAATATATCTACACACATTTGAGACTCTGGGAGGGCCTGATAACTGAATGGGCCCCCATTGTACTACAACAGAAAGACCTTAGATACTTTTTTTCCCCAATGCACCTTAGCATCAGCTAACAGAAGCTTTCGTGCATCCCTCAGCTGACCTGGACTTTGGAATGTGCCAGTCTGTGACACTCAATCAAAGTCAACTCTTGCCTCCTGTAGACCAAAAACATCTTTCACCAAGTTAATGCTTGTCTCAGTGTGACCATTTAAGTGATTTTCGCAAAGCTTCTTGGCTTTCATACTCCAAGCCTTTACTTACAAAGCCAATTGAAAGCTCACGTTTTGGTGTATTGCACTTTACAGACCATTTGTCAGACCATTGCACATAACTCGATTATTCCTGTTATCCAACCAGATCCACTTCTTTGAATCTGGCCCTATTGAAGTACTTAGACAGCAATATCCAAAAGTCTTTACATTCACAAACAGACAAACAAGGATCCTCTATGTAATTGAGAATATCTTGAATCTAACACATTTTATTGGAGTCCTCGTTTCGAGTTTAAAAGGGTAAACCCTTCAATTAACTCACCTGTGATGATGTGGTGTATCTATGCAGGCAAGTTGGATTTGTGAGCAGAAAAAATGCATCATGCATTGTGTGATAAGTATTTATAATTTTAAAGTGAAAGTGCTTACTTTTTTAAAAGGCCAGAATGGACCATTAAATCGGAGAACAATGCTGAAAATCCAAAATATGAGCACTAAATGCTGGACAAACACACTTTCCTGGAATTCCCTCCTGACATTTCAAGAAGGCAGTTCACTACCACATCCAGGACAATTAAATATTGCCAAGAATGTTCTCTCACTTTCACTGTCAGACTTTCCTCATGACCACTCACTCTCTCTTTCTTTCTCTCTCAAACACTTTCTCACTATCTTTTGCTCTCTCCCTCACTCTCTAACTCTCTACTAGCTTTTTCACTCATTCTCTCTCACTAATATTTCTCTCTTACATTCCCTCTTTGACTGTCAGTTTTTCTCTCCCTCATTCTCTCACTCTCCTTCACAATCTTTTTCTCTCTTGCTAACTCTCAGTTTCACATAGTCACTTAGTTTCTCTCGCATTCTTTCACTCATACACTATTGTTCTTACTCACGTACTCAACTAAGTCCCATGGGGTGTTTTTAAGCTTGCTGTAACCTTCAAATATATAATGATTCAAATGTGTGCTGATAGCATTGTGCTGTGATAACTAATGCAACTATATATATACTGAGTCACATTTAACACCCATTGTTTCTCCAGGGAGTCTTACCAGTTTTAGGAAAGTCTTATCAACTGTATTCAGCTGACAAATAGGGTAAATGCATTTAAATGAATGTGCTTTAAAGTAGATACCAAATATATTATTTTCTCTACACTTTGCAGGCAGGTGATTGCAAAAAACTTTGAAAGGCCTTAAAATTACTCATGTGGTACAAAGAATAGATGGTTTAACAATTAGTTCCTGGAGATTAAAGTTGTTGAGGAGGAGTTTGGGATGGCTATGAAAATAACAATAGAAAGGGGGTCAGATTGGTCAGTCCCCAGCCTGGCCAGGGCCAAATCAGCATTGAGGTGGTAGACATCAGGAACTTCCTAACAATGAAGAGGAGGGGCACGAGGCAATTTACATCAACTTGCATTCCAGCAGTCTCCAGCCATACCTGAAATGAAGAAAGCTGCAATAGACCAGTCCTCAAATGAGTCCCCAGTTCTGCATTAAGGTATGTAGATTAGTAGGATCTGGGAAACCAAGCAATCTCTATGCAGCCAATGAGTGCTGCTGTTCACACTACTTAGCCAAGCCATCAGGACTATCTATGTAGAACGATAGGTAAAGGTACTGACGTTTCGATTAACAGCTTACTTAGTCAATGAGTGAGGCCTCTCTAAAGCACTGGTCTGCATTCCTCTCATTTGGATCCTAAACAATCCTCTGCAGATCTTTTCTTTGCTACATTGAGAGACTTTCTGCTTCCTGAATAAAAGTTGTACAGGACGGAATATCATACGCTAACCTGCAGACTTTGCTTACAGTGTTGTTAAACCTTAATCTTGAAATCACAAAATGATATTGATGAAGAAATTCCTTGTAAGCAGGATCCCTCCAGTAGATACTTAATTTCAATTGAGTTAGAATGTTAGAAGTGTCCAGTCATTAGTGTGAATCTGTATCGATGCATTTCTTATGTTGCTGCTTTTGGGTGTTGTACTGGCGTCACCAACAATATCATTGAAGTGTTTTTAATTAAACAAGTCTAAATAAATAAGTATGAAAGAGACAATATTGCACGCTTTCTATTTACCCAGAAATATGTTCTGAGCAGGAAGGTCCATGGTCAGCCTTCCAGCTATGCCACGAATTGAGGGCGTATGGTGAAGAACTGGTGTTGGGGGGCATTGGAATGGAGAACGAGAGATGAGCTCTGCCTTTGCTTGCAACTTTCCAACACCATGACTTCTCTCCCTATGTCTTCCCCCACCTCCGCATCCCTCTGCAGTTCAGGGAAATCAGGCAGTCATACCCTCTACTGTGGTTCTGCTGAGCACAGGAGTAACTGGCATCTGTTTAGTAACTGTCACTATTCAGGACCTCCATCCTCAAGGTCTTGATTCCAAGTCAAGGCTTGCTGGTGACCTCACCAATCATTTCATTGTTAGAGATACATGAATTAGAGAAATATCTGTAATTGTTGGTGACTTTAATCTGCATATACTTGAGCAAATCAAATTAATAACAATATCATAGAGGTAGAATTCCTGGAGTGTTTACCAGATAGTTTTCTGACCTATTACATATAGGAACCAATTTGAGAACAGGCCATCCTCAAGTGTGTATTGTGTAATGAGAAAGAGAAAATTGGAAATCCAGTTGTTTGAGTTCCCTTGAGGATGATGGACCATAATTTGATAGAATTTTTCATGAAGTTGGAGAGTGATGTAGTTAGTACTGAGATGAGTGTCATGAAGCTCAACAGAGAAAACTTTGGTGGAATAAGGCGCAATTTAGCTATAATGGATTGGGGAACATTACTTGTAAGGATGATTGTGGAATGGCAATGTCAACCATTCAAGGAATACATGGGAGAACTACAACAATTGTTTATTCTTGTCTGGTGCAAAAGCAAAATGGGAAAAGTGGCCAAACTGTGTCTTACAAGGGAAATTAGCAATGGTATTAGATCCAAGGAAGAGACATAAAAGATAGCCAAGGAAGAACCAACAGACCTAAAGATTGGGAGCACTTTAGAGTTCAGTAAAAGAGGACAAAGCGTTTGACAAAGGAAGAGAAAATTGAGTACAAGAATAAGCCTGTGGGAAACATATAAACTGACTGTAGAATGTTCTGTAGGTGTGTGCAGAGAAAAGGTGAAGACAAATGTCGGTCCCTTAAAGTCCGAAATAGAGAAACCATGAAAGTAAACAAAGAAATTGCTGATCAACTGAGCATATACTTAGGTTCTGTGTTCACAAAGGAGGTCACAAATAGCATACCAGAAACACACAGGTGCACAGAAATTGAGAGGGATGAAGGGAAGAAAATCCGTAATAGTGGGGAAATGGTGTTGAGAAAATTGACAGGATTATCAGCCAATAGATCCCCAGGGCTTAATAATTTTCATTCCAGAATACATAAGGAGTGGTCCTCAAAACTGTGGATGCAATGGTAGTCATCTTCCAAGATTCTATAGACTCAGAAACAGTTCCTATAGATTGGTAGGTAGCTAATGTAACTTTGCTATTTAAAAAGGGAGTGAGGGAGACAACCAGGAACTATAGACCAATCAGCCTGACATTGGTAATGTGAAATGTGCTGGAGTCCATTCCAAAAAATGTAATAGCAGAGATCGGACAGGCTCTGCATGGCTTTATGAAAGGGAAATCATGCTTGTCAAAGACTACTGGAATTTTTCCAGGATGTAACCAGTAGAATTGATGAGCCAGTGGATGTGTTTTATTTTCAAAAGACCTTCATGAAGTCCCAACAGTGACCCATGTGGGACTCACTGGATAGCTGTTGAAGGTAAGTGTGTCGGCACTAAAGATCTGTTGGTCTTTATAACATGAGGATTGGAGTACAGGAGCTGGCATGTTTTGTTGCAATTAAACAAGGTCTTGGTGAGACCAAACCTGGAATGTAATGGCAGTTTTGGTCTCATCTGCAGAAGGATGTTCTTGCTCAAGAGTGAGTACCTCAAATGGTTACCAGACTGTTTGTTGGAGTGGTGGCATTGACACATGAGGCAAGATTGAACCGATTAGGATATTTTTTCTGGAGTTCAGAAGACTGAATGGGGATCTCACAGGAGTCTAAAAAATCCAAAAAGGACTCCTAATGAAGGATGTTCCTAATTGTGGGGAATCCAGAACAGGAATCACTTCAAAAGGTATGGTATGACCTATTAGTGATTGAGATAGTGAGAATTTTTTTCACCCAGAGGGTGTTGAGACTATAAAATTTACTATCAGAGAAAGCAGTTATAGAGCCATAGAGATGTACAGCTCAGAAACAGACTCTTTGGCCCAAGTCATCCATGCCAACCAGATATCCTAAATTAATTCAGTCCCATTTGCCAGTGTTTACCCGATATCCACTTAAATGCTTCCAAACATATACCCATCCAGAAGCTTTTTAGATGTTGTAGTTGTTCCAGCCTTCACCACTTCCTCTGGCAGCCCATTCCATACACGTACCACCCTTTGCACAAAGAAGTTGCTCCTTAGGTCCCTTATAAATCTTTCCCCTTTCACCTTAAACCAATACCTTCAAGCTTTGGACTCCCCTAACCTGGGGGAAAAATCTTGACTGTTCACCCAATCCTTGTCCCTCATGATGAGGCCAAAACATTGTGAGATTTCAGGAATGTGGTGGATGTAGCACTTGGAGTTAAAAGAAGTAAAGAATAGGGGGAAAGCAGAAACAAGTGGTTGAATTGGATGACCAGCCACAATCATAAATAATGGTGGAGCAGGCTCAAAGGGCCAAAGGGCCTGGTACTATATGTTCTGTTTCTATGGTTCAGCATGCTTGTCTGAATCAAAATTGTGTGGGTCATTCACTGTCTCAACAAGGTTCCATGCATATATCTGTAAATAGAAAAACATTTCAGCATTGTGCCATGAGACTAAATAATTACTGACTTCATTCCATTATTTAAGAAGGATAAGAAATAGAAATTAGGTTAAAGAAGTGTTTGGGTACTGCCAGAATCTGATTGTAGGGTTTGAATGGGAAAGTATTTGTGCAAATAAGAGCTGGTCAGATAGAATCAACATGGGCTCGTAAGTAAGTTATGTCTGACTAATCTAGCATTGAATTGTTGCGGTCAATTATATGAAAATGACTGTCTATAGATTTTATATATGTGGACTTCCAGAAGATACTTAGTCGGGTCACAGAAGATTAATGATAAAATGAAAGCAAATAAAATTTACTGGCTACCACTTGACTGTGATGGAAATTAGTCAAGACAGCAAGAATAAAGTGTATATATTCAAATTAGCTGTGTATGACAGGTTGTGTTCCTTGAATAGTCTGTTCTGTGGCCTGAACCTTTCATCATGTTTATTGATGGCCTGGATGTAGGAATTGAGAATTATCCAACTGCACACTAATTTGGGAAGCATAGTAGGTAAGGCAGAAGAGAGAAGAAAGTTGCAAAAGGACAGATGGATTGAATGAGCGGGTGAAAGCTATGGCATATAGAGCTTAGTATGAGATGCTGTCAAATCAATCACTTTGAACCCAAGAAAGATTGAATTGGAATATATTTGAAGTGGTGAGAAACTAAGAACATTAGAGAAATAAGGAAATTAAAGAGCCCACAAACAATTTAAAACTAGATCCGAGTTACAAACAAAAATTTTAAAAATATAAGGAATTATTGGCCTTTTTCTCAAAAAGGGAAGAATACAAGGCTGAAAATTATGTTTCTGTTCTCTAGACCCTTGGTCATACCCCCACCTGGAACACAGCACTCAGGAGGAAGGGGCAAGGCACAGATTAATGCTTTACAAAGGATAAATTACAAAGAAAATTGTTTAAACTTACCTTGAATCCCTCAGGGTATCTAAGGTGCGATCTGATCAAGGTTTTATGATAGGATAGACATGGAGAAACTATTCCCTGTTTGCCCATCTCCTCTGTGGTCATAAACCAATGCTGTCTCCTTTTCTTAAATACCAAGCCGTGCCTCCTTTTGTATTTGTAACCTCCTCCAGCCCTATAAACCTCCAAGGTCCCTGTATTCCTCCAAAACTAATCTCCCATGAATCCTCTTTTTGTGTCACTCCAACATTGATGGTTATGCCTTCAGCTACTCAGCTCCAGAAATTCCTCCTCAGACCACTCCATCTTTCTATCTCACTCCTTTTTAAGCAGTCTTTGAAAATGTATTTCTTTGACAAGGCTTTTAAGCAGTGACTGGGCCAAGTGAATCTTCTGACAAAGGGTCAGATTATCACTTTTTTTTACTTACCCCATTCCAGGCCTCTCTGTTTCTGGTCTGAACATCTGATTTGTGCTTTTGCAGAGAGTAGCTGTTCAAGAACCTGTTCGAGAACAGTATAGGATTAATACTGGAAGACAAAGCTTGCCCTGTTTACGGCACTAACTGTGGCAGTCCAGGATTTAATGGCCCCATGAGAAGGTATGTAAGTGAGGGAATAGGTTGGACATGGCTAAGGAATAGGTTCGCACATGGATGGGTGAAGGGTGGCAGAGTTTTGCATGAGGGGTTTAGGCAGCAGATAGGTTGGCAAGAGGGTAGAAAGGCAGATGGGCAGATTAGGGGTTGAGGTGTTTTGGGAGGGGTTGCACAGTAGAGTGTAGGGTGGGCCAGGCCTGTGGTTGGTTCAGGTTATGTGAGTTAGGGGTTGACCTGTCATGCCTGCTGAGATCAGGTTGGGGTTTTCTCTGCGGTTTGTCAAGTGTTGGACTTGGAGGATCGGTGGGTTTGACGGGTCAGGTTTTAATTCATCTACATTCTCCTAGCCAAGAATTCAGATCGGTAAATCAGCACCCTCTGAAGTATTTGATTCTTAACTCCGAGCTGTGGACGTTTTAGAAATTTTTAGGGCCTGAGCGATTTGCCCATCAGAAGTTTAACCATCACTGATTGATTGTTACTGAATAGCTGGGCATCAGGCCTTCCAAGGGGTCCCATAGCACATGTTTGCAAGTACATTGCTGTAATAACAATCTTTCAATTAGACGACCTGGGCCAGTGTTCCTTGAGTGGCTCAGTGTGAAATTTTATTGGATAAAACTTCCTGGGAGATACACTGTGATAAAGGTGCTAATTGAACGTAAATGTTAACTGTTGGTGGCTGAAAGAAGGGATTATATTGTCAACATTAGGACAAGACCATTTGAGAAACATCAGGAAGCATGTACTTTGGAAAAAGTGTGGCTGCCACTCTCCCAAAATACTGTTGATTTGGAGATAATTGGAGTTTTGAAACTGTTGTATATTAGATTCCTTTCTTACGTGAGAGTATCAAAGGGTATGAAGCAAACGTAGAGGTGAAGTCTTTGGAGACTTGAATTTGATCCCAATATTTACCATCAGTGTGATGTAGATAGTGTCGTACAGCAGAAAAACAGACCCTTCCTTCTCTATGCTGACCAGCAAATACCAGATGACATTAATCGATTTACGTACACTTGGTTCATAGTCTGTTTGGCCCTGGCATTTTAATTGCTCATCCAAATGCTTTTTAAATGTTGCTTCCACCACATTCTCAGGCAGTGCATCCCATGTTTCTAAAGCCTCTAGTGGAAAAATCTTTCCCCAAATCCCTTCTAAACCACTGACTCTTCACCTTAAACTTATGCCATCTGATCTTAGACAAATCTGACATGGGGAAAGGATTCTCATAATTTACCCGATCCATGCTTCTCATAATTTGAAGTCCCCCCTTAGCTTCCTCTGCTCCAGGGGAGACAAACACAGCCTATCCAGTCTCTCCTCATAGCTGAGATGTTTCATCGCAGGCAACATTCTCCTCTGCACCCTCTCCAGTGCAATTGCATCCTTTTATTGATTGGTATGGTGAGCAGAACTGCACCCAGTATTCCACCTGTGGCCCAACCAGTGTGTAAGAAAGTTGTCGATAAAGTGTGGCCCTGGAAAAAGCACAGTAGGTCAGGCAGCATCTGAGTAGCAAGAGAGTCTGCCTGACCTGCTGTGCTTTTTCCAGCGCCACACTTTATTAACTCTGTCTCTCCAGGATCTGCAGTTCTCACTATCTCAAGAAAGACTTTGATGCTCCAGGTAATGAAGGTAAGCATCCTATATGTCTTCCTCAACACCCTGTCTAGTTGTGCTGACACCTTTGGAGATCTATGGACTTGTAAACCATAGTTCCCTTGTTCCTCAGTACTCCACAGGACCCTACCAAACATTGTGTAAATCCTCCCCTTATAAGACCTCCGAAAATGCATCACCACACACTTTTATTAGGATTAAATTTCATCTGCTATTGTTCTGCCCAATTCACTAATTTAATGTAAGTATATAAGTCAGTGCTCCACAATAAATAAATGGATTGTATTAATAGGACTGTTTCGATTAAACAATCAAATTTCCACTGATTTTGTTTTCACAGGGAAAGTAGAAGAACATAGTTTGGAATGTTGAGATTAAATGATTCTTGCCCCTTGATATAAATCTTGATGGAAATATAGTCTAGCATATTATGCTGTTGTATATCAGTGTATGTCAAACCTGGACAACATGTATGGACATAATGATTCAAATGCAAAGGGAAATTTCCACTCTGAATTCAGGAAGGCAATTGTTCCTACAACTCCCAACTTCCACCCACCCCAAATCCACACAAACCCCAAAGGTGAGAGTGAACTTTGATATTGAATGAGCCACTCATTATTAACTATCAATTCTCCTCCTGACTTCATGTTAAAACAGCTATCAGCTGCTGACTAACTGTCACACCAAAACCAACTGTCCCTGTCTCTCCTTTCCCCCATCCTTGGCATTTTCTATCAGCCTCCTGCTAATTCAGCATGTATTTAGTGGTGATGCCTCCATCAGAAGCATTTCTTCCTTGTTGACACTGCATTATGTGCTGAGCCACATCTGTGACCCCAATGATGGAGGAGACCCAGTTCACCTGGTCATCTCAATCATCAGTGTCAGTGTAGCAGTTACTTGGCTGATGATTTGCACTCGAATTTGATAACATTGCACAGAGTCAAATTTACATGCAAGCAAAACTTTTTCAAAGTTGTTTCCATCCAGTATAACACATAATGTGCTTTACTAACATTCAGTGCTTGAAATCTACACTGTGCTTTGAAAATCAAGCTGCAGAAGACCCATTTACATGAGGATTGGGACCTATGGTTTGATATCTCCCAAGGGCATATTTGAGAAGATTTAATGTGATCCACTCTAAGTTCATTGATCTCACAATATACTTCAGTGTTCATTTGAATATTACATTACAATAGGGAAGAATACGTACTGTGGAGTGGAGACTGATGTTTGAAAGCGCTTTTTCTTTCTCCCTTCATTGCCCTATTTTAAATAGTTACTTTCTGTATCATTCTTCTTGAAAAGTGGAATATTTAATTCTTTCACATATGAAAGAAAATTACTGACATTTTTGTTGCACCTTTTACTGATCATGCTGGTGTAATCTACAAAATGGTATCAAATTAAGCACACTGTAAAACCTCAGGGAATTATACTTCAAAACTGCAATTGAATAGTTACACAGAAACAAAATTCCCTATTAATAACTTGAAGATTTGATTATTTTAGGGTATGTGCATAACCTCATTTGACATTAGAACTAAAAAAAGGCTTTATGATGATAATCTGACAAGGATTTAATGATGTGAAGGAATATTTCAAATAATTGGGTGACTGACACGATTGGCTGCAGAGAGATCATTCAGATTAACTCAAGTTTATGAATATACACAGTGATGCAGACTTTGTGGTTTTCAAAGACATCCCCTGACTTTAGGCTACATCGAAGATCATTAGATAGTTATGTAAACTATCTTCTTTATTAGTCAGTATGTACATTGTCCAATATGGAATTATACTAGACAAAAACAACACTGTGACTTTATTGCTCTGTGCCAATATAGGAACATGAGATTATAATTAATTACAACATCCCTGGGCTAGGGATGTGCAAATTCACCAAGGTTTCAACCTCATGATCATTGTAATTCATATTGGAATGATAGGCGTGCAATCAGATTTCAATGCTACAATGTTGTTTTGTTTGGTTTGTTGTGATGTCCTGCTGTGGATTAGACCATTAATCTTAACTGAAGAACAGTACAGCCAGTCAGGCATCATCCGAGGAGCAGGAGAATCGATGTTTCAGGCATAAGCCCTTCATCAAGAATAATGAACGGCTTATGCCTGCAATGTCGATTTCCCTGCTCCTCGGATGCTGCCTGACTGGCTGTGTTTTTCCAGCACCACACTCTTTGTCTCTGATCTCCAGCATCTGCAGTCCTCACTTTCTTTTAACTGAAAAACAGTTAGTTTTGTGAGATGGTTGAGGGTCTCCAATATCCATGGAACCATCAGTGCAGATCATCATCTTTAGGATAGGGAAAGGGAAACTTGGAGGAGGAAGAACATTTTAAGAAAATTCATACATCTGTTTTAATGTGCTCAAAATGTTGGGCCAGCCTAAACTGAGCATTTACAGATGCAATTTCCATTGTACGTAGATACTTTCAAACGTTACCTTTTGTAACAAACAACATTTTTAAAAATTGATAATTAACTGTGTTAAATCACACAGAATATTGCACTAATATTTCCATTAGTATACAAACTAGGATAAATTAAAACACCAACAAAATAGATTTAAGTCAATTTTATATATTGACTAAAAAAATCAATGGCACTTTACTGATTTTTTTTGCTTGTGTTTTAGTTTTTTTATTGCCAAAGGGCAGTCTTATTTTTATCATTATACACCTTGCGTATAAATTGTGTATAGATTAAAACACTATGAAAACAGAATATTTCCACAACCTTTCTACAATATAATAATGGTCCATTTTGCTCAGATAAAAATCACATTAATTATTCTATAAGTTCAATAAATGTATTTGAAATTGATCATGTGATGCTAAAATGCATAGGTTATAGATAATGACCTTCAGTTTGAAGTATCCACAGTTGCTATATTGTCAGATGGACCAAGAATTTAAAAATCAGCAAGACTTGAATACTGTTCTCCCATTGAGTAAGTTATCTTTTAGGATCTTTCTCTCTCCTGAGTCGAATGCAAGAACTGTCCTCCAATAAGCAGATAGGTTGAAGAATCTATTTCCAATGTGACATTCTTGATAGAGAGCACAATTTGTAATCATATTGATGATATGCATTGCATTCATCTCTCCTTGACATCTGCAGCAATATTATTTCACATTCCTCTTAAATCCCATGAGCCTATGAATGTTATGAGTCCAACTTTGATAATCCAACATTTGAGCTCTCTATCCAATTAGCATATCATACAGGCTGTGAGCAAGTTTTTCTTTTGCCTCAAAACTCAAAACTGTGGAACTTATAATTCATCTCTGTTTTTCAGCTTTTTGCAAACTTCATGATTAGAAAATCCAACCTTTACCCTTCAGTCTGAATTAATTCATTGGCTACAATTATTCATTCATCTAGGCTTGTAAATGTGACAAAAGTGTGAAAACAATACATGTAAGTAACACATCTGATCAGGTTGAGCTGATAATTTCTAGTTTGCTTCTTTTTAAAACAAAATCAGGATATGATATAAAATATTGAGTAACTTTTATAGATGAAAGCAAACATACCTGAACTATTGGATTATTCCATGCATCATAATTTCATGTTAATTAGGAATTAATTGTTTAGGAATAAATCAGATTTTAACAATTGTACTCCAGAATGAATGACTTGTTTTACAAATCCAAATCATCATCATCTAAGTTTCCAGTATGGGTCTTGACAAGGTAGGAGTCATTATACTGTGCTTTGATAATTAAGGAGAACATTATCAATATAACTTTTTTTATTAATCATTTAGATATTCTGAACCATGGTGGAAGCATTAAATAGTTACTCATTTGCTAATATTTGAGATTTATTGGACTTAATCCACAATTATCAAAGTTCTTTTTTATGGTTGATGTTATTAAAATCTATCGACTATAAAATCCTCTTCAATCCTTGGTCTACTGTGGCTGGAAGAAGAAGAATTAGTTATACAATTTTCCTTAATATCCCTTGTCTGAACACGGTGAAACTCAGTGAATGTTCCTGGTTTTCTCTCACCAAGCCCCTGCTGATGTAAATTGCCAGTGTGTGCCTGTTGAGTGATACTGGCTTTAATTTCAGTTACATCATTCTCATGACCAAACATCCTCTTGCCATTCAGGGTTAGATGTTCCTTGTATCTGGTCTTTCACTGAGTTGCCATGTCAGGTGGGTCAGTGGAAAATAGGTTTGGTAGCTATCCCTGCACTGCAATAAGTGAGAATGCTCTGTCAAAATCAACATAGAGGTTGACAACTTCTCAAAGGAATTCAAGCTTCCACTTAATAGCTGAAAGAATTACACGATAATATTTTAAGACATTTACAGGAGTCCAAAGCCAATAATGATGACACACTATTTTCCTAAGCAACTTACGTTTTAAACTACAAAATGCAATAGTTCATCTCAGTATGGCCAAAAGCATTTGAGGGTGCTTTCGATGGCAGATCATTAACTGTTTTTTACTTGAACTTGGTCAAGATTAAAATACATCAAATCAACATAAAACACACCTTCTCAATGTCCATGCTATCTTCCAGGACCTATCTGAAGATGTTCTGCTGATGGTCATGCTTTATATCCTCACTTAAGAATAGCCCTGGATTATCCAATCAGGGTTTCTGACCCTAACTGTGATCCTGATTGCACAATATAAAATACACACTTATATTTTGATCATTTCTGCACTTGAATTTCCTGAGTTAAAGCTTCTTGTTATGGAACAGTGAAGAGTCTGCATTAAGTCTGCACTGAAGCCCTGAAGAGCATCCCACCCCATCCCTGTAATGCCACAATAACCATGGCTAACCCACCTAACCTGCACATCCCTGGATGTTATGGGCAATTTTGCATGGCTACTCCATATAACCTGCACATCTTTGTACTGTAGGAGGAAATCAGAGCAACCAGAGGAAACCCATGCAGAGACAGACAGAACATACAAATTCCACACAGTTGCCCAAAGTTGGAATCAACCAGAGTCCCTGGTACTGTGAGGCAGCAGTATTAACCATTGAGCCACCATGCCGTCCTCTTTAGTTCAATGTTCTGCAGCCACTTTGAAAGCTGCAGAGAAAAGTATGCATGTGAGGTAGGTGTGAGCATAGGGTGGCTCGTGAGTGGAAGGGCTGTGAGCTAGGGTTCAGAATATCAGTGGACCTGGAAACATCATTGGGTTGGGGGACAGGTCGGAAGATATTGCTGGGGGAGGGTGGGAGTGCTCAGTGTTGAGTTTAATAGTTACTCAGGATTTTAATTCTCCAACCTTTCCTGGATAAATTTATTAAGTATAAGTGACCATCTGAAACCTCCAAATCTTCAGGACATTTTTGCAGTATTCCAGATGTGAGTAATTATTTTAATTTCCTGGCAAATTCCTGAGCATTATACAACATCAGAATTTTTTTTTAATTGTATCAATGCACAATTCCAATCTATCATACAGAATTGATTATCTGGCCATGTGAATTTCTGAGCCATAGTGTTTTACATCACTTGTGACCCAAACATAGGTAGTACTGCATTGAGAAATATTAACTGTAAAATGATTATCTCTCAGCAACTTACAATATATGCCATAAATGCAAACCTTGTTTTGAGCACATTATTCCAGAAACAATGTGTAACTTACAATATTATTAGTTAGCTTCCAATTTTAGTCTTAGCAGCTAAAAGTGATAGATTATTTATGAGCTTGTAATGCAGAGTAAAATGAAACATTGACTTGCAATACGTAGACTTGGGACATAATGTGCCTAAGTCTATTTATCTTTTCTTTCAAAACTGTCATGGCTCTCTATGACAAAATGACTTGGAATTTGTCGTAACAACAATAATAAAATTATCAGCATTTGTTCTCTACCCTCTGAAATTCATAGCAACTTCTGACATCTGAACATGCACAAATCCAGAAATTGATGACAATGATTCTTTGCTTCTCAATAGGATGCATAGTTAAGGCCCTTGATTTGATGTGAGCTTCCTCTTTGAGTGTTATTCACACTGCAGAAAAAGCTCTTGAAGAAGATAAACCTTATTGAATAGAGTGTAACTGGGTATTAGCAGCATTTTAAGTCACAATTATGTCTGAACAACCTCACTGCTATTCAAAAAACTAATTTTATATTTGGGGATTGTCAATTTTTTCTACTATAGCAGATCACCATTATGTAGTGGAGCAGCCTTGATGGGCTGAATGGCTTCCTCTGTTCCTCTGCCTGTTAGTGAAAGAAAATTCATAGATCTTTAATATGATAAAAGTTTGCTAAAATATTTCAGTTTCTACCTATTCCTCTAAGTTTTCAATTTGATCATGGTGGAATGAATAAAAGTTCAAGGATAAGTGACGGCTTTTGCTTTTTGGTTTCCTGCCTTTGAGAATTCTTCTATTGCTTGATGAGATTACTATTGCTACAAGCACCAGATATCTGGTAGTTGGCATTGGAATTAAATCTGTGCGTGAGAGATTGCTAGATCTTTGCAGGCAGCTTTCTTTAAGGTCAACATTGAAAGTAATCATGTATCTGCTGACTGCAAAATCTGGGCCATTTAGAGTCATAGAGTCATAGAGATGTACAGCATGGAAACAGACCCTTTGGTCCAACCCGTCCATGCCGACCAGATATTCCAACCCAATCTACTCCCACTTGCCAGCACCTGGCCCATATCCCTCCAAACCCTTCCTATTCATTTACCCATCCAAATGCCTCTTAAATGTTGCAATTGTTCCAGCCTCTGACAGCTCATTCTATACATGTACCACCCTCTGCGTGAAAAGGTTGCCCCTTAGGTCTCTTTTATATCTTTCCCCCCACTCCTAATCCTATGCCCTCTAGTTCTGGACTCCTTGATCCCAGGGAAAAGACTTTGTCTATTTATGCTATCCATGCCCCTCATAATTTTGTAAACCTCTATAAGGTCACCCCTCAGCCTCCGACTCTCCAGGGAAAACAGCCCCAGCCTGTTCAGCCTCTCCCTGTAGCTCAGATCCTCCAGCCCTGGCAACATCCTTGTAAATCTTTTCTGAACCTTTCAAGTTTCACAACATCTTTCCAATAGGAAGGAGACCAGAATTGCACTCAATAATCCAACAGTGGCCTAACCAATGTCCTGTACAGCCGCAACATGACCTCCCAACAACTCCTGTACTCAATACTCTGACCAATAAAGGAAAGCATACCAAACGCCTTCTTCACTTAGCATTCCTGATCTCCACAACTTGGAAAATTTTGTTTTCACTTTCTAAAGGGGTAATATCCTCAAATTGCTTGAGAATGCTATTCCTTTTGCAATCTTTTGCATTAGGTCTACATTGTGCGATTTGATGGAGCAAATGTTATTCATACCTTGCATCCTAAAGTGTGATGCTTCAAAAAAAAATGATCCTTTGTTATCTAATTGATAGTTCAACACAAGTTGCTTCTAGGTCAATATACGGACCAACTATATCTTCTCACGTGAATTCAGCAATGGGACTTGAACAGCAGCTGAGAAATGGAGCTTCTGTTGCTCTAGGGACTTATTAATTTGTGCACTTTTGACGTACTTCTAGTAAGATAAAGTTACTAAATTAGATGAGCTGCATAATGAAACTTTGTGCAGTGGTATCCAAAATTGACACACTGAAATAGTTTGACTCTGAGGACCAAGCAAAGCACACGGGTTTCGCATAACAACTCAATTACTCAGAAATAACACATCTTTGATGCTTTGAAAGGCCAGTTAGTGAGATCACTTGTGAGGAAAAAATTTCCTTCAGCATTAAAATCTCAGCAGTCTGTTTCGATTGTTTGAGACCAGAAGGGTAATCGGTTGGATTGTTGAAACAGTAGTAGAACAGATCAGCTCCAATTTACTAATTAAAAATGTAATCATAAGTGAAATGAATCTCACCATTAATAAATTTGAATGAAGTGAAATAGACCGAGACTCCTGTAACAGCTAATTATTAGGAGAATTAATTCTTAACTGTTTATTGAGGGCTGCACCTGCTCAATTGAGAAGGTCATAAAAACAAATTGCTTTATGAAAAAGGCAAGGACATATAGGGCTCAATTTTCCCCCACTACAGTAATGTAAAATGCACTAGAGAAGTTTATTTCTGCATCTCTACCGCTGCTACAGCAGCACGGTGGCACAGTGGTTAGCGCTGCTGCCTCACAGCGCCATGGACCTGGGTTCAATTCCCGCCTCAGGCGACTGACTGTGTGGAGTTTGCACATTCTCCCCGTGTCTGCGTGGGTTTCCTCTGGGTGCTCCGGTTTCCTCCCACAGTCCAAAGATGTGCGGGTCAGGTGAATTGGCCATGTTAAATTGTCCGTAGTGTTAGGTTAGGGGTATATGTAGGGGTATGGGTGGGTTGGGCTTTGGTGGGTCGGTGTGGACTTGTTGGGCCGAAGGGCCTGGTTCCACACTGTAAGTAATCTAATCTACACTGCTGCGAATCTTCCTTGCTCTCTTCGCTGAAACCTTCCTCCATACAGACAAGTTGGCTGACTGTGGACATAAGAATACATAACTTGGCCCACCTACCACCTCAATTGCTATCAGTGTCACTGATGGCTAGGAGAGAATGGCAATACATACTGGGGGAAGCATCAAAATTTCTGCTGTGGCCATTGCAGGAGGGAAAGGATGAAAAAGACTATTTTTCCATCCTCAGGCTCTTAGCTTCACATGCAGGCCTCATTGGAAGGCTTACTTTCATGGGATTAGAAACATCTTCAAGGCACTTCTGCTCTCATCAGTGTCAACTCCTTCACCTTCTGTAAAGGTCCCTCTGCATCAATGACCACAGTTCTTTGGTGGGGTTTATTATTTGAAGTAAATGCTACACACCCGACCTTAAGAATACCCTGCAAAGTTGTGAGCTGTTTGTGAAAAATGGACAGGCATCATGATGGCCTTGGGGCAGTGAGCAAAAGTCCTAGCCATTCAGTGGCAAAACAGTGTTGAAGCAAAGTCCAGGTGTGTTTATATAAAGAACCAGCAAAGGCAAAGGACATCGCTCAGTAAGGAAATGACGTTAATTGGCCACTTAAGTTGGTAGAGTAATTACATTTTTTTGCATTATCACTTATTCATTTTTATTCTGACTAGTGTGATTAACTTTAAACTATTTTAATATAGCTCTAAAACTACTGCAGTGATTAACAGAAATAAAAATAATTATTTCAAGCATGTTTTCGCAAGTTTTAAAACTTCTGAACTGAGCACTTGGTTAATATTTAAATTGTCTGTTGTTTCTTGAACCATTCAAATTATGAACAATTTGTTAAGGTAGAAAATGTTATTAAATTTTGTGTGAATAGTTGCAATTTTAATGGCATTAATTTTTCACTTTCATTACACCCTGCATAACCCGAAGTCACCGATTCTCTTAGATTTGGTTAATTAATGTACTGGAAATACAGAAATAGAAATAACGGTCTCATGTTATTCTTAAGTAGTAGAAGTACTGTCAATTATTTTAATGCAAGTATGTTAATAAAGTTGTGGAAATACATTTTGTGAATGCACTCAATAGCCTTCTCTATAGGTAAGCATTCAGTCTTGGAGTTTTGAAAGATTTCATAATGCAACTAAAGTGTCTGATTATTATCCCACTTCTCATTTTTTCTAAAATATTCTGAAAATTTAAATGTAATAGTGTCTCGTTGTATGCATGAATTTAGTGTAAGATGGAATGGTTCAACAAAGCTATCCATTTAAGGATTTTTACTTGCCTGAAAAATGTTCACTGAAGAATCTGTTGTTTGAACAGTATTGACTACCTGCTTCAAGAAATGCACAAACCAGCAGATTCAAGTTCAATTACAGCTAAGCATAAAACTCTCTGCATTGATTGGGTCATTAAAAAGATCATAATCCACAGAAAATGTAGCAGTCTCAGCATTATTTTCAAGAACCTTGACTGTTCCTGGTTGATGAACCAATTAATTCACCAACACTTGTTAGATATTTTGAGTATAAATCCTGAATTAGATTACTAACATGACCCAGATATCCAGTAGGTAATCTCAATCGGAATTTCTGTTCTGAAATGTACTGGATTCTTGGCAATTGTTTTTTGTGCCTCAAAACAGGAGCATTCTTTGTGCAGAGCTCTTTATGCTGTGTTGGCTTTGTTCTGGTCTTTTTGTTTCAAACTACTTAATTCCAACATATTTCAATTACACAAGAGTAAAATAGTGAAATTCTCAATAGAAATGTTAAAAGAAACCTCAGATTCATGTAAAATGTTTATTTTACAAATCAGTTGATGTACTTGGCCTAAAGTAGCACTGTATTAATCCCAGCCTTCTGTTGTTATGAACGTAATAAAGCTACCAATAATAATCTGCATTTAATTAACACTGAATTTTGAGGATACACAGTCAGAGAATAATCATGACCTGAAAAAAACTGTTACCACACCCCACCTACTGCACAGTTTGTAACTTAACATCCTTTTGAACATTGTGTTGAGCCATCATTCTACCTCATCGTTCAGAAAGACTGCCTTCTTCCAACTTTATGACATTAATTCCTTTCAATTTCATCAGCTCATTTCCTACTAAACCTTCATCTGTGCCTTTGTGATTTCCATATTTGACAGCTATAATGCATCCACTTTAGGTCATTGGAAGCTCTGATGTTTTAATCATTTATCAAACCAATTCTCGTCACCCTCCATCCATGTTCATACTCAACTACATTAATTCCAGGTCTTGCAGTATCTCAAATGTAAAGCTTATATCGTCTGCCATCAGCATATCTACATCTCCTCCAAACCTTCAAATCTCCCCCTTGAACCTTTTTACTCCAGTCATTTGTATATCCTGTGCTTCATTCATCCATGACCACATTTTCAGGCACAATGTGCCCCCCCCCCCCCACTCCCTCCCCCATCCCATCTGTAAATTGCCTATTTTGGTTTATTGGCCCTTTCCTATCCTCTCCTGCTTTGATTTTCCTTTTTAAAAATCAGCTCTTTGATCACATTTTGGTTACCCTTGCTGCATCTTCACTCACCTTATGCTTATTCCATTTTAGTTTGCCTCTGTGAGGCACTTTGAAATGTTTGCTAAATTCTTGGCACTGTATAAATGTTTGTTACTGTTCCCGATGCTCATTCTTATCCTCTTTCAGCTCCTGCCCATGCAAGTTGTATTCAATGCAAAGTTATATTCAGCCTCTCGTTTCTGCTCGAATGATCAGGCTTATGCTTGTCATTTGTCTGTTGACAACACTAAAATGTGCACCACAATAATTTAGAAAATGTTCAATAATTTTAAGAAAAAGAAACTTCAGAAGTAATCTTTCAGGTTTCCAAAACACTTGAAGGGCATCTCTTAACATGTGCAACAGCATCATCATCATCATCATTTTTTAAAAAAACATTTCACATTGATTTACTTCATTGAATCTTAAGAAGTTTCTTTAATCTATTCCTAAAGCTAATGACGCACCTGATCATGTATCTGAAAGCATATTGTCCTTATAACATCCTTTTACAGGTTTTTTCTAGCTTAATTTTTTTCAATGTTTGTAAATCTGGTTGGATCTTCATATCAATGTTTTAGCTACTTTCAGGAATGACTTCTTGAATTCATAGGCATATCTATATTTGAGATGAATAAATCACCTGGAATTTGCACAGCTATTACTGCTTGACTGGGACTTAAGACAGTATTTGACATGGTGAGGGTATACGTTTTGGCTAGGCAACTTGAAAGATAGTGCTGATTAGTCAAACTAGAGAAACAGTTGAAGTCTGCATTGTTGTGAGAATGAAATAACTCAGCATGCATGTGAACCTAGAGTGAGCACATCAGAAAAGAAGCAATTATCATAAATTGAACTGGAGAAAACGTTTGTTCATGAATAATGTGAAATAGAGACATGGTGGCAAAGATCACATACAAAGCAGGAACCTGGTGAGACTATTGATCAATACACTGACAGATTGACTAATATGGTGGACCATGCTTGCTGGAATGAGACTAAGGATCATTGAGCTAAAATTGTGAAGAGCTAGTTTATGTTTCAAAGAATACTGCAGGGATATAGCTACAAAAACTATTTACTGTTGATATTTACTGAATATTTAGATGTTTACATCTTCAATGATTTCAACAGACCAGACAACAGAGAAGATTAAGCAAACACAAGTTGGTCTTTGGGAGAACCACTAATGATTGAGCAGTTGTTACAAACAGAACAATGTGAAGAAGAATAATGGGTAGTGACTGAAAGGTAGCATACTATGTTTCTATTTGCAAAGGCTTGGTAGTGAAGTGTCTGCACACTCATTCATTTTAACTATAACACCAAGTACAATGTGGATGCATTTTTGTAATAGTAGAGCGGCTCGGTGGCACAGTGGTTAGTACTGCTGCCTTGCAGCGCCAGAGACCTGGGTTCACATTCCACCTCAGGCAACTGTCTGTGTGGAGTTTGCACATTCTCCCTGTGTGCGCGTGGGTTTTCTCCGGGTGCTCCCGGTTTCCTCCCACAGTCCAAAAATGTGCAGGTTAGGTGAATTGGCCATGCTAAATTGCCCGTAGTGTTAGGTGAAGGGGTAATTGTAGGGGAATGGGTCTGGGTGGGTTGCTCTTTGGAGGGTCGGTGTGGACTTGTTGGGCTGAAGGGCCCGTTTCCACACTGTAAGTAATAAAAACAATACTCTTGCTATCGGTTATGCCAAGTGAGATCAGAATTATCAATCCTGAGTAATAACAGATGCCTGAAGATGCTGTACTGCAATATTTTGGTTAATTTCAAGAAATTAAAAGCTACTAAAACTATAGACTTGGACCTTTTCCAATTTCAAAATTTCTTGATATTGTCACAAAGATAGTCCCTTCTTTTCCCGAAAAGCTGTTCCTTGGCTCAAAGATACTCTGTCCTTGATTTCTTTCACAGGGATAATAAACCAGGTGAGGCTCTGACCAGTCTGGTTTGGTACAGAAGTGAAAAGGATTTTGAGAGGCCTTTTGTTTATATGTAAACAGATGAAACTTCAGGCTAAAGTTGTTATACTTTAGAAGTGACCTGTGTAAAGAAAGGGGCGTGGTCAGCTCTCTAGCTGACCAGAGTAGTTTAGTTCAGTCTGAACTGGTAAGGAGTTCAACAGGGAGCTGTGTGGAAACTCACTTTCTCTTTCTGCTCTTCAACTTCAATCTTTAAGCGTGTGTTCCATTTATGCTGGTTTTTAAAGGGTGTTTGCCTATTGGGACTGCTGTGTGTATTCAGAACAGCATAATTAATGCTAGTTTGGATAGATTGAGTTCTGTCGGGGTTCTTCATTCTGTTCTTTATGTTTCAATGTGTAATTTTGTGAATAAAATTTTGCCTATTTTAAAATCTAGTAGTCAACCTACCTATCTTACTCCAAGTAATTTTCACTGTACACTTACTGAAACAAATTGCAAAGTTATGGTCTGGACCTGCCTGCTTAAGAATGTTTTGAATAGTCTGGCCTAGTCTATAACTATATACATTTGTGAAGGTACACATAAGGAATGCAAGCAAATACGCAAGCAAGGGAGGTGATGGGCAAATGATATTATCACAAGACCATTAATCCAGAGAGCGAGGTAATGTTCTGGGAACTTGGGTTCAAATACCACCATGGCAGATGATGGAATTATTAATGATGACCATGAAACTGTTTTTGATTATTGGGAAAACCCATCTGATTCACTAATATCACTTAGGGAAGGAAATCTGCTATCTATACCTGGTCTGGTTGACTCTTAACTGCCCTCTGGGCAATCAGGAATAGACAATAAATACTAGGCTAGAATTGAAACCCCTGTCCTACAAATGAATGAATGAATGAATAAACAGCTGTTGAGCATTGTTATGAAAGCCTTAACAAGACTACAGTGACCTATAAATTAAAAAAAAACTGAAAGCCACAAAGTAAACACAAAATATTTACAACAACACTATCCCATAAATAGACAATTTTTGGGTAGATGCCAGTGGACTTTTTTGGTTAAGTCCCCAGCAATTTCTGGAACGCATATCTTGAATATTATTGTCAGAGTCCATAGTCTTTGCAGTATCAAGTCCCTCCACACTTTCGCTGATATCAAGTGGACTCAATTGAATTAAATAAAGACTGGCATCTGTGTTGCTGGGGATGACTCCAGGAGGCTGAGATGGATAACCTACTTAGAACTTTGAGCTGAAGACTTGTAAATTTTTCAGGCTTGTCTTTTGAAAAGATGTGCTGGGCTCACCCATCATTCAGGATGGGGATATTTTTGGAGCCTCCCATGTGTCATTTAAATGTCTAGTACTATTCACAACTGGATGTGGTTGAACTGCAGAGCTTGGATTAGATTTGTTTGTGGAATCACTTATTTCTATCTCTCACTTATGTGCAAAACAGCATAAGGAGCAAGTACCCTTGTGCTGTAGCTCCATCAGGCTGACACATCACTTTCAGATATTCCTGCTGCTATTCTTGGTATGTTACCTCCTACACTCTTCATTGAATCAGAGTTGATCTCCTGGATTGGTAATAATGGTAGACCGGAGATATGTTGGGCCAGAATGAATTATATATGTGTGTGTATATGAATAATGTGGGAAAATGTGAAGCTATACACTTTGACAGGAAGACTGTAGGAGCTGAATATTATTTAAATAGAGAAAGGCTGCAGATAGTTACAGCACAGAGGGATTTGTAAGTCCTCCTTCATAAATCACAAAAGGCTAACATACAGGTTCAGCAGGGGATAGGTCAGGCAAGAGGATTGTGGCCTTTATTTCAAAAAGGATAGAGTATAAAAGGTCAAGGATAGATTTAATTGAAACTTATAGAATACTGAACAGAGTGGATGTAGGGAGAATGTTTCCATTGGTAGGAGAGACAAGGATCCAAGGGCATAGCCTTAACGACCTTATAGAACAAAGATAAGGAGAAACTTCTTCAACCAGGAATTGGTGAGTGTATGGAATTCATTGCCAAAGAAGGTTGTGGCGGTCAGGTCAATGAGTATATTTAAGACAGAGATAGCTTCTTGATTGTCAAGGGAATCAAGTGTTATGGGTAGGAAGTAAGAGAATGGGGTTGAGAAACTTATCAGCCATGATTGAATGGCAGAGACAAAAAATACTGCAGATGCTGAGATCCAAAGTAGACAGGTAGGAGACTGGAAGAACACAGCAAGCCAGGCAGCATCAGGAGAAGTTGACTTTTTGGGTGTAATCCTTCTTCAGGACTCCTGACTCCTGAAGAAGGGTTACACCCAAAACGTCGACTTCTCCATCTCCTGATGCTGCCTGGCATGATTAAATGGTGGAGCAGACTCACTGGGCTGAATGGCCTAATCTCTGCTCCTGTGTCTTGTGATCTTGTGTTCTAAAAAGAGGGAAGTTATGCTCAGACTATATAAAGTACTAGTCAGGCCATTAGGTTTGGGCCTTTTATCCTTGGATGGATATATTGACATTGAAGACTGTCCAGAAAAGGTTCATTAGGCTGGTCTCAGTTTAAGAGGGAGTGTTTGATTTGAAAGGTTAAATAGGTTGGGTCTGTGCTCTTTGAAGTTGAGCAGAACGAAAGGTGACTTTATTGAAATACACAAGATTCTTAGCAAACTTTGACAAAGTAGCTGTGGAGAGGTTGTTTTCCCTTGTGCGAGCATCCAGGATCTGTGCTTCCAAATAAGCCTGTTGGGCTATAACCTGATGTTGTGTGATTTTTCACTTTGTCCACCCCAGTCCAACACCAGCACCTCCAAATCTTGCCTATTTAAGACAGAAGAACTTCTTGTTTGAGAAGGTAGTGAATCTGTGGAGTTCCTTACCATAGGTTAATACAACTGAATGGCTTGCCAGGCCATTTCAGGAGGCAGATAAGAGTCAACCACATTGCTCTGCATCTGGAGTCATATGTAGGTCAGACAAGGTAAGGATGGCAGATTTTCTTCCCAAACTATAATAGTGAGCCAGATGGATTTTTACAACAATCAGGTGTTTACATAGTTTGATGTTATTATTAATGTTATTCTGAATTTTATTGGATACTAATTTCACTTGTCTGATATGATGGGATTCAAACCCATGTACCTGAAACCCATTCGAACAGAATGATTATGTAAGCTTATTGTTGACTTCAGAATCAGAATCCTTACAATGTGGAAGCAAGCCATTCAGCCCATTGAGTCCACGCTGACCCTTCAAAAAACATCCCACCCAGACCCATTTCCCTACCCTATCCTGTAAGCCTGCAGATCTCATGGCTAATCCACATAATCTACACACCCTAGGCAATTTAACATGGCCACCAAAACTGCACATCTTTTCTCTGTGGAAAGAAAGTGGAGCATCCAGAGGAAACTCACACAGAGTCTGGGAGCATATTCAAACTCCACATAGATTGTTGCCCAAGGGTGGAATCGAATCCAGGGCCCTGGCGCTGTGTAGTAGCAATGCTGAAGCTTTTCATTATTAGTACAGTGACAGTTCCACTGTGCCATCGCCTTCCCTGAAGAGATTTAAAAAATGTCATTGGACTCAATGTTAACTCTGTTTCCCTCTATACATGCTGCCCAGTGTTTCTCCAGGACATTCTGTTTTGTTTCAGCTCACAATATGCCTGAGCTCAGTGCATTGGGGTTCAGATTCTCACAGCAGGTCAATGCTGACATTTTGGCATCTGCAACCTGCTGAAACAAGACCTGTAACCCACTGGACCAGGTGAGTATCTTTTACAGTCACTGATCAGGTGGTTATCACTAAAGGACTCCTATCCAACTTGTCCAGGTGTCTGCCTTTCCTTAGAATTCTGCATTATGCTCTCATGCAAGAAGAGAAAACAATGCTGTGAGTGGAAGAAATGGCTTATGTGCAGAAAAAGGAATGACAACATTGATGGAGATTGATTGTGGAACTTGGGTGTGAAATGGTACAGGTGTGATGGTATGCATTTGCTCGCTGTTCAGATGAAAAGGGCAATGGGGAATGAGTGGAGCTGCACAATGTGTTGTTCTGAGAAATGCCTGAATGGAGATTGGAAGTGAAGTCAGAGTGTGAGATCATTTGAAAGTGTTTTCAGATTTACCTGATCTTTTACTCTCCTGCTGAGATCTGTGAACCTTTTGGGATATTGTCTTCAGATTCAAGGCTCCATTGTCTTGCTGCTCACATTTTCTGGCCATTGCCATCTACATTTACTTAGTTGGAGAGGCTGGCCTCTTTCTCTTGTCCTTGGCAAACATCACATTATTTTAGTCCTTTAGATCTTTCAGTTTCTTAACCAGAGATACCACTGAGAGATCTAGAGGCAGATATCTGGTCTCCTTTCCATTCTGTGTGCGCTGATGCCATAACAATCAATGTGCAGGTCAATCATTCTAAACCGAGTGTTCCACTAATTAGACATCCTTCCTTTGATAGTTTTGGTATACCTGCCATCTTGCAATGGTCAGGAAACCAGTAGAAGTATGTTATTCCCTTGGCAGGTTTAAAGAACTATGTCAAAGCTGGCAAACCAGAGAAACAGGTTGCTGATCCGCTACCAGCCTCTCATTCACATGCAGATCTGCGATGATTTCCAATTATATCCCACAAAGGGATATACATGTGGTATGATGTTCTTTGTTTCCCGAAAAAAGCCTGACATGTCCAATTTTTTTATGATGTCTCACATTAGTAAAAATACAATTTTGTCACTTGAGTCTGCAGGAAAGTAGCTTTTATTAGTTGTAATCAATAAAAATATGTTTAATATGACACATTTGTAAAAGTAGCATTTGATAACACTTCTCAAGCAGCTGATGAATATCTTATCAGTGTAAAGATTAATGTCATTCAACCAATGGTGGACTGTATACTTGTATTACAAAGAAAGAAAAATCCAGACTTCCCAGTTGGTGCTGTAGAAAGTTTGATTGTATGTGAGAACCTTCACTTCACACAAATAATGAAGGGGAGAAAATGAAGTTAACTTTTGTCACCATAGCAACTTTTCATAGCAACGCGGTAAAGTTAGTGTGTTTTTTATCCACAGTACCAACATTATTAAATTTTTTTTATGTTTCACAATTGACTTCCAACAAAATAAAAATACAATCTAAAAATGCCAGGTATGTTTGTGTTCTGTAATAGTAACTTTAGGGCACTGGGCCACACATGCACTTTGTATATGAGTTACAAACCTCCTGAAGCCTGATATTAAAATATTATATTCAGCAATTTCAGACTTCCAGGCACGCTTTAATCTGAAAGAATGAGAGTCAGGATTATACCTTCACCCTGCAGCTATTGACCTAGAAATACATATTAGTTTTGTGGAAAGCATGATGTGAACATTTTACTTTGTTTTGAGTTGTCCTAACTTTTAATGAGTGTGTTGTCATGTTAATTGTGGTGGATATGGGAATTTAGAATTTTGATTGCTGTAAAACATGTTGTGACACAATGGTTTTATGTTGCTTGAGTAGAAGACAGACAAATTGCTGCTTTGCATATCATTTTCTATTTGCATTTCTAAAGCAGTGTTTGAAATCAAGAAAACTTAAATGTAAATAAGATCTGAAATATAAATGAGATCTGTGCAGAACCACTTACATCCACATTTTTTTCTTTAGTTTTTCTGCTGATTTAAGATTCAATTCCCTCAAATTAAACCTCACCCATTAAATTGCCCAAGAACTCAACGTCGAAATTGAGAGATTCTGGTGAGTACATTCATTCAGGACGCACTCATCTAAATTGGTTTGTGGGCTTTGCTTGCTGGCTGGTATTTCTTGCCCATCCCTCGTAGACCTTGAGAAGACCTTGATTGTCTTCTTGAGCTGCTGCAGATCTTGGGGCACAAGCACACCCAACTGTGCTGTTAGGGAGTAAGTTTCAGGATATCGAGCCAGTGAGAGTGAATGGAAGACAAAATCATTCTGAATCAGGATGTCTCTTAAAAGCAAGATATATCAAAAGGTATGTCACTAAACGTGTTTTGGGTTCTGAGCAATGTGAATTGTGGCAGTCTCAGATCAGCAGTCCAGCCAGGTCGATCTTAGTGTTGGCAGCATCTTGTTGCATTTTTCTGATTTTTTTTAATCAACCTGTTCAGGTGTGAGTGATATCCCTGAATCAGGTTGGACTTGAATCCGGACATCTGGCTCAAAAGCACAGACATTACCACTGTGCAACAAGAGTCGCTCAGCTCAAGTTTTATACTTTTGACAAGTGACAAGGCAAGTTTCTCTCTGGGCAGTAGTGAGCTGCTAATTGTGGGGGAATGATTGTTTGTTAAACACCTTGTTGACAGCACAACTCACTTTATTAATATTCACCTTCCAATCTTTCAAAACATTGCAAGCATGTCAAATGATCAGAGTCGAGAGTATGGTGCTGGAAAAGCACATCAGGTCAGACAGCATCCGAGGAGCAGGAGAATTGATGTTTTGGGCAAGAGTCCTTCATCAGGAATGTGGCTGTGAGCCAAGGTGGTGGAGAGATAAATGAGAGGGGGTGGGGGTGGGGTCAAGGTAGCTGTGAGTGTGATATGTAGACAGAGGTGGGGCAAAAGTGATAGGTCAGAGAGGAGGGTGGAGTGGATAAGCAGGAAGGAAGATGGACCAGTAGGAAAGGTCATGAGGGCAGTGCTGAGTTGGAAGGTGGGGGAGAGGGGAAATGAGGAAATTGGTGAAATACACATTGATGCTGTGTGGTTGGAGGGCCCCAAGGCAAAAGATGAAGTATTCTCTCAGAGGGGCCACCTGGTGAATTTAGCTCACTGATTGCTTCAAAGGACCTCTATATTGGTAACTAGGCACTGTAGTTTCAGGGAAAACACTATGGACCATGGCACCACACTTCTCGGAAATTGGCATCTAACTTGTGCCAGCCTCCATGAACTTTTACGTAAAAGTTCTCTGACCACTTACAGGATGCTTCTGCACTTCAGTGCTGTACCTTGGGCTATATCAATGACTATCAATGTAATTCTGCTGCAAAGGTACTGCGTTCAGGGGCATGAGCCCAGTTCATGGACCAGACAAGGTTGCATTTGCTGTCATGGTCACTCACTGTCAGGGAATTGTCCAATTATAAATAAAGCTTGAATGCAGATCTTGTGAAATTGACACACTTGTTTATCTCACGATATCATGGGAAGAGAAATTGACTGCACGTATGCAAAATGGACACTTTGCACAGTTGCGTCAAAAGCCCTCTTCTCTGAGCCCCAGGTAAATCGGTTCTTGTAGGGTTATAAGAGATCGATGTTAACGACAAGATGATACAGTTTCAATCACATTTGATAGAAACAGTGCTGCTTGTCCAGCGGTATCAGTCAGTTAACAATGGCAACCGGAAGTTAGTTAATCCACAGAAATAAGTGCTAGTATTCAGCATCTTGGCTGCTATAATTTCATAGGGGAGTGAGGATTCATCTCAAGTATCCTGGTGCCATTTAGTCTGCATGGGCATTGTGGTGGCTGGGTTCCTGGAGAGACAGGAAGCACCTTGGGGTTTCACGAGCTGCGATGCCATTATGAGGCAGTGAATCTCATGAGCAAGTCATCGAGATAACATATTCCTTTAGTCAGCAAGGGCTTAGGTAATGTCTCTTTTACCATCTGTTCCTGAGTGTGGCCAAGTTGAGGTAGCAGTGGCATTATGGATAGGCCCTCTTTGGCTAAGGACAACCACAGTGTCTGTAAGCAAGTAGTCTATAGGTAGAGTGGTTTTTCCTTCTCCCACACTCACTCTGAGCCTACTTTGATGCTCATGGCATCCCCCTGTCTTGCATTACCTTGTTCTGCCCTTTCATGCTTTGCTGTTATTTTTAGTGCATGTAGGAATGTGTTGTGAACAAATGATTATTCAGCGCAGAGGGCATGCAGGGTTTGTGATGTCGGTAATTGGGCTGTGTGAGCAAGTGAGGGATAAACAAACTCTGGGGGGGGGGGGTTGCGGTGGGGTTGGATACAGTCAAAGAGAGAGTGAATGTGAGGCATTGGAGAAAAGATGTCGACACTTATGGTAGTAGGATGGAGAGAGTCACTGACCTACTTCTTACGGTGACACGTGTTCCTCCAGATGGTGAAGAGTGCTTTATCCCTGGTTGCAATCTTGGACCAGGTTGGAATGGTCTGTTGTTATGGCTTCCACTGCTGGTACTGAAGGTGCAAGAGGTCCTACCTTGGTACCATGCTGTCTGGGTTATTCACTGGTGAGTTGTCCTGAAACAGACCGTGGTAAAGGGGGCCAGCATCAGACATGAGAGGTCCAATAGCAATAGGGTAGGTAGTTAATAGGCTGAGTTTGGTCAAATACAGTGAGAAAACTCACTTGGCCTTATGTTGGAAGTGGCTCCAAAAATCCTGATGCAACTCAGAGGGTAAAAAGAAACAAAATTTAGCCTTAACAATCTTTCTAGTGATCAATGAAACCATAAAATGATTCAAAATAGTTATTTTGAAGTCATTTTTTGCAGATGATTGTCAGGTTACTGGGAATTGCCAACCCACTCATATTAAAATGTTTAATTTTGGTGAGGCATTTTCAGCTGAATCAATAAAACTGTAAGACTCTTGAATACCTCAAGGGACACAGCATAATGCCAAGAAGAAAATAAGTAATAAAGTGCTGTTTGATGAAAGATTTTCTGTTTGTTATACTGAAATAAATATCAGAGAGGTGTAGAATTTAACCTAAGCAAGCTCAAATACAGTTTTGGCTGAAATTTACCATTTGTAATCTGTTCTCAGCCTTCACAATGCTGTCACTATTTATGTCATTATTGCGGTTTGAATCATTGCATTCTCCTTTACTACTGGTTATCTGCTAATATGTTTGTTGTTAAGATCATTTGTATCTTTTCGAATAGGGCAGTGAATAGTTTCAGTCAATCGCTTGTGCATAGTGGGACCCACCTGCTTATTGCTTCCTGTGTTTCCTGACTCTCAATGGATAGGTCAAGAAAGAAATTTGTTCCCTCCCCCCAAATTAAATCAATAAATACAATTGTTCATGTGATGTAATGAGTCACAACAGTCAAATATTGGATGTTTAAATTGATTTACTCCACATTTGACTTTTATTTGAGAACAACTATATTTAAAGCATATCATCAGGTAGCATTCCTTACCAGCCTTTAATCTTTGCTTCAAAGGTACCTCAACAGGCCATTCCCCAAAATACTAAACTGTTTCTTTCAAAGTTAAAAAACACACACCAGCTTAGTTGGTGTTTCCAATTAAACTTGTTGGATTATAACTTGGTGTGTGTGATTTTTAACTTTGTATACCCCAGTCCAACACCGACATCTCCAAATCATGTTTCTTTCGAGGTTTCACAGAAATGAAATGTATTGACTGCCTTGGCTCACACTTATCCAATCACCTAATTCTGAAGAAGAGTCACTGGACCTGAAATATTAACTCTGCTTTCTCTCTGCAGATGCTGGCAGTCCTGCTAAATTTCTCCAGCAATTTCTGCTTTGTTTCAGATTCCCAGCATCTGCAATTCTTTGTAATGTGTTGGTTTCACCTGATTCTTTCCCCCAGTATCCTTCCCTCTTCACTGCTTCCAAAGCCAGGACTTGTCCACAGAACAGCATAGCACTGAATCTGGCCAAAACTTCAAACAAATGAGTGATGTGTGGAACTGAAATACTTGACTGGTTTCTGAATGCAGCCTTCATGGAGCAGCTCGCACTCTATTATTTAATTCATTGCATTCTTTTCCATGCAAATTGAGTATTATTCTGCTTCATTTGTAGAGATTCATCTGATCTGCACTCATTTGTAACTTCTAACAAATTAACTGCATGTTACATTAACAATTTGCCAGTTGCAATAAAATTAACTGTCAATGACATATTGGAAAGAAATTGGAAGGGTGAATTCTATTTAGTATTGTCAAAATAACATGACCTAGAAATTAGCCTTAGTTGATTGGACAGCTGGAACAACCACTGGACTGATGCAGGTTAAACCCTGGGGTCACTAAAGACTGAAGTTAACATCAGAGCAGATCAAATCATGTTCCAATTTTGGATAGACAGGAGGCTAAGGTCTTTGCACATATGTTGCTGCTACCACCTTAATTCTCACTAGACATCTCCCTTTCCCATTTTCTCATAACAGTACAAATATTCCATGTTCAGATTTCCATGGTTGGAATTTTATTATCAGTCATGAATCAAACCATGGGTCCTTCGCCAAATGTGGGTCCTGTGTCTGTACTCTCAAGTGGTGGGACCATGGAAGGACCCTTTGCAGGTGACAGCTAAAATAGAGGCTACCTCCAGAATGGCTTCTTTGAACTGCTAGTCAAATTGGAGGGTCAACTGCTTGGCTGCCATTAATAACTCTACCAATAGACATGGCCACTGCTGACTCTGCAAAGGGGGAGGTGAGGACATTTCCATATTGAGAAGATCTCGATCAGCTAGGAAGTAATTTCCTTCATATGCTGGGACCAGGCAGACCCAAAATGGAAGGCAACTCTCCCTTGTCTATAGACACGACAGCCCCTGTGGTAAAGAATAGTATAAAATCATTACTCTGAGTGAAGAAATTACTGCTCATCTCTATCTTGAATATGCAGCATGTGCATTTCTGAGTAATGCCTTTCTTCTGATTATGCTCTCTGGTCCTTGACTCTCCCACCAAGGTAAATAACCTTTCTGCATCTAACCTGTCAAATGCCTTTAAAATCTTATGTTTCAATAAGGTTGCCTCTCATTTTTCTATACTCCAATGAGTACTTGAACAAATTAACCTCTCCACATAAGGCAGTCACTCCATACCTTTTTGCTTTCATGCACCTCCTGTGCAGCCATAACCTTGTATGCCTCACTCTATCTAAATATCCTACAATCTGTATTTCCTTGCATGTATGTTATGATCTACCTGTACTGCTACACTTTTCACGGTACTTAGGTACATGTGGTAACAATAAATCAAATCAAATCAACCTAGTGAACATTCTCTGGACTGCTTCTAATGCAAGTATATCCTTCCTTAATTTAAGAGCCCACAAAGAGCTGGGTGGCTATGTCACTGACATTGCATTTATCAGAATGCTCTGTAATGGTGGATAGAAGTTGACCTTCTGGTCTCAATGCCTTCTCCTTCTATGTTACTAAACCTTCCTACTACACTCCAGAGAGCTGGTAAGATCTGGGCCCATATGTCTCAAACTAATAAAAGAAAAATCAAAGTCCCTTGTGTATTTTTGCTTTCATTTGATGTATTGCATGTGAAATTTCCTGACGCAACCTCCCCAGGTAATAATATTTGCAGAACAGCAGATATGTGCCTGACCCCGCTTAATTTATAAAATTCCCATGTCCAGTTTTTGAGGCAATGCATAAATATTAGAAATTGAAGCAAAAATTGTTTTGAACGAGTGAGTTTAAGTGTTGAATATTGCACTGATTTTTCCTGGCAAATGTTATTTTCAATTCCGAAACTGAAATTGCATTATCTATCTGTCGCTCTCTCTCTCTCTGTCTTTTCACGTGCTTCAGATTGCTGCTCTGAAGGTAACAAGGCTTGAGGTCCAATGTTTGGTACCCCATGTTGCCTCCATCCAATCAACCCCAGCTAATTTCTGTGCTGTTATTTCAAAGATATTGAATACAATTCACCCTTCTAATTTCTTTCCAGTATGTCAGTGGCAGGATATTTTTGTGCAATTGGCAAATTCTTAATGTTGTGTTCACTTAATTTGTTAAAAGTTACAAACGATACTGATCAGATGAGTCTGTACAATTGGAGCAGAATAATACTCCATTTGCATTGCTAGAGTTTAAAAGGTTAAATAATAGAGAACAATATGTTCTAGCAGGTGACACAATGGAACCAAAAAATTTGCCATTTGACATGTCACAGATATCATCTTCTGACATGAGATATTTTTGTATCAAAATGAAATTTGAAAAACTACTGAAAATGACCCAATTATATACTTTCAATTTGAAAAATTGTCAAAAGCAATTTTTTTGGATTCTGTTGTGCCATCTGCTAAAGCAATTTGCTCTCTATTATTTAATCCATTTAACTCTATTGATATAAATTGAGTATAAGATGAGAAGAATAATCTGATCGATAAAGTTAAAGTTCTAAACATAAGACCGTAAGAAATAGGAGCAGGAGTAGGCCATCTGGCCCATCAAGGAGAAAGTGAGGACTGCAGATGCTGGAGATCAGAGCTGAAAATGTGTTGCTGGAAAAGCGCAGCAGGTCAGGCAGCATCCAAGGAGCAGGAGAGTCAACGTTTCGGGCATGAGCCCTCCTTCAGGAATTCCTGAAGAAGGGCTCATGCCCGAAACATCGACTCTCCTGTTCCTTGGATGCTGACTGACCTGCTGTGCTTTTCCAGCAACATATTTTCAGCATCTGGTCCATCAAGCCTAGTTCACCATTCAGTAAGATCATGACTAATCTTTTCATGGACTCAACTTCACTTACCCACCAGCTCTCCATAACTTGTAATAACATTACTGTTCAAAAATATGTTTTTGCCTTAAAGGCATTCAGTCAGGCAGCTTCAACTGCTTCACTGGGTCAGGAATTCCACAGATTCATAACCCTTTGGATGAAGAAATTCCTCCACAACCAAGTTTAAATTTGCTCCCCCTTATTTTGAGGCTGTGCTCCCTCGTTCTAGTTTCACCCTCCAGTGGAAGCAACCTCCCTTCTTCTATCTTATCCAGTCCCTTCATAATTTTATATGTTTCTATATGATTCCCCCCACATCCTTGTAAATTCCAGTGAGTATAATTCCAGTCTACCCGATCTCTGGAATCAACCTCGTGAACCTCCTCTGCACACAAACACTTAACACGTTCATCAAAATTCCTCTCCATGATTTTAACAAGGATCTGACTTCCTAAGATAAACGGATGAATCCCTCTACCAAAACAGGGATGAGAGAAATTGCAGGCAATCATGTTTGTGTTGTTGCTATTGTCCTCTAGTTTCCTTTCAGGATCTTGTGAATATGAAATTAAGGCAATTAAGGATTCATTTTCATAGAATGTTGCAATCAATGGATAGAAAACCTTGACAAATACATTTCTCACACAAATAGAATTAATTTAATAGAATACAAAGGATATAATCCCTGATCCCTTACAGCATATTGAAGCCTGTACTTCACATTGAAACTACAGATTGTTTCTTATCAGTTTGCAATCATTACTCTCGAACATTGATTTATTCTAATTCATTTTACATACATTCTGATTATTTACATTTAGTGAGTAATTGTTCTGATATTATGATCTCTGGTCCTAGACTCTCCCAAAAGTAAAGGAGAGTGTGAGGACTGCAGATGCTAGAGATCAGAGTTGACGAATGTGGTGCTGGAAAAGTACAGCTGATCAGGCAGCATCGGAGGAACAGGAGAATCACTGTTTCGGGCAAGAGCCCTTCATCAGAAATGTTCTCCCACAATCAGAAACAACCTTTCTGCATCTAAGCAAATCACATATCTAAGAATCCAATCTACTCAACCTCTCCTCCTGAAACACCTTTCATAAATCAGTCCCTCCATACCCGAGCTGAAAATGTGTTGCTGGAAAAGCACAGCAGGTCAGGTAGCATCCAAAGAGCAGGAGAATCGATGTTTCGGGCATGAGCCCTTCTTCAGGAAGAACTCCTGCTCTTTGGATGATGCCTGACTTGCTGTGCTTTTCCAGCAACACATTTTCAGCTTTGGTCTCCAGCATCTGCAGTCCTCACTTCCTCCATACCCTATAACAGCCGAGTCAACCTCTGAACTGCCTCCAATACTGGTCTATCTTTCCTCAAATAAAGGAGCCAAAAGTGTTGCAGTTGTGACATGACAGATGATTTGCAGTTTTAGCAAGTTTTTTCCTATTTTATACTTCAATTTCTTCGAAATAAAGGCCAATTTACATTGGCCTTCCCTATTACTTGCTAAACTTGGATGGCAACTTTCTGTGATTTATGACTCTCATATCCATCTGTGCTTTCTGCAGTCCTTCTCCATTCTGAAGAAGGGCTTAAGCCCGAAACGTCGCTTCTCCTGCTCCTTTGATGCTACCTGACCTGCTGCGCTTTTCCAGCAACACATTTTTCAGCCCTGACCTCCAGCATCTGCAGTCCTCACTTTGTCCTCTTAAGTAATATCCAGCACCTCCATGCTTCTTGTAAAAGTGCATAACCTCACATTTCCCCACATTGTATTCCATCTGCCAAGTTTTTTGTCCAATCACTGAACCTATTGGCTCTTGTGACATCCCCACCACTTAGAGTTATAAAGATGTACAGCATGGAAACAGACCTTCGGTCCAACTTGTCCATTCTCACCAGATTTCCCAACCTAATCCAGTCCCACCTGCCAGCACCAGGCCCATATCCCTCCAAACCCTACCTATTCATATACCCATCCAAATACCTTTTAAATGTTTCAATTGTATCAGCCTCCACCACATCCTCTGACAGCTCATTCCATATACGTACCACCCGCTGTGTGAAAAAGTTGCCCCTTGGAATGAACTGTATGGAATGAACTGCCAGAGGAAGTTGTGGAGGCTGGTACAATTGCAACATTTAAGAGGCATTTGGTCGGGTATATGAATAGGAAGGATTTGGAGGGATATGGTCCGGGTGCTGGAAGGTGGGACTAGATTGGGTTGGGATATCTGGTCGGCATGGATGGGCTGGACCGAAGGGTCTGTTTCCATGCTGTACATCTCTATGACTCTATGATTTGCAAATGGCCATCCTGAAAATGCCAACCTTACCCCAATGCTATCTTCTATCAGTTAGGCGATTCTTCAGCAATGTTAATACACTACCTCCCAATCCATGGGTCTTATCTTAAATAGCGTAACATGTGGTACCTTATCAAATGCCTTCTGAATATCCAAATATATTACATCTTTATCTACACTGCATGTACTTCTCAAAGAATTATAATAAATTTGTCAGGCATGATTTTCTCCTTTGTAAAGCCATTCTGAATCTGCTTGATCATATTGTGCATTTCTAAAAGGTTCTTTATTGAAGATAAATATTTTCATGTAAGACACCTTAAGTTAACTGGACCATAATTGCATTTTTTTTCATTTTCTTCTCTTTGTGAATAAGTGTGTTACATTGTCAGTTTTCCAAACCTTTAGGACTCTTTCAAAGGATTCATGGAAGATTAGTAACAATGCAAACACTACCCCATGTAGCTATAATTTTCAGTATCGTTGGATGTATCCCATCACATCCAGGGAATTTATTGATCTTTAGCCCTATTAGTCGCCTTTGCACTTTTTCTTTAACGTTTGTTATTGTGCTTATTTCATCTTCCAATTTTACACTTGATTATTTCATAATGTTGAAATGCTGTTAGTGTTTTCTTCTGTGAAGTCTGATGCAAAGTATTTATTCAACTTCTCTGCCATTTCCTGGTTCTCCATTATTATCTCCCCAGCCTCATTCTCTAAGGTGCCAATGTACACTTACGCCTTTCTCTTCCTTTTTATGAATTTAAAATAATTTGATATCCATCTTGTTATAACTTGATTGTACCCTTAACTTAGTGTCCAAAAACTCATGTACCCTAACAACAATCATTCCGTTATTTTAAAAGTAATGTCTAACTGGGCATGTGATTCACTTGATGACAACATTTAATGTACTTCAGTTATCTGAACAATTTAAATGTATGCAGCATCTTTAACATAATGAAATGTCCAAAGGCACTTTGCAGGAGCATTATAAAACAAAGTATGACACCAGATCCCTGAAGATATTAAGAAATGTATTTTCCTCACTGGCAAATTGGTTACATATGTGCAGGGAGAGGTACATGGGAGTGACATTCTTAATACACCCAGAAGCAAGCACGGGGTCAAATTTGATCTTGTATTCACTTGTTCAGTTGAGGCTTTACTGTAAAATAAATCTAACACAACTTACAGAGTAAAATATTGAAGAAGGTAAGTGTCCAAAGTGTTGTCACAGAGGTAAATTTCAAGAGAAGTCTTGGAGGAACAAAACAAGTTTGAGATGAAAGGTGTCGTAAGGAGCTCTGAATGTTAGGGCCTGAATAACGGAAGACATGACCACCATGAGTAGTGTAACTATGACTGGGAATCCCATAAAACTTGATTTTGAATGTCATAGGTTTAAATAGCAAAACTGTGCATTTTTCTTGACTCTTTGTTTCTTGTATACCTGGAGACACTTTCAAAATTACAAGTCTGGTTTTGTATTTTCTCAAAGCTAAACATGTTGGATGTTTATTTACAAGACAGGAAAATATAGTTAATGCAGAAATTTCATCATTTATAAAGTCCTCAAAACAGTGTTTGACTGAGATGGGGCAAAGAATTTTGTGTGAAAAGTAAATAACCTGTATATTATGTTTTTGCACCATATGAGATGTATAATCTCTCAGTTTCATAATATTTTTATGATTTTATAATCAGATTAAATTGCCACATTTACTATATTTTATTCCCTTATGAGGAAACATCTTTCAAGTTTAATTTGAAGAATTTGATATTGCCAAATGTGTAAGACGGCACCTATCGTGGCATTATCGATACAATGGCCGAGTTTTTCTTTGTGTTCTGACCAATGTAACGTATTAATTATTTTAAATATTTTAAAATAAGTTGGTGAATATCTGATGAAGTAGCAAACAATGTAATTTCTTTAGCAAATTGTTTAAATGATAATTTCTGCACTTCCATTAGTCCTGAACATATTTGTTCAATGTAAGCACAGAAACCAAATCCTGTTCAAAGAGCCCATAAAGAACAGAACCAAAGATTTAGCATAAATTTTGATTTCACATTATATGCTGTGTCAATAAACCAATAACATTTTAAATCTGTTTCAGTTTATTGAAAATAGGGAAAAGAAGGAAAGCAAATATTATCTGGTAATGTGCTTGTATCATGGGCCGGGCGCTGGCAGGTGTGACTAGGTTGGGTTGGGATATCTGGTCGGCATGGACGGGTTGGACTGAAGGGTCTGTTTCCATGCTGTACATCTCTCTGACTCTGTGATTCTACTCACTGTACTGAATTTTCTCAGTGAAATTTCACTGCACGCTTGATCGGAATGGTAGCCAATTAAAAAGCTGCCCAGTTGTGTATGCTGGCTCCCCTTTCAGAAAGCAAATCAAAGAGTTAAATACTGTTCTAGTATTGGAAAGGATCTTGCAACAAAGCATAGAGAAAGCTCGTCTGATTACAAACGCAGTCCATTTAGTGGTCATCTTTTTTTTAAATTGGTAATGCCATTGCTATTAATCCTTGGAATTCTTGTTGCTTATTTCAAATGCTTGTTGTGGAGTTCCAGCTCTCATTGCCAATGTGGTGGAAACAACATTCAATGTGGAGTATTCCCTCTGTAGATTTGTACATTGCTTGTGGTGTCTGTGGTATGATATCCTTGTCAGTACCGTTTGGAGGAGTTTTAAATGATATTTAGTTTGGTCAAGAGAAATATCTGATTTGACCTTTTCAACCAAAAATAAATAACCCAACATTCTTTGTCATCGCAGCAAGATAGAATGATCCTTTTTGTTTTGTTTCTGACTGCACTGCACAAAATCTGGGTAATATTTTCAAACAGAAAACATTAACAGAAGATTAAATAAAGGAGAACTGCATGTCAATACCTAAAATGTATTATTGATAATGATTTTGTAAATGAGGTTTTGGAGGGATTTTCCAAGTCGGGTTATTTAATTACCTAATAACATGTCATCCTTTTTAGTAATTTGTGAACCAACACTGAGAGATTCCATTGCTGTGTGATTAAAGTTCATCTTGCAACCATAGTCAATTGGCCTATAAGTGCTACACTGCATAGATGTGATAGTGTGGGTGATGGCAGAAAGACTATATTTATTGACCATCTCTTGTTGTCCCAAGTATATTAAGAGTCTGCCAAGTCAATAGGATGAGCGATCTTTTTTACTAAAGTACATTAGTGAACCAATTGCATTCTTACATGAATCTGGCAACTTTTATGATTAGTTTATTTCGCACCAGCCCACCAATCACTAGACCTAACAAATTTGATGCTCCAACATACCTTGACAAAATGGTACTCATGGCTTTTGGTCTGCCAGGTCAAAAAGATTTTTATGTCGAGGTAGTGGTCCTAATTTAGATTACACATTAAGTGATGTGAGGTCACCAACTACAATACTCTAACTAATAATTGAGCCATAAACTGAGACAAGCTCTCAGCAATAATTAACAGGATCAACAGGAAAATAGAATTTGCAAATTTGTTGATTGAGCTTAAAAGTTGTAACTTAAAATCTCATGAGAATTTCCTGATGTTGCAACATACAACAATATGCACTTATGAAACACTTTTAGCATCGTGCAACATTCCAGTGCACTTCATACAATAGAGGTAGAATAGACACTGATAATTAATTTAAAGTAGAGAGGGGAAATAACAATTTCCTCAAAGGCAGTATTTTTGAGGAGACCATGAATGTGGGTGAGATACAAAGAACATGTGGGTGGCACGGTGGCATCGTGATTAGCACTGCTGCTTCACAGCGCCAGAGACCCGGGTTCAATTCCCGCCTCAGCCGACTGTCTGCGTGGAGTTTGCACATTCTCCCTGTCTCTGCGTGAGTTTGCTCCGCGTGCTCCAGTTTCCTCCCACGGTCCAAAGATGTGTGGGTCAGGTGAATTGACCATATTAAATTGCCCGTAGTGTTAGGTGAAGGGGTAAATGTAAGGGAATGGATCTGGGTGGGTTGTGCTTCGGCGGGTCGTGTGGACTTGTTCGGTCTGTTTCCACACTGGAAGTAATCTAATCTAAACATTTCAAATTCCAATTGTTTATGGTTATGCTAGCTGAATCTTCTGCCAATAATAGGGAGTTAATTGAAGGGGACTTTCCAATAAAGGGGAGATTATGAAGAACATGAGAGAGAATGAATGCGACATCAGTTGTTGACTTTAGAGTTTATGTAAATAGAGAGCTCCAGTGTTGGTCAACAAAGTATCAGGGAAACCTAGACATGATTAAGGGTATAAATGAAGAATTCAGTAGCAATAGTAACAAGGTAAGGTTATCATCAAATATAAGGCAGGGCAGGTGACTAAGGTGTCAGTAGGGGAGCACTTTGGAGCCAGCGACCATAATTCTATTAGATTTAAAATAGTGATGGAAAAGGATAGACCAGATCTAAAAGTTGAAGTTCTAAATTAGAGAATGGCCAATTTTGACGGTATTAGGCAAGAACTTTCAAAAGCTGATTGGGGGCAGATGTTCGCAGGTAAAGGGATGGCTGGAAAATGAGAAAAATCAGAAATGAGATAATGAAAATCCAGAGAAAGTATATTCCTGTTAGGGTGAAAGGAAAGGCTGGTAGGTATAGGGAATTCCTGGATGACTAAAGAAATTGAGGGTTTGGTTAAGAAAAAGAAGTAAACATATGTAAGGTATAGACAGGATAGATCGAATGAATCCTTAGAAGAGTATAAAGGCAGTAGGAGTATACTTATCACAGAGTCATAGAGATGTACAGCATGGAAACAGACTCTTCGGTCCATGCTGACCAGATATCCCCATCCTAAGAAGGAAATCAGGAGGGCAAAAAGGGGACATAAGATAGTTTTGGCAAATAGAGTTAAGGAGAATCCAAACGGTTTTTACAAATACATTAAGGACAAAAGGATAATTAGGGAGAGAATAGGGCCCCTCAAAGATCAGCAAGGTGGCCTTTGTGTGGAGTGCAGAAAATGGGAGAGATACTAAACGAGCATTTTGCATCAATATTTACTATGCAAATGGTTATGGAAGATATAGACTGTCGGGAAATAGATGGTGACACCTTGCAAAGTATCCATATTACATAGGAGGAAGTGTTAGATGTCTTGAAACTCATAAAGGTGGATCATCCCCAAGACATGATCAGGTGTGCCCTAGAACTCTGTGGGAAGCTGGAGTAGTGATTGCTGGGCCTCTTGCTGAGATATTTGTATCATCGATAGTCACAGGTGAGGTGCCAGAAGACTGGAGGTTGGCTAATGTGGTGCCACTGTTTAAGAAGGGTGGTGAGGACAAGTCAGGGAACTATAGACCAGTGAGCTTGACGTCAGTGGTGGGCAAATTGTTGGAGGGAAGCCTGAGGGTTGGGTTATACGTGTATTTGGAAAGGCAAGGACTGATTTGGGATAGTCAACATGGCTTTGTGCGTCAGAAATCATGTCTCACAAACTTGATTGAGTTTTTTGAAGAAGGAACAAAGATGATTAATGAAGGCAGAGCGGTAGTTGTGATCTATATGGACTTCAGTAAGGCATTTGACAAGGTTCCCCATGGGAGATTAGTTAGCATGGTTAGATCTCACGGAAGACAGGAAGAACTAGCAATATGGGTACAGAACTGGCTCAAAGACAGAAGACAGAGGGTGGTGGTGGAGGGTTGTTTTTCAGTCTGGAGGCCTGTGATCAGTGGAGTGCCACAAGGATTGGTACTGGGTCCTCTACTTTTTGTCATTTACATAAATGATTTGGATGTAAGCATAAGAGGTACAGTTAGTAAGTTTGCAGATAACATCAAAATTGGAGGTGCAGCGGACAGTGAAAAAGTTTACCTCAGATTACAACAGGATCTTGACCAGATGGGCCAATGGGCCGAGAAGTGGCAGATAGAGTTTAATTCAGATAGATGCAAGGTGCTGCATTTTGAGAAAACAAATCTTAGCAGGACTAAAACACTAAATGGTAAAGCCCTAGAGAGTGTTGCTAAACAAAGAGACCTTGAAGTGCAGTTTCATAGCTCCTTGAAAGTGGAGTCGCAGGTAGATAGGATAGTGAAGAAGGCGTTTGGTATGCTTTCTTTTATTGGTCAGGGTATTGAGTACAGGAGTTGGGAGGTCATTTTGTGGCTATAGAGGACATTGGTTAGGTCACTGTTGGAATATTGTGTGCAACTCTGGTCTCCTTCCTGTTGGAAAGATGTTGTGAAACTTGAAAGGGTTCAGAAAAGATTGACAAGGATGTTGCCAGGGTTGGAGGATTTGAGCTATGGGAAGAGGCTGAACAGGCTGGGGCTGTTTTCCCTGGAGTGTCGGAGGCTGAGGGGTGACCTTATAGAGGTTTACAAAATTATGAGGGGCATGGATAGGGTAAATAGGCAAAGTCATTTCCCTGGGGTGGGGGGAGTCCAGAACTAGAGGGCATACGTTTAGGGTGAGAGGGGAAAAATATAAAAAGGACCTAAGGGGCAACATTTTCATACAGAGGGTGGTACGTGCATAGAATGACCTGCCAGAGGAAGTGGTGGAGGCTGGTACAATTGCAACATTTAAAAGGCATTTGAATGGGCAAATGAATAAGAAGGGTTTGGAGGGATATGGGCTGGGTGCTGGCAGGTGGGAATAGATTGGGTTAGGATATCTGGTTGGCATGGACAGGTTGGACCAAAGGGTCTGCTTCCATACTGTACATCTCTATGATTCTATTATCATCAAATTATAATTATAATCAGTGTACTTGATCTACTGAAGAATGTTACAGTGAGAGAAATATACAATGGACTGAACTTCATTAAAAATTTGCTCAGTGTCAATAAATGATTGCTGACACTTCATACATTTCAGGTTTGTTGGAAGCTGGTGTCAATTAATCTTTTTCTGGCTTGTGGCAATCAATGCTACAATGTGCTGTCATGTGGAAGGTGATTTCCCTCCTGCTCAATCTTTTCTTTCCTCAGAAGACTAACTGTTCTCCCTGTTCTGCAGGGCACACAATGCAAGGATTATGCCATACACCTTGTCTGGATTGTGCTGTAAGGACCTTCTCCAGATTAATCCATGTATTATAACCTCACCTTCTGGAATCCTATCAACAATGGTCCAAGTGAAAGACTATCTGTGCTGTGCCTCAGTCAGGATCACGTGATGGAGTCATTAGCCATGATTTTAAAGGGTAACCGTCATCTCCCAGTAGGTACCCTTGTGAGGCATCTGAACCTTCAAATATAGCAAGAGCAAGGGAGTTTAAAATGAAAGGCATCGTGGCAGCTTCTGGGGTTCCTGGCACAGATCTTTAGTATGTTCTGCAAGGATCACAGATGAGTTATTGATTGACAAAACTGAACCCTTTCCTTTGAGGAAGCCAAATACATTAAGATATAACACTTCAATAAGACATATGCCTGTGCTATACTGCATCTAGCTGAAGCCAGTATAATGGCTTTAAGAGGTTATTTTGTCCTGGTTTAATTTGTGAAAAAAGATTGAGACAGAGCTACAAGCAGTATGCTCAAAGCCAGAAAAGTGAACAGCTTGTGAGGCTTTAGTTTTGTTTTGAAGTTGAAACAAGAGAAGCAGCCTGAATGGGTGAGGTTGAGCTCCCTTAGAAGCAGGGGTTTCGTTTTAGCTTTCTGCAGTTGCTGGGGTCTTGAAAGTGGATGTGGAAATTCTTATTCCTCTCTGCTACAGCTAAAAGCTGAAGTTCTCTTGCTTCTAGAATTGCATGTGAGAAATCCATTTTACTGAATTTCCCTTTGCCAAGGGTATGTTTACATGGTGTTACAATATTGGAACAGTTAATTAGATGTAGTTAAAATGCATTTTATTTTATTAAACATTCTATTAGTTACAGTTCAGCCTTTTATTTTTTTTTATTTATTTTGTTCTTTTATTTTTATTTTGTTTGTATTTTAACTGTAGTGTAAAATTAAAATGTATTTTGCTTAGAGTAGTTTGATACATTGAATTGCATCTGGAATGCAATGCCTTACACTTTCCTTTAAAATGAGAAAAGGTTAGAGTCTAGACTATCTTCCTAATGTATTTTGAGGTGCTTTGGTCTGGTCCATAACAAATTTGGGGGTCTTGTTGCAATCAAAATGTCCAATTCCAGGTTCTGTTTAGGATAATTGGACTCAAAGGCAGTGAGTGGTGAGTTTTGGTTCTTTTTATTTCTGGTATTACTTTCAGTTGGCTTAACCAGGGTGTGTGCCTTGTATAGTAATGGCTCTTTCAACATCTAAGAGTTTCATGGGGAGGAAGAAGTCACTTTGGGAGTTTTTTGAACGTGAGCAAGGCAAAGCTTTTGGAATTAGCAGACAAGATGGAATTGGGGTTACCTTTGATCATGCAAAAATGGGAGGTAATTGCAGTAATAGCTCAACATTTATGGTTGCCAGAAATCCCATTGGAAATGGCTAAAATTCAATTGCAAATGAAGCAGCTTGATCATGTAAAGGAAATGAAACAGTTTGAATCACTTTTGAAAGCAAAAGGAGAGAATAGTCCTGGCAGAATAAAAAGAAAAGGAAGGGAAGGCCTTAACAGAACAAAGAAAGAGAGTTCTTGAACTTCAGAGGTTGGTACTCATAACTCAAAGTCAATTTAAAATGGCAGAGGCAAAAGGTAGATGTAGAGACGAGGACAGTGATGGAAAGCAATCCTGTTGGAGCCAAAGACCTGATGGGGATCTGTTTAAATATGTCCAACTGTTGCCTCGGTTCAACAAGAAGAATGTAGGAGCCTTTTTTATTTAATTTGAGAATTTTGCTATATAAATGAATTGGCCAGTGACCATGTGGGTATTGTCCATCCAAACAAAATTGGTAGGTAGTGCTAGTGATGTATTTGCATCATGATCAGACAAATTATCTGGGGAGTATGATGAGGTGAAAAATGCCATCTTAAGTCCATATGAACTAGTGCTAGAAGACTACTGCTAAATTTTTAGGAATCTGGTCAACGTACATAACATTTGAAAAGATCCAAAAAAAGTAATTTTGATAAGTGGATAATGGCATTGAAAATAGATCTATCGTATAATGCTCTCAGAGAGATCATTATTTTGGAGGAGTTCAAAAATTCACTTCCTGGAGTAGCGAGAAATCATGTGGAGGAGTAGACTTTAAGCTGCAAGATTCGCAACTGAAATATCCGATGATTTTGAGTTCATTCATCAATCAAAGTTTGGCTTCTGACATCAATTTCAATCAGTGGGGAAAATCTGGGAAATTGGGGAAAAGAAAAATCCTTAGGTGGTCAGGAAAAAGGAAATCTCATTGAAGGTGGTAAAGATAACTTATCACAGGGCAAAAAAGAAACCCATCAGGGGAAAGAGAAGTTAAAAAGTACAGGCGTTTTCATTGCAATAAAGTAGGCCACATGAAGCCTCAGTGTTAGTGATTTGGAAAAATCACAGAGAAGATGTATGTGGGAAAATTAGATAAGCCAGTGAATTTTATTAAAATAGTAAAGGACAGCACAGTGGAAACTTAAAAAAACTATTGCAGAATGTATAACCTGGTCGGAGGTTGGTTGAGAAGAAAGTGCCAGATCTCTTTAATTTACTTAGGAGGATAAGGTTAATTTACAAATGGCTGGCAGAGGAGGTGAATAAATTGCAATTTAAGAGATATGGGAACATGTCAGTCTTTGGTGAGAGATGATGAGATATGTAACTCAGAAGGAGTATTGCCCAAAAAGTGGAGATACGTGGAATTCAAGGTGAGATGAGAAGTGTTGCATTATGTAAAGTGAGGTTGGAGTGATTGGCGAAAAGCGGAGAAATGTAGTATGAATACTGGAGAAATGCTTGGTTCCAGTAATACAATTTGTCCTTGGTAATGATATAGCTGGATCACAGGCAGGTGTGTTATTTACTGTGGTTAAAAGGTCAGTGGAAATTCAGGCAATTGAGGTATTGTAGGAAATATATCCTGGGATTTTTCCTGACTGTGTGATAATTGGTTAAAAAGCTACTGATTGAAGCAGGAGGAGAAATAAAAGACTGAAGATAACGAAGTTGAAGTAAAATGATCAGAGACCATGTTTTATCAAATGGTTGAGAAAAAACAAGAACAGCTGGAGGACAAAGTGAATAACTTTAGATCAGAGAAATTAACTGAGTTACAACAAAAAGTGAAAAACTGAACCAGTTATTTAAAAAAGCAGGCACTGAAGAAGAATTTGAGTGTATCCCAGAATATTACTGTCTTAAAAAAAACATATTGATGAGGAAATGGAGACCATCACATATTCACGCAGATGAGAAATGAAGAGAAGTACATCATTACTGGTGGGTTATAGAAAGACGGTGTTGCTTCTCTTTCACTCTGATGGGTTTCCTTTTTATCCTGTGACAAATTATCTTTTCTACCTTCAATGAGATCTCCTTTTCCTTTGCCATCTGAGGATTTCTCTTTTCCACAATTTCTCAGGTTCATCTAGCAAAGGGAGACACAGGATCAAAAATAGTTGAATGCTTGCTCAAAGACATACTCATAGTTGAAGTGAGTTGCAATGACTGGAACTCACTTATAGTGATGGTGCCAAAACCAGATGGTACCCAATGATTATGTGTAGACCATCACAAAGTCAATGCAGTTACAAACTCTGATTCGTATCCTATCCCATGTTTGGAAGACTTTATTGAGAAGGTGGGACAAACAACTTATATTTCCAAGTTGGACTTACTCATAGGATACTAGCAGGTACTTTCTCTGAAAGAGTGAAGGAAATTTCAGTTTTTGTGACACCAAATGGACTGTACAAGTTTAAAGTCATGCCATTTGGTGTGAAAAATATGCCAGCCATATTTCCAAGAGTAACTAATAAAGTCATTTCTGGATTACCCAAATGTGCGGTGTACGTCGACAATTTGGTGATTTTTAGTCACACTGGGAAGGGGCATTTACAGAATCGATCAGAATTGTTTGATCGACTTTAGGAGGTGAGCTTGGTGATAAACCTAGCTAAGAGTGAGTTCGTAAAAGCCCATTCCATGTTCCTGCACCACATCGTTGCATATGGACAAATGGCCCCATAAGATGTGAAAACACAGCTTAATGGGGAGTTTCCCATATCATTGACAAAGAAATCAGCACTACAATTCCTGTGACTGAATGTTTTTAATCTAAAGTTTATGCAGAATTTTAGCAGTATGGTTGCTCCACTGAATGACTTATTGAAGAAGTGCAAAAAGTTTCAGTGGACAGGGGACTGCCAGAAGGCATTTGACCTCCTGAAAGCTGTGTTAACCATGGCCCAAATGTCAGGCACACCTAATTACACAAACCCATTCAAGGTGGCTAAATATGCATGTGGTGTGGGTGCCACTATTCTCTGCTTGCAAGAAGACAACGAGTAGATAGAAATACCTATTGAGTATTTTTTCAGAAAACTGAATAATCATCAACTGAAATATTTCACAATGAGAGGGAGACCTTGAGTTTAGTGTTAGCTTTCAACATGCAAACATTTCTATTGACCTTAAAGTGCTGGTTGTTGTTTTGCAATAGCCCTCAATGCTATTCTGACATTAGGTGTGAAGCTTACACCTGGAAAGAACTGTCAGGGGAAGTGGTAGAAGCAGATACATTAACAAAATTTCAGATGCATTTGGACAAACACATGAACAGGCAGGGATGAGAGTGGAATGGACCATGTGCATTGGGCCGCAGGGCCTGTTCCTGTGTGGTACTGTTCTGTCTTCAAAGATGGGCAATGAATACTTTTAGGGTGTTTGATTCAAAGAATATGATACAGCATTTTTAGAATAACAACCAGATTCGGACCAACAGATGCAGTGTCTGGTTCTGATTTAATCAGATGATATCATGTTTATAATTAAACTCTCCTCTCCCATGCTTACGTATATGTAAAAGAAATTAACCTGTTCAGAGACCTGTTGTTATAGCACACCATTAGGACAGGTGGGACTTGAACTCAGATCTTCTTGTCCAAAGGAGGGGGCTGTACCACTGTGATACAAGACCACTCGTATATGGTTAATAGGTTATAAGTATTAAATGCACTTGCCCATATGATATCATCATATTGATTGTTTTTTAAAGCATTTCTCAGATTTAAGACCATAAGACATAAGAGCAGAAATTAGGCCATTCAGCCCATTGAGTCTCCTCCACCATTCAATCATGGCTGATAAGTTTCTCAATCCCATTCTCCAGCTTTCTCTCCATAACCCTTGATCCTCTTAATATTCACGAACCTATCTGTCCCTGTCTTAAATATATTCAATGACCTGACTTCCACAGATTTCTATAGCAATGAATTTAACCCTTTCAGACTCTTACAGTCTTTGTGATCCTAAGCTGCATTTCTATCAGAATCCAGGTCACATCTTCATGTGAGGAAGTACTTAATGCCCTCTTCAGCATCAACTGTTTTAAATTCTTGTAGCTTTTACAACAATATTCAAATATCCCACACCCTTAATAATACACATCATTCTTTATCTCTGACATTGCTTACTTGCTTATTCCCCCAACAATTTTTACTCCTTGGTTGTACCTCCTCCTACTCTCACTGCCCAACAATATCCACCCTCTGCTTCCATGCCCAACAATGTTCACCCTCTCCCATCTTCCATCAAAAATGTCGAGAGTGACCATTGCCAGGAGAGGAAGTCAATGTGGCTGAGTTGGGAAGGATAAACATGGGTGAACTGTATCAAGATTTCTGGTCATTGTGGTATTATAGTGGTTTGATGTTACAGCTGATTTGCATCGATCTGCACTCCTCAGCAGGCTTTATATCTGCTTTTAGTAAATCTTTATAATAAATTATAATCATCATCCATCTTGATATTTGGCAACAAAAACCTATAAATTAATCAGTGAACTGCAATAACAATTTGCAAAGCATGTGACTTTGATTAAGTTATGCATGAAAAATAAGATTTCTTACATATTAAGAATTTCTTACAGGTGGACAGAAGATAACTCATGAGGAAAGTTTCGGGAAAATTGAGCTTTATATCGTAAAGATGTGGAGACACTCAATTCTCCGCAGTTGCACTGTTCTTATGATTTAAAATTGGCCAAACTAGCACTGCCGATCACTAGGTTTCTGTATGTCAAAAAAAGCCCAAGTCTTCAGGGATATAGCCATCTAATCCCATTGGAAACTGTGCAGTCGTCCAGCCAGGATAAAAATGACAATCAGAAGTATAACTGTCTTTTGAATTCAACACGCGTATATGCCAGGACTACCTCAAGCTGCCAATGTGCTTCAGCGAATTAAGTTAAGTTGTGCACTGATCCCCATATTGCAAAATTCAGGCCCTTCATTTTTTAGTGTCACCGAAATGGCCCACAAATGGGTGTATTTAGTGGAAACATTGTGATTAATTTGATCTGGATGTGCCCAGCTTTGTTGGAAAAAATGTAGCTCAATGATAAGGATAAATTACAGAAACCTAGTGATCGGCAATGCTGGTTTAGCCAATTTTAAATCATAAGGACAGTGCAATTGCGGTGAATCTAGTGTCCCCACATCTTTACTATATAAAGCTCAGTTTTTCCCGACACTTTCCTCATGAGTCGTCTTCTGTCCACCTGTAAGAAATTCTTAATATGTAAGAATTCTTATTTTTCATGCATAACTTAATCAAAGTCACATGCTTCCATCATTGCAAATTGTTGTTGCAGTCCACTGATTAATTTACAGGTTTTTGTTGGCAAATATCAAGATGGATGATGATCATATATATTTAACAAAATCTTTCAAGCATACCAACATTTTTACCTACAACGCTAAATATATAGTGTACAGATAGTGAAATTATTAATGCAGGTGTCAAATGTGTAGGGAAATCCTGTACAAACATGTTCTTTGTGCTTCGAGTGACATTGACAAGAGAGAAACATTACAAGTTAATTAGAAATATAATGATAATGAGCCTTGTTAAGCACAGATCATGTATTACGTAGGCAGATAGCTCACAGTTAATTGGAAATGTTGTAAGCTGTTGCACAGCTCACAGAAATAGGTACTCAAATTAGATGCTGTGATATCTCAATTAAAATGTGCTTTGTAAAAATCAGCCATTTATGAGGATGACTGAATCAGACATTGAGAATCTATATAACTTTTAAACGAAGTTGCCTTAGTAGGCAAGATGAATTCTGTTTTTTAACGCTTATTTATAAAAGACTCCATTCCCAACTTCTAATGCTGTTTGAATGTCAATTTTAAACATTGAAGAGAAGTATTCATTACGAGATATGGCCAGAACATTATGGCCATGTTTCACTGATTTCAGAGATCTATTTACACAGTTACACAAACAAATGCAGAACAGAAGAATAAAGCTTTGCTGCTGTGGCTCAGGCCCTTCACTATACAATGGGACTGAAACATGAGTGTTGATTCAGCCACTACTTGATTGTACTTTCAGCAGAAACATTGGTACACTGTTCTCTGTGTTCTCTGCAATGCATAATGTATGGAATGATGAGGTCCAATTGAGCAAACAAGGATAACTTAGCAAATCAGAAAAATGGAGAAACAATAAATTCCCTTAGATCCTGTTTGTTTGTAATGGAAATATGATCATTCGGTTAATCTGGTCAGTTTGGGAATTAGCATGGTAATTAATGTTCATTTATAAATCCAAAGTCATTCGATTTCAGGTTAACTTTGCTGTTTTTCTTAAACTGGGAGGTCACGGGACCAATGGCTATTAGCCTGTATTTAAGAAATGATATTCCATCATAAATAATAAAAAGTTGAGTCTTCTGTCCTACATACATGGTAAATTATTATTTCCAATGTATTAATCTAATTCCATGACGCTATTATTGGTTGTATTTCCTACTTCAACAGATATCCCACTTTTTACAAACGCCTGGAAAAGCAGTGCTGGTCACACAGCATCTACAAAGACAAATAACAGGTTTTGACTTTGACGTAAAATTTTTCTTCTGATCACCCGTAAATTGAAGTTGCAAACTTAATTATCCTAATGTCGAGTGTCATCTGGGACTGGGAGTCAGCCACAAATCCCACATTTGCATGATGTCAGGTCAAATTCTAGATGATGTCTACGGTAGACAAACATGTACTCTAAGATAGAGATATGACAAGGCTCTTGTTTTTTTAATGCAATTGACTATTTACTATACTAATTATATCCATTATAGTGTGACACAAGGTTTAAGCTGTGTTCTTTCATTAGAGTCAAATCTATAGAAGGGAGTCCTCTTCGGTGGTTGAATAATGTAAAAGGATGATGTTGGGGTAGATGGAACATTGTATGTTTGCTGTGTTTTTAAATTATTAAAATTGTATTATAGCTTAATTTATTCAAATTTATTTTCATTTCTTTCGCAAAGTAACCTTCAAATTTATTCTTAAAAGTAGATCTGCAGCATTGCATGCTAATGATTTAGGAAATGGCCTCATTAGATCATTTGTCTAAAAAATACATTATTTATCAAACCAGATTTCAGTCTGGTATCTGACATCTAATAATAATATCAGCTAGGATCCTGATAACGTCTAGTCAGCTGGCTCTGATAGGATAGGGTATCAACTGAAGTTTTAACCACCAAAAAATTGTGGAGTCTCTATAATGAGTGCTCATTGGCATTTTGTCAATCAGCTCAATAGCAGTGCTCCAGGTTCCTGTTCTGAGTGAATATTTTAGTCACTTTGTCAAATTGGCATCTTGGGAAAAATCAATATTGCAACTCAGGACTCATCTTCACAACCTTGACTGTTCACTTTCTAAATTATCCAGAAAAATTGCTTCCATGAGATTTTGTCATTCTATCGTTTTATCTCCTGTCTTTTTTCAAAAAAAATCAGAATTGAGTTTCATCATGATATAATTTTCCTGAAGATCTAGTACAAGCTAAGCAAACCTTCCAGCCACATTTTAACTCTTCAGGAATTTGGTCTTATCAATCTGAGCATGAGCTCTAACTGACATGATTGAATGGCAAACACTAGCATTTCAATGATTTTCCTGATGAAGAGTGAATGCTCGAAATGTCGACTCTCCTGGTCCTTGGATGCTGCCTGACCAGCTGTGCTTTTCCAGCACCACACTTTTTGAGTCCAGCATTTCAATGCTATTTTCACTACTGTTTCCTTGATCCTGGCAGGTTAACATGTTTGAGAATTTTAAGGGATATCTTAGATCTTTCTCTAGTAGCCAGGAAGAAGCATATGTCCATGGCATTGTGAATCACATGAACTTTATTCCCATGTAGGAATGTTGATTAGCTATTCTTGAGGCCTCAGTCATGGAATCATAGAATCTCTATCATGTGGAAACAGACCATTCAGCCCATTGAGTCTACACCAACCCCTTAAAGAGCATCCCACCCAGACCCCACACCACTACCCTATTCCTGTAAACATGCAGTTCCCATGGCTGATCCACGTAGTTAGCACAGGCACTACAGACAATTTAGCACAGTTAATCCATCAAAACTGCGCATCTTTGGGTGAGCATCCAGAGGAAACCCATACAAACATAGGGAGAATGCATAATCACAGATGGTGGAATCGAACCATGTCCCTGTGCTATGAGGCAGCAGTTCTAACCACTGAGTCACCACATTGCCGTTCTCATCTTGGAAGAGTCACCATGTTGCCACTCTTATCTTGGAGGTAAATGGGCATTTTGAAGCATTATTGTTCATGACATAACATTCTGAACACTTATGGGACTTTAGAATCTCCCATTCCATCCATCTTTGGCAGACAAGCTGCTGCCATTGTTACTTCATGTCAACATCTTGCACCTTCTTTTAATCTCTAAAAATCAAACTACTCAGGCTTGCTGCCAGAAAACATTTAGGATCAGTCACAAGAGTCTCTTCATTTTACCTTACAAGCAATGCAAAATTCACAAATCTTGAACAACTCATAAATACATTCCAACATTGTTTCAAATAAGATAGTGACAAAAGAAATAAATGAGGGAGGAATGAATCAAGGATCATGCAAGTAATGCAAGTGATGAAGAAGGTTGGAAGAAAACTTGAATGTGCATAACCACTGGCATGGACTTTGGAGCCAAATGGCCTACTCTGTGCTGTACATCTAATGTAATTCTATATACAATGCCAAATACTGTGAGGCACGCTGGTGGATCTCAGTTAAATGTGTTCTTTGTAGCTTGAACAATGTGCTATGATGTAGATGAAAAATAACCCAGAGACAATTAGAGTCCTTAAGTGACTTCTGTGCAAAACCTAAAGGGAGAATGTTTCAGCAAGAAATAATAGGTCATATTGAAAGAATGTGTGAACAATTCTAAAGGAACTAAATAGGGTCTGTGTGCATATACAGAATGAGGTCAAACCTCAATCCTTCTTCAATACCTTCCTTTTAGCCCAACAGCAAATCCACTCCACTTAATCAGGAAAGACACAAAAATGTAATACAGACAGATGTGATTTACTATCAGCAATGCCATAGGGGATACACTAATAATGGATAAATCTAGATTTATGGAATTAATTTCCTTGCAGAGATTGCAGCTCACATTATAGAAAGGAATGAATGGGGGAAGGGCAGTGCAGTATTAGAAAACTAACTAGACAAGTGCTGATTCACACAACAAGTTAGAGTTTGATTGCATACAGATTAACAATCCGTCTGATATTCACATGTAAAATTTTAAAGTATTCCACAGGATGGACACTCTTAAAATGATTAATCTTATGCAAGGAAAATTTGTTGATCAATTCTAAAGTGACCCTCAATGATTGACTACATTTAATTAAGATGATGGAGATTGAATAGAAAATGTCAAAAAGAGACAGTGGTTTAGGCATCCAATTTCAGAACATATTGCAGAGTATGTTATATTTGTAATGTCTTTTTTATCCAATTTATTGTTAACGAAAACAGAGCGTGAGGGAACAATTATCAGGAGAACTTTTTGTCTTACAGTCAATCCAAATGGATTTGAGTAATATACGTGATCAATCCAGATGTTCCTTCAAAGTAAATAGACATAGATTGATAAGTCATCTTGCTTGAAATCCAATTGGGTTGGTACTTATGACTGTGGTATCATAAAATAGATAATAACAAATGAACAGCCTGTTTGACATCTCTTCCAATCTTTATTTCCAATGATTTGTTGATATGAACAGGGTTGCTGTAATGCATTCACCTACTTGATATCATGCCAAGATCCTATAAAATCAAAATCATCCTGTTCATGTAAAATTTAAGGGCAATAATATGTGTATGTTTTTACCTGGCTTGAGGTATTGCACACAACAGAATTATAATGTAAAACAACAGTTGTAGACCATTCAGAAAGATTTTTGAGATTTCCTTCAAGTAAATATAGAGCTTTCCTGAATATAACTTTTGGTGTCAGGAGCAAAGTAACCTTTTGAGAGTACAGGTGTTATTCCAATCACAAAGGTGTGTGGATGTCCAGCCATAACACTATAAAGGAAGAAATTGTTAAGGTCCTAAATATGAAGTGATGGGCCATGTGCAGACCTTGATAAAGTATTGGAAATATGTTAGCAGGGTTTCTGCCACAATTTCAGTGAATTAATATTAGCAAAGAAAGAATGGCTGAGAAATTTTATAGCCAGTAAGTTTTGAAATAACTTGGTGAAAGGAAGTTCATTGTCATCCTGACTTAAATGTGAATTCACTCATGATTGCTTGAGAGTTCATTAATCGAGCCCATCACTACATGTTTGCCATCTCAGAAAGAATACATTTGACATCAAGGAGCATGGGTATTAAAATTGGTAACTGTCATAAATATAGTAACAAAGAGTGGCAATGAAATTAAAGACAGAATCTGAATGAAACATTTTGTCAGGTTAGAGAACTAAAGTGTGAAAACAAGGAGAAGTTTTCTTTCAATTTTTAAAAATTGACAATAGTATGTGAAACACAGTTGGCAGTCATCATCATGCATTATGTCAGCAAACATATGGCTTACCAAAAGCCTAACTGGACCTGCCACATTAGTGCCATAACTAAAAGAGTAGGGAAGAGGGTGGTTGCTCTGGTTTTTTAAACCTCTCCCATTTTGTATAAATTTCAAACAAGAAACCTGACTTAAGTGGATACAATTGCACACGCACAAGCATGTTGATATCATTCAGAACACAAAATTCACATATTTGGTGTCCCTGCCATCAAATTCAATGTCTATTTCCTCTATCACAAGTGCACAAAGACATTCTAAGGCTTCCAGGACACATTGCAACATGGCAACAACATTAACTTCTGACAGCACTCCCCTTCCTTGCAACCTCTAATGCTGAGAAAACACAACATTTGAGAAGTCTTTCCAAGTAGCTCACTGCTTGAGTTAGGCACATATCAACACTCCTTCAAAATCAATAGGCACTACTATTACCACAGCTACGAGAGTGGTTCATAATTGGGTTCTATAAAATTACTAGTTTCCACACCAACTACAAATGGGCAAAAAATGAGTTCTCAATGTCATCCGCTATCCTTACACAAATAAATTTGAGAAACTGCAACACAAGAGATAATACATATGAAATTTTACTCGTCAAGTCATTAGCATGGGGAAAATTGGCATTTAGCTGATCTTCAATTTTGACACAACTTATGTAATGAACCAGACTTTATAAAAAATCTTAAAGTAAGGGAACACTTAGGAAACAGTGATCATAATATGGTAGAGTTCAATCTGCAATTTGAAAGAGAGAAGGCAAAATCAGATGTAATGGTGTTACAGTTAAATAAAGGTAATTATGAGGGCATGAGAGAGGAACTGACGAAAATAGACGGGAAGCAGAGCCTAGCGGGAAAGATAGTAGAGCAAAAATGGCAGGAGTTTGTGGGTATAATTGAGGACACTGTACAGAGGTTCATCCCCAAGAAAAGAAAGATTATCCGGGGAGGGATTAGACAGCCATGGCTGACAAAGGAAGACAGGAAATGTATTAAAGAAAAAGAGAGATCCTATAAAGTGGCCAAGAGCACTGGGAAATCAGAAGATTGGGAGGGCTACAAAAACAAACAGAGGATAACAAAGAGAGAAATAAAGAAGGAGAGGATCAAATAAGAAGGTAGGCTAGCCAGTAGTATTAGAAATGATAGTAAAAGTTTCTTCCAATACATAAGAAACAAATGACAGGCAAAAGTAGACATTGGGCCACTTCAAACTAATGCTGGAAGCCTAGTGATGGGAGATAAGGAAATAGCAGGAGAACTTAACAAGTACTTTGCGTCAGTCTTCACAGTGGAAGACATGAGTAATATCCCAACAATTAAAGGGAGTCAGGGGGCTGAGTTGAGTATGGTTGCCATTACAAAAGAAAAAGTGCTAGAAAAGCTAAAAGGTCTTAAAATTGATAAATCTCTGGCCTCAATGGGCTACATCCTGGAGTTCTGAGGGGGGTGGCTGAGGAAATAGTGGAGGCGTTGGTTGAGATCTTTCAAAAGTCACTGGAGTCAGGGAAAGTCCTGGATGATTGAAATATTGCTGTTGTAACCCCCTTGTTCAAGAAAGGATCAAGACAAAAGATGGAAAATTATAGGCCAATTAGCCTAACCTCAGTTGTTGGTAAAATTCTAGAATCCATCATTAAGGATGAGGTTTCTAAATTCTTGGAAGAGCAGAGTCGGATTAGAACAAGTCAACATGGATTTACTAAGGGGAGGTCGTGCCTGACAAACCTGTTGGAATTGAGGTGACAAGTAGGTTAGACCAGGGAAACCCAGTGGATGTCCAAAAGGCCTTTGATAAGGTGCCAAACGGGAGGCTGCTGAGCAAGGTGAGGGCCCATGGTGTTCGAGGTGAGCTACTGGTATGGATTGAGGATTGGCTGTCTGACAGAAGGCAGAGAGTTGGGATAAAAGATTCTTTTTCGGAATGACAGTTGGTGACATGCGCTGTCCCGCAGGGTTTAGTGTTGGGGCCGCAGCTGTTCACGTTATATATTAATGATCTGGATGAAGGGACTGGGGGCATTCTAGTGAAGTTTGCTGATGATACAAAGTTAGGTGGACAGGCAGGTAGTACTGAGGAAGTGGGGAGGCTGCAGAAGGATCTAGACAGTTTGGGAGAATCGTCCAGAAAATGGCTGATGGAATTCAATGTGAGCAAATGCGAGGTCTTGCACTTTGGAAAAAAGAATACAAGCATGGACTACTTTGTAATTTGTAAAGCCAAAGTACAAAGGGATCTGGGAGTGCTAGTCAAGGATTCTCTAAAGGTAAACATGTAGGTTGAGTCCGTGATTAAGAAAGCAAATGCAATGTTGTCATTTATCTCAAGAGGTTGGAATATAAAAGCACCATTGTGCAACTGAGACTTTATAAAGCTCTGGTTAGGCACCATTTGGGGTACTGTGTCCAGTTTTGGTCCCCACACCTCAGGAAGGACATTCTGCCACTGGAGCGTGTCCAGCGGAGATTCACATGGATGATCCCTAGAATGGTAGGTCTAACATACGAGGAACGGCTGAGGATCCTGGGATTGTATTCATTGGAGTTTAGAAGATTAAGAGGAGATCTGATAGAAACTTTCAAGATAATACATGGCTTGGAAAGGGTGGATGCTCGGAAATAGTTTCCGTTAGGCGAGGAGACTAGGACCCGTGGACACAGCCTTAGAATTAGAGGGGGTCAATTCAGAACAGAAATGCGGAGACATTTCTTCAGCCAGAGAGTGGTGGGCCTGTGGAATTCATTGCCGCAGAGTGCAGTGGAGGCCAGTACGCTAAATGTCTTCAAGGCAGAGATTGATAAATTCTTGATGTCACAAGGAATTAAGGGCTACAGGGAGAATGCGGGTAAGTGGAGTTGAAATGCCCATCAGTCATGATTGAATGGCGGAGTGGATTCGATGGGCCGAATGGCCTTACTTCCACTCCTATGTTTTATGTTCTTATGCCTCACCAAAAATCCTTTAAGTGATTTCTTGTGTTCTCAGACAAGATATTGTCAGATATCAGTACAACTAACATAAGACATAAAAATAAATATTCTTTCTGTCTGTGAATTGACGTTCAATGAGGCCATTTAAGACTGAAATAAATTGTAAGAGAATTGTATTATAGTAGTACTTTATATCATCTTAGGACCTCTTGCAAAATGTCTAATAACTAAATAGTAGTTTTGAATTGTTGGAATTTGGCAACCCAAGTCAAGTACCAATATGGTAGCCAATGTTTGCATTGCAAGGTTTCACAAAAAGCTTCCTCGAGGTGTTTCCAACCTCTCAGATAATAGTCTTCAATCATTGATTCATTGAACATGATGTCAAGAAATGCCTGAATGCACTAGATACTGAAGAGATTGTGGGCCCAGACAACATACCACCAATAATACTGAAGATGTGTTGTTTAGAACTTGATATGCCCATACCAAACTGTTTCAGAACAGCTACAATATCTACTCGATAGTGAGGAAAATTGCCCAGGAATGCACTGAACTGAAAAAGCAGGGCAAATTTAATGTGACCAATGACCGCTCATCAACAAAGGCATGACCATTAGTGCTACCAAGCAGCACTCATGTTGCAATAACGCACTCATTGATTCTCAGTTTGGGTTCCACCAAGACCACTCTGCCCCTGACTTTGTTACAGCCTTGGTTCAAACATTAATAAAAGAGCTGAAATTCAGATTCATAGAATCATAGAGATGTACAGCATGAAAACAGACCCTGCGGTCCAACCTGTCCATGCTGACCTAATGTCCCAACCCAATCTAGTCCCACCTGCCAGCACCCGGCCCATATCCCTCCAAACCATTTCTATTCATATACCCATCCAGATGCCTTTTAAATGTTGCAATTGTACTAGCGCCCACCACTTTCTCTGGTAGCTCATTCTATACATGTACCACCCTCTGCATGAAAAAGTTGACCCTTAGGTCTCTTTTATATCTTTTCCCTCTCACCCTGAGCCTATGCCGTCTAGTTCTGGACTCACCCACCCCAGGGAAAAGACTTCGTCTATTTATCCTATCAATGCCCATCATGATTTTATAAATCTCTGTAAGGTCACCCTTCAGCCTCCAAAGCTCCAACGAATACAGCCCTAACCTATTCAGCCTCTTCCTGTAGCTCAAATCCTCCAACCTTGCCAACATTCTTGTATGTCTTTTCTGAATCCTTTCAAGTTTCACTACATCTGTCTGATAGGACGGAGACCAGCATTGCACGCAATATTCCAACAGTGGCCTAACGAATATCCTTTACAGCCACAACATGACCTCCCAACTCCTGCACTCAATACTCTGACCAATAAAGGAAAGCATACTAAATGCCTTCTTCACTATCCTATCTACCTGTCAGTCCACTTTCAAGGAGCTATGAACCTGCACTTCAAGTTCTCTTTGTTCAGCAACACTCCCTAGGACCTTACCATTAAGTGTGTAAGTTCTGCTAAGATTTGCTTTCCCAAAATGCAGTACCTCACATTTGTCTGAATTAAACTCCATCTGCCACTTCTCATCCCATTGGCCCATCTGATCAAGATTCCAATGTAATCTGAGGTAACCTTCTTCACTGTCCACTACACTTCCAATTTTGGTGTCATCTGTAAACTTACTATACCTTTTATGCTCACATCCAAATCATTTATATAAATAATGAAAAGTAGAGGACCCAGCATCAATCCTTGTGGCACTCCACTGGTCACAGGCCTCCAGTCTGAAAAACAATCCTCCACCAGCACCCTCTGTCTTCTACCTTTGAGTCAGTTCTGTATCCAAATGGCTAGTTCTTCCTGTATTCCGTGAGATCCAGCCTTGCTAACCTTGTCGAACGCCTTACTGAAGTCCATGTAGATCACATCTATTGCTTTGCCCTCATCAATCATCTTTGTTACCTCTTCAAAAAACTCAATCAAGTTTGTGAGACATAATTTCCCATGCACAAGGCCATGTTGACTATCCCTAATCAGTCCTTGCCTTTCCAAATACAAGTGTATCCTGTCCCTCAGGATTCCCTCCTACAACTTGCCTACCACCAACATCAGGCTCACTGGTCTATAGTTCCCTGGCTTGTCTTTACCACCTTTCTAGACTGACCTTGATATCAAGGCAGCATTTGACTGAGTGTGGCATCAAGGAGAATCAATGAAATCAGAGTGAAGACGCACCACTTATTAGAGTCATATCTGTCCCAAAGGAAAGTTCCTGCAGCTGTTAGAAGTCAGTTATCTTATCTCCAGGACATTTCTGTAGCAATTACTCAGAGTAGTGTCCTTGGACCAAGCATCTTCAACTACTTCATTTACATAACCTTTCCTCCATCATAAAGTCATAAGTGGAGATCTTTGCTGATATTTGCACAATGTTCAACACCTTTCATGAGTGCAAAAACACTAAAGCGGTCCATGTTCAAATGCAGCAGTATGATATTCAGGCTTGGATTGACAAGTGACAAGTAATATTCATGCCACAGATGTACCAGTTAGTAATCACCTCCAACAAGAGAGAATCTAACCATTGAATCTTCAAATTCAATGGTATAACGATCACTGAATCTCCAATAAAAAACATTCTGGGGGTTCTTTTTGGCAAGAAGCTGAGCTGGAATAGTCACATAAATACGGTGGCTAGACGAATGTGTCAGAGGCTAGAAATCCTATAGTGAATAGGTTACTGCTTGACTTCTAAAATTGTCCACAGTCTACAATGCACAAGTCAGGAGTGTGATGGAATGCTTCCCACTTGCCTGGTGGAGTGGCAGCTTCAACAACATTCAAGAAGCTTGATACTGTCCAGAACAAAGCAGCTCTCTTGGCTGGTACTATGCCCAAAAATGTTCACTTCCTGCACCATTGACGTTTAATAGCAGCCATATATACCATCTATAAGATGCATTGCGGAAATTCGCCAAGAGTCCTGAGATAGCACCTTGCAAACCGATAACTTCCTCTACCCAGAAACCAAGAGCACCAGATTAAAGGGAAAACCACCATCTGTAAGTTCCCCTTAGAGCCACTCCCAGTCCAGACATGGGAATAAGTCGCTGTTCATTGAATCCCAACAGCGTGAAAAACGGCCCTTTGGCCCAACAAGTCCACACCAAATCGCCAGAGAGTAACCCACCCAGACCCATTTCATGATATCTACCCCTGATTAATGCCCCTAACTTAGAGGTCCCTGAACACAATGGGCAATTTAACATGGCCAATTCACCTAACCTGCTCATTTTTGGATTGTGGAGGAAACCCACACAGACACAAGAAGAATGTGCAAACTCCACACAGACAGTTGCCCGAGGCTGGAATCGAATTTGTGACCCTGACACTGTGAGGCAGCAGTGCTAACCACTGAGCCACTGTGCTGCCCTGTTCCTTCAGTGCCACGAGCTCAAATTGCTGGAACTCATTACCCGACAATATTGCGTACCTATATCAAAGGGAATGCAACAGTTCAAGAATGCAGCTTGCTCCCACCTTTTCAAGGGCTAGTTAGGGATAGGCAATAGCTGCTAGCATAGCCAGTGAAACTCATATCAAATATATAAATGCATAATAAACAAAAAAAAGCATGTTTGTTCATGATCAATTCATCTGTTTGAGTGTTGGACAAGTGCAAAGTTTATTTGGAAGCTGGAAAGAATTTCTCAGTATTCAGAATTGTACCTTGAAAAATTTTACATCGACCTGACTTTCTGTTCATTAGTCTTTTTCCTGGAATGTGGGCATCACTGGATTTGATGCCTGTCCCATATAGTCTTTAAACTCAGTGCCTTGCTCAGCCATTTCAGAGGATAGTTAAGAATTAACACCATTGCTGTGTACCTGGAGTCACGTGTTGGCCAGGCCAGGTAAGGATGGAAGATTTCCTTCCTTCAAGAGATAAGTGAACTGGATAGGCCTTCCTGATAATCAATGATAGCTTCATGAACACCATTCCTGAGACTCACAGTTCCAGATGAATTAAACGAAATCCATGTGGGACTTGAAGCCATGCCCCAAACATTAATTAACATTGAACCTCTGGATAAGTACTCCCATGACATGACCACTTAGCCACTATCTCCCCTTGTTCCTTTTTAAATTAATTTGCCTTTTGCTTATGGTGAGGGGCTTCGATATTTTACTCACCTTAATTTATTGTCAGTCACAATTTAGATATTTTATTGGCATCCCTATTTCCCAAACCAATTCAGACTATGCCTAGATTTTTCGGTGATGCTGCTCAAAACTAGGTCATTATTACAATAGAAAATGATAGTAAAGGAGAAAATGAGGCCTGAAGCCACCTTGTTTCCTTTATCAGGGTTCCCTCCCCCTGCCCCTCACAGATAGCTGTTTCTTCCCTACCTGCTGCTTACAGATGTTGATCAGCAGATGTAGCCTGGGTCCCTGGAGAATTTCTCTCTCAACAGAATCAAACATTTCTATTTAATTGTAACAGATCTTGGGAAACAGGGTCACTCTAGCTTCCTACAATGGAGTAAGTGAGCCTTGTAACAGTCTCCCCTTTCTCCAATCTGAAATCCAATTGCGTATTTACTTAGCTCTGCCAAGGACTTAAAGGCTATGCTTTCTTTGACTATCAGAGTGTTTCTGTTTCTTTAAATCCTCATCATCTCTGGACATCACTGCAGGAGACACCAGTGTGGCACGATTGACCCTTTTTTCAGTGTTGAAAGAGGGGTCCCTCTGGCTATGAGAAACCTGTCAAGGAATCTTCCATTTATCTTGAATGAAGTGTAACCTCAGAAAGTAGGGCCATTTTTAGGTCAAGTCAGAGGGGCAGGGAAAACCCCAACCTGTCAGAACTCCATCCCTTTGTTTACTAATTTCCCCATTAGATTCATGAAAGTAAAATGTAATATAGCCATGTTAACTGAACAAATAGAACTTGTAAATCTGTTTTTAGATTTTTGCCCTGACAATAGCATGGATACACAGTGGCAAATTGTAAATTCATCTAGAATTCTGACACTGTTCTGCATGTGTTTGTTCTTCAAACATTTTCATAGTTTTTCTCTAACATTATAAAAAATAAATATCTGACCTGATCTGCTGTAGTTAGACAATTACTATACTCAAACTGTACTAATACAAACAGTGCCCTATGTTCAATATTTAGTCAGGTTACACAATTAAACAGAGTGACACAAAGGAAAGCAGGTAGCGTACTCATACTCAGAACTTGTCAAAATCTCTCTTCCACCAGGAAAACTGACAGTGCAGACTGAACAATTAGATGCCACAGTCCTCCTTACTCAGTGACTGCACTGTGCTCATTTGACTAATTAAGTATAAATGTATTGGCATTACCTGGCTGGTCTTTTGAATATAACAGGCAGAATTGCAGTGCAATTGCACCTTTTCCACTTTTGCTCAACTTATTGTTGTGATTTAATTGTGTCCATCTATTTATTTTTAATAATTCAAATAGAGACCTACACAGTTGTTTCGAACAGCACAATCCAGATTGGATGAGGTATGTTTAGCAGTTACAGATATTACTGTGATTTTCTCTCTCCAAGTCAAAATTTGAAGGTTATGAAGGGCTGCCATTTACTTTGCTTCTGACAAGTTTTTTCGGGTTTGTCTTCCTTGTTTCTGCTGCAATATAATTAGTTTTCACGCCCTTCGATTCCATTATCGAATGAGCCAACTCAGAAGATAATCGAGCAGATCGTGTTTTTGGTGTAATTAGAAGTTAATTTTGAAAATGCTCATTCAGGAGAAATCTTTATCATCACTTTTTACATTTTCTCTGTATTGTAGTGTGTGTGATGTCAGGAAGAAGGGGGAATTGTGAGAATACGAGACATGTTCTAGGTGACAGTGTGAGAAAAACAGACAAGTGTTGCATGAGCAATCTGCATCACTGTCATCATTTCAAAAGAGCTCTGTATTTTAGCTCACCATAAGGTAGATTTACTGTGTGTAGTTTCTGTCAAGAGGAGGATCTACAGGGCCTGCTTGGTTTCATGTGGTAGAGGAAAATCATTTGGTAATCTAACAAGCGAAGGTTCTTGTCAAACATATTTATTGCACGATAGTAACTCTGTGTAAGTTACAGAAACCATGACAAAGACCAGATGATAGGTTATATTCCTTCAGGATCCTAAGGTGTTTGACCACGAAGACCATATAGCATCATTACAGTGGGTGGTGCTTTGGAGCGCCTTAGTATTAACTCTTTCAGATCCTTATACCTTAATGCAACAAGAAGGTGCAGTGAAATTTGCCCACATCAATTCTGTGAAACGGGAAGAGGAAGGTTATGTTAATACAGAACCAGCATTTATCACCCATCCCAAGTTGTGCTTGAAAAGGTGGTGGGAAGCTATTTTCTTGAACTGTGGTGTGCATATATTGATAGTCAAGATGAGAGTAATGCTGGAAAGGCACAGCAGATCAGGCAACATCCGAGAAGCAGGAAACTTGACGTTTCAAGCAAAAGCCCTTCATCAGGAATAGAGCCCTGATGAAGGGCTTTTGCCCGAAACATTGATTTTCCTGCTCCTCAGATGCTGCCTGACCTGCTATGCTTTTCCAGAACTACTCTGATCTTGACTCTAACCTCCAGCATCTGCAGTACCTACTTTCACCTGCACGTATCCATGGTACAACTAGAAAGGGAGTTCCAGAATTTAACCCAACTGATGTTCAGCATTGAGCAATTCGTTCCATCAGAAGGGCTGCAGTAGCTAATAATGAACAGGAAGTTTCTTTGCCTGTGCCAAGGCATTCCATGGGGTCTGGATCAATGTTGATATCTCCCAGGGTATCTTGACCCAATTGGAAACCACTGTTCTGCTACCTCTGCTAGAACATGACATACCCAAAGATGATGATGGTGGTGCCAAGAGCATGGCCTGTAAGCTGTGATTCTGTGTGAATGATTATGTCAAGCTGTTGCTTGAGTAGTCTGTGAGACATCTCTCCAAATTTTAGCACAAGGCCCCAGATGTTTGGACATAATACATTGCAGTGTCAGCAAGAGTGTGCACCATTGTTATTTTCAGTGCCTTGGTTAATGTTGGGTGATCTAATTGATTTCTGAGACTTGAATTTATATAGTGCCTTTCACATCCTCAAGATACCACAAAGCTTTTAACAGCCAATTAGGTACTTTTGGATTGTAGTTGCGGTCAACTTTTCCACTGTAACATTCCTTCTATAGTACTGTAATACAGAATCTTTTTCAATAATTTTATTTCAGGACAGCACAAGACTTTGTGCTCAATTTTCAATTTTCAGAAAGAACACTTGAACCCACAGGTCCAGCCCAGAGGTGAGAGCTCTACCAGTGAACTAGATCTGGCAAGATACCTTTTGTGGTCCATAGCAAAAGAAACTCTTCCACTTTAAATGGCTGAAGACCTTAATTGGTACATGGTTTGCAGGAAGTACATGTCAGTGTTGAGATCTCGTCTATTATGTGCTAATGTAGAGTGACTGAGAGAGGGACATGTGCCCACCTCCCCCCCCAACCCCCATCAACACTGACGGCTGGTAGGTACACTCATACATATTGCAGAAAAACTTAAAAATTGCCCTCACTGCCTCTACATTTTACCCAATACAGTTCTACCATTGATGCTTAGTACAAGATCAGGAAATGGCTGGCAAAATTCAACAAGTTGGTATTGTGCCGACAAACAATAAAACTGCAGATGCTGGAGCATCCAATTCTATCTGGCTTGTTGTGTTCTTCCAGCCTCCTGGTTGTCAACGTCAGATTCCAGCATCTGAAGTTTTATGGTCTCTAACCAAGTTGGTATTTTGTATTTGCAATCCTGAATTTGATGGCCATTAAAAACCTAACTACTTGTGTTTCCAAGATCACAAAATAAATATCCATTCTGAAAGCTATTTGGTTAATTTTAACTCGGCTACCTAAGAGAATTTTAAAAATTTCTCATTGCAGCATCTAAGTTTAATAATTCAAGGCCATTCAGCTCCAGTATTTCAACTGAATGACTTCACTCAATGTAAATGTAATTTGCTAACATTCTAAATTGGAATTGCACAAGGTTGAATCAGTGTAAAAAGCAAAATACCGTGGGTATTGAAATCTGAAATAAAAACAAAAAAGCTGATAAAATGTAGCAGGTTAGGCAGCATCAGTGAAAGAAACAGTTTCCAGACAATTACTTTTTATCTTTAAAACTATTTCTTTGTCTACTCTTTTGCGGTCATTTCGGGATTTATCTTTTGCATATTAATTACTTTCCTATCTACCCTTATCAATGAACCTATCAGCTGCTTTCTTTCTAAACTGGATACTATACTCCAGTAGTCTCCTGTTTTTCCTGTTACCCAAGTCATAGACTTACTTAAAATTGGATTGATTTGAATTGATTGTCACCTACCGAGATACGGTGAAAAGCAGGTCACATCGTTAAGTAGCACAGGTAAGTAAATATTCAGTAAACAGCAGCAAAAACAAAAAACACAGGTACAGGCGAATGCTGAGAGTTTGTGAGTCCATTCAGTATTCTAACAATAGTAGTTTCGAAACTGGTACAAAGGTCATTTGTCCTGGCTCAATTTCCTTTCTCAATGTTCAAAAGCCTCCCAATCAAAATCACACTGACAATGTAATATATTATTCCACCTGACCATCATAAATATCTCATGCAGAAATTGGTGTCACTGATTATACCACGTGCTCTCAACACCGTTCCTGCATTGTTCACTTTTAATCAATAGCTCAGCTTTAATGAGACATATTTCAATAAAGAAGAGCTACATGTGACCCCACTATACTGTTCTGTATGTCTAAAATCTTCCTTACTGTCCTGTTTTGACAATATCACCTTGACAACCTGTTATGGTCTCTACCTTAATTAGTTTGTACAGTCTGAGTTTGTACAGTTTTGGATTACTTGTTACTTTCGTTGGACCCTTGACATGTTGCTCTTATACCTATCATGTTGTCCCAGCCATTTAATTTGTCTCAAGCACAATCTTATTTTTAACTTTTGTAATTGTCTCCCTCCCTCAATTAATCAGATCATAGGTTATCCCTTCACTTGCTATATGGTGAAACTGGACTCCCACAGTTTGACACTTTGGATTACATGCAGAGACTTGTTATTCAGTCAATCAATACAACACTCACACTATTTCTACTATCTTCTGATCTCTCTGCCTATAAATTCTGTGCCTGTGCGCTCCTCATTCAATTGATGAAGGAGCAGCGCTCCAAAAGCTTGTGATTTCAAATAAACTTCTTGGACTATAACCTGGTGTCATGTGACCTATGACCTTGTCCACCCCAGTCTAATACCAGCACCTCTATATTATGAAAGAAGGGGAGGAGGTAAAGCTGTTTCCCTTCTGTCTTTTGGCAGTCTGTGTCTATGACCGTACAAAATCAGTCTGTTTTCTTTGCACACGAGCTGCGTCACGTGACCTCCCTCATGCAAACTCTACATTCCCAAAAATAATTTTACGGTTTCCACAAATGTATCAATTTAGCTACTGTCAGCTAGTATCCTTTGCTTTGGAAATGTTCCTTTCAAGAATTCCTGCATACCAGCTGATAGTATTAAAATTTGATATTTTATGTAACTCATCTTTATTACAGTTGGCATTCCTCTGTCAGCTATTCAATTGTAGCACAGAATCTATAACATTGGCTTCTATTCATGCACCATAGAAATATATCACGGCAGGAATATCATAAGAATTCCTTTTTTCCCTCCTGCTGCAGTCTGCCTCTTGGGGATATTATTGTAGACATACTATCAGTTTTACATATGGACTGATGACACCCATCTATTACTCTGCACTGCATCTAATTTATTTTATTATTATATATTGTTGTTGCTATAATCCCTTCAGATAAACAATGGAAAGGTTACATCCTATATAAACTTCAGCTCATCCAACACCCAACTGCCCATTACCTATCCAGCACTGGTTCCTGCTGCCAGATCACCCTTTACATTGGATCATAAGCTACTGTTTCACAGTGCTGCAAATTTTAAATTATCAGCTTTGTGTTTCAATCATTAAGGGGTTTTTTTTCTGCCCTATGTCTAATATCTACTCTGGTACTACAAAACTCTCCTGAATTGTGAATATTGTCTTCTTTGGTTTTCACCAAATTTGGTGATGTGGTTGATGTGACATTTGATGTACAACAGGAGCCAGAGCGCAGAAAAATATGAGGGAATCTGGGCTCAATTTTATGAATATTATAATCCCCAACTATAACATCAGAAGGAGCTTACCTTTGGTGGCTAAACTATTGCAATTTAACACTGAAAGCATCATGAATTGCTTTAAGGTGAGATTTCCATCCCTTTTTTGGGAGGAAGTCCAGGCCTAGAGAGCAAACAACTGATCAGACAAACCAAAGCAAAGGCAAGCTGCCTGACCCCTCCAGCTCCCCCAAGTTTCAGATAGTTAAGGGATGGATGAGTAGGCAGCAGTAATGCCATGTGTTGGATTTTATGTGCTTACTTACATTCAAACCTTTTCCAGGATTCCTGTGCATCCTATACCTATTGGTGTCTTAGCAAGTTAGATAACACTGGCGTGCTATATGAGCACTGGATGTGTGCTGAGTAAGTCTGCATTCAGTTGCATAAGCCATTCTTCACTTGTATTTCTTTCAGGTATCAGCATAGGATTTTTAAGTGAGATGCCTTGACTTTCTTCAGTGTTTTTGGAGGAAATGTTTTGTCATTCAATTGTGGGACATGGGTCTCACTGGCTGGGCCAGCATTTATTGCTCATCCCAAGTTGCCCTTGAGATGGTGATGATGAACTGCCTTCTCGAACCGCTGCACTCCATGTGCTATCAGTAGACCCACAATGCCCTTAGGGAGGGAATTCCAGTATTTTGACCCAGTGACATGAAGAAATGGTAATGCACTTCTAAGTCAGGATGGTGAGTAACTTGGAAGGGAACTTACAAGTGGTGGTGTTCCCATGTATCCACTACCCTTGTCATTCCAAATGTAAGTGTTTGTGGGTTTGGAAGATCCTGTCTCATGCAAGTTCTTTGAATCAAAAGGCAATGATCTCAAACTATCACAAAGGGATGAGTGCATTTGAAGACCTGTGAGTAAAAATGGTGCTCTCACTAATGGAGGCTATAACTGCAGTCTCTTGGGCTTGATAAGGATGAGAAACTGGGGTTTTGTGCTGAGGTGCAAAGCGCAATCTTAGAGATTAGCCAATAGCACCACATTTTACAATGTTCAGTCTTACACACACTCTCTGTCTCTTTCATATTCAAGCATTTTATGTACATTTGTCTCCTTTTTTGGTCCCGATGCCTGTCTATTCCTGATACTTGGTTCCAGCCTGTGTATCTCTAATTGCATGTCCATGCTATCTCATTGCCTGTTTTCTATTCCATCATTGATCTCTACTGTGTTCCATTTCCTGCCTATTTTCTTAATGACTGAGTGCCAGTGTTGGAATGGGGTGGAGAAAGTTAAAAATCACACAACACCAGATAATAATCCAACAGGTTTATTTGAATGCACTAGCTTTCAGAGCACTGCTTCATCAGGTGGTTGTGGAGAATAAGATCATGCTCACAGAATTTATAGCCAAAGGAATCTAGTGTCATGGAGATGTGATATAGTAAACAATTTTAGATGAAAACTTTAATATTTTATATGTTGGTTTCTGTCCTTTGATATGGAAATCCTAGAGCTTCTTTTAAATTACATTCTCAAGATAGTTCAGGTTTTTCTGCATGACTGAGCAGAGGCTGACAGCCAAGTTGCTTACTCATGGGGACGGCCTTAACTGGGACCTTGGGTTCATGTCAAAGTGATGCATGCCATTCCTGATGAAGGGCTTATGCCCAAAACACTGATTCTTCTGCTCCTCGAATGCTGCCTGACCTGCTGTTCTCTTTCAGCCACTACATTCTCGACCTTGTGTTCCCAGGATGCTGCCTGAACTGCTGTGCTTTTCCAGCACCACTCTAATTTAGAACTTGGGTTCATGTCAAACTACAATTACTATGCACACGCACACTCTCATTCACTCACATGCTAACTCACATGCTCATACACACACACACACACACACACACCTAGAACCCACACACGCATCATCTCACAGACTTAAAACATTTTATGCTCACACACATACACAAACATACATTCTTTCACGGACACTCACCTGCCACCTCCCACCCCTGCACACGTATGCGCGCGCGCGCACACACACACAAGTTTGTGGGGTGAATTTGTACCCGCAGAATACTGTTTTATTTTGCTCAAAAACTGCATGAATCCATGTAAGATTCTGTAAATCCCTTTTTTAGAAGTAGAATCAGTCTGAACATTGAGGCACAGACATCCTCACACAGGGCACCTCACACCTTCAATGCATTATCTGAGCTGACATGGTACCTAGTGTTAAAGTTCATTTGAGAATGTAACTTTTAAAAGAAGGTTCTGGGATTGACATATGAAAGAACTGAACCCAACATGGTCATTCTAAAAGATGAAAGACTTAACAAACAATCCAGGTCTTTTTCAATATATAATTTCAGTTGCACCACATTGTAAACTTTGACTGTAAATTCTGTGTCTTACAATCTTATTCTCCACAACCACCTGATGAAAGAGCAGCCCTCTGAAAGCTAATGCTTCCAAATAAACCCTGTTGGATATACTATAATCTGGTGTTGTGTGATTTTTATTTTGAAAATGTAATTTAGAAGAAATTCTGGGATTTACATATCAAAGAACAGAAACCAGCATATCCCATTGTAAAAGATGAAAATTTTAATCTCAGATTGTTTACTGTATCGCATCTCCATGACACTGGACTCCTTTGGCTATAAATTCCGTGAGCATGATCTTAACCTCCACAATCACATGATAAAGGACTAGCGCTCCAAAAGCTAGTGCTTCCAAATAAACCTGTTGGACTATAACCTGGTGTTACTTTCTTAATGTTCACCACAAGTCCCTATTTTGCTAAGATGCAGCCAATGTCTACTACAGAAGTCTTTTGTTCTGAATATATTGCTGCAAATGTGTTGCTGGTCAAAGCACAGCAGGTTAGGCAGCATCTCAGGAATAGAGAATTCGACGTTTCGAGCATAAGCCCTTCATCAGGAATAAGAGAGAGAGCCAAGCAGGCTGAGATAAAAGGTAGGGAGGAGGGACTAGGGGGAGGGGCGATGGAGGTGGGATAGGTGGAAGGAGGTCAAGGTGAGGGTGATAGGCCGGAGTGGGGTGGGGGCGGAGAGGTCAGGAAGAGGATTGCAGGTTAGGAGGGCGGTGCTGAGTTGAGGGAACCGACTGAGACAAGGTGGGGGGAGGGGAAATGAGGAAGCTGGAGAAATCTGAATTCATACCTTGTGGTTGGAGGGTTCCCAGGCGGAAGATGAGGCGCTCCTCCTCCAGCCGTCGTGTAGTTGTGTTCTGCCGGTGGAGGAGTCCAAGGACCTGCATGTCCTCGGTGGAGTGGGAGGGGGAGTTAAAGTGTTGAGCCACGGGGTGATTGGGTTGGTTGGTTCGGGCGGCCCAGAGGTAGAACACCTCTGAAGCGTTCCGCAAGTAAGCGGCCTGTCTCACCAATATAGAGGAGGCCACATCGGGTGCAGCGGATGCAATAGATGATGTGTGTGGAGGTACAGGTGAACTTGTGGCGGATATGGAAGGATCCCTTGGGGCCTTGGAGGGAAGTGAGTGTGGAGGTGTGGGCGCAAGTTTCTGTTCTGAATATATTGTCAGGTTTGTGTTGAAGTGGCAATATTAATAATTGCATTAAATGGACAATAACTGCTTTACATCCTCAGTACTCATTGAACGCAAGAAAATAAAACAATGTGAGTTAATTGAAAAGGGGATGAGACGGTTGATTAAAAAAAGATTACCACTAATAAATAAGGAGTGTTAGAGTAATGTAGGCCAGGTGAGAGAGGGTTCTGAGTGTGTATGTCAGTACTGCTTGCACAATGCTTTATCAATCTGAACTTAGAGACAATGATCACAGTTGTGGTTTCTATCCAGAGATAAGCCAGTTTAGGTCAGTCTCAGTCACCTGCCGGCTGTCAGTTTAAGAGATTGTATTTTTTTAGGGGCTTGGGAGCTGAAAATGGCATGTGGTTCTATGAAGAACTCTGAGGAAGAGGACGACTGAAGTAAATTATATATTTTAGGGTGTGGCTAAACTTAAATTTTATGAAGTTATCATTTCATTGGGAAGTGCCTCTAATTATTGTCCAGCATTTTATTGTTAATGTAAAGATCATTCTTTTCTTCATCTGTATCTTATTTTAAGAAATTCCACTGAATGTCAGCCAGATTTATGACAGGCTATTTACAAATGTTTCATTTAACTACTTGGAGCTGTTTACAACTTGTCCCAACTATCATTCAACATTTTTTTCTAGTGCCTGAGTCAGTATTAATCTCAGACCCACCCAAAAAGCATGAAGTACTTTTAGCACAATAAAACATGGCAGGTAACGTCTCAGAAGTGTTAATGTAATTTAGCTTTTGTCTGATTTCTCAGTAATTAACTGATGTTAATTATCAGTTTCCTTAGCTCTTTTCTTTATTACCCTGAAGGTCATAATTCCTTCTGGTTCGATGGATAAAAGTATCAGGTGGGACAATACATTTGCAAAATGTTGAAAGATACTGTGATTTCTACTGAACTTAGTCAATGTTGATAGTATAATATACATTAATCAAAATATTAATAAACAATTTCTTCATTAAAGAGTACCAATAAAGTAAATGTAGACATACAGACTATCATCAACTCATTCTTAATATTGATATCCTCATTTAAAGGAGATGCTACTAAGGGATAAAAATCTTTGTCTAGGATGCTGCCTGGTTAACATATTTCATTGCAGATTGAAACAGTATAGAGTCAGCTTCCTTCACTATTCATCTTGCTTCAAGACATCTCCTGGGCTCAGAAGTAATAATTTTCTGACTCTCACATCGTCAGTAATTCATGTATTCCCACCTATAAAAAGATTTAATTTAGATTCATTCTTTAATGGAGGTATAGAACAATAAATAAAATTCTTATTTATTTTATGACAAACTAATAATTGTGTGGACATTTAAAGCAGTTTTACATTGTATCCTGTGATTTCGCTCTGCAAAGAAATACTCCAGAGAATCATGGTGGATTTTAAAATCTGAAGCCTTGTTCTCTGGTGTTTTAATATATCCAAAAAAAACTACACTTCCCACTTGCTTCTGCAAGAAATTGGATATTTTGCAGTCCCCAAACTGTCCATCATTGGCTGCATTGGATAGTAATTTTTTTTTCATCTTTGCTTGACCTAGCCTAATTTGATATTCTGTCACTAAGACATAATAGTCTGGAACACTTCTTTGTGTCAATGCTTTCCTCTAGAAAACTGCTGTGGTTGCAATTTATTGAAAGGCAGACTGGAACATTTTATTCATTTTAAGGGGCATTTGACACTGCAGATGTGTTGGAAATGGTTGAAAATAAAAACAATCACATGAAATGATTTACATTTTTTTCAACAATGCAACCCATGGTGCAACACTAAACTTAAATCTTTAGATCTATATATCATTAAGAAGAGGAGGCTGATGAGCTCAGTTGATTGGATGGCTGGCTTGCAATGTGAAGTGATGACAATAACTTGGGTTCGATTCCTGCACAGACTGAGGTTACCATGAATGACCCTCCTCCTCAACCTCTCCCCTTGACAGAGACATAGTGATTCTCAGGTTAAATCACTACCAGTCATCTCTCTCTCATCAGTGAATAACCCAAGGACTGTGGTAACTTTACTTTATCTTTTAGTTAAGAATAGAAGAGACTGTAGCTCTGTTGCTTTAAAATTGAACTAAAGATGGAAGTTTAAGCTTTTGGAGTGAAAGGGAACTATATAATTCAATTGTAGCCAGTCTTTTTATCAATAGGTATCTGGCTCAAGACAAAGGTCATTGTCATTTCTCAATAAATAATCTGATAGTAGTGCAAGCTGATGGAATCTTCTGAATGTCGACAAAACTAAGTGTAGATATCATTTTAAACCTCTCTAACATTGAATTTTATATTCCAGAGCAGAGTACCCCTGTTTAAAACACAATTGTGTAATTTTGAAGTGATAACATTATCTGTTTAGAGTGACACCGACCTAGTAGAAATGAAAACCTAATATTGACATTGATAACATTTTGAAAGGAAAGCAGAAGGGCTGGAGAAATGCAGCAAGTCTGGCAGCATCTTGAAGAGAGAAACAGTGAAATGTTTTGAGTTGAAAATGAGGAGCAGTTTAATTTTTAAATGGTTTGGCCAAAATCCTGACAGTCTAATTCATTTTGACAAGCGTTTCTTTGGATGATCTCGATCCAACAAAGAGAGGATGTTTCTTTACTGAAGCATAACAATTAAACTGTGTAATATTAACATGTAAAGGCTGCATGTAATTGTAAGCATGGAAGGCTTTCACCAGTTTTATTTTAGAATAGCAACATGTCTGAGAAAGAGCTGAAAATATGTTGCTGGAAAAGCGCAGCAGGTCAGGCAGCATCCAAGGAACAGGAAATTCGACGTTTTGGGCATAAGTCCTGAGAAACCAAACTTGTATACACTGTTTTAAATAAGCTCCTTTTTCTCACCACAAGCATTTGCCAATGCCTCCCTCACCTTCATCAACATTAATATAGCTCACTAATATTAATGGTCCCTGATCTAGTTTTCCAGAGGATCAAACTAATAATCTGGGATATGGATCAAGTACTACAATGGCAGCTTGTTGAATTTAAATTCAATTCATAAATCTGGAATTATATAACTAGTGTCAGTGGTGCCATGACAATTGTCATCAATTATCAAAAAAAAACCTCATCTGGTTCCCTAATGCTTTTTTTGGGAAGGAAACACTTTACAGGTTTACTTGGAAACACCAGCTTTCAGAGCGCCGCTCCTTCATCAGGTGGTTGTCTAGCTGCATGTTGTTTGTCTCAAAATACAATGCAGCAAAGAAGAACAGGAAATTCTCTGAGCAACCTGGGCTTCATTCTACAATCAACCAATACAAATTAAATTATGTTTTATTTTAAATTATTTCACAGGATGTGGGTGTTCCTGGTTAGGCAAGCAGCTGTTCCCTCCACTAATTGCCCTTGAGAAGAAAGCTGCCATCTTAAATAGTTGCAATCAATATAGTGGAGGTACATCCACAGCACTAAGAGGAAGGGTGTTCCAGAATTTTGACACAGCAACAGTAAAGTGACAGTGATATAGCTCTAAAACAAAATGGTGTGCATCTTGGAACAGAACCTCCCATCAAGGGCATCTGTTTCCAGTTGGGAGAGGCAATAGGTTTGCAAGACACTGCCAAAGGTGCTGCAGTTTATTTTGGAGATGCTACACCTGCTGATACTGAGCATTAGTGGTGAAGGGTATACATATTTAAGCTGTTAGATGGGGTGCTGATCAAACAGGGTACTTTGTCATGGATGATGCCAAGTTTCTTGAGTTTAGTTGGAGCTGTATTCACCTGGACAAGTTGAAAGTATTCTGTCACACTCCACACTTATACTTGTGCATCGTACACAGACTTTGGAGGTGAGCTACACATTATGGAATACCCAGGTTCTGACCCATTTCTTTTTGCCATTGTACTTACATGGTCTAATTCACTTCCCTGGTGATGGTAACCCCAGAATGTTACCATAGGGAATCAGTAGCAGTGTTGCTATTGAATACCATCAGGAGATGTTAGAATCTCACTTGTTGGTCATTGCCTGATACTGTGTGATGTTACTTTTCGCTTGTCAACCTGGATGTTGTGCAGTTCTTGCTTCCTTTGGACATGGACAGCTTCAATATCTGAGAGTCATTAATGTTGCTGAATATTATGCGATCATAAGTCAAAATCCACTCCAGATCTTTAGGTAGAGAGAAGATAATTGGTGAAACAGCTGAAGATGGTTGAATCCTTATGCACTGCCCTGAGGAGCTCCTGCAGTGACATCCTGGTGTTGTGATGATTGACCTCCAACAACCACAACCATCTTGCTTTGTGTTAGCTATGACTCCAATCTGGAGGAAGCTTTCCTCATGGTTCCCATTGACTACAGTTTTATTGGGCTCCTTGAAATCACATTCATTCAAATGGTGGAAGCCATGCTGAGCATCAGTGAGTGGGCTATCACTGATTTACTATTGTTTATTAGCACTGTTGACAACCTCTTTCATCATTTTGCTGATGATCAAGAATAGCTTAATGGGGCAGTAATTGGATGGGTAGTATTCGATCTGCTTTTTGAAAACAGGACACGACTGGGTGGATGCCAGTTATAGCTGTTCTGGAACATCTTTTCCATATTTGCAATGGAATGTTAGATTAGATTCGATTACTTACAGTGTGGAAACAGGCCCTTTGGCCCAACAAGTCCACACCAACCTGCCGAAGCGCAACCCACCCATACCCCTACATTTACCCCTTACCTAACACTACGGGCAATTTAGCATGGCAAATTCACCTTACCCACACATCTTTGGACTGTGGGAGGAAACCGGAGCACCCGGAGGAAACCCACGCAGACACGGGGAGAATGTGTTGTCAGAGCCCATAACATTTGCAGTATTTGTGCCTTCAACCAATTGTTGAGATGACATGGAATGAATTGACTGGCTTCTCTCAATATGGGGAACTCAAGAAGAGGCCAAGATTGATCATTCACTTGGCATTTTTGGCTTCAACTTTATCTTTTAAACTGATGTACTGGGCTGTGTAAACATTGGAGACAGGGATGGGCTATATGTGGAGCCTTCTCCTCCTGGTTGGTTAATTGTGCACTATCATTTAAAACTGAGTGCAGCAGGACTACTAAACTTGGGTGTAATGCATTGTTTATATATAATTTTGGTCCTGTTATTTGCATGCGGAGTCCACTAATTGTCAACCAAAAATTTTTGTGTTATATGTTCACCAGTTTAACATTTCATTTTTATTTAATTTACAATTCTGACATGACCTTCTGCATGCTTCATTGGACCAGGGTTGATCCCGCCAGTTTGGTGGTAAAGTTAACTTTGGGGGTAAGCTCCGCCACGAGGTTACAGCTTGTGATTGGAAACAAGTCTACTGATACTGAGCACCCACAGTGCCTCATGGATGATGAGCTTTGAGGTACTGGATCTGTTTGATATCTATTCTATTCACCATGGTGGTAGTGCCACAATATCTGGGCAGGTACATCTGTGATAGGAGGTTAGTGAGGATGACCTCAAGTAGGGTTTGTCCTTTTAAGAATTGAAAGGACCACAGATGCTGTAATTCAAAGACAAAAGTAGAAATTGCTGGAAAAGCTCAGCAGATCTGGCAGCATCTGTGGAGAGAAATCAGAGTTAATTTTTCAGGTTGAGTGACCTTTCGTCAGAACACAGAAGGGTGCTTTGTCTCCAGAAATACTAGAACTGCTGTGTTTTTCCAGTGATTTCTACTTTTGTCAAGAGTTTGCCCTTTAGTTGATTTGCTCACTACCTGCTGCAGACACAATCGAGCAGCCATGTCCTTTATGATCAGTCATCAATGGTGTTACTGAGGCACCATTGCTGATAGATCTTGAAATCTGTGATCCAGGATACATTCCTTTTCCTTGCCATCCTCGATTCTTCTTCCATATGACATTGAACATGGAGGAGTACTGATTCATCAAATGATGGGGAATCATTGGTAGCAATTAGGAAGTAATTTCATTCTTTTAATCTACTTGTGGGATGGAAACATCACTGGCTGGGCATTTATTGCCCATTCCTACTTGCCCTTGAGAAGGTGGTGATGAGCTGCTTCCTTGAATCACTGCAGTCCATATGCTGAAGGTAGACCCGCAATGCCCTTTAGGGAGGGGATTCCAGGATTTTGACTCAGTGCCAGTGATGGAAAGGCAGTATGTTTCCAAATTATGATGGTGAGTGTTTTGGAAAGGATGGTGATGGTGATGGTGTTCTCATATATCTGCGGCCTTTGTCATTTTAGATGGAAGTGGTCATGTGTTTGAAAGCTGTCGAAGGACATTTGTTGAATTTCTGCAGTGCATCTTACAGATAGTCTACACTGCTGCTACTGAGCATCGGTGGTGGAAAGATTGGATCTTTGTGGATGTGGTGCCAATCAAGTGGGCTGCTTTATCCTGAATGGTGTCAATTTTCTTGATTGTTGAAGTTGTGGATTCTCAGGAACTTTGAGATGATTTGTAGCTTGGGTTTGGATGAAGTTGTGGATTCGTTCACCAAGCTGATTTTTTTTGCAAATGCTTTGTCGCCTCACTAGGTGGCATCATCAGTGCATCTTTGATAAGGTGTTGGTGCTCCGTCCTGCCTGGTATTCGTATGTCTCTGTTTGTTGGGGCTTCTGGTTCGGTATCTGAGTGGTTTGTATACGGGGTCCAGTTCAATATGTCTATTGATTGAGTTCCAGTCGGAGTGCCAGGCTTCCCTGTCGTGTCCCTGTTTAGCCTGTGCTAGGATGGTTACATTGTGCCAGTTGAGTTTGTGTGCTTTATTATCTATGTGGCTGGAAGTGATAGAGTGCTGGTCATGTCTGGCATTGGTGAGTTGATAATCGTGCACTCCAGCTAGAACTCAACCAAGAGACACCTTGAACTGGACCCCTTATACAAACCACTCATACAGAATCGGAAGTACCAATAAACAGAGACATATAAACACAAGGCAGGACAGACCACCAATACTTTTTTAAAGACACACTGATGATGTTACCTTGTGAGGTGATGAAACGTTTGTAGAAAAACACACCGGTTTGGCGAACGAATTCATGACTTCATCCATAACCTGAGCTACAAAACATCTCAAGAGTTCTTGTTTATTATTGGAGCTGCACCCATCCAGGCAAATGGGATATTCCTAGCTAGTTCTATTGTGTAGCTACTATTCAGTGAACCCACAAGTGATTTTGTATGCTAAAAAGTTGCCTGCTATCCTTAAGCACTGAAAGGTGTTTTGCCAACCAGGCCTACAGTGTAATGCACTTGCAAGTATTAGAAGCTACATGTCTAAATATAGAGGACACTGTTTCACGTCAGCAAAAGGAATCAATTTTTTCTGCATCTCTGTGTCAAAATCCTGAACAACCAGAAACAACTTGCCTGAACTGAGAATTAAGATTGGCAGTTAATTGTGTTCGCTCCATGCCAGTGATGGCCCAAACAATCATCACCCACTTCTCATGTTATCTAATATGGTGTCCCAATTTGGAAAATGCTAGCCCTGAAGGGCATTCTCGGTGTACAAGCTCAAGTTCTCACATTGTACATCACCAGGTATTAGATGGAAAGGGGTAGAGCAGCAAACTGTTCACTCCCTGATTGATTTCTATTATAAATCTTAGGGTTCATTCAAGCACATTTGCTTTTGACCCTGTGAGTAACATCATATTGAGGTTAGATTGTATTTCAATTGCAGTGTCTGACTTGCAGCAGTCTATCAAAGCTTGCTATACTTGTACATCATTTTTCATGAGAAGCACTGGCTTAAAGCAGTATGGGCCAAAAATAATGCAATTAGAATTATTTGAGCTCAATGATCAGTATTTAAACTATATCATTTCTTGTAGCTTACAGCAGATAGAGGAGCCCTGAAAGGTATCCTATAGTAGAACTCAATAATAATTATAAAGTGGGGCAATTGACTTGAGTTGAAGAAAGTTCAATGAATTTGTGTCAGCTTGCGATTGCCAGCTGAAATGTGAGTGGCAAGTATAAAGATGAGAAACCTCCCAGCTTGCTTGCAGAGATGGAAGGTTTCTATGTGGCCTGAAATGTATTTGTTTTGTATTATTGCTCAGTTCTACATCTTCTGCTAAGTGCACTCACGACTTGCTGCTTCAATGACTGAATTTCCAACTGCTCAAATATTGAATTGCTGAATTTATCTGAAGACAAATCCATATTTTCTCTCGGAGGGATCTAACTAACAAGCAAAGTTTGTAATTTTGGCAGTTCTTTTCTTGATTTAAGTTGACAAGGTAACAGAATGTTCCACAATAATAAAGGTTTCTGAATTGAACCACTTTGAGCCCTCAGCATCAATTAATTGCCTTGAAAATATCAAGATGGCCCAAGCAATTGAAGACTCTCGGCATAGGAGCACTTTGACACTTGGTCTGCATAGCTGATACTTTCATAGAATCCCCGTTTTTTTAAATAACATGGTTATTGACTGTAATGATGGATATGCAAGAATACATTTCTTCTTATTTGGTTTACCATTCCCAGGCAGCTATTGAAGGAAAAGTAATTTGCATTTATGAAGTGTCTTTATGTTCTAAGAAGTTTCAAGGCACTTCTCAAGAGTGTTATCGAACAAAATTTAACACAGACCCATACAAGGAGATGTCAGAATAGGGAAGATACCAGTTAAAGGCACATCTCACAGAAGGACCAGAGCTGTTTAATCCCACAGATCTGAAGTAAAGAAAGTGTACTGCGAGTGGATGATGAATATTGTTTTCATACTAAATGGAGACCACAAGATACAGCTAAACTAGAACCATAGCAATACTTTATATCAACATAATAGCATCACTTTATTCTTAAACTTGATACAGGGCGAGTGTCAATATCATAAGAACATGAGAACTAGGAGCAGGAGTAAGCAGTTCAGCCCCTTGAGCATGCTCCACCGTTCAATAAGATCATAGCTGATCTCATTGCAACCTCAATTCCACTTTCTGCTTGCTCCCCATAACCTTTTCACCCATCAATAATTAAAAATCCTTATGTTTGCTCAATGTCCAGCTTCCAGTGAACGCTGGGGTAAGGAATTTCACAGATGTACGACCCTTTGATCTCATTGTTATTTTGCCTCATTTCTGATTAAAATCTACTACTCCTTCGGCGAAAACAATGACCCTTCAGTCTAAATTAATCCACATGAGCAAACATCCTTTCTATGTTTACTTTGACAATCACCTTTATCCTGTTATATACCCCAATTAGATTGCGTATCATTTACCTAAACTCTGGAGACTACAAGCCTAAACTGCTCAATCTCTCTTCACAAGACAAACCCCTCACCTTTGAAATCAAAGTAGTAAATCACCTCTGAATTGTTCCCAACCCAACTACATCCCTCCTCAATTCAGGAGACCAAAACTGTGCGCAGTACTCCAGATGCTGTGCCTTAAATGTCTGGTACAGTTGCAGCAGCACTTCCTTACTTCTGTATTTTATTCCTTCTGCAATGGATGTCAAATTTCCATATCAGATTGAATACCATAGCTGAACAAACGAAAGCTACAGCCTACAGAGATTACTTTGTCCAGGTGAAATAACATTCAAACCAAAAGGTACATGACAAGAAACTCTGCAACATAAAGCATGTAAATGCTTTGAGAATGGATACATTTCTCATGTCTCGACTTCAACATTATTGAGGTAGCAGAAGATATTTAATTAATGTGAAAGGATAGTGGACAGGTAAAGTAAAGCAAGTTAAGCCAATTCTATTCAATGACAAGGCACTCAAAACAAACTGTTGTTCTCCAACCCATCAAGGGTCAACTGACAGAATATTGTATTGGGCTTCCTAGACTCACAGCAGAAAGCAAAATTAAAATCAATGACATTGCCAATGCAGGCACAAGAAAATTGTTCCATCCTGTCTATAGGTCGGAAATCTGTCACTATTCTGGAATGGTAGAAATATTTTCTATTCCTATTTTTTCTGGACAACTTTCAGATAATCATAATCAGCAGAATTTATGCATAAGGAAATACTGACAACAAAAAAGAACAGAAGAACTCATTTAAGCTCATTGAGGAAACATGTCTGAAGCCATTCAGACAGCAAAATGGTTTGCGGAGTTGTTATTACAAATTTGAATTTGAGGTGAGAGAATAAGACATCATACGTTTAAAAGGAATAATCCAATTTACCTTCCAAAACAAAATTATCAGTATCATTGACAAAGCCGGTGCTAAATAAGCAGCAGGCCTCCAATGTGACTGACAATGGAAAATGTCTGGTGCACCAATACAACAACCAATGTTTGTTTCAGAGTTTCAACTTATGCAATATTTTGGTTTATCTGACACTGAGGGAACTTGGCCATCCTTGTTCACAAAACACAAAGTTAACATGCAGGTAGAAGAAGCAATTAAGAATACCAATGCTATGTTACCTTTTGCCACTAAAGGTTTGAAGCAGTAGAGAAGTCTAAACATAATTCTGTAGTTTTGGTGAGACCACACTAGAGTACTGGGAACAGATTTGGTCTCCTTTCCTCACTTGTTTTAGAGTGAGTGCAAAGTTCATGAGACTGATTCCTGGAATGAGAGCCTTTAAAGAATGATCGAAGAGACCATGTTTATGTTTTCAAATCTTAGGATGACGATAAGTGATCTAAATGCATGATGACCAACTATTGTGGTAAAAAGTAGGGGACTATTTGGCATGGGATTTCTCCCTGGATCTGTGAGAGCAGGAGTGAGACAGGAATTAACTACTGTGAATGGCTTGCTGCCAAAGCTGTAAGTACCATTTAAAAGGTAGCTGGGAGAAAATCACAGTGATGTGCATGCACTGCAGTGAGTGATTAAAATCTCAGGGAAAAATGCATCCCAGCAGCAAAGTTAGAATGCAAGACAACCAGTGCAAATGCAGAAACAAAAACAGAAATTGCTGGAAAAGCTCAGCAGGTCATCTGAGGAATAAAATCAGAGTTAAAATCTTGGGTCCAGTGACCCTTCCTCAGAATTCTACAATTACATGATGGTCTTCGAAAACCCAAGCCAGTTGATCACTCTCTAATAGAAACATTGAAGATCTAACCAGGTTGGTAGGGTACATTCTGGGATGATGCTGCCACAGATTATGCAATCTAGAACTAGGGCTCACATCCTCAAAATAAAGGCATGTAGGATTGAGAGTAGGAGAAACTTATCTGCTGAAAGAATTGAGATTATTTGGAACTCTGCTCCACAGAGTTGTGAATGCTTGGTCAGTGAGCATTTCCAAGACTGAGACCAATAAATTATTGAATATTGAGAGAATTAAAGGATATAAAGATAATGCAGGAAGATAGAGTTGAAGACCAAAGATGATCTTATTGAACAACGGAACAAGCACAAAGATACAGATGACCTACTCCTGATTTTAATCCTTATATTCTTGTGCACAATTTTCAAACTGAAGGAACTTTGGAAGGTTAGAATTATAGGATATCTGTAGTGTTTTCAGAAACATCCTTTAAAATCCCAGCATGGATCCATCTGGTTCTGGAGAACTCTTGATCAGAGTTACATAGGAGACTATCTACCCCTCCATTATTGAACCACAAAACGGAGATACAGAATTAAAATGGTTAGGAATTGAATTCCAGGGTTTTGTCACTTGCAAATAGTATAAAATTATGGTGGTTAACCCAATATCCTTTAGTCAATGAACAGATTGCCATTGCCATAAAATTGCTGTTTACATTGGAGAATGTATTCTTATGCTGACATACACTATTGTACTGACTAATTGTTTGTGAGAGTTGTGACTTCATTTTACAGTCAGTTTTCTGGGATGTAAATATGAAAGGTGAGAGAGGGAGATTATTGTTCTATGGATAGAATGGATAGAAATATAAATTATTTTGTCAGTTGTACTGGTTGCAGAGTGAACTGTCAGACATCAGATCTGCTCCTTGGTTCCTATCAGGATCGATTTGTTGCATTTTAATGCTTACCTCATTCTTTACAAGCTAAAAAAAACATTTTGATGAATTTTGTGATTTGTTTCCTGTTAACACAGGATCTGCAATCACTATACCTGCATTCCAACAGTTGGCATTTGATCCTTGGACTATTTCTTTGGAAGTCTGGTTGTGCTGGATCTCCCTTCTTTTTGGCCCTTTTACAAAGCCAGGTCCCAGAGTCTGAGAGCAACTGCCTTGTACTTGTCTTCCTGCTTCCCTGGTCGACTTGTAACTTGGCAAAAGCCTAGAGACAGAGATGCTGAGAGCAATGAAACACATTGGTCTCCAGATGGTTGCAAGGAGAGCCCCAGTGGAGAACTCCAGCCAGGAGAGCAGACTTAATTAATACAAGCTGCGTGTTGATACATGATCTCCTCCCACTCTACTCTGTGTGTGACCAAATCATGAAGCCCTCCAAGATTGCATGTCCAATTTCACTGCACACAATGCACAAGGAAATCCTTCCCTACTGTGTTTGGATCCGAAAGAACTCAGGAATTTAAAGTGGATTGAACTGTTTCATTGCTTTGGTCCTCAGACTGTCAGCAAGTCTATAGAAACAATTATTCACTGTGACATCCAGAAACTATTTGAGGAAATGTTGGGGGTTGGAGGTGGGGGGTTAGGTATTACATGAAATCAATAGGTACGTAAAGTTGTGCTGACAAGGTTGGATGAATTCACTGTGAGTAGCGTTATACAAAGGCAGTTTGGGCCAAATGACATTTGTTTACTCTAAAATTTAATTTGTAAGTTCAATACTATATATATATAAACTATATATTTAAAAACAAGTTGTGAACTATACATATCAAATGGGAAGGTGGTAGGACAACCATCACTTAGTGATTGGCTAACACCAGCGGTCAGACTTTTGTGGAGGAACCAGGAAATTTCCTGACATGGTGAGCTAGTCTCCTTTAAAAAAAAGAAATCTTCCACCTGCCATATTTTCATTTAGGAGAGGTGAGGCCCATTACATAATTGAGGACAGCGAGACTGGAGTGCTCATCTCTGTTCACAGGGAGTCAACCCAGCCTCAGCCCTCAAACCCCACATAGAGCAACAGGCCCTTTATATCTCCCAATTCCTGTCCATTGTCAATCCTATTTCCCATGTCGCTGCTATGCTCCCTTATAGCCCCATGCCCCAGCCTTGCTTCCTGCTCTCCTAGCATCTACTAAGGACAGAATGAATAAGTCATTAGCAATTCCTTGAGATTATCCTGAAGAAAAAGGGTCCAACCTTTTAGTCTTTGCTAGAAGGCTCTCTCTGCCCAACCTCTTTCACATTAATGAGATCCAAGGCCAGTGTCCAGTATTCCTCAGAGCTCTATAACTTCATGCAGAATATTCACTAGTACTCCCATCTCAAAGTGGAGATTCCCTGTTTTTTGAAAGCTATTCTAAAAGAAGATAGAAACTAGCAACACATTCTCTACTTTTCAGCCCTGTGTATATTTCAGTCGAACCTCCAGTTCAACCTTTTTTTTAAATTGGCAATAAAGCTTTCCTTTGTTTCCTCAAAATACTTGTCACAATAATTGATAGCTCCACAAATATTCTTTCAACAGAAAATTCAGTTGAGTATGCAGAAGAAAGCTTATAAGTTTGCTTTGTGTTTCCTCTATGCATTCAAAGAATTATACATTGTCCATTCTGATTGTTCAGTGAAAGTTAGTTTTAACTCATTGTCCAGAATATTCTAAGTGTTGTTGGATATGACGAGATGTGTGACAGAATCTGGTTAAAAGTCCAGCAAGGTATGTCTCAACATTGAGGTAATCTATTACAGTTCTCTCCAGGCAGTGGCAGGTTGAGAATTAATGCTGATTAAAACTTGTTCAACTCTTCGTTAACAGCCCAAAACTCACCTCATTAATAACCAATTGCAATCTTACCAAACCTACCCAACAAACTAGATGTGAGGAAAACCTGACATGCAAACCCGATTAAGTGCTCGGTATCTTGAGTTTGATGCTTGCTCCAAACAACCGCCTCTTGGACACTGGACACAACATTTCAGGACATGCTTAATGGGCACTACCCACCCACCCACACCCCACATCCACAGAATTTGGCAGCCTACATGTGCCAGCTTTCAAGAACCCTGATTGCACATCTCTAAACCACTTCTAGAATGCGACAGCACTTGAATGCTAGATTGGCAACTACTATTTTCATGTGCCTGGATGGACACCTTGCACTCAGGGACAGAAATCCAGTTCATGGATGGAACCTAGGCTGTCATAGTGCTCAATCACTCTGAGCCTACCTGTGCAGGGTGGATTAATCTGACTATGCTTGTCCAGGTCCACAATGACCTTCAAAGAGTGGCACTTGTGCCAAGGAATGCTGCTCAATTCTGGGAGATGCGATGAGTAATTAGTTGCTCCAGGAATGCGACATAGTAATTTGGGATGGATATTGGAGTGATATATGGAGTGAATAGCAAGTCATGCAGGGGATTTAGTAAAATTCAGCAGGAAAACTTGCTCAGCCTTGCAGTGAGAATTTCTCTAACAAACTTAACATAACTTGCACTTCGACATGACGCTGTAAGAGACCTGATTCTTACTCAAGTTGTAACTATGTAAGTGGCAGTTAACAGTAACAAAGCAAACCTAAAGTTACGTAATATTTTCTGCTTTCTTTATTTCAGACATTTCAAGAATAAGTAATTTATTGTTTATTATAATTATTTCTCTGTGAGGAAATAGAGTAGACAATTTCTGAAAAGTAAAGTTTCAAAATTGTAACTGAATGGATGAGCAATTTTGCTGTAACAAAAACAAGAAATTGCTGGAAAAACTCAGCAGATCTGTAAACACCTGTGGAGAGAAAGCAGAATTAACATTTCGGGTCCAGTGACCCTTCTTTTGTTGATTGAGATATAAATGTTGAGCAATACACTGCAGAATTAGTCTCTTCACATGTAATGCCACATAATTTTTCTATCTACCTGAACAGACAGACAGGGATTTGGGTTAATATTTTATCCAGTGCTACTTCAATGTGTCAAATACTGGAGTGAGTTTGAAAGAATCTGCAGTAATTGTGAGGTGAGTTTTAACCATTAATTTAACCAAAAACAAACTTCCTTTACCAAGGAAATTTATTTCAAACTCGCACCAATCAGTGGACATCAGTTACATCTAATTTGTATTCTTCAACAATTCTGACTAAAGTAGTAATTATTCATTTCACTTTAAATTAAAGCAAAGATGTTTGCTTTCTGAGTCATGCCAGTGATGACACTTCCATGATGTTTGTTCTACATACCCCAACTTATCTAAATCCCACTAGTGACTCTTTTCCCTTTACCCCTCCAACTCCACTAAGGCCATTTATGACAACGTTCAAACATCAAACACCTATATTCTTATTAAACTCTTATATCCTACTATCTGGAAAAGAGACTGAATGTCAAACTGAGATTGCAGAGTTGAAAGTCAATTTTCTTCTTCTTAGTACCTATTCCACTTGTTCTAATGTTTTCCTTTGTCGATGGAGTAAGAATGAATTGCTATTTCAAAAGTATCTACTCAGATCAGTAAAGAGGTATAGCCAGTTAAAGCAGGGGCTCCATTCTATATGCTATTCCGTAACGATTATTGCTCCTCATCTGTCAACGTCACTTCATCTCTTTAGTGGTGAGCCACATTACTATTTTCAATAACCCCTTTTTTTTCTCTGGTTTGGATTCTTTGTAGCAGTGTATTTGCTACATTTGTTCATTTTATTTTTCTATATGTTTGGTATAAGGGAGTGGAGAACTCAAAGACCTTAAGAAGAGTGTATTTTCTCCTCCACATTTCCAAAGTTTACAACAATTATGAATATTTCAGCATTGAGATGTGTGAATTTATTTTCCCTGAGACATCATATTATTCAAAGTTTGTAGCTTGGGTGCTCATTGTTGTGGTTCTGTTCGCCGAGCTGGGAATTTGTGTTGCAAACATTTCGTCCCCTGTCTAGGTGACATCCTCAGTGTTTGGGAGCCTCCTGTGAAGCGCTTCTGTGATCTTTCCTCTGGCATTTGTACTGGTTTGAATCTGCTGCTTCCGGTTGTCAGTTCCAGCTGCTCGTTGCTGTGGTCGGTATATTGGGCCCAGGTCAATGTGCTTGTTGATTGAATCTGTGGATGAGTGCCATGCCTCTAGGAATTCCCTGGCTGTTCTCTGTTTGGCTTGTTCTATAATAGTAGTGTTGTCCCAGTCAAATTCATGTTGCTTGTCATCTGAGTGTGTGGCTACTAAGGATAGCTGGTCGTGTCGTTTCATGGCTAGTTGGTGTTCATGTTCATGGGTTGCGGCATGTCATTGTTCCGTTGTCTTTCCCTTAGGCATCTGTTGATGAAATTGCGCGGGTATCCGTTTTTGGCGAATACATTGTATAGGTGTTCTTCTTCCTCTTTTTGCAGTTCTGGTGTACTGCAGTGTGTTGTGGCCCTTTTGAATAGTGTCTTGGTGTAACTTCTTTTGTGTGTGTTGGGGTGGTTGCTTTCGTAGTTCAGGACTTGGTCTGTTGTGTGGCTTTCCTGTATACCTTTGTGGTGAATTCTCCGTTCGGTGTTCTCTGTACCATCACGTCTAGGAATGGGAGTTGGTTGTCCTTTTCTTCCTCTCTCGTGAATTGGATTTCTGTGAATGTGGCATTGATGATTCCGTGTATGTTCTCTATTTCTGTGTTTTTTATGATTACAAAGGTGTCATCCACATATCTGACCCAGAGTTTGGGTTGAATTTGCGGTAAGACTGTTTGTTCTAATCTTTGCATTACCGCTTCTGCTATGAGTCCAGAGATGGGTGAGCAACTCAACAGCACACCCATTGGCTCACCCATCTCTGGACTCATAGCAGAAGCGGCAATGCAAAGATTAGAACAAACAGTCTTACCGCAAATTCAACCCAAATTCATACCAGCACACAACCAACAGCCACTCTCAGACAACAACTCACCAGAATGAAAGATCTGATACCCAGCATGAGCAAAACCAATGTAGTGTACAAAATCCCATGCAAGGACTGCACAAAACACTACATAGGACAAACAGGAAGACAGCTAACGATCCGCATCCATGAACACCAACTAACCACGAAACGACACGACCAGCTATCCTTAGTAGCCACACATGCAGATGACAAGCAACATGAGTTCGACTGGGATAACACTACTATTATAGGACAAGCCAAACAGGGAACAGCCAGGGAATTCCTAGAGGCATGGCACTCATCCACAGATTCAATCAATAAACACATGGACCCAATATACCGGCCACTGCAGCGGACAGCTGGAACTGACAACCGGAAGCGACAGATTCAAACCAGTACAAATGCCAGAGGAAAGATCACAGAAACTCTTCACAGGAGGCTCCCAAGCACTGAAGATGTCATCTAGACAGGGGATGAAATGTCTGCAACACAAATTCCCAGCTCGGCGAACAGAACCACAACAACATCATATTATTCCCCTATTGTGTTGTTAGACTTGAGCTACTTGTTAATATAATTCATTTTACAACTGTCTCCGAGATGCTCTCTAATTATAGAAGTGGGATGTTATGTATGTGTGCAAAACTTGATCTACAACCAAATGTCAGTTCTGCCTGAACATTTTCAGGATGTGTTAACATCACTTCCATGCACTGCCTGCCAAGCATAGTGCCCCTGCCCAATAGTGCCTTTCCTTATTCAAATCCAGCTGGAGGGCCTTACGCTTTTGCCCCTCCATCTCCAATGAGGCAACATTGTAAAGCTCTGACCTTACCCTGCTATGGCATGACAAACTGATGCAGACCATTAATTCACCCCAATATAGCTTTCTAGCCTATCTGTAGAAAATAAGAAAACCAATTGTGTGGAAACTATGCTTAAATATTTTAGTTTTGAGTACTTTGTATTTTTGTAGAATCATTATTTAAGATTTGGGTTCAATAGAGAATACCTGTCAATCGATATTCATTTAAGTGTGAATTAAGAACAGTATAAAAATCATATTACATCAATTGTAGTTCTTCAAATTGGAAGCATTTGAATTACTGAATATGAAAAATGACTTTTTGAATGTGACTAGAAATTCTTAAATTACAATCTATTGGACAGATTAGTGATGACATGACTTAATTATGGATAACTTGTTCCTTTGAATTTGCATATCAGTATTCTGAAGAGAGTCATTTCTATTGCTGGATAACTATGGAAAATGCACTGATAGCGGAAACAATATAATTGGGCTTAACATTTTAATGAGTTTCTGTAAACCATGCTAGACTTGGGATTTTCAGTTTCCATCAGTACCCGTCTCATAATTCAAAGTTATCTACATATCTATTCAATTTGATAATATATTCACTGCTGATGCTAAGCTTGTGTTGGTTCAGTAATGCGCTTTCATTTTCCTTCTAAGCAGAGCCTGTACATTTTAATTTGTAAATCATTGTCTGAGAAGGTAAGTAAATGCTATTTGACAATTCAAGAAAAAAGTGAAACAATCAGGGTTGTAAGTATTCGAGCTTAAGAACAAAATAATTCTGAGCAAGGCTATTCAATTTCTCAAGGCTGCTCTCAATAAAATTCAACTTTGAACATTGATCTGATTGTTGATTGGGGCCTTAACTCCTCTTTCTTAATCACATCTCATTTTCCAAACTCCAGTAAGTGTGGGACAAATTTGCCCAACTTTTCCTCATGAGGTGATACCGTCATCCTAGGAATCAGGAAAGAGTGAGGACTGCAGATGCTGGAGATCGGAGTCAAAAAATATGGCGTTGGAAAAGCACAGCTGCTCAGGCAGCATCTGAAGTTGTGTGATTTTTTTTGTGTTGAAGTTTGGATATCTATGGTTTACAGTTCAATGTCATTTCTGTGAGTTGTGAGCTTTTAGAACATGTGATTTTAGTGAGGAGGAAGTCATGTACCTCATACCATTTCTATATTTTTAGCAAATTTGTCTTCAATACATTTGGTTCCTTCACCCAAGTCATTATTTTCAATATGGTAACGACTAGTTCAGGCCCTAGCACTGATCCCTATAGCTAATTCCTGATTCACCAGTTACATTTTGCCATCACGGTACTGATCCATTTATTCTGACTTTCTGTTTCCTGTTAGTTAGCACATTCTCCATCCTTGCTAATATAAGAATGCCATGAATTTTTATCTCAGCATTTTACATGGCTCTTTATCCAATGCCTTTTGTAAATTCAAACTGCATCTACCAGTTTCTCTTTATCCTCCTTGCTTGTTACTGCCCTGTAGAACTTTAATGAATTTGTCATACAATATTTACCTTTCATAATATTATACAAATTCTCTTATACCTTTTTTGTGCATAAATTAAACCCATCTTTTCAGGCTTTCAAAAACAACTGTACAAGCGATGTGATAATCATTTGAAGAATTGTCCTAAGGGCAGCTGCAGTGTTTGTGGAACTGTAATAGTCAGTTTTGTAGGAAGCTGAGATGAAAAATTTAAAATCTTTTGGTACATATGGTGTGATTTGATCCAATGTCCCCAGAACATTAGCCTAGTCCAGTGGCATTGCCACTATGCCACCATCTCCTCTAGAAAAGGATGGATCTGGAAACAAGTGGTGGTTGAATGCAAATAGAATTTGCAAGTCATTTTAGTTTTGGACCAGGACTACATTGTGTAATGCTCAGTTAAGTGTGAGCAAAATTGAAGCTGAAGTGATTAGTGAAACTATGGAAATTCAAGCAGGAGAAAAAAAGTTACACTTTTCCAAAGTTTTACTTGAGTATTCAAGCTCATTACAACATAATCTATTAAGAGCTCGTCATGGAGTGATAGAAACAGACACTGTGGAAACTGATGGATAGCTACAGATTGCATCAAGGGGGTAAGGAATAAAGTGATGTAACAAGCTTGATGTACCAAGAGGAGGAAGAATCATAATCATGGAAGTTTCGTTTTTTTTCTGGCGTGTGGGTAACGTGTTTGAGGAAATATGTGCCTTAAAAGAAAGCCTCAATCATTTTTCATACACTCAAAACTTAGCTAACATTGAAACAGATTTTCTTTGTGATTACCAATAGAGGTAAGTTGATTACATGCTTATATAAACAATTAATTGTCTTGGAATTAAAAAAAACATGTTTTCTAAAATTTTGGAGCTTGATTCATAATTCAACTTGAATGTGAGTAAATCAGATTATCCAAAGGCTAATTAACTTATTTTGGCCCATGCAATATATTTCTTTGTATTTTCCATGATACCAAGGAGAAAGAAGATGGTCGTAATTAATTTATTTTTAAGTTGTGATTAAAGTGGAAGGAGACAATCCAGTGAGGTGATAATACTGACCACATTATAAATGCAACTTTTTTCCTTGCTGATGCATTGTTAATTGAGGTGAAAGAGGCAGTGGAAGAGAGAGAATCAACCAATCCCTATACTGTGGAAGCAAGCCATTCAATCCATCGAGTCGACACCGATCCTCTGAAGAATATCCCACACAGAACCAACCCTGCCACGCTAACTCCGACATTCCCTGTCACCTTGCACTTCCCATGTCTAATTGATCAGCCTGCACATCCCTGGGCACCTTGGGTAATTTAGCATGGCCAATCCATATTTTTGGACTGTGGGAGGAAACCAAAGCACATGAAGGAAACCTATGTAAACATGGGGAGAGTGTGCAAAATCTACGCAGTCGCCCAGGGGTGAAATCAAAACCGTGTCGCGGGTGCTGTGAGGCAGCAGTACTAACCACTAAGATAGTCCATTCTGCCACTACTGGTGGAGGGAGTGGATGCTTGTAGATGTCATGCCACCAAACACAGGCAAATGCGACTAATTTAGTTTGGAAACTTAGTGAGCATTGATGAATTGGACCAATGGGTCTATTTCTATGCTGCATGACTCAAAATAACCAGTGAGCATCAAAATAACCAGTTTAATTCATAATGCCACCTTGAGAGACACAAAATGAGTTCAGTTCAAACTATGAATGGTAATTATATTGAGAGCATCACTGATCTTATGAATGAAGATGGACATCCAGGAAATTTTTTAAAATTAGCTGTATAGATCACAAAATCTCGTTGCAGAATGCAATTGATTTGAATCCCACAATCAATTAAGCTAAAAAAAACAGCATAATCACATTGACTCTCGAGTTACATTTTCATAAAATGGATTTTATAAAATTCTCTTGCGGGATGTATTCACAGCTGGTCAGCATTTATTGCCTATCCCTAGTAAGCCTCAAGAAAGTTTTAAGGAACTGCCTTCTTGAACTGCTGTAGTCCAAATGCTGTGGGTTGATCCACAATGCCCTGAAGGAGGGAATTCCAAGACAGTGACAGTGAAGGAACAGTGATATATTTCCAAATCGGGATGGCGGGTGGCTTGGAGGGGAACTTGCAGGTGGTGCGGTTCCCATGTATCTGCTTCCCTTGTTCTTCAAAATGGAAGTGGTCATGGGTTGAGAAGGAACTTTTGCAGTGCATCCTATCAATAGTCCATACTGCTGCCACTGACCATCAGTGGTGGAGGGAGTTGAGCCTTGTGGATGTGGTGTCAATCAGGCAGGCTGCATTGTCCTGGAGGGCATCAAGCTTCTTGAGTACTGTTGGTACTGTACCCACTCAGGAAAGTGGGTATTATTCCATACAATCCTGACTTGTGCCTTATGGATGGTGGAGAGGCTTTGGGGAGTCAAGTGGTGAATTACTCCAGTATTCTTGGCCTGCATGTATAGTTGGTTTGTTTACATGGTCAGTCCAGTTGTGTTTTTTGTCAATGGTAATCCCCAGGATGTTGACAGTAGGGGATTCAGTGACGATGACATCATTGAATATCAAGTGGTGATGATTAGATTGTCTCTTATTGGAGATAATCTTTGCCTGGCATTTGTGTGACACAAATGTTACTTGCCACTTGCCAGCCCAAGCCTGGATACTGTCCAGATCTTGTTGTGTTTGAATATGGACTGTTTCAGTATCTGAGGAGTCATGAATGGTGCTGAACACATTTATTGGTGAACATCCCCACTTATGACCGTATCACGGAGGAAGGTCATTGATGAAGCAACTGAAGATTGTTGGGCCCAGGACACTACCCTGAGGAATTCCTGCAAAGATATCCTGGAGCTGAGATGACTGACTTCCAACAACTATACCTATCTTCCAATGTGCCAGGTATGACTCCAACCATGGAAAAGTTTGCTTCCTGATATCCATTGATTCTAGTTTTGCTAGGGCCCCTTTGATACCGCACTCAGTCAAATGCAACCTCCATGTCAAGGGCTGTCACTCTCACCTCATCTCTTGAATTTCACTCTTTTGTCCACTTTTGAACCAAAGCTGTTATGAAGTCAGGACCTGAGTGGCCCTGATAGAATCCAAACTGAGCATCACTGAGCAGGTTATTGCTGTGTTGGTGCAGATTAATAGCACTGTTGAAGACACCTTCCCTCACTTTACTGATGATTGAGAGTAGATTTATAGGGCAGCTGTTGGGCAGGTTAGGTTTGTTGTGCTTTCGGTGCACAGGACATACCTAGGTAATTTTCCACATTGTCAAGCAGATGCCAGTGTTGTAACTGTTCTGGAAGAGTTTGGCTAGGGAGGGGGAAAGTTCTGAAGCACAAATCTTCAGTACTATTGCTGGAATGTTGTCAGGGCCCATAGCCTTTGCAGTATCCGGCGTCTCCAACTGTTTCTTGATATCACATGGAATGAATCTACTTGGCTGAGGACCACTGGAGTAGGCTGAAATGGATCATCCACTTGGCACTTCTTGCTGAAGATTGCTGTAAATGCTTCAGCCCACTGGTCTGCTCAGCACTTCCATAATTGAGAATGGGGATATTTGTGGACCTTCCTCTTCCAGTGAGTTGCTTAATTGTCCATCAACATTCATGACTGCATGTTGCAGGACTGTAGAGCTAAGATCTGATCCATTGGTTGTGGGATCACTCAGCTCTGTCGATCACTTGCTGTTTATGCTGTTTGGCATACAAGTAATCTTGTTTGATAGCTCCACCAAGATGACATTTAGCTATGCTTTGTGCTGCTGCTCCTGCATGCTCCAATAAACCAGGGTTGATCCCCTGGCTTGATGGTAATTGGTGAGTGAAAGATATGCTGCTCCATGAGGTTGGAAATTGTGCTGGAGTACAATTCTGCTGTTGTTGATGCCCCACAGTACATCATGGATGCTAGTCTTGAGTCTTGAGTTGCTAGATCTGTTCACAATCTGGCCAATTTGGCATGGTGATCGTGCCACACAACATGATAGAGGGTATTTTCAATATGAAAGCGGGACTTTACCTTGACAAGGACTGTGCAGTGGTTGCTCTTATCAATACTACAATGGACAGATACATTTGCAGCTGACAGATTGGTAAGGATGAGGTCAAGTATGTTTTTTTTTTCCCCTTATTGGTTCCCTCACCAGCTATCACAGAACCAGTCCAGTTGCTACGTCCTTTTGGACCTGACAATTCAATCAGTAGTACTGCCACTGGTACTGGTGATGGACATTGAACTCCCCTGTCTACATTGCATTTGTTACCCTTGCTACCCTCAGTGCTTCATCCAAGTCTTGTTCAAAATGGGTAGTACTGATTCACCAGTTGAGGAAGGAGGTTTCCTTGCCTGTGTTTAATCTGAAACCATGAGAATTCATGGGGTCCAGAGTCAATGTTGAGGACACCAAGGGCAACTCTCTCTTGACTGTATACCAAGGTGCAGCCACCTCTGGTGGGCCAGGATATACCCAGGGATGGTGATGGTATGTCTGGGACATTGTCTGTAAGATATGATTCCATGAGCCTGACTATGTTAGGCTGTTGCTTTACTAGTCTGTGAGACGGCTCACTCTATTTTGGCACTAGCCCCGAGATATTAGCAAGGAGACTTTGCAGGGTCGACAAGGGTATTTCTATCATTGTTTTTTTCTGGTGCCTAGGTCAATGCTAAGTGGTCTGTCCGGTTTCATTTCTTTGTTGACACTTGTCATGATTGATACAACCGAGTGGCTTGCTGGGCCATTTCATAGGTCAATTAAGAGTCAAACGTGTTCCAGTGGATCTTGTAGGCCAGAAGCAGGTGAGGATTGCAAATTTCCTTCTCTAAAGGACACTTGTGAGCTCGATGAGTTTTTCCAATTATCAACAATGTTTTCGTAGTTATCAGTAGATTCTTAATTCAAGATATATTTTACTGAATTCAAATTCCATCAGCTGCCGTGTAGGATTTGAGCCCGGGTACCCAGAACATCAGCTGAGTTTCTGGATTCATAGTCTAATAGTAGTACCAATTGGCCATTGGCTCCCCCCAAAGTAATTTTATTTCAATAAACTCAATAAACTCATTTTATTTATGATGTAGTTATATATTATAATGTTTGATGTTAGTATTTATTGGCACAGATGTTCAGTCTCTGGATCATCAGAGGTGGAATGTAAGTTGGGAGATCCTAAACCCTTTGAATTCCTGGATCATAAATATTTGTGGAAATTTTAAGGAAGTTTGAACTGCTACTGGACAGATTGGCTGGCATACTCCTTTAATATCATTTGGGTCAGATGTTTGGAATTTGCTATCACACATAACCAAGAAATATTGTCTAGTTTGACACCTCGTCTAACTCAATGGATAACCAGCATATCTCAGCTGAGTTGACTTCCCACTCCCTACACCCAAATAATCCTTGACCAGATCCAACAACACACTGATAACCTGATGATATAATCAAGGGGCCCTGACAATATCCACACAACCCCCTCTACCAACTACCCTCCCTTACAAAACCCAACTAATCACCCTCCCTCAAACTGAATCCCCACGTATCCATCTATCTATACACCTCACCTACATACCCAATTTAGCTACTTATCTATCAGCATAGACTTGGACTTTTAAAAACATGGAAGTGACTATCCTGAAGTGAAAGTGTGTCCTCTCTTCAAACTTCTCTTTTGCACTCAACAATCTTACCCTGAAGGGACTGTGCTGATTTTCTAATACTTCAAACACATGTGAAAGACATGGTTGAAAAATTATAAAAGGAACCATCTCAGAAATCTTTGCTGCAGTTTCAATTCTGACTGCAAGACTTAGGTTGACTTTATTCATTGGAAAGGAAGATTAAATGAAGTATTTGTGGTGTTTGGAAATGTTGTACATTTTTATGGTAAAAATGCTCTGTCCTTTCACAAACTCCCCCATTTGAAATATGACAGGTAATAACAATAAAAAAATGTCTGGTTCCCGAAATATATAGCATTATCTGTGATACAGTATCAGCATCAATAAACTGTACTGAAAAAAATGTGAATGCTAACAAGGACAATGAGATTCTACATCTTTTTGTATTTATTGATTACAAAAGGACACCAAGATTGGTGAAATAAGATTAAAAATGACAGCAACATCAATATTCCTTCAAGGATCTTCCACTCACAATGATATTTACTGCCTGTGTGGTGCGGAAGACTGGATTCTGCATTTGTTCCAAACTCCATTTGTTTCAGCCACCAGAATGTTGTGAAAACCCATTTCTTCCATCATTTGTTTGTGCCAGCAATGCAGTGGAAATTGGACCTCATTATGTACATTTTACAGGGGTGTAAAATAGACATTAAAAGGCCTAGCCACCAGAATGATGATAAGAAAGAAGAATTATGTTTAAACAGAAGACACTGGAAGTAGGGCAGAGAGGGTTGAAAGATGGTGTGTTTAAGATTTGAAAGGTGTTGATAGACTTTGACTCGAAGATCATTTTCTTCCAGTTAGAAAGACTGTAATGATGGGCTATCAATTTAAAGTTCTTTTCTCAGAAAAAAATAAGAAAAGGGAAAGACTTTGTACAAGTTTTATTGGAATTTAGAATATTTCACTAGAAGAGAAGGTAAAAATATCTATTTATTTGGAGTGAAAGAAATTTCCAGGTTAAGAGAAATTGGAATTAATTTTGGATTTATCTGACAGTATCATTTTCAGAAGCGAGTTGGTGAGATCAGCAACTGCAATGAAAATAATTAACATCAGAAATATTTAGGGAATAGTCTGAATTTTATTTTAAAGTCATCTTATGCTTTTAACTTTAGTTATTACAAATCCATTATTTCATTACTTTAACTTGAGTTATTATAAATCCATTATTTCATATTCCACATTTAATAAGCTGAATATTCCACCAGTGCTTGGACACGACCCACTTTTTCTTTTTTTTAACAAAAGTAGAACACTGTAATTAAGTTTCCAAATGGAAGCTATCCATGTAAAGAAGCCATTACATACTTCAGTGTGGTTGTTAGGAGCCGCAGGCTGTTAAGTGATGACAGGTACAATGGAAAATTAGAAATGCCAACACTTAAGGGCTTCTGTTAATTAGCATTTGTAACAAATTCTTGCAATTAAATTGGAATGACATTTTCTGCGTGGGAATGACCATTTGAACTATACAAAGAAATGAAAGAACCCTTACACATCAGGCTGTTGGAAATCACCACTTAATGGAATACTGTTGTCTACCTCTCTCCAAAATAATTAAGATCATTACAGGAGCTGGCTGCGAGTTGCATGTTCCGTGTATTACATGTAAACTATCTGATGCATTTTTCAACTGATTTTAAAGCACAAGCATTGTGATGTGCTCTCTAAAGTTATTATGTTAACTCTCATATCATGAACACTGAGACTGGTTTCCTACCGAGATTATGTATCAGAAAATTTATTCGTAAGAGTTGTAATTTATTTAAGTGCTCCATCCTAGACATTCGAATTGTCAGCCTTCAAGCTAGTTGACTAACTGACTCTTACATGAGAAACAGGGGCAAAGATACAGATCAAAAATAACAGAAATGCATTTACTCACATTATCATTACACTAAGATAACATTTCAGTTTACATGAAATACAATCATTGGAGTTCTTGTACAGGTGTCAGGACACGGCTGCCCAATTTCATGTAGTTGAGTGTTACCTGCTGTTGTAGATGACCCGTTGTGGATATCTTCTTATTTGGTGTTAATACAACACTTTCAATGTTTGAATCATTGCTTTGAATTATCTTGGACTTCATTATATAATGTGAATTTTTTTTTTGGTTCTCTCTTAAAACATGACCATTGCTCATAGCAACATAATATGATCTGTGGTAAGCACATGTTTTTCAGTGCCCTTCCAAGTATCTAAATGCTGATGTGAGTACCTTGTGGTCTCACACCTAGACTGGGGTGAAGCTGAGGTATATTTAAACGTGCTATTCTGTCATGCTCCTGTCCCATTTTCTCTCTCTCTTATTTCCTGCAAGGATTCACATACCTTTGATTAGGAGGAAATTTATGAGCTAGAAAAAGTGTGTGGACCTGACTTCCAAACATAGGAGTTGGATGTGAGGGTAGATCTTTGCCTTAAGGTGTAGACTGCAAAATCAGCATGGCAATCCTGAAGTCTTGATGTGTTTCCTCGTACTTTGCAATCTTTGCTTTCAGTATAGGTGAAGTATGCTCTGTCAAGCCATTATGGATAACATGGAAAGGCTGTGCTGTGCTGGGATCCTTATTAAATTAGATTAGATTCCCTACAGTGTGGAAACAGGCTCTTCGGCCCAACAAGTCCACACCGACCCTCCGAAGAGTAACCCACCGGCACCCATTTCCCTCTGACTAATGCACCTAACACTATGGGCAATTTAGCATGACCAATTCACCTGACCTGTGCATCTTTGGACTGTGGGAGGAAACTGGTGCATCCTGAGGAAACCCACGCAGACACAGGGAGAACATGCAAACTCCACATAAACAGTCACCCGAGACAGGAATCAAACCCAAGTCCCTGGTGCTATGAGGCAGCAGTACTAACTACTGAGCCACCTGCACATATTACCTGCACATATCTTGGGTTGGCTTACCAATGTACTGAGGACCTTTGTCTGACATGATACTTTGTGGAATGCCAATCATGAAAATAGCAATTTATTCACCATTGACTCTGGGGTTAATAGTATCCTTGATTTTTCTGACAAAAGAAAATCTGGTAATCTGTTACCTACATACAGCCATAACTGTTGACTTGAAATTGATTGTAGCAGTCTTGGACCATGATGCAAAGGATATTTTATGCAATGTAAGTGATTCTCCACACTGCTGGGATTGATGAAATTGACATGCTTTGAACAATTGTATCCATTGATCCATGTCGCTTTTGATGCCAAGCATACAGACAGATTTATGTGTCAGTCTTTGGCTTTCTCTGAGGAGTTGTAACCAGTGTGAAAGTAGTTGAAAATGTCTTGATGCAAGACCTTGGGAATCAATATCTGTTTAGCCTTAAAAATGACTAAAAGGACTAGCTTGGGAACCTGCTAAATATGTTCATGCCACCTGGTAATGATGGTACCTTTCAGCTCATGTAGTGGGTCATTGTCAGATCTGACATGTTAAATTTGTTCCACTTGGCTATGACCAAAGTGACTTAAATCAATTCTTTTGTCTGTGATTCTTGGTGTCACAACAGATGTGTTTGCTACCTCCTGGATCATCATGATGTGAAAACCTGTGCACCTTGGCAAATCAACAATGACTGGTTCATTTGTTTTAACATTGTAGAAGGTTTTTGGCATACATCCAGAAGAACCATATTGACATCTGAGACTAACAGTGTCAATTCATGGAATCTGAGATTCATGATTGGTAGTGAGTTTGTCATGTGTGAACTTCACTACACTGTGCCATTTATCTATGTAGATTTCATCGTGAATGTGTAACAGGATAATGTGAGCAGTCACGCCTGTGTTATTCTGGGATAAATTATCTTGATTGTAGTGAATGTATCAGTTTCTAACATTAATACAGTGTGTTTGATTGACTATATATACTTTTTGGTTAGGATCTCAATGCTGCATTGCTCGAAACATTTCCTGAACTTCATCCCAACGTTTGCATTTCAAGGGTATAATGTTTATAACATCACTTGTTTTGGGTATTAAATGAAAACTGTATATGTCTGGCTATTGAGCTTTATGCAGCATTTTGGGCTGTATTAGATTTTCTGCACATCTTTGCTCAGTACTCCTTTTTGATATGCAGCTTGAGTGTGTCATAAAATATTGAACACAGCTTCAGTAAATGGGAGAAATCACATGTTGAGACACGCCTTAGTTAGTATTGCTATTATTGTTCCAAACAAAGAGCTTGAAAGTGCTGCTGTCTTGAACAATAGCTTCAGACTTTTGGTCATCTTCCAATAGTTTGACATTGAATGTTGTCTAAGTTTTTTTTGGAGTGACTTTATTGATCAAGAATCTATTGTCAATGTGATGAATTTTTAAGCCAGGTTTTCTTCTCTGAAGAGGCATTCTGCACCTATGTGCCGATACCTGCAAGGAAAATGATCAATTGTTTCACTCAGTTACTGATTGTAGAACATAAATTTAAGCTTAGGACATAAACATAAACTTTGCTTTTCCCAATCTATTACCATTTAGATCACCTGCCTTCCTGCCTTTGCAACCAAACTTCACATTTATTCACATTATGCTTCATCTGCCGTTCAGTTATCTGTTCACTCAACTTCACCAAATCACACTGAAATATCTCTGCATCCGTCTCACACTTCACCATCAAACCCAGCTTCATGGTCTGAAAACTTGGAAATATTACATTTAGACCCAACCATTCCTGATGAAGGGCTCTGGCCCGAAACGTCGAATTTCCTGTTCCTTGGATGCTGCCTGACCTGCTGTGCTTTAACCAGCAACACATTTTCAGTTTACATTTAGTTCCCTCAACTAAATTGTTAATATATATTGTGAATAGCTGGGATCCAAACATTAATCCCTGCTTTATCCCACTAGTCACTGCCTCCCATTTGGAAAAAGATTTTACATGTCAGTCTCTTCTGTGAGATCTTATTGGTAGCCGTCTGAACCTCCTAGGAAATCACAACCATTAGCTTATCAAATGTCTTTCTTGAAAAGTTCCAGTCCATTTGTCAAGCACAACTTCCCTTTCATATATCCATACTGATTCTGTCTGATGTTGTCACTGTTTCCCAAGTGTTCTGTATTAAACTTTAATGATGGACCCTAATATTTTCCATACTACCAATTTTAGTCTAACCAGTCTATAATCCTCTGTTTTCTCTTTACCACCTCCTTCAAATAGTGGGGTTACATTGGCCTCCTTTCAATCCAAAGGAACTGTTCCAGAGTCAATAAAATCTTGAAAGATGGTCACCGATGCATCAAATACTTCTAGGGCCACAGTCCTTAAGTACTCTGGGATGTAGAGTATTGGTCCCTGTGTTTATCAGCCGATGATCTCATCCATTTCCCCAAAACCACTTCCTTTAGTTCCTCTCTCTCTCACTAGACACTGCATTCCCCAACACTTTTGAACATTGTTTGTGCTGTCATTTGTGAAGACAGAGACAAAATAAGTGTCAAATTGGTCTGCCTTCTCTTTGTTCCCCATTTCACTTACTCTGTTTCTGCATTCATTAATCATTTTCTCTTTATATACCTGTAGAACTTACAATCAGTTTGAAAGTTCCCTAGAGGTCTACTCTTGTACTCTTATTGTCCCCTCTTAATCAATTCTTTTGGCTTCCTTTGCTGAAATCTGAACTGCTCCCAATCCTTGGGTCTGTTTGCTTTTTTTTTGGCCAATTTGTATGCCACCATCCTTGGATGCAATATTATTCATAATTTCCCTTTGGTCAGGCCACCTTTCCCATCTTCTTATTATGCAAACAGGATTTTTTTTTGCAGTGACACCATGTACTCTTTAAAGGCTTGCCATTGATTATACACCATCTTCCCTTTTAATGATGTTCCCAAAATGATCATAACCAGCTCACACCTCATCGCATCATAGTTTCCTTTATTTACATTCAGGACCCTAATCTCAGAATTAAGTTTCTCCATTGCCTTGATATTAAGGGAAATCTCGTGATGTAGTGTGTAACATTCCTGCTCTGGGTTTAAGTTCCAACCCAGAACGTGATAGTCACAAAGGTGCACTCATAGCATGGCTAACAGGTTGATTGTCAATCTGTAATTCCTTCCATTGCACCTTTGGAAGGTGGGTAGAGCAGGAGAGTCGCCTGGTTATCCATGTGTGTTGTGGAGTGGTTTCCTAACCTCTGGATATAACCTCTGATAACGCCTGTCCATGGGAACAAAAAAAGCAATGAAAACAGACACATGCACATACTTTAGGTCCCTAAACTAGAAGTGTTAAATAATAAATTATTGCAGGGTATTTTGTTTGTGTAATCAATAGTTTATCATTTACCTCCAATTACTTAAGTGAACAAGGAAGTTGCAGTTTACTGAGCAGAAGGTCACAACATTTTATCTCTATAATATTATCTCTGAAATTTAAAATTGGCCATATAAAGGGCATATTTAACATGTAACTCTAGAATTTTCATTTATTTTTAAAATTGTTGAATTGTTCTCTTAAAATGACATGCTTGAACTGTGCAAATTGGGCAAAGGAATCTGCATAGTTATTGTACAGGTCTTTCTTCTGCTTCAGAGACACTATAACTTCACAGGAATAGCAATACATATAACAGGAATATACTCAAGTAATTGTACAATTGATAAATACAGAAATAATCCAAATTTGAAGACACTTATATCCAATTAATAAAAGCTTTCTTAGCAATAAAAAATGCACAATGAGATTATGAATCTATTAACTATTTGATGATTTTGAAACAAATTAACAGAGGGATTTCACCAGGAAATGTATCCATGATGAGAGAAAACTTTTGTCATCTTGGCTGCACATGTGCACAGCAGACAGTACCATGAGTCCTATAATATATTTCAATATATGTTCTCTTTAAATGTACACATATTGTAAATCATGGGTGCAATAGATTTAGTGAAGCAATGAAGAATTTCTACAAAACTCAGATTGTCATCGACGCCCACATCCCATTGAAAGGAAAAAGAACATCATTGAATCATCGAATCCCTACAGTATGGGAGCAAGCCATTCACACTGATCCTCTAAAGATAAGTCCACCCAGACCCAGACCCAACCCCAACCCTATCCCTGGAACCTAGCATTTCCTATGGCTAATCCAACCATCCTGCATCCCTGGACACTACTGGTACTTTAGCATCACAAATCCACCTAATCTATACATCTCTGCACTGTGGGAGGAAACCCACATAGACAGTTTCTTTTGTAGGAAAGTTGGCATTGAAATTCACAGTATTTCAATATTGAATGGTGAGAGCACAATTATTTGCCTTTTTATGGTCTCAAATGACTGCTGAATATTCAGAGCTCGGTCCTGTTGAAGCTGGACAATTTTCAAAACCCAGTTACAGGCTTTTGTTAAAGAAGCATGTTGAGGGTTCCAGCTGAAGGCAGGCAGTCCAAATGGGGTTATGATACAAATGAGTCATAATCTCATAGAATGACGGAAGTTGCTCAAATGCACGGTGGCTCAGTGGATAGAACTGCTGTCCTACAATACCAGGGTCCCAGGTTCAATTCCAGCCTTGGGTGACTGTCTGCGTGGAGTTTGCACATTCTCCCCATATCCTCCCGTAGTCCAAAGATGTGCAGGTCAGATGAATTGGCCATGATAAATTGCCCATAGTGTTAGGTGCATTAGTCAGAGGGAAATGGGTCTGGGTGGGTTACTCTTTGGTGGGTCAGTGTGGACTGGTTGGGCCAAAGGGCCTGTTTTCACATTAGAAAAATACAGCGCAGTACAGGCCCTTTGGCCCTCGATGTTGCGCTGATCCAAGCCCAGCTAATCTACACTAGCCCACTTTCCTCCATATGCCTATCCAATGCCTGTTTAAATGCCCATAAAGAGGGAGAGTCCACCACTGTTACTGGCAGTGCAATCCATGAACTCACGACTCGCTGAGTAAAGAATCTACCCCTAACATCAGTCCTATACCTACCACCCCTTAATTTAAAGCAATGCCCCCTCGTAATAGCTGACTCCATAGTGGAAAAAGGTTCTCATGGTCAACCCTATCTAAACCCCTAATCATCTTGTACACCTCTATCAAGTCACCCCTAAACCTTCTTTTCTCCAATGAAAACAGCCCCAAGTGCCTCATCCTTTCCTCATATGATCTTCCTACCATACCAGGCAACATCCTGGTAAACCTCCTCTTCACCCGTTCCAGTGCCTCCACATCCTTCCTTCCGTCCTTCAGTATGGTGACCAAAACTGCACACAATACTCCAGATGCGGCCGCACCAGAGTCTTATACAACTGCAACATGACCTCAGGACTCCAGAACTCAATTCCTCTACCAATAAAAACTGGTACACCATATGCCTTCTTCACAGCACTATTTACCTGGGAGGCAACTTTCAGAGATCTGTGTGCATGGACACCAAGATCCTTCTGCTCGTCCACACTACCAAGTATCCGACCACTAGCCCAGTACTCCATCTTCTTGTTACTCTTACCAAAGTGAATCACTTCACACTTAGCTACATTGAACTCCATTTGCCACCTTTCTGCCCAGCTCTGCAGCTTATCTATATCCCGCTGTAACCTGCCGCATCCTTCCTCACTGTCAACAACTCCACCGACTTTCATATCATCCGCAAACTTGCTCACCCAACCTTCTAGCCCCTCCTCCAGGTCAGTTATAAAAATGACAAACAGCAATGGTCCCAAAACAAATCCTTGCGGAACACCGCTGGTAACTGCACTCCAAGATGAACCTTTACCATCAACTACTACCCTCTGTCTTCTTCCATCCAGCCAATTCCTAATCCAAACCTCCAACTCACCCTCAATGCCATACCTCCGTATTTTTTGCAGTAGCCTACCATGGGGAACCTTATCAAATGCCTTACTAAAATCCATATACACCACGTGTACCGCTTTACCCTCGTCCACCTCCTTAGTCACCTTCTCAAAGAATTCAATAAGGTTGTGAGGCACGACCTGCCCTTCACAAAACAATGCTGACTATCCTTGACCACATTATTCCTATCCAGATGTTCATAAATCCTATCCCTTACAATTCTCTCTAAGACTTTGCCCACAACAGAGGTAAGACTCACGAGCCTATAGTTACTAGGGTTATCCCTACTCCCCTTCTTGAACAAGGGAACCACATTTGCTATCCTCCAGTCTTCTAGCACTATTCCTGTAGACAACGAGGACATAAAAATCAAGGCCAATGGCTCTGCAATCTCCTCCCTTGCTTCCCAGAGAATCCTAGGATAAATGCCATCAGGCCCAGGGGACTTATCTGTATTCACCCTTTCCAGAATTCACAACACCTTTTCCCTACATATCGCAAAGCCATCCATTCTAATTAATTGTGACTCAATATTCACATCGGCAACAATGTCCTGTTCCTGAGTGAATACTGACGAAAAGTATTCATTCAGTGTCTCCCCAATTTCTTCAGCCTCCACACGCAACTTCCCACTACTATCCTTGACTGGACCTATTCCTACCCTAGTCATTCTTTTATTCCTGACATACTTATAGAAAGCCTTTGGGTTTTCCCTAATCCTACCAACCAAGGACTTTTCATGTCCCCTCCTTGCTGCTCTTAGCTCTCTCTTTAGATCCTTCCTGGCTACCTTATAACTCTCAATCACCCCAATTGAACCTTCACGCCTCATCTTTACATAGGCCACCCTCTTCCCTTTAACAAGGGATTCCAAATCCTTATTAAACCACGGCTCCCTCACACGACCCTTTCCTCCCTGCCTGACAGGTACATACTTATCAAGGATGCTCAATAATTGCTCCTTGAACAAGCTCCACATATCGATTGCACCCTTCCCTTGAAGCCTACTTTTCCAAGCCACACATCCTAAGTCATGCCTCACCGCATCATAATTTCCCTGCCCCCAGCTATAACTCTTGCCCTGTAGTGCACACTTATCCCTCTCCATCACTAAAGTAAAAGTCACCGAATTGTGGTCACTGTCCCCAAAGTGCTCACCTACCTCCAATTCTAACACTTGGCCTGGTTCGTTACCCAGAACCAAATCCAGTATGGCCTCACCTCTTGTCGGCCTGTCTACATAGTGTCAGGAAACCCTCCATCACACATTGGACAAACACCAACCCATCTAACGTACTCTAGCTATAGCTTCCCCAGTCAATATCTGGAAAGTTAAAGTCCCCCATAACAACACTCTATTACTTTCACTCTTCTCCTGAATCATCCTCGCAATCCTTTCTTCTATGTCTCTAGGACTATTAGGAGGCCTGTAGAAAACTCCTAACAGGGTGACCTCACCTTTCCTATTTCTAAGCTCAGCCCAAACTACCTCAGATGGTGAGTTTTCATCCATCATCCTTTCCACTGCTGTAATACTATCTTTGACAAGCAATGCCATACCTCCCCCTCTTTTACCCCCACCTCTGACCCTACTAAAACATTTAAACCCTGGAACCTGCAACAACCAATCCTGTCCCTGTTCTACCCATGTCTCCGCAATAGCCACAGCATCGAACTCCCAGGTACCAACCCACGCTGCAAGTTCACCTACCTTATTTCGTATACTTCTCGCATTGAAGTATACACACTTCAAGCCACCTTCCTGTTTACAGGCACCCTCCTTCGAGATCGATGCCTTGTTCCTAACTTCCCTACACACCAGGTCCTGCACCCTAAGCTACAGTCTAGGTTCCCATGCTCCTGCAGGGTTAGTTTAAACCCCCCGAAAGAACACCAGCAAACCTCCCCCCAAGGATACTGGTGCCCCTCAGGTTCAGGTGTAGACCATCCTGTTTATAGAGGCCCCAGAAAGAACCCCAGTTATCCAGAAACTGGAATCCCTCCCTCCTGCACCATCCCTGTAGCCACGCATTTAACTGTTCTCTCTCCCTATTCCTCGACTCTCTATCACGTGGCACGGGTAACAAACCAGAGATAACAACTCTGTTTGTTCTAACTCTGAGCTTCCAACCTAGCTCCCTGAAAGCCTGCCTAACATCCTCATCCCTCTTCCTACCTATGTCGTTGGTGCCAATGTGGACCACGACTTCGGGCTGCTCGCCATCCCCTTAAGGACCCGGAAAACACGATCAGAGACATCACGTACCCTTGCACCTGGGAGGCAACATACCAAACGTGAGTCTCTCTCGCCCCCACAAAACCGCCTATCTGTGCCCCGAACTATCGAGTCTCCAATAACTATTGCTCTGTTCTTCTCCTCCCTTCCCTTCTGAGCAACGGGGATAGGCTCCGTGCCAGAGGCCTGAACCCCATTGCTTACCCCGGTAAGTCCCCCCCTCCACAAGTATCCAAAACGGTATACTTGATATTGAGGGGAACAGCCGCAGGGCGTCTCTGCACTGGCTGCTTCCTCCCAATCCCCCTCACTGTCACCCATCTGTCTGCAATCTTTGGAGTTACTACTTCCCTAAAGCTCCAATCTATGACCACCTCTGCCTCCCGAATGATCCTAAGTTCATCCAACTCCAGCTCCAGTTCCCTAACACCGTCTTGGAGGAGCTGGAGATGGGTGCACTTCCTCCAAGTGTAATCAGCAGGGACGACCATGGCATCCCTCACCTCAAACATGTTGCAAGAGGAACATTGCACTGCCTTCACTGCCATCCCTCTAAAAGTAACCTTAAAAAAACTAGGTCTAAACACTAGAATAAGCAAAATGCAGCACTTACCTTCTTACCACAACGGGTCTTATTATTAGGTTAGAGGAGGAGGGCGGGTGGGAGGCTCTACCTTTGTAGTGCCTTGGGTTCTTCTCCTGCGCGCCTTTATAGGGGAAAAAACAAACAACTTGCCCAGGTAAGCTTGTGCTACACCAGCTTCTGGGTCCGCTCCGCGCTTTTTCTAAAAAAAACTTTCAAATTTAAACCGTTAAACAAACGTCACCGAGCCTTCAAGCAGCCACTGCCAAACAGCCCTTACCCGCTCTGCTGAGAGAGTGCTGAGACATTGTAGCTAATCTAATCTGAATGAATGATTGTATCCCATTCTTTAGCCACTGAAAAGGTCATAGAGACAGCATTGATTCATGTGCACCATCTTGCTACTTCCAGATGTGACGAGTGAACACGTTCCTGGTTAGCCTCCCATATGTTACCCCTTATAAACCTGAGGTCATCCAAAATCCTGCTGCTGTGCCCCAACTCATACCAAATGCTTTTCTCCCAACACCTCTGTGTTTACAATCCTGTACTGCCTCTGTTTAACTACCTTGAAGCAAAATTCTCATCCTTGCTTTCAAACCTCTCCATGATCTTGCCCCTTTTTTATCTCTATAATCCTCTCTAGCCTCACAACCTCACAAATATCAACACCCTGCAAATTCTGTACTTTTGAACAACTCCAATTTTAATCAATCTAACACTGGGTCTATACTTCTTGCTAGCTGGATCCCAACATCTCATATTCCTCCCACAAACTTCTCTGTCTCCCTATCTGCCTTTCTTCCTTAAGGGAGCACTTCTAAAACCTAGCTCCTTAACAAAGTTTTTAGTTATCTGCCCTAGTATCTCCTGTATGTCTTGATGTCATATTTTGTTTTATAATGCAATGGGCTTTGAGACTTTATTGCAATAAAAGTGCTGTATAAATCTGAGCTTTAGTTATTACGTTAAGTCCCCACAGACTGAAACTATCATAGCTTCATCATCATCTTTAAAATATCCACATTAGCCTGGATTTTGCAGTCAGTCATTTATAGAACAGAAAGAGGTGATTCACCCCATCGAGTCTACACTGGCTCCCAAAGGATCCATTTAATAAGTTCAATTACCCTATTTGGTCCCTATAACCCTGCAAGTTTAATTCCATCCTTTATGTGACCATCTAATTCCTTTTCAATGTAATTGATTGTTTCTACATTCACCAGCCTCATGGGCAGTGAGTTAAAGACCATCCCCCTGCAAGCCTTGTTTAACTTTGTGTCTGCTATTTCTTGAATAATCAGCCAAGTTTTTCCTTGTCCACTGTCAGTAAACCTGTCAGAATCTTGTACATCTAAAGAGGTTTCTTCTAAAACAAAACAAGTCATGTTGTGCAGCTAGATATTTAAGGCTACTCTGCCAACCTACCAGAGATCTTCCTTTCTGTTACTAGCCTATACTTGGTGTATTGTCTCGTAATGCACACTATCTAATTTCATTCCACTCCCCTTAATATGGTAGATATTTTCTTATGGTTACCTGATTCCTTTCCCAATGTAGTTTTTTGATATCTTTACCACTCCAAATACTATTTCTGTATTGCACCAGTGATATATTTTTAAAATTTCGTTCTGCTAAAGAAAGCAATTTTTATCAATTCTCTATTCTCAAATTGAGATTTGAGCCGCCCCTGCCTTATTAGTTTCAATCAACCGTTGCTTTTCAATTTAGCCCTAATGGAATAGCACTGGTGGTGTTTTAATATATGGGAAAATTATCTCTTTTATACAATTTGAAAAACCTAACTGAGGAATGCTTTTATATTTAAAGCTTCTGATTAGTTTGCAAATATTAACATTTTGGCTGTGGTGTAGTAACACTGGTTTACTGTTAAATTCCACTGGTTTAAACACGCACACTGTATATATGTGTATATTGTGTAGGTGAGCTATGCCAGATATGTTTGGAGTTATTGCAATCTCATGTGAATCATTTAAAAATGTTTTGTTCCAAGGCATTTAATGTGTGAATATTTTCTCTTACAGCTCCAATGACAGATAAACCACCCAAGTTCCTTTATCCTTTAGAAAACAGGTTAAACCCTGTGGAGGCACAGCTTGGTAAGTCAAAACGTTTTTACATTTTCATGCTATGGATAAAGTAACCTGAGATTTCTCAGAGGCTCAGCAATTGTACAATGAATTGCTGCAAGTCCCTTAATGGGAAAGTTTCCTTGTGATAGCCTGCATCAATTTGTCTCCTGTATGTAGGTCACAGGAGCCATTAATGATGATCAGGCGCAAGACTGCTTAAGTTCGGGCAGATTTCTGCCACAAAAGCCAGAATCAAAAACACATTCTATGATAATACTGAGTAATGCCACTAATTTCCAAAAGCAATTACTTACAGAATATATATTTGGACTTTTATATGAGTGATTCACGATTAGTCCGTGGCCTTACATACAGAAGATGGACCCTTTGGTGACAGTGTGAGAAGATAACCACTCAGTGATTCTGTAGCCATTTCATGTTGTTTTTTTCTGTAATTCATTTCAGCCAGCTTTATCTTATTTAACTGTTTATTAAATATGATGCAACACTAGCATTAAAATAGTAAAGATTGCTTGTTAGAGATATGAAGTGAATCTTTGACCCTGTATTAAATATCAAGCTTACAGGATAGTATTTGATAAAGGCAACTTTGTTACCAGGACTCTATTCTAAAAATGGAATTGATGGTCATGATTAGAATATTCAATATATTTCTGCCTTTTTACAGTTTCTGAAACAGTGCCGATGGCATGATACCAGTCATGTTACTGAGCCTGGGGTGTAATGTGTGAATTAGTTTATAATCAATAATAATAATAATACTCTAATTGTCAGTGTCTGCAAATAATTCAGCTCCCTGATTTTGTTGGTTTCATTCATTTACACATAGCAGTGTAGAAAGGACCCTAATTTGAACTTGTTGCATCCTTTTTAAAGATTTTTCTGGTCATATTTGCTTTTTGCTGTTTGATTTCTCACAAATTAAAACAAAGTGCTTTGCGATTACCTTGAGATAAAATGCAATTTAGATTTTGATCTTGACCTGTTACTAACCTGGGTTAAAGTTGGATGAATTTTGATTCCAAACTGTGGTAAATCCAGGATAAAACGGTATGTTTTCAGGGGAGGGATAATGTGATATATTGCTTTAAAAAGGAGATGAACCTTAAATAAAGTGTTATTATGTATCATTGCCAAGATTGTGGTCCATCAGGTCTCATTGTTACCATACTTTAATCTCAGACTGTGGTGAACACTGGTTACGGGGCATTATTTCCTTATTAGACCATAAATATGCCCCAATTAAGCAGAGTTGCTGCAATTCATTTTACTGAAGTGATGCAAACAACATTCAGCACCATGTCAAAATAACGAACATGTGAGTGACTTGGTCATTCGATGTTTTATATGTTACATTTACTAAATGGCAAAGTTTGGTCAATTAATGGGTTACTTGTATAAAAGTTGGTGTATTATTAAAAGCAGATTTTATATTGCCTGTGCCAATTTGAAAAATGACTTCCATTTGAATAAGTTTTACTTTCAGTTTTTTCTATTTTTGTCAGACATTTGTCCCTTTTCTGGCAGCAGTATAATCTCAGCAGGAATGGCAATAAGTACTTGGCCAACATTAAATTTTTTACACTCTGTTGCACAGTGGCAGATAGTGCCACAAATACATTGCTAACTCACACCAATCCACAATGCTGTCAGATTCACTGAGAAGGAACGATAGCTTGCAGCATTACTAAGCTAAAGAGACTATTCATTTTCATGTCAGTGCACAAATCCTAAATACTTGTTTTATTATGTGTTTCTCAAAATGGGCCAGTGGCAGGTGCATTACTGAAACTGTATTCTTGTTTTATTAGTTACAGAACAAAATCTTTGTTAGCTTGAAGTACCCACAGCAAAATGCATCTTGCATTGGCAATTATGATAAAATGATGCCTTCGGTTTCTTATCAATCTCAATTACAGAAATATGCATAGAAAGGAGACGAGGAATTGAACTGTTATCCCAGCAGTTCTCAGTAGCACACTGTTAATGTCTTTATATTAGCTTTTGTTTGGCTTGATAAATATTTATGCTGAGAAAGTACAAATGAATGTCGCAGTTGGCATAAAACCACATTAATTATTAACACAAAATGCACTTTTGTGAAAGTACCTTGTGGCAAGGAACAAAACAGAAGAGAAAAAAGAAAAGCACATGAAAGGGAAGATCAAAAGCATATTCCCTGTTTAGTAGGTGTTCTTTAATAATAGAAAATAAATAAATATGAATTCTAGATGATAGCATTATAGAGGCTGGCACTGACTTTCATCGGTAGGATTATGTTCTCTCAAGCAACAGTTCATACACTCAGTTAAAAATATTTGCCAACAGCACATTAAGTTATTGCTTTGTTAATATTGATTCTTTTTCCATGACTTCAATGATGATAGTGATTTCAACTTCCAAACAGTCACCCAGTGGAATGCCTGTGCCATCCACTTGACCCCTGTGGTGTGATGCCCGGTCTAGTTCAGGGCCAGACTACGTCGCATACTTAGGTGTATTGTGTGGCCTGGCTGAACATCATGTTGCAGCTCACTATGCCAGTACAATTATCAGGTGGCAGAAAATTCTTCAAGAGGGCTACAATTCTGTGCCAATGTGCCAATCGTAAGATGTAACGTTAATGGAAAGCAATATACAAACTCACAAGGGGCACAACATATGTATTCTAAAAACAAGAGTCCTAGATATTAATGGAAATGTTAATTGGAATATTACTTTCTAGATGGGAAAGCAGAGATGTGGGTTGAGATTATATTTCACATGTTTCTAAGATTTATTGAAAGAAATGCAGAACAAATGCAAAGGATTAGAATCATAGAGATGTGCAGCACGAAACAGACACTTTGGTCCAACTCGTCCATGATGACCAAATCTCTTAAATTAATCTCGTCCCATTCCAGATGCCTTTTAAATGTTGTAATTGTACCAACCTCGATCATCTTCTGTGGCAGCTCATTCCAGACATACATCACCTCTGCGTGAAAAAGTTTCCCCTTATGTCCCTTTTAAATCTTTCCCCTCTCACCCTAAACTTATGCTCGCTAGTTCTCTCTTCCCCCAACCCTGGAAAAGACTTTGTCTATTTACCCTATCTATGCGCCTCATGATTTTATAAACCTCCATAAGGTCACCCCTGACCTCCGACGCTCCAGGGAAAACAACTCCAGCCTATTCAGCCTCTCTCTCTATAGCTCAAACCCTCCAACCCTGGCAACATCCTTGTATATATTTTCTGAACCCTTTCAAGTTTCACAACGTCTGTCTGATAGGTGGGAGACCAGAACTGCACACAATATTCAAAAGTTGCCAAACCAAAGTCCTGTACAGCCGCAACATGACCTCCCAACTGTTACACTCAATTCCTAGAACTTTCACTGATCTTCTCAAAACCTGGCATAATAGGCTAAAAATGCTGCATACTGCATTTTGCAAGCGTTATCACTGTGGCAGACTGACCTTTCCTCCCTTTCCAATAAATTCTGAATAGAAATAATTTTTTGAGTTTGCCACTCTGTCAGTGAATTTCACACAGTTGGGGAACATATTAGAAATTCAAATCGTACCTTGAACATAATGCATGTTTCATATGAACTGTCAGAAACATCATTTTCTGTGTACGTCTAAATTTCCTGATAGGTATTGTCCATGGGAAAGTTTGTCAAGGTGAAACCATAATGTGAAATTTACCCTGTCCGATAATTTCCTTTTTCTGTTCAATTTTGATGTTAGGATGTTCTAAACTGCTTTCATGAAAGCTTATATTAGAATGTACATATACTGTATTTATGCCATTTGGTGCTTTATAATGGTGAAATTGAATGTCTTTTACTTGATTGAACCAATGATTTCGGACAAATGCTGAGTAAATGCTTAGTTCTTGAAAGTAAATTTGCATCTAATTCTGATCTTGTGGCCATTTTATTATAACTTAGCTACCTACCCTAAAGAGAAGCTATGGTGAACAAAATTTTTACATGCTGTATATCGTTTGAAGGATTGAATTGACATAAAACAAATCAATTTGCATTGTGAAGCTCTGTACACATGGTCAGCTGAAATAGACCCAATGTCATATCGGCCCAAGTCCACTGCCGCCGAAACTGGGTCATGTTACAGCAGTTCTGACAGATGCCTTGTGCTAATGAGAAGTTGAAAACTGTTTCATAACTCTGATATGAAATTGGTCAAAAATAGGCAGAGCTTACAGTCTGCAAATTTGCGAGAGTGTGATGCTGGAAAAGTACAGCAGGTCAGGCAGCATCTGAGGAGCAGGAGAGTCAATGTTTCAGGCAGAAGCCCTTCATCAGAAATGTCTGCAAATTTTCACTGGTTTCCAAAGTCCAACCAAGAGTCTGTAATTGTGTTTTACTTATCTTAAAGTGGAGCCAGAAGAAGCAGGATTCTTGTGCTGGTTTGCCAATTTTTGCTCCATCCTGATCACTTCCCTAACCCAACTTCAGGAATTAGAGTCAGAGAGACATACCCCACAGAACCAAACGCTTTGGTCCAACTCATCCATGCTGACCACACATCCTAAACTAAGTCTCATTTGCCAGCACTTGGCCCATATCCCTCTAAACCCTTCCTACTCATGTACCCATCCAGATGACTTTTAAATATTGTGTTCATACCAGCTTCCCACCACTTCCTGTGGCAGCTTGTTCCATACATGCATCATCCTCTGCATTAAAATGTTGCCCAGGTCCCTTTTAAATCTTTCCCATCTCATCTTACCCCATTCTCTCGAGTTCTGGACTATCCTCCCCTGGGAAAAGACCTTAGCTATTCACCCTATCTGTGCTCCTCATGATTTTATAAACTTCAATAAGGTCACCCCTCAGTCTCTGATGTTCCAGGGAAAATAGCCCTAGCCTATTCAGCCTCTCCCATTAGTTCAAACCCTCCAACACTGGCAATATCCTTGTAAATCTTTTCTGAACGCTTTCAAGTTACCCAGAACTATAAGACTAGAATTGTATGCAGTATTCCAAAAGTGGCCTTCGTGAAGTAATTTTGTGTCCAACTGAGAGCTGCATTGGAGCTGCCCACAGATCAGTGAGATTCACAGTAAATATCTGACTACCTTTTTAAAAGGGTATTGGATTCAGGGCACCTTGTCTCAGTGCTGAAAACTCATTTTTTCTCCATATTTGTAACCAACAAATATCTTTGGGGTATCATTGGATTGCTTAATAGCACAAAGGATCTGTCATTTTTCATGGAAACCAAAACAGAGGCAGGATATGATAACATGAAGGAAATGAATGATCCTGTGCCTGAATGTGAGCTTGATATTGTTGTAACCACTCAAAATTGAGATGCTGTCAAGTGCTGTTATGACAAATACTTAGCTTGAGTTTATTCCATTCTAGAAAAGCTGGAAAACTTTAGTTTTCAGGGGGTTTTTTACACTATAAAATCATAACTCTCTAATTACCATTTATGTATCAAACTAAGATGTGTAGACCTACATCCGGAGTCTTGGGAAATGCAACTTTGCAAATCAGTGTTAATACATGCTATTTTCTCTTCAACTGTCACTCTTGCTGTTCCCAGTCAAGTAAACAAGCACTTATCTTCAGGATGAGATGGGCAAATCAATTTCTTAGCTTTCTCACTCATTAAATGCTTTTGCAATCATATTGCAAAAATGTGACAGGAAAGTGAGTCTAATTAAAGTTTTATCCCATGTGCTACATAAGTAATATTTCTCTTAGTAGGACCCTAGCTCTGCATAAAAAAATAATCAAACTTGCCACAGGCCAACTCTGTGATTTAGCAAATAGTCATATTGAATAAACAGATCTCAAATTCATTTTCATTCTGTCTAGAACAATAGATATTTTCTAGGTTTTGCCAAGTTTAATTGACATTCACTGCTACTTTTAACCATTCTAGAGCCAAGAACTACATTTTGATTCTTCAATTATTATATTGTGATGCGTTACTAATATCTAATGCATGGTTTATGTCATGTATGATTAAATAAAAACATTTAGATAGTAATGTTGAAATTCAGGTTTATTAATAACAAAAATAAAGATAAAATAATTGATTTCTAACATCTTTGTTGATCTGTAAAGCACTAATCAATGTTTTAATCACCGGACATCATGCAAACTCTAAAAGCGTCTGTACTCCATGATTGTGATTGAACTGTGGTTTTGTGGGCAATTCTCTGAATAGACTCTTCCTTATATGATTATTTCTAGAAAAACAGAAATGCGGTTAGATGAGTTTCTTTTCAGAACACAATTATTAGAACATGGCATTGTTGTTCGTTGTCACAGGGACAGTGTAATCATTTCAAAGGAAATTGGGTAACACTTTGGAAAAAGATATACGCTGGGTAAAAGGAGGGATAATTACCTGGAGCAAATAGGTCCATTCAGGTGTAAACACGAACATATGTCACATCTTTCTCTGTCACCTGTTTCTTTATTAAAATTAAAAGCCCTGATTTTAATTTCTGAATGTCTGATGTGATTGAGAATGCAATAATTGCGGTGACCTTTTTACACAATTCTTGCCTACCTTGTATTGCCCACCATTTATATAGGCATGCCCTAGTCAGCGATAGAAGGTTACAATACAGACAGAAGAGGATCTCATTGATACTCAAATAATACACTATTGTGCAATTTAGACACCAACTATATTTTAACTTGCTGACAGCTGTGTTCATGCTTGATACCAGAGGAATCAGTGGCCCAGCAAAGTACTAAAATAAGCAGTTACATTTTAAAAGATTTTTCTATGATCCAGAAAGCATACTCCTGCAAACTTCTCGAGATGAAATCTGAGACTCCAAACTTCACTGCCCAATGCCAGTTACTTACTCCCGACAGCTGCTTGAATGAATTCCCAACTGAGGTCACCTTGCTCAACGACAACCTCCAGCCGAGGTGCCATTGAAACCAAGGGGAATCATGACTTGTATATTAAAATCAGAATTGGAATGACTAGACTTCCATCTGTCAAGTTGAGGTGAACATGATGTTCTATTAGCTGCACCCTCAAATCAATCCTAGTTTGAATTGGGATTCATAATTCTATGCAATAACACAAGACCCCCACCTCCATCAATGTTCCACAGCTAATAAACCATTACTAAAAATCCAAATGCATATTGGGCATAAAATTTGTCAGGGAACATAGGAAAAAAAAAGGAGGACTTGAAAATAATTCCTACTTCCCTCAACTATGGCTTCTAAGTCATAATTAAATAATTTTAGCAAACTGTCAGGAATTAAATTATTGCAAGGTTTGGATGATAGAATCAACATCTGGTACTGCTTAATTAAAATAAATTAATTGTATACAACTTTTATATATTCCTAGATTAATTGCATCTTTTCATCCACATTCATATCTCACTACTGCACTAAATTAAAATATGATAATTATCTACAACATTTTCCTAATACTCATGCTGCAATAAAATTCATGTGTTTTTCTATTTCACGTCTATATTGTAACTGATGATTTATTTCCTAAACACATCTTCAGTTTCCATTCCTCTCTGTACCAAATTAGACAATAGACAATAGGTGCAGGAGTAGGCCATTCTGCCCTTCGAGCCTGCACCACCATTCAATATGATCATGGCTGATCAATTAATAGCTCTTAGTTCATTTGCCAATATTGACACTGCAACATTCCAGAAATGGGAGGTGACAGAGTTTTGAACTATTTTAATTATCAATGTCACTGAAATCACATATATTCACTATTTCTAGTGTTTCCCTATCTAAAAGAAGTATGTTTTCTATTCTTGTTAGATCTAAAGTGAATGAAGTGGCAATCATCGACTTTGAAATTAATTTGTCATTGTTTGGCTATTGCAGATTAATTGACTTTGTGTTTATTATTTTCTATTTCCATTTACACTACAATTTCCTATTTTCTTTCCCCATTGGTAATCTTAGATATGTGGGGCTGCTTTATTTCTGCAATATTTAGTGCTGGGGTTCCTTATTGGGACAGAATTTGTCAGGTGCATCTGGGAGGGTTTCTTGAAATAATACATAGATAGTCCAACTAGGAAAGGGGCTGTACTAGACCTTGTATTGGGGAATGAACCCGGCCAGGTGACCAAATGAGGGAGCATTTTGGTAACAGTGACCATAGTTCCGTAAATTATAAGATATTTAAGAGAAGGATTAGACTGGTCTACGGGTGAAGTGCTAAATTGGGGGAAGGCTAATTACAACAGTATTAAGCAGAAAGTAGAGAAATTTAAGTGGTGGGTGTGGGGGGGGGGGGGGGGGCGGGTTCTGCTTGATGGTTAATCCACATCTGTCATGTGGAAGTCTTTTAAATTCCAGATAATCAGATTTTGGGACCAGCATGCTCCTGTGAGGATCAAAGATAAAGTTTGCAATGTTCATGAATCCTGGATGACAAGGGACATTGTAAATTTAGTCAAAAAAGGAAAAGGAGGCATATGTAGGTTTAGAAAACTAAAATCAAACAAGACTCTTGAGAAATTTAAAGGAAGTGAGCAAGAAATTAAACAACTGTGAGGAGGGTTAAATGGGGCCATCAGATGTCCTTGGCTACCCGATGAAGGAGCAGCACTCCGAAAGCTTGTACTTCCAAGTAATCCTGTTGGACTATAACCTGGTATTATGTGATTTTTAACTTTGACCACTCCAGTCCAATATCGGCACCACCACATCTTGGTAAATTGGATTAAGGTGAATCTAAGCCATTTTACATGTATATTAGGAACAAGAGGGTAGCTAGGGAAAGGCTAGGTACACTCAAGCACAAAGGACATAGTGCATGCATGGAGCCAGAATAAGTGAGTGAGGTTCTTAATGAATACACCATGGAGAAGGGAATGGATGATGATAAGATTAGGGAGGAGTATGTTGATATTCTGGGGCATCAATATTATGAAGAAGGAGAGTTGGCTTTCTTGAAATACATTCAGGTAGATGAATCCCCAGGGCCACATGGGTTCTATCCCTGGATACTGAGGGAGGCAAGTGAGGAGATTTTTGTGTCCTCTTGAGGCACTCCCTTGGAGAATGGAGAATAGCCAGTGTTCCTTTGTTTGAGAAAGGCAACAGGGATAATCCAGGAAATTATCAGAGAAGATTCTTGGGGCAGAATTTGCTCACATTTGGAACAAAATATGGATTAACAATAGTCATCATGACTGGGGAGGTCACATCTCACAAAGTTTAGTCGGTTTTTTGAGGAAATGAAGGAGATGATTGATGAGGATAGGGCAGTGGATATTATCTACATGGACTTGACAGAAGCATTTGACAAAGTCCAAAATGGTAGGCTGATCAGGAAGGTTAAGACATATGGGATCCAGAGTGAGCTGGTACGTTGGATACAAAATTGGCTCAGTCATAGAAGACCAAAGATAGTTGAGGATGGCTTTTTTTGATGTGAGTTCTGTGACCAGTGGTGTTCCGCAAGGATCAATGCTAGAACCTTTATTGACTTGGGTGGTCAAATGCAAAAGGAATATATAAAGTAAATGATAGGACCCTTAGGAGTATTAATCCATGGATGGGTCTGAGGGTGCAAGTCCATAGCTCCCTGAAAGTGGCAACACAATTAGATAAGGTGTTAAAGATGGTGTACAGTATTTCTGGCTTCATTGATTGGGACGTTGAGTAGAAAAGTTGGTAAGTCACACTGAAGCTGTATTAAACTTCACTCAGGCTACATTAGAAGTATTATACACATGTCTGGTTGCCTGTGGGAGGATATGGAGGTTTTGAAGCTAGTACAATGTCTCTGTTTTATCAGGAGGCTAAGGAAATTCAACATGTCTACAAGGACTCTGACCAATCTTTAGAGATGCATCACAGAAAGCATCCTATTCTGATATATCACAGAAAGCATCCTATCCTGATGCATCACAGCATGGTATGGCAACTGCTCTTCCCAAGTCCACTACAAACAATAAAGAGTTGTGAACACAGCTCAGTCAATCATGCAAACCAGCCTTCTTTTCATTGACTCTGTCTATAATTCCCATTGCCTCGGGAAAGCAGCCAACATAATCAAATATCTCTCCGACTCTGGTTATGCTCTTCCATGCTCTTCCATTGGGCAGAGTATATAAACGTTTGATTGCATGTACGAGTAGATTCAAGAATGGGTTCTTCCCCTCTGTTAACAGACTTGTGAATGGACTTCCCAACTGTTAATTCAATTTCTCTCTTTCTGCACCTTCTCTGCAGCTATAACACAGTATTCTGCATCTATTCTGCTCCCCTGGTGCCTTTTCTATGGTAATATTTGTCTGTATGTCACACAAAACAACACATTTCAATGTATCCCAGTACATGTGATGACAATCGATTAATCAATCAAAATAGGTTGCCTGAATTGGACTGTGTTCGTGATAAAGAGAGGTTGGACTAAGTTGGATTGTTCTCACAAGAGTGTGGGAGAATGAGGGGTAAGCTAATATAAATATATTTATATTATATATTTATGGATGGATGGATAGTCAGAATCTTTTTCCTCATGGTGAAAATGTCATATACTAGGGCCCAGAGGCTTAAGTTGAAAGGGGAAATATTTAAAGGAGATGTGTGTGACAAGTTTTGCACATAGATAGTGGTAGAAATGCACTACCAGGGGAAGTGCAAGAAGCAAGATATGATAGTAATGTTTAAGAGGCATTTAGATAGGCATACGAAGAGGCAGGGAATCAAGGAAATGTACCATGTACCGGCAGAGGACATTAGTTTACAATGGCAACATGGTTAGCATGAATATGGTTGGCCATAGGCACTAATCCTGTGCTGTACTGTTCTATGTTCTGCGCAATGATCTAGGCAATTGATAACTATGTTGTAGAGTTAAGATCCTAAAACACATTTAAGCATCAATTTTTACTCTCCAATGAAAGCACACCTACAAAGTGTATATACAAGAAACCATGAGGCCCATTAAGTGTCATTGGTGACCATTATTTCAAAGGATTAGAGAAACCATTGTAAATATTCCAGGATTTGTGTTATGTTACTATGCAGGAGCACAGTGTCATAAAAGTCACTTTTCATTATATTTATTTGCAATGCGGTCTTATGGTTATTTAACAATGGTTCCTAATACAGATTTTGACCTTAAGGACTTCAATTGGAAGATAAAACATTCATCAACAATGTCCATTCCAACATTAAGTTGAAACCCCTCTGTTAAATTGCACTGTATTTGTTACATGTATAGAATCAGTCATGAAATACTAGTCTTGCAAGAAAGTTTAAAATGTTAGTCATGAACAAATTCAATCCAATCGGTAAATTATGCTTTCTGTTTTGGTGAATGTTGAAATATGTGTGAATGACTGCTACAATTTTACCAACTTAACTGTTCAATAAGTTGCTTTGCTTTTAATTCACTTTCCGACAGATGTAGAGTGCTAACTACAGCTTTTAATCTTGCCACACAGGATGAATCTGGGGCTATTCTCAATACTTTCCTACGTGCTTTTGTTCTTCCATTAAGTGCAACACGAGACCCATTTTGATCATTTGTCTGACATTATTTCTGCCCGTTCCCTTCCTGTTGGAAGCAGTTAATAGATTCTGCAATTCAGAAAATGCCTCTAATTAGTTCTTTCTTGATAACAAAAATGCACCAATAATTTGAAATCACTTCATAATTAGAATGAATGTATTTGTTTATATCAAATTGTTTTGTCTATTTTAACAATATTAGTAAATAGTTTACTTTAAATAGTGTAAATCCTTGTTGATGTTTTGATTAAATACTTTTCATGCAAACATGTTCACCACAAACATCACTCAGTATAATGTCAATCCAGCAGCTTATTAAAATAGCGAGCTTAAAAGGTCATGCAATCATTTTGATTGCTGCTTTGTTTAGTACAATAATCATCAAGATGATTCAAAGTCTGTTGTCAGGCAACATTTTTAAATGGATAACATGACTTATTTATCTCAGAAACTGTTGAATAATTAAATGACAATAACTTTGATCACACTCTCTGTTCCACCATCTTATTTCAAAATTAAATAGATTCATAGAGTCATAAAGATGTACAGCATGGAAACAGACTCTTCGGTCCAGGCCAACCAGATATCCCAACCCAAACTAGTCCCACCTGCCAACATCTGGCCCATATCCCTCCAAACCCTTCCTATTCATATACCCATCCAAATGCCTCTTAAATGTTGCAATTGTACCTGTCGCCACCACATCCTCTGGCAGCTCATTCCATACACATACCACCCTCTGTGTGAAAAAGTTACTCCTTAGGTCTCTTTTATATCTTGCCCCACTCACCCAAAACCTATGCCCTCTAGTTCTGGACTCCCCGATTCTAGGGAAAAGACTTTGTCTATTTATCCTATGCATGTCCCTCATAATTTTATAAACCTCTATAAGGTCACCCCTCAGACTCTGACACTCCAGGGAAACCAGCCCCAGCTCCCTATAGCTCAAATCCTCCAATGTTGGCAACATTCTTGTAAATCTTTTCTGAACCCTTTCAAGTTTCACAACATTTTTCCGATAGGAAGGAGACCAGAATTGCACGCAATATCCCAACAGCGGCCTAACCAATGTCCTATATAGCTGCAACATGACCTCCCAACTCCTGTAAAAAATGAGGTCTGCAGATGCTGGAGATCACAGTTGAAAATGTGTTGCTGGTCAAAGCACAGCAGGCCAGGCAGCATCTCAGGAATAGAGAATTCGACGTTTCGAGCATAAGCCCTTCATCAGGAATGAGAGAGAGTAATCAAGCAGGCTAAGATAAAAGGTTGCGAGGAGGGACTTGGGGGAGGGGCGATGGAGGTGGGATAGGTGGAAGGAGGTCAAGGTGAGGGTGATAGGCTGGAGTGGGGTGGGGGCGGAGAGGTCAGGAAGAAGATTGCAGGTTAGGAGGGCGGTGCTGAGTTGAGGGAACCGACTGAGACAAGGTGGGGGGAGGGGAAATGAGGAAACTGGAGAAATCTGAATTTCCTCATTTCCCCTCCCCCCACCTTGTCTCAGTCAGGTCCCTCAACTCAGCACCGCCCTCCTAACCTGCAATCTTCTTCCTGACCTCTCCGCCCCCACCCCACTCCGGCCTATCACCCTCACCTTGACCTCCTTCCACCTATCCCATCTCCATCGCCCCTCCCCCAAGTCCCTCCTCCCTACCTTTTATCTTAGCCTGCTTGGCTACTCTCTCTCATTCCTGATGAAGGGCTTATGCTCGAAACGTCGAATTCTCTATTCCTGAGATGCTGCCTGGCCTGCTGTGCTTTGACCAGCAACACGTTTTCAACTCCCTACTCCTGTACTCAATACTCGCACCAATAAAGGAAAGCATACCAAACGCCTTCTTCACTGTACTATCTACCTGCGACTCCACTTTCAAGGAGCTATGAATCTGCACTCCAAGGTCTCTTTGTTCAGCAACACTCCATAGGACGTTACCATTAAGTGTAAAAGTCCTGGTAAGATTTGCTTTCCCAAAATGCAGTACCTCACATTTGTCTGAATTAAACTCCATCTGCCACTTCTCAGCCCATTGGTCCATCTGGTCCAAATCCTGTTGTAATCTGAGGTAACCCTCTTCGCTGTCCATTACACCTCCAATTTTGGTGTCATATGCAAACTTACTAACTGTACCTCTTATGCTCGCATCCAAATCATTTTTGTAAATGACAAAAAAGTAGAGGGCCCAGCACTGATCCTTGTGGCACTCCACTGGTCACAGGCCTCCAGTCTGAAAAACAATCCTCCACTACCACCCTCTGTCTTCTACCTTTGAGCCAGTTCTGTATCCAAATGGCTAGTTCTCCCTGTATTCCATGAGATCTAACCTTGTTAATCAATCACCCATGGGGAACCTTATCAAATGCCTGACCTGAAGTCCATATAGGTCACATCTACTGCTTTGCCCTCATCAATCGTCTTTGTTACTTCTTCTAAAAACTCAATCAAGTTTGTGAGACATGATTTCCCACGCACAAAGCCATGTTGACTATCCCGAATCAGTCCTTGCCTTTCCAAATACATGTACATCCTGTCCCTCAGGATTCCCTCCAACAACTTGCCCACCACTGAGGTCAGGGTCACCAGTCTATAGTTTCCTGGCTTGTCTTTATCGCCCTTCTTAAACAGTGGCACCATGTTTGCCAAACTCCAGTCCTCCGGCACATCACATCACCTGTGACTATCGGTGATACAAATTTCTCAGCAAGAGGTCCAGCAATCACTTCTCTAGCTTCCCACAGAGTTCTTGGGTACACCTGATCAGGTCCTGGGGATTTATCCACCTTTAACCGTTTCAAGACATCCAAACACTTCCTCCTCTGTAATCTGGACATTTTGCAAGATGTCACCATCTAGTTCCCTACAGTCTATATCTTCCATATAATTTTCTACAGTAAATACTGATGCAAAATATTCATTTAGTATCTTCCCCATTTTCTGTGGCTCCACACAAAGGCTGCCTTGTTGATCTTTGAGGGGCCCAATTCTCTCCCTAGTTACACTTTTGTCCTTAATGTATTTGTAAAAACCCTTTGGATTCTCCTTAATTCTATTTGGTAAAGCTATCTCATGTCCCTGTTTTGCCCTCATGATTTCCTACTTAAGTATACTCCTACTTTCTTTATACTCTACTAAGGATTCACTTGATCTACCCTGTCTATACCTGACATATGCTTCCTTCTTTTTCTTAACCAAACCCTCAATTTCTTTCGTTATCCAGCATTCCCTATAGCTACCAGCCTTCCCTTTCACGCTGACAGGAATATACTTTCTCTGGATTCTTGTTATCTCATTTCTGAAGGCTTCCTATTTTCCAGCCGTCCCTTTACCTGTGAACATCTGCCTCCAATCAGCTTTTGAAAGTTCTTGCCTAATACCGTCAAAATTTGCCTTTCTCCAATTTAGAATTTCAACTTTTTGATCTGGTCTATCCTTTTCCATCACTATTTTAAAACGAATAGAATTATGGTCGCTGGCCCCATAAGTGCTCCCCCACTGACACCTCAGTCACCTGCCCTGCCTTATTTCCCAAGAGTAGGTCAAGTTTTGATTAGATTAGATTACTTACAGTGTGGAAACAGGCCCTTCGGCCCAACAAGTCCACACCGACCCGCCGAAGTGCAACCCACCCATACCCCTACATTTACCCCTTACCTAACACTATGGGCAATTTAGCGTGGCCAATTCACCTGACCCGCACATCTTTGGACTGTGGGAGGAAACTGGAGCATCCGGAGGAAACCCACGCAGACACGGGGAGAACGTGCAAACTCCACACAGTCTGTCACCTGAGTCAGGAATTGAACCCGGGTCTCAGGCGCTGTGAGGCAACAGTGCTAACCACTGTGCCACCGTGCCACCCACTTCTCTTTTACACCTTCTCTAGAAGGTACATCCACATACTGAATCAAAAAATTGTCTCGTACGCACTTAAGAAATTCCTCTCCATCTTAACCCTTAACACTATGGCAGTTCCAATCGGTGTTTGGAAAGTTAAAATTCCCTACCATAACTACCCTATTATTCTTACAGATAGCTGAGATCTCCTTACAAGTTTGTTTCTCAATTTCCCTCTGACTATTAGGGGGTCTATAATACAATCCCAATAAGATGATCATCCCTTTTTTATTTCTCAGTTCCACCCAAATAACTTCCCTGGATGTACTTCTGGGAATATCCTCCCTCAGCACAGCTATAATGCTATCCCTTGTCAAAAATGCCACTCCCCACTCCTCTCTTGCCTCCCTTTCTATCCTTCCTGTCCTGGAACATTAAGTTGCCAGTCCTGCCCATCCCTGAACCACGTTTCTGTAAATGCTGTAATATCCCAGTCCTATGTTCCTAACCATGCCCTGAGTTCATCTGCCTTCCCTGTTAGGCCCCTTGCATTGAAATAAATGCAGTTTAATTTATTAGTCCTACCTTGTCCCCGCTGCCCTGACTGTTTGACTCACTTCTGTTCTCAACTGTATCAGTCTCAGATTGATCTCTTTCCTCACTATCTCCCCGCCCCCACCTTACTAATTTAAAGCACTGGCAGTTCTAGCAAATTTCCCTGCCAATTTAGGTGCAATCCGTCCCTCTTGTACAGGTCACGTCTACCACAGAAGAGATACCAGTGATCCAAAAATATAAATCCTTCCTTCTCCCAACCACCAGTTCCTCAGCCATTCATTCATCTGCTCTATCCTTCTATTCCTACCCTCACTAGCTCATAGCATCGGGAGTAATCCAGATATTACTAGTCTCAAAGACCTCCTTTTCACATTTCCTGCCTAACTCTCTGTATTCTCCCTTCAGAGTCTCATCCTTGTGTCATTAGTTCCAATGTGGACAATGACCTCCTGCTGGCCCCTCTTCCCCATGAGAACATTCTGCATCCTCTCTGAGACATCCTTGATCCTGGCACCAGGGAAACAACACACCATTCTGCTTTTTCTCTGCTGGTCACAGAAACGTCTGTCTGTACCTCAGACTACAGAATCCCCTAACACAATTGATCTCTTGGAAGCCGACATTCCCCTCATTGCATTAGAGCCAATCTCAATACCAGAAACTTGGCTGTTTGTGCTATGTTCCCCTGAGAATCCATCACCCCCTACGTTTTCCAAACCAGCGTACTTGTTTGAAATGGGTATATCCACAAAAGACTCCTGCCCTAGGTACCTACCTCCCTTACCATTCCTGGAGTTAACCCATCTATGTGACTATATCTGAGACTTTTCCCCTTTTCTATAATTGCCATCCATCACATACTGCTGCTGTTGCAAATTCCTCATCGCTTCGATCTGTCTCTTCAACCAATCCACTTGATCTGATAAGATTCACATCCAACAGCATTTATGGCAGATATAATCCGCAGTAACCCTTAAACTTTCTTTAAACTCCCACATCTGACAAGAAGTACATATCACTGCAAAGGCCATTTTTACTCCTTCACAATCTACAGACCCAGAAAATAACACTGTCTTATTCCTCTACAAACACTGCCTCAGGTTAAATTAATAGCTCTGGCTTATATTTTAAGTTTAATCAAAAGACTTATCTCCAAAAACATATAATCAAGAAAAAACACTAATACAACCTTTCTCTTGGACAGACTTAAAACAACAATTAACTTATCTGATTCTGTGCTGTGAACTTCACCCAAAACGGTTCCTCTAAGACTTGTGAAAGTCACTGTTTATTAATTTCCCAGATGCACTCCAATGTCCAGCAACACATGAATTCAAAAACAGCAAAGGCGGTAACTGTGCAGGTTCTCTCTCTCTCTCTCGCTCTCTCCCCCCCCTGCACTGTCCTCACCATGTGCTTCCTTTATCTGCTCTTCTCCCTTTTAAAACTGCTGTTGTTTTGACTTTTTCCCCGAAGTTCCAAAACAATGCAACAGCATATAAAACAGTAATTGCTGCTCCTGGAATCCGAGGAAATCACCTCCAACACCCAAAATACCTCAAAAAAAGGAGCAGCTCTTACAGCCAGAAATCCTCATTTATAAATTATAAACTAAAATTATTAAACTGTTGACAAACACAAAAAAGAATTGTGGTTGCTGGAAATCTGAAACCAAAACAGAAATTGTTGGAAAATCATTAGCAGGTCTGGTATTATCTATGCAGACAAGTCGGAGTTAATATTTTGGGTCCATTAGGGTCTTTGGTGCCAAAATGTTAAGTCTAATTTCTGTCCACAGATGCTGTCACATCTGCCGAGATTTTCCAACAATTTCTGTTTTTATTACTAAACTGTTGCTTATGCACTTTTGAAATACCCTTTTGGTCTTGATGACCACACAGTCAAACTATTGGACCAGATTCGACTAACATTTTTCACCATAATAATTGCACTTCCATGATGTAAAAATTTTTGTGACATTATGGCATGGGAACTAACATTTTGCTCACACTGATTTTTAATTTCTTGTCTCCTATGCCTTCATACCTGAGCTACCCAGATGGAATTTCACATAGCTGCAAATTCTTGAAATAAATGGTGATTGTGAATTTGCTATACTTAAGCCATTCTTTGAGCCATTACTCCTTTGACTAAAAATACTGAGGCTGAGAACAAGCAGAGGAATGATTTCTGAACCTGTATTTGAGAAAACTTTCGGAGTTACTTTTCATCGAAAATCTTTAGTTTGCGGAGCCAAAATCAAGCTACACAAATTCTTGCTGATTGATTGAAATTAGCATGTAGTTGACATTATTGGAAAACAGTCTGAACAATCTGGATCTTTTCCTTAATCAAGATAAATTGTCAACTTGGAAAGTCGTGGGATCTTTTGTGGGCCATTTTTGTGTCTTAATTCCATGAATCCAGGGAAAACCCTGATTACAGTCATTTTTCTCAAACGGCCACTTAAAGCCCAACACACTGTAGTCATTTGTAACAAAATCAATGTGGTGTCTAAAATCAAGAGTCAACACAAATTTCATAAACGACAATTGGGATACGAGTCGAACCAAGATCCTTTTAAAAATAAAAAAAATCATTGCAATGGTTTTAAGATATTTGGATGACCTAACTCAACATTATCAGCAACTTCAATCAAGTGCTCCTTGACTGTGCTGCTTCTGATTTACCACTTGTGCTTTGCAGCATATTCAAATTAGTTTTACAGCAGATTTTAGCATAAATACATACCTGGAGGACTGGAGTACATAATGCTGGAGCCGGCCTCATTAACTATCAATATTGGCATTGCAGTGCATTAAGCTCTTTTGAATTACCAAAGCCGATTTGGAAATTAAAGTATAATTAGTTCATTTTAAGGAATGAAAAGGGGACCTGAAATTGAGCCCTCTTGCACAAGTGTTACAGTTATTGCGGAAACAGACACCAGAGCTTTGTGTGATGTGTGTGGCACGTTGGATTGTTTTTACTTTGGTGTGTGTATATATATATTTATGTGCGCCCTGTGTGTGTGTATGTCTGTGTATATAGGAGTGTGTGTGTGTGTGTGTGTGTGTGTGTGTGTGTGTGTGTGTGTGTGTGTGTGTGTGTGTGTGTGTGTCTAACATAACGTAGACTGTGGAAAAACCCTGAAAGTATTTGGTCAGCAATAACCAAAGATCATTCTTAAAAACTACAGAAGGGATCCTGAGAATTTTTTTAAAAAATAGTTAAGTGCCAAATTTGAAGTTCAGCTAATTGAAATAACTTGTGCAGTTTTTTAATAAGTAATTTAAATGTTCTTGAAGATGTTGAATTTGGTGAGAATTGCTGCTGCTGCTTCTTCACAAAAACAGAGGCGCAAATACTTTAGTACACAAATTGACAAGTTATGGGCTCTGCAGCACTGCAGAAAAATGGAACCGAGGTTACGAGGAGGAAATGCCTGACAGGATGCACTCAGCAAGATGGATCAGAATCCCCTTTGCTCCCTGACAGTGACAGGGTGTCCTGATGCTGCATCAGCATCACTCTGTGCTTGCTCATCAGTATTCTCCAGTGTGCGACACACCAAAGGCCTCATCTGAGTCACGTCAGCAATTGGATTGAAAGACTTGCCATCATCAGGGAACTTGACAGAGTAAGTAGGGAGAAAACATTTCTACTCAAGAAAGGATCAAGCATGAGCAGGCATAGCTTTATTGTAATTAGCAAAAGAAGCAAAGTTGATTTGAGGAATTTCTTTCTCGTCTAATGAGCTATTGGAGTATGGAATGCAATTCCTGAAAATGCAGTGAAGACAGATTGATTCAAGCCATTCCAAAGGTATGATATGGTTTATTGAAAATAAGCAATGTGCAGGGTAATGGGGAGAAGATGGAAAAATGGCACTGAGGTGGCACAGACATGATGGACTGAAGGGTCTCCTTCTGCACTGTAACAATTCTCTACTTGTGTGAGTGTTGTCCACCAGCTGCCATTGAAATGATGCTTTGCTCCAACATAGTTCTCGTCTACCCACGCCCCGAGTGATGAAGCCAACTCTATGTCAATCTCTAAGGTACAGATCTATAATTGAATAACAACTTTTCTCACATTGGTTGTTCTCTTGGTGTACTTCAAGGCATGGCATCAGAATCTCTCATGTTAGCGTACAGCAGCCTCTCAGGAGAATTTGCAGAAAGCAAAGTAATCCCTTCAAATGAAGCAAAAGTGGCAGAAAGTAAACAATATTCAGTCAATCCTGCTGAAATCCTCCCTTCTCATAATCAAACACAGAAAGGCTCTAACTCGTGCTTTCCAAAGTAGAGGTGTTTAAAGAGGTAGGCAGCTGGAAAAGACAGGTGACTGGGAATAACAGGCAAAATATTACTAAGAAAGTTCATTCCAGTCTTTTGAAAATGACAGGCTCCTTTTTTTATACCATTTCTCATAAGCTATTGTTAGTTCACTAACAATCCTAAAAACCAATTTCAATCATCATCTAAGAGAAAGGAGACGGGAGACGTTGCTGAAGATTCTTATAGAAGAATATATCATTTGCATATGAGCCAGGATGTGAGCAAATGTCCTCCTGATACTACATTTGCATGCAAGAGTATTAGCTTTCATGGAAAAAATTACTGAGTAGAATAAGAGAGAGGACTGCAGATGCTGGAGATCAGAGTCAAAGATTGTGGTGCTGGCAAAGCACAGCAGGTCAGGCAGCATCCGAGGAGCAGGAGAATCAATGTTCTGAGTATAAGCCGTTAATCAGGAATGAGCTCATTGATCCTCCTGCTCCTCGGATGCTGCCTGACCCGCTGTGCTTTGCCAGCACCACAATCTTTGACTGAGTAGAATAAGAATCAATTTAGTCTGCTTTTCCACAAGCAATGTGGAGCAATGCATCAGTAATTGAGAGTAAAGTAAACTGGAAGCATGACTTTTACACAGAGAGGTACATCATGGAAAAATTACATTAATTAAATCAGTGAGTAATTAGGCAATGTTTCCTTGTTCAAGTCTCAATTACTTAAGGATTAAAAATATGTTATGTGGGTGATCACTATGTTTCATCTGTTTTTCTAGTAATTTAATTCCAGTAGAGTGTAGGAGAACAAAAGATAAATGCCAACATGTCCTAATATTATAACTTATTGATCATAAGAATTAAACTTTGTTTAATTTATCTTAACATAAGCTACATATGTTTAGTGAGAACTATAGACTTCAGTTGTTTGACCTCGTAACCAGCAACCTGATTTTAAAAAAACTCCCAGGTTCTGATGGAGAAACAGTAATTTCTTTCCACAGTCTTTAGCATCTATTACTCTGGCCACTGATAGTCCTACTCTGGTCAAAGAGATATACAGCATGGAAACAGACCCTTCAGTTCAACACGTCCATGCTGACCAGATATCCTAACCTAATCTAGTCCCATTTACCAGCATTTGGCCTACATCATTCTGAACCCTTCCCATTCATAAACCCATCCAAATGGCTTTTAAATGCTGTTATTGTACCAGTCTCCACCATTTCTTCTGGCAGCTAATTCCATACACACACAACCCTCTGCGTAAAAACATTGCCCCTTAGGTCTCTTTTATATCTTTTCTCTCTCACCCGAAACCTGTGCCCTCTAGTTCTCGACTCCCCGATCCCAGGGAAAATACTTCTCTATTTATCCTGTCCTTGCTCCTCATGATTTTATAAACCTCTATAATGTCACCCCTCAGCCTCCGACGCTCCAGGGAAAACAGCCTCAACCTATTCAGCCTCTCCCTATAGTTCAAATCCTCCAACCCTGGTAAAATCCTTGTAAATCCTTTCTGAATCCTTTCAAGTTTCACAACATCCTTTCGATAGGAAGGAGACAGAATTACATGCAATATTCCAAAAGTAGCCTAATCAATGTCCTGTACAGCCACAACTTGACTTTCCCACCCCTCTACTCAATGCACTGATCAATTAAGGAAAGCATACCAAATGCCTTCTTCACTATCTTATCTATCTGCGACTCCGCTTTCAAGGAGCTATGAAATTGCACTCCAAGGTTTCTTTGTTCAGCAACATGTCCTAGGACCTTACCATTAAGTGTATAAGTCCTGCTAAGATTTGCTTTTCCAAAATGCAGCACCTCACATTTATCTAAATTAAACCCCATTTGCCACTCCTCAGCCCACTGACCCAGCTGATCAAGATCCTGTTGTAATCTGAGGTAACCTCCTTTTCTGTTCACTACACCTCCAATTTTGGTGTCATCTGCAAACTAACTAACCATACCTCCTATGTTCATATCCAAATCATTTATATAAATGACGAAAAGCAACCCTCCACCACCACCCTCTGTCTTCTACCTTAAAGCCAGTTCTGTATCCAAATGGTTAGTTCTCCCTGTATTCCTTGAGATCTAACCTTACTAACCAGTCTCCCATGGGGAATCTTGCCTTACTGTAGTCCATATAGATCACAACCACCGCTCTGCCCTCAACAATCCTCTTTGTTACTTCTGCAAAAAACTCCATCAAGTTCATGAGTCATGCAATCATTTTGAATATTCAGTCTACCTCTGAAAAATATCAAGTGCAGTGACACAGGCATCTGCAGTGCCAATTTGGCATGCTCTTTCTTTAAGATTATTGGACCTTTATAATGCAAATGCTGTAAACTGAGCAGAGTAGAACGTGCATTATAAAAAAGTCTGCATTTAATCTTGCAGTATAATGTCATGATGGCACTCCCTGAGGTGTGTATAGATATGTGATCTCCTTGCCTTCCTCTACTTATGTTTGCAGCAGGAAGACTTTCCCCTCTGGAGGCAAATTGAGGCTTTAAAGGGTGACATAATGGTCCCATCCTGCCCTTGCTGATGTTCAGCAGAGGTGAGCAAGGAATCGCCAATCAGTTTTCCTGCAGCCTTCTGTGGGACTAGGCCCTGTGTCTTTCATCCAGCCTGTTCGAGGGCCACAACATTAGGAAGATGCAAGTCTGCAGGAAGCCCATGCTGCTGACTCTACACATTCGGAAATTGGGCCTTATGTTTTCCCATTCGTGGTTTCACTGAATGCTAAGGCCATCATTCTCATTTTTTTTTCTTTAAAGTTTATCATCTCAGGTGCAAGATGATCAATATAACATTAACTCCTTTCTTGAACTACAGTTTGTGTTCTTCCTTTGCTTCTGATTTTGTTTCAATTCTGTGTTTCTTCTGATTAACTTTGAGGTGCACTGTTGGCAACAGGATTGATAGAAAGGAAGAAGGTTTTTGCGACAAGAAATTATCAAGGCACTGATCAGGTAGACAGAGAGTAGCAATGCTATTTAATTTATAGAGGTCTGTGGTCATATGTTTGCAGGGAGTGGCTAACAATGCAAAGGAATACACAATACCCTTCTGGATACTGATAAATACAGAGAAACAGAGGGAGACTGGAATGTATCTCCTTGAAGATCACAGGAAAGGCAGCTAAGATAATCATTAAGGCATTTGGGATATTTTCTTTTGTTATCCAAGGCATTGTCTAAAGGAAAAGGGGCATTACACTCGAACTTTAAACAGCATTAGTTCGACCACAGCTGTGTACATTTCTAGTCACAAAACCGTAAAAGGAAAGCAATGATCACACTAGAAAGGTTTCTAGGAAGATTTGGAGGATTTTCATCAGAAATGGAGAACTTTACCAATAAATCTACTCATTTGACATTGAGTAGATTTAATTAACATCTGTAACATTTTTACCAATATTTACCAAGCCGCTAATGTGGATTTGAAATTCATTGCGTGAAGAGGTGCTGGAAGTAGAAAACCTCATCACTTTTTATCAAGATTGAGCTTTTCTTCTGCCAAAGAATTTGGGGCATGGCATCCTTCCCACTTGATATCAGTAATGTAGATTAATACCAATAAGACAAAATTGGTGGCAGTAAATTTACCTGAATCATCTCAGATAGTTCTGGAGCGAACAGCCACAAGGAATAAGATATTCTCCGTAATGATTATAGTCTAGCCAGACCATGTTATAAGAACATAGAAAAGGAGGCCATGGCCTTGGCCTATACAATGACCACCAGGCTTTTGGGACAAAGGAATTGCACAGGAGATGTAAACATTGTTCTTTTTTCCATGGGGTGGGGAAAGGAAGGGAGGGATGGATGGTACAATGCAGTAAGCATCCATTCCTTTACCCCAGTCTCAGGACCATGCAAAGACTACGGTATATCAAAGGACTCCTGTCCTCACCAAACTGACAGCCTGCTCAAACTGCTTAACAACTTGGATAGGCTGACTCTTCATCAATGAAACTTCAACAAAGTTCTTTTTAATGCATTTCATTCTTCTCTTTTTCCATTGTAGGTATGTTATTCTAAATTCATTAACTTTTCCAGCTTGTCAGTAATTTTACATAATACATGATATAATACTTTGAACCTGAGAATTGCTTTCATATTCATATAGCAGTTAGGAGTTTAACCTTAGACAGGTTTGAAAATGATTCAATGAGAACTATTTCCTCAAAACCAATTCATTTACACAGAGTAATAAAGAATCTCATGGTTCTACATTTATTTTTTGTTGCTGATTCTCATAAGCACTCTATTTCAAGAATTCTAGAAATGCCTGTATGGCTTTGGACCTAAACACAAGCTGGATTAAATTGACTCAGTTTAACCCTTCAGATAATCTATCAGCAGAGGAGCTTTGAAGATTTACCACATTCCCCTATAGGAATATTCCTTACCTTAACTCACACACCAACCTCTAAAATCACATTTGAAATTGGGAGCTTTACCTAGAAAAATGCATATATGAACATGAGTGATTACCATGGCAGGAAATTAACATACTTTGCCACTATACCTTGAAGATATTTATTACTCGATGTCATGTTCTAATTCTCCAGTCTTTCCACAATTTAAGACCTCAGCTACAGTAAAATCTCATTGGACAGAACTAATGAGCTACAAGACTTCTTCAATACTTTTTTTTAAGGTTGTATGATGTAGAAAGAAGCATATTTAACAACCTGTTTCATAGTCATGTTTTTGTGGAGTTGGGAATGGTCAAAATGCAAGACTATAGTTTTCTAGAAATTCCTACCACAACCTGACACTTTCCATGGATGCTTATATTATTTTACCAACATGAAAAAAGACAAGAATTTTGGCCCAACATATTTTCTTGTATCCTGTTTTTCTGCTGCTCAGTACTTCACCCACAGAATCCTATCTCAGGGTTTTGTTTGTTATGTGGCTTTTGTCAAAACTGTGAATCAGCTTGCTTTCTGTTCACTGACTGTCTTGCTTGGCACCAAAATAGTTTAAGCCTTTTGATAAACATATCAAAATTGTTTTTGTTATAAAGGATACACTTTGAAATTACCAACTGTTTAGCAAACAGATTGTTTGCATGAAAGATATAATTCCAGCTATCTTCCATCTGCATCTCTCCAGAGTTTTGTGTTTTCTCCACCCTTATTCACTCACAGCATCTGTCCATTATTTTGCTGGCTATCAGCTGTTGTTAATTTAGAATTTATCACAGACTGAATGTATTAATTGCTGCCAGACATTCATCTGGTCTCCAGCATCTATTTGTACAACTCTGCTGTTGCACTTGCTGCTGGCTGCAATTTTCAAAAAATAATCTCTGAAGATTCATTTTCTGTTGGACTGCCAGAGATGTTGTTTGACAATGAAAGTAATTTAGTTTGCTGTATTGTGCTACATATTTTTCAGCCTTGGCCCAGTAAGTAGCACTTTCACTTATAAGTGACAAAGCTTTACATTCAAGCTCCATTCTAAGGCTTCGTCACGAACATCAAGGTTGATACTACAGTGTAGTACTGAGGGATTACTGCACTGTTGGAGGTGGCACCTTTAAGATGACACATTTCAGTGCGGTTCTAGCTGTCCACTCAGGGGACGTATAAAAAATCCCCTGGGAATTATACTGAATGCCCTTCCCAATAGTTATTCCCCACTCAACATCACAAAAAGAGATGACTTGATCATTATCATATTTTTGCTTCTATACACAAAGTGGCCTTTGTGTGACCAGTTTCTACACTTTAAATAAAGAAGGTGATCAGGGAAAGATTTAAAAGGACCTGAGGAGCAACATTTTCACGCAGAGGGTGGTGCACATATGAATGAGCCGCCAGTGGAAGTGGTGGAGACTGGTGCAACTAGAAGATTTAAAAAGCATCTGGTTGGGTATATTAATAGGAAGGGTTGAGAGGGACATGGGCCAAATGCTGGCAAGTGGGACTAGATTAATTTAGGATAGCTGGTTGGCATGGAAAAGTTGAATCAAAGGGTCTGTTTCCATGCTGTATGAGTCTATAACTTTGAGATGTCCAGTGTCCATGAAAAGCATTATAAATGCCCAACTTCCTTTTTATTTGAGCAAGTTTTTATAATTTGTTTTGGTTAGTGAGTTACTCATCCCAATTTCTGGATGTCTAAGCAGGTCAGCCATGCAATGGCTGCAACTCTCAGTTCTCACTTTCAATACATTGTGACGTCTTTTCAGAACAGGGCAGCACATAGAAGATGAACACCAAATAGAACCAACATGTGTGCTATTTCACAGCACCCTGCTTAATGAATTATACATAATGTTTAAAATTCCAAATGACATTTATATTATTAGTTTTCCATTATTTACAAATTTAGCCACTAATTTCCTATGGATGATGCACTGGAAAGCAAGCCCCATGATCCCTGCAATTGTCTCAAACGTCAAATACTTCAAATTGTTTCAAGGATGCCCAATTTTACTTCACCGTGTAATTCAGATTACAAGAATACATACACACATGTTTTGTCATTAATAAGTAAATCATTGTACATTGCAATCAAACAGTTTTAAACAATGACAAGGAAGAACCATGAAACTCTCTCATTTAAATTCTAATCTATTTTGGAAAAAAATACGTAAACAGACATACAGAGGGATAAGCACAAAATCTGAAGCATAGTTCAGACGCCAGTCCAGATTACAGGCATTATGCATGTCCCTAGTTGTCCTTGAGCTGCCCTCTTGAACCATTGAATCCATGTGCTCTGGATGGACCCACACTTCCCGTTAGGGAGGGAATTTCAGGATTTTAGCCTAGTGACATTGAAATAATCAGTTTATACTTCCAAATCAGGAGAGACTTGGAGGGGAATTTGCAGGTGGCAGTGCTGTCTTGAGGATCTTTTGCAAATTTCTACAATGCACCTTGTACAAATTCTACAAATTTTCAGAAGCGGGGACTTGAACAGAGATGAAAGAGAATTACTCTCTAAGAATTTGATTTTGCCGTTGATTTTTAATTGAATAGTTCACTCCATTAAACGTGTCTGTCTGACTCTGATTTTGTTCTGAACTACATATGGACACAACCTATGTTGAAGTAGCTATTGGCACTTAATTCATCCAGTTCAAACCTATGGTTATTCTCAAATCTTTTCTCCTTCATGAAATTCAGAAGATAAAACATGGCCTGTATGTACAACTCTAACCTTTCCACTTCTCTCATCTTGACTCAATGTGTAGAAACACCATTTATTTTTATGACTTTCCCTCGTAGCCAAAACAGTGCTTATCACAATGTTCTTTTACCTTAACCTTCGGATGCAACTTCAAACTCCTTTTTCTCATTCTATCCCCCTCGTGATTGTCTTTCTGTCTGGATTGTTTTCTACTACTGACCGTGTTAAATATGACCTCACCAATCAAACGTCCTTCTAGGCTGTCAACTAAGGAAAATTCAGCAAACATTCTGACAGCAGTAGTATATCTTGGGTTATAATAAATAAACAAATTTATGATTTGTTATGTAAATTTATGATTTAATGGTATCAGGTGTTTCTTCTAGTTTTTAATCCAGCATCTGTTTAACAAGGGTATGCCATTTATTTGGCTGAACTGGTCCACCTCCACTGACACTCTCATTCATTTTGGCTGAACTGGCTTCACCATGGATATCCAGTCCCTATACATCTCTATCCATCATGACCAGGGCCTCCAAACCCGAGGTTTCTTCCCCTCCCGACATCCCAACCAGTACCCCTCCACTGACACTCTCATTCGGTTGGCTGAACTGGTCCTCACCGTCAATCATTTCTCCTTGGAATCCTTCCATTTCCTCCACGGGCAGCCGCATGGGCCCCAGCTATGCCTGTCTCTTTTTCGGTTATGTGGAGCAGTCCATTTACCGCAGTTACACTGCATTATTCCTCACCTCTTCCTCTGCTACGTTGATGACTGGATCGGTGCCAGTTCATGCTCTCACAAGGAGGTTGAACAGTTCATCACCAACACTTTCCACCCCAACTTTAAGTTCATGTGGACCATCTCGGACACCTCCCTCCCTTTCCTGTACCTCTCCATCTCCATCAACAGTGACCGACTCAACACAGACATCTTCGACAAACCCAACGCCTCCCACAGCCATTTGGACTACACCTCCTCCCACCCTGCCTACTGTAAAAACCTTATCCCTTATTCCCAATTCCTCCACCTTCACCACATCTGCATCCAGGAGGACCAGTTCCACCACAAAACACACCAGATGGCCTCCTTCTTCAAAGACTGCAATTTCCCCTTCCATGTGGATGAAGATGCTCTCCAGTGCATCTCATCTACTTCCTACACCCCCGCTTCACACCCACATTTGCAATTGCAAAAAGGATAGAACCCCCCCCCCACCCGGCCCTCACCTTCCACCCTACCAACCTCCAGCTACATCACATCTTCCTCCATCATTTCCACCACCTACAAACGGACCCCACCACCAGAGATATATTTCCATCCCTTGTTAGGTTCACACACCCAACCAACCTACTGTCCCCTCCTGGCACCTTCCCCGCCACCGCAGGAATTGCAAAACCTGTGCCCACACCTCCCCTCTCACCTATGTCCAAGGCCCCAAAAGAGCCTTCCATATCCATCAGAGTTTTACCTGCATTTCCAACATGTCATTTATTGTATCCATCGCTCTCAATGCAGTTTTCTCTCCACTGGAGAGACAGGCCACCCAACTTGCAGAATGCTTCAGACAACATCTCCAGGACACCCCCAGCAACAAACCCGACCAGCCTGTGGCCGAACACTTCAACTCCCCCTCCCACTGCGCCAAGGATATACAGGTCCTGGGCTTCCTCCATCACCAAATCCTAACCACCTGACACCCAGTGGAACTACACCTCATCTTCCCCTTGGGACCCTCCAACCACAAGGGGTCAATGTGGATTTCACCAGTTTTCTCATTCCCCCTCCCTTCACCTTATCCCAGATCTAACCTTCCAACTCGGCACCGCCCTCAGGACCTGTCCTACCTGTCCATCTTCTTTCCCACCTATCCGCTCCACCCTCCTCTCCACCATTACCCCCACCTTTACCTACCTATTGGACTCTCAGCTACCTTGCCCCCAGCTGCACCCTGCTCCCATTTATCTCTCCACCCCCTTACCTCACAGCCTCATTCCTGATGAAGGGCTTTTGTCTGAAATGTCAACTCTCCTCCTCGGATGCTGCCTGATCAGCTGTGTTTTTCCAGCACCACACTCTCGACTCTCATCTCCAGCATCTGCAGTCCTCACTTTCTCTTTTGTTTAACAATTTGCTCTGTGTGCTCTGTTGCCCTATTTGAAGCAGGATGATAATGTAGAACTCACGTTCTTTTTTACCCCACTCACTCTCATGAAAACTCTTTTCTGAACAAAACTGAGGTCTGTTTTTCAGCAGAAGTTCCCCTGGAATACCTAAATGACGTGGGAATACATAGAACTTAGAACATTACAGCACAGTACAGGCCCTCCAGCCCTTGATGTTGTGCTGGCCTTTTATCCTACTCTGAGATCAGACTAACCTACATACCCTTCATTATACTATCATTCATGTGCCTCTGACATCTCCCCTAAGCCTTCCTTCAACCACCTTAAAATTATGCCCCCTCATGTTAGCCATTTCTGCCATGGAAAAAAGTGTCTGGTTCTCCACTCTATCTATGACTCTCATCATCTTTTATGCCTCTATCATCTCATCCTTCATCACTCCAATGAGAAAAACCCTAGCTCCACCATCTTTCTTCATGAGACATGTCCAAGCAGCATCCTGTTAAATCCTTTACACCCTCTTTAAAGCTTCAGTTCCTTCTTACAATGAGGTTACCAGAACTGAACACAATATTCCAAGTGTGGTCTAACCAGGGCTTTATAGAGCTGCAACATTACCTCATGGCTCTTAAACTCAATCCCCCTGCTAATGAAAGCCAACACACCATACGTCTTCTTAACAATCCGATCAACCTGTTTGGCAACTATGCTGCCAAGACTTCTGCCTTTAACCTTGTTATCTGCATTCAAATTTAACCTTTCAAAGTGAATCACTTCACACTGTGGAATATGTAAAGTGACTTCAACAGAATTTGGTGGGCTGAAGGTCCTGTTCCTGCGCTGCATTGAATATTGAATTTAGTTTGTGATTGAGCAGCAACATAGCAGATGGAATCTAATGTAGAACAAATGAGAGATTATCTACTTTGATAGGAGAAACAGATGTGCAGATTATTTTTTAAATTGTTAGAGGTTGAAAAGTGTAGATGTACATTGGGACTATGGTATCCATCATGGTAAGTTCCTGAAAAATAGTATGCAAGTGTAGCAAGGTATTCGGAAGGCTAATGGACTTTTTTAAAAAATTCATTCATGGTTTGTCGGCATTACTGGCAGAGCCAGAATTTATTGCTGATCTCAGAGGCAATTATGAGATAAGCATGCTGCTGTGGACCTGAAGTCACCAGATTAGTTAAGGATATCATATATCCTTCCCTAAAGAATATTAGTAGGGAACATGAGCCTTTTTAGCAAGACAATTTGTATATAGACATAGTGAGGGCTTGCTTCAATTGCATAGGAGCTTGGTTAGACCACACCTAGACTTCTGGATTAAGTTCTCCAGATCTCAGGAAAAATATTATTGCTGCAGAGAAAATGCAGTGAAGGTTCTCCAGGTTAGCTCCTGGAATAGTGGGATTGTTCTAAAAAGAGAAATTTGACAAATGGGCCTGTATTCTCTGGAATTTTGAACACTATGGGGTGATCTCATGGAAGCCTACAAAATACTTAAAGGAATGAATGCAAGTCTCTGGTTGGAGAGCCTATATATAGAAGGTGCAATTTTAAAAACTACACGCAGCACTTAGGTGAGATTAGGGGAATTTTACTTTTACTCAGAGGATTGTGAATCTTTGGAATTCTCTACCACTTAGAACTGTGGCAGCTCAATCTTTAAATACATTTCAAAGAAAGTTGGATAGATCTTTGATTATCAACGGCCGTACAAGGTTGGGGTGGGTAAAAAACATTGAAATATTTGATCAGGCATGACCATATTGAAAGATGGGGTAGTCTCAATGGGCTGAATGGCCTAGTCCTCTCCAATGTTCTTATAAGCAGCTGGCAATCTAAAGTTTTGCTGGTTGTTTTTCAATTCATCAAACATGTTAATGCACTGAAATTATTTTGTAACACGAGGAACAGGTGCTATCCTTCAAAAACAACGCACAGCCTCTGCCACACATTACCTTGCTATTTCTTTGGTTGAAAATATGCTGAGGTGGTTTCTCTTCTACAACTTGCTTGAGGTTGGTTAAAGGCTTGCAATGGTGAGTTTATGTGAAGGAAGATCAGACTTAGAGAGTGCATAGCGCAGATCATTGGTCAAAGCATACACAGTGCTAAAATTGGCTTCCTTTTATAATAGTGATTGATATCCTCAACAATGTTTGCATTACATATGAAAGTATTTAAAATTGTTAATTGTATGTTATAACATGCCCATGGATAAATGCTCGGTTTCACTGATATATAATCCCACAATAGTGAATTGCACATACTTGCATGTTGTTGAACGTGCGGCAGAAGGTACAGTTTAGCTGACTTCTTCTCATTCCTAACTTGCTAATTTCTAACTTTTATCCATTGGCATTTTAATCCCTTACATCCTGCTCATTTTCAATCAGAAACATAATGAAGTATTCATTTTTGGGATCTGTTATAAAATAATGGTAAGATTTTCACTTGGCTAAATTAATTTACACAGAAATATTTAAAATATTCACATTCCATCCGATAGAACCAACCTAAAATAAGTGGGATAATAAAAAGTAGACACAGTGTCTATCTAATATGATCATTTGTGCATTAGAATTTTGCCTTCTTGAAGTTCTGGTACCATCTGAGCAACCATTATATTTAAAAGAAAAGCTTGTAATCTTTTTCATCTGTTATTCTTTATGAGATTGTATTTTGATTCAGAATAAAAAATCCTTCAGACTTAAGTCTATCTTCCAATGCTTAAATGGCAATGCAAAAATGCTTCTTCAATTACAGTTGAAAACGTACATCCAAAGATCAGGTTAAGGTAAAAAGACTACTCACCATCATGTTGTGCCAGGCATAACTTGAATATAACATTGCTGCTCCACATTCTGCTTCTTAGATATTTGTGAATAAACCGACATTCTATAGTATAGTTGTCAGTTCCCACTGAAACTTTGAGGAAGATGTATCACAAAATGCATGTGATCATAGTTGTCACAGGTGTTTATACTTTCGTACACTTTTGATACAAGAAACAAAGGCCATCTTGATAGTACTAGTACAGAATATGATAATAATGATACAGTATATGAAGACAATGGGTTAGAATTTAGTGCCTCCTGTGGTGAAATTGGATGGAGGCGATTAATTGGACAGCAAAGTGATTGCAGGGACTGTGCTTCCTTGCTGCACTGTTTGAGTGATAAAGAGCTGTTGGCATCTGGCTAACTAATGTTACCAAGTAAGGTTTCAGACCTCAGGCTCTTTGATTCCAAAGAAAGGTGCTTCCAGTTTAATGCCTGATTGGCAATAAGGCAAAAATGGGACAACAGTCTTTTTCTACAGCTGTTTTTCATCCATCAGATTTGCAAAAATAATCTTGAAGCTATTGAACAAGAAGGTCAACCAAATAACTGAAGGACACAAGATTTGGTTTATGATGAGCAGTAATGTAATTTCAGCATCACATCACATAAGAGATGATCTGAGATTACTGTGTTTTTGATGATCGAGAGACCAACTGTGAAATGCTATTTCAACTTGTCCAATCCAATTGATCTGAAGAACATAACCTGGGCTTGAATTGAGGTCAGTTGAAAGTTACTGTATATACTTGAAGGTGTCAACATGTTTTTTGCAGTAAATGTGTTATGGTGATTCCACAGCCTAGTTTATTTTAGTTTTCCTCAAAGTCTGCCTGTTATCTCCAAGACATATTTTAAGAGTGTGATAGAATACTCCCCACTTTCCCAACAGCTTTTCACCATTTGAGGTTTCCTCACACTATGTCTGGCTCTGTTCTGTCCTAATTGGTAGAGACTGTTTGCCATGATTAGTTGTTAGCTCCATTATCATAATAACATGCAATTATTATCAATGCAAGCGAAGTGGACCATAACCCTGTGTTCCTATAATGATAGTGCCCCCTAAAATTCAGCCTGATTGTTGTATGTTAAACTCAAGATAATATTGTTTTCTAAAAGTCACATCACTTTTATAAACTGTCAGTATATTAAAAAATCTTTCGACTGAACAAAGGTACCAGTGGTGAACCTCCTCATTGCTCCCCTCTCTCGTCAGCAGCTCCCCCCACTAGGGAAGTTCCTAAACATATTTTTGAATATTTAAAAAATCTTATTGAGCAGCCTTTTCTACCTAACATTGTCTGACATCTGAAGCTAAGAGATGAGACACAAAATGCTTTCAGGAAATCACTGCTGATTGTCATAGGCTGTCACTGAGAAGCACAAGTGATGACCCATGGCTGGCTTTTCCAACTGATTTGCCTTTTAAACCTCATTGGAGATATTAAATGGGAATTGCCATAACACAAAAGATATGTGCCTTCGACACTACAAAATTAGTTATTCATTGATTCCATGCACACAATGGGGAATTTAAATCAAGGATCCAGGCCACTGGATAGACACCAGAAGCGATGTTGCATTAACTTCTCTTTGGGCTCTTCTAAGGCAAAGATCCTCACTCGAATTTTGAGTCAAACCTGAATCCAATACTGCATTACATCATAAGACACAGCAGAAACATTTCTAGAATATCACTGGTGGAGTCAGCTCAGATTTCTTTTCTCTGCCAACACTTGCGCTGTAACTGGATAGTTGGTAAGGCTTAGCCCCTGATTTGCTGCAGTTGACCAAATATAAACGTTGTTTCCTTCAATAAAAAAAGTGAAAATTAGGTCTTCAGTTACATCACGTCTCTAAATCTGTTTAATTAATTGTGGTAAGTGAATAACCAAAACATCCAATCAATAATTTATATCTTCTCTTCCACGAACTGCCTCGGAGACTGCTATCTGCTACAAATCCTGAGGAATCACACTCGCTAAGATTGTTCGAGGCTGAACAGACAACAACCATGTGGGGCTGACTGTGAAAACAGCTCACACAAAGCTTGGCCAAGATCATTGTGAAATGCTCAGCAGCAGGAATAGTGGTGTTCAGCAGGAATATTATTACTACAGGCAGTGTTAAGAGATGACGGAAATGAATCCAAGCACCTCATGATAAAAGTCTGATGACTTACAGTGTTAAAGTGTATTTGACTTTCACCTTTCTGACTTGGCTTAGAGTTCGTCTCATGGGTGATATCTGTTATGTGTTCTTAAGACCCAAAGACAGTACAATGGTAATATAATTTAAGAGCTTAAACCCCTCCGAACATGATGGATATATAGGAATAGACAAAACAGTATTAGAGAATTACATTAGTTGTGATCATTAATTCAAGTCCTGACTACACTCAGAAAAAATTTACAGACGTGTTCAAATATAAATGTTAGTCATCACAAGAATATGCCCAGACTTGATTTACTTAAAAATGACTTATTTATACTGCACTATAACAGTGCCTGATTTTCATGAGTGCATTTACTGGGATAACATTCATGTGAAATATGAGAACTGATATCTATTGGCCTTACCAGTGCTCACAGCATTAAAGACCATGGGTTCAACAATATTCAACTCAATATTCACATTGCACATTTATATCCTTAACCTAATGCCACTTAAATTTATGCTTGTCAGTATGGGTCCTCCTACTGCTAAAGTCTGCTAGTTGTAATAAATGCTTCATGATGATACTATGCACAGTAAAAACCGAAAGAACTGTACATGCTGTAAATCAGAAACAAAAACAGAGTTTGCTGGAAAAGCATAGTAGGTCTGGCAGCACCTGTGAAGAGAAATCGAGTGTTAACATTTCAGGTCAGTTGACCCTCAGAATCTTCCGAAGAAAGGTCACCGGATCTGAAACGTTCATTTGATTTCTTTTCACAGATATTGCCAGACCTGCTGAGCTTTTCCAGCAACTTCTGTTTTTTTTTTATCTATGTATAATAAACCTTTTTTATAATGTAATGTTTATCACAAAGCCTGCATTGTAACTGGGAGAGAATGTAATGTCTGGGATATATTGGGGGTTTTTTTGACTAAATCCAGTGGCCTAGTTCTGTGGTACACTGCAAAGTATTTATTAAATTTATAGTGTGCTTGCCATTGCATTAGGGAGTATTGGACTAATGCACCATGATATTTGTAGTCAAGTGCCATACATTGACTAAACCACAATTTTGAAAATTTCTACCAATGGCGCAAATGGTTTAGTTGCAAGTGTAGGGCCAGGATTTGAGGTTGCTTTGAAGGTGGAGTAAAAATGTTCTACAGGTGCCCATGAAAACCATTTAACTAATCTAATTATTAAGATTAGTGTCAGAACAAGGTTTGGAATGTTAAGCAAGACTCTGCCACAAAATGAGAACTGTACTCCACAGGTAGGCTATCTGTAGGAAATAGGGGTGGGAGTAGAGATAAAGTCTAAAAAGAAAGTGTTTCATATGATTCTGATGTAATTCTAAGGCTCAACTGAGCATAGATGTATTTTGGCCTAGATTCCAGACTAGACAGACCTCTATCTTTAAGGCAATTACATGACATCACAGTGTTTGATGTTCTGGTGTAAATATACATACCCCGCCTTTAAGCACTCTTTCTATGTATTGGAGTCAGTGTAGTGTACTCAGTCATCAGTTATGTGTTTATAACATACAGTAACATCAATATGCACAGAAGTCAGACTATGAATGTATGTCTGTGATATTTCAGCTATATAAAATTGTAATGTAGTAAACATATTTTAGACATCTGTATCATGTGATATGTTATAGAACCTAACATATAGAAAACCACAAAGTGCATAACGATGACAGTAAGTCAGCAGTAAAATCTAGTCCTGACAGCTAGTTGTGACAAGTGTTTGCTGATGGCTGGTAATATGACAGCACATGGCAGTTGTGAGGACTTTTTTTTTCCTGCACTGTCATCCATATATATCTGAATGAGTTTAAAGTCTAAGTTACAATTACAACCAAAACTAAAGTGCTACACCTAGAACTAAAGGCTATTAGCCTGCAATGAAGCATGGTAAATACTCCAACTCATGCTACCTTTAAAAGAAAATGGCAGTTTAAAATAACTGAAGCACAGTCCTAATCCAAGAAAGTGGTCTTTTAATAACGTATAGGAAAAAACACAGAAAGCAAACAATTGTTTGCCTGTTGGTTCTAACTTTCGGTTTCTTTGAAATGGAATGAAAAATTTTTAAAGGTTGCACATAATTTTGCCATTTTTTATGCATATATGCTATCTATAAGCACAGCTAGACAAGCAGGAGGCTAGAAGAACACAGCAAGTCAGGCATCAGGAGGTGGAAAAGTCAACTTTTCGAGTGATTGAAGAAGAGTTATACCCAAAACATTAACTTCTCCACCTCCTGATGCTGCATGGCTTGCTATGTTTTTCTAGCCTCCTGCTTGTCTACCTTGGATTCCAGCATCTCCAGTCTTTTTTAGTCTCTAACCTATAAGCACAGGTCTATGATATTCAAGGGACCAACAACAGATAATAGTGCAAAAACGAGGTGAAGTCAATATTAATCTAAAAATCAGAAACACTACACTACAAAGAAGCTCTTTGTATTCTCTGAAATGCCAAAATAAAGTTAGAAAAAAAGATGCAAAATAAACATCTGGGAATGGATCAGCACAGCATTAACTTACTGTCAGACATTCAGTTAGTTAATAAATAATCAATTGTTAATTAATCAATTAGACAACTGAAAAAGTACACAGAACAAACTATTTTGCTTCAGGCACTGAAGGTTTAAGAATAATAAAATCCTCCATTATTGATAACCACAATATTCAGATTTTGGAAGAACAACATGAAGTTCAAGTCAATTTCAAGATAGCTCTAATCCATGTCATACCACTAATCTCCAAATGATTGACCAATTCTCAGGCACGTAGCAGCAGAAATGTATAAAAGCTAATTTAACTTAGCTAAAAGACTTATAGAACTGCCTCTGCACACACCATTCAATTCAAAAAAGCACTTCTCGACAAATTCATTTTTAAAAAATTGTCTATGTTGTGTGGGCATCGTTAACTGTACCAGCATTTATTGTATATCTTTGCTTCCTCAGGTGAAGATGGTAGTGGATTACCTTCTGCAATCATTGCAGTCCTTGGCATGCAGTGATACCTACAATGCTGTTAGGAATGAATACAAGAATTTTGACCCAGTGAGACTGAAGGAGTGACACTACAGTTCCAAGTCAGGACATTGTGTTGGCATTCCCAATCTTCTGGGTGTTAGAGATTACATGTTTGAAAAGTGCTGTTGGAGGACCCTTGAATGAGTTACTGCAGTACATCTTGTAGATGGTGCACACTGCTGCCACTGTGCATTTGTAGTGAAGGAAGTGAATGTCGATAGTGATGGTTGGAGTGTCAATTAAGTAGGTTCCTTTGTCCTGGTTGGATGATACCAAGTTTCTTGTGTGTTGTTGAAGTTGCACTCATCGTGAAAATGCAGAATATTGCCACTTAGCTCAAACCTGGCAGTTATCCAGGTCCTACTGCATTCAAACACACTGGCTGTTATAGTATCTGAAGAATCCATGAATGACACTGAAACATTGCACAATCATCAGTGAACTTCCCCACTTCTGATATTGTGAGGGAAGGTCATTGATGAAGTAGCTGAAAATGGTTGGGCCTAGGACACTACCCTGAGGGACTCCTATAGAGATGTCCTAGAACTGAGATGACTGGCCTCCAAAAATCAAAACCATCTTCCTATGTGGTGATATGACTCCAATCAATGGAGAGTTTTCTTCCTTATTCCCAGCTTTGTTAATGACATTCTTGGTCTAATGCAGCTTTGATGTCAAGGCTAGTCCCTCTCACTCGCTTCTTAAGTTCAGCCCTTCTGTCAATGTTTGGTTCAAAGCTGTAATGAGGTCATGAGCTGATTTGTCTTGGTGGAACACAAACTGAGTGCCAGTGAGCAGGCTAATCCTTTCTAAGTTGCTAATTAAAAGCGGTATTAATAATTCCTTCCATCATTTTGCTGATGCTCAAGAATAGACTAATAGGGTGATAATTGGCTTGATTGGATTTGTCCTGCTTTTTTTTGCACAAGGCAGTCCTGAGCAATTTTCCACAGTATTGGGTAGATGCCAATATTGTTGCTATACTGGAACAGCTTGGTTAGGGATGCAGCGAATTCTGGATGACCATTCTACAGTACTAGTGCTGGATTGTTGTCAGGGCCCATAGCTTTTATAGCAGCCATTTCTAGATATCATGTGTAGTGGAGACTGGTACCTATGATGCTGAGGACCAAGATTAATCATCCACCTGACACTTCTGGCTGAAGATAGAGACAAATGCTTCTGCTTTGTCTGCTCCATTGAGGTGCAGTGCAACCTCATTGTGCAGTCTCCGGTGAGTTGTTTAATTGTCCACTGCCATTCATAGCTGGATGCACATTCTGTTTCTATTTGACATGAAAATAGTCATGGGTAGTAATTTCATTCTGTTGATATCTCATTTGTAAGTATTGCCTTTCATATACCTTTTGAGCAAGACCTATAAGATCTCTCTGCCATCAGTGGGAGCAGTGTTACCCTGCATAACAGTATGTACTGTTGTATAGATTTAGTTTAAAGTATTGCTCACATCCATTTTCATTAAGCTGCAACGCATTAACAGTCCTTAAAGTGTTAACTGCTTTTCCACATTTTATATTCCACATCCAACTGTGTAAAATACCAAACTATCTGGTAAAGCTTCTCAACTATGCCAGTTGCCTATTCAAGTTAAGTGGGAAGATTCCTGTCATACAATTCAATCCTCTTGAACTGTTGGCACTAACAGCTCTGTAACATAGGATAAATCTTCTGAAGAGTCAAGAGTAGTTGCAGTAGTTTTTAAAATTATGACCATAATTGAGCACAAATGAGTCAGCTCAAGGTCCTTTACTTAGCTAAACTCCATAGCTGTCAGATTAGGAAATCACGGGTTTGGCAACCTGCTTCATATTTCCTAGAAACCAACCATAATGCTGCTATCAAGGCCAAACAAATTAAGAAGTTGAAGGCCTGAAGGAAATCAATATTTAACTTGAATTCAAACAGTGCCAGCTTAATCTTCCACTGAATTTTCCATTTACCTTCTAAGAATATGCTGTTTGGCCTCCATCTAAAGCAACAGAAATATCACAGCATTTGATTCCTATTCATTTGTAAGCTGTAGATGGTGATTCGAATAACAGTGAGCACTCTACTTTTAATAGAATGGCAATCTTAAAGAGGTTACAAAGGATTGACAGTCAACACGCACAAATCGTGTACTTATCTGCAGCTTTCTAGATACGAATTACAGTCTCAAATGCAACAGGTTCAGAATGTAGGAGATAAATAGGCCAACTCATGCAGAATAATTCAGCCCCATTTTGAAATTGAAAGTTGTCTGTCCTTAATTTGTGTGTGTATATATATATATTACAGAATTTATAAATATTGTGGTAAAATAACTAAACATTCAGCAATTTGCGAATCAAAGAAATATAATTAATTGGGCCAGAGATTTTTTCTTTAAATTCCTCTTGAAAAACTGGGTGATGCTCAACTGAGATGTGCAAGTATCATCACAGAAACTCCCATGACCAATGTGTTTGTATGGAAAGGGTGTGTATTTTCATATTCTGAGGGAATGTCCCATTCAATAATACCAGCATCAAACTTTCCTCATGATTAAAAGCAAAATGACCCCAGGTGATGACTCCCATTAGTCAACTCACATAGACTAACATGCACACAACGATTGGATACAGATTAAAGTAAAACAATAGAATTGCAATTTATGATTACCTCAGTTTCTTTAATAGAATGATAGTAGTTTATTTGATGAGTTAATGCATTCATTGAAGTGAAACTTGTGTCAGGCAGGAAATTCTCTGTTATGTGTAAGAGATATTGTAGATGGGTCTTATTTAAACAAATTCACAGGGAGGCCACCAAATTTACAAGGAAGTCTCCCCACATAGTGCAGGGGCACTCATTCTGTCTAAAATAGTAGGCAGCAATGAGAGAAGGCTCTTATTTGGTCACTGAAGTAGTTTAATGAGACCAAAGCACACATTGCTAAAAAAATTTGCTGTTTCTGTTTCTGATTTCCAGTCTCTGTAATGATTTTGGGTTTTTTGTTAGCTTGATAGGACTCTGGGCAGGAGGGCTATCCTGCAGTTTCTCTGTCCATGGTAAAATGCCATAGCATTGCAATGGCAGTTCACCAACTTGCTCTCTGTCATCATTTGACAATTTCCCTAAGAGTTCACCCATCTCGTAGCCCATCACTTAGAGTCATAGAGTCATAGAGATGTACAGCATGGAAACAGACCCTTCAGTCCAACCTGTCCATGCCGAACAGGTATCCCAACACAATCTATTCCCACCTGCCTGTACCCGGCCCATATCCCTCCAAACCCTTCCTATTCATACACCCATCCAAATGCCTCTTAAATGTTGCAATTGTACCAGCCTCCACCACATCCTCTGGCAGCTCATTCCAGACAGGTACCAACTTCTGCGTAAAAAAGTTGCCCCTTTTCTCTTGTCTCTTTTATATCTTTCCCCTCTCAACCTTAACCCATGCCCTCTAGTTCAGGATTCCCCAACCTCAGGGAAAAGACTTTGCCGATTTATACTATCCATGCCCCTCATAATTTTGTAAACCTCTAGAAGGTCACCTCTCAGCCTCCGACGCTGCAAGGAAAAGAGTCCCAGCTTGTTCAGCCTCTCGCTATAGCTCAGATCCTCCAACCCTGGCAACATCCTTGTAAATCTTTTCTGAATCCTTTCAAGTTTCGCAACATCTTTCCGATAGGAAGGAGACTAGAATTGCACGCAATATTCAAACAGTAGCCTAACCAATGTCCTGTACAGCCGCAACATGACCTCCCAACTCCTGTACTCAATACTCTCACCAACAAAGGAAAGCATACTAAATGCCTTCTTCACTATCCTATCTACCTGCGACTCCACTTTCAAGGAGCTATGCACCTGCACTCCAAGGTCTCTTTGTTCAGCAACACTCCCTAGGACCTTACCATTAAGTGTAGAAGTCCTGCTAAGATTTGCTTTCCCAAAATGCAGCACCTCGAATTTATCTGAATTAAACTCCATCTGCCACTTCTCAGCCCATTGGCCCATCTGGTCAAGATCTTGTGTAATCTGAGGTAACCCTCTTCGCTGTCCACTACACCTCCAATTTTGGTGTCATCTGCAAACTTACTAACTGTACCTCTTATGCTCGAATCCAAATCATTTATGTAAATGACAAAAAGTAGAGGGCCCAGCACCGATTCTTTGGGACTCCACTGGTCACAGGCCTCCAGTTCAAAAACAACCCTCCACCACCACTCTCTGTCTTCTACCTTTGAGCCAGTTCTGTATCCACATGGCTAGTTCTCGCTGTATTCCATGAGATCTAACCTTGCTAATCAGTCTCCCATGGAGAACCTTGTCAAATGCCTTATTGAAGTCCATATAGATCAATCTACTGTTCTGCCCTCATCTTTGTTACTTCATCAAAAAACTCAATCAAGTTTGTGAGACATGATTTCCCACGCACAAAGCCATGACTTTCCCGAATCAGTCCTTGCCTTTCCAAATACATGTACATCCTGTCCCTCAGGATTCCCTCCAACAACTTGCCCACCACCGAGGTCAGGCTGACTGATCTATAGTTCCCTGGCTTGTACTTACCACCCTTCTTAAACAGTGGCACCACTTTTGCCAACCTCCAGTCTTCCGGCATTTCACCTGTGACTATCGATGATACAAATATCTCAGCAAGAGGCCCAGCAATCACTTCTCTAGCTTCCCACAGAGTTCTCGGGTACACCTGATCAGATCCTGGGGATTTATCCACCTTTAACCGTTTCAAGACATCCAGCACTTCCTTCTCTGTAATCTGTACATTTTGCAAGATGTCACCATCTATTTCTCTACAGTTTATATCTTCCATATTCTTTTCCACAGCAAATACTGATGCAAAATATTCATTTAGTATCTCCCCTATTTTTTATGTCTCCACGCAAAGGCCGCCTTGCTGATCTTTGAGGGGCCCTATTCTCTCCCTAGTTACCGTTTTGTCCTTAATATATTTGTAAAAACCCTTTGGATTTTCCTTAATTCTATTTGCCAAAGCTATCTCATGTCCCCATTTTGCCCTCCTGATTTCCCTCTTAAGTATACTCCTACTTTCTTTATACTCTCAGGATTCACTCAATCTATCCTGTCTGTACCTGACATATGCTTCCTTCTTTTTCTTAGCCAAAACCGTCAATTTCTTTAGTCATCCAGCATTCCCTATACCTACCAGCCTTCCCTGTCACCCTGACAGGAATATACTTTCTCTGGATTCTTGCTATCTCATTTCTGAAGGCTTCCCATTTTCCAGCCGTCCATTTACCTGCGAACATCTGCCTCCAGTCAGCTTTTGAAAGTTCTTGCCTAATACCGTCAAAATTGGCCTTTTTCCAATTTAGAACTTCAACTTTTAGATCTGGTCTATCCTTTTCCATCACTATTTTAAAATGAATAGAATTATGGTCGCTGGACCCAAAGTGCTCCCCCACTGACACCTCAGTCACCTGCCCTGCCTTATTTCCCAAGAATAGGTCAAGTTTTGCACCTTCTCTGCTAGGTACATCCACATACTGAATCAGAAAATTGTCTTCCACACACTTAAGAAATTCTTCTTCATCTAAACCTTTAACACTATGGCAGTCCCAGTCGATGTTTGGATTGTTAAAATCCCCTACCATAACCACCATTTTATTCTTACAGATAGCTGACATCTCCTTACAAGTTTGTCTCTCAATTTCCCTCTGACTATTGGGGGGTCTATAATACAATCCCAATAAGGTGATCATTCCTTTCTTATTTCTCAGTTCCACCCAAATAACTTGCCTGGATGTATTTCCAGGAATATCCTCCTTTAGTACAGCTGTACTGCTAACCCTTATAAAAAATGCCACTCCCCCTCCCTTTCTATCCTTCCTGTAACATTCAACTGCCAGTCCTGCCCATCCCTGAGCCATGTTTCTGTAATTGCTATGATATCCCAGTCCCATGTTCCTAACCATGCCCTGAGTTCATCTGCCTTCCATGTTAGACCCCTTGGAATGAAATAAATGTAGCTTAATTTATCAGTCCTACCTTGTCCCCGCCTGCCTTGACTGTTTGACTCATGCCTGTTCTCAGCTGTACCCGTCTCAGATCGATCTCTTTCCTCACTCTCTCCCTGAGTCCCCCGCCCCCCACCTTACTAGTTTAAATCCTCCCAAGCAGTTCTCGCAAATTTCCCTGCCAGTATATTAGTCCCCTTCTAATTTAGGTGCAATCTGTCCTTCTTGTACAGGTCACTTCTACCCCAAAAGAGATTCCAATGATCCATAAATGTGAATTCTTTTCCCATACACCAGCTCCTCAGCCATGCATTCATCTGCTCTATCCTCCTATTCCTGCCCTCACTAGCTCGTAGCACTGGAAATAATCCAGATATTACTACCCTTGAGGACCTCCTTTTTAAATTTCTACCTAACTCTCTGTAATCTCCCTTCAGAGTCTCAACCTTTTCCCTTCCAATGATGTTGGTTCCAATATAGACAATGACCTCTTGCTGGCCCCTCTCCCCCTTGAGAACATTCTGCACCCTCTCTGAGACATCCTTGATCCTGGCACCAGGGAAACAACACACCATTCTGCTTTTTCTCTGCTGGCCACAGAAACGTCTGCCTGTACCTCTGACTACAGAATCCCCTGTAGTCCATTTTTGCTCCTTCACGATCTACAGACCCAGAAAATAATAGTCTTATTCCTCTACAAACACTGCCACAATCACTTGCATCCTGATATAATCCAGTCTGCAAGTGCAGGGTATGAACTCATACACACATCATCTAAATGACTTTACAAACTGCTTGCTAAATCAGTCTGCAAGGAAATTCAGAACATAATTCATTGTAGATTCAGTACAAAGTTGTTCTGCTTAATTTACAGCAATGAAGCTTACCACTTGGTCATCAATTTCAATTATGTTTGCCCTCAATTTAACCTGGTATGGCATGGATAGCTTCAATTCAAAACTCTTTACATTGTATTTTCAAAGGCACTTCTATATCTAAAAATGATCCACTATATTTCTATATATTGGAACAGGGAGAAACTTTTTTTGTGTGTGTATTTACACCAGATACTCTGTGTAATTTTGCAATTATAAAATATTACATTTTAAACAATGCTTTGGGGCACTTAATTTGCACACTGAAACTTGCATGAGTATTACAGTCAAACAGTGCCTATTGTTAACTGAAGAGTTAAATGCTTGGATTTAATTAAAAACATTGTGTTATTGTGTTGTGGCAGACATTGATTAATTGCATTGCAAACTTGAAATGGAATGCTGATGAATGAAATGAAGCCATTTAGTTTCTTGAATTTGTGAGAGTGAATAATTAGAAAAAAAAATGCAAGTAAATTTAGAATTGAGCAAAACAGCTCATTTTACACAATATCTCAACAATTATGCAATTTGGAGGCCAAGCAGCACGTTAAAAATACCCACCAACTAATCACAGTTCGAACACATTTGACCAGTTAATTGTCATTAAAACATTATTTTGTGGATTGTACAACATGATTTTCCGATCCTAATGTTGATAGAGTTCAGTTTCTGATTTAAAAAAAGCAGCGTGACTCTTGTTTTCCAGTGTCTTCATTCATCTATAATGAAACAAATATTAAGGTAGTGAATATCTTTATTTCTTTCATTGACCCTACAAAAAATAATCACATTGGTGCCACCTTGTGGTAATGAATGTCAGGTTCCTGCAATCAAGTCCCTGATAAAATTTCTCTGAATACTTAGAATCATAGAAGTGTGGAAGCAGGCAATTCAGCCCATTGAGTCCACACTGACTCTCTGAAGAGCATCCCATCCAGACCCATCACCCTACCCAATAATCCTGCATTTCCATGACTAACCCATCTAACCAGCACATCCCTCGACACTATGGGCAATTTCCCATGGCCAATCCACCTAACCTGCACATCTTTGGACTGTGGGAGGAAGGGAAAAAACCCACAGTGACACAGTGAAAATGTGCAAACTCCACACTGGCAATCGCCTGAGGCTGGGGTCCATCCCTGGCATTGTGAACCATCTGTGTAATTACTGAGCCCCCGTGCTGCTCTGTTTTTCCTCACTTCTTTTGTGACTAATTTCCCTTTAAACCACGGATTATAAAATAATGTTAAAGTGTAACTGGGCCATGTGGTTCAATGTGCTTTATTAGAGAAGAAATGTTCACAAAGGTAAGAAAATGAATTTGTTTTAGAAAATGAGCAGCATTTGACAATGTTTACTCACTTGTATTTGTGAATAGATTTATTAATTAAACTAAGGGTGTTTAATGACAGCGATGAAAGGATGATCAGAGGTTGTTGTTACTTGAATAACATTTAATATGTCCTGCAGTGTAAAAGATGAGACAAAATTGCACAAATTGAAGATGTGGTACAACATATTCCTCCATGCTTAGTGTGAGAAAACAATGTGTACGATTTTTCACAGAAAGCGCAATTGGCCTTAATGTTTCAAGATAAAACCCTTCCAACTTTATCATGCAGAGCACAATCTGGTTTTCCTGAGCAGGGAACCAAGAGAATTCAGGACACCAGAAAGTCACCAGGAAGTTTCAGTTTCTCGTAGTAACAATTCACAAATTTATGCAGACTTCAGAAATAATTAGAGGTAAGTAGTGGGTGATCTCTGCTTGAGTGACATCCTCTGGCAAAACAGTCCATACTCTAATAACCCACCGCAGGAAACAATTTCTCCTAAGTGTTGTTTTAATTTAACTTCATAGGATGCTTTTATGGTCTAGCATTTTGTTAGAATTCCACACTTGCAACCGTTACCATTTTTTCTCCACTATATTCTTTCAATATGGTACACATCTGTACTAATGTATTATATCCTGTTTACTATAGTACTTTGTACCTCCAACTCACTCGTTATTTTAGCAACTTGACAGATTCTAGAATAAATAATACCACATTCCAATCAGGAGACATGATTCCTTTGCTTTTGTAAGACTTGGAATTCCACTTATCAATTCCTTGTTTTTCAAAGTTATATTTTTCATGCCGAAACAATCTAAAAAATGTCAAGACTGATGCATTAGCAGAGGTATTATGAAAATCCAGTTGATACAGAACCTTATTTATGCATAAAGGCAGATTAGACTTTTGTTCTGTGCCAGTACCTTCGTTTTTAAAAAAAAGTTTAATAGTTGAAAAAAATAAGAAAAGGATTCTTGTAAATCTTGCACTGATCTAACAGTCATTTATTACTGTGCCTTTGAGGGAGTATGCCAATGCTGACCAAAAGAACAAAGTTTTTTCAAGGCTCAATAAGCTGGAAGCAAGGATCTTTCTTCTAGATGGAGGGTCTAGAACCAGGGGACACAGTCTGAGAATAACGAGCAAGCCATTTCCGACTGCGATGAGGAGAAATTCCTTCACTCAGGAAGGCAAACCTTTGGAAATGTCCACCATGGCGGACTGTGGAGGCTCAATCATTCAGTATGTTCAAGACAGATATGGTGGATTTCTATGTATTAGAGACATCAAAAGATCTGACAGGAGTGAAGGCATGATGGCCAAATTCACAAATGACATAACGATGAGGAGGAAAGTATGTCATTAAGAATACATAGAGTTTGCAGATGGATAGAGATATGTTGAATGGGTGGTCAAAAACTTGTCAGATGGAGTATATAGTAGGAAAATACAATATTATTCACTTTGGAAGAAAGAAAGAAAAAGCATTAATTAGATCAAGACAGACTGCAGAATGTTCTAGTGCACAAGTTACAGAATGTTAATATGCAGGTACCATATATATTCAAGCAAGGTTGTGGGATGCTGTCCTTTATTATGAGCAGAGCTATACCTAAAAATAAGGATGGTATGCTTCTGTTATACAGAGCATTGTTGAGACTATTGATTTGAATACTATGTGCAGTTTTGGTCTCCTTATTTAAAAAAGATGATTCAGAGGAAGTTTACGAGTTTGATACCTGCCACAATTGAGTACTTTATGAGGAAAAGTGAGACAGACTGGGTATTTTTACACTGGAGTTGAGAGGGATGAGGTGTGACTTGATTGTATAAGCTGAATAGTCTTGACAGGGTAGATATGGAAAAAATGATTCCAATTGTGGGCAAGTCCAGGATAGAAGTTCTGTTGTCCTTTAGGACAGTTATTGAGAAGTTTCTTCTCTCAGCACGTTGTTTTATTCACTGAATATTTTAAAATTGGAAGTGAATAGATTCTTGTTAGGCAGGAGGAATTACAGGTTATTGGGGATAGATGAGAATATGGAAGTTGAAGCTGAAACTGATCTGCCATCATAGAATGACTAAGTAGCCTTGAATGGGCCAAATAGCCTACTCCTGCAGCTATGTTTATGTTTTTATGAGAAATACTGCTGTTTAGATTCTCAAATCATGCAGTGGTTTTTGTTTTAATGCTATTAAGTCTTGGTTGTTGTGCGTATAAGACTTGGCACTGTGCCAGCAAATACATTTAATTCTGTAAATATCTTTTGTCTTTTTTTGTTGACTATTAAAAAGAAAGGCATCAGTGCCAAGAAATTAAATGCTTCTCAATTATGAGGTGTGGTTACTTTAAACATTTCAAGGTCAACTATCAAGGGAAGTTCTCTCAGCAATATGCTTCAGACCCAGCTGATTAGTTCCTGCGAACTCATTGAATGTGCTATCATTGCCTAACATTACTAAATTTTTGGTTGTTTGATGCTATGGACCCCTGTCTATTTAAAATGAAACTGAGATGGTTAAACTCATTTTATCTTGAACCCTTAGAACTAAAAAGTACTTTTCTTTCAGAGTCCAATCATTAAATACTTTTAAATATGCTTTTTAAAAGAAAAATTGTTGGGGCATAGTTCGTGCTGAACCGAGCAGAATTCATTCTACAGGAGTCAAAAGTATCATTTGCATTCCATTCAAATATAGCATTTGTAATTATTTAAAACAACACAGCAAACACAGAAACCTTGGCATGTCGAAAGGCAAGTCATTCAGGCCCTCTACCTGTAGAAAATGAGGACTGCAGATGTTGTGGATCAGAGTCGAGAATGTGGTGCTGGAAAGGCACAGCAGGTCAGGCAGCATCCAAGGAGCAGGAGAATCGACGTTTCTGATGTAAGCCTTTCATCAGGAATGATTCATTCCTGATGAAGGATGCACCTCCGATGCTGCCTGACCCGCTGTGCTTTGCCAGCACCACACTCTCCATTCAGGCCCTCTACCTGCTGTGTCATTTGAGAAGATTTTGGTTGAACCTCAGCCTTATTTCACATCTTTAACCCCTATCCCTCAGTACCACTACCTACCAAAATTCCATCACAGTCTGTTTTGAAAGCTTTCTACCATCCACACCTTTCTAATTATCCAGTACAAAGCACACACAGAATATGGTGAGCCCACAGGCTGCTCACATCGTGCTTAAATTTCCTATCATTAGATCAGCTCCAAATCATTAATATTTTAATTTTATGTTCTGCTACTGTGCAGGCATAGCTGCAAATTACAATAGAGTGATTTCATCTATTTAGTTGTACACCAAGACGTCCCTGGGTATTTCATTAGAGCATGTCAAAAACTCTGGTGCATTTGACATTTATTAAATCAGTTGAGATACACTTTGACCTGTTTTATTTTTCATTGAGCATTTGTTTCTAAAAGTGACAAAGATAAATTAAAATGTTCTAATGCAATAATAGATTCTGGTTTTAAATGCCAATTCATCAGAAACCTGTGAATTGACTAAGTAGGTCAGGTGAAATAGAATAATAAAACAATGATGCCAGTTTACTGAACCAGACAATAGGTTAGCCAATTTGGACTTGTATGATAATTCTACACTTTTTGCAGTAAGAATATAAAGACGCTTAAGTATCATTTAAAAATCAACACAACTGACAAAATATCAAGCTCCTGTGACATTGTGCAATATTTGATTTGTTATTTTTCACAGCAAGATATGTTTTTATTGTATAACAGATGAAATCATTTCATCATATGTTTAACCCTTCCTCATTTACAATGCTTCTCAGCTGTACAGATTTTAGTTTAAAGCTACACCAAGATGGTGGGATTCAAACATTACTCATGTAAAGCTGAAAGGTCATTTTGCTCCTGCACAGATCATCATGCTGGATTGGTAGGTGGAAGTGAGAAAATGGTATTTTAAGTATTTCTAAAAAGTTATAGAGTCATAGAATCCGCAGAGTGTGGAAACAGGCCATTCAGCCCAACAAGTCCACACTGACCTTCCCACACAGACTCATTCCCCTATCCTATAATCCTGCTTTTCCTGTGACTACTGCATTTAACCTACACATTTCTGAATACTGTGAGCAATTTAGCATTGCCAACCCAGCTAACCTACACATCTTTGTACTGTAGGAGGAAACTGGAGCACTCGGCAGAAACCCACACAGACAGTCTCCTACCTCAGCTGGAATCGAACCTGTGTTCCTGGTTCTGTGAGGCAACAGTGCTAACCACTGAGCAAATTCCTGACTCAGGCGACTGACTGTGTGGAGTTTGCACGTTCTCCCCGTATCTGCGTGGGTTTCCTCCGGGTGCTCCGGTTTCCTCCCACAGTCCAAAGATGTGCGGGTCAGGTGAATTGGCCATGCTAAATTGCCCGTAGTGTTAGGTAAGGGGTAAATGTAGGGGTATGGGTGGGTTGCGCTTCGACAGGTCGGTGTGGACTTGTTGAGCCGAAGGGCCTGTTTTCACACTGTAAGTAATCTAATCTAATCTAATCAAAAAACTGTGCTGCTGTCATGAGCCACCATGCCACCTTTCTTTCACTTTATTACAAAATTCCATTCATGTCTATTCTACCAGTATTTTCTGCATTTCCATTGAAAGGTAGGGAAGTTTCAGCATTTATGATTCTGAAGTATGTCATTTATACACTTGTAAAGTTGAGTAGTGTCACTGTTGTTAGACTGAGAAAGCTACCTTTGTCTGCCTCACTAATTTTGTTAGGACTGGCCGACATTTGAGTGGGGTACATGAGAGAGGCTTAGGAAGAGGGGCTTACCTCAATCTTTCCCCTCGGTTCCTCTTCATATTCTTTGCTGCTCTGGCCATCCCAAAGCGCTCATCTCCACACTTGCTTTAAGGTTAGTGGGTGCTGGAACCTTCAGTGTTGACCATATTTTAAACCTTGAGTTTTTTTCTCCTACAACTCCTTTTGCTATTTCTTCTGCTGGTGTCTTGGGAAGACAGAAACAAGCCATTCAGCCCATCGAATCTGCTCTACCATTTAACACGATCGTCAATGATTGAGCATAAACTTGTACAGCACGGAAACAGGCCCTTCTGCCCATACTGACCAAATATTCCAAATAAATCTAATCCCATTTGCCAGCATTGGCTTGTGTTCCTCTAAACCATACCTAATCATGTACCCATCCAGATGCTTCTTAAATATTATAATTGTACTAGCCTCCGCCACTTCCTCTGCCAGGTCATTCCATATACAGATCAACATCTGTGTGGAAAAGTTGCCCTTTAGGTCCTTTTAAATCTTTCCCCTCTCACTTTAAACCTATGCCCTCTAGCTTGGAACTCAGCTACCCTAGGAAAAGACCTCAGCTATTCACCCTACCTATTGCTCCTTGTGATTTTATACACATGTGTAGGATCACCCCTCAGCCTCCAATACTCCAGGGAAAATAGTCCCAGTCTATTCAGCCTGTCTCAATAGCTCAAACCCACCAACTCTGAACCCTTTCAAGTTTTGCAATCCTTCCTACAACAAGCAGAACAGAATTGCATGCAATATTCCAAAAGTGGTCAAACCAATGTCCTGTACAGCCACAATATAATTTCCCAACTTCTATACTCAATGCACTGACCAATAAAGGCAAGCATACGAAATGCCTTCTTCATTATCCTATCTACCTGCGACTCTACTTTCAAGGAACTATGAACCTGCACTCCAAGATCTGTTTGTTCAGCAACACTCCCCAGGACCTCACCATTAAGTGTATAAGTCTGCTCTGATTTGCACCTCACATTTATCTAAATTAAACTCTATCTGCCACTCCTCAGCCCATTGGTTCATCTGGTCAAGAACCTGTTGTACTCTGAGGTAACCTTCTTTGCTGTCAACTACACCTCCAATTTTGGTGTCCTCTGCAAACATACCAACTATACCTGCTATGTTCATAGTCAAATCATTTATATAAATGATGAAAAGCAGTGGATCCAGCACCGATCCTTGTGGCACACCACTGGACTCAGCCCTCCAGTCTAAAATGCAACCCGCCACCATCAGTTCTTCTACCTTCGAGCCAGTTCTGTATCCAAATGACTACTTCTCCTTGTATTCCATGTCATCTAACCTTGCTAGTCAGTCTACCATGAGAAACCTTGCTCTTCAATGGTTTTTTTACCCGCACTATCCATGTAACATTTTACATCATGGATAATCAAATATTCATCGACCTACAAATGTACTCAAGGATTGAGTTTCCACAGCCTATTGTGATAAAGATTTACAAAAAGTCACAGCTCTCAAAAAAAAAGTCATGTACCCCTGTCATTCTCCTTTGTTCTTTCTCGTCTAAGGTGCAGCAACTGATGTAGACTGTTTCAGTTGGGGATCACCTCTCATCACTCTACTTGGTTAAAACTATCAATAACCCTGGGGATAATGTGGGAAAATGGTAAAATGAGTACTACAAAGTACAACAGGATCTTGACCAGATGAGTCAATGGGCTGAGGAGCGGCAGATGGAGTTTAATTTAGATAAATGTGAGGTGATGTATTTTGGAAACGCAAATCAGAGCAGGACTTATACATTAAATGAGGTAAAATGTCAGCCATGTTCCTGTAGAGTGGGCTGAATGTGGTATTCCTGCTCCTATTTCATAAATTTGTGAAGTGTATTGTTCCCTTCTTGACCCCACTCCTTCTTTTCAAACATCTGCCATGCAGTCAGATGGCTTTCTGCTGGTTCCTCCGTTGATGCTGTCGCCTGAGGTAGTGGTAGCTCAGGAGACAGAATCACACTCTCTTCCTCCTCCTGCACTCAACAACAAACATCCTCCTCCCCCACCACTCCCCATTCAAACCTACATCCTCCAATGCCTGACCTCCCTATTAGGGCCTTATCAGGTGAAGGGTTGCAGGCTTCCTCTGCAGTGCCATGCTTGCTGAACTTTCTCAATGCCCTTACTTCAGCAACTTGGTTCTCATTGCTATATGTACTTGGGAGAGTTTCTTCACACATCCTGTTCAGATAGTGTATTCCATTATTCATGCTGAATTATATCATTTGCTTGCAGTTCCTAGCCTAATGGCTCTTCTGCTTGCAGGTCTTACAAAATGATTGTGTGGCAGTTGGCAGAAATGTGGCAGATTTTCCCTTGGTATGACAAACTGTGTGGGCTACCCAGGGTAAGCAAGATCATTCCATCTTCCCCTGCTAGCACAGCTAGAGGAAGGATGGAGGTTAGCTGCTTTGCCATCCACCAGTGAGATGCTTTTAACCTGACAGCTTCTGGTTCAAATCCCAAAAAGATTCGTCATTTCAGTTTTGCTTTTGGTCATCTCCCCAACAAGCTGTGTTTGTCTAAGAGAAGAAGTATTGTCATAACATGATTCCTTTGTGACTGGAGCATAAGCAGTGGCTTTGTTTGAGGATTGCCTGGTTTCTTCTCTCCACAAAGACTTTGAAGAATTTCACATTAGCAGCAACCGTCTTGAAGGTGATTTTGAGGTATCCAGTGCTGAGAAAGTTCTGCTGCCAGTAGCTGTCCACAGCCTCAAGTCCTCAGCATTCCAAAAGGACTTGATTAACAAAGAAGTTTCAGTCAATAGATGCACCTCTTTCACTAATTTTGGCTGCCACCCTGATGATGTTACTCATCTTGGTTTGGGGTTTGCTTACTTGCTGCTGACATTTCTCAAGGTTTTCCCTGCATGGGCAACAAAGTTGCATGCGTTAATGAGATGAGATGATCTACGTCAGGCAGGCATGTAAAATTGCCCTGTTAAGGCAGCAGTGACAAACAATTGAGCTTAAATAGATTCAGTAAATCATTTATGAATGGCATGGTGAGATAGAATTTCAACAATAAAGCTTTTAGAGTCCTTATTCACAAATTATACACAAAGTGGAATGTAGTGGCATAATGGTAATACCACTGGACTAGAAATTTAAAACTCTTGATTTATGTTCTGGAGATATGGTTTCAAATTCCATCATGGCAGATGGTAAAACGTGAATTCAGTGAAAAACTAGAATTAATATGTTACCTTAATGGGAACCATGTATGCACTGATGATTGCAGTAAAAACCCATCTCGTTCACCAATCACTAATACCAGGTTATAGTCCAATAGGTTCGTTTGAAAATACAGACTTTCGAAGCACTGATCCTTCTTCAAGTGGCTAGTGGGGCAGGACACACAGGACACAGAATTTATAAGTGAGAGATCAAAATGTCATACAATTGATGTGATGTATTAGAGAGACTAGATGATTGTTAAGTCTTTAATTACTTAGAATGGGAATGCAGGTTTCGATTGATTAATATGTAAATCCCAGAATTTCTTCCAAATTACTGCCCCAAAATAACTTAAGACTTTATCAGTATGTGAAAAAACTAGTGACATCTCAGCTTGGACAATGCATTAATGGTATGATGTTAGAGTCAGTCTGTGTCCCCACTTGGAGTCAGACTGGCTTTATTTCCAAAGTAGGAATTTATAAAATGTCAAATTACCGAAAGATTGTGTCCACCCCAGTCCAACACCAACACCTCCACATCAGAAAAAAATCAGCAGCTGTCGAATAATACACTTTCATGTCAATTGAAAAAAAATTAGCTTGCAAATTAGTTTTAGTTCTATTTATTGTAACTCTGCCTATTGCTAAATTGAATTACACCACCTTTTCCCTGCCATTTGAAATTGGTGCACTCAAAAGTGCTTATTATGTCAGGTATTGTACAGATGTCGCCACAGACATTGAGGGCATTCATATGAAGTGAAATGGGTGAAGGATTGATTGACTATTCCATACCATTCTGCCAGTTCTGTCAAAAAGCTGGGTAGATCATTATGGCAAACAGTTGAAAGGACATTATCACCTGTCACATCACATTGCAAAGAAAAAATAATATTCGTATGATTCACATCACCCAAATCAATATCACAGTGAAAAGCCACAATTCAAAGATATTTCCATAGACACTATTGGAGAACCATTGTTGGTTTATCTGGGAAATAATTCCTCAGTACAATACAAACTACAGTTGGAATAATTAAGCAATTTACTCAGTTCATGAGCATTATAAGTAAATGGGACTCCTGAGAAGCTTGGTGCCATCTGCTTTCTCTTGCACACAAGAAGCTATTTCATATTTAGGTAATATGCAATTTATTTTCTCCCAATTTTCAATAATAAATTCCAAGGATTTTTGGGTTATGACATCAGTGGAAATCTAATGTTGAACTGAGAAACAACAACTGTTGGATTATGGAATCTAATCCCTATCTGGATGGCAAAACCCAAGCAAATGGGAAATTAAAATGGGACAAAATACTCTGCCCCCACCCCAGTCTTTGGGGAAAAGGTGGATTCTGTTTGTTGTCTGCTGTTCTGCATAGGCAACTAGGAAGCTAAGTCAGACTCAGCAGTTCATCAGTGTGCTGTCAATTCACAGTGAACTAGCAATTCATTTCCATTCCTCATCGAACACAGTTTTTTTATCTCATCCATCTTGGAAGAGACTGAGGAGAAATCTGAGTAACTTAACCGATTTAAAAGGTGTTATGCTATAGTGGGAGTATTATAGGGCTATGGTGACTCACATTCTATAAAAATCAGATATTCAGATCACTTACATGAGTGACTCAATTTGTTCTAAGGCAGATCGAGTTTTACAGCAAGACTTTGGCACTCAATGCTTTGCAGTGCACAGTCCATCCACAAAATGTTATGAATGCATTTAGTGGTCGCTTGGTGGGTACAGAACTTGAACGTTGCTGATAAAACAGACACATATTGGTGACCAGCTTTCATAAATCAGGACAGACACATGAGTATCACATTTTACAGGTCACAGGAATTTACGATGTGGGAACAATGTGTAGTTCATTAGCATGTCACTCTGATCAGTATGGGTAGACAACCCTTTATCCGAGATCCCAAAATCCGAAAAGCTCCAAAGTGCGAAGGTTTTATTGTGAAGTTTTTTCTCATTAACACGATTGTTTGTTGAGCAAACAGTGAACCCAAGTCCACATCCACTCGATGTGTGTCACTCAGATGTGACGTATGGGGTGTGGCCCAGTACCAGCGGGCCTTGATCCTGTTTCAAGACCCTGTTTTATTTCATGACTCATGCTCCTCCGGTAATATTTTTTAAAAATTTCACCATCTAACTGTCACTTATTCTGAAATTCAAAAAAGAATCTGAATTCCGAAAACCAGCTGGTCCCGAGTATTTCGGATAAAGGATTGTGCTCCTGTAGAATCATTACAGGTTAATTGCGCATTTCATCAGTACGAATTTGCTGTGATGCAATTGACGAATTGGGGACACTGGTTCGACAGTGCAAATGTTTAAAACATGTGTTGGCTGTGATGTGATTATAGCATCAACACTTTAAATGCTGTTTCTAAAGCATGACTTTTTAATAATACATTATAACCATCACGTAAAAGAGGAACTGACTGTATGCTGGAGAATGCTGTGGGAGCAAAGGTCCCATACACTTGTTTAATTCAAAAATCTCACAATACCTGAGCATGTTCCATTTGTCCAGAGAAATATAATGCACAGGTGGCCACAATAATTCAAGGAAAGTCAGTAAAACATATGACCTTATCGAGGAGTCACTTTCGTCTCTAACCATGTCAAGCAGAAAGCAGCAAACATGAACTGACAACAGAAAGGGTCTGACTTCACACTGTTGGTATTTGTTTTAGAGAACCATTCAGGATGAAGAAATTGACAAGTAACTCACTGTACAATATGCTACTCACTTTATATATCAAAAAAACACTAATTTGAGAGTTTTCATTTCTGTTTAGAGTGAATAATCAAGGTTAGGATTTGATCCTTGTGAAGTAAATTTGTTGTGCATAAAGTACTTGACAGCACATAGATTTTACTGAAATTCTATTGCATGCTGCTTGTGTTCCTGAGGCATTGCTCTCAGTAAATCAGCTGATTTCTTCCACCGCTATGTAGAATACTGCCTAGTAGGGCACGAAGACTCTCAGATGAACAGGAGGATCTGGGGTGCTTTTCCACAAATCCCTGAAGGTGGCAGGGCAAGTTAATAGAAGGTGTATGGGTCACTTTCTCTTATCAGTGGAGGTAAAATTGATAAGAGCCAGGGAGGTTATGTTAGAGCTGTACAGACTTTGAACTGAATAGCCTTTATTGTCAGAGACACTTGACTGAGTGCAGTGAAAAGTTTGCAATGTTGCTGCTTTGGTGCCATCTTTGGTACAGTAAATCATAAATAAAGATCAGTGTTAGAATGAAGATAGTGAAGTTTTCTTTTTTTTCAGCCTATACACCAAGTTCCTGCAACCTGCCTGCACTCGCTGCACCCACATTGGCCTGGGACTCTCTGGACTCTCTACTCCCATGGTCTCGCCTCCAGGACTCATTAAACTCTCCATTCCCACTCTGGCCTGGCCTGGGGCTCACCTCTGGGCCTCTCCTGGACTCACCACTCCCTTAGACACACCTTCAGGCCTCTCTTTGACTCACCATTCCCCAAGACACATCTCCAGACCTCTCCCGGGCTCACCATTCTCAAAGATACATCTCCAGGCCTTTCCCAGGCTCACTGCCCCCACAGACATACCTCCAGCCCTTTCCTGGGCTCACCATTCTCAAAGATACACCTCCAGCCCTTTCCTGGGCTCACTGCTCCCACAGACTCACCTCCAGGTCTCTCCTGGGCTCAACACTCCCACTCTTGGGAACCATCTCCAGGCCTCGCCATTACCTTTGGAATCCTTCATTCGTTTCTGGTAAGTTGAAGTTAGACATTTGCAAAAAAAGGTGGAAAAGAATGTGAGCTCCAATTGAGTGATTTATGCTGCCAAATCCTGCTGGAAAGATGGGCAGAATTGGAATGCTGTAAGCAGCTCTGGTCACCACTCTGTAGGAAGGATGTGATTGACTAGAAGAGATGCAGAAGACATTCTCCAGGATGTTGCCTGGGATGGAGTGCTTTAGCTATGAAGATAAGCTCAGATAATTGTATTGGAGCAGAGAGGTTTGAGGGAGGTGTATAGGATTATGAAGGGCGTGGACAGATTGGATAGAAAGCAGTTTTTCTTCTCTGTTAAAGGGTCAATAACAAGGAGGCACACTTTCAACATGAAAGGCAAAAGGTTTGGAGCTGTTTTCAGGAAAAGGATTTTCACCCAGAGGGTGGTGGGAGTCAGCAGCCTTTAAAAAGCTCTTGGATGAGTATTTGAAATGTCATAGCATTCAAAGTTATGAGCCTTGTGCTGGATGGTGGGAAGAGTGATGATGTAGTGTTGATTTAGTAGCACAGACCTGTTGGGTTGAAGGGTCTTTTCGGCCATCTATGATATCTTCTGCTGATACGTTATTCTTGACTTGTTGGATCATTATTCCCCTTGTTCTTTTCCTTCAAACTATTTGTCAATCCTTATACATTCCACCCTACTACAACTATGTTTTTTTTAGTTTAGTCCCCCAGCATTGGTACTTTGACTTGCTTAAAACCAGTAACATCTTGAATGTTACTAGTTGAAATGGAAGGACCCTTCCTGAATAGTAAATTCTGTTTCCCTCACTATAGAAGCTGCCCAATGTCTTGAGTATTTCCAGCATCATTTGCCTTTATGCCAGCTTTCCAGCATCTGCAATATTTTGCTTTCATATTCCAAAGCTTGGTTTATGTATGCCTGCATTTCCATGTTCTGACCACTGTTTCTAACTTGAATCAGTTTATGATCTTTATCTCACAGCTCTGTCGCCATTGTCAACAATGAGAACAGAAAATGCTGGAAAAGCTCAGCAGGTCTGGCAGCATCTGTAAAGAGAAATCAGAGTTAACATTTTGGGTCTGATGGCCTTCTTCAGAATATCATTGTGTTTTTCTCTTCCAGTCGGCAGCTACTCAATTAGCATTCATTCATTTCCTATATGTTAACTAATGTTAATGGTTGAAAATTATGCAGTCATAAAAGAGCCAGTGAACCCTCATTCTTCCCTCATTCATGATGTGAAGTGCCAAGACCTATCGACCTCTATAACTTGCTTTAATCTTGACTAACGCATTTTAAGCAAACCTTTTGTTTTGCATTATCTTCTTTAGCATTTAATTTTGAAAGACACACTTACATTTTTGCCTCTCGTGACCACTAGATGTCCCAAAGCACTTTCAGCCAATAAAGTACACTGTTGTGAAGTTTCTGTTGTAGGAATTGTAGCAGCCAATTTGTATATTAAAAATTTTTATGAACACTTTCTCACTAATGACCATATCTGCACATTAACTGAATATCAACACTTTATACATTCTGTATTTTGTTTTAAAGGTTTTGAAACATGTTGGAGTTCAAGGCTGGGTGACCTTCCTTCCTCTGCTAGTTGTTACAACAATGTTTTGTGTTTAACATTGCTTGAAGGATTTAAGTTTTAAAGGATTGTGGAAATAGGAATTTATTTCAAGTGTTGTGGATGTATTTATAAATCATTGGACTTATCAGAGGTCATTGAAATTTCACTGTGAACTTTGAAGGGGGAGAATTTCTTCAATAAGGTCTCCAATAAATCACATAACTGATGATTGCTTGCTTTGCTGTAAATCCTGCTGAGCTATAAAAAATAGTGACCAATTGAAGAGGTTCTTCTTTTATCTGGTTCAGGAGAAAGGAAGCTTGTAAAGGATAAGCTGAGTTGGAGGACAGGTTGTGAAGAACTCACCAACTTGGAGGCAAGCTTACTATGAACAAGTTCCCCACTGATGTCTCTCATTTCTTCAAAGAAGACTCTCTACATCAGTTCAGGGTGAATCGGCTTTGATTTTTGAAAGAGTGATTGAAAGAACATCTCAAGATTATAGTTCTTAAGAAAGCTGTATCTGCATGACTTCAGAAATAACAGTGCATGCTTAGTGACTTAACCTTCTGTGCCATACATCAGAGGACAGGACTCCAGAGATCCTACGCTTTACCCTTTTGTTTTCAGGACTAATCCTTCAGCTGAAGAGATAGCTGAGGTGATAACACAACGTTTGAAGCTAGAAGAATAGTAACAAATCTATGTACATCAGTTGTGTTAGTGAGAATTCAATTGCGGTTGAAGCAACTTGAAAGAAGCAAGGAGGTGAAAATTCAAAATCTTTAACATGAAGGAAAATTTTAAAAAACACTTCTGAACGAAGACAAAAAGAGAATATATAAGAGAAAAAAGTCTCTGACTCAGGGAACATTTTGATGTGGAATGAACTGCGTCATTTTGTTATTCTTTTAGGGCACATGGGCATTGCTGGTTTTGCAAGGACTTATTGCCCATCCATAACTGCCATTGAGAAGGTGGTGGTGGTCAGTTGCCCTGGTGTAGGCATATCCACGTGCTATTAGGGAGGGAGTTCCAAGGTTGTAAATCTGTGACACTGAATAATGCAATAAATTTCCACGTTAGGATAGTTAGTCACTTGGAAGACAAATTGTGTTGTTCCCTGTACTTACCCGTGGACAGTATGTTGACAGACAGAGCTTGTGAAGTTTATGCTTTGCTTTCCAAGGAGAATTCTACAAAAGATGAGGTAGCAAAAATTGTTTTTCTCAGTATGAGTTGGTCCCTGAGGGGTACAAGAGTAATTTGCAATTTCCAGAAGCAGTTTAGACAGACTTGTACAGAGTTTGAGAGGGTAAAGCAAAATACCTGTGACCGTGGAACACAGGCATTATAGTAGAGGACTCGTACAGGAGCTTTAAGGAAGTAATTCTTGAAGAAGGATTTAAAAATTTACTCCCTCCATTTGTAAGTTCTCGCATTTGAAAACTAGAAGTTTCCAACATTGAGACAGGCAATAAAAATGGCCGACAATTACAACCTGCTTTCCAAATCCAACATTTTCCTTCACCCTTACAAACCCAGGAAAAATAGAAGATGGGAAGGTGAAAGGAGGATACACCTTCAAGGATGGGAATAGTAGGTGGCCCCATACTGCGTCTTCAGGTGAGAAAAGAAAGTGCTGAGGATGGAAGTGATGTCCAAAGATCTACAATTTTCCATTGTTTCAAGGTAAGGTACTTCTGTGCAAATTGCCAGAAGGTGTTGAATTATCATTCTGGGTTCAGTGACCCTGCTTCAGAACTGAAGAAGAGGCACTGGACCCAGAATGTTAACTCTGCTTTCTCTCCACAAATGCTGCCAAACCTGCAGAGTTTTTTCAGCAATTTCTAATTTTGTTTCTGATTTCTAGCATCCACAGTTCATTGGTTTTTTTAGTGCTGAATTATCACGGTACCCAAAGTCAGTACAGATAAAGGAGCACTGATTGAGATTTGACTTCATTTATTACAGTCTTGTGTACCAAAGGACAGTGAAAAATTTTACCTTATGTGCTTTACAGGCAGTTCATACTATACAAGTGCACCAGGGTAACAGAACAGAGCGCAGGATACAATGTTTCAGCTGCTGATGAGGTGTAGAGAGGGACCAAAATTAACATTAAAATTGTCCATTCAAAAGTCTGATAACAGCAGGGAAGAAGCTGTTCTTGAATCTGTTCATATGTGTATACAAAGGTTTACACCAGACTTGAGTTGTTGCATGTGAGGCTAACTACAAACACTGCTGTGAGTGCAGAGAAAGTAACCAAGGTACCTGAGAGTTGTGGGGAATTGTTATGCAAAAGAAAAGGAATTCTTTATTCCTCAAGCACGACAAATAAAGTACAGTCACACTTAAAGATACAGCAAATACTCAAAATCTTTTGCTGGGAAAAGATGTGTTCTTTCCATCAAGGAATGACATAAATGCCATATTTTAAACAAATGACATTAGTGGTGAATATATATCCAAACCTTATATCAGGTGAACCCATAATGTAACTTAATGTCCGGAATGGTAATTGTTGGTGTTGTCCATCAGTTACCACAGATAGAGATGCCTTACTCCTCGAGGTTGACTTTGGCAGGATCAAAGAGTGGTGATGGAAAAGATAGGGGAAAAACAAGTAAATAGAACAGTTCTGGATAAGATTATAAGAACATGTCCTTCAAGCACAATGACCTGAGAAATGGATTAAAGGAAAGGCTGTCATTAAAGGTCAAATTGACATGAGAAACATAAATTCGGATCTCTGAATTGATCTTTGGGGATTTGGAGAATTCAGAGGAAATGTTCAATTTTCAGACTTCTCTGATCAAGGCCTCAATAAGTTGATTCAAAGTTCAGTAAAATAGCCCAATAGCCAGCTCTGAGCCAGAGCAGAAGTTCTAACACTCCTGTTTATATCTGTCAGTCAGGGCTCCCTGATTGGATCAGATTAACAACCCCAATCAGAGAACTCATAGTCTGTCAGATCCACTTGGCTTACCTTGTTACAATTATTACACCTATTGTTTGTCTATTCTTGAGAATCTCAACATTCAAATATTAAAAACTCTTTTCCTTTAAAACATATCTATCTGCATTTGTCAAGAGGTAGATAAAAGGGAAGCCATCCAGCCACCTCAGGCCTGTTCATCACAGCAGCAATCTGATAATGACAGAAAATCTGTTTCAGTGATGCTAACTGGGGAGTAACTAATGTGCAGGACATCAGGGATTAGACTCACTCTGAGTTTTCAAAGTACAATTCATCTAACATCTATCATTCTTCAGAAAACCATGAGGTCATTTGTATTCATCTGACAGGCCTCAAGGCATTTAACAGCTCAACTGAAGGATGATGCCACCAACAATGTACCCTCCCTCAGTATCTCATTTGGAGCTACAAATAAAGCCAAGGCTTATATTTACATTAGGCCCTTTCCCACTCATCGTGCCTATAATTGCAATGTTTCTCATCATATTTACATCAAACCATCTGTCTCCTATTTTCACTTTTCAAACAAGAGGATATACTTTTGTACGTTTGGTCCCGATTTTTGGTCTTAAAAACCTGAATGTTTCAAATACCTCATTTAAAAGTCACCTCTAGCTTTTTTCGGCGATCAAAGCCAAAATATTTTCAGAACCAATGAATGAACTCTGCAATCACAACTGATTTTAATCAGTTTGTGACTCACTACAAAAGTTGCACTTACTATTCTTCCTCACAACCCTGTTTAGCAATCAAGATAAGAAGAATGTAGATTGGTTTTGATTTTTCAGGGCAGATATTAACAGAATGGAGAAGAAAAATAAACATTGCACATGGAAACAGAATATTGTTGTCAACCTCCTGAAAATGCATTCAATAAATGGATGCCTGGGTCTTCTGCAGCAGAGGGCAGAGGAAGCAAAGCACAGTTCTTGCCAATTGCGCCATTGAGAGTGCTGGCTCAGTTGTAATTCCCTGCACCAAGACCTTCATAAAAGGGCCTGTGGCCATTAACATTGTATTTTCTATAATGTGGCTGTTCCAATTCCTTCCCTTCCATAAGCCTACAGGCCCAACTGATGCTGCCAGTTCATTTCCTGGGCTCTCAGATGGGGGAATGCTGGTGATAGAGAAGGTGGGTGCAAAAGGCTGTACTTAATAAAAATATGGAGAGAGCCCATGAATGGCTGATGTGAATACCACATCTTCTGTATTTGGTGAAATCATGGTGCAAGGTCTGAGCGAGTGTGTTTTAATTGAAAAGTACATTTCACAAAAACATTAACTGTATAAAAATCAATCTTTTTGTATTTACCAAAATAATTGGTCTGAAAAATAAAACTTTTATACATGTATATCAAGTGCTGTGTAGCATAAAACACTGCCCCCAGAATTCTAGCCTTGTAACGACTCATGGGTTATTTCAGAGAATTACAAATGTTTTCTACTTGCTGGCCTGAATGTCACTTATTGCACAAATTAAACTTTCTTCATTTAATTTTAAAGATTAAGATTGTTACTTTGAGCATATACTTATGATTGGAAAGAAACAACTGGACAGAAATAGGGACATTGCGGAGAATTGAAGGATTCTAACAAAGTGATGATCTCAGGAGAGAAAAATGCAGTATTCAAAGGGAAAGTGTATTAGTAACAGTTTGTGGGAAGGAAGGAAACATACATTTGTACCATAAAAAAATGACTGTTAATAAAGCTCACATTATAGGTAAATAAATAATATGGTTACTCTCATAATTAAATGAATTAAACATAGAAATACCAGCAGGAAACTGGTGAATAATCTGATCTGAACCATCACTGCTTTTCATAATCGATGAATGTAGTCAGTTGAGGCTACTATTTAGAGATGCCACAATGCAGGTATTGATGACGTTTTCGAGGAAATTTTCAACTCATGTATTGATGGTGAACAATACAAGTTGTACTCTATAAATATCAGCAGCACTACTTTGTCAAATAATCTTGCCGATAAGAGAAAAGGGCAAGTGTTTTGGTGTGTACTGTCAGGCAATAAGATTTGGGAAATAAATTTTTAATGCCGCATAAAACCACGGTCAGATAATTTTCATCCCTGCTGAGACAAAGTTCAATATGCAAAATGCTGCAGTTGGTTTTTTTGTTAGTATTATTTTTACTTTTGGATGGTTTTGCCATGAAGTGGTGCAAGTGATGTGCAATATTTTATCATTCTGATATCAGAATTAACTTTGACTGACAGAAGAAGCTCTATCATTAGGAAGATATCAATGGACCCAAGTAGTTCATTTCTAATTTGTGGCACATTCTAAAATATTTGGAGCTTCTCACTAAATTAGATACACTGATAAGTGAGCATTGCTTTAAATCCACTAGGTGCATGATCCAAAACACAAATTAACTTTTACAACTGTCCAATCAAACACATGTAAGAACTTTCTGAAGCTAGAGAATATGGGATAGCTATTAGTTATTGAGCTGCAGATATTCACCAGATATTGTTGATTGTTTATTACCTACCTTTATTTTATGGAATCTGCATCTATTACTCTATTTTTATCATTCTGCATCGTGATGATTTTGTTGAGCTGACTGTTTTAGGAAGGGCATACTCAACGTGTACAAAAACAGATCGGAAGCATACATTGGATAGTTAGTGTTGCAATCTAATTGGTCTGTGCATCAGAATTTAGTTTTTTTTAACCTAATGTTGATTAGCTATGATATATGTCATGTAGTAATGATATCAATGGATATCACATGTACAATATTATTGTTTTAGTTCACGACAAATTATTATTCTGATTTACAAAAGAAATCATTTCTGCAGCTAATGTTTGTACATATATTTAAGTTGAATTTTAAGAGAGTTTTCTTTTCCCTGCAAAATCAGAATTGTGAGTAAATTTGTGCTTTAGCAGCCTATAGAAAAACAGAACAAAATGTGTCAAAAAACTTAGTATTTAATCAGTAAAGTATGAAGAAATAATATTTTATATATTACATACAATACAAAGCCAGAAGAAGGGAACCAGCTCCCTTTTGTGTTGTCTTCTACAATCAAACTTTGTCTTGTTTTCATGTAACTCCATAACTGTAGGTATTACTGTCAGTACAAGCTGATGATTTTTGCATGAAGAAAACAAATTGTACTCCATTTTCTGAGTCAACTGGAAAATGCTCATATAGCCAGAGACCTGGATTCAATTCCACCTCAGGTGACTGACTGTGTGGAGTTTACACATTCTCCCCGTGTCTGCGTGGGTTTCCTCCGGGTGCTCCGGTTTCCTCCCACAGTCCAAAAATGTGTGGGTCAGGTGAATTGGCCATGCTAAATTGCTCGTAGTGTTAGGGGGGAGGGGTAAATGTATGGGTGGGTTGCGCTTTGGCGGGTCGGTGTGGATTTGTTGGGCCGAAGGGCCTGTTTCCACACTGTAAGTAATCTAATCTAATCTAAAAAACTCACCCTAGAATTGATTTTCATGAGTTTTGAAATTTAGAATTCATGTTCATTACCAACTGTAAGATTATACCTAAGGCTATATATTCCATGCATGATGAACATTATGCAAAGGTAGTTTTAATGTGCTGTTGTCTTTAGATTCTGTTTTAGGATTGTAAAGTGGATTCCTATGCCATTTTTTCTTCAAATAATTAATATTCAAGTTAGAAATGACGATTTACAGTTGACTAATGATATTTAAATTGTCATCTTGAGCTGGAGGCCTAGATTTTCTGATGGCACAATGAATGGCAGCACCAATCTGGCAAAATTTTACCAGGTTTTAGGATGCAGATTATAATCAGACAAGGTGAGCAAAAATCCAAGGAGGTGATAATGAGTCTACATTCAGCATCGATACAACTACATGTCTGATCTGTCTTGCAATTTTGGTTGTTGTCATATAGAAAATATTTGCAGGTGGTGAAGGGTGATAGAAAAGGTTAAGTGAAATGGTACCTCACCTGAGATATAAAGAGTGTGTGATTGTTTACTGTAGAGAAATCTGAGAAGATATTATTCACATTTTCAAGATTGTTGATGGAATAGAAGAATTCTGACAATTTGAGAATAGCATTTTTTTGTTCTGGGAATTGCCTTTGAGGTCAATTTGAAACAAGGTGGATTATTTGATGAATCACAGCATTAATATGCTGGTTTCTTTGATATGTTAGAACTGCATTCCATTTTCTGAGTCATGGAAAATTGTTGGTGCAATGGATGAATTCTGACAATTTGCGACTTACAATTCTGTTGGAATTCTTTGAGGAAGTAATGAACAGGTTAGACCAAGGAGAGCTAATGGATGTTATCTACCTGGACTTCAAGAAGGCATTTGACAAGGTGCTGTTCAGAGGAGGTTCATGAGAATGGTCCCAGGAAACGACAGTTTAAAATCTGAGGAATGTTTGAGGACTCTGGGACTTTCCTTGATGGAGTTTAGAAGGATGGTGGGGGGGAGCGGGTATCTAATTGAAACTTACAGAATATTGAATGGCCTGAACAAAGTTATTGTTGGGAAGATGTTTCCATTGGTAGGAGAGACTGGGACCCAAGGACAGTCTTAGAGTAAAGAGAAGACCTTTTAGAATGGAGAAAAGGAGGAACTTTTTCAGCCAGGGAATGGTGATTCTATGGAATTCACTGCCACAGAAGGCTGTTGAGGCCAGGTCATTGAGTATATTTAGATTAGATTACTTACAGTGTGGAAACAGGCCCTTTGGCCCAACAAGTCCTCACCGACCCTCCGAAGAGCAACCCACCCAGACCCATTCCCCTACATTTACCCCTTCACCTAACGCTATGGGCAATTCAGCATGGCCAATTCACCTAACCTGCACATTTTTGGACTGTGGGAGGAAACCGGAGCACCCGGAGGAAACCCACGCAGACATGGGGAGAACATGCAAACTCCACACAGACGGTTGCCTGAGACGGGAATTGAACCCAGGTCTCTGGCGCTGTGAGGCAGCAGTGCTAACCACTGTGCCACTGTGCCGCCCACAAGACAGAGTTAGGTAGGTTCTTGATTGTTAAGGGGATCAAGGGTTATGGGGAGAAAATGGAAGAATGGGGTTGAGAAATGTGTCAGCCATGATTGAATGGTCAAGCAGACTTGATGGGCTGAATGGCATAATTTCTGCGCGTATGTCTTCTGCTCATATGGTCTTATGTTCTGACACATGGTTAAGTAACTCTGTATAGGTGACAATGTAAGATATGTCTGAACTGAGATTTTATTCTGTAATAATCCTTCCCTAATCCTCCAAACCATGCAACTTCAGAGAGCTGAGGTTACAGCAAGATCCATAATAGTAAGATAATAAGTAATTGTCCCATTTAAACAGCATGAATGTCATTTACTACCATGAGTATAGTTTTCATTATTGAACAAAGTTACTTATGTCAAAACTCCCATAAACCCCTTCATCAAAGAACCGAAGACTTTTTATCCTGTATCTATTATAAAAGATATCAAAGCAAAGTTATTTGTCATTATACGATTGTTTAAGCTGAAGCATCAGAATCAGAAGTGTAAACAACTGCATGAATACATTCAGCATGAAGAGCAAAGGTCAGCATGCACTCTACTTACACAACTAACTCCAGCTCTTGCTGGGCTTTCTCAACTCAAGCAATTTCCCACCGCCGAGACTAATAACGAGTTGAAGGTTCATCTGACAGGCAATGTGACCCTGTAAGGCACTGTACCAACAGGGTGCAGTGGAGGTCCTGCCACCAGTACAGAGAGTGGCTGACCTCCCTGAGCTATTGGCCTAGCCAGGACTGGTAACACAGCAGGCTCAATAGCGCCACAGACACAGCTGGCCATTGCTGAGGCTGCAACGAGAAGGAGAGCACACCTCCATGTTGGAGCAGCCATGAAAGGCATTCAAAGTTATATTTTCTGTGATGATGGTGATCAACACTGTAGCAATGGTATGGGAGCTGCAGGGGAAGGCATGACTTCCAGGACGCCTTCCCTGGGTAATAGAATAATCATTGTGAGTGATCATGGTATGAATGCCAGCACATAGGACATGGTCTAACATCTCAACTATTACCATCATTTTAGTAGTCTGTTTCCTCACGTTCTGAGCTGATGCATTGTTGCATATTCCACATATTGCAAAGATTGCTATGACTTAGAGAAAGCCGTCATAATGGTATCACAAATGAGGGGTGTAGATCCCTAGGTATGTCTGTCATTAATGCACAGTCCCAGAACTGAACATCAGAGTCTGCTTATAGTTATGACATTTCATGAACATCTGTCCTAACATATGAGTCACACTGAGGACTGGCTCTCTGAACTCCAAAGTAAGACAACCTTCTCTTCATACTCCTCTGTCTACACATTATCAGCCACCCCCCATTCCTCTTTCTCTCTTTTATCTTAAGTCACTTGATGGCAGATTTTTTTAGGGATATGCAAATATTGGAAAATCAGGGAGTCTTCTTTATGGCTGAGTGTTTAAACTAAATTTCAATTAAATTTCTTGTTATCCCAACGCCAAGTTGAATTCATTGACCTTAGAAAACTCAGCACTAATATTGACATCCGTGTGTTTTTCTGATGTTTAACAGCAATGAGTAAACAAAGAAAGAGAAAGCATTTTTTTCTATTACACTGCAATATTGCATACGTGATCACTTGCTAGATTTTAGTTTGCTAAAGGAATATCTGGAATAATGTCCTTATGTGTTTTTACTTGACTATCTAGCTCTGAATAAATTCCTGATCATTATTTGTTGAATATTTTGGAACATCAGTTTAATAATTTTCTCCATAGTTTTAAGGATATCTATTCTTATAATTTCTGAATCTAAGGTAGGTTTTCGAATGATATTAATTGAGAAAGCAAGTTTCAGGGAATCTCTTTTGCTGAATGGATTGTAAGTGTGTGTTTGCAGATATTTTCACGAAGAAGTAGTTTTAATTCGATAGATATTTTAATCAACTGGTTCAAACATGTTTTGATCCACCTCTGAAACAAGTGAACATTACCACTCTGCCACCTGAGGTCCATTTTACATTTCTGCATGCTTATTGTACCGATTATGACTTTGCTGAATAAGTTTTGTTATGGTAATGTATAATTGGGTTTATTAAGAAAATTGGTTACTAAAGTATTTTTATTTAAACTCTGATATGGATTAGATATTTAATCATTCTAATAGGTAACTGTGAGATAGGATTTTTACCTTAAGTTGTAACATGTTGGGTCATGGGACTGGAGTGACTGCTCATCTCCAGCCTTAGTCATAACACTTTGAATGGAAAGTTTCTCACATTTTATCCCTTCACTTTTGACACTGGGCACAGACTAGAACAGTTTATATTAACTCAACAACGAGTGATTGATTCATTGTCTGATTGATCGACTGAACGATCCTCGACAGACAGGTGCAGTATTCATTTGGATCTGTGTGACAATTCCATAATATCTCTAAATTACCTCTTAAAGCTTTCCTGACTAAAACTACCTGGTTAGAACCAATTAATGCCAGTTCTGCACTATAAATTTTTCCCCTTAGGAGCTGCATTGGGACAACCCAAACTCATTAATGTGATGACACTTAGAACAAGCAAAGAGAGAAGATATGTCCCAGCTGTTTGTTTTGGATTGAAACCAAGTTCGAACAGTAAAGAGAAACTTCTTGGGCTCTGGAAGTGCAATATTATAATAGTCTTGTTCCTTTCCAGCATATAATGCACAACAATACCTTCTAGTAGAAAGAAATTCTTTAACGTTTTGTAATGATTAGACAAAAAGAAAACTCAGCCTCAAGCCCACACGTGAGTCACTGTGCATGGTATGAGTATTGCAACCTGATCACTGTTTGTGTGTATGTATATGCAGTGAACTTTTGACTACTCAAATTCTACAGAAACTTCCTTGAAATTCTGATTAAGCGGTGCTTTATGATAGCATCAGATGCTCAATATGCCACACAAATGCATCTCTAGAACTTTTATCTGCCTACAAATGGGCAGTGGTTAGCGCTGCTGCCTCACAGCACCAGAGACCCAGGTTCAATTCCCGTCTCAGGTGACTCTCTGTGTGGAGTTTGCACATTCTCCCTGAGTCTGCGTGGGTTTCCTCCGGGTGCTCTGGTTTACTCCCACAATCCAAAAATTTGCAGGTTAGGTGAATTGGCCATGCTAAATTGCCCGTAGTGTTAGGTGAAGGTGTAAATGTAGGGGAATGGGTCTGGGTGGGTTGCGCTTCAGTGGGTCGGTATAGACTTGTTTGGCGAAGGGCCTGTTTCCACACTGGAAGTAATCTAAAAATACAGCCTGTTTGAAATGCTGCATATTGAGCCCTTGTTGCCATGTATTAATCATCACAATAATACTGTAGTGTGTTGCATGAAATGAATTTTAACAAAATTATACCCTTTCTTCAGAGAATTTGTAACTGTTTATTTTTTTCTCTATGTATGACTTAGCTATGCTTCATAGTTTGTAAACTCAGTGCATTCATAACCCCAGTACAGGGATGTATCTTATGTAGAACCATGTGTTGACCTTGCACAAAAACCATGTGTTGACCTTTGACGTTGATAAAGAGGTAAAGTCCACGAAAGTCTCCACAAGAAGCTTCATGCCAACAAAACATTTTGTGTTATGTAAATTCAGCGATCATGCTAAATGATGACCTGTGTTCACCAGAATTCCATCTAACACTACTTGGATTATGATGCCTGTATTTTTTCACTGGATATCTTTGTGCTCTGGTTTGTATGGGGTTTCAACTGACCCTTCAACAACCTGGTGCTGATCAACAACCATATACAGTGTTTAAAGAAATGCATTTGTACAATTTGCAGTTATGGTTTGCTAATCTCTGTGGTGGTCTCTGCTTTAAATTGCTTTCGCTTTAGAATAAGTAGCCATTAATGCAATTACATGAAAGATAATGCCAATGTGATCAATTGAAATTATGTGATGTTTTGGATCTGCAAGAGAGCCAACTGCTATAAAACACTATCAGTAAAAATTAGAACAGCAGTGGGTGAGTAAGGATGTCCCAGGTGTTGTAGAAATTGAAAGCAGTATGAGATGAAATTAGAATTGCTTCCAGTCTCAGTGGTTTAACTAGGAGTTGGCGACAGATTTGAATAAGTAGCCTGAACAAATAAGAGTAAACATTTTGCAAAATGGCCCACAGAAACTCAACATTCATGTAGAGGAGGTAAATATTGCAAAGGATGACACATAACACAAAAAGTATTGAATGTGGAAAAAACAGTTCTCTCACTGCAAGATGCTGGCTCACTTTTTGCATACAAGTGTACAACTAAAAAGAAGCAAAACAAACCGAGAAACATATTAATGGGGTAGATATCAGATGATGGTTCACAAGAAACATTCTATACCACCCAAATAGGTTGGCAACATCAGGTCTAAATGTGATAATGGTTTGTGACTGCTAGAATGATGACAAAAGAAGGAAGACATCAAGTGAATATACAGTGTCAGATAGATATTGAAACTTTACAACATCAAGAGCTTCACAGCCCTGAGTGAATTATCTCAAGATGATGATTCAAAAATGAAATCCTTAAAGGTTAAGTTGAGGCTATATGATAGAATAATATTCATCCCAAAAGGAAATATAAAGCTGAGATCCAAATGAAATTGAAAGAATGAAGATTAACAGTTTCAGATAATAGCTGTTAAGAAAAATCCTCTCACCTCACTGAAGCATGTCTAAAACTTGGACTGGTAGCCTACATATTCCAGGGGGAACTTGCGGTATTTTGCAGACCAGTATGCCATTGACTGCTGATAAGGTTCTATAAGATGACAAAAATGTTTTCACAGATCTTGGATATCTTTCTATTGAAAGTAATCTTGAAGTTGCCAAGTGTGAGACACCAACTCAGCATCTTCCGTAGAGCATTCCAGCTGCTGTCAAGTCCAACCTGAAGGAAGAAGTAGTGATGGGCCATTACCCCAGGAGGTCCTATAAAGGGAAATAAATATAAAATCAGGCCAAGAAACCATTATCTGAGAAGTTCAAAGTTACTGATAAACAAGTGAAGCAGAACACTCAGGTGTCACTGAACATCAGAAGAAATAGGGTGAGAAGAGAAAAAGTGTGGAAAAAATTTTTTAAAAAGTTGTAGTTGAAGATGCCTGAAGTCAATTACATCATTTGTGTGCTGACAGTGAGAATGTTTTACCCAGGTTATGATGTGATAAGAGCTGTAACTAAGGTGCAGTGACCAACAAATGCAAAAATACTACAACGTTGTGTTGGATTCATGAAATATCAAGTAAGGTTCTTAACTAATTTGTCATCAGTGTGGAAACCTCTATGTACGCTCACCATTAAGCACATTGAAGTAATATCGGAGCACCAAACAAGAAGCACCTTTTACTCAAATCAAACATGATGTGGAGGTACCAATTTGGATTGGGGTGGACAAAGTGAAAAATCATGCAACACCAGGTTATAGTTCAACAGGTTTATTTGAAGTACTAGCTTTCGAAGCACTGGCTACTTGATGAAGGAGTTGTGCTCCAAAAGCTTGTAGTTCAAAATAAACCTGCTGGACTATAACCTGGTGTTGTGTGATTTTTAACACAAATTGAACTGTTTTGACCATTTTGAACTGTTATCAGTGTAGCAGTGATAATGAATTTGAAAGACAAGAGTCTAGTTCCAATCAATGACTCATCACAGTGCTGTCATTTCCCAGAGAAGGAACATCATCTCAGGGATAAGCAGATTGTAAATGAGCTGCTCACAGTAATTATCATACGTGCCATTAAACAATCTGAACAGTTTAGAGATTATGGGTGAAATACTTGTGCAGAGACCGATGAAAATGGTACAGGTTAGAACTGATAAACATGTTTTCTTTTGTTTAAGATTTGATAATTTTCATTCCTGTCCATATATGCTGGATAACTTGTAAGTGCTAGTGAGTGCGGGCAGTTTTTTTTTGGAAAACAGGAAATATTTTGAAAAATGCCATAGTATTGTGCCACTGCTGTAACTTGCTTTCATACCAGAATGAGTAGCTACTAAAACACATTACACAAAAACTGCAGAGTGCAATTTGCCCCAGTCAGCATTTTTCCTTTTACCTTCTCCTAACATAACTTGTCAAAATCCTTCTTCTTGCAAGTTTAGCACTCTGCCTTCATAAATGGACAATCTTGCATCCAATGCTGGTCTAAACAAGGGTAACAGAAATTTACTGCACCCCTGCTACTACTAACCACTGTCTTTGAGGTCTTTGGCTTAAATGGTTACAGACTATTTGCTTCAGTGAATGACTGCCAGTTGTTAATTTGCTTATGGACAATATTGTTTCACAAACGATGTTGAAAGGTAACTTACTGTGAATGTGTTCTTTTGCACACAAATCTCTCTCACTAAACTCTCTCTCTTGACATTTTCCAAAGTAGCAATGGGTATGCAATAACATCTCTAATATCCTGACTGGGCAAATGATTTGTTGCTCCAATCTGATGGCTCTCAGTAATCTCCTTGTGATTGTAATGCGGCTCAATCTTGCATAAAAGATCCAGTAGCTCCCAGAGGAAGGGTCACCGGACCCAAAACGTTAACTCTGATTTCTCTTCAGAGATGCTGACAGACCTGCTTAGCTTTTCTAGCAACATCTGTTTTTGTTTCGGATCCAGTAGAACAACTTTATTTCACTTTGTAGGAGTCAGCAAATTCTGGAATGTTTCATGCACTGCTGAACATCGATTATCCACATCTTTGAAGAACATGGAGCAGGAGGAATGTAACTCCCAAAGCCTGTCCTACCATTCTGTTAGATCATTGTTGATCATTGACCTCAATCTCTTTTTCTAACTACTATGTTATGGTGTAGATTTGGACCACACAGGAATTGTATCTTTAAGACAATAATGTAAAACATGACATTTGATATTCAGTATTGAGGCACTAACCTTGTCTTTAGTTTATCTCACTGTGTAATTGAGTCAGTGCAGAGTCTACAGGAAGTCAGTCAAAGGTATGTAATGTACAATAACAACAGTAAACAGAGCACTCTGAGATATTTTAGCCTTATAAATAGTATTCATAAACTTCAAGTTATTTTACTCAACAGGAAACAAGTTTTCTTGTTTTTTGTTAATGTTCTAGAAAAGCACAAAGTGCACCACTGTGCAATGTTGTATTTCTTAATGTCATTTGTGTCTAGAAATGTATATATCGCTATCGTGAACATACTCACTGACTGAACACAACGAATGCCTGTGGGGTAGAGAATTATAAAGAATCATCACCCCTTGAATGAGGAAAATCCTTCTTATCTCAGTCTTCAATAGCTTCCCCCGGATTTATATCTTTCAGTCAGAGGAATATTCTTTCTGCATTCACCTTCTTGAGCTTTCTAAGAATTTTGTTAATGTCAATGAAATCATCTCTCATTGTTCTAAACTGTAGAGAATATCAGTCTAGTCTCCTCAATGTTTTCTCTTAGAAAAGTCCCGCCATTCCAGGATTTGCACTTTTTCTTTCCTGAGGTAAGATGACCTAAGTGAAATATTCCAGCTATGGTCTAATCAAGGTTCAATGTAATTACAATAAGACATTTTTACCCCTGAAGTCAAATCCTCTTGCAATTCAATTTTCCTTCTTAATTACCTGCTGCATCTGCATGTTACATTTCAATGGCTTCTGAACAAGGGCACCAACATTCCTTTCAGACACTTCCCAATATCTCATCTTTTAAGAAATATGCTACACCTTGTGGGCGGCATGGTGGCACAGTGGTTAGCACTGCTGCCTCACAGCGCCAGAGACCCGGGTTCAATTCCCGCCTCAGGCGAGTGACTGTGTGGAGTTTGCACGTTCTCCCCATGTCTGCGTGGGTTTCCTCCGGGTGCTCCGGTTTCCTCCCACAGTCCAAAGATGTGCGGGTCAGGTGAATTGGCCATGCAAAATTGCCCATAGTATTAGGTAGGGGGTAAATGTAGGGGTATGGGTGGGTTGCGCTTCGGCGGGTCGGTGTGGACTTGTTGGGCTGAAGGGCCTGTTTCCACACTGTAAGTAATCTAATCTAATCTAATCTAATCTAAATTACCTTCCATTCCACCTCCAATATACTTTCACTTGCACACACTATACTTCATCTGCCATCTTGCTAAATCTGTAAACATCTCGCAAAGCCTCCTTGCATCATCCTCATAGTACAGATTGCCACCTAGTTTTGCTTTGTTTTCAAACTTGGAAATAGTACATTTAGTCTCTACGTCCACATCATTCATATAGATTATAAACAGCTAGGATACAAATACTCACCGGAACCTCACCAGTCACAGCTGCCAACAAAGAAATGAAACGTTTATCTGTACTTTGTATTCTATCCATTAATCAATCTTCATCAATGTCAGTATATTGTTACTGATCCGTGTAAGTCATAGAGTTGTACTGCAAGTTGTACCTTTAATCCAGCTCAAGCATGCCAGTCATATTTCCTAAATTGATCTAGTCCCATTTGCCAGCATTTGGTCCATATCTCTCTAAACTCTTCCTATTCAGATATAGATGCCTCTTAACTGTTGTAATTATACCAGCCTCCAATACTTTCTCTGGCAGTTAATTCTATACCTGCACCACTATCTGTCCCTTAGTTGCCCCTTAAGTCACTTTTAAATCATTTCCCTCTCTTCTTAAGTCTATACCCTCTAGTTTTGGACCCCCTAACCCAAGGGAGAAGACCTTGGCTTTTCACCCTATTCACGCTTCTCATGATTTTATAAATTTCTATAAGGTCACCCCTCAAGATTTTATAAACCTCTATGAGGACAGCCTCTGACACTCCAGAGAAAGTAGCCCCAGCCTATTAAGCAATGCTGTTTGCACTTCTGAAAACCTGAATTTATCACATCCAATGGTTTCCCCCTTATTATTTCTGCTAGTCATATCCTCACGTGATGAAGCTATTCCTTTAACAAGGTTATGTTGTCCTTTGGGTTTTTTTGCAGAGAGGTCGCAAAAGACACAGACACTAAAAAGTCTAAGTTGAAAAGTTTTAGCATCAGTTTGATTATAGCTCACAGACACTGCCTCAGGAACAGGCTTTCAAGTTTTTGAAAAAAAACTTGTACAATGAAAGGGGAGTGGCCCATTCTCCCAGCTCAGCTTTTCTCTGGTTTGGTTTGGTTTGGTTTTTAGCAGTAGTGTTGTAAAAGCTGCTCCATGTTGGTCTCACTCTGACATCTCCTGTAAGACCCTATTTTTGATTTTACCTTTTGTGCTAAGAAGTGTTTACAGGGATTGTTTCAAGTACTGGCAACAGTATCATTAAGTTGGGATCATCTATTTGGTTTTCAGATAAGTTATTCTGTATTCTGTTCTATTTTGTTTGTGTTTAATTCGGTAATCATGTCAATAAATTCTGTTTTGTTTAAAACTAAGTGGTTTGTCCAGCAGCATTTCTCCTAATACCTACTCTACACCTGCTTAAAAAAACAAGCAAAGTTAGGGTCTGGGCTACCTTCTTGGAATGTTTTGAGAGGCCTGGCCTGGTACTCAATAATACTCAAGAAACATAACCAAATATTTCAAACATGATTTCCTTTTATAAAGGCTATTGACTCAACCCAATCAGATCATTATTCTCTAAGTGTATCTTTATTACATGATAGCATCTAGTATTTTCCATGCTATTGACATTGGGCTTACTGGTCTGTCCTTCCCTCCTTCGTTTCTTAAATAGTGGGGTTACATTTGCCACTTTGCAATCTGTAGGCACTGTTCCAGAATCTATAGAATTTTGGAAGATGAGTACCAATGTGTTCTGTATCTCCATAATCCCATTTCTTAGCATTTCAGCCGTTGGGTTTCTGGGATTTATCAACATTGAGTTCCATTTATTTCTTCAATGCAACTTCTTACTAATCCAAATCAAATTCACAATTTTCATTCCCATTAGTCCCTTGGATCTTGTTGCTGCAGAAAGGCTGCCAAATTATCCAAGACTCCTTCCATCCCAGTAATGCTCTCTTCCAACCTCTTCCATCAGGCAGAAGATCCAGAAGCTTGATTCACGTACCAACAGGTTCAAGAACAGTTTAATCCCTGCTGTTGTTAGACTAATGAATGGACCCCTGTAACTTCAAATAGTGTTGATCTTGCTAAGGTTGATCTTGGTTTGTGCACCTCCTGTGCAGCCATAACCTGTATGCCTCACTCTGACTAAGCACCCTATGATCTGTATGTCCTTGTTTGCTGTAATCTACCTGGACTGCTCATGAAACTAACCTTATCACTGTACTCACATGGCTGCAATAAGTCAAAACAAATCAAAGATTTTTTAATGCCTTCCTCAGTGATGCCACACACAAAGTAATTATTTATCTTCTCTATCATATTCCTATTCTATTATAAATTCCTTTAAAGCTCCTGATAATGGATACACTTTTTCCATTGCTGTTTTTTGTTCTACATACCTAAAGAAACTATTACAGTCTATTTTTAATGTTTCTTACTAGCTTGCATTCAAATTCTATTCTCACTTTCTTCATCAGTTTCTTGATCCTTCTTTGCTGGTTTATGAAATGTTTCCAGTTGTCCGACTTATTTCCATCTTTGACAACCTTATAAATCTCTTCTTTTTGTCGAGTAAAATCTTTAACTTCTGCCATTAGCTACAGTTGGTTCACTTTTGCTGGTGGAGTTTTGTGCCTTAAAGCAATATATACTTGTGAACCATACATTATTTAGAAACTATTAATCATTACTATCTACCATCATTCTCTTTAATAAATTTTCGCACTCCACTACAGCCAACTTGCCATCATATCTTCCATACATGTGACAGTATTAAATCAAATCAAATCAAATCAAATTAAGATAAAATTCCATCATAGTCACACTTCCCTCAAGGGTCTATTGCAACAAAATTGCACTTTATCCTCTTGTCACTGTATAATAGTGAATCTAAAATATTGTGTTCTGTGATTGGTTCCTCAACCTTTTGCTCAAAATAACTATTTTGTATACATTCCACAAACTCACACTTCACAGTGTTAGTGTTAAATCAGATGGTAGTTAGTCTAGAAATAGGTTGAAGTCATCCTTGTTTACTATATTGGCATTGCTACACAGGTCACTAATTTCCTGATTTATGCCACACCATTTTGGTGACCTATAACAAAACTCTTCCAACTGCTGTCAGCTCCATACTGTTTCTTAACTCCCTAAATAGGTTCTACACCTTGTTGTTCTGATCTAAGATCATCCCTCACTAATGTACAGATCTCATCCTTTATTATTTGCAATTCTCCACTTCCTTTTCCCTTTGCTTGATCCTCACAAATGTGAACGATTCTTTAATATTCAATTCCCAACCTCTTTTTGCCCTGCAGCCACATCTCTGTAACTGCAATAGCTGTTTACTTTTATTTTTGCCATCAATTGAGCCATCTTGCAAATGCTGTGTAATGGTTTTAATTCTGCCTTTTTAACATTGTTCCAGGTTTTGATTTTTTTGATGCTGCCACTTGGTTTTGCCCTTGCCACTTTTGTTTGCTACATTTCTCCTTCCCAAACCCGGCTTTGTTTTTCTTCTATCTGAATTTCCTGCCCATTTCCCATGCTGATGAGCAAGTTTAAACCCTCCTCTGTAGCACTAGTAAATCTGCCTACAAAAACCTTTGTCACAGACCTTTTAAAGTGTAATCTCCCTTCTTAGTACAGGTCCAACCTGGCCCAGAAGCAATCCCAATGCCCGGAAATATGAAACCTCCCTCCTACATTTCTATAGTCAAGTGTTCAATTGTTCAGTCTGCTATTTCTATACTGAGTCAAAAAGAGGGAGGAGAATCGACATTTCGGCCAGAAGCCCTTCATCAAGATTCCTGACAAACGGCTTATGCCCAAAATATTGACTCTCCTGCTCCTCAGATACTGCCTGACCTGCTGAGCTTTTCCAGCACCCCACTTTTTGACTCTGACTCTCCAGCATCTGCAGTCCTCACTTCCTTCTATTTCTATACTGACTAACATGTGGTAACAGGAGCAATCCTTAGATTGCCCTCCTACTTTTAATTACTTCCCTAGTTCTCTAAAATATGCTTTTAGGACTTCATCTTTCTTTCTACAATTAAAAAAAGTTAGTATCAAATGGTCCATGACCACGCTCTGCCATTATCGTTTTCTGCAGCTCTCATTAGCACTAGGGAGGCGAAGTACCACCTAAATGTCAAGTCTTGGGTCACAGACACATCAGTCTGCTTCCCTAACTGCGAAATCAATCCACACTGTTGCTCCTCCATTCTTTTTCCTCCCCTCCTGTGCAGCTGAGCCACCCTTCTGTGCACCTGAGGATGTCGTTACCAGTCGAAAAACATCTCTGACAGCTCTGCATATGCACTGAAAAGGCACAAAGTCATGACTGTACTCTCTCTCTCTGTTCTGCAGAAGGGTCACTTGACCCGAAGAATGAATTCCGATCCCTCTCCACAGATGCTGCCAGACGTGCTGAGTTTTTCCAGCAATTTCTATTCTTGTCACTATACTCTCTCTGTCACCCAATCAAACCTTGTGATGCAGCCATATTTAAAGGTCAACCCATCCACGTGTCCAGACAACCTTTCCTCGAAGACTGGATTTTTAAACCCACATCTCAGAATGGAAAGTGTAGTTCTTCTGCTGTCTTACAGAAAGGTTCTCCAACCAGATTTATTTTGTGAAAGAATCCTTTCTGCTTTTACGTGGAATTCTAATATCCATGTGAAACTGGTTTATTCTGATTTGTTTATTCACAGAACAACCACAATACAAGTGACCAGAAGAGCTTGCTATTACAATCAGTTTGGTTGCTCTTTCCCTGCTCATCCCAGCTCTTGTCATTTTTGCTGTTTAAGGTGTATGAGCCTCGTGTGATAGAAGCAGTCCCTAACTATGGCTTCCTTCAGCAACTTCCGCGCTAATGGAAATCCCTTTTGTCAACAGGATTTCACCATTATTTTACTTGCTGCTGATGAAAAGGGAAGATAAATCAATTTCAGCAATGCTGATTCTGAGTCATCGTAGACATTGTTCTGTGGCCTTTAATCATCTGGGGAATGGTCAATAGCTGCTGCAACTGAAATTTTATATCACCCAATTCGATTCATTGAGTTTTCATGTATATTTCAGGCAACGTGATATTCAGAGAGATAGGTAAATGAGATGGAGAGAAACAGGCATAGTGCAACTGAGTGGGAAATGCTTGACTGAATGTAACTGGGTTGAGAGGTTATGGTTCCAAGTTAGTGGATGAGGAGGTAGGGTCATAGGTTAGTGGATGAAGAGATAGGGTGGCAGGAAACTGGGTGAGACTATAGTGTAACAGTTAAGAGGATGTGACATTTGGAAGTGAGTGAAGGTGAAGGGTAACAGACGGGTGTTGGGCAGAGTAGTGGGTGGGTGAGGGGTTCGGAATGGTCAAGGAGGAGGGTGTCAGGTGGTATGGTCAGGGTCATCAGTGGGTGGTGATGAGGGTGTTGGGGAATTACAGGGAGAGATGATGTTAGCATTTCCAGGTAGTTGTTGTATTCTGACTTCCAAAGGGTCTGCAGCGGACCAGTCCTTCCTGCAATGACTACCTTAAAATTTGGAGATCCAGGCCCTTGAAAACTTTTACAGTTACATGCATGTAGAAATGATGCTGCTTCATAGATTTTGTGAAGTTGAATGTTTCAACAAAACATTAAGGGCAAGTATTGATATATAAGACACAAATAAAAATAAAATCAATATTTTTAGCAGAATAAAAAATGGCTTGCCACAGATCTAATTAATTTAGAGAATTCAGAATGACAGAAAAAGCATTTGATAAAAGTATATACTATAATGGCTTGGAAGCTGATCATGCAATCTATCTAACCATTTTTATGCAAACACAGTAAACCCAAAATAGAAGTTTTATCTGACATATTCCTTTTTATCCTGCATAAATTTTCATTTTATACATGGTTTTATTTGCTTGGAAGCCAGAGAGTTTTGTTTTATTATATGCCATTAAAAAAAGTAATCTCCAAAGCGAGTCTATGCCATAAATACAGTTGAGTCAGATCAAGCTTCTCCCTGTTTGGCAGCAGTTTACTCTGACAGGTTTTGATTTGTGGCTTCGTAAAGTTCACAGCAAATTTAATTGCATCCATTTTATTTACTGCTGATTCAACTTGGTTTCTATTTGTATAACAAAGTTCCTAACATTTTCTGTTTGCTGTTTAAGTGAGCATGCTATGATTTTATTTTAGGGAGGGTGTCAAACAAAACCACTTTTCTGCAGAAAAGAAGATATAAGCTTGATTTGAATATGAAGAGTTGCATTTTGTGGTGCATGAAGGCAGGCATGAGTAATTTACAAATATATTCTGCGTAATTTATATATGTTTCTGATCAGTGTTGCTTTTCAGAAAGATTGCCTGAATAGAAGTATGCTAACAGTAAAAACTATAGACTGAAACACGTACAAGTAATAAGCCTGAGATTTAATCAAAATACTGCCCTACATTATTTGTGTTCAAATTTCCGTGCAGGATGGAGGAAAGTTGAGTCAGGAAACTTTCCAAGTTGGTAATGTCTCGTTAAAGATGTCTCCCACCTCCCATATTTTTGTTTCAGGGATGTGGGCCTGAATAGAGTAGGGCCCAACACCTCCAATGACAGGCCAAAGGCAGTGGTGGTGGCTTGCAAGATTGGCAGGCCAGAATGCAGGCCTGTGTTCACTGAGACATGACCTTGTTTGTACTGATGAATGTCAGGCCCTCAAACCTTTATTCCTCACATTCCTCACCCACTCAATATTGGGTGGAGTGGGTGATGAACTCACCCTCATTGCCTGCCACTCATTGAACAGGCCATCTCATATTCCAAAGGTCCCCTCATAACTTTAAGTCTCCTTCATAATCTCCATGATTCATCTATGCTCACTCATACCCCCTGTCTACTCCAAGTCTCCATGTACCTTTGAAAGCCAATCACCTAGTCCCTCCTCGTAGAGCTGAACTTGAACACCGTGTGTGACGCGGAGAAAGATTTTAAATGGACATGAAAAGAAACAAAGTTATAACAACCGAATGGAGGTGATAATCAAACTCACTTCATAGTGGAAAACAAAAACTATAAAGCTATTCAAACTGTTAATGGTTATTCAATTGTAGAAACAAGCATCCATTCAGTAACCTATCAAAGGCATTGTCATTTAATGACGTATTAAATAGGTAAATCAAATTCTCTAAACAATTCCTTGCTGAGATAAATGATGAGATTTTGAAACTCAGCCAAATATTCATAATGATTTCAATTGCAAAATAAATCCTTTTGTAGTTCTTAGTAACTCTCAGTTTTTTATATATATAAGCCCCACCAAAAGACTTTTTAAACAAAAGTGTAGGAGTAGGTGGATTTTCTCCTCAGTGAAAGCTGTATTTTTCTTTTTAATTTTACACCAGTGCAGACATTTACTCACTTTGAATCATGTTTCTGGCATTTCTAAGCATTATTTTGTTTAGGTTTCAAATCACAACAGTTTAATAATAATATAGTCATAATATGAAGTGCTTTACTGCATCTCCATGTTTATGCAATGCTGCGCAATGTTATGGTCAACGTAGCTTTGCACTACCAATACTCTATGATAACTTGCCACAGTAAAATACTTCTAATGTACAATCTGATTATTTCCTGAAAATGAAAGAACACACTCATGTTGTATTTCAAAGCAAATGTCATTCAAAGAAATCCAAGAGCACATGACTTTGATTTTTTTTTGTTTCCTCTTTGGACTATTTTCCTCTTCTGGTCTATGACAACTCTGAGGAGCTATGAACAATATATTCTTATTGATACGTTTTGACTCTCCAAAACTTGCAAGGGCAATGGAATTCAAAGTGCCCAACCTCACACTGGGTGATGTAAGGAATGGGCTTACTGCATGCAGGCTGGTTACCCTCACTCTTATCTGACACTGGCAAAAATAGACAGGAACAGGAAGTGGATCAGAACTTTAGAACTGGGACTTGCTTACCATTTTAAATGGGTGTCAAGATGGGCTAGCTCAGTGAAAATCCAAGTCTTGGTCTGGTGTGTATTGCCAGGATTGAGAAAGTCAAAATGAGGAGTGATTTTTAAGTGAGTATCAAGGCTGTGAATGCGGGAATGATGAATTTGTCCAAGGGAAAGTTCTGAGGGTTTATGACATTTAAGAAGTTAAAAATGTTAGAATATTGCTTGAAGTCATCTTGTCAGAGGTTCAAAATGTTGAAAGGTATATGAAAACTATGACTTTCAATGAAATGAAAATTGAGTGGGTATTATACAGGTAAATGAAAATTTCACCAGATCATTATCCTTGAAGATGCAAGCAAAAATGTGTTGCTCTATGTCTCAATCTTATTTTAAATTATGACAAACATACAAAGTCACACTGGGCTGAGCACACTGAGGCGAGCTTATTCCTTTGAGTTGCTTAGTCACTGGTGATGAGAACAATTTCTACTTCTCATATCACATGCTGCATGCACCAACCTCAACAGTAGGAGTACTGCCACTGAATTCTGCATCTCAGCTGGAATTATGGATGCTTTCTGACAACATGATCTGATTCACCTATTGATTAGCCAATCAATACATTCTCTGTTGTGGCTTGCTCATGAATAATAGCCATCTGGTCAAGATAATAGGGCAAAGAATCCAGCAAGAAATTAGCGTCATCAGTAAATTGATGAGCAAGAATTTTTTAAAAACTGAAGATTATTTAAGTAGTTTTGATGTTTTTAATACATGAGGGAGAGGAACAGACAGAGAAAATCATTAACTGAAATGCCTTGCATTGAGACAAACACAATCAGATATATCAGAGACCTTGCAATTTCACAATGCACGACATATTTAAAAGCAAGCACTCCTTTGGTTCTGGTTAAAACTCAGCAAAGTAAGGCAAGTATAAGTCTAAAGGTGCATTAAGAAGAATTTGTTTAGAAACTCTGCTTTCAATCCAGATATCAGTAAATGTTGGAATAAATAAAACCTAATGCCATAATGTTAGCCAGCTGCTTTTGTTGATAACAGGAACTGAACGTTTGGAAATCAATGCAACAATCACTTCTCTGTTGGTCTAATTTCAGGATGTGTTTTCAATTTTATGGCATGGTTCTCCATAAATCCTCACTGCATTGCTGGCCAGAATGCTGCTATAAACTTAGTGGTTCATATTTAAATTTTGGAACTGAAAAGATTCTTAATTGAAATGTTGATTAATTTGTTGTTTTATTAAAATCATTATGCAGACCCTTGCAAGAAAGTAGAAGAGATTTAATTAATCCACTAAATGTTAAGTACAGAATATTTTCCTTTTTAATTGGTAGAAGGCAGTGTAGTCTTGAAAGTAAATTTGACTTGGTTTGTTCATTGATATGGAGCAGTTGGTGAGCACATGTGAGAAGCCAAAGGCCCATGCTCATCGAAGGTTGGGCAGTGTATCTCAATAAAATATTCATGTCAAGCTGAACATTTAGGAGTTGGGACATCATGTTGCAGCTGTACAGGACATTTTAAGGGCACATTTGGAGATCTGCATACAATTCTGGTCCCCCTGGTATAGGAAAGATTTTATTAAACTGGAAAAGACAGAAAAGGTTAACAAGGATGTTGCCAAGAAAGAAGGGTTGAGTTATAAGGGGAGGCTGGATAAGCTGGTATATTTGAGATCATGCCTGAAACGTCGACTCTCCTACTTCTTGGATGCTGGAAAAAGCACCTGCTGTGCTTTTTCCAGCGCCACACATTTCGACTCTGGTATATTTTTCCCTCCGCATAAGAGACTGAGAGGTGACTTAATGAAGATTTGTAAAATTGTAACAGACTAGATTAGGTGAGTAACCAGGGTCTTTTCCCCAGGTGAGGGGAATCCACAACTAGATACCATAGGTTTAAAGTGAGAGGGAAAAGATTTGAAAAGGACCTGAAGGGCAACTTTCTCACAGGGGGTGATACATATATGAAACAAGTTGCCATTGGAAGTGGTAGAGGTAAGTACAATTACAATATGTAAAAAAACATTTCAACAGTACATGGATATGAAAAGTTCTGAAGGATATGGGTCTAGTGCTGGCCCAATGGAGGTTTAATGGGTCTAATCAAGTTTCCTGTCTGCTGTATGTTATGTTCCTTGCATCATTCTCTGAAAACATTGTCACTCACCTGGTATCCTGGAATTGATCCGTATCCCTGGGGCAAGCACTATCTTTCAAAGGCCATTTTACACCTGGGCAAGCACTATCAGACTACAGCGACTCTGTGCTGTCACTGACATTTGCTCTGCACATGACAAACAGGGGGAAATTGGCATCCTGCTTTGTGGCAGAATCCTGGAGGTCTAGATGCACAAGAAGCCATGCCACTCTGGTCCAAAGATGCTATCTGGATGAAAGCAGTCCGAGCCATCTAGAGAAATGCCCAGCAATGTCAGAACAATTTCATGTCTTTGTCTCTATTTCATTCTCACCCTATATCTGCTTCTGTGCCGAACTCCCACCAAGGTCAAGCTGTGCCACTCTTATTATTGCTGTAATATCTTCCCCATGTGCCTTCATCCACCCCAATACCCAGACACCATGAACCCTCCATGGTCTCTGCATTGCCTACTCATTTTTAGTGAGACTCCTTTCCACCTGCACCAACAGTAACAGCCATGCCTTACATTTGAATTTTCATAATACTTGCCTCTCTCTCATTCCATGTGGAAAACAATCCACAACAGGGCAGAAATTGTCAAAATGGAGGGTGGGCACCTCTTATGAGGAAAAGATTCTGACACTGACCACCCCAACAAAACCTGGACTGGTATCGGATGCTGTCCTTAGCTTGATGTGCTGGTACCTTCTGAATGAAGACTAGATATTTTCTTATCATCCTGTTCAGAGATGTTATTGTACACCTCTGGAGCAGGTGGGACTTGAACCCTGGCCTCCTGGCTTAGAGGTGAGCTGAGTGAAAATTAGCCTCCTGCACCTGATTGAAGACTGCTGACAATCGTGACAAGCTTTGCGACTGTGCTAAATGGAAGGCAAGACCGAACTAATATGAGCCTTGTATCTCTAGCTGAGTGGACAACATGCAATACAAGGCAGGAATGCTGTAAACATCCCGGTTGGCTCAGAGTAAGTGAGCCCAGAGATGCAGTCTGGTCCAATCCGTGAACTGGGTGTGTGTCCCTTAACACACAATGTCTGTCAGCAATATTACAATGAGAATTGTTGGTGCACCCCGAGTTACAGTATTGATGCACAGTAAGTAGATTGGAAATGTGCCGTAATGGTTCTTAGAGGCTGGCACTTGGCATAAGTCAATGTTGGTGGATGTAGATATTGTTCTATCGGGTTCCAATTAAGACTACCCATCAGCCGGGGAATATTTCAACAACATATATGTCATATTTTCGAGAACGTGCCAAGTTGGCATTGTATCGCTAATGACATTGCAGTTTGTGAAAAAAAACAAAAAACAAGCATGAGTATCGTACAATTCTCCAACTCATGACAGTAGCACAGAAACATGGCTTTGTTTTCAACAGTAAATAATGTCAAATCAATTTCTTTGGTCAGTTTACTCGTGCATTGGTATCAGACCTGATCCTAAAAATTAATAGAAAGCTCATAGAAGATTTTTACACGAGGTAAAGGTGACCGACAATCACGTATCAGGTTCTTTAATTGTCTTTCACCACATATTCTGAAGTTTGCTTCCAAGATCTCCTCTTTGAGACTTCCTACATAAAAACCCACCATTTGTTTGGCAGGAAGATCATGAGCTATTTTTCAGTTTCTCAAAAATGCATTATTGTCCAGTCGGTGTATTTCGAATATTAGCTGAGCAAGGCCATGATGGAACATGTCTGCTGCAGGATGACAAACTCATTGCATTTGGGTCTAAGTTCTCAACAACAGCTCAGGCTAACCACTCCAACATTAAAAGAAAGATTTTTGATGTAGTTTTCAGGATACCTTGGTTTCATAGGTACCCATTTAGAAAGCTTTTTATTGTACATGCCAACCACAAAGCCTCTCAAGTGCATCTCTATGGCAACAACATCCAATTGTGAAGTTCCAAGGGCATGATTTAGAAGTACTGTACAAATAACTATCTCCAGTGTTCTTATACGACTTCCAAATTGTGCTTTATATCCATATGTTAGCCTGAAATTAATAATTACATCATTCAGCTCATCGAGTCATCTGAAACATATCACTCCCATCAACCTCAGCAATTGAGAGAAGCTGGGTCAAGATTAGTGTGGTACTGGAAAAGCACAGCAGGTCAGGCAGCGTTCAAGAAGCAGGAAAATTGACATTTCAAGCAAAAGTGCTGTATCAGAAACGTCGATTTTCCTGCTTCGTGGATGCTGCCTGACCTGCTGTGCTTTTCCAGCGCCACTCTAATCTTGAGTCTGATCGCTAGCATCTGTAGTCCTCACTTTCCCTTAATTGAGAGAACCTTTCATTCCACATGAAATTCTTTCTGAGCCATGGTGCAAGACTGTTGACTTATATTTTCCATATCTAAAGACATGATTACATTCTGTTAACTGACTGTTTCTCCAAATTCCCTTTTATGCAACGATTCAAAAATACCATTTGTTCAGTAGTTTCTGAAAGTTGTTGCCATTTTCAGTACGCTTCAATGGAATCCACAGCTGAGCAGACTTTGAAGGAATAACCTAAGGAATTGAAGATTACAATCTCAGTTCCCCTGCTCCAGACCTCCCTCCTCTACAGCTCCCCACACCCCCATCCCCACACGCCACTCCCTGAATAACCTTTCCCCCCACTCCAGTCTCCCCCTTTCTTTGATTCCAGACTTGATTGCCTCTTTCCCCTACTCCAGCCCTGACACCTGTCCCCAGCCCCACATCTGACTGCCCCCTTCCCCACTCTGGGCACTTGCCCCACTCTGGGTCCTATATTCCTCCCCACCACATGACCTCACTGTCTCCACTCCAGACCCAAATATTCCCCTTCTCCCACTCCAAGTGTGACTCCTCCTTTCCCCCAAAACTCTTCCCACACTTCTGGGCTGATTTCCTTTCTCCTTGTCTGGACTTGCTGACCCACTCCTTCCTACTTCCAGGCCAGACACTCGTGTTCCGCCATCAGATCTGGAGTAGTGTGTGTGATTATGTTTGCCCTCTTATAGGAAGGATAATATTAAGCTGAAATCAATGGATATCTTGGGGAATACTCTCAGGTGGTTAGAGTCATACCTGACACATAGGAAGATGGTTGTGGTTATTGGATATCAGTCATCTCAGCTCCAGGACCTATCTGCAGAGTTCATCTGGGTAGTGTCCAAGGCACAACCATCCTCAGCTACTTTATCAATGACCTTCTCTCCATCATAAGGTCAAAAGTCACAATGTTCCCCTGATCATTACACAATGTTCAGCACCATTCACAACACCACAGATACTGAAGCAGTCTATGTCCAAATGCAACAAGATCTGGACAATATCCAGGGCTTGGACTGACAAGTGGCAAGTAATATTCATGCCAGTGTATGACCATCACCAACAAGAGACAACCTAATCACTGCCCCTTGACATTCAATGGTGTTACCATCATTGAATTCTCCACTATCAGCAACCAGGGAGTTATCATTGATTAGGAACTCAACTGACCTCACCACATTACAGCAGTGGCTACAAAAACAAGTCAGATGCTAGGAATACTGCAGTAAGTAACTCACCTCCTGACTCCTCAAAGCCTGTCCACCATCTACAAGGCACATGTCAGGAGTATGATGAAATGCCTTCCATTTGCATGGATGAGTGCAGTCCCAATGACACTCAAGAAACTTGATATCATCCAGGTCAAAGCAGCCCACTTGATTGGCATTATATCCACAAGCATCCTCTCCCTCCAACACCGACACTCAGTAGGAGCAGTGTGTACTAGCTACAAGATGCACTGCAGAAATTTACCAAAGATCCTCAGGCAACACCTTCCAAATCCATGACCACTTCTATCCGGAAGGATAAGGGTAGCAAATATATGGGAAAAGCACCATCTTCAACTTCCCCTCCAAGCCACTCACCATCCCCGACTCGGAAATATATCACTGTACCTTTACTGTCACTGGGTCAAAATCCTGGAATTTTCTCCCTAATGGCATTAGACCATAAGACCATAAGACATAGGAGTGGAAGTAAGGTCATTCGGCCCATCGAGTCCACTCCGCCATTCAATCATGGCTGATGGGCATTTCAACTCCACTTACCAGCATTCTCCTCGTAGCCCTTAATTCCTTGTGACATCAAGAATGTATCAATCTCTGCCTTGAAGACATTTAGCGTCCCGGCCTCCACTGCACTCTGCGGCAATGAATACCACAGGCCCACCATCTCTGGCTGAAGAAATGTCTCCGCATTTCTGTTCTGAATTGACCCCCTCTAATTCTAAGGCTGTGTCCACGGGTCCTAGTCTCCTCACCTAATGGAAACAATTTCCTAGTGTCCACCCTCTCTAAGCCATGCATTATCTTGTAAGTTTCTATTAGATCTCCCCTTAATCTTCTAAACTCCAATGAATACAATCCCAAGATCCTCAGCCATTCCTCGTATGTTAAACCTACCACTCCAGGGATCATCCGTGTGAAACTCCACTGGACACGCTCCAGTGCCAGTATGTCCTTCCTGAGGTGTGGGGACCAAAACTGGACACAGTACTCCAAATGGGGCCTAACCAGAGCTTTATAAAGTCTCAGTAGCACAACGGTGCTTTTATATTCCAACCCTCTTGAGATAAATGACAACATTGCATTCGCTTTCTTAATCACGGACTCAACCTGCATATTTACCTTTAGAGAGTTCTCGGCTAGCACTCCCAGATCCCTTTGTACTTTGGCTTTACGAATTTTCTCACTGTTTAGAAAGTAGTTCATGCTTGTATTCTTTTTTCCAAAGTGCAAGACCTCGCATTTGCTCACGTTGAATTCCATCAGCCATTTCCTGGACCACTCTCCCAATCTCCCAACTGTTGGTCAACTGACAGCAGATAGACTGTAGCAGTTCAAGAAGGTAGCTCACCACCACCTTCTTAAGGGCAACGAGGGATAGGCAATAAATGTTGGACAGCCAATGTTGCCCACATCCCACAAAATGAATATTTTTTTAAAAATGGCTGGAGAGGTTTCAGAAGAGATTTAACAGGGTATTGCCAAGAATGGAGGGTTTGCTTTATAAAAGGAGGGTGGATGGGCTGCTACATTCTTCACTGGAGCGTAGAAGGCTAAGGGGAGACCTTAATGGCAGAATTCTTTTCCCTAGGGTGAGGGCTTTCAAGATCAGTGAGCATATTTTTAAGGTGAGAGGGGAAAGATTTTAAAAAGACATGTTTTTTACATGGAGAGTAATTCACGTGTGGAATGAATTTCCCGGAAATGGGGGATGCGAATACAGTTAAAACATTTCAAAGACATTTGGATAAGTACACAAATAAAAAATGTTTGGAGGGATATGAGCTAAACACAGGTAGGTGGGACTAGTTTTGTTTAAGGCTATGGTCGACATGGACTGGTTAGACCGAAAGAAAGGAGGAAAATATGCTCCTATCCACATCAACGGAACTGATGTTGAGAGGGCGGAGAACGTTAAGTTCTTCAGAGTGACAGCAACTGACAATCTATCCTGGACTTCCCACATAGATGCGACAGTCAAAAAGGCACAACAACACCTCCTCCTCAGACAGCTAGGAAAATTTGGCATGTCCATAAGGACTCTCACCAACTTCTCCAGATGCACCATTGGAAGCATACTGTGTGGTGAATGCTCTGGTATGGCCTGGTATGGTGAATGCTCTGCCGACTGTAAGAAACAGAAGGTGGAGTGCACAGTAAAGACCATCGGGGAAGCCAACCTTCCATCTTTGGAATCTATTCATACAGCTCGCTGCCATGGAAAGGTTGCCAGCATCATCATAATTCTTGCAGTGTCCCTTGAAGTTGTCACCCATGTGGATAGGGCTGTTAAGAAGGCATATGGTGTTTTGGCTTTAATTAATGGGGATCGAGTTAAAGAACCGCGAAGATTTGCTGTAGCTCTATAAGTCCCTGGTGAGACCACACTTGGAATATTGTGTCCAGTTCTGGTCGCCCTACTATAGAAAAGATACAGAGGCTTTGGAGAGGGTGCAAAGAAGGTTTACCAGGATGTTGCCTGGACTGGAGGGCTTGCCTTATGAAGAAAGATTGAATAAGCTCGGACTTTTCTCTCGAGAGAGAAGGAGGAAGAGAGGAGACCTGAACGAGGTGTACAAAATTATGAGAGGAATAGATAGAGTTCAACAGTCAGAGACTTTTCCCCAGTTCAGGATTGATTGGTATGAGGAGTCATAGTTTGAAGATATTAGGAGGAAGGTATAAAGGAAATGTCAGAGATAGGTTCTTTACGCAGGGTGTTGTGAAGGCATGGAATGCGTTGCCAGCTGTGGTGGTGGAAGCAGAGTCCTTGGGGATATTTAAGCGACTGCTGGACATGCACATGGATAGCAGTGAGTTGAGGGGTGCATAGGTTAAGTTACTATATTTTACGTTAGGATTAAATCTTGGCACAACATCATGGGGCAAAGGGCCTGTTCTGTGCTGTACCTTTGTATGTTCTATGTTCTAAAGACCCATCACACCCCAGTAAAGATCTCCAACCTCTTCCATCAGAAGCTGCAGAAGCCTAAACACTGGCACCAACAGTTTTAGGAACATCTTCTTCCCAGCCATTATTAGACTGATGAATGGACTCCCCAGCCCTGAAATAGCAATGTAACCTGTATGCCTCTGTCTAAGTCTTTTTGATCTGTAAATCCTTGCTCACTATGATCTGCCTGTACTGCTCAAAAATAAAACTTTTCACTGTACTTCGGTACACGTAACAATAAGTAAATCAACCGAAAGGTCTGTTTCCATGCTGTACGACTGTAACTCTGCTCCAGACCTGTCATCCTATCTCCCACTTCAGATCTTAGTCACCCCACCACCCTCTAGATCCAATATTTTCCCCTAACCCCTTGGGGCTTGACATAACTCCTGCCTCCATCCCATGGGACCCATTATCTCCCACCCACACATGCTCTGTCACTTACTGATCACCTTGCAATCTACATACTCGGTACCCAATTCACCTGGCATCCTACCCCCTTGCTCATCTGGCATCCTAACTCTCCTCAACTGGCACTCTAACCCTACCCATTTGTTTACTTTGCCTCCCAGCAAACTAATCTTACATCTTAATTTTTGACAGCTGCTGTTAAAATGTCTGTGCATCATTTTGAATCTTTTCCAAAAGTATCAGCTAACTGCTGTGAGAAAGTGAGTATTGTTTAACTGTGAAATGTTGCCATTTCTTGGAGAACCTGCCCAAGACTCTTCAAAGCATTGCCTCTTTTCCTCACTATTCTCAGTCAAATTGTCTCTCAGAACCCATTGGTTGTACTGAAAAATCCATGGTCCTGACATGCAAAATGACTTTGCCAAGAATTTCAGCGCCATATTAAATCTATGTGCTACTCTTGTAGGCAATTCTTTTCCTCATATCAGAATCTTTCATATTTGAGAAAAAGATCCATACAGTTCTCCTTGCCTTCACTCAGCAGCTGATCATATATCTGTGATACATTGTTGGAAAGAAGAGAGGAAATGAAAAAAAAGCACGATCAATGATGCAGATAGTTATCCCAGCTTGGACAAAAGGAAAGCATATGAGTTTGCAATTTTTGCACAAGCAAAAGACTCATAGAAAAATACTATTTCAGCGTGTCCTGCCGAGACCATATGATGTTGTAATGAGCAATGGTCAAACCTACAAAGAAATGGGCACCAAATGTACATCATCAACTGGCCATCTCGCAAGGTGATGACTCAGATACTGAAGAAATCATGATAAACAATAAACATGCATCTACAGTAAATAACATCCATCCACCTGCAAACAAACAGTGCACTGCCAAGTTGGTATAATTGTAAAAGGACTTGGTATAATTGTGTCATCCATTCACCAAAGCATTGTCTGAATGTATCGGGAGACTATATCTAAATGCATCGTTGTACATATTATTGGAAAGGGTCCCCAGTCTTGAAATGGAAAACTTAGGGAGTTTATGTTATGGTATAGATTTAGATCTGACAGGCTTATACTTTAAAGACAGTTACATGGCGCATGTAACTTTCTGTTCAAATAATACCCACCTTCCATTCAATAACTCTCTGTGTCATCGAGTCGATGTAGTTTGTTCATTCAGTCATCTATTTGTGTGTAACAGTGTATAAAACACGACTCCAAATATGTATGTCGGTCTGAAATAACATAGCCCTGTAAATTTTTTATTATTGTTGACAAACTTCAAGATATCTGAATCAAAAAAAACCTTGGTTATATATGATATATGTAACATGAACCAATAAGTAGAACACAATGAAACATATCAACAATAATACTAGCTTTCATTGTATAAAAGTAGCAAACTATGCTGAAGCTTGCTCTAAATCATTCATTTTTATGTTAATAATGAATTGGTTAATCCACTTCATTTCATGACAAAATGTTCAACAATGAGAGTTTTCAGGAATGGTATTTCAGCACACAGAAATGTTGATACAAGACCCAAAGCCAAGGACAGAAAGTGAAAAATGTATGAATGAGTGTCTCTTTTGTATAACTCCTAACAGCTAAAAGAAGCGTGTATGATCCGCATGTCCAACTGCTTAGCACAAGGATAGTGTTTGGCGCAGAAGGAACAAACCTGAATAGAAAGAAATACTAGTCAAAATATTGGGGGTGAGAGACATAAGCCCCTCTAAAGAAAACAGTTATGTTGTCTTTTAAAGTAGAAATGCATTGGTAATTCTGTGATTAAATACAAACTGTTTCACTTTCTTTCTTTACTGCCCATATCTTTTCTATTCTCATTTTATTTCTTTCAGCTCTGTGTTAAGTAGTGTCTTTATAATGCAGACAGCATTATGATGCAGTATATGTTAACTCTTGAAATGTGGGGGTTGGGACAGGGCATGACACATCCTTTTTGCACACAATTAATCATAGCAGCACAATCCGCATAGGAATTGTGAGGTCAATGTGTTTTTTCACAAAACACATTAAGTGTCTAAATTATGATGCATTGCAATTTTAATTACCATATCAACTGTGGTGAATTTTTTTTAAAAGATGTTTTGTTCATTAGCTGTAATGAAACATCCACAGTGTGCTGTACTAAGAAAAAGAGGACTAAATCTAGTAATTTAGTCAGCTCAACGCACCCTTTTCTAGGAGGATAAAGACTTGACAGCATGCATATTATAACTAATAGGAGATTGAAGCAATTTAACAATTGATGTTTTGCATATGACGGTGAATGGGCCATTAAGAAAGCGCATACAATGCCAATCTTGACCGGTATATTCATTTTATAACGGAGCCTTTTATTATCCAATCAGATTGCATAATTCAGTGCTTCTATGCATGGATGTTTCATGGTTTTGCTTCTTCACTCTTCATTCATTCACCACCTCTGCTCGACTTCCATCATTTTTACATCAATTACATTTTGACCTGAATTGAATTGAGTTGAATTTATTGTTACATGTACTGAGGCACAGTGAAAAGCTTTGTCTTGCGACTGATACAGGCAGATCACAGAGTTAAGTAGCATAGATAAGTAAATAATAGTTAAACAGCAGCAAAAACAAAAACACAGGCATAGGCAAATGTTAAGAGTTTGTGAGTCCATTCAGTATTCTAACAACAGTAGGGTAGAAACTGTTTTGAAACTGGCTGGTGCATGTGTTGAGGCTTCTGTACCTTTTCCCCAATGGTAAGTGTTGGAGCAAAACATTGCCAGGGTGAAATGGATCTTTGAGTATGCTGGTAGCCTTTCCTTGATAGCGGGCCTGGTCGATGGATTCTATAGATAGGAGGTTGGCCTTATAGGGAGGGGTCACCACTCCCTGTAACCATCTGTGATCTTAAATGTTACAGTTGTCGTACCAGGTAGTGATACATCCAGACAGAATGTTCTCGATAAAAGTTGACAAGGGTATTCACCGTCATGCCAAATTTCCTCAGCTGCCTGAGGAAGAAGAGACATTGTTGGGCCTTTGTAACCAGTGTGTCTACATGAACAGTCCAAGAAAGCTTGTTGTGGGTGACCACTCCCAGGAGCTTGACACTCTCCACTCGTTCAATAGCTGTTATTGTCACATGCCCTTGAATGAGTGCAGTGAAAAGTTTGTAATGTTACCTTTTGGCACTATCTTAGGTACAGAGTATCGAGGTACAGATACTTTAAGAGTTGTCGCAGAATTATAGAAAACAAATAGACTAACATGGGAGTACAGAGCGTAAAAGTCTAGAATGAGAATAAAAATTGTTGTTCGAGTACTCAACTGATAGTTCTTTTCAACTGAGTGCACACCCACCGGGCTACAGAACATGAGGCCTCCCCTCTGTCCCGGACTTGGGCACATCCCCCTGCCAGCCCATGCTTACTGTGCTCCCAGTCCGGGCTCCAGCCACAAGTTCGCTCCCAGCTCGGTCTACACTCGCTCTGCTCAGCTGAGACTGAAAACGGCATTTGCACTGCACCAATAAATAGCACTAATTTAATATGGAATTCTACTCTGTAAAATTTGTCGTATTTTTGATTGGAAATTAAAATTGTATTTTAAAATGATGTGGCGGTAAATAGTATTTAAATAAAATGCATTGCAGCCAAATAGCCATAGCTATACTTTCTGCTTTGTTGTGCTTCGGTTGTGTTTGCATCACAGACTAGATCTTTATTCTGTCAACGTTGATATGGGTAGCGTGAGCTAACCCAGTCGTGATAGTTCTGAGATGATAGTCCTGATAATTAAATGTTTTAAATGGAAATAATCCAGTAATGCATAGAATCATTCCATAGAATCCCTATAGTGTGGAAACAGACCCTTCAGCCCAACAAGTCCACGCAGATTCCAGAATATTCCATCCAGAATCATTTCCCAACCTTGCCCTGTAACCCTCCATTTCCCATGGTTGATCCAGCTAACTTACACATTCCAGGGCACAATGGGCAATTTAGCCTGGCCAATTCACCTAACCTGCACATTTTTGGACTGTGGGAGGAAACCGGAGCACCCGGAGGAACCCATGCAGACACAGGGAGAATGTGCAAACTCCACACGGACAGTTGCCCAAGGCTGGAATCAAACCCAGGTCCATGGCACTGTGAGGCAGCAGTACTAACCACTGTGCCACTGTGCCACAACTTAAATTTCTTAAAGGGTTTAAGTGATGGGCCTGTGACTAGTTCCTTTGGCACGCAGTTTCATCCAATGTGTAGTACTCCTTGGGAAGAAATATTGCTGATACACTGTCTTGGAAACAAAGGTCTTCATAATTTCTATGGTTGACTATCTTATGTTCAGTACTAAAATACGAAACCAATATTATGGAACAAAAAAGAAAATTATTTTAGTATTTATTTTTGGTATGAATGCGATTTAGGAGTGTAAAGAGTCTGTGTCTCTATAATGTCTACCCTCAGTGACTTTTTTTTTATCCCCGCTGACACCAACAAAGTAAATTTAAGAGAATTTTGAAGATTAAAAATTTGAGAAAACTAACATCCTGTATAGTTTGAGAATGAACACAACAATTTAGTAGTGAGATGATTTTCTTTACATCTGGACCGTCTGATTATTGAATTATTTGGATTTTGAGGAGCTTACATTTCTTGAATTAACACTATAAAGTAATAATAAAGTGGCAGATTCTTCTCTGGAATAATTTTGCCAGCAGTTTGCTACTTAATAGGTTTGGCTGTATGGTGGCTGTGTTTTGCTTGGATGCAGCAACCATTCATCATCCAAACAATACGATGACAATTTCTCAAAAATAGCATCACGCTGCTTTCCAGTACACAGATGCGAACAGCATTTGAAGGTGATAGTGGGAAACAATTGCACTGACCATTACTGCATATGCTGAGCATTGGAAGCAGCTGAAAGAACTGCTGCAACCAGGCACACTGGTTTCTCAGTATTGTGAAACTTCAATCATTGTATTCTTTTTGTTGCATAGATTTTTTTTAATCCCTTCGGCAGGCTAGTTTTACAAGGATTTACTGCTAGAGATGTAATCTGCTCAACTGGAACTAAAGGAGATCAAATGAATGCATCATTTGATCCAAATTAGATAGCAAGTTACATTTGTTTTATTTTCTTTGTTTAAAAAGTATACATGCTCCTTTTTATGGACAAGCAATGCTTTTGCTACTTTCTGAAGATTGATTTGCCTCACTGACTGACTGCTGTGCATGTTTTTCTTGATAACTGAGATGACTGTGTTTTCTTTTGCCTCCTGCATTTTATGAAGCTTGTTGAGATATCTTGTAATTTCACTTATGATACTAATTGCATAACAGAGTGAGGCAGTTAAATGATACTGCTGTAAGTAAATTTGGCAAGCAAGTGAGGTGATGGTTTTCTATCTCTGTCTGACTCAAAGTATTTTTGACATGTGCTTCAGTGTAATGGGACTTTGGTGAAGCAGGAGCTATAAATGTTGAGACCCCTGTAGTACACATCTGCTCCTCTTTATCACACCTGTGCAAAAGAAAGAAAACTGATAATTTCACAAGTACCTTTTGATGATTTGAAATTAGTCTTACTCTTCAAGTGATGAGTGTTCATATGTTAGATGCAAAATATTTTAAAAGACACATTCGACAATTGATGTTTGGGCATACATTTGCTAATTGAAATTTATTTTGTCTGCAAATTTTAAATTATCTCTTCAGTATCTTATTAAAACATAATGAAGAGTATACAGTGTTTCTCAGTTTTCTTGAGATGCAATTAACTCAGTTCAGAATAACTTCATTAAAGGTTATTCCAACTTTGATAAAAGGATATTGTACCATTGTAGCCAGCTTCTGTTTTTATGCATATCTTAAAGTTTTTGGAGGCTAATTTATTTTTTTGACTGAGCCATGAAAGGTGTAGACTACAATATGTTCCCAGATTTATTTTTATCACAGATGGCAGGTTGTAGATTGCATGGTACTTTTGGATTATCTTAGCCAACTTGTCTTCAGATCAAAGGATACAAGTCTACAACAGTCCATATGGTTGTATAGTCCTTTTTACATTTCTAAGACCTGCCTGTGTTCAATGGAGTGCCACAAGAATCGGTGATAAGTCCACTACTTTTGTCATTAATATAAATGATTTGGATGTGAGCATAAGAGGTACTGTTAGTAAGTTTGCAGATGACACCAAAATTGGAGATGTAGTGGACAGCAAAAAGTTACCTCAGATTACAACAGGATCTTGATCAGATGGGCCAATGGGCTGAGGAGTGGCAGATGAAGTTTGATTTAGATTAATGTGAGGTGCTGCATTTTGGGAAAGCACATCTTGGCAGGACTTATTTACTTAATGGTAAGGTCCTAGGGAGTGTTGCTGAACAAAGAGACCTTGGACTGCAGGTTCATAGCTCCTTGAAAGTGAAGTCGCAAGTAGATAGAATAGTGAAGAAGGCGATTGGTATGCTTTCCTTTATTGGTCAGAATGTTGAGTACAGGAGTTGGGAAGTCATGTTGTGGCTGTACAGGACATTGGTTAGGCATCTTTTGGAATATTGCATGCAATTCTGGTCTCCTTCCTATCAGAAGGATGTTGTGAAACTTGAAAGAGTTCAGAAAAGATTTAAAAGGATGTTGCAATGGTTGGAGGATTTGAGCTATAGGAAGAGGCTGAATAGGCTAGGGCTGTTTTCCTTGGAGTGACTGAAGTTGAGGAGTGACCTTATAGAGGCTTCAAAATCATGAGGGGCATGGATAAGATAAATAGACAAAGTCTATTTGGGGTGGACGAGTCCAAAACTAGAGAGCATAGGTTTTGGGTGAGAGGGGAAAAATATAAAAGAGACCTAAGGGGCAACCTTTTCACGCAGAGGATTGTATGTATATGGAATGAGCTGCCAGAGGAAATAGTGGAGGCTAGTACAATTGCAACATTTAATAGGCATCTGGATGGGTATTGGAATAGGGAGGGTTTAGAGAGATATGGGTCGGGTGCTGGCAGGTGGGACTAGATTGGGTTGGGATATCTGGTCAGCATGGACAGGTTGGACTGAAGGGTCCCTTTCCATGCTGGATATGTCTATGACTCTATGAGTCGACCTGCAGTTTAAGAAGCAGCTTTACAAGGCAATTAGGAATGGGCAATAAATGCTAGCCTAATCAGCAATGCCCATATCCCATGAAAGAATATTAAGAATGTATCAATAATACAAGCGAAATTTCCATCTGCGTGTAGAGAAATGTTTTGGTAATTGTATGGCCAAACTGCTGGTTTTTTTTCTTTGACAGTAAACGTTCTAAAAGATAGGAATAAAATGTTTGCGCACCTATAAATGTTCTTTTTTTTGATGCTGTATCGTAACATCGTTGGGGTTTTACTGTGATGATTCATTATCACAATAAGTCTTTTAAAGTGCAGTTGATCCTTACATTTATCAGCATTGTCTCCAAATGTGAGAGGACTTTCCCAATTGAGTAAACAACATAATGCAGTGAAAATATTTTTTTTAAATCTTCTGCTGTCATGCTTTTGTGCTTTGATTTAATTGAACTGCAGCAGTTTAAGAAGACAGTTTATCACCTCGCCACCGTCCCCAGGGCAATTAGGGATGAGCTGTAAATCCATCAATGCTCACATAACATGAATTGATTTTTTAAAAAATTCTTAGTATGCATCAAGTTTTCATTTGGGTATGGAGGAGTGTTTTGGGACATGCATGGCCACACTTACTTTCTTTTGTATTTTCAATTGCCAGTAATTTTCTTCTGACACTTTAGTTGTCAGGAACACTGGATCCCTGCCCCTGCAGCAGTCATGTTCCCTATTTAATTACGGGGCAGAATTGTTGACTGGCAGCTTATCAGCAGTAATGTGTTTACTGAGCAAAGATTGACACTGATCGTGATGATTGATTACTTGTAACAATCAGAGTCTTCCTTCTGAGATGCCTTTTATACTTGTGCATCAAATAACCTGTCACTGCCCTTGTTGTTTAATCCGGTCTAATAGACGCTAGAAAATGCATAATACAATTGATGTCTATGAAGGATTTAATCCATCACTTCTTTGCTATACGAAGGCATCTTAACTTCTAAATTCATGACTAGTTTGCTGCCACCACATGTTTGGGTCCAGAACACAAAACTGATAGTCAATTAATTTAAGAATGGAGGTGACCATTCAATCATTCAAATCTGTTCCACTGTTGCATTCAGTCATGGTGATCTGTCCCTCAACTCCAAATTACCAACTTTCTCCCTATCGCATGATGCCTTATCGAAGAAAAGTTATTAATCAAGTCATGAATATTTTAATCAGTCCAGCATCTACACCTTTTTGGGAGAGATGTAGAAAGGGAGAGTTTTTGATTTCCACAGTTTTTCATATGGAAAGAGAAAGAGATTTCTCATTTCAGACTCAGCTAACTGTAACTTTAAGGAGAGAAGAGCCTGCTGAGTAGGAAGTCTATTGGTTAATCAGATTTGTTTTTAATTCAGTGCAATCCATCTCCCCATGCCATATTTTCTCTCTCTGTTTACATTAGAAAAGTGTGTGGCTGAGCTGCATTCGATTGTGAATAACATTGAAAGTGGAATAAGTCACTTTCTTCCAAAAGGGAAATAGTAGGGAAAACAACAGAAAAAAGAAGAGGAGGCTCATGATATTCTACTTTCTCAATGTCTGTCAGTTGTGTAGTACAAAATAGCAGTGCCCAGACTACTCCATAGCCATACTACTCCTTCAAAACACGAGTTCCTCCAATTTGGGAACTTCTTTACTGCATGCTTCCTGGGAGAAGCAATTTCTGGTAAAATGAAAGGGGAACAAACACTGTAACTGCAAATACATGCACAGATTGTTACCATTTGTTTTCCCTCTAGTTTGCCTTAAAACCTTGTCTATTGATAAACAAATGCAGTGAGAAGAATAAACATTGATGAAAAGCCATTGTTGAGGAAAGACAAAACAACAATGATTGGAATCAAGACAGCTCAGACATCATCATGTCCCTTAGTGGACATTTCCAAGATGTGAATAGAGAGTTTAATGTAAATGTTGAATTCAAATAGAAGTTTGTAGAATTTGCCTTCTTTAAATTGTATGTAAAACAGTTTAGTAGGAAACTGGCAGTAAAAAAGTGCCCTTTTCAAATTTCTTGTTATTAAATAAATTAATAACCTTCAGTTCGTAAGAAACAAAATACATTTCAGTATCAGTTGCACAATTAATGCAGATGTGCAAAGGAAAGTTTTTAACTCAGGTTATGCTACTCCAATATCACTTTCTCAATTTGTCACCAAATAATTCTCTTTTATGGAACTTATAAATAACATTCAGAAACTGTTCTGTTTTTAATGAAACCATTGAGGTGGTAACTTACACCTCTGCTGTCCTCTGACATTCTTGTAAAGTGTTTTATGCAGTTATTTGTTACACTGTGAAAGTCTGCGAATGAAATTTGTCTTTGTATTCAATTTGTGCTCATCTGAAAAGAACCATTAGTCATATTGCGGTTTCTCTTGCCTGTTCTATTTTTGTTAAATTGTGATAAAATGAACAAGAAAAAGAGTGTGGTTAAGAGAAAGCAAAATGATATTTAGAAGCGCAGCATCTTGGTTTATGCCCTGCAGATGACCTTCTGTGAATTGATTCATGACAAGCCATCTGCTTCTGGATATATGTTGAATGCATTGAGAAAGTGTGAGGCAGCGGAGTGGAACAGCTGAGTTCCACTTGTGAATGACTGAATCAGATCCTAGTTTATAAATAAACAATGAATTTTGATATGTAAGAAAAGAACTCTTTGGTAATCACTATAAATGTGGCTGATAATATCAACATTTTAAAAGAAATTTTGTATTCATATTGTTATTTATATTACTATGACACATATATAATTGAATTAAAAAAACATATTCTGTTTAGGATTGATTATGATAAAGATAAAAGGAGCAGGTTTTATTAAAAAAAAACAAATCTTTTAATGGAAGTAATTTGCTCCAACACGTTGCAATTATTTAAATTAATGTAAAGAAAACAGGAAAATTGAGTATTGCCAAAGCCAGTGTTTTGGTATAAGTATTGTCGGTATCTGAGACAAGAATATGTTAATAACGCACATCTAAATAGCAGGCAACCTGTCAGAGGTCTATCTTAGTCCCAACCTTACACCACTAGAAGGTGCACAAGTGTGGTTTGAAGTGGTTTGCTAATTTTCAAATCTGTATAAAGCTACCTAATCTCCATTTTGAAACAACCATAGAATCAAAGTTATCTTTCATAGTAATAACTCACTAAAGTCGACCAATACAGAGGAATGGATAATCTGCAATGAGCGATTTCATTGAAGAGCCTGGGAAGTCTAAGAAGTATCAGAAGAAAAGATTTTATTGTGTGTGAGGAGGGAAGCATGATTCAATTCTTTTACAAATTGGCTTCAGGAAGCGCAGAATGGCGCTCTGCAGATTGATGGATGCCATTCCTTATGTGATGGGACATTGTTCTTCTCATTCGTTTTTGCACTCAAACAGAGACTATACAAATTAAACTGTGACCCACAGGCTAAGTTTTGAATTCATGTAAACCCTTTTCTCATTTAAGTAACAAGAAAAAAATTTAATTTGGGTAAAATTCTCATTGCTAACTTGATGACAACATTATCATCATGCTTTGTGGCTAACATAAGAGAATAGAAATCTCCAGCATTTGGAGATATTCAGCATGTAAAACATCTGTTTAACTGTTAATACTCTTAATTGTTGTTAATGCATGTATATGTTCTGAGGTAAAAATGTAATAAAACAACTCACAACCACATGAAAGTAAATTGCGGGTTCAATAACATTCACGTTATGCAAGTGCTAGGCAATGATCATCTCCAATGAGGGTGGATCAGACCATCTCCTTTTGACATTCACTATCATTATGATTACTGATTCTTCCATGATCAACATCCTGTGGGTTACCATTGACCAGAATTTGAACGGAATCACCCGTATATGTACAATGAGGGCAAGAACAGGTCAGAGGCTGGGTATTCTACAGCAAATGACACTGCCCGACTACCCAAATCCATTCCATCATCAAATTCAAGAGTGTACTCTGAAAATGCTGGATGAGTGCAGCATCAGCAATGCTCAAACCTGACACCTTTCAGGACAAAGCAATCCACTTGATTGGCTCTCTGTTGACCACCTTGAACATTCAGCATCAATGCACAGTGGGAGCTATGGGTTCTGTCCACAACTTGCACTGTAGTAACTAGCTAAGACTTCTTCAGCAGCATCTTCTACATCCAAAACCTGTACTACCAAAAATAGTGGACTCCAGCCTATTTTAAACGCAAGATCACTTCTTGAAATTAAAAGCAACTGAGGATCAACTCAAACTATGGAATAAGCAGTTTATTTTGATGGCATGTAGATCAAAAACCAAGTGTTTACTCTATATAATTGATTATTTTTTGCTCTACTAAACAAGTCGCAGTGTGACATTTGTGAATGTATGTTACCTGCCATTGTCTTGAAGTCTGGATTGTAGTTTAAGTCTGCTAGCCATGTATAGTCCATCAAGTGCATTTCCATGAGAAGGATGTGATACCTATATCTTCATTATCTTCATTGGGAGCATGTTTTCTCACACAAGGTATGTGAAACAAAGGAAAGTTTTCAATTTAAAAGCACAGGCTGATAGAGTGGATATTTTTCTCTGATTGCAAATTTCCAAAAGGCATTGTCCATTGACCTGACTTTCAGTTCTACATCATTTTGCATATTATTTGTCTTCATTTCAAATACCCTCTGGAATTTCGTATTCAACCAACTAACGTACTCAATGAATGGATTTGAGACAAACTTGACTACTTTTTCCATCACATCTAATTCCTGATATTGCATGTTGAATTTGTCTGCTTATTTCCTGATTTGTGCTCAGATACTTTCTGTGTGGAAACATTTTTCTTTGACATTGATGATTTTCTTGTGTTTTCACCAGAATTGGAAATGTCGCAACATGTTATTTTTAATTGGAAGGACGACAGTTTCAGTTTGATTGCATTCACAGCACTGATCATATGTGCTAAGTCCTACAGTTCAACTCATTTAGGTTTGCCATTATGTCTGGAGGAAACCAGACCTTGAGCAACATGACAGCTCATTGCCCACTTCATTCCTTCATTTAAGCGAAGTGACAATTTCAGCATCAAGTCTAAAATCTTTGCAGTACCCTTTCTCAACTTAATCACCTCACACCAGCAGAGGAATGAGCTTATTAAAGACAGCATCAAGTTTGTCAAGTCAGGATTTAAACAAGTGGTCTTGAAGGGCTCTTGCTTGAATTGAGTTTACAGTTGCAATAGTAACTCATATCATGTGAGAAAAGTTCATAGCTTTATTTGTAAATGTTTACTGGTGGCTGTACATGATTAATTGACAATGGAGGAGAAATCAACATCATTTCTACAATGTACAACAAAGCTTGCATTTGCACCAAGCATGATTAGTACACAATCAGTTGTGATGAAATTAGTTTCTCGATTGGAATGCCTTTCTCAAGCATAAAGTCAAAAATCACACAACACCAGGTTATAGTGCAACAGGTTTATTTGGATACACAAGCTTCTGTAGTGCTGCTCATTCTTCCACCTGAAGAAGGAGCGGCGTTCCAAAGGCTAGAGCTTCCAAATTAAGTTGTGAGACTATAACCTGGTGTGTGATTTTTAACTCTGCCCCACCCCAATCTAACACTGACTCTTCTACATCATGCCTCAAGCATGTATCTTTTGATTTCATTGTATAAATTCACCTCTTTTTCTTCCTTTGAGTGAAAGAAAGGTGAGAAGTTATTGACTGTTATGTCCATAAAAACCCTGTAACAATCTACTGGGCTGAGCCAGTCATGCCGATTGATTCATTGAATTGCAATGAGAAACATTCACGGTCCATTAGATCCTGCTATAGTTACTGCGAGACTTCTTTGGACAAAGATTTCACACCTTGCTGCTGTGGAAATGACAAGTGACGTGCTTTGGATTGTTGTAATTATTCCATCTTTGTTTTTAAACTGTTTAAAATCAAAATTAGAAGCTGCAGTCATTGCTTCTTTAGTTAGTTCACCATCTGTGAATGGTTTCTGGTGTTTTGCCAGAAGATGACAAACACAAGATGATGCTTCATTCAGGTCTTACCTTTTACTGCTGGTTTACTAAAAGGTGACAGTTGAGCGTTCAAAACAGCATTCAGTTTGTTAGCTTTCTTTGTCCAAAGCATTCTGTTCAAGGGGAAATAGTCCTTGAATTTCCTGAGGGTCATTGTCTGGTGTTCCAAATGCCCCTTTGTACTTATCAATATACTTGGTGACATAAATGGCAAATACTCTTTTTTTTACAGTTCTGATGCAAACAGAAATTCATTTTCCCACTCTGTGTGGAAGTTGTACATTTTCAATTTCATTTCAGATGGTCCAGCTTTGTCACTTATCATGATTGCTAGCCCAGATGTATGAGGCACAATAAAAGCCAAGACAGCACCAGCTTCAAGCCTACAACTGAGAGTACACTGTGAGGTTGAGATGTGCGCTATGTTATGGAGCAGACCAAACCCCCTCAAAATATTCAGATAGTCTAGACCCTCACTTTTTCTTATATTAAAGATAAATGTAAAGTGTTGTGTTGAGGATACAATTCGTGTGGTCAAACTACCACATTTAAAGCAAAACACACTTTATTCATCCACTGTTGTTAAAATACATCAAAAAAAGAAGGAATTTAGAATAGCAACTTTATTGGAAAACTTAAAAGGAGATTAGATACGGTAACTATTACTAATTAACTGTCCCTACAGAACCATAGAATCCCTACAGTGTGGAAACAGGACCCCACCACCAGAGATATATTTCCCTCCCCTCCCCTATCAGCGTTCCAAAAAGACCATTCCCTCCATGACTCCCTCATCAGGTCCACACACCCCACAAACCCAACCTCCACTTCCCGGCACCTTCCCCTGCAACCACAAGAAATGCAAAACTTGCACCCACACCTCCCCCCTACTTCTCTCTAAGGCCCCAAGGGACCCTTCTATATCCGCCACAAATTCACCTGCGCCTCCACACACATCATTTTACTGCATCCGCTGCACCCGACGCAGCTTCCTCTATATTGGGGAGACAGGCCGCCTACTTGCGGAATGTTTCAGAGAACACCTCTGGGACACCCAGACCAACCAACCCAACCACCCCATGGCTCAATACTTCAACTCCCCCTCCCACTCCACCAAGGACATGCAGGTCCTTGGACTCCTCCATCGCCAGACCATAGCAACACCACGGCTGGAGGAAGAGCACCTCATCTTCCGCCTAGGAACCCTCCAACCACAAGGGATGAACTTAGATTTCTCCAGTTTCCTCATTTCCCCTCCTCCCCCCCATCTTGTCTCAGTCAAATCCCTCGAACTCAGCACCGCCTTCCTAACCTGCAATCTTCTTCCTGACCTCTCCGCCCCCACCCCCACTCCGGCCTTTCACCCTCACCTTAACCTCCTTCCACCTATTGTGTTTCCAACACCCCTCCCCCAAGTCCCTCCTCTATACCTTTTATCTTAGCCTGCTGGACACACTTTCCTCATTCCTGAAGAAGGGCTCATGCCCAAAACATTGACTCTCATGCTCCTTGGATGCTGCCTGACCTGCTGCGCTTTTCCAGCAACATATTTTCAGCTCTGATCTCCAGCATCTGCAGTCCTCACTTTCTCCTTCAACCCAACAAGTCTACACCGATCCTCCAAAGAGTAACCCATCCAGACCCATTCCCTTACCCTTTATTGACCCCTGACTAACACATCCCCGAACATTATGGGCAATTTAGCATGGCCAATTCACCTAACCTGCACATCTTTGGATTGTGGGAGGAAACCGAAGCACCCCGTAGGAAACCAATGCAGACACGGGGAAAATGTGCAAACTCCACACAGACAGCCTTCCAGGGAACCTGGGTCCCTGGTGCTGTGAGGCAGCAGTGCTAACCACTGAGCCACCTTACTCTTCAGAGGGTCAGTTTGGCAGGTTGGGCCGAAGGGCCTGTTTCTGCACTGTAGGGAATCTAAAAAAAACAACTACACATGACAAGCAACCAAGTATAAAAGCTTTCTTGGACCAAGTTATAAAATTGGTTGAAGTCAAATATAAATTCTGCACTTGCAACCAATTGTGAGTTTTACATATGCATCTGATTTCTGCTTTTCCCTGCACCAACTTCATCTTGTGCTTTGTCATGCCACTCTGCCGCTGGTTATTCTGCAGTAGGCCTCTGGAACATTCGGAATGTTTCAGGCTGTTTTTAAGTGTAGAGTTCCCTTTTCTGGGCGCTATTTGTTTCCAGTGCCCTGAGCGGCATCTGTTGCTCAGATATTGGGATGTGTGGTATGGCAACATTTTCCACAATTTTTTTTTGTCCTGCACTGACTTCTGAGCTCCATGTGTAACTGTGGCTCCTGGAAGTGTGAGTCATGCAATGACATTTTGATCAATGTACGAGCACAACTTAGGCAGAATTAGGGTGTTTTATGAGGCACTTTTTGAGACTGGGACTGTCAGAGGCTCTGTGATTTATCAGCTGATTATGGATTGGTGACCACAGACCTGGAAGGAGAAGGACAACAAATGCATGGAAATACCATAGCCTGTAATTTCCCCACCGACCCATGTTGGAATATTATTGCCATTCCTTCACGGTGCCTGGATCAAAGTCTTTGGAATTCTTTCCAAACAGTACTGACTGTTTATCTGCACCTCATGGACTGCAGTTTTTCAAAGAAAGTAGCTCACCATCACCTGTCCAAGGGCCACTAGGGAAGGACAATAATTTTTGTCCTAGCCAGTGGTAAAAGAGTTTGTTTGTTTTAAACTGCACATCTGTAGAAATGTGTTTGCCTCTTAACTGCCTTCCGAGGTTGAATTGCAAGCCATTCAGATGTATTTCACAACTGCCTTCCCAGGGGATTGGCAATAAATGCTAGCCTTGCCTGATGTACCCAAAAGACACAATAGGAGAGAACAAATGGTTGGATCAAAGCTGTTACATGTAAATAAGTATTAGTATTGCAGAACCCAATGTTATCTTTAAGGTCAAATATTACATTTGGTAGTAATGCACTTCAAATTACATTAAGCAACTCCAATAAAATAATGGGCTCTAGTCAATGTTTAAAAGGGTTCACATTTATGAAACTAATTATGATATGAAATTAAAGGTTGCCAATTATTCTTGGTGCTTACATGGAAGTCACAAAGTACTTACGCTCAACCTTCACTACATATGAATCGAATAGAAAGCTAATTGAATTGCAGCCTACTAACTCTTCTTTATTCTTGAAAATAAATACAATAAGTAGTTATGCCTTTTGTTCATGGTATGACAACTGTCTGTCAGCTATCTTAAACTGGGTAAAATAGCCGGCAGAAAAATATCATGTGAATCCATTGAGCATTGTCCACCATTAAGGTTATGGTGATTTCAGATCTCAAACTGTTCAATACTGCTCTTAGTGAGTTCTCCTGGTCCAGGTGAAGATCACATGCTCAGTTTATGAACAATGGCCAATGGTAGAAGCAGAACGTTTTCTCTTGTGAAGGCAGAACAGCAAGGAAATCAAGGAAAAATGGCTGCTTCAAGACAAAGGATTCTTCAGCAATAGGAGACAAACATCAAAAATGCTGGAGAAACTTCGAGCAACTCCAAAGTGACTCTTCTTCAGAGTCTTGAGTTCTGAAGAAGAGTCACATCAAACCTGAAACATTAACATTGTTTTTCTCTCTGCAGATGCTACTAGACCTGCTGAGTTTCTCCAGCAATTTCTGTAGTTGTTTCAGATTTCCAGGGTGCATAGTATTTTGCTTTCATTTCAATAAAAGGACTTGTTTTTCTTATGGATGAGGCAATAGGAAAAACAAACATCTCATTTTCCAGACTTATATTTCTTTGGTTCAATGAAATCAAAAATGGACAGAAATTGAAACTGGAAGCACAATGGGAGATGTGAACAAAGGAATCTGTCTTTAGATCTCTACCCATTATCGTGAACAACAATACTCTTTGTTTATCACCTTAGAGATATGTGAATAATGTTTTTAATGTAAAATCTCCATTGGAATAGTTTCATATAATTACAAGAGTTTGCCATTAAAGCGAGTGTGTGCCTGAGCTTGATTGTGATATTACGGTCAGAATGAAATTGTACTTTTGATTGTTGAAGTAGTTTTTATCTGTGTTGCCAAGAGACTGACATTTCTCTCTGCAAAGATAATGGTAGAGGGATCTTCTTTGAAATGTCTTGGCTGCTCCTAATTGTACTGATACATTAGTCTCTGTCAGAAAGCTGACAGGAGATTGCCTTCCCACTTTATTGATGAATGGAAGTCTGTCAAGTCAAAACAACATGAACAAATACAGGTTAATTAGAAAAGCCATCATTGATTTCTTAAATGAAAGTCAAGCTTAATTTACTCACAGTTTTGAAGAGGTAACAAAGGGTTGATGAGGGCAGTGCTATTGATGTGCTGTGCATGAACTTCCAAAATGTGTTTGGTATGACGCTGTATAATGGACGTATGAGCAATGTTAGAACTCAAGGAACAAACAGGCTGCAGCAACATGGATGTGAAATTGACTGAGTAGAGGAAATTAATCAACATTTTCATGCTGGAGGAATTTAATCGAGGTATTCCTCAAGGATCAGTAATATGACTCCTGTTTTTTCTGATATATATTAATGACCTAGATCTTGTTGTAAGGCTGTAATTTCAAAATTTGCTGAAGATACAAAACTTGGAGGCACTATAGGAGGATGGTGCAGATCAAAAGGTCGTTAACAAATTGGTACAATTGGAAGAGGTGGCAGATGTAGTTCAGTGTCGAGAAGTGTGAGGTGATACAATTTAGGATGAAAAAGCATAAAACACTTTATCAAATATAAGAGAATCAACCACTTATGTGTCTTAACAAAAAGAGGCTTTTGTCTCTTTTTGAGACAAGATGATGTTCATTGCATTATAGTAAGTAAGGACTAGTTACATGAATTTATTAGATATTATTACTAAGACTGTGGACAGACCTATAGATATAGTTCTACACATCGTGAGATTATAAAATGTGCTGCCTAATCCCTACCCAAGCCAATATTACATCAGACTGAATGGAACAATGCAGTCTCCAGATTAGTTTTTACAAAACCATTAACTTTTGCAGCATCTCCCTTCAGGACTTTTTTTCCTTTTGGTAGCATGTGTACCTTCATGTAGACAGTTGCATTTACCTCTATCCATCTCAGCTCAAGACTCTGAATACACAAATTCAAGTGCTGTTAAGTTTTCACAATTCTTCCAGCATGTGCTCTCTTCAGCTCTGAAAGATTGGTGAGTCTGTGGTTTGAGAGATGTTGACTTTGACTCTGATTTGACACTGTGTTTTGTTTCTGCTGGCAAATATTTTGTACAATGAATGTTTTTCACTCCAGCTGTTTACCCACTAAACCAAGTCCATTACCTTAACTGAACTTTCTTACTCACCTGAAATTCTTTCGTGGAAGGTGGTTGCTTGGCAGAAACATGTACTTTGTGTTTTGCAGTCTCCTAGATTTGTAGTTTCTTCTTTTTGACTTTGTCCTGAATCTGTGAACCTTGGTCTGGTTTACATGAAATAGTATGCATCTTATTTTCATTTTTTGTGAGCAAGTATTTGTTTTTAGCCTTTTTATAAATTTGTTTTAGAGTACATAAGTGTTTTTTCTTCCATTGCTTCAACACCTTCTTTCATCCTTGCTGGTTATTGTGTTAATGGACCACACACGTTCCTAACCTCAATCATAGTGCTGGAGATTGGTTGTGTACTTAGCATTATTGTCTGTTACTTGTACTCCGAATTATGTTTCAGATGAAAAAAATTAATATTTCTCTTGAACTGGTCTTGTTCCATCATCTGATATTACCTTAAAATTTCCTATAACGATTTGTTCTGCAGGCTTCAGGAAAAGATTCTTAAGTGAGCTTCCACAAGTCATGCCTTTCATTTTTGTTGTGAGCATTTGCTGTTTCTTACAAACTTCGCTGATTATTTTTCTTCTTTTCTGTCTTCCATAATGATCAGTGATTTTCAACTTGATAATCCTGCATAATCACTGTATTATGAGATTCTGGATGTAGGTTTGCTCACTGAGCTGGAAGGTTCGTTTTCATTTCTACCCCCAGGAAAAAAAACAGGAAATGACATCACCATAGAAAATGATGTCAGCACAGGAAATGACATAGACAGACCAATAAAATTCAAACATGTAAATAGAAACCAGGCTATGCCACCAGTATTACATTTGGAGGCTCACTGAAGATGTTACCTAGTATGGTGACGAAACATCTGAAAACGAACCTTCCAGCTCAGCGAGCAAACCTACATCCAGAGCCTCAACCTGAGCTATAAATCTTCTCAAAACTCCCTAACATGCATAATAAGACTTTCAAGCTATTTTGAGATCTCTCGCTTCCACACCATTGATTAAACCCAGGCTGTCCTTGGCAAAGCCTAAGTGGCTCTGCTGTATCCTTCCCAGACCATCTTCCCAAACAGAAGATGGAATAACTTGCCTTTTATCATCTATCAGAACACGATTTTAGATAGCAATGATAGTCTATTGATTCTGAGATGAGTTCTTGATTTCTTGCCTGCTTTATCATTATCAGTCACACAACACATAATAACACTGACCATTTCTTCCACTACCCAGCACACCATGCCTTTTTTATCGCTACACTCAAACATTTTTATATTCTCCTTGCCAACCTCCCACCTTGCACACTTGTAAATGAGCTCTTTACAAAACTCTACTGCTTGTATCCTAACTATGCCTTCTCAGCATCATGTTCACTGATCTACATTCATTAACATGCTGAAAATGCCTCAATTTAAGGAAAAGACTTGCCTGTGTTTTCAAAGCACCTCATTCCTTGTCCTCACATATTATCTATGTTACTTCCTATAACCTTAGAGCTACCTACTATCCTCCAATTCTGCTCTCTTACCAATCTCTTCTTTTCAAGATTCCGTTATTGGCAATGATTCTCCACCTACCTCAAATATAAACTCCGAAATTCTCTCTTAAAATCCATCCACCTGTCTTTCCTCCTTTTATGTACTCCTGAGAACCAATCCTTGACCGCAATGTCTGTTGTGATATCTTCTTCAGTGGCTCAATGTCAGATTCCATTTGATAATATTCCTTTGAAGCACTTGAACTAAAGCTGTATATAAATGTAAGTAGATTTTTGTTAGAAATTTGCTTTCAACAAAATTATTGAAATTAAAGTTTGAAAATGTTCATACATAGTGCTATCATGACTCATCAAAATTATAGCCAGCAGGTTCCTTGTGTGTCCAGATTCCAATAAATGTCTGACAAAGCAACTCCAATAGAGTTGGAGCAGTTCAAAGAACCTTTCTAGTCTATAGAATTATACTTGTTTTGTAGCAAGACAGGTGAAGTCAAATAAATCTGTTATTAGAGCAAGTAACATATTTCTGTTGAGGGTCTCTGCTACTAATGAGTTTACATCCAGTGCTCCAAGACAAGTTTGCACACATCAGTCAGTGTTTCTATTGATAGAAAATAAGTTGGAACCACTCAGCAGGTCAGGCAATCTTTCTGAAGGGAACCTGACAAGTTGAACTGGCAAGTGTGGACCCTTTCTCAGAGCTGCAGAGATAATTAGAAGTGCAGGGTCATGCTTTTTAAGAAATATTGAGCAGGCTGGTGCTCTTTTCTCGAGAGTGACCTTATTGAGGTGGTTAACATCACCAGGAATTTTGATAAAATACTAACAGAGATGATGTTTCCAGTTGTACGGAGTCCAAAGCTAGAGGATCATAATATCAAGTAGTCATTACTAAATGAAATAGGGAATTCAGTGGAAACGCCTTTACTAAAAGGGTGATTAGAATGTGAAACCCACCACCATAAGATGTAGCTGCAGTGAAAATAATTAATGCTTGTAAAAGACTAGAAATGTAAGGGAGAGAAACTGGCTTCAGCAGGAACCTGGATAAAAGGAAATGCAGTTTAGACGATTCTTCTGTAAAATATAAATATTTTTCAAGTTGTTAAGCAAATGTAATATGTTCAAATCGTCAGTATGCTTCCATATCCACTTGCCATGTCATGTATTATTTTTGTATGTGTGCAGCCCACATTTACCTGCTCTTGTAAATGTCTTGAATTATATTACTTTCCTCTCATGATGCTTTTTATTGTCGCATACTATTATTTTTAGGGTTGAACCATCGATTTTTTTAAATGAAGTGTTGTTGGATTATTTGATTTTTTTCCCCACCCCCATGCATCACACACACCGTCTCCCAATACATGTGCTTGTGTTTTCCCTGTTCCCTTTTATTCTGTTCCTTCTTAAATGCCTTTCATCACTTGATATTTTTGAGCTGATGAAAAGTCCTCATCTACCATGTTAACCCTTTGTCATTTATTTTTAAATTCAGATTTCTAGCATCAGCATGTTTTTTTTTTCTTTGCCTTTTTTATGTGATATTGATGCTGTCAGAGTCAAACAAAGTCAAGACCCTGACCAATTTACCACTGAGAGGCCGTGTGAGATCCATAGAAGGCTCAATGTTAACAACCTGAGAAATTTAACATGTTAATCCAATTTGAACAATTTGTTTCAACCTCACAGAAAAATATTCTAAATATTAAATCACTCCTTCATGGTGCAGATGAACCATAGTGTGAAACTATGGCCCGTTTTTTCTAAAAAAAAATAACAACATTCTGCAGAGTAGGAACATTAATAATTAAAGATCAATGGGTTGTTAACTCTGCTTTGTCATATTCCTGGAGGATTCTTTATGGGAGCAGCTCCACACGCCTCATCTTTGTGTTTGTACAACAATTCCATCCTCGTCGGACCTCCATTTGTTGATTGGGAAATAAAGATATTTCTTGGCTAAATCAGGTTCCAGTCAGTCAAACATACATTTTTGCTTATCATTTCCATTAATTCTCCAAATAGCCTATGCCAGTGTTCAAAGGAAATGTCAAGGTAACATTTGCCTCACACTCCTCAATGATGTTTCATGCAGTTTGCTCACAAAAGGTTCCTGGAAATTAATTTGATTTCTTGGCAACTCCAGCGGGACCTTTATAAAGAAATGCACTGCTTTTGTAGAACATAGCTGTAGAACTCAGAGTTTTAGAGCATCGCTGTACAATTCGCAGTCAGAGTTAAACAAGTATTTCAAAGCAAGTTATAATAAATTGATTTGATAGTTTACAAAACTCAGCTTCAAATGTCCAAAGTCTTTACTACTTAATCTGATCACCTACTTGGTTGAGAAATGAAGTTCTCAAAGAAATGGCAGATTTGACTTGTTATGAACTGGGAAATTTGTGAGCAGCCCATCATGTTGAGAGAGTAGGAACCAAGCCTGGGCATTTATTGGGGTTTGGGAGGAAAAGCAATGGGGTCTGTTGGATTCCACTCTTGGGAGTTTAGAGTTTGTGGGCTGGATAAAATGGAGCCTCTTAGAACTGCCTCTCTGACTAAAACAATCATGGGTACAACCGCCCTCAACTCCCGACAACTGCCCAGAGATGTTTAACAGCTAATGGGTTGTCAATTACAATCATAGAATCTTTACAGTGCAGAAAGAGGCCATTCATCCCATCGAATCTGCACCTACCCTTAGAAGAGTATCCCACCCACACCCAGTTCCCCACTCTATCACTGTAACTTTCCATTTTTCATGGTTAATCCACCGAGCCTGCACATCTTTAGACATTATGGGGCAATTTAGCATGGTCAATCCAGCTAACCTGCACATCTTTAGACTGTAGGAGGAAACCGGAGCACTGAGAGGAAACCTAAACAGATACAGCAAGAATGTGCAAATTCTACACAGACAGTATCACATGGCTGGAATCGAATTTGGGTCCCAAGCACTGTGAGGCAGTGATGCTTCATATCTTCATGTGGAGCCATTACCCCATAACAATATGAAATCCGGTCTCAGAGAATAGGGAATCTATCAATAACATTCCACTACTGGCAGACTTTTACTGTAGAAAGTCTTGCAGGAAGTCTGCACTGGAGTTGCAACTATTGGTAAGGGTCTCACTGGCAGGATCCAGACAGGGACCATTAGGGCCAGGGGAAGATGGAAACATGCAAGAGTCACAATATGTCCAGAGGCTCACTTCAGGATGGACACACTCTACCCACTTGCCACTCACCTGTGCAATGAAAAATGCTAGTCTGGACTTAGAGTGAAGAGATAATCCTTTAGAATTAAGTTAATGAGGAATTTATTCAGCCTAAGAGTGGGTTATCTGTGGAACACATTGCTGTGGAAGGCTATGGGTGCCACGTCATTTTAACTAGACAGGTAGGAGGCTGGAAGAACACAGCAAGCCAGGCAGTATCAGGGATGGAGAACGTTTCGAGTGTAACCCTTCTTCAGGACTGGGGGTAGGTGTAGAGGGAGCTGTAGATACAGGGGGTGGTGGGAGCAAGATGGTGAGTTGGGGATAGGTGAGGACAGGTGGAGGGTACAATTTATTTGGTCAATGGGAAGAATGAACTGGTTGGTAGCAGGGAGGAGTGGAAGGGAGAGGGAAGGGCTGGAAAGGGAGTCGGGGGGTGGGAAGAAAGGTTATTGAAATTCGAGAACTCATTATTGAATTCTCTGGGCTGTAGACTGACCAGGTGGAAGATGAGGTGTCGTTCCTCCAATTTACGGTTTGGTTCATTGTAGCAATGGAAGAGGCCAAGGATGGACATGTCAGAAAGGGAGTGAGAAGGGAAATAAAAATGGGCAGTAACTGGGATCCCGTGGCCCCTGCAGGCCCAGCTGAGATGTTCAGCGAACTATTCCCTAAGTTTACGTTTGGTCTCCCCGATGTAGAGAAGACCTCCGAACCCCCAGGTACCTTCCCCTTCAACTGGAAAAGTACACTACCCCCTCACCCCCATCCAGGGCCCCAAACAGTCCTTTCAGGTGAGACAGAGATTCACCTGCCCCTCTTTCAACTTAGTTTACTGTATCCGTTGCTCTCTTCTTGTTGAGGAGACCAAATGTAAACTTAGGGAACGATTCACCGAGCACCTCAGTCAGGCACACAGGGGCTGACCGGACCGCCCAGTCACCACCCATTTTAATTCCTCTTCCCACTCCTTTTCTGACATGACCATTCTTGGCCTCCTCCATTGCCACAGCGAATCAGACTGCAAATTGGAGGAACAACACCTCATTTTCCGCCTGGGCAGCCTACAACCTGGAGGACTCAATATTGAGTTCTCCAATTTCAAATGACCTCCCACCCCAATCCCTGACTCCTTCCCAGCCTTTTCCCATCCCTTTCACTCCTCTGACCGATCTTTCCTTCCAGCTACCAACCAGATTCATTCCACCTATCAACCAAACAGGTCATTCCCTCTGCCTATGTTAACCTATCCCTACCTCAACACCTTGCCCTCTCACTCCCTTTATTTGAAACCTCCCCTAAACTCACCCCTAGTCCTGAAGGAGGGTTACACCTGAAACGTCAACTTCTCCACCTCCTCATGCTACCTGGCTTGCTGTGTTCTTCCAGCCTCCTACCTGTCTAATTTAGATTCCAGCATCTGTAGTTTTTCTTTGTCTCTAACCAAGTCATTTTAAAACATAGATAGTTTCTTGATCAATAAAGGAATCATAGGTTATGGACAGAAGGCAGAATAATGGGTTTGAGAAACATATCAGCCATGATCAAATCATGGCGCAGGCTCAGTGGGCTAAATGGCCTAATTCTGCTCCTATATCTTATGGCCTTCGTGTGGATGTCACAAATCATTGGAATGTTCTCAAAGCAACGAGGCAAAGACATGAAATGGGAAGTGATTAACAACTTAAAAACCCCAAAATAGCAATGACCAAGTAGTCACCCAACAGTCCCCTGCAGCATTTTACAAACTATGATGAGGTAGAGGTGAAAAATAAGTAGTAATCAGTGCCCACAGGACTTTGTGTCCTCCATACCTTCAAATCTACTGATGGGGAGGAGTTAAATTCAACCCTTTGAGTGGGTCACAAAATCACAATGTGATTACACATGAGGGAGCTTGTTCAGATCATCTTAATCCATTCTCTAAAAAAAATTTCACATTTCCCCCCATCACACCATCCAGTTTGGTGTGTCATGTTTCATGGTCAGTATATCTTTAAGAGACACAATATTTCAGTGTCCCTTTAAGACTCATTATATCATCACTGCATGTGACTAAGGCCATAAAGGTTTCAGACATCATTATACTAGAAAATTATACTTGGAATATGAGTCTAAATTGAAATCTTGCTACTCTGGTGTAAACTGCTTTCTTAATACCAGTCCAGACACTTATATGCCGAAGAAATATAGTATTTGCATATAATAGTTTATTGCCATGAACTTCTGTTGGATTCATCAATATAATGATATCCATATCCAGTTTCATAGGAACGGAAGTAGTCCATTCAGCCCCTCAAGCCTGCACCACCATGAGTGAAATCATGGCTGACCTGTGGTCTAACACCATATACCTGCCTTTGGCTCACATCCCTTAATATCTTGGCTTGACGAAAGTTCATATATCTCAGATTTAAAGTTAATTACTGATACAGCATCTACTGCCATTTGTGCAAGAGAGTTACGAGCATCCATCATACCTTGTGTATAGAATTGCTTTGTAACATCACTGTAGAATAGTATGGACTGAGTTTTTAGATTATGCCTTCTAGTATTGAAATCTCCAACCAGTGGGTATAGTTTCTGTTTATCCACCCAGTATTTTCCTGGTATTATCTGGAAGACTTTAATTATATCACCCCTTAACCTTCTGAATTCCACCGTAAACAGGCCTAATTTGTATAATTCCTCCTCATAACTGAAGCCCAAGTGTCATTCTTGTACACCTACGTTGTACTCCCTCCAAGGGCAAAATATTCTTCTTAAGGTATGGTGGCCAGATTTGCGCAGAGTACTCAAAGTGGGGTCTAACCGGGGTTTTGTATAACTGCTGCAACATTTCTGCATCATTGTACTTCTGGACTCTTTATTTAAAGGCCAGCATTCCATTAGCTTTCTTGAATATTTTCTGTACTTTCTCATGGCATTTTAAAAGTTTATGCATCTGAACCCCTGAGTCTTTGGACATTAATTGCATTTGACTTTATACCATCTAGATAGTACCCTGATCTATCCTTCTTCAGTCCAAAGTAGGTAACCTTATACCTGTTTACATTTAATTCCACCTGTAACAATGTTACCCATTAACTGAAACTTCCTTTGTAATTTTATGTTATCATCTACCCTGTCTACAATGTCACCTCAAACTTTGTGTCATTAGTAAATTTGGGAACATGGCTCTCTATTCCATTATCCAAGTTGGTAATAGATAATGTCAATTATTGAGACCCTAACACAGATCCTTGTTTCAGGGTAGGAGCGATGATGTAAGTATTGCCACATTAGGAGGCAAAATTACATCACAGTTGTTTGAAGACTTTTGCCTCCACTCTTTTACTTTTTAGTCTATTTCATATGTTGATTTCTCTTTCTGTTACATAACCAAAAAGACTTCTCCAATTTTTAGCTTTGCCCTATCTTCAAAATTTGATTTCGGTACCATTCTTCATTGAAATCTTCCTTTCCCATACCGACCTTATAAATCACTCAGAAGGTTCCTTTCCAGTCTTGGATGTCCATATTTCTCCAGCTTTTCCTTACAATTCAGATGATTGTGATTGTGTGTCACTCATGTGTCTAAATAAGGCAAAAGTAGGTGCTCGAGATGGATTCTAATGCGAGCTCCACACAGTTTGCTCATGCGTCTTTTGACATAAATTTATGAAGCACAGCATTCATTTAGTTTCATTAATTGCTGCTGTGTTATTTTGTAAAAGTTAAGCATTTTGTTGTGCTTCCTTCAAATTGGGAGAAGTATAAATAAAGTTGTTCACTAATTGCTGTCTGCAGGTAAGTGTTAGTTTTACTTTGTAAGACGAGTTAACTGATGACAAGTTGGAGTTAACTTTCATATTTCATTTGCAAATTAAGGATAGAAGAACATTGTTGGAGTTCCAAAAATGTGGTACAGTTAAATGTGGGAAAGGTTGAACTATTTGAAAGATTACTCAGTGTGTTGATTGTATTAAGATAGCTAGCATGGTATATAATTGAAAAGTAACACTGAAGGCCTGTTTGGTGTGGAGGTGTCAGTGTTGGACTAGGGTGGACATGTTTGGTGACAGTGGAGGAATAGTTCTGTGTACGAATGAACTTAAATACACTTTAATGCTATTCTAATTCCTAGCATAGAATGGTGCTGCAGAAAGAAATGGACAGAGTACGAAGAGGTCTTTGCAGAATAATTTGCTGGATGAAACTCTAGTTCGTAATTTCCATTCTAGAATTTATCAAAGTCTAAATAATTTTCAGTTCTCTTGCAGAATAACTGCACAGCCTGCAGCAGGTTAATCGGTTTATAATGTGTTATTAAAACACACTTCTTGGACAAGGTTTAGTTTGTTTCAGCATGAAATCACAAGGAAAGTGAGGATGGGTCACTCTACCCAAGTTATGAATCTTGCAGAATTCAATGCTGATCAGAATTGTCATGGTGAAAAATTGGCAAGAAGAAAGGAGAGGTATGTGAGTAGATGTGTTGTAAAGAGACAAAATACATTCGAATGTCTCATAGAGAATCTGTCTGTGTTATGTAGATCATTTGCTTGAAAGGAAAGATCAGCTGAAAGGAAAGCATGATATAGTACCTCTCATAGTCCAAATTCCTCCGACAATGCAAAGTAAAAGTTGGAAAGGAAATGAATATCACAAAGAAACTGAAATTTTGTAAGTATCAAACAAGCTACTTGTACAGTAAAGTAATCCAGGGCTTTTGATGAGACTATCAATCAATGCATTCATCTCAACAATTAAATGGTGTTGATGATCAAAATCAAAGTTCAGGGTTAACACAATCAAATATTGAGGGCGCAGAATCAAACCAAGAGACTGAAATGGAAATAAACCACATTAAAAGTGGAATATTGCAGATGCTGGTCATCCGAAATAAAAATAGGAAGTGTTGGATGTAATCTGTCAATCCTACAGCATTTGGAAAGAGAAATTGAGTTAACATTTCAAGTCAAATAATACTCTTCAGATCTGAAGGAAGGCAGAAATTCATTGTTTTTTTTAATATTGTTAAAGGGTGGATTGGAAAAGAAAAAACAAAAGGAAAGGTCTGGGAAGTGATAGAGAGCAGAAGAGATTAAATGATAAAAACATTCATGGAATGAAAGGTAATAGTTGTCATAAAGAAACAAAACATTTGTTGGACTTATAACTTATGTAAGAAAAATAAGCTAGATAGGTTAATTAGAACTATGTAAGAAGGAAGAAAATAAAATTGTACTTTATAATATTTCTTGTTAAATAAAGATATTTTATTGCCTGTACTCAAGGCGATTGCAAGCCATTTAATAAAAAAAATTAACTGCCTTCAGAACAGACATTGAAAATTTAATGTTCCAAGTTTCAGGTCATATGGTACTTTTTTAAATTAACAACAAAATTGAAAATAAATGTTAAATTTGAGCTATGAGAAAAGGTTGCGAAATAATTACTTTTTTGAAGTTGGAGTTTATCATTATTATTTCTTTGCCCAGACCTTTTGTAACTCAACATTTTCCTTTCAGTTTTTTACATCCATTTACTTGTTACGCGAAGATTTTTAACTTAGTCTATTGAATGCTCATAGAAAATGTTCAATTTCAGGGTGTCACATTTACTTAATAACATTGGGCGGCACGGTGGCACAGTGGTTAGCACTGCTGCCTCACAGCACCAGGGACCTGGGTTCAATTCCCACCTCAGGCGACTGACTGTGTGGAGTTTGCACGTTCTCCCCGTGTCTGCGTGGGTTTCCTCCGGGTGCTCCGGTTTCCTCCCACAGTCCAAAGATGTGCGGGTCAGGTGAATTGGCCATGCTAAATTGCCCATAGTGTTAGGTAAGGAGTATATGTAGGGGTAGGGGTATGGGTGGGTTGCGCTTCGGCGGGTCGGTGTGGACTGGTTGGGCCGAAGGGCCTGTTTCCACACTGTAAGTAATCTAATCTAATCTAAGTAATCTAATCTAATCCTAGTTTACTTTGTCTTCAATCATTAAGGCATTATAACCTTAGTTCCAATTTGTTTTTTTTCACCAGAGTAAGCATTAAATTCACTCAAAGCAAATGACATACTAATAAAACTTCTGGTATTTTGATCTCAAATTGTAGTTGTGTGTAGAGTATTGGGCTTTTTGTTGTTTAACACCATCCTGTACTGAAAAAAAGCATCGCCACTTACTGAAACTTGCGGAGGAAGTGCCATGATTTAAGTCTCTCTGTCATGTTATAAATTGGACTATTTTCCACTTTTTTTCCAAGCATAGAATGGGTGCCTAAGGCTCCAGTGTAACAGGCCATCTGCACAAATGAATTCTATGCTGAAGAAACATTACATGTTACACTTGTCATGGCAACTAGCACACAATCGTAAAACTGGAAAGTATTGTTTTACCTGCTAACCAAAAAAATTGTGCCTTACCTAAGTACATTGTGTTAGTAGAACAGAATGCAGAATATAGCGTTACAGCCACAGAGGAGGTGCAGAGAAAGATCAACTCAAACACATGAACGGTCCATCCGTAAGTCTGACAACAGCAGGGAAGAAGCTGTTCTTGAATCTGGTTGCCTGTGTTTTCAAACTTTTGTATTTTCTGCCTGCCAGAAGAGCATGGAAAAGAGGAAAACCGGAATGAGGGGAAGGGTTTTTGATTATGTTGGCTGCATTCCTGACGCAACGGGAAGTGTAGATGGAGTCAGTGGAAGTAAGGCTGATTGTCGTGATGGACTAGGCATCATTATATCGGAAAGTGATCCATGCTGTACTAAGACCAACCAAAGTGGCATTGTGAGATAGCTAGTACTTACAGGAAGGGGCAGCCAGCCATATCATAAGGGAGCAGGAAAGCTTGAATGATAAGGTTTCAATCAATGACCCTGAGCAACTGAAAGCAATCACAAGGCAGAAGTAGCAGCTCATGGAGGTCTGTTGAAGGTCTCATTGTAATCATCAAATGCAGAACACAGGCCACAAAATCTGTTGCCCTAAAATTACTAGCTGAAACCTTCACCCCATTCCTTGCTTCATGTGTCAAATGTCATGACGTTGACAGGGGGAGATATAAGAGGAAGTAAGGGAATGGGGAGCTGGTGATTAAGATTGACCCTGTTATCTCAGCTCCCTGAAACTGTCCATTAGCACAACAATTTTGCAATGTAGCTGGGAGAAATCCTCTAGTCAGTGGCATTAGACTAGTGCCTTGGGTTGTAATTTAAAACTTAGTGGGAATGTGTGCTGTCAGGATGCTGCAAAGAGGCATTGAAGAGATTTGAGTGAGTGGGCAAGAGCTTGGTATGTGGAATATAATGTGAATAAATGTGAAGTTATCCATTTTGACATGAAGAGATGAGGTGCAAGGTTTTTCTTATGTGATGAGAGATTGGGAACAATTGATCTCCTAAAGATCTGGGCATCCTTGTTCATAGAACATAGAACATAGAAAAGTACAGGACAGAAAAGGCCCTTTGACCCATGATGTTGTGCTGAGATTTAATCCTAATGTAAAATATAGTAACTTAACCTATGCACCCCTCAACTCACTGCTATCCATGTGCATGTCCAGCAGTTGCTTAAATATCCCCAGTGACTCTGCTTCCACCACCACAGCTGACAACGCATTCCATGCATTCACAACTCTCTGCGTAAAGAACCTACCTCTGACATCTCCTTTATACCTTCCTTCTAATATCTTCAAACTATGACTCCTCGTACCAGTCAATCCTACCCTGGGGAAAAGTCTCTGGCTATTAACTCTGTCTTTTCTACTCATTATCTTGTATACCTCGATCACGTCTCCTCTCTTCCTCCTTCTCTCCAGAAAGAAAAGTCCGAGCTTATTCAACCTCTCTCCATAAGGCAAGCCCTTCAGTCCAGGCAGCATCCTGCTAAACCTTCTTAGCACCCTCTGCAAAGACTTTGTATCTTTTCTATAGTAGGGCAACCAGAACTGGACACAGCATTCCAAGTGTGGTCTCACCAGGGACTTGTAGAGCTGTAGCAAAACCTCGTGGCTCTTAAACCTGATCCCCCGTTAATGAAAGCCAAAACACCATATGCTTTCTTAACAGCCCTATTCACTTGGGTGGCAACTTTGAGGGATCTATGTACATGTTCACCCACACTGCCAAGAATCCTGTCTTTAGTCCGATATTCAGCATTTGTGTTTGACCTTCCAAAATGCATCACATCACATTTATCCAGGTTGAAAACCATCTGCCATTTCTCAGCCCAGCTCTGCATCCTGTCAATGTTGTGCTGCAGCCTGCAATAGCCCTCAATACTATCAACGATACCTCCAACCTTAGTTTCATCTGCAAATTTGCTAACCCACCCCTCAACCTACTCATCCAAGTCATTTATAAAAACCACAAAGAGCAGAGGCCCAAGAACAGAGACCTGCAGGGCCCCACTCAACACTGACCTCCAGGCAGAATACTTTCCATCTACAACCACTCTCTGCCTTCTGTCAGCCAACCAATTCTGAATCCAGACAGCCAAATCTCCCTGTATCCCATACTTCCTGATGCTATGAATAAGCCTATCATGGGGAACCTTATCAAATGCCTTGCTGAAATCCATAGACACACATCCACTGCTCAACCTTCGTCGACCTGTCTCATCACCTCCTCAAAGCCATGCTGACTGCCTTTAATCACACTATGGTTTGCCAAATAGTCATAAATCCTATCCCTCCGAATTCTTTCCAAAACTTGCTGACCACAGATGTAAGACTGACTGGTCTGTATTTGCCAGGGATTTCCCTATTACCCCTATTTCATAGCTCACTGAAACTTGCTGTGCTTGCATGTTATTTAGGAGGCCAAATATTATATTGGTCTTATTTGTCAGTAGATTGAGTACAGGAAGGTTCCTTGCTTCAATTGTTTAGGTCACTGACGAGCTGCATCAGGATTACTGTGTGCAATTTTGATCCACTTATCAAAAGAAGGACATACTTGCCAAAGAGGAAGTGCCACTGACATTCACCAGATTAGTTAGCTGAGATGGTTCAATGAAAAGAGCAGGAGGCATCTGAGGAGCAGCACCAAGCATATCTAAATATGTGGTGCCAACTTGATGAAGGTGCAAAATAAGACTAATATGTCAAACAGCATGTGATTGATGGAATTAAATGATTCCATAACCAACAACACTGTGGTTCAAACATCCAGCCATGAATGGTGGTTAGACAAATAACTAATAGGAGGAGGAGGCTTCACAAATACGCACATCCCCCAATGATAATGATGCCCAGCATATTAGTGGAAAAATTTGCAGTCTTCTTCAGCCAGAAGTACCAAGTAGATGATCCACCTCGGCCTCCTATTGAGGTGCACATCATTGAAGAACCAGTCTTCAATCAATTCAATTCATTCCATGCAATATTTAGCAATTGCTAAAGGTGGTGGATACTGAAAATGCTATGGGCCCTCTCAAAATACCAGTAATAATACTGAAGACATCTGCTGCAGAATTAGCTGCAATCCGAGATAAGCTCTTCCAAGTCGGAACACTGGAATCTATCCACCAATGTAGAAACATTGCACAGCACACCCAACCTTGCCAATTACTGCCCCATCAGTCCCCTTTGGATTGTCAGCAAAGTGACGGAAGAGGCTGCAACAGTCAGGCCTCTGGAATAATCTGCTTACAGATGGTCAGTTTGGGTTCCACGAGGGCCACTTAGCTCCTGGCCTCATTACAGCCGGTCCAAACAAGAAGAAACATGGACCCAGCACAAAAAAAGACAATTGCAGTTATTGGAGATCAATCATCTCAGTTGCAGAACTCACTGCTGCAGTTCCTCATGACCATGCACTGACCCCTCCCATTTTTAACTGCTTGATCGATGATCTTCCCTCCATCATAAGGTGAGAAGTGAATCTTCATTGATGATTAGATAATGTTCAGCACCATTTGTGGCTCCTCAGATACTGAAGCAATCTTGTCTATATGCAGTCAGAAGTGGACAACATCCAGGTTTGGCTAATAAGTGGCAACCAACAAATGCCAGGTAGTGTCTTTCTCAAGCAAGAGAGAACCTAACCATCTCCCCTTGCTAAGGAAGTTAAAGATAGTATTACGTTAAAAGAAACACTGAAAGTCTGCAGAGATAAGTGGTATTTCAGATAATTATACAGACTTTACAGCAAAGAATGACCAGCGAAAGATAATCTGATGCTGTAAAGAAGACAGTGTAAGAAAGTGATGACTATGATGTGAAAGTAGACAGTGCAAGTTTCTACCTGTATTTGAACAGGAAAGAGTGACTAAAGCTTGTACTGGTCCTCTGGATTTGAGTCTGCGGAATTAATAATGGAAACCAAAGAAATAGCAGAGGCGTTGCATGGGTATTTTGAGCCACGCTAGCCACACTACTTTACATCAAAGACATCTCGGAGATGACTAACAGACTACTTTGACTCACTGGCATCATGATAGCCCACAAACCTACCAACACACAGAAACAGCTATTGATGAACCTAAAGGATCCTGTACCAACAACCAGCAAAATGAATGTCATTTACAAAATACCCTGCAAGGACTGTTACAAACACTACATTGGACATAAAGGCAGCAAACTAGCCACCAGAATACATGAGCACCAACTATCCACCAAAAGACATGACCCACTATCACTAATATCCTTACACACAAACAAAGAAGGGCACCACTTCAACTGGGACAACTCATCCATCCTAAGACAAGCCAAACAGAGATACGCACAGGAATTCCTTGAGGCTTGGCATTCAAACCAGATCTCCATCAATAAACATATCGATTTCGACCCCGTTTACCAACTTTTGAGAAAAAGAACCAGAGATGATCTCACCCACCTTAACAGACTAAGGCACACAAATAGAAAGTGGGTCAGAACACCAGCGCTTCACCAGAGGTTCACTGATGATGTTACCTTGCATTGTGATGAAATGTCTGTAATCAAACCTGCCAGCTCAGCGAGAAAAACTTACAAACAAGTATTTTGAGTCTTTCTTTATGACAGAAGATATTGAAAACTCCCAAATATAACAGAAAATCAAGACTTGAAAGGACAGGATGAACTTAAAATAACCATCTTCTTCATCACCATCATCGTTATCATAGTTATCATCATCATGGAAACTATTAGATCTAAAGGCTTTGAAGTTCTCACAATGGGATGGCCTAAATACTTGAATCTTAGAAGAATTGCAGCATATGTGGTAAATTTTCCATAATTCCTTCGATTCTGGAAGAGTCTCAGTTAGTTAGAAAGTGTCAAATCTCAAAAGCTATCTGAATAGACTCACATACTCTTAACATTCGCCTATACCTGTGATTTTGCTTTTGCCATTGTTTTCCTATTATTTACTTATCTATGTAACTAAACTATGTGATCTGCCTATGTTGCTCACAAGACAAAGCTTTTCACTATGCCTCAATATGCGTGATAATAAATTCAATTCAATTCAATTCAGCTATCTGCTGGTTACAAGGCACAAGTCAGGAGTGTGTTAGGTTACTCACCACATCGCTGAATGAATATACCTTAACGCTCAAGGATCTTGAGATCATGCACGCCAGAGCAGCCTACTTGATTGACATCCTCTCCACCTAATTGACCATTCACTTCCTTCACCACCCTTGTAGAGTGGCAGCAGAGCGTACATCTACAAGATGCACTGCAGAAACCCATCTTGGGTCATCTCAGCTCTTCCACATTCTCATCCAAACCTGTGACTTCCACCACATAGAAGATGATACAAGAATAGCAGATAAACCATCACCTACAAGTTCCCTTCCAAGCCACACAGCATCCTGATTTGGAACCATATCACCATTTCTTCACTGTTTGTTATAGAGTGGCTGGCAGAGAGGGTCTAGAATCAAGGGAACAAGTCTCATGAATAAGGGACAAGCCATTTAGGATTGAGGTGAGGTGGAATTTCCTCACACAGAGGGTAATGAATCCTTGGAATTCTCTACCTCAGAGGGTTTATAAGGTCAGTTATTCAGTATGTTTTCTTTGATAGATTTTGAAGTTTGAATGACATGTAGTGAATATGAAGAAAGTATGGGAAAATAGCATTGAAGTAAATCAGTTGTGATGTAAAATGATGGAGCAGGCTTGGTGTGCTGTATGGCCTGTTCTACAACAAATATTTGTCAACCCCAGAAGATAGGAACACTGAGCTATCCTGAGAGGATCATTGCACATATTCAGGTACATGTGTGATGTGTGTTACATGGAGCACTGGTTTCTGTGTATAGTTAAGCATCTGCACAGCCCCTGTGCCTGTTGACTGTTTAATCTAGCTGGCACATGATTCAATGCTCTTGATCATGCCAACCGATTATATTGAACAAACACCTTAATGGTGTTTGAAATGCTATACACAGGTGCTGTTCATTTGTATGCCTCATCACTAAATCCCATTATGAGTTTTTTTTTTAAGAAATAGAAATTCACTTCACCTTGTATTCCCATGTAGATGGATGAATTTAACCATATAGCAAACAAAATATTCACAGACTGGTATCCACAATGATAATGAAGCGTGCAAACATAGAATTGTTGAGAGAGAGGAAGAGCTTTATTGTACAACTGATAGAACAAAATGGGAGAGGACTTGCATTTACTTCATGATTATAAAATAATAAAATATAGACAAATTTTGGGGAGCAACATTATTCACCCCAAGGACACCTGAAAAAATCAACCAATCCTCAGGAATATGAGGTGGTTGCCTAGAACAGGCATCTAGCATACGCTATTTGGTGATCTAATGATGGCTATAGCACTCTGTCAACAAGAAGAACATATATTTATTTAGAGCCTTCAATATAATCAATGGTTGAAGAAGTGTCCCAGAAAGATTTTTAAAAAATTTTTTTAAGTGAAGATTAGGTCGGATGACCTAAAGCTCAGGCAAAGAGGTAGCTTTTAAGGAATGTGTGAGAGGATAAAAGTGAAGTTGAGAAGTGAAGTGTAGGCAGTGAATTCCAGAGCTTTGAAGATCAGGCAACGTCACACAGTTGTGGGGTAAAGCAATTGACATCAAATAACTCAAAATGCCATGGCATGGAAGAATGTCAACATCTCTGAGTATTGTAGAGCTGGAGCAGATTACAAAAATAAGGAGGGGAGACATCATGGACTGATCTGAATATAAGGATAAAAATTTTACAATTGTATCTTTGTTTAGCCTTAAATATAAAGATATGATTAATATTAAATATATGATGAGGATAGATCACTGACAGTTTTCACAGTCACACTGGATGCCATTGTGGCTTTGATGAGAGCAATTCCAATACTGTAGGGAATTTAGTCAGAGGGTTGCAAATGTGTAATTGCAGGAAAGATTAGATTTGGGTGATGACAAAGGATATGAGGATTTTGGGAGGAAATTGGAGTTTGGAATGGAATAAACATTTTCAAACATTTGTGCAATAAAATAGGGTGAATGTGGCTGAAGCTTAGGAGCTGAATCTTAGTTTTATTGGTTAAGTCCGAGTTGTCTAGAATCATACAACATAGAAATAGGCCCTTCAGTCTGTGTCGACCAACAAACTACACTAATCACATGTACCTTCACATAGCCTCCTACAGTCTGGAATTTTAAATACTCATCCAGATGCATTTTAAACGTTGTGAGAGTACCTGCCCCACCATTCTCTCAGCCAGCATACTCCATATTTCTACCATTGTCTGGGTGAAAACTATTTTTCTCAGATATCCTCTAAATCACTCACCTTAAACTTATGCCTACTGCTTTTAGACACATCTGCCATGGGGAAAAGATTCTCGTGATCTAGTCTGTCGATGACTCTTATAATGCTGTCTTGCTCAATCAATTCCTCTCTCAGCCTCCTTTGCTCCAAGGAAGACAAAGACCACCTATCCAGTCCCACCTCATAACTGAGACTTTTCATCCCAGAAAATATTCTGGTATATCTTCTCTGGGCCTCTCCAGTGCAATCACATCCTGCCAATAGTGTGATGACCAGAACACATAGTATTACACCTATGGTCTAAGCAATGTTTTATAAAATTGCAGCAAGTCTTCCTTGCTTCTATCCTCTACGTGCTGGCTAATGAAGGCAAACATCCTGTATGCCTTCTTCACCAACCTGCTGACCCGTGCTGATACCTTGAGGGATCCATGAACTTGTACACTAAGGTCTCTTTGTTCCTCAGAGCTCCTGAGGGACTCACCATTAATGATGTATATCTTTTTCTTGCTGACCTGCCAAAATGCTTTACCTCACACTTCTCAGAATTAAGTTCCATCTGCCATTGCTCTGCAAATTTTTCAGCTGCTCAATATCAGACTATATCCTGAGAATGCTCTCCTCACTACCAACAATATCCCCACTTTTTGTGTCATCAGCAAGCTTATTAATCAAACATTTTACATTCACATCCATGTCATTAATGTTCTTACAAACAGTATTGATCCTTGTTAGACACTGGTGGTCACAAAAACATCCCTCCACCATCACTCTTTGCCTCTGACTTGCAAGCCAATTTTGAATCCAGTTTGCCAACTCGGCTCAGATCCCATGGGCTCTTACCTTGTCAAAAGCCTTACCGAGGTCCACATAAATGTCATCAACTGCACTACCCTCATCAATACATTTAGACACCTTTTCAAACAAAAATCATGTTAAATTAGTCAGATAAGAACACCCTTTCACAAACCATGCTGACTAGACCTGGTCAACCCCTACCTTTCCAAGTGTTGATTAAACCTGTCCCGCAGAAATGTTTCCAATAATAATATTTCCATAATTTCTCTGTCATTGATGTCAGACTGACTGATCTATAAGTACCTGACCTATCTCTGCTGCTCTTCTTGAACAAAGGATTGTTTTGGGTTTGTTTTTGTGAATGATTTCCACAGTGAGGCCTAGCAGGATTTCTCACTGTGTCCTGCCATACTTGCCTTATTAAATACCTACCCCTCCCCAGTGACACAACACATGATCGATTATGGCCTCATCTTACTCAGCACCATTCCAAAACAACTTGTACCTCAATAGATGCTGGAATTTACCATTGTTCCCTATGCCTGCAATGTTGTTAAAAGCCTTTACATCCGAACAAGCTCTGTCAGTTTGGAACTGCCTGCATGGTTCCTGACTATACCCTAGACATGGCAGACAAAGGAAATCAGTGTCGTACTGTCACCACTCCATATTCACTTGACGCCTGGAGGAAGAACGCCTCATCTTCCATCATGGTACCCTCCAACCTCGCGCGGCATCAATGTGGATTTCACTAGTTTCCTCATTTCCCCTCCCCCACCTTATCTCAGTTCCAACCTTCCAACTCGGCACCACACTCATGACCTGTTCTACCTGTCCAACCTCCTTCCCACCTATCCGCTCCACCCTCCTCTCTGACCTATCACCATTACCCCCTCCTCCATCTACCTATCACACTCTCAGCTACCTTACCTCAGCCCCAGCCCCACCCTCCTCCCATTTATCTCACCACCACCTTAGCTCACAAACCTCACTCCTGATGAAGGACTTTTGCCCAAAACATTGATTCTCCTGCTCCTTGGATGCTACCTGACCTGATGTGCTTTTCCAGCACCACACTCTTGATAAGAACCTGGATGTTAGCTGGATAACCCGGGTAACCTGGTCTGATGTTGCCAACCTGCTTAAAGCAGTCTCAGCCATCTGGAGGAATGCTTAGCATTGTACAAAGAAGGTCGAAGTCTTTCTCCAGTCCACCAATGTTAGTGCCACCTTTTTTATACTTGACACTCAATCGGTCTATATTTAAAGGATGAGAACAATGTTTGAATCGAAAGAACATCTTACACTATCGGCTAACATGGGAATCAACAATGAATGTTGTTTGATCAGCAGTGTAGTGGGAATTACATCAAGGCAATAACATAGTGGTATTTTTGTTGAACAGTTAATCCAGAGACCCAGTTAATGTTATGGGGACCCGGGTTCAAATCATGCCACAGCAGACAGTGGAATTTGATTTCAATAAAAGTCTGGATTTAATCACCCAATGATGGCTATGAATCCACTGTTGATTGGCAGAATCCCATCTGGTTCACCAATGCCCTTTCAGGAAAGAAACTACCATCGTTAACTGGTCTGGCCTACGTTTGACTCCAGACCATTGGCAATGTGGTTGATCTTAACTGACCTCTGGGCAATTGTGGATGGGCAATAAATATGATCTCTCATCCTGTGAATGAGTAAAACAAAATGGATAGGAGCTCTGCATCATGGATAAGGTGAGCTCAGAGAAGAGATGTGGGGAGATAGAGAACTTGAGAAAAATGAGTTCAGGGCAAGGACAAGGAGGAGATGTCAATTAAGGAAGTTTTGCCAATTAAGCTGGTGCAAGGGAGGGATGCAGCTGGTGGACTTTACTTGGTCTTAATCACAAACCATAGGCTCCTCATGTATGTTGTTGGAGGTAGGATGGAGGGGCTTGAAACAGAGGTATTTAAGAAGAAGATTTAGAGTAGAGAAAAGAATGTGAGAGTTATGCTTAGATTCAGGATCATCCAGCGATAAGATAAAGTAACAGATTGAGTGGCTAACAGTGATTGGTCTGTTCAGGTTTGCCGGAGATGAATACGGCCTGGCCAGCATCTGCCTTTGAGTAAATAAGTTTAATGCTGTGTTTTTTTTAAATAAATTGTTAAGGAGCCAGGAAGATCAGGAACTCATCTTCTGGTCCCACAGCATTTCTGCTGGTCCCTGCCAGCTGCCACTGGCTTGCTTCCCATTTCCATCACCCCTAGTGTTGGCTCAAGGGCAAGGCTTACAGCCTGAAATTAAATTCACTTGTGAAGTAGACAATCTGCCTAGGGACCAGAAACTCGCCAAACTCATTGAGTCAAGGCTCCAGCCTCAGTTGTGGATCACCCTCCCATTCAGGACACAACTGGTGAGTTGTCACTTAGCTGCTTGTTGAATTTGCTATATCTAAGCTGGATGTTTAAACTATGCAATATGCATTAAATAAAGTTTAACAAGTCCTACCAGACTATAAGGGCTGCTTTCTCATTAGAGAGAGATGACTGGTGGTTGTTTAACTTGAGGGCCATACCTCAGGCGAGGAGAGACATTGAAGAGGGAAACCCTTCATGGTAACCTTACACAGTGGGGGTATTAAACCTACCACGTTGGGGTCGCAATACATCTCAAAGTAGCCATCCAGCTACCTGAGCTAATGAACCGCTAATGGAGGAAGGAACTACTGAGCATTCATCTTAAACTATTAATTATTTAGATTGTGATCAATGTCCAAAAAGAGAAAGCAAGTATGAAATTTGAGTATGTCTAGCTCTCCTGGGGCACTGGTTGCATGATGTCCAGACACACTTGTTTGTTGTGTTGTTCCAAAAATAAATATTTTTTTTATTGACTTAACTACTAAAGGCTATATTGTTTCTCTGAGGATGTGAGCTTGACTGAGATCAGTAAGGGCCAATCAGAAAGGTCCAAGCAGAGCACAATGCCATGTAAACTGTGAGGCAATTAATGAGATTTGAGAATCAATGGCTGTGTTCAGCAAGTGTCTTAGTAAGGCTGTTAAAACTGGCTGAACAGATTTTCATTATTCAGTCAGGGGTGTTGGCATCGCTGGCAGGACTAGCATTTATTCGCCATTCTTAATTGCTGTTGAGAACGTGGTGGTGAACTACCTTCTGAAATCGCTGCATTCCCATTTGTTGTATGTAGACCCACAGTTCCATTAGGGAGGGAATTCCAGGACTTTGCCCCAGTAACATTGAAAGAGCAGTGATGTATTTCTCTGTCAGGATGGTGAGTCATGTCTCTCAGTTCCTGGAAGGGAACTTGCATTGTGCTGTTCTCATTAATCTGCTGGCCTTGTGCTTCCAGGTGGAAGTGGTCGTGGATTTGGAAAGTTGAAGGAACGTAGGGGAACTTCTGCAGTGCATCTTAAAGATTGTAATGTAAATTGTATGATTTATATATATTTGTCCTCATTGTAGCAGACTGCAAAGAAATTGCCCAGGAAATTTAGTTTTCCTCTGGGCATTCCTCTACATTTGAAACCTTTCAAAAGTCTCTATTTAAGTTGCAATTTTCAGATTGTTCTAATGAAATTAAGTAAAATACCAACTCAGGAAAAGTTAGATGATCGAATACACATCTAACTCCTAAGTTAACAGACACCCATATTTAGCTCATAAATTCCTAACTACACATCTCCCATACCGTAACTTAACATTCACAGGACCCAACACCTTCACTGGGCAACCTAACACAGGCATGAAGTGACACTTATATTTCAGAACTCACCAGAGTACTGGTGTGTGTCCCTAATATTTTACCTCTGTTCATTACTCCCCTGGCAGGTTGGTCTGTAAGTGCTAGCTTGGTGGATTTTGTTTCTATCCAGTCCTTGATCAGTGAACCTGACATTGGCACCCCCTGTGTTAATGCCTGCATTTATCCATTTAACAAGAACAGATGTAGTGCAGTTCCAAGGCAGGAAAGCTGTCCAGGAACAGTACTGTAGTGGAATCAATTTGTTTCCAGTATGCTCCTGGGCCAATTGAATTCCAATTTTCAGTAAGCATTTGCTATTCTACAAGTATTCAGCAGAGGCTAGAAAGAGGAAGAAAGGCCACAGCTTGTCACACAGATAGCAGGGCTGTCAAGGAGACATGCTTTCAGAATATCCTCAGATTACTGAGAAATTCTAACACAGTTGAAGAGCCATGTCACTGTGATGATTGTCAGTGGTTGGATCGCAATTATTAGCTTGTTTGTGGGGACAAGCTAATTACTTTGTACACCCACATTCTACTTGTGATTTTAACACTTAACACTTGTCTGCATTACCGCCTCAAAAGCTGGGAAACGAAGTGGATGTTTATAAAATAGTCACAAAAAGCTGGGAGAATCCCTGCATTGCAGTGAAATAATACAGCTATTATCTTACACTGTCAGCACTCATCTAGCTGGAACTGATGTTTTTCTTAGACACACTGCTACACTGAAGGAGTAATCAATAGATTTGCACAGAATTAAGAACCATGCATTCACACAGTATTGTGAGAAATATAAAGTCTATAACATTTTATATAAGAATTTATTTTCCACAAAGACACGCACTTGTTTGATTTTCCTGTCACTATTTTGTCAATGCATTCCAAACTTTATGGACCATTTTTGCATTTTTTTCTCTGTATCATGCATTTCCTGTTAATTTGCCAAAATGTCTGTCAATAGTTTCTATATGTCCAGAAGAATATAAGAGCAATTTCTATAAGTCTAAATCTATTCAGCTGGTAAAAGAGGGATGGGTCTTAAATGACTTTAACTGTCATAGGAAATTAATAATGTAAGTGAATATAATGTAATCAACAGCTGAAGTTGGGAAGAAAAAAAAGGAACAAACGTAATTGAGTTAAATTAAATGATGGAAGGAAAGTGTGGCCTAAAGGGAAAAATGTAAGTGATTATAAAAAAGCTTCTGAACTGTGTGAAAATGGGGAAGTTAATAAGCAGTTACAGTGTATGATAGTGTGGCAGACCGACTTAGATGAGGCTGGTGATTTGGAATCATGAAATTCTCAATATATTTTGAATAAATATTTAATTTTAATTATCTTTTTCTCTTTTGGGATTATTCAATCTCTCCATATTGGTAAGAAGGATTACTTCATTGAGTTCAACTTTTAAGTATTACAAATACTTAATGATCATTCGAGTCTTCTTTTTATCACTGATGAAAACTTGACCTTTTTGAGCGAAAGTAGTCTAGGATGTATGATGAATGTACATCAGGAATGACTGGATTTGTACATTTCAACTGCAATAAATGTTTATTATCCCCATGTACAATCTTTTCTTCTTTGGACACCTACTGTCAGTCATGTTTTGAAAATGTAGTTGTGCTCTGAAAAGATCTTTAATAAAATTCATTTTTAGATCTATAAACGTAAAGTAAGTTATTGATGCTAATTGAGGACTTAACAATGAAGAATTAATTTTTAAGAAGTTAATACAAAATGATATAATTTTTGAAACAAATGCAGAGGGATTATTCTGAAATGGGCCTCAGGACTTGAAATGTTAACTCTGTCTTCTCCACACAGATGTTGAGATTCTCCAGTAATTTGTGTTTTTATTTCAAATTTCCATCACCTTTGGTTCTTTGTTTTATTCAAGTACAGTTTCTTTTAACATTTTTACTTTCTTTGAATACTAGAACATTTACAAGTTTGCATTGTTTCATGTTCTCTGTAACAATAGAAGCTCTGCATAGAAGCAATCTGGCTGATTACGTTTGACTGAAATGTGGTTTCTCCGAGCAACAATGTTACACTTGGAAACCTTACAACTGTGAGATTTGCCTTTGTTATGCAGAATTTGAGATGAAGAGCACAATATTGACAAGAGTGAATTTGTTTTTCTTCCATATTAATTGAATTGTCAGAACTTTTGGCTTGAAATGCATAAAAAACTTTGAAACCGTTTTGTCATTCTATGTAATTGACAGCACAGAAATGGATATTCAAATGTATGCTGGTATGCATATTTGACCCTTTACACAAACCTCCCTCCAACAATCAATAAATCATTGTATTCCTTTTCCCTTTTATGTACTTATATAGGCTCCCTTTAAATACATCATAACATGTAAAAAATAAAGTAAATTATTTTTCTAATGTGGTCAACTGACAAAGGTAGGAGGTATTACATACTTTAATAATTTTTGCATTCTTTCATTGCCCATCGATCTAGTTCTTCTCCTGGAATTTGCCTGTCAAGAAAAAGGATGGTACACAGTTCATTTCCATTAGTTATTACCATGAATTCATTGCATGGCAATTCAAAATTCTTCCCTTATTAAGCTCCTCAGGAATTATTTTTCCCCATTCTGATGTCAGTGGGGTGGGGACTGAAGTTTCAACTTTGCCATGCCTCACTGCGGTAGTGCACTAGAAATCAAGCCTTACTATTCCCTGAGTTGTCGAAAAATCAGAAGTTACGCAAAATTCACCAAAGTTCCTGTCTTTTAGATCCAGCTTGTACCCAACAAGAATTGCTATTCATTGTAAATGCATAGATGCCAACTATGGTAAATAACTATGAATCAACAACATATAACTCCACTGCTAAAATTCTAACCCCTTTATAAAACTCACCCTACCCATGCATATAGACAGGGGTAGACAGATGGACAAACGAATAAAACGGTGTGTTATGGGCAGAGTGAAAGACTGAGGAGGCAGTTCAATAGTCTTTATCCACAACGTTCACTAAAATGATCTTTTGACTTGTGAGGTATTGCTGCTCTTCAATCTCCCTTCTCCAGGTACTTTCACTTGCTTGATTTATTCCTGATGAAGGGCTTTTGTCCGAAACATCGATTTCGCTGCTCGTTGGACGCTGCCTGAACTGCTGTGCTTTTCCAGCACCACTGATCCAGGATGCAAGAGGCACAAAACAACTCGTTCACACTGTTTAAAATCATTAATTAATTCTGCAATAACAGTTTGATCATAACATTTTATAACAGACAAATTCCTCTTTGTTATCTGAAAGACAGTTCAGCAAATTATCCAAGATGGAGGACAGGAAAAAGTTCTGGCTGTTAGAGCTGCTCCTTTTTTGAGGTGTTGGAGGTGATTTCCTCGAATTCCAGGAGCAGCGATTACTGTTTTATATGCTGTTGCATTGTTTTGGAACTTTGGAAAAAAAAGTCAAAACAACAGGAGTTTAAAAGGGAGAAGAGCAGATAAAGGAAGCACGCGGTGAGGACAGTGCAGGAGAGAGAGAGAGAAACCCTGCACAGTTACTGCCTTTGCTATTTGAATTTGTGTATCGCTGGTCATCGGAGTGCATCTGGGAAAATTAACAAACAGTGAAATTCACAACTAATCTTGGAGGAACAGTTGGGCGAAGTTCACAGCACAGAATCAGATAAGTTAATTGTTGCTTTGGTCTGTCCAAGAGAAAGGCTGCAGTAGTGGGTACAGTGGATTCTTTCTTGATTATATGTTTTTGGAGCTAAGTCTCTTGATTAAACTTAAAATATAAGCCATAGCTATTAATTTAACCTGGGGCAGTGTTTGTAAAGGCATAAGGTGGTGTTATTTTCTGGGTCTGTAGATTGTGAAGGAGCAAAAATGGCCTTTGCAGTGAGAAGAGGAGAAAGTGAAGTCTGCAGATGCTGGAGATCAGAGCTGAAAATGTGTTGCTGGAAAAGCGCAGCAGGTCAGGCAGCATCCAAGGAACAGGAAATTCGACATTTCGGGCATAAGCCCTTCATCAGAAAAGGGCTTATGCCCGAAACATCGAATTTCCTGTTCGTTGGATGCCGCCTGACCTGCTGCACTTTTCCAGCAACACATTTTCAGCTTTGCAGTGATAAATACTTCTTGTCAGATATGGTAGTTTAAAGAGAGATGAAGGGTTACTGCAGGATTATATCTGCCATAAATACTGTTGGATGCGAACCTTATCAGATCGAGTGGATCGGTTGGAGAGACAAATACAAACAAATTTGCAACAGCAACAGTATGTGATGGATGGCAGCTATAGAAAGGGGGGAAAGTCTCAGATACAGTCACATAGATGGGTTAACTCCAGGAAGGCTAAAAGAGGTAGGCAGCTAGAGCAGGAGTCTTTTGTGGATATACCCATTTCAAACAGATATGCTGTTTTGGAAAATGTAGGGGGTGATGGATTCTCAGGGGAACGTAGCACAAACAGCCAAGTTTCTGGTATTGAGACTGGCTCTAATGCAATGAGGGGTATGTCGGCTTCCAAGAGATCAATTGTGTTAGGGGATTCTGTAGTCAGATGTACAGATAGATGTTTCTGTGGCCAGCAGAGAAAAAGCAGAATGGTGTGTTGTTTCTCTGGTGCCAGGATCAAGGATGTCTCAGAGAGGGTGCAGAATGTTCTCACGGGGGAGAGGGGCCAGCAGGAGGTCATTGTCCACATTGGATCAACGACATTGGAAGGGAAAAGGTTGAGACTCTGAAGGGAGATTACAGAGAGTTAGGTAGAAATTTAAAAAGAAGGTCCTCAAGGGTAGTAATATCTGGATTACTCCCAGTGCTACAAGCCCATAAGGGCAGGAATAGGAGGATAGAGCAGATGAATGCATGGCTGAGGAGCTGGTGTATGGGAGAAGGATTCACATTTTTGGATCATTGGAATCTCTTTTGGGGTAGAAGTGACCAGTACAAGAAGAATGGATTGCACCTAAATTGGAAGGGGACTAATATACTGGCAGCGAGATTTGCTGGAACTGCTTGGGAGGATTTTAACCAGTGGGGGGGGGAGGATTTTAACTAGTGGGGGGGGTGGGGGGGGTTCCCAGGGAGATAGTGAGGAAACGGGTACAACTGAGAACAGAAGTAAGTCAAACAGTCAGGGCAGGCAAGGACAAAGTAGGACTAATCAATTAAACTGTATTTATTTCAATGCAAGGGGCCTAACAGGGAAGGCAGATGAACTCAGGACATGGTTACGAACATGGGACTGGGATATGATTAGTAATTATGGAAGCATGGCTCAGGGATGGGCAGGACTGGCAGCTGAATGTTCCAGGATACAAATGCGACAGGAAGGATAGAACGGGAGGCAAAAGAGGAGGGGGAGTGGCATTTTTGAAAAGGGATAGCATTACAGCTGTGCTAAGGGAGGATATTCCTGGAAATACATCCAGGGAAGTTATTTGGGTGGAACTGAGAAATAAGAAAGGAAAGAAAGGGATTGTATTATAGACCCCCAAATAGCCAGAGGGAAATTGTGAAACAAACTTGTAAGGAGATCTCGGCTATCTGTAAGAATAATAGGGTAGTTATGGTCAGGGATTTTAACTTTCCAAACATCAGCTGCGACTGCCATAGTATTAAAGGTTTAGATGCAGAGGAATTTCTTAAGTGTGTACAAAACAATTTTCTGATTCAGGATGTGGATGTACCTACTAGAGAAGGTGCAAAACTTGACGTACTCATGGAAAATAAGGCAGGACTGAGGAGTCAGTGGGGGAGCACTTTCAGGCCAGTGACCATAATTCTATTTGTTTTAAAATAGTGATGGAAAAAGTTGAAGTTCTAAACTGGAGAAAGACCAATTTTGATGGTATTAGGCAAGAACATTCAAAAGCTAATTGGAGGCAGATGTTCACAGGTAAAGGGACAGCTGGAAAATGACAAGCCTTCAGAAATGAGATAACAAGAATCCAGAGAAAGTATATTTCTGTCAGGGTGAAAGGGAAGGCTGGTAGCTATAGGGAATGCTGGATGACTAAAGAAATTGAGGGTTTGGTTAAGAAAAAGAAGGAAGCATATGTCAGGTATAGACAGGGTAGATCAAGTGAATCCTTAGTAGACTATAAAGAAAATAGGAGTATACTTAAGAGGGAAATCAGGAGGGCAAAATGGGGACATGAGATAGCTTTGGAAAATAGAATTAAGAAGAATCCAAAAGGGTTTTACAAATATATTAAGGACTAAAGGGTAGCTAGGGAGAGAATAGGGCCCCTCAAAGATCAGCAAGGCGCCCTTTGTGTGGAGCCTCAGAAAATGGGGGAGATACTAAATGAGTATTTTGCATCAGTATTTACTGTGGAAAAGGATATGGAAGATATAAACTGTAGGGAAATATATGGTGACATCTTGCAAAATGTCCAGATTACAGGGGAGGAAATGCTGGATGTCTTGAAACGGTTAAAGGTGGATAAATCCCCAGAACCTGAACGGGTGTATCCGAGAATTCTATGGAAAGGTAGAGAAGTGATTGCTGGGCCTCTTGCTGAGATATTTGTGTCAACGATAGGCACAGGTGAGGTGCCGGAAGACTGGAGGTTGGCAAACATGGTGCCACTGTTTAAGAAAGGTGGTAAGGACAAGCCAGGGAACTATAGACCAGTGAGCCTGACCTTGGTGGTGGACAAGTTGTTGGAGGGAATCCTGAGGGACAGGATGTACATGTATTTGGAAAGGCAAGGACTGATTCGGGACAGTCAACATGGCTTTGTGCGTGGGAAATCATCTCTCACAAACTTGATTGAGTTTTTTGGTGAAGTAACAAAGAAGATTGATGAGGGCAGAGAGGTAAATGTGATCTATATGGACTTCTGTAAGGCGTTCGACAAGGTTCCCCACGGAAGACTGATTAGCAAGTTTGGATCTCATGGAATACAGGGAGAACTAGCCATTTGAATATAGAACTGGCTCAAAGGTAGAAGGCAGATGGTGGTGATGGAGGGTTGTTTTTCAGACTGGAGGCCCAGCAATCACTTCTCTACCTTTCCATAGAATTCTCGGATACACCCGTTCAGGTTCTGGGGATTTATCCACCTTTAACCGTTTCAAGACATCCAACATTTCCTCCCCTGTAATCTGGACATTTTGCAAGATGTCACCATATATTTCCCTGTGGAGGCCTGTGACCAGTGGAGTGCCACAAGGATCGGTGCTGGGCCCTCTACTTTTTGTCATTTCCATAAATGATTTGGATGTGAGCATAAGAGGTAAAGTTAGTAAGTTTGCAGATGATGCCAAAATTGGAGGTGTAGTGGACAGCGAAGAGGGTTACTTCAGATTAAAACAGGATCTGGACCAGATGGGCCAATGGGCTGAGCAGATGGAGTTTAATTCAGATAAATGCGAGGTGGTGCATTTTGGGAAAGCAAATCTTAGCAGGGCTTCTACACTTAATGGTAAGGTCCTAGGGAGTGTTGCTGAACAAGGAGACCTTGGAGTGCAGGTTCATAGCTCCCTGAAAGTGGAGTCGCAGGTAGATAGGATAGTGAAGAAGGCATTTGGTATGCTTTCCTTTATTGGTGAGAGTATTGAGTACAGGAGTTGGGAGGTTATGTTGCGGCTGTACAGGACATTGGTTAGGCCACTGTTGGAATATTGCGTACAATTCTGTTCTCCTTCCTATTGGAAAGATGTTGTAAAACTTGAAAGGGTTCAGAAAAGATTTACAAGGATGTTGCCATGGTTGGAGGATCTGAGCTACAGATAGAGGCTAAACAGGCTGGGGCTGGTTTCCCTGGAGCATCGGAGGCTGAGGGATGACCTTATAGAGGTTTACAAAATTATGAGGGACATGGATAGGATAGATAGGCAAAGTCTTTTCCCTGGGATCGGGGAGTCCAGAACTAGAGGGCATAGGTTCAGGGTGAGAGGGGAACGATATAAAAGAGACCTAAGGGGCAACTTTTTTCGAGCAGAGGGTGATACATGTATGGAATGAGCTGCCAGAGGATGTGGTGGAGGCTGGAACAATTGCAACATTTCAGAAGCACTTGGATGGGTATATGAATAGGAAGGGTTTGGAGGGATATGGGCTGAATGTTGGCAGGTGGGACTAGATTGGGTTGGGATATCTGGTCGGCATGGACGGGTTGGACCAAAGGGTCTGTTTCCATGCTGTACATCTCTATGATTCTATGACTAAATTCATCATTAATCATTTTAGCTATGTCATAATGGTAGGATTCCACTCTGGAACAGACTTGTTACTTTCCCAATTATCCATCCGCACCAAATTATCATAACTCTCCACTCGTTAATCTGTATGTCCCACATTTTTTGAATGATCTAATTATAATTTGTACACTGTTGGAATCCCACTCACAGATGATGAAACTATACAAATTCAAATGGGGTACCAAGCGTATTTCCACACTTGGTGATTTCTTTTTATTCATCACCCATCCACAAATTATACTCAGCATGAACATTATCTTCAAATAACTAGTAGAGGCACACATCCAGAAGTTAAATATAAATATTGTACTACAGTCCATTAGTTTCTAATTGCTTGCTACCTGCATCCTAAACCTTTGTGATCCATGCAATAGGTCACCCAAATCACTCTGACCTCAGAATTATGTAATCACTCACAATTGGGATTAACAGCATTTTTTTCTTATTCTTCCTGCAAAAATGGACATTTTCACACATTATACTCCATTTGCTGGACCTTTACCAACTCATCTAACCTATCCATATCTTTTTGGAGTCGCCTTATGTCCGTTTCACAATATACTGTCTTTGTGTCATCAACAAATTTGGCAACTATACCTCTGTTCCTTTATCCAAGTCATTTATATAAATTCAAAACAGTTGAGTCGCAGGACTAAACCTACTCATTCAATTGTGCCATCCAGAAGAGACCTATTTATGCCTACTCTTATTTCCTGTGAGTGAGCCAATCGTTTATCCCAGCTAGTATTTTGTGCAATAAACTTTGATGTGGAAATGCCTCCTCAAAATCTAAATTCAATACATCTACTGGTTTTCTTTTTTTTCACACAGTACGTTACCTCCCCAAAAAACTTCAATCGGTTGTTTTTCTATGACTTTCTTTTTACAAGGCTATATTGACTCTGCCTGCTTACTTTGACCTTTTCAAAGTCCCATGCTCTTCTTTTTAAATGAGAGTTTCTAACATCTTCCCTATCACAGATGTTAAAGTAACTGACCTATGATTTTCTGCTTTCTTTCTTCCTCCCTTTATGAGTGAAGTAACATCACAAATGAAGGAAATTTAGAAAATTAAAACCAATGCATCAACTATTTATTTAGCCAGTTTGGTTAAGACCCTCAAATGAAATCCATCAGAATCCAGGCACTTGCCGACCTGCAGACCCAATGATTTCCTTAGTACTCTTCTCTGATGTATACATTCAACTTTTTTCTGAGTTCCTCCCACTCTTTCATTTCTTGATTCATAACTGCTTCTAACATGTAACTTATATACACTATATAAGTACATCAATGAAGGCTGATGTGCAGTATCTTTTTCATTGATCTGCCATTTCTTTATTTTCCACTACCAATTCTCCAGGATCGCTTTCTTTAAGACAAATTCTCACTTTGATAACTCCTTTTACAATATTTAGAGAAACTCTAATTAATGTTCTTATATGACTGACAAGCTTTCTCTTGAACTGCAATTGTTCCCTCCTTGTCATTTTGTTTTGGCCATTGTTTCTTGTTTGTTTTTATATTCTGTCCAATCTTCTGTCTTCTGTCTTGTACCTGTCACAATTATAAATATTTTCTTTTCAACCTGTTCAGAGATGTCATGATGCACCTCTGGATCAGGTGGGATTTGAACCCAGGCCTCCTGATCCAGAGATAAAGACTCTTCCAGTGTGCCACAAGTGTTCTTTCTATAGTAATTACATGTTTTTCTTTAAGCTTGATACTGCCTATTCCTTTGAATTTTTCATACTCATTAATAGAATCTATTCCATGAATTCTGAAATATTCCCTTAAACATCTGCCACTGCATCTGTATTAATCTATCTTCCAACCTCATTTTTCAATTCACTTCATAATGATTTCCTCGATTTCCATCATAATTACCTTTATTTAAGTTTTTAAAAAGTCTCAAATCCATTCCTCTCCCACTCAGACTAAATGACAATTGTTATGGACCAGGCTAGACCACTCAAAATATTCTTAAACAGGCAATCCAGACCATTACTTTGCTATTTGTTTTTGGTAAGTATGCAGTGAAAATTACCCAGAGCAAGTTAGCGAGGTTGACTACCAGGTTTTAAAACAGACAAAAATTTATTCACAAAGCTACACACTGAAGCACAAAGAACAGATTAAAGAACCCCTACAGAACTCAGTCTATCCAAACTAGATTTAATTATGGTGTTCCGAATATACACAACAGTCCAAGTAAGCAAACCCCCTTAAAACACAGTAAAACAAAAAGAGCAGATGCTTACAGATTGAAGTTCGAAGGGAAGAAAGAGAGTGAGCCTGTTCACACAGTCCACCACTGAACTCCCAACTAGTTCTGGACTGCACTGCTCAGCTAGAGAGCTGGCCACTCCTCTTTCATTATACAGGTCATTTCTAAAACATGGCTACTTTGGCCTGAAGTTTCATCTGTTTCCATATAAACAAAAAGGCCTCTCAATACCCTTTAATCTCTGTACCAAACCAGTCTAATCAGAGCCAGGAGTTTTATCACCCCTGTGAAGAAACACCAAGGACACAGTATCCTTCAGAAAAGGAACAGCTTTTCAAAAAAAGGGACCAGCTTTGTGACACAATTCATGCTACCTAAGGCATTTCACTTTAAGATTATTGATTAATTCTATCTTGTCACACAATGTCAGACCAAATATAGCTTTTGGGTTGGTGGCAGAACTTACAGGTTTAAAAAACTATTCCTTCCATACCAGACGCCATCCCAACTTGCAACTTTAGAACCATTCTTTCACTAACTATGATTGGATCAAAATCCTGGAACTTTCTCACTAACAGCACTGTCACTATTACTTACACCCCATAGACTGCAGAAATTCAAGAAGGCAACCCATCACCTACTTCTCAAGTGCAATAAGGATGTACATTTTTTTATGTACTAGACATTTGTAGAGTGTTTTATGTGTCACTTACAGGCCACCAAAATCAAGTTAAAGTCACCTTAGTCATGCTGTATGCCTTGTACCTGCATCATTCAATACCTGGTATGGGACATGGCTGCGCAGGGTAGCAACTAATTGTAATGTGAGAAAATTCACAACAGCAAAATGTTGTGTAGTATTTAAAAGATCAGTTTCTCATTGCTGAGAATTCATCTCCATCGAGCTGTGACTTTCTTATTTTTAATTTGTTAAAAATGAAGCCTGCTGTCATTATTAATGGGAAAAGTCAAAGCCGAATTAAGCACACACTGTTATTAACTTTGATTTTGAAAACATTTTGTACAATATTAATTAACACATCTGTTTAAAATTATTTTGGTCATTACATGAACAAACATTTCAAACTATTTGAATCTAAATCTGTCTTTAACTCTATATTACATTTGAATGTGAGGCTAGACTGGCAGTTGTCTGGGTCTGTCTCAACATTCTGGCTTCTCCAGTTGCTGCCAATGCCACAATGGGCCCACGTTGCTTCCTAATATTTTGGGGCTTAAATTGATTTTTAATTGATTTAGTAGGCTATCCATTGTTAGCACAGATAGGTATTCATTGTAACTCTTCTCTGATCTTCAGCAAAATAGCTTGGGGACAGGGTGACACTGGCAAATCAGTGTGCTGGTCAGTGTCATGAGTTTGTTCATAGTAGCACCTCCATTCCCATTGGCCTCCATTCCCTCACACATCTCTTGGTGAAATAGCCACTGCAGGCTTTTTTCCAATCTCCGTCTAACATCAGGTTAGAAATGGTTATTTAGTAGTACAGAACGTATGGACGTGGGCATCACTGACATTTATTGCCCATCCTGAATTGCCAGTGAGAAGATATTGGTAAGCTGTCTCATTGGACTGCTGCAATCCATTTGGGTGTAGATAGACCCAAAATGCTGTTACAGATTGAGTTCCAGGATTTTGATCCAGCATCAGCAATATATTTCCAGGTCAGGATGGTGAGTATTTGGAGGAATACTTGCAAGTAGTGATTTTCCCATGTATTTGCTGTCATTGTCCTTATAGATGGTGATGGTCATGGGTTTGGAAGGAACCTTGGTAAATTTATTTTGGCTATCTTGTAGATGGTACAAGCTGCTGCTGCTGCTGCTGAGGGTCACTGGTAGAGGGAGTGAGTGTTTGGACAAGTGTGGATGTAGTGCCAATTAAGATGGCTGTTTTGTCTTGGAGTGTAGTTAAAGTTGCACAGATCCAGACAAGTGGGGAGTATACCATCAGACACCCAACTTGAGCCTTGTAGATGGTGGACAGGTTTGGGGATTCAGGAGGTGAGTTATTTGCTGCAGGATTCTGAGCCTCTGACCTACTCTTGCAGCTACAGCATTTATATGGCTAGCACAGTTCAGTTTGTGATCAGTGCAAAATCCCTGGATGTTGAGAGTGATGATTAAGAGACAGAAATTCCTTTAAATGTTAAGGGACAATGGTTAGATTCTGGCTTGTTTTGTTTTGCTTTCATCAGGAAAATGCAAGAATTCCAAATTTTTGGCAATGTTTCGGCTAATCAGGGTAAACTTGAGACAACCAGCACCCTTTTCACCTTTAGTATAAATCTTTGTTATCATTTAAAAATTGATGTTCTTATGAAAAGCTTCAGCAATATGTCTCTCCTCAGCCATATTTAAAAGTTGTCCCATCTCCTTGTATGTAATTGTCCCCTTCAGACAGTTTTACAGGTTTTTGTGCAGTGAACACCAATAATTAAGTTATTCATAATTAAGCAAAGATTCGGAATGTGAATTGGATTCAGAAAACACTCCAGTCTTCTGTATTCTATGAACCTTGGGGTTTTCTTCCACGTGTGTTATATAATATGAGCTGCTTGACATACCACCTACAGGAGTGACTAAAGTACAAATTCACGTTTTTGACTTAAACCCCTTTCTGTGATAGTGAGTTTCATAGGCTTACCACTCTCTGGGTGAAGACATCTCTCCTCATCTCAGTCCTAATTGGGATGTGGAAGACCCAGTGTTGGACTGGTATGGACATACTCAATCCTAAATGGTTTACCCCTTATCCTTAAATTGTGACCCATGGTTTCTGGACTCCCCCACCATCAGGAACATCTTTCCTCATCTAACTTGCCTAGCCCTATCAGAATTTTCTAGTATTTTATGAGATTCCTCCCTCAATCTTCTGAACTCTAGTGCATACAATCCTAACTGACTTAATCTTTTCTCATACATCAGTCCCTCCATCCCAGGAATCGAAGTGTTAAGCCTTTGCCGTGTTCCCTCTATAGCAAAGGCAACTTTCCTCAGATAAGGAGAGCAAAACTGCACATAATATTCCAGATGTGGTCTCACAAATGCCCTGTAGAATTGTAGCAAGACACCCATGTTCTTATACTCTCAACCTATTACTATGAAAGTCAACATTCATAGAACTTAGAACAATACAACACAGGAACAAGCTCTTTAGCCCATGGTGTTGTGTTTAACATGATGCCAAATTAAATTCATCCCTACTGCCTGCTCCGGATCCATATCACTCCACTCCTTACGCATGCATGTGCTTATTTAAAAATCTTTTAAATGGTCCTATCATATCTGCCTCCATCACCACCCTTGACAGTGCATTCTAGACTTTCACCATTCTCTGTGTAAAAAACTTGCCCCTCACATCTCCTTTGAACTTTTCCCTTCTCACATTAAATACATGCCCCCTCGTTTAGACCTCTTAATTCTGGGAAAAAGATTCTGACTGTCAACCTTATCTATGGATCTCATAGTTTTGTAGACTTCTGTCAGGGCTCCCCGAACCTCCACTGCTCCAGAGAAAATAGCCTGAGTTTTTCTAGCCCCTCCTTGTAGCTCATGCCCTCTCATTCAGGCAGCATCCTGGTAAACCTTTTCTGCATGCTCTCCAAAGCCTCCACATCCTGGCAACCAGAGTTAAGTGCAATACTCTTAGTGTGGCCTAACCAAAGTCTCATAAAGCTGCAACCTGACCTCCTGACTCTTTGACTCAATTCCCCGACAAACAAAAGCATGCATACATAAACCTTCTTTGTGAAGCCTGAAGTTGGAACAGTTCCATTTGGCCTCTGCAATTAATTATGTTTCACTTAACTTTCTGAAACTAAGGTCTGTTCAGAATTTCATAGTGCCACGTTTCCTGTAAATTTTCTTCTGTTCTCTCCTATAGGTACTACATGTAACCATTTCCCTTCAAGGGTCAGTGGACCATAGCAAACCCAATGAGCTCAGAGTAGTTAGGTCAATCTGTCCATATGGACTGGCATTAGGAAGTCTATCATAATAGTCTCTTCTCATCCTGCACTTTACACAGTTGTAGGCAATTGGCAGCCGATTGCATACAAGAAGTTTCCATGAACAGCAGTGTGTCAGTAATTAGTTTTACTGATGTTGGTTGAGAAATCAGATGGGACCTTGGTTTGATGTCTTGTCCAAAACACAGCACCTTTACCAGTTCAGCATTTCTTGAGTACCATGCCAAAATGCTAGCCTGGATTATGTATTCAAATCCTGAGTGGACCTTGAATCTAACTTGAGCAACAATGCGACCACTCAGCTGAAGCTGACTCCTCTTATTTTAACATGGCCTAATGGACTCTACCTGCCATGTTAGGGATTTCTGAAAGTGTGGGTTTCTCATTGGCTGTTATTCATGTTGGAGCTGTGCATCAAGCAGAAGCATATAATATGAGTGAGAAGAAAGGTGGTTGGGCTGAGACTTTTCTGATTGGAGCATAGGAGGTTGAGGGGTGACCTGATAGAAATGTATAAAATAATGAGGGTTATAGATAGGGTTATTGGTAATTGATGTTTCTTAGGATACAGGATTTCAAGACTGAGGCATATTTTTAAAATGAGAGGAGAGAGACTTTTACACAGAAATGGTTTGCTGTGGAATTAACCTCCTGAAGAAGTGGTAGATGTGGATACAATTACAACGTTCAAAAGACATTTGGATAAGTACTTGAATGGCATGGTTTTGGAGAGATATGGGTCAGGAGCAGGCAGGGTTGGACTAGTTTAGTTCGGGATTATTTTTGGCATGATCTAGCTGGACCGAAGGATTTGTATCCATGCTGTATGATTCTATGTTTTTCTTTACCATCCTATCCACTTACGTTGCCACTTTCAGGGAGCTATGGAATTGAACCCTAAGATCTCTGTGTACATCAATGCTGTTCAGGTCCTGCCATTAACTGTATACTTTTCCTTCACATTTGATCTCCCAAAGTGGAGCACCTCATACCTACCAGGATTTTCATCCATATCTGCAACTGATCTATATTTTGCTGTATTCTTTGACAACCTTATGCACTATCTGCAACTCCACCAATCTTTGTATCATCTACAAACTTAATAATCCACCCAGTTACATTTTCATTCAAGTCATTTATATCTATCATAAACAGAAGAGGTCCCAACATGGACCCCTGCGAAACACCACTAGTCATAGACACCCAGCCTGCAATGCATTCTTTCACCACCACCCTCTGCCTTTTATGGGCAAGCCAATTCTGAATCCATGCAGCCAAGTCACTGTGGATCCCATACATCTTAATCTTTTGGATTCAGTTTGTCCTCTTTACTGCCAATGCATTGCATGCTTCCTATCATCGATTTGTGAATAAGGATACCCAGGTCTCGTTGAACATGTTTCTCTCTCAAATTACAGCCATTCAAACAATAATCTGCCTGTGTAATTTTGCTGCCAAGCCAGATAATGTCCCATTTATCTACGTTGTACTGTGTTTGCCTATTCACTCAGCCTGTCCAAAGCACACTGCAATATCTCTACATCTTCCTCACAGCTCACCATTCCCCCAGCTTTATATCATCTGCAAATGCTGAAATATTTCTTTTAATTTTGTCATCTAAATTATTAACATATCTTGTAAAAAGCTGGGATCCATGTGCTACTCCACTAGTCAGTGTCCTATCATTCAAGAAAAGGCCCATTTATACCTACTCTTTGTTTCCTGTCAATAAACCAATTTTCTATCCACTTCAGTCCAGTATCCCAATCTTTACACATTAATTCAGTACACATTAATCCCTAATGTGGGGCTTTATCAAAAGCTTTCTGAAATTCTAAATAAACCACATTCACTGGCTCCCCCAATCAATTCTATTAGTTAAATGCTCAAAGAATTCCAGTCGGTTTGTCAAGCATGGTTTCCCTTTTGTAAATCCATGCTGATATTATCTGATTCTCTGCTGTAACATCCTTAAGAATGGATTCTAGCATCTTCTCCACTATCGACTTTAGACTCACCAATCTATAATACCCTGTTTTCGTTCTACCTCCCTTTTTAAGTAATCCAGTTACATTAGCTATCCTCCAATATGTAACAACTGTACCAGAGTTGAAAGAACCTTGGAAGATGACCACCAATGCATAGACTCTTGCTAGGGCCACTTCCCTAAGCACTCTGGGATGTAAATTATCAGGCCCCGTGAATTTATCAGCATTCAATCCCATCAATTACCTCAACACCATTTCTTTACTATTACAGATTTGCTTCAGTTCCTCTGTCTCAGTAAACCCTGTGTTCCTGATCATTTATTTCTTCTACGTTACTTTTGTCCTCCTTTATAAAGACAGAGTGAAATGACATATTTGTGTGAAATTCTAGATATATGAATAATCTTCATTTTTAGTACCAGAGATAAAAATGACACCTCACTAATTTCCTTCATGGTTGAAGTCAATGAGTTAGCTAATTGCATTGCCATTGAATTGGCTAAAATCAAGCAAGGTATTTTTTCTCATGCGTGAAGGTGGTATTAGGGCCTTAATGTATGCAAGTTGTTATCATTCTAGCTGGTGGTATTGCTGACAAAGTCAGATCCCAAAGTGAAACCTGATTATGAGCTTTTGAGAATATTAAGGTGTTTGTTTGTTTATGATGGAATTCACTGAACATATTCACATGAAGCTATCAGTATACTTAAAGAAAATAAATTAAAAGTTAATCATCTAAAAGAAAAAGAAACAAACAGTATTACACTGAAATAAGACCATTGAAACAAACTCATTACAAGCATCAGAAAGAAAGATGCATCCCTTTATCCCAGCAATACTCTTACAGACACACGTTCCTCAGGAAAGAGTCACACCCAGTCTCCACACCAAAGTTTCTTCCTCCTCAACTGACATGGGTGTAATTTTTTTCCTTTCAGCAAATTTTTACACTTTCACCAGATACTATTTCCTTATCTTTTTCAGTTAGTGTATGTACCTGAGATACTTAACACAAGCTGTTTATTCACTTATTAATTATCTAAACTCATCTCTTCAATAGCCTTATAGTATTTTCAACAATTCTACAGAAATCTGCTTTTGAAGCTTGTTTCCTACTGATTTACAAGATTCTCAAGTCTATATTCCTCACGCTGAATGCTTAAAGACTACAACTGACAGCAGATCTGCTGGTACATACCTCTTTTCTCTGCGCCAGCCTGCTTTTAGCAGTTTCATCCTTAGGGCTCATAAAACTCACATTGTCAAATTCCTTAGGAAATTGTCTCCTCAGGGAACTTGCTGGCATGTAAAATCAGATCACTACTTATAACTGCTCTTTATAGCTCACGGTTCAAAATGACTTTCTGACCTCTTGACATGACACCTTTTTGGTATTGACTGCACTTTATGTTTTAAAGATTTGGAGACAGTGGTGTTGGATTTGGGTGTACAAAGTTAAAAACCACACAATACCAGGTTATAGTCCAACAGGTTTAGTTAGAAGCACTAGCATTTGGAGTGCTGCTCCTTCATCAGGTGGTTGTGGAGTATAAGATCGTAAAACACAGAATTTATAGCAAAAGTTTATAATGTGATGTAACTGAAATTATATATTGAAAAAGACCTGGACTGTTTAAGTCTCTCATCTTTTAGAATGACTATATTAGTTTTAGTTCTTTCATATGTAAATCGCAAAACTTTTTTAAAAGTTACATTGTTAAGTGAGCTTGTACAATTGGTGTCATGTTGGCCCAGATAATGCATTTATCTGTGGCACAGACAGCCTCACACAGGGCAGCTCACATCTTCAATGCATTCTCTGGGCCGACATGACTCCAATTGTTAAAATTCACATAAGAATGTAACTTTTAAAGAAGTTTTGCGGTTTACATATGAAAGAACTGAAACCAAAACGGTCATTCTAAAAAATGAGAGACTTAACAAACAATCCAAGTCTTTTTCAAATATAATTTCAGTTACCTCACACTGTAAACTTCTGCTTTAATTTCTGTGCCTTATGATATTATACTCCACAACCACGTGATGAAGGAGCAGTGTTCTGAAACGTGGTACTTCCAAATAAACCTGTTTGACTATACCTTGTTGTTGTTTGATTTTAACTTGATTTTTTTTAAATTTCCTGATGGTGGAGATAGCTAAGAAGTAATTGTGACAATGGACTGGATTGTTTGCTGTCACTAGGCTGCTGGGAGGGTGCAGTGCCATTTGCTGGCACTGGCATCATAAATGGCTGGCCTTTCATTGGTCAGCAGCTCTTGGTGGATGGGAGTTTTGCTGTCAGACCCCCTCAGTTGCAGGATTGCCAAATGGCAGCTAGTCAAGTAACTGAGAGTCCATGTAACCCCTATGTTCCACTAAAATACATGCCACAGTATTTTTGCCGATTTCCCCCTCATCCAATTCTTGGTGTGAGTTTCTCTTTGTAGGTTTTATTTGATGTGCTGATCAAATTACTTTATGCTTTGAACCAATATGTAATGAAGCCACAGAAATTGCCACAGTTCACTTCAGTGTAGCCCTGAGCTATAAGTAGAATATCAACTTTCCCAGTGAACAATGTAAAGGATTTCAACTCCTATCTCAAACTGAAGAGCAGTAATGACTATATAAATATTGTACTGAAAGTCCCAGCTCAGAATTATTTTCAAATTGAACATTATTCAATTTAAATGTTAATTTTTGTGTTACGTAACCGCAGTTTCTGAAAATGAATTTCCATCTGCATTTGTGGATAGGTGTATATAAGAAAAAAAAATGTTCAGAAGTGAATTGAATGTTATTTAAGTTTGAATTTCCATTCGACAACCATGATAAATCACTGTTCAAAGTGCATACCTTTAGTAGATGTTTATGTTTTAGTGCTATTTTGCACAGTTATTTTCAAGTGCCAGGTCATTCTTGTTTCACGTCCTGCGTGATCGGGGAGTAAAAAAATAACAAAAAGTCCTGCTATTCCACTGCATTTATAATCTATTATGACACTTCCTAGCTGACTCAAAGATTGTTTATGACAGCAACATTGGCAGCCTTACAAATGGTTGATCTATTGCTGGACAGAAATCATTTTTCAAATAGCTTTGATAAGCCACCTTACAAAAATCTATCTTTCAGAATCTAAGAAAATACACACACTCACACGCAGATACATACGTATATAAGCACACATGTTTGTATATATAAAATCGTAAGAGAGGAGGAAGGTTCAAAAATATCTTAATTACTTTGTTGTGGAAAATCTGAAGTCCTTCTAGCAATCCTTGTTAAAAATCCAGAAAGCTGTAGCAGAAGAATTGATATACAATGCAATTGAGAGTCTGCACTGCTCTAAGTTTACAACAGTTTTCCTTTGAGAACTTTGTCAGATATTAAGATGCCACCCCTCTGTGTGATGACAGAGTTTCTGATATCTGAGATGCTTAATGATGAAGAAGCGGTAAATAATCCAAATGTGACAAAAAAGGGCAAAAAATCAAAGCAGAATAATAATAGCAAACAATTAAAACTAAACTTCTTTATCTGAATGCATACAGCAGTGTAACAAGATTGATGAACTTACAGCGCATAAAGAAATAAATGAATATGACTTGATAGTCATTATAGAGAACACTATGTTCAAGGGTAATTGATGTCTGGAAAAATGGGCAAAAAGGTAAAGAAGGCAAAAAGGGAATATGTGATAGCCATGGCAGATAAGGTTAAGGATAATCCAAAGAGATTCGACAAGTACATTAAGAGCAAGACACCAAGTAGAGAGTGTAGGGCCCCTGAAAGATTAAAGAGGTCATCTTTGTGTTGAACCTCTGGAGATGGGAGAGACATTAAATTAATATTTAGCATCAGTGTTTAACATGGAGAAAGAAATGGAGGAGAGCGAATTCAGGGAAATAAGTATTGATGTTTTGAAAATTATTCACGTTACAGAAAAAGGAATGCTGGAGATCCTAGAAAATAGAAAAGTGGATAGACCTGACCTAGTGTATCCCAGGACATTGTGGGAAGTTCAGGAGGAAATTGCAGAACTCCTTGCAGAAATATTTGTATCATCTAAACTATAGGTAAGGTGCCAGATGACTAGAGAATGACTAATTTTTATGCCTTTGTTTTAGAACATAGAACATTACAGTGCAGTACAGGCCCTTCAGCCCTCAATGTTGGACCGACCTGTGAAACCAATCTACCAATCTTACTGTTGCAGGAGGAAGTGAGGATTGCAGATGCTGGAGATTAGAGTCAAGAATGTGATGCCGGAATAGCACAGCAGATCAGGCAGCATCTGAGGAGCAGGAGAATTAATGTTTTGGGTACAACCCCTTCATCAGGAAATCCTGATGAAGAGCTTATGCCCGAACATTGATTTCCCTGCTCCTCGGATGCTGCCTGACCTGCTCGACTACTGTGCAGGGAGGGCATTCCATGCCCTTACTATTCTCTCAGTAAAAAACCTACTTCTGACATCCTGTCATATATCTATCACCCCTCAATTTAAAGCTATGTCCCCTCATGCAAGCCTTCTCCATTCAAGGAAAAAGGCACTCACTGTCCATCCTATCAAATCCTCTGATCATGCTATATGTCTCAATTAAGTCACCTCTCAACCTTCTTCTCTCCAACAAAAAGAGCCTCAAGTCCCTCAGCCTCTCATAACAGCTTCCCTCCTTACCAGGCCTCATCCTGGTAAATCTCCTCTGCACCCTTTCAAATGCTTCTACATCCTTCCAATAATGCAGTGACCAGAATTGTATGCAATACTCCAAGTGCAGCCACACCAGAGTTTTGTACAGCTGCACAAATGACATCACGACTCCAAAACTCAATCCCTCTACTAATAACACCCCGTATGCCTTCATAACAACCTTATCAACCTGGTTGGCAATGTTCAGGGATCTATGTACATGGACACTGAGATCTCTCTGCTCATCCACACTACAATCTACCATTAATCCAGTACTGTGTATTCCTGTTACTCCTTCCAAAGTGAATCGCCTTACACTTTTTGCATTAAACTCAATTTACCACGTCTCAACCCATCTCTGTAGCTTACTTATGTCCCTCTGTAACCTGCAACATCCTTCCATACTGTCCACAGCTCCATCAACTTTATTGTCATCTGCAAATTTGCTAACTCAGCCCTCATCCAGGTCATTTACAAAAATGACAAACAGCAGTGGATCCAAAACAGATCTTTGCAGTACACCATGAGTAACTGAACTCCAGGATGAATATGTCCCATCAACCACTACCTTTTGCCTTCTTACAACTAGCCAATTTCTGATCCAAGGTGATAAAATCACCCTCAATCCCGTGGTTCCATATTTTCTGCAATAGCCTCCCATGGGGAACCTAATCAAACGCCTTACTGAAATCCATATACACCACATCAACCACTTTACTCTCATCCACAAATTTGGTCACCTTCTCAAAGAACTCAAGGTTTGTGAGGCACAATCTACCCTTCACAAAACCATGTTGACTATCCATAGTCAACATCCTCCCTGGTTTCCCAGAGAATCCCTGAATAAATCCCATCCAGAGGACTAACCTAATTTTACACTCTCCAGAATTGCTAACACCTCTCCTTATGAACCTCAATCCCATCTAGTCTAGTAACCTGTATCTCAATATTCTCCTTCGACAACGCTGTCTTTTTCCTCTCTGATTACCGACAAAGAATATCCATTTAGTGCCCCTCCTATCTCCTTGTTCCCCATGTACAACTTCCCACTACTGTCCTTGACAGGCCTTAATCTTTCTCTAGTCATTCTTTTATTCCTGACATACCTATAGAAAGCTTTAGGATTTTCCTTGATCCTACCTGCCAAAGACTTCTCATGTACCCTCCTGGCTCTTCTTAGCTCTCACTTTAGATCATTCCTGGCTAACTTGTAACTCTTCAAATCTTGTAATTCTTAAGCACCCTAACTGAGCCTTCTCATTATATAAGCCTTCTTCTTCCTCTTGACATGAGATTCAACTTCTTTTGTAAACCATGAGTCCCTCACTCGATAACTTCTTCCCTGCCTGACAGGTACATGCTTATCAAGGACGCGCAGTAGTTGTTCCTTGAATAAGCTCCACATTTCAATTGCGTCCATCCTCTGCAGTTTCCTTTCCCATCTATGCATCTTAAATCTTGCCTAATTGCATCATAATTGCCTTTCCCCCAGCTGTAACTCTCTTGCCCTGCAGTATATCCCTTTCCTTCGCTAAAGTAAACAGAACCAAATTGTGGTCACTATCACCAAAGTGCTCACCTACCTCCAAATCTAACACCTGGCCTGGTTCATTACCCAGTACCAAATCCAATGTGGTCTCGCCTCTTATTGGTCTATCTACATACTGTGTCAGGAAACCCTCCTGCACATTGGACAAAAACTGACACACCTAAAGCACTCGAATTATTGTGTTTCGAGCCAATGTTTGAAAAGTTAAAGATCCCCATAACAACTTCCCTCTTACTTTCGCTCCTATCCAGAATCATCTTTACTTTCCTTTCCTCAGCGTCTCTGGGACTTTTTGGAGGTCTACAGAAAACTCCCAACAGGGTGAGCTCTCCTTTCCTGTTTCTAACCTCCGTCCATACTATATCAGTTGACGAGTCCTTATCAAATGTCCTTGCTGCCACCATAATACTGTCCTTGACTGACAATGCCACACATCCACCTCTTTTACCACCTTACTCTTCTTACTGAAACATCTAAACCTTGGAACCTGAAACAACCATTCCTGTTTAAGAAGTGATGTAAGGAGAAGCGTGCGACCTACAGCCCTGTGAGTGTGACTTTGGTGTTGAGTAAATTGTTGGAAGTGATTCTGAAAGATAAGATCTGTATGCATTTTGGGAGGCAAGGAATAATTAGGGATAGTCAGCGTGATTTAGTGTGAAGGAAATTGTGTCTGTCAAACTTGATTAAGTTTATTGAGGAAGGAAACAAGAAAATTGATGAGGGCAGAGCGGTGGACATTGTTTACTTGGACTACAGTAAAGCTTTTGGCAAAGTTACACATGGTAGACTAATTAGTAAAGTTCAGTCAAGTGGGATTTTGGGTGAGTTTGCCAATTAGATACAAGATTTGCTCAATGGCAGGATACAGAGGGTGGTAATGGACAATTGTTTTTTGGACTGGAGGCCTGTTACCAGTGGTGTTCCACAGGGATCACTTGTGGGTCCACTTTTGTTTGTCATTTATACAAATGATTTAGATGAGAATCCAGAAGGTACGATTGTAAGCTTGACAGAAGTATGCTTGCAAATAATGCTAAAATTAGTGGTACAGTGGATAGTGAAGGATGTTATCTCAGGTTACAAAGAGCTCTTGATATATTGGTTCAATGGACTGAGTAGTGGCAGATGGAGTTAATTTGGATAAATGTGAGGTATTGTGTTTTGATAAAACAAACAAGGGCTGGTATTACACAATTAAAAGTAGGACCTTGGGTAGTGCTGGAGAACAGAGAGAGAGACCCAGGGGTTCAGGTACATAATTATTTGAAGATTGTGTTACATGTAGACAGGATGGTTAAGAAGGCAAATTAGTGCAGATACTGGAATCAGTACTGAAAACAAAACGTGTGGGAAATCACAGCGGATCAAGCAGCATCCACGGAGAGAAAGCAAGCTAACATTGAGTCTAGATGACTCTTCATTAGAGCTGGCATGAAGTATTGGTGAGGGTGGGAGAGGTGGTAGCAAAGAATCATGCTGTCATAGAGGTGTACAGCATGGAAACAGACTTTTTGGTCCAACTTGTCCATGTTGATAAAGTGTGGTGCTTGAAAAAGCACAGCACGTTAGGCTGCATTTGAGGAGCAAGACAGTCAACACTTCATCCAACTTGTCCATGTCAACCAGATTTCCAAAAGTAATCCAGTCCAATTTGCCAGCATTTGGCCCACATCCCTCAAAACCCTTCCAATTCATATACCCATTCATGCCTTTTAAATGTTGCAATTGTACCAGCCTCCACCACTTCCTCTGGCAGCTCATTCCATACACATACCACTTTCTGTGTGGAAAAAGTTGCCCCTTAGGTCTCTTTTCAATCTTTCCCCTTTACCTTACACTATTATGCAATTCTCTGTGTGTAGCGGAGGGAGGAGGTATGCTGAGGAAGAAGGATGTTGGTGGTTCAGATTAAGTGATTGGAATGTGCAAATGGCAGAACAATGGTGTGTCCAACTGCCAGACTGACAGACGAGGCACGTTACAACTTCTGGGCTCAATATTGAATTCAACACCTCTAAACTGTGAACCTATTCCTTTCCTTTCTTTTAGATTTGCTTGTTACATTCTCTGTCACCATGTCCTCTCTCCCTTTCCACACTCCACTGGGTCTGTCTGTTCTTTCCAGCCTGGTAGGTGTTCTGCCATTCTCACATTCCAATCTGAACCATCAATTTCCTTTCTCCTCCAGCATGCCTATCTCACCCCCTACCCCCCAAATATAGCATAAATGCTGCTGCACTTCACATCAGCTCTGATGAAGAGTCATCCAGATTCGATATGTTAGCTTACTCTCTCTCTATGGATGCAGCCTGACCTGCTGTGATCTCCAGCATTGTTTGTTTTCAGTGGTTAAGAAGGCACTTAGCAAGCTTACCTTCATTGCTGAGACTTTTAAGGACAGGAGTTGGGACATCATGTTAAGATTGTACTGAACATTAGCCTCTCCTGGAGTACTGTGTCTCGTTCTGGGTGCCCTGTCATTGAAGGGATATTATTAACCTGGAGATGGTTCACAAAAGGTTTGCCAGGATGTTGCTGGGGATGGAGGTTTAAGTTATAGGGAGAGACCAGATAGGCTGGGATGTTTTCATTGGAACATAAGATGTTCAATTGGAATTTCTGATGAAGGGCTTTTGTCCAAAACGTCAACTTTCCTGCTCCTCGGATGCTGCCTGACCTGCTGTGCTTTTCCAGCACAACTCTAATCTTGGCTCAATGCATTGTTGAGTAGATGCAGTTGATCAGTGTGGATGGAAAAAAAGAACAGCAAGGGAAAGAAGTCCATCGGTAGGAGTTATCTGTCAGCCCTGAAGAGTTGCTTCATTGTAGGATAAAGTATAATTTCCGTAACAAATGTGGAATGTAAGAAGGGTACTGCAGTTATTGTGAAGGATTTTAATCGGCATATTGACTGGACAAATCAGATGTACAAGTATAGAATGGAAAACAAATTTATAAAGTACATCAGGATTTGTTTCTTAGAGCAGTATACTGCACAACCCCCCTAGCATCAGACTGTTTCGATCTAAAAATGTGTTATAAATTGGGATTAATAAGAGATACTATAGTTAAGGATTCTCTGCCATGGTAGAATTTTAAATTTAGCTTGGCATTGACCAAGAGCAGTTTCAAATCAGTATCCTCAGTGTAAATTTAGAGAAGTACAAAGGGATGAGCATATTGTTTTCTAAAGCAGGCTAAGGAAATAGACAAAGAGGAAGATCAGGAGATGAGTACTATAACCATATATTTGATAATGCTCAGCAAAACAAATTATTCTACTCAAAAAAGGACTGTACAAAAAGGATGAACTACCCATAGTTAACAAAGGTGGTCAAGGAAAGGGTATAATCAAAAATTAAGGTATACAAAATGGAAACAACTCATATTATGCCCAGAGCTTGGGATGTTTACAAGAGCTGTCAGCAGCTGAGTAAGAGCAGGTTAATGCTCCATGGTTTAATACATCTCCACTGAGAACAGGCCTGACATTGTCTAAACTCATTCATTTACAGTCAAGCCTCGTAGCAATTGCCAAGAAAGAGGTCACATTCCACTGGGCTTGAAATAGTTCTATACTCAGGTGTCAGAAATTAAGGGAACAGTCCCCTCATCCTCATGTTTATTATCCTGGATTCTGAAATAGCAAACCAAAAAAATCAATAACCTCAAGTAGATGAAGACTGAAGATAGTCACAGGGAATAAAACATTTGCACAATTTTCTAAAATGTAGTTGTAATTTAGGTTAAGGTTATAATTAAAGTTATTATATGGTTGAGATGTATAAGGTAAAAGCCTCGATGTTGCTGATTACCATTTTTTAAAAGGATGGCTATTTTTTAATTAGTGGTTAATAAATAGTGGCCTCTATGTTGCAATGCCCATTAATATTATACAGAATAGATCTAGTACCAACTTTAGGTTTTTTTTATGTTTTTTATCAATATGATGTCCACTTCCTAGTGTAGTATAGACTTAGAAATCTTTATACTATCTGATCTAGAGTGAAGGGTGATCAGGAAGGATGTTAACAATGACTGAGACCAGGGAGTTTATTAAAAGTGGTAATGGTAACCACAACATAGAGAATGTGGATGGAGAGTGGGGAAGGGGGGACGGTTTGAATAGTGACCAACATTACTTTTGATAGAAGCCTGCAAATTTTTTTGTGAATGGTCTGTTAAGCTGCCTAATTTTGCAATTTCCCAAACAAATATTGTCATCTGAGGAAGCATGCTGTAAAGTGGCTGAGATTAGGGCTGCATGGTGGGTCAGTGGTTAGCACTGCTGCCTCACAGCACCAGGGACCCGGGTTCAATTCCCATCTCAGGCAACTGTCTGTGTGGAGTTTGCACATACTTCCCGTGTCTGCATGGATTTCCTCCGGATGCTCTAGTTTCCTCCCACAGTCCAAAGATGTGCAAGTTGGGTGAGTTGGCCATGCTAAATTGCCCGTAGTGTTAGGTGTATAAGTCAGGGCTGAAAATGTTTTGCTGGTTAAAGCGCAGCAGGTCAGGCGGCATCCAAGGAGCAGGAAATTCGACGTTTCGGGCATAAGCCCTTCATCAGAAACATTCCTGATGAAGGGCTTATGCCCGAAACATCGAATTTCCTGCTCCTTGGATGCTGCCTGACCTACTGCGCTTTAACCAGCAACACATTTTCAGCTCTGATCTCCAGCATCTGCAGACCTCACTTTTTACTGTATAAGTCAGGGGTAAAGGTAGGGGAATGGGTCTGGGTGTGTTGCTGTTCGGAGGGTCGGTGCAGATTTGTTGGGCCAAAGGGCCTGTTTCCACACTGTACAGAATATAATCAGATCTGGAGCATTTTGTACAACAGTTTGACTTTACAACATAGTGAGCTCAGCAAGCCTGACATTATCTAATAATCAACTGCTCCTGTGTTTCTAAGTTCAATAATTGAAATGTCAGAGAATATTTTTAACCCTTTTCTTGCAAACATCCTTCTCACATCCTATACTTTACAACTTTATTTGTTGTTCAAGATTACTGTAGCAGAATATGATTGACAGAAAGAACAGTTATGAACTCAGGTTGAACCAAGATCCATACTGCTCCTACTGTGTTCACTAATAATTAGTAAATCAACTTTGTAGGAAGGTTTCAACTTGGGTGAAGTGGTGTTTTGCAAATGAGTGTGTTTTTGCAGATAGTTGAAGGAATTTTCATTTTTCACCGGTGGCTCCAGGTTCTAAAATGTGTGAAAGTTGTAATGTTAATAGCGCAATTACAAGCTCCTTTCATCAACAGATTCTTAATTGTTGCTTGAGGTTATTTACATGTGAACGCAGAAATTGCATTTTAATAACACTCTGTCAGGCAGCAGTCATGAGTGAACAACTGACATCACTTAGAAGAGGAGTAATTAAAATGAATGAGTTTGTTAAAGCCTTGACTGAGCTTGTTTTTTTGTACTCAAGATAATAATGTTTGATTATTCATCAAATACTGTTATGGATAATTATTTTTTTCTGAAGTAATCTCATTGTGTCATCAATAGTTCAAGAGCTTGTTCAAACTATGAAGTTTGTTTTTACTTCTGACCTAGTGGATTGGAGCATAAAGCTTCAGAGTGTTGCACAGGCTTGTTCATCTTTCTTTCTCGTTCCTCCTGAGGATTCTAGCCAGATTGTGTTTCTAGTTAGCAATAACCTTCTTAAAGCCTAGTTTTTAATTCCATTCTGCACGTGGTCACCGATATAGAATTAATGAGCTATTTGACTACAAAGGCTGTCACAGCAAAGCTTTATACTGGGCTCCCATCTTGCTCATGCAAACTTCCACTATTGGTCATTAACTATTGAGTAATCAGCAGCAGCAGCTCTAATGTTGCCCTTGGTTCCCTTCTGTATCAGTACTGAAGTTAATTGCTGCGCCTAATTTGCCACCTTGGCTGATATTAATTAACTGTACACACAAGGATCAAACCTGAAGCCATCCTAAACTATGAATTAAATCCTGCACTGAGCATTAAACATGTCATTGAATTTCTCATTTGTTTAGAAAGTACCAGATTTCAGCAGCGATGAGTGACACATCTTGCACGTGTTTCTCACACAAGGTAACAATTGGTTAGAGTTTTCAGCCAATAGGCTGCTCTCTTTGGAGCACTTCATTTTCTTCTACATGTTACAAAAATGCTTCAGAAGTGAATTGTATGTTGTTCTATGATACGCAAATTTGATGCAGTGTAAGTAGTAAAATCGGTTAAAACAGCCATTGAATTATGAATGAAAAGTGAAAGGGCGCTAAGTAAGGCCTTACACAGTTGAAGACAATGTGGTCAATGTTGTTGCTTAATGCTATCCAGTTCAGGAGCAATGAAGTTGAAGGTAACATGCAAGTAAGTGAACTCTCCAAACTGATCATGTCTCATTCTTATGGAGTATCAATTAACAAAGCAAGCACCATGATAAATTATATTGTCAGGTCAATACATGGTAAATCTAAGACCAATTTATTGAAGTAGTATCACATTTCAGTCAGCAGTGTTAAATGTGAAATGTGACTTTAAGTGAAATAAATTTGCGTAAATCATATATTCCCATGGGAATCAATGTTAAAACAAGAGTTATGTTCTTTGGACATTTCTTCTTCAGAAAAAGAATGTACAATTTGAAGTGCTGCACCAAACAAATGCAGAACTATGCATTCTTACTTGAAATAAGTGTAAAGTAAAACATATCAAGAAATATAAAAGGAATACATATAATATGTATCAATAATACACATAATACGTAATAAAAATACTAAAACTATACAATGCTGTACTTTTAGATTGATGAGGCTGCATCTCATTGGTTAATGCAGGTATCAGCTGAAATTTGCTGACCAATTTCTGACACTAGATGGAGCTCAGTGTGACTTCCAGAGCAAAGCCAGCAACCAAGATACGAACTCCAGAATCTAAGATGGGGTGACAAGAGTGGGTTATGGGAGAAGACAGCAGTTTGGAAGGAAAGTCAAAGGAGATCTTCCTGGGGGAGAGGCAAGTCCAAGGAGCAAAGTCTGGGGAAAAAGAAATGCTTGGGAGCAAGAACGGGGGGAGAATAGAGGCCAGAGATTGAAGCAAGCATTGATGTTGGCAATGTCAAGAGCGAAAGTGGCGACAGGTTGGAGAGGCAGAGTGTTAAGAATAGGGATTGAGGGCCACATTAGATGTGTTGGGAGAACTCTTGTGAAAATGCAAATGGAAAGAAGAGGGAGTCTGTGATAAATGACTGTAAAGTGAAACTGGCAACACAAATGGATAGATTGTAACTATATAATCAGCAATGTTAAAGTGAAACAATGTTCAACAAGGCAACTTTAAATGAGGTGCTATTATTTGCTATTAGGTGCTATTCTGGAGGCATCATACATGTCTGTTAAAGAATAACCTACTTAGACCTAATGACCTTCCTTCTACATGCTTAGTAAGTATTTATTTGTAAGCCATAGAATGAAAGTGATGCACAACTGTGCGTGTGTGTGTGTATACAATATAAATTTTAAGAATATAGTTCTAGTTTGTGATTTTAGGTGCTGGTTGTCATTATCCTTGCAATCTACATTGTTCATCTTATTATCTTCTATAATTGTTAATACATGTTAACCTAGTTGCCTAACTGCAGTGTGTTTGATTTTTTTTTGTTATTACCTGAATATATGGCTGATTTGTATTACCTAAGGGCATACTTATACTGTAAAGCTAATTCACTTTCTTGTACTCACCATTTCTTCTCTAATGTGCTTCATAGGTTTTCAGTCAATGTAATGCAACTCCCTGCCATGTCCATTGGAGAGTGCTTTCAGGACTGAAAACAAAAAAACACACAACATTGCGTTTACTGCACATTGATTTGGTGTGGGAAGAGGATTGTGGAGACAGAAGCAGAGACTCACCAGGAGGTCTTACACCAGGGAGTTAGCCTGTAAGCACAAATGTGATGTCTAGCCTAAGAAAGAAGCAATGCAAATGGAATTCAGACTCCAAGGAGGGTTTAGTTAAGGTATGTAAGATGCTGGATTATGGTTTAAAAGAATCATCTTTGATTCCAGCTGCTTTGCCAGTGGCTATGAAAATGACAGCAGGCATTAATTTTCAGGTTGCTGAGCCTATCTAATCAACAGGGGAGGAATTCTTCAGCTCTGAAAAAGGAACATTGCACTTGACTCAAGAATAACTGATACGTTTTCCAAATTCCCGAAAAACGTGTTATTTACATAAAAATATATGAACAATGGGAGAGGCAGTAGCACTTTTTTTTTGCAAACTGCTAACTTCTTCAGAGTATTGGGTGATGTCAACTGAGCTGTCATGGAGAAACTCAGTAAAACTGACTGCCAGATTGATCTTTCAGATTGAGGCTGAACAAATGGCTATCATCCCATTGAGCAAACCAGAAACAACATGCACAACCAAGCAAGTAAGGCAGAGACCAAGCATTGTCTAGTCAGTTAGTAGATCTTTACATATGTATTTGTGCAGGTTCTTGATAGTGTGCTTAATGATGTATCAATAGAAGTAATCAAGAAACATTCTCATATAAAGGTCCTTTTGAGAATGAATGAATTGAGTTACTTTTGAGAATGAATTAACTGAACTGAATTAACCGTATTGTCACACGTACTTAAGTGAGTACAGTGAAAAGTTTATAAGTCGCTACTTATAGAGCCATCTTAGGTATGGAGGTACCTGGGTATGTCTTCAGTTACAAGGTGAAAGTGAGGACTGCAGATGCTGGAGATCAGAGTCAAGATTAGAGTGGTGCTAGAAAAGCACGGCAGGTCAGCATCTGGGAGCAGGAAAATCGATGTTTCAGGCAGGAGCCCACAAACTCAGTTACAGTGTAATAGATTGAGTGCAAATATAGAAAATGGTGAAAATCATGTTCAATAAAGACTGTGATCAATGAGTGGTGAAAATAGCCTTTCATTGAGCATCTGAAGTAGCACAGTTCAAGGCAGCGATGGAATTTAATGTACAGTTTTACAGTAGCCTCTTTTATACATAGCTTTTTCATACATTAAAATCTTAGCACTATGATGTCACATGGATGTATCTATTGTACAAGTTTGTGTGACATCTGCCCTGGGAAAGCAGGAGATAGGTTAAGCACTTGCTAAATGCTAGCTGTTACTCCTGATGGGATTAGAATGTTTGTCTGACCTGAGCTTGCATAATTAAGTGGTGTTAGTCCTTTTATCTTTAAAGTTAGCAATGTAATAAAAATACCAGATCTAGATAATCTAAATAAGTGAGAAATTATACATGTACTAAATAAAAGTATCGAGGATATTAAACTGATCTCCTGCATTTGGGTTGTGAGATTTCATTTACTATTGCTGGTTTTGGCAATTCCTACACATTCATTCATGTAGTTTCATGGAAGTGCTGTTTTGACAGTAAGTTTCTTACAGGGGATAGCAGCCCTATTTAATATGTTTTTAAAGGGTACATGCCAGTGGAGGAATCTGTTTCGTGTTCTGCAATCTATTCAGGTCCTGAAAGGCAGTTATTAAAGGCTGATTAATATGATAATCTTTTCATAGTTTTGAGAGAGTTATGGAGACACAATGGCGGGGCTGGCATTATCGTGAGTAGGTTACAGTATTAACACTTGCTCGGGGTAGCCTTTGATACAGAAAGAGAACTAAGCCCTGCTTGCAACATGGGGCCAATAAAAATTGAAAGGTGTTAGGAAGCAGTAATGGATTGGAAGGGAAGCATTAATTTAGTTTATCTTGTACTACAAAAACACAGTTTTATGAATGAGTAAATGGAAATGCGGTAGAGTAAACATAGTGCGCTGGTGAATGAGTTAGTAAAGAGTTATGAATTAATGAATAGTGCGCTTATGAGTGAGTTGGTAAAGCGAAGCATAATACAATATCTCAGACTCGCATCTCTGCTTCAGAGGCTGGGGCTAGGAGAAGGGATGATGAGTCTCCATTTACTCCATTTCTGGCTGAACATTCCACATAACAGCCTGGGCAAAAATATATCCACTTACATTCACTGCTTTTAGAAATCACCTTAAATTTATGTCCTCTGAATACTGATGCTGTGGACCCTGGAAACTTCTTTTCCTGATTAACTTGACAAAAATTTTATATTGTTTTGAACACCTCTAGTTAATGTATTCTCAAACTTTGCTGTCTGGTCCCATATCTCTCTAATCATTACCATAATTTTCTTCTGTACTCTCACTAACGTCATGGCATTTTTCATAACTTATGGAACCCAGAATTTTACATGATACAGTTGAGGCCTCACCACCGTGTCATCAATATTTAGCAGGATTAGCACATTTAACTTGCTTGTTTATTTATTTTTTATTTGTTTTTCACGTATGGACACTTCTGGCTGAACTAGCATTTATTACCCAATCCTAAATGACCGTAAGCAGCTAATGAGCAACAAAATAAAAGGCCAGAAGCTTTTAACTGTTGTTGTTCAGAAAGACTTGCTCTGTTCCTTCCAATACCAAGTTAGTGCATTAGGACAGAATACAACGAGGAAGATAAATGGCTTCATAGCCTTTATTGTAAGAGGAACGGAATACAAGAACAAGGAAGTTTATCTTTGAAAAACTTGAGAAGACTGGGATGGAGGTGCAGTGTGAAATTTTAGTCTCCACATGTAAGGAAGGATATGCTCATCTGGGAGGTGGTACAGTGTCACAGAGTTGACACCTGGAAAGAAAATCCTGGGAATGGTCTATATTTTCTGGCATTTAGAAAAGTGGGAAATGATCTCTTTAAAGCATACAAGATTCTGAAGGACTTTGACACCAAAGCATTTGAAAATGTGTGACATGGGGGAAAACTCAATGAATGCGAGTCAATCATTTGGGTCTGAAATGGAGAGAAATTTCTTCACTCAAAAGGTTGCAAATTTTTCAGAATTCTAAACTTTAGAGAGCTACAGGTGTTCCTTTGTTGGAAATGGGAATGGATAGTTTTGTTTTGGTTTCTCGGGAATCAATTGATATGGGGAGCAGGTGCAAAAGTGGAGATTAGCCAGAAGACCACACTGTATATAGGGCTCAATTAGCCACAGGCCGTGCTGCTGCTCTGATTTTTTCCATTCTTATAGACACAAAATAATCATGTAATGTCAGAGCCAGTACCAGAATATCTCCTTTTTGGTTTTTTGTTGATTCATCCTTCCTTGAAATATCCTTCAGACATACATGCAAGTCCTTTATCGCCAGTTGATTTCTGTAGATTCCTGAATAGACAGCACTAAGGTTTTTTGTTTCATCTGAAAGACGGTAATACTGATAATGTAACACTCCTTCAGCTCTGCACTGAATTATCAGGTTAAAATATGCAGTGAAGCCCTGAATTAGCTTTGGCCCAGAACATCCTGACTCAGCTGCTACCCGACAGGACCAAGTGTGTAACATATGGGTTCTTTGGATGTTCATACAGGTTCGGGCCAACCTCCAAGGTTACTATTAAGCATTGTTTATTGAAAGATTGAATGTGATGGTAAAATTACAGAACGGCTTGCAAAGATTCCAAGCTCCTTGTAGAGTATGCATACATAGTCACTGAACTCACAGCTATATCGAAGCTCTATTCAGTGTTTCATTCAACCCTGTCTCCACATCATCTCCCACACCAAATACTGTTTCTGTTTCCAATATCACTAATGAAAAGTACTTACTTAGCATTATTGATTGAAATATTTTATTAAAAGTATCCTCCTTACGATTGAGTGCATTTTCAATTTTACCTTCTCCATCAAAAGACCATTGTTGACAGGGTCAAGCATTGCTTAGACCATACAGTTTTCCCTGATATAGTTATATGGCATGGGGGCCGAGGAGGCAAGTGGTCTGAAGGCTGTCCTGAAACTGTAGTTTCAGCAGGAATAAAAAAAAATGTTGATTCATGATGACATTCCAAAGCTTGTCGCAACAAAACGACTGGTGGCCCACCAGACCAGGATCAAGACCATTGCATGCTTATTGAGATGCCACCACTTCCGCTTAACTGGAGACTAACTGGGGATTTATCTCTTTTACGAAACATTCTGTTGAAGAGAAGATCTGATAATGAAAGATCGCTGAATGGTGAAGTTGTGCCATCGAAGAAGAGCTGAGGAATGCCACTGTTCAACTGCAGCAGCAGAACCATGATGTTCCTGCACAGAAATCTCAAGTTTAGTATTGTGATTCACTTCTTCAAAGCATATGGCACCCTCTTTTCCCAGCAGTCAACTGCAGAGTTCTGAAATGCAGAAGTCCTGACAGTCACTTTGACAGCTTCTGTCAAACCTTAAATACATGAAGTATTTTAATGTCAGAGTTCTGGAGGGAAGGCTGCCAGGATTAGGTTGGCAAGTGAAGTGGTGAAGGGTTCCAAGTAGGTAGATGCCAGCAAGAAAGGTGCTGGGGTGTCAGAGTAAGATGCTAAGTGAGTAACAGGGAGAGTGGCAGTAAGTAATATGCAAGGTGAGTAGAGGCTACAGTGCTACATGGGTAGAATGCAAAATGGGGTTAGATGCAATGTGAGTGCAGGCTGAGGGGTGTAGATATGTGGTGGTGGCATCGACCTAGGTCCATCACCATGGTGGGGGCAGATTTGGGTCTGATATAATGAAGCGTCTTGTTAGGTTGGGTCTGACAGTGAGGAAGGGGAATTGCAACTGATCAGGTCTCGCATTGTGTAGGTTTGGAGGGTTGAAGGAAGGAGGTCATGGAGGGCTGAGTATGTCCTGTGGGGAAGGGGAGTTGTTTCCTGCAGAGTGTTGGGTCAAGATTGTGGAGAGGCGTAGCTGGGTATGCGTGAGATAAGTATGGGGTCATTTGAATAGTTACTCAGGACTTAGATTATATATTAAATAGTCTTATTGTTCCCGCGCAATTATTTTACTTAATTTCATTAGAATTCTCCTCAATCTATAATTTAAATGGAGACTTGTTGAGGATTCCAGGTGTGGGGGAATTGTCCAGAAAAAAATAGATTGGGTTGGGATATCTGGTCGGCATGGACAAGTCGGCATGCTGTACATCTTTTGACTCTATAATTCCTTCAGAATCTGTTACAATGGGATTCTGCAGCGTTCCTATGTTCAACTCACATCCATGTTGGCCTAATGGCCGTCTGGCCAGTGAGAATTTGGGTCATTGTTTTTCCGGAAGATCACTCCTGGTACTTTAAACTTCAATGGGAATAGTCTAGCATGTCTCACCTTTCCTCATAAAATGTCCTTCCCGATTAGCCCCCACTTGCCCCATGGACCCGGAGTTTCTCTTTAAGTTGCATGGCTGCTGCAAAGGTCTACACATGCCAATATTGGGCCAAAGCATTCACTTCCTGTTTCTCCAGCCACAGATGCACACAGAACCGAAGGTACACAAAATAGGAGAAACTAGAGAGAACAGCTTCCACATACCCAGCCCCGAATCCCCATGCAATCCCAGATATTAGTCCAGTGCAACTATTTGAACTACTTCTAAGGCATTCACAGCCTTTCAGGAGGTTAAAGAAAATTATACATAGTACTCCAGAAGTGGTCTCACCAATTCTTTGTTCAAGTGCAGATAAACATGGAGTAATAGAGATGTACAGCACAGAAACAAACCCTTTGGTCAAATTTGTCCAAGCTGACCACATATCCCAACTCAATCTAGTCCCACCTGCCAGCATCCAGCCAATATCCCTCCAAACCCTTCCTATTCACATACCCATTCAAATGCCTTTTAAATGTTGTAATTGTACCAGCCTCCACAACTTCCTCTGGCAACTCATTCCATACATGTACCACCCTCTGTGTGAAAAAGTTGCCTCTTAGGTCTCTTTCCCCTCTCACCCTAAACGTATGCCATCTACTTCTGGATTCCCCGACCCCAGGGAAAAGGCATTGTCTATTTACCCTATCCATGATTTTCTAAACCTCTATAAGGTCACCCCTCAGCCTCCAATGCTCCAGGGAAAACAACGCCTGTTCAGCCTGTCCCTATAGCTCAAATCCTCCAACCCTTGCAACATCCTTGTAAATCTTTGCTGAACCCTTTCAAGTTTCACAGCATCTTTCTGATATTCCAACAGTTGCCTATCCAATGTCCTATACAGCTACAACATGACCTCCCAACTCCTGTACTCAGTACTCTGACCAATAAAGGAAAGCATACCAAACGTCTTCTTCACTATCCTATCTATCTGTGACTCCACTTTCAAGGAGCTATGATCCTGCACTCCAAGGTCTCTTTGTTTTATATTCTAATCCCCTTGAAATATATTAGTGTTCCATGTGCCTTCTCAATCATGTGCTATATCTCTATATTGACATTACATGGGTTTAAAAAATGAGGTCTGCAGATGCTGGAGATCACAGCTGAAAATGTGTTGCTGGTTAAAGCACAGCAGGTCAGGCAGCATCCAAGGAATAGGAAATTCGACGTTTCGGGCATAAGCCTTCATCAGGAATGAGGAGAGGGTGCCAGGCAGGCTAAGATAAAAGGTAGGGAGGAGGGACTTGGGGGAGGGGCGATGGAGATGTGATAGGTGGAAGGAGGTCAAGGTGAGGGTGATAGGCCGGAGTGGGGTGGGGGCGGAGAGGTTAGGAAGAAGATTGCAGGTTAGGAGGGCGGTGCTGAGTTGAGGGAACCGACTGAGACAAGGTGGGGGGAGGGGAAATGAGGAAACTGGAGAAATCCGAGTTCATCCCTTGTGGTTGGAGGGTTCCCAGGCGGAAGATGAGGCGTTCTTCCTCCAACCGTCGTGTTGTTATGTTTTGCCGGTGGAGGAGTCCAAGGACCTGCATGTCCTCGGTGGAGTGGGAGGGAGAGTTAAAGTGTTGAGCCACGGGGTGGTTGGGTTGGTTGGTCTGGGCGTCCCTGAGGTGTTCTCTGAAGCGTTCCGCAAGTAAGCGGCCCGTCTCCCCAATGTAGAGGAGGCCACATCGGGTGCAGCGGATGCAATAGATGATGTGTGTGGAGGTACAGGTGAACCTGTGGCGGATATGGAAGGATCCCTTGGGGCCTTGGAGGGAAGTGAGGGAGGAGGTGTGGGCGCAAGTTTTACATTTCCTGCGGTTGCAGGGGAAGGTGCCGGGAGTGGAGGTTGGGTTGGTGGGGGGTGTGGACCTGACGAGGGAGTCACAAAGGGAGTGGTCTTTGCGGAACGCTGACAGGGGAGGGGAGGGAAATATATCCCTGGTGGTGGGGTCCGTTTGGAGGTGGAGGAAATCTCGGCGGATGATACGCTGTATACGGAGGTTGGTGGGGTGGTAGGTGAGAACCAGTGGGGTTCTGTCTTGGTGGCGGTTGGAGGGGCGGGGCTCAAGGGCAGAGGAGCGGGAAGTGGAGGAGATGCGGTGGAGGGCATCGTCGATCACGTCTGGGGGGAATCTGCGGTCCTTGAAGAAGGAGGCCATCTGGGCTGTGCGGTGTTGGAACTGGTCCTCCTGGGAGCAGATGCGGCGGAGACGAAGGAATTGGGAATATGGGATGGAGTTTTTACAGGGGGCAGGGTGAGAGGAGGTGTAGTCCAGATAGCTGTGGGAGTCAGTCGGTTTATAGTAGATGTCTGTGTTGAGTCGGTCGCCTGAGATAGAAATGGAAAGGTCTAGGAAGGGGAGAGAGGAGTCTGAGACGGTCCAGGTGAATTTGAGGTCGGGATGGAAGGTGTTAGTAAAGTTGATGAACTGTTCAACCTTCTCGTGGGAGCACGAGGCAGCGCCGATACAGTCATCGATGCAGCGGAGGAAAAGGTGGGGGGTGGTGCCAGTGTAGTTGCAGAAGATGGACTGTTCCACATATCCTACGAAGAGACAGGCATAGCTGGGGCCCATGTGGGTGCCCATGGCAACTCCTTTAGTTTGGAGGAAGTGGGAGGATTGAAAAGAGAAGTTATTCAGGGTGAGGACCAGTTCAGTCAGTTGAAGGAGGGTGTCAGTGGAAGGGTACTGGTTGGTGCGGCGGGAAAGGGAGAAGCGGAGGGCTTTGAGTCCTTCGTGATGGGAGATGGAGGTGTACAGGGACTGGGTGTCCATCGTGAAAATAAGGCGTTGGGGACCGGGGAAGCGAAAATCCTGGAGGAGGTGGAGGGCGTGGGTGGTGTCCCGAACGTAGGTGGGGAGTTCTTGGACTAAAGGGGACAGAACTGTGTCAAGGTATGCGGAGATGAGTTCGGTGGGGCAGGAGCAGGCTGAGACAATGGGTCGGCTGGGGCATTCAGGTTTGTGGATTTTGGGCAGGAGGTAGAAACGGGCGGTGCGGGGTTGTGGGACTATGAGGTTGGAGGCGGTGGATGGGAGATCCCCTGAGGTGATGAGGTTATGGATGGTCTGGGAGATGATGGTTTGGTGGTGGGAGGTGGGGTCGTGGTCAAGGGGGCAGTAGGAGGAGGTGTCTGCGAGTTGGCGTTTGGCCTCAGCGGTATAGAGGTCGGTGCGCCAAACTACTACCACGCCTCCCTTGTCTGCCGGTTTGATGGTGAGGTTGGGATTGGAGCAGAGGGAGTGGAGGGCTGCACATTCTGAGGGTGAGAGGTTGGAGTGGGTAAGAGGGGTGGACAGGTTGAGTCGGTTAATGTCGCGGCGGCAGTTGGCTGTAAATAGATCGAGGGCGGGTAAGAGGCCAGCACGGGGTGTCCAGGTGGATGGGGTGCGTTGGAGGCGGGAGAAGGGGTCGTCAGAGGGTGGGCGGGAGTCTTGGTTGTGAAAGTAGGCACGGAGGCGAAGGCAGCGGAAGAATTGTTCAATATCTCGCCGCGTGTTGAACTCATTGATTCGAGAGCGTAGGGGAATGAAGGTGAGGCCTCTGCTGAGGACTGATCTTTCATCCTCAGAGAGGGGGAGGTCTGGAGGGATGGTGAAGATCCGGCAAGGCTGGGAGCTAGGAGCTGGTGTGGGACTGGAGCTGGGAGTGGGGGTGGGGTTAGGGGCGGGGACAGAGATCGATGTAGGGGCGGAGTTAGACGTGGTGACGTTGCTCGGTGTGGGGGCGGGGTCAGGCGTGGGGGCAGAGTCATGCGTCGTGACGGAAATAAGCGTGGGGGCGGGGTTATGTGTCGTGGCAAAAGTCGGCGTCGGGGCGGGGTTATGCGTGGTGACGAAGGTTTGCGTGAGGGCGGGGTTACGTGTAGTGACGTAAGACGGCGTGGGGGCGGAGAAACCTGAGGCGTTGTGGTCCTGCAGGTTAGTGATGTCAGTGGGGGCGGAAGTGGCTGCGGCGACGGCAACCAAAGGGGCGGAAATGGCTGTGGCGACGGAAGAACCGCAGTTATTCCCGGCAGCCGCGGGGGTCGCGAGTCCGTCAGCGATCGTGGAAGCGGTGGTCTGTGCGGTGATCGCCGGGGCGGCCGCCTGGGCGGCGATCGCGGAGGCTCCGAGGTTGGTGGGGGCGGAAGTGACGTCACGGTCGGTTCCATGTCTCACATTTCTACAGTCACCATTTAAATGATATGCAGTTTTTCTATTCTTAAAGAAGTGAATCAAAGCATTTGAAGATTCAATCCCAGATTTGAACCATTCATTTAGTCATCACATTTTAAGGGACACTGCTTCTCAGTTGTTGTATTCCTGTCCTTGGAGCTTGGCTCAAGACACAAAAACCAAAACTATTTCCTCTCACAGCTGTCTGAGTGAGTGTTTGACGGGTCTCCTGACCCCACTGTGAATACGACAACAGTTTCCTCCTTTCTGTAATAAAACAAAGCACTGCAGCTTCTGGATATTTGACACAAACAAAAGTATAAAACACTGGACAAACTCAGCAGGTTTGGCAGTATCTGTGGAGAGAAAACAGAGTTAAACAGGGTTAATGTTGCAAGTCCCGTGACCTTCCTTGTTCCGAGCAGCGTCACTGGAGTTGAAGCTTTTGCAACTCCTTTCTGGCTCCTTCAAACACGTGAAGCATCCAAATACCTCAGATCCCACTCTGCCTTTTTGTGCTGTTCTTCAAGTGCTTTCAATTCCTGAATGACTGCTAGTTCCAGTCCCAACGCATGTACTTCTCTGTGTATAATTCACTTGTGGAGACAACATGCACTACCCAGAGGAAGAAACATTGTTTGCGTGATGGAACCCTCATGAAGAAATTGCTGATGATTACTGGGATGGTTATTGCTGAGGATGTGACTCAGAGCGGATTTGAAACTGTCGACATGCTCATCCTAATCCACCTTCTCATATTCCACCTCTGTCTTCTTTTCCAAGGTGCGGGCTGGCTAAAATAATGCAAGGCATTTTTAAATGATGTTTTTCACAATGTTTCTGCCTGATTCCACATAATGTGACAAGTCAATCAACAATGCAGTTGTGCTGAAATCATTGATATGAGCAAGAACCCTGCATAAGATACTGAACCTATGCTGAACCTCAATGAATTCTTTATCCTGCCCTTGGAAAATGGCAATTAACTCATTTCAGTGTTTAACTGTCATGCATACGTCTGAAACAATAAGTAAGAGCACTCCTTTATGTTCATAATAGATATATTGGCTAGGAATTTGCCTGGAACATTGTCTGTTCTGTCATCATAAGTTTGAATGACATGTAGCTGAAACCACATTGTTGCAAGGGTCTGAGGATATTCTTGACCCTTATGTAAACTCCTTGAAAGAAAAAGAGCTGTTTAAATCTCTGTACTGAGACTATTATTGTGTAGATAACTTTTAATTACAAATCTATTTGAACAGAATTAACAACTGAGATGTTAGCTGATCTGATATTGAAACTTCCAAATTGATTGAAGATTGGAAGAGTCCAGGCTTCTGTTATGATCAGGTGAAGTGGGGTGGATTCACTCGCCTCTTTTTCATCCTTCATTTGATCACAGCAAAGAGTTTAAATTTCAGTGTAGCTGTTACACCTCAATTAAAATTTAACGCTAGTCAAAATTAAAGAGCAAATTACAAGCTTTTCTTGTCTGAAAGAAAAGAATTTTATTGCTTATTATGCCCAAGCAAAGTAATAAAATGTGACATTAAACTCATGCAAAGGTATAAAGCCTTAAAAGGAGAGTACATTAAATATAGAAAACATGATCAAGATCATACTGTTAGGGAGGTGATGGCCAAGTGGTAGTCTGACTGGATTGTTGCTCCAGCATCCCAGGTAATGTTCTGGGGAAGTGGGTTCAAATCCTGCCATGCCAGATGGTAGAATTTGAATTCAATAAAAATCTGGAATGAAAAGTCTGATGAAACCATTGTGGATGTGGGAAAAAAAACCATCTGGTTCACTAATGTCGTTCAAGGAGGGAACCTGCTACCCTTACCTGGTGTGGCTTACATGTCACTCCAGACCCACAATGATATGGTTGACTCTTAACTGCCCTCTGGGCAAATTAGAGATGGCCAATAAATGCTGGCCTTGCCAGTAATGCCCTCATCCTGCGAGTGAATAAATAACATTTTAAAATATCCTTATAACCTTTAAACTGTGAACATGGTTATTTAATTGATGGCTGGTATTCTCTGCAAAATTTGTGGGTTTATATCTTTGACAAAATGCAAACTCAAGTTCTGCCTAGTGTCATGGACCTATAAAAAAAATTCCCTTCAAGCATTTTATCGAGTTCCTTCTAGAACGTTACTAATGAGTCTGCTTCCACACCCTTTCCGGATTGCAAGAACTTGTTGCCCAAAAAAGCCTTTATCTCTTCTTTTCATTGCTCTTGGGGCAAAACAGTTGAATTTTTATTTTCTGATTTGAAATTTTATCCCACTGTTTACCCTTATTTAGTTAATAAAGTCATTCTTGATTTTTAAAACATCTATTACTTCTCAATTTAATCTGAAACAACACCAGCCTCATTCTGAGTATCATTCCAAACAATCTCTTCTACCCTTTCTCAGCCTGTGGTATCCTTTCAAAGGTTTGGCCCTCCATATCAGACAAAATGTTCTGAATTAGATCCAGTGGTGGGTTACAATTCATTCCAGGATTTGGGTTACTGTGGCATCATGGACTTTTTACTTGGGTGATATAGCCTGGTGAGTGGGAGAGTCTCGGATGAAAGAACATAATTTTAGGGTTAGGGGATTTAATATAGCAAAACGGGTTGTGAATCTGTGAAATTCTTTACTGCAGTGGGTAATAGAGGCTGTGTCGTTTGGTATATTCAAGGCAAAAATAGACAGATTTTTAATCAATAAGGAGATCAAAGGTATGGGAAAAGGCAGGAAATTGGAGTTGAGGATTATCAAATTAGCCATAATCTCATTGTATAATGCAACAGGCTTGATGGACTGAATGGCCTGTTCTTACCACCTATCATTTGTGTGTGTTAATAGGATTTGCAACTTGATACTCAATCTGCTTGGCATTATTGTAAGTGTACCTCGATATAATATCGAACCATGAAGCATGTTATAGTTAGATTTGAGATCCTGAGTGTGAATCTTTTGAGTAGAACCTCAACAATCAAAATTGTACGCATTCTGTTGAAATGAATGGACTTGATGAAAGCAATATTTTTTTTCATTCATCCTTATGTATAATGTTTACCCTAACATTGTTTCAAAAATAGCACAGAGAACAATTCTGGGTAATCCAAGATGGAGGGCAGGTAAACTTTCTGGCTGTAACAGCTGCTCCTTTTTTGAGGTATTGCGTGTGTTGGAGGTTTCCTTGAATTCCAGGAGCAGCAATTTCTGTTATATATGCTGTTGCATTGTTTTGGAACCTTGGAGAAAATAAATATCAAAACAACAGCAGTTTTAAAAGGGTGAGGAACAGACAAAAGAAGCACACGGTGAAGTCAGTGCAGGAGAGATAGAGGAAAAGAAACTGACGGCGCAGTGAACTTGCACAGTTACAACTTTTGCAGTTTGAATTCATATATCGCTGGACATCGGAGTGTGTCTGGCAAAATTAACAACAGTGAAATTCACAAGTGATCTTGAAGGAACCTGTCTGGGAAAGGTCACAGTACAGAAACAAAAGTGAATATTTTAGCGTGGCCTTACAGTAAGTCTGCAATAGTGAGTAGAGTGGGTTCTTTCTTGATTATATGTTTTAATGATATATGTCTCTTGATTAAACTTAAAATATAAGCCACAACTATTAATTTAACCTGGGGCAGTGTTTTGTAGAGGAATAAGACAGTGCTATTTTCTGGATCTGTAGATTGTGAAGGAGCAAAAATGGCATTTAGTAGAGAGATATGCTCTTCTTGTCGGATGTGGGAGTTAGGGAGAGTTTACGGGTTACTGAGGATTATATCTGCAATAAATGCCATTGGTTGCGAATCCTATCAGATTGAATAGATCAGTTGGAGAGACAGTTAGAGGCAATGAGGAATTAACAAGAGCAAGGGGATGTGATGGATGGCAGTTATAGGAAGGGAGAAAAATCGCAGATACAGTCACATAGATGGGTAGGCAGTTAGTGCAAGAGTCTTCTGTGGCTGTCCCCATTTCAAACAAGTATGTTGTTTTGGAAAATGTAGGGGTGATGGATTCTCAGGGGAATGTAGCACGAACAGCCAAGTTTCTGGTATTGAGATTGGCTCTAATGCAACGAGGGGTATGTCGGGTTTCAAGAGATTGATTCTGTTAGGGGAAACTCTAGTCCAAGTACAGACAGACGTTTCTGTGGCCAGCAGTGAAAAATCAGAATGGTGTGTTGCTTCCCTGGTGCCAGGATCAAGGATGTCTCAGAGAGGGTGCAGAATGTTCTCAAGGGGGAGAGGGGCCAGCAGGAGATCATTGTCTACATTAGAACCAATGACATAGGAAGGGAAAAGGTAGAGATTCTGAAGGGAGATGACAGATAGGCAGAAATTTAAAAAGGAGGTCCTCGAGAGTAGTAATATCTGGGTTACTCCTGCTGCTATGAACTAGTGAGAGCAGCAGAGAGGTTAGAGCAGATGAATGCATGGCTGAGGAGCTGGTGTTTGGGAGAAGGATTCACATTTTTGGATCATTGGAATCTCTTTTAGGGTGGAAATGGCCTGTACAAGAAGGACAGATTGCACCTAAATTGGAAGGGGACTAATATACTGGCAGGGAAATTTGCTAGAGGTGCTCGGGAGGGTTTAAACTAGTAAGAGTGGGATGTGGGATCCAGGGAGATAGTAAGGAAAGAGATCAATCTGAGACTAGTACAGTTGAGAACAGAAGTGAGTCAAACAGTCAGGGCAGGCAGGGACAAAGCAGAGAACAAGGTCGGTCTGATAAATTAAGCTACATTTATTTCAATGCAAGTGGCCTAACAGGGAAGGCAGATGAACTCAGGGCATGGTTAGGAACATGGGACTGGGATATCATAGCAATTACAGAAACATGGCTCTCAGGGATTGACAGGACTGGCAGCATAATGTTCAGGATTCAAATGCTACAGAAAGGATAGAAAGGGAGGCAAAAGAGGAGGGGGAGCAACGTTTTTGACAAGGGATAGCATTACAGCTGTACTGAGGGAGGGTATTCCCGGAAATACATCCAGGGAAGTTACTTGGATGGAACTGAGAAATAAAAAAGGGATAATCACCTTATTGGGATTGTATTATAGACTCTCTAATAGTCAGAAGAAAATTGAAAAACAAATTTGTAAGGAGATCTCAGTTATCTGTAAGAATAATAGGGTGGCTATGTTAGGGGATTTTAACTTTCCAAACATCGACTGGGACTGCCATAATGTTAAGGGTTGAAATGGAGAGGAATTTGTTAAGTGTATGAAAGAAAATTTTCTGATTCAGTATGTGGATGTACCGACTAGAGAAGATGCAAAACCTGACCTACTCTTGTAAAAAAAAGGCAGGGCAGGTGACTGAGGTGTCAGTGGGGGAGCACATTTGGACCAGCGACTGTAATTCTATTTGATTTAAAATAGTAATGGAAAAGGATAGACCAGATCTAAAAGTTGAAGTTCTAAATTGGAGAAAGGCCAATTTTGACAGTATTAGGCGAAAACTTTCAAAAGCTGATTGAGGGCAAATGTTTGCCGAAAAGGGATGGCTGGAAAATGGGAAGCCCTCAGAGTCCAGAGAAAGTATATTCCTGTAGGGTGAAAGGAAATGCTGGCAGGTACAGGGAAGGCTGGATAGTTAAAGAAATTGAGGGTTTGATTAAAAAAAAGGAAGCATATGTCAGGTATAGACAGGATAGATCGTCCGAATCCTGAGAAGAGTATAAAGGCAGTAGAAGTAGACTTACGAGGGAAATCAGGAGGGCAAAACGACGACATGAGATAGTTTTGGCAAATAGATGCTGGGCCTCTTACTGAAATATTTGTATCATTGATAGTCACAGGTGAGGTGCTGGAAGACTGGAGGTTGGCTAATGTGGTGCCACAGTTTAAGAAAGATTGTAAGGAAAAGCCAGGGAACTATAGGCCAGTAGCCTGACATCAGTTGTGGACAAGTTATTGGAGGGAATCCTGAAGGACAGGAACTACATGTATTTGGAAAAGCAAAGACTGATTAGGGCTAGTCAACATGGCTTTGTGCGTGTGAAATCATGTCTCTCAAACATGCTTGAGTTTTTTTGAAGAAATAACAAAGCGGATTGATGAGGCAGAGTGGTGGATGTGATCTATATGGACTTCAGTAAGGCATTTAACAAGGTTCCCCATGGGAGACTGGTTAGCAAGGTTAGATCTCACGGAACAAAGGGAGAAGTGGGCATTTGGATACAGAACTGGCACAAAGGTAGAAGACGGAGGGTGATGGTGGAGGGTTGTTTTTCAGACTGGAAGCCTGTGACCAGTGGAGTGCCACTAGGATTTGTGTTGGGTCCACTACTTTTCATCATTGATATAAATGATTTGGATGTGAGCATAAGAGGTATAGTTCGTAAGTTTGCAGATGGCACCGAAATTGGACGTGTAGTGGGCAGCAAAGAAGGTTACCTCAGATTACAATGGGATTTTGATCAGATGGGCCAATGGGCTCAGAAGTGGCAGATAGAGTTTAATGGTGATGCATTTGGGAAAGCAAATCTTAGCAGAACTTATACACTTAATGGTAAGGTCCTAGGGAATGTTACTGAACAAAGAGACCTTTGGGTGCAGGTTCATAGCTCCTTGAAAGTGGAGTCGCAGGTGGATAGGATAGTGAAGAAGGCATTTGTTATGCTTTCCTTGATTGGTCAGAGTATTGAGTACAGGAGTTGGGAGGTCATGTTGCAGCTGGTTAGGCCACTGTTGGAATATTGTGTGCAATTCTGGTCGTCTTCTTATCAGAAAGATGTTGTGAAACTTGAAAGGGTTCAGAAAAGATTTACGAGGATTTTGCCAGGGTTAGAGAATTTGAGCTACCGGGAGAAGTAGAACAGGCTGGGGCTGTTTTCCCTGGAGTGTTGGATGCTGAGGGGTGACCTGATAGAGATTTATAAAATCATGAGGGGCATGGATAGAATAAATAGACAAAGTTTTTTCCATGGGGTCGGGGAGTCCAGAAGTAGAGGGCATAGGTTTAGGTGAGAAGGAAAAGATATAAAAGGGACCTAAGGGGCAACATTTTCATGCAGAGGGTGGTACATGTGTGGAATGAGCTGCCAGAGGAAGTGGTGGATGCTAGAACAATTGCAACATTCAAGAGGCATTTGGAGTGATATATGAATAGGAAGGGTTTGGAGGGATATGGGCTGGATGCTCGCAGTTGGGACTCGATTGGGTTGGGATATCTGGTCAGTACGGATGGGTTTGACTGAAGGGTCTGTTTCCGTGCTGTACATCTCTATGACTCCATAACTCCTAGAGAATCAATGGGAAGATCTGTTAAAGGCTAACTTCAGAGGTATGGAAAAGCCAGTTGGCTGAACAATTCATAAATACTGCTTTGAAATGAAATTCTATAATCTTGATCTTGAAGAGGCAAGTTCTAGGCTATCAGTCTTGGTTAAAGAAGATTATTTATGTCAATAGCTAGTGCACAGGGTATGACTTTGCTGTTAAAAACATTTTCCTCATGTCTGAAAACAATATGTTCTCAAAAAGGAAAGTAGCACTTGGGGTTGACTTGGAAACCCCATTCGAATTGCAACATTACACTGATAGCTGAAATCAACATTTGACTCTCTCCATTTTACATAAATATCATCATCGTAGGAGGTGAGCAGGCAACTCAAAGAACTAAATGCACATTCTGTACTAGGTGCTGCATGTTTCTGAGGTGTGGCAGATGGAAGTTAATTTGGATAAATGTTGTTAAAACAAACAAGGACAGGGTTTACACAATTAATGGTAGGGTCTTGGGTGGTGTTCTTTAACAGAAAGATCTAGGAGTTCAGGTACATAATTCTTTCAAATTTTTGTCACAGGTAGACAGGGTGATTGAAGGCATTTAGCACACTTGCCTTCATTGCTTAGACCTTTGAGTATAGGAATAGGACGTTCTGTTGAGCTTCTGTTCTGGAGTGCTGTGTACGGTTCTGGTCACCCTGCTATAGGAAGCATATTATTACACTGAGGAGGGTTCAGAAAATATTTACCAGGATGCTGCTGGAAATAGAGGGTTTGAGTTGTAAAGCTAGACTGCGACTTTCACTGAGGCATAAGAGGCTGAGGGCTGACCTAATAGATAAGGTGACTAACAATAGCACTGAGTCGTTCAAAACTAGGAGGCATATTTTTCAGATGAGAGGAGAAAGATTTAAAAAGGACATGGGGACAACTTCTTTAAACAGAGAGAGGTTTGTGTGTGAAATGAACTTCCAGAAGAATTGGAGGATGTGAGTATAGTTAAAACATTTAAAAGACATTTGGATAAGTACATGGATACAAAATGTTTGGAGTGATATGGGCTAAACTCAGGCATGTAGGACTAGTTTGGTTTGGGAACACGGGCGGCATGAATGAGTTAGACCAATGGATCTGTTTGCCTGCTGTGTGACTCCATGATTCCATGACTCTCTGCTTTCTCTTGTGGTTATCCATTGAAATTATTGATGATAGCCTTGAGTCCACGAAAACATTGTATTGTTTGAGGTGAGGATTCCAGTCTGACTCGTTCTTTAATTGGACATTTTTTTGATAGCCTGTCGCATTCAGAAAATTGAACTTCAAGCTTGCAGTTCACATCGGCTCTGAATTTCATCTCTTTGAATACATGTATTGATATTTCAGCAGTTATTAGGTATGATTTAGATGGGTTGGCAATTTGATATTTATTGCTTCTGCAAAAAAAATCATTAAAGTTAATATAAAACAAAGAACATGGCTGTGTGTGCCTTTTATTTTTCTCCTTTCTCTGGGGTGAAATCATCACTAAGTAAAGGCCATTGAATAAGAATAAATACTTTTCTCTTATGGGTATTTTTATTTTGAGGTCTTCAGTCTTTGCTGCTTTTCTTTTAACAATGTGATATCCTCCATGGACCTGGCTCTCACATTTTCCGCTATAAATTAAAGATAGAAACCGGTGCGGTTTAAACTACAGTTCAAGTTATGTTTTGTAGTTGTTTCCATGTAAACAAATAATTGACAGTTGTAATTTCAGTATCTAAGTTTGTTCAAGTCCTTCTATATTCATTATTAACTTTTTGCAATGAGCTTTTTAAAAACATTAATAGAATAAAGACCTTGATAGTTGTCTTTTTGATTATATTGTATCTTTCTCCTTGAGGGAACACATACAGTGAAATTGTGGAGTGTACAGCACAAAGTTAATATCAACAGGAGTCTGAATTTAGAAAGCTTTAAGAATAAGGAATGGGATAATTCTCAGAAACCCCTGGACATTTCAACAATTTTTTTTTCCCCTGGACTACTACTAATTGAATTGGCAAGCTCAAATGCTAGAATTTGCCAGTTCCTTGTTAGCTGGCTACATTTCAAACTGAGGTATTAATCTGACCTAGGAGCTTGTGAGCAAAAATTGGGTCTAAATAGTCACTCTTGCTGTCTAAGCTGTTGTTTCTCATTGTTAGTCCCTGTTGGAGATCAAAAGGTTTACTTTGGTTACTAGCATTAAGTAGTGAATTAGATTTAATTTTGCAGACAACAGAACACCATGGAAAGATGATGGCTTTACAAATTGTCACTCATCTATAATTGCAGTGCGTATTTGTCTTGGTATTTAGATTTTAAAAGTGTTCGGTTTTGGATAATATTGCTATTTGGAGAGCTCCATCAGCTCAGTTGTGGCAATTCAGGACATCAGATTGTCAATCAGATTGTGAAATAGTTATCTTATGGTATCACATTTACACAGGTACGCAGTTGGACTCAGGTAGGAGTTTTGGTCCAAAGTCAACAGCTTGCAATGTCCATAGCCTTTGCAAAAAATATGCCTTTGAAATCCAGCATTGTAGATGTTGTAGGAGATGCAGAGGAAATAAACATGAGTAATATGATATATTCAGTGTATTGTTGCCTGGAGACAACTAGGCATGTTTCACTGTCAGTCAAGTCTGTTTGATACTGCTATTTAATTACCTACTTCAGAATTGGTATACTTCCTACCTACTGTTAAAAGTACCCATGACCAATTCTGTCTAGGTCATTGTATCTCCTTACAATGATGTCACAGTCTCAGTGAACTCTGAGAAAACAGATACAACCAACAGTATGAAGCAAAATTAAAAGTATTGATACATTGCAAAATAGCAAGTGATATGAAAAGGGCAATTGGCAGATCTGGCTACAAATTGAAGGTCAGATAAACTTTGATTTTGCAGGACTTCCAGTTATTATGCAATGGACTTGATCCCTCAGTTGAGTTTGAAGGCAGCCATTCCCAGCAAAGGAAAAAGAAAGAAAAACTTGCATTTATGTTTCACCTTATCCAATCACTGTATTTATTACAGACCAGTCAGTCTTACATTGGTGGTGGGCAAACTATTATCAGGATTCTGACGGACAGGATTTACGATTATTTGGAAAAGCATAGTTTCATTAAAGATAATCAACATGGCTTTATGAGGGGCAGATCATGCCTTACAAGTCTTAGTGTATTCTATGAGGATGCCACAAAACACATTGAAGGTAGAGCAGTGGATGAGGTATACGTGGATTTTTAACAAGTTGTTTGATAAGGTTCCCCATGGTAGGCTCATTCAGAAAGTAAGGAGGCATGGGATAACAGGAGAATTTAGCTGTCTGGATACAGAACTGGCTGACCTATAGAAGACAGAGCTGCTAGTTGATGGAAAGTATTCGGTATCCAGTGATGTTCTGCAGGGATCTGTTCTGGCACCTCTAGTCTTTGTGATGTTTATAAATGACGTAGATGAGGAAGTGGAAGGGTGGGTTAGTAGGTTTGCAGATGACATGAAGGTTGGTGGTGTTGTGGATAGCACAGTGGGCTGTTGTCAGTTGTAATGGGACATTAACAGGATGCAGAGCTGGGTTGAAAAAAGCAGATAGAGTTCAACCTGGAAAAGTGTGAAATTATTAATTTTGGAAGGTCAAAGTTTCAATGCAGATTACAGGAATAAAGTCAGAATTCTTGGCAGTGTGAAGGGACAGAGAGATCTTAGGGTCCACATCCGTAGATCCCTCAAAGTTGCCACCCAAGTTGACAGGGTTGTTTAGAAGGCATATGGTGTGTTGGCTTTCATTAGCAGGAGGATTGAGTTTAAGAGCCACGAGGTCATGCTGCAGCTCAATAAAGTCTTGGTTAGACCACACTTGGATTATTGTGTTAAGTTCTGGTCGCCTTATTATAGGAAGGATGTGGAAGCTTAAGAGAGAATACAGAGGAGCTTTACCAGGATGCTGCCTGGACTGAAGGGCATTTCTTATGAAGTAAGGTTGAGGGAGCTCATTGGAGTGAAAAAGGATGTGAGGTGACTTGTTAGAGGTGTACAAGATGTTAAAAGGCACAGATAGAGTGGATAGCCAGATACTTTTTTCCCATGGCGGAAATGTCTAACACAAGGGGGCATAATTTTAAGATAATTGGAGGAAGGTTTAGAGGAGATGTTGGAGGTAGGTTCTTTACACAGAGAATGGGGAGTGTGTGCAATGCACTGTCGGTGATGGTTATAGAGTCAGATACATTAGGGACATTTAAACGACTCTTCAAAGTGGATACATGGATGATAGTAAAATGAAGGGTATGTAGGTTACTTTGATCTTAGAGTAGGATAAAAGGTTGGCACAACATTGAGGGGCAAAGGGCCTGTACTGTGCTGTACTATTCTATGTTCTCACATACTCATTGTTGTAATGGAGGGAAAACAGCTGTCGGTTTGTAGACAGCAAACTCCCCAAACAGCAATGACTAGGGAATCAGTTTTGTAATTTCAACTGAGGCAGAGATAGATATGAATCATGATATAATTGAGAATATTCCGGCTGGTTTTGTCAAAATGGGATCTTATGGATTCAGTTGAGTGAATAGGCAACTACCCAGTTCAAGGTAGTGTCTGAGAGGCACCACCTCTGACAGTCAAGTTATTTGGTTCTCATACCCTGAAGTGGGACTTCAACCCAGAATCTTCTAATTCAGAGGTAAGAGTCCTGCCAACTAAGCTATAGCTGTCACACAATAAGTGTGGCATTTATTCAATTATTATAATACACTCTATTTCAGCGTGCCTCTTGTCTACATTAGAATGTAGTTGGCCCAGTTTAATTCTTGGTCAGTCACAGCCCGCTGTTGATGATGAGTCTGCTGGTGATGGCCCAATCTCCAGCATGTTAGAAATGGGCATACTTCTTACATGATGAGACCACAGTAGCAATAGCTTCACTTAGTTTATGTGTAAGTGAACACAAAGAAAAATTGTGTGGTCTTTTCAAACACACTGATAGCTGGGTTGGGAACTGCCCTGCATTGTAGTGAGGTCAGGAATTCCATGATAAGTGAAATGTCCTCAATAAAATTTTGAAATGTAATTGAGTTTAAGTGATGGACTTGGTTGTTCAACTAAAATGATAAAATGTGTCAACAAAGATAAACTAACACTATCTGCAAGCTTTCACACTTGCTATGTGTTGCAGATGGTTGCAAGACCCCTTTTGATGCACATTAAAATCTGCTGAGAAAAAGCAGTTAAAGGAAGTATGGAGCTGAAACTTTGAAAAACTGAAATGCAGTGATGGTGCTCCCACAATATTACAAAAGCCACAGTGGCCTTGGGCAAGAAACTCCTAAAAATTGAGCAAATTCTACAGCCAACTGTCTAAAAGAGCATCTGGATTACTGTCGGAATTTCCCAGCTGAGAGCACACAGCCTATCTCCCATAACATCAGTAAACTTTCCAACTGTTTATTGCAGTAGCTACAGCTTCACTATCCATCTGGAGATTGGCTAGCAGCTCAGTGGAAAAAGGTGCCAACCTTCAGTGACAGATGTTGCCTTCCATCAGTGAGATATTTATGAACAGCATCTTGAGCTGCTCAGTATTGACCCCATTATTGGCTTTATAACTCCACTGTAGGAGATCACCTGTACTCCAATCTCCAACCCAAATATATCACCTTTGAGCCAAGAATGTAGCAAAAAAGCTTTCCTCTTTCAAGATAACAGAAACTGGTTGGGCTTTACATAATTGAGTCAGAAGGAGATGAGAGAAATTGTTATTAAACAGTGTAAGGAGGAATAATGTGAATATACTGTTACCATTCCCCTGATTTTTTAATTGATAAACAATTGGCAACAATGCTGGCCCCAGATGAAGAACAAGGTTTCAGAGGTCTTTGCTTGCATACTGCAGTGTAATTATGGTAGGCTTTGGCCCCAAGGGTATAACCACATTTTTAGTCCCCAAGCAATATCTTCCATTAACTGATGAACATCTGGCTTCAACATGCTGAAATATTTTATTGCAGGACAACGCCCACTGTCCTGACATTAAAATATTCAAATTCCATGAGGAGTGTCTGTTGTTTGTCACTAAATGTTTAATTCAGGCTTTGGTCCACAACATGTCTGCCAAGGTGAGTCATTCCCTCTGTGGCCTTCAGTGGCAAGTCAGCATAGAATAAAGCTCTCCCTTTCTGAAATGATTTTCACTCTGGTTGTACATAGATCTTGACTCAGAGTTTGCTTCTATATCTCAAAACTGGGGAGAAGGAAAACCATACAGTACATTCCTCAAAACTATAAACATGAAGAAGAGCACTTTTAATTCATTTGTGGGACAGAACATAGAACATGGAAAAGTACAGCACAGAACAGGCCCTTTGGCCACGATGTTGTGTTGAAGATTAATCCTAATCTAAAATAAAATAACCTCATCTACGCACCCCTCAATTCACTGGTGCATGTCCAGCAGTTGCTTAAATGTCCCTAATGACTCTGCTTCCACCCCACTGCTGGCAATGCATTCCATGCATTCACAACTCTCTGCGTAAAGAACATACCTTTGACATCTCTTCTAGACCTTCCAGCTAACACCTTAAAACTATGACCCCTCATGGCAGTCAATCCTGCCCTGGGGAAAAGTTTCTGGCATTCAATACTAACCATGCCTCTCATTACCTAGTACACCTCGATCAGGTCATCTCTCTTCCTTCTCCTTTCCACAGAGAAAAGTCAGAGCTTAGTCAACCTTTCTTCATAAGACAAGCCCTCCAGTTCAGACAGCATCCTGGTAAACCTTCTTTGCACCCCCTTCAAAGCCTCTGCATCTTTCTGACAGTAGGGTGACCAGACCTGGACACAATATTCCAAGTGTGGTCTCACCAGGGTTTTGTAGAGCTGCAGCAAACCTTCCGGGTCTTAAACTCGATTTCCCTGTTAATAAAAGCCAAAACACCACATGCCTTCTCAACAAAGCCAAAGTGAGGACTGCAGACATTGGAGATTAGAGACAAAATTAAAGTGGTGCTAGAAATGCACAGCAGGTCAGGCAGCATCCGAGGAGCAGGAAAATCAATGTTTCTGGCAGGAGCCCTTCTTCAGCAATAGGGTTGCTTCTTAATGCATCACTTCGCAGTTATCCAGGTTGAACTCCATCTGCCATTTCTCAGCCCAGTTCTGCATCCTGTCAATGTCGCACTGCAGCCTGCAACAGCCCTTGATACTATCAACAGCTCCTCCAACCTTTGTGTCATCAGCAAATTTACTAACCTACCCCTCAACCTCCTCATTCAAGTCAATTATAAAAACTACATAGAGCAGAGGCCCAAGAACAGAGCCCTGCGGGACCCCATTCAACATTGACCTCCAGGCAGAATACTTTCCATCCACAATCACTCTCTGCCTTCTGTCAGTCAACCAATTCTGAATCCAGAGAGCCAAATCTCCCTGTATCCCATATTTCCTGACCTTATGAATCAATCTACCATGGGGGACCTTATCAAATGCCTTGCTGAAGTCCATATATCCCACATCCACTGGCCAACCTTCGTCAACCTGTCTCATCACCTCCTCAAAGAACTCAATAAGATTTGCGAGGCATGACCTGCCTCTCACAAAAGCCATGCTGACTGCTTTTAATCATGCTATGCTTTTCCAAATAGTCATAAATCATGTCCATCAGTACTCTTTCCAAAACGGCACGGTGGCTCAGTGGTTAGCACTGCTGCCTCACAGACCAGCATCCCAGGTTCGGTTCCAGCCTTGGGTGATTGTCTGTATGGAGTTTGTACATTCTCCCCATGTCTGCGTGGGTTTCCTCCGGGTGCTCTAATTTTCTCCCACAGTCCAAAGATGTGCAGGTCAGGTGAATTGAGTATGGGAAATTGCCTGTAGTGTTAGGTGCATTAGTCAGAGGGGAATGGGTCTGGGTGGGTTACTCTTCGGAGAGTCGGTGTGGAGTGGTTGGGCCGAAGAGCCAGTTTCCATACCGTACAGAATGTAATCTAAAAAGCCCCTTTGCTGACCACAGATATAAAACTGACTGGTCAGTAATTGCCAGGGATTTCCTTATTCCCATTCCTTAAAAGAGGAACAGCATTTGCCTCCCTTCAATCCTCTGGTACAACTCCTGTGGAGAGTGAGAATGCAAATACGTTCGTCAGTGGCTTAGTAACCTCCTTTCTCGCTTCGCGGAGCAACCTAGGATAAATTTGGTCTGGCCCTGGTGACTTATCAATCTTATTGTTTGCCAAAAATTCCAGCTTATCATCTTCCTCAAACTTGATCTGTTCAAGCCTGTTTCCCAGCTCCTCAAAGTTCTCATTCACAACAAGGTCCCTTTCCTTAGTGAAAACCAAAACAAAAATCTGATTTAGGGCTTCCTCTATCTGCTCAGACTCCCCACATATCCCCTACGATATCCCTGACCGGCCCTACCTTCTCCCTGATCATTCTCTTATTCCTCACTGATAAGTAAAATGCCTTTGGGTTCTCCCTAATCCTTCCCTTTCTCATGCCTCCTCCTGGCTCTCCTCAGTCCACTTTTAAGGTCCTTTCTAGTAAGCATGTAATCCTCTAAAGCTGTGCTAGATCCTTGCTTCCTCCATCTTACATAAACTGTCTTCCTTTTGATAAGAAGGTCTTCTGTTCTTATCATCCAAGGCTCCTTAATCTTACCCCTTCTTGCCTGTCTCAGAGGAGCAACTTTATGCATGACTTGCAACAACTGTTCCTTAAACAGTTTCCACATGTCTGTTGTGCCCTTTCTGTGGAACAATTGCTCCCAATCTGTACTTCCCAACTCCTGTCTGATCGCGTCATAATTTCCTTTCCCCAAATTAAATACCTTGCCATGGTAACGGCTCCTTTCCCTCTCCAAGGCTATGGTAAATGCGAGGCAGTTGTGGTCACTGTCACCAAAGAGTTCTCCCACCACGAGATCTGACACCTGTCCTGGCTCATTGTCGAGCACCAAATTCAAAATGGCCTCTCCCCTCATTGGCCTGTCTGCGTACTGAGTAAGGAAACCCTCCTGAACACACCTGACAAAAATGGCTCCATCCAATCCACCTGTACTAAGGGGGTTCCAGTCAATATTGGGAAAGTTGAAGTCATCCATAACAACAACCCTGCTACATTTGCATTTTACCAAAATCTGCTGGCCTATGAGTTCTTCAATATCCCTCCTGCTATTATGGGGTCTGTAGAAAAGCCCCAATTTGCCACTCCTTTGCTGTTCCTAACTTTACTCACACTTACTCAGTAGGCAAACCTTCCTTGAAACCTTCAGTTCTGTGGCTGTGACTCACTCTCTGATTAGCAATGTTACACTCCCTCATTCCCCCCCACTCCCCCCCCCCGTTCTTTTTAAATGTTCTAAACCCTGGAACATCTCACAACCATTCCTGCCCCTGTGAAACCCACGTGTCCGTTATGGCCACAACATCATAGTCCCAAGTACTGATGCTGATTAATGCTCTTAGCTCATTACTCTTATTTCTGACACTCCTTGCATTTAAGCAGACACACTTTAACTAATCCTTTTGTTTCATCACATGAAAAGCCTCCCTGATAGACGCACTACATCCTGCCATTGCCCCATCTACGACAACCCCTCTCTCTGATATGTAGCTCTGGTTCCTAGTCCCCTGCCAAACTAGTTTAAACCCTCCTGAACCACATGAGCAAATCTCCCAGCCAGGATGTAAACACACAACTTCTGGCAAGGGCAGCATTTATTGCCTACCCTTGGTTGTCTTTCAGGTGGTGATTAGCAAATTTTCTACGACTGCAGTGAAGTTCTATTGCACACATAAGGTGCTGTTATGGAGGAGTTCCAGGTTTTTCATCAGTGCAGGAATGGATCTACTTCCACATAAGGCTGGTGTGTGACTTGGAGAGGATCTTGCAGCTCATAGTGCAGCCCATGTCTATCTAATTGATAGAAAACATGGTTGAGAATGTAATTGGATAGAGATAAGAACAGCTAGATCATAATTTATCTCTTCACTGTCACAAAGCTGTTGAATTCAGTCCCAAGCTAACGTTGATGTTAATAGAGAGTTGTCATCTATTAGGTACACAAATTAACAGCTTGAATAACTAGTTGTATAGCCTCTAACAAATAGTTCTGAATTTTCTCCTGATAACAAAGGACTATCATACCATTCTTTCTGACTCCACTGTCATACATTGTACAAGCTAGTTAATGCAGTGAAAATACTGACCTCCTCCAGGATGTGGTTTCCAAAGCGACTCTTATTCTCTCTCTCTCTCTCTCCTTTTCTCTCCCTCCCTACTTTCTGAATCGCCTACTCTCTCTTTTGAACATTTTGAATGCATCATCTATTCAATGCAGCGATTTCCCATGCTTCCTGCACCTCAAGCATCAGAGACTCTATCAAGAGCGAGGTACTGAGTATGGTTAGTTATTGTACATCACCTCCCCCGTTTCTTCCCTCAAAGAAATGTCAGGTCCTGCCGTGATCACATAAACAGCTTGTAAAATTCCTGCATTGCCATTTTACCTCCCACTGGCTATAGAAACTAAAACTATTGTTTTTGTACTGTATGTGGGAGCCAATTTGTGTACAGAAAGTATCTTCAAGCACTTCCAGGGCTGCACTAAATTGTCAGCCTGGATTTTATGTTCAAGTGTCTGGGGTGCAGCTGGAACACATTTGTTCTTCAGAACAAATGGGAAATGAACACTGCTTGCAGGGTGACCAACTGTTTACAAAAATAAAGTGGGATGCTTGGATAATGTGAAGAATGTGGAACTCATACCCACAGGAATGAACTGACTGCATGGGAGCATGTTTGTGTTTGTGAAAGGTTGGGGGTCTCTTTCTTTCACAGTGAGAATCTATGCATGTTTGCCATCAAATTTCTGTGTTTGGTACATTCCTTTACCTTTTGTTCCATAATTGATGTTCAATCAAAAGTTGAAAATAGGCAGGAGATTCCTTTGTCCCACACTAATTGCTGCCTACATTATTCTAAAAGATTCATCTTAGAGAGAAATGATGTAAAGATGTTTTTGTTTTGATGCTATGCCTTTTAGTAAAACATGATTCAATTACACAAATGCTATAAATCCACTACACGATATTTAGTAATTACATTTGCTTCTAGGTCATACTTTATGAGACCAACACTACATCTATACCCACAATCATTTCAAGTTTGTCCCATCAATGAAAGCATTCTGTCAACCTATCGTAGAATTCCTACAGCGTGGAAGAAGGCCATTTGGCCCATCGAGTCTGCACCAACTCTCCAAGGGCATTCCACTCAAACCCCCACCCTCCTCCTTCATGGCTAATCCATCCAAACTGTACCTCTTTGAACCATGGGAGGAAACCAGAGCACTCAGAGGAAACCCACACAGGCACAAGGAGAATGTGCAAGCCACACAGACAATCACCCAAAAATGGAATCAAACCCAGATACCTGGCGTCACAAGGCCACAATGTCAGTCACTGAGCCACCATGCTCCACCACCTCACAGGTTCTGCCAGACCTGTGCATTTGATGGGGATATGCTTAGGTAAATTACACTCATGCGTTGTAGCTGGCTGATGGAAAATGCAGTGCACAAAGCCACTTTAAATTGATTGGGAAGGCACTCTGTGTCATCAGAGTAAGTCCCTCATCTCTAGCACTATCCCACCTCCAGTCCTGTCCCATTCTGAACTTACCACCACAGCCCCTGTTGGCTGGCTGTGTCTGCCTATGCCACTCAGCACTTCTGGTCTCTCTGTGCAGCCTTACCTTACAATGAGAAATAACAGCACAGTTGACTTACACTTCAGCAACAAAGAGCCAAATACAGTACCATGAGGAGACAGAGGCTCCTCTGTTGTTGCTCTGGAGGCTAGACCTTTTCAGTAATAGATTTATAGAGAAGAATAGAATGAACATAACACCAAAACTTTTTTCTTAAATCATTAAGTATTTGAACAATATTACTTAAATAAAGATTTATTTATATAAAATACATCTGACTTACTTTGATAAAAAGTAAAACAATGCTTCATGCAATATGTGTTAATTAATACTTTTGGTTAATTATTATTTTATTTATTAATTGTGATTTGCCACATCATTGTGGTTATGCATTTATAAATTATATTTTGGATGTTAGAACTGAGTTATTGGATTATTATTTTACCTGTGAAAATGCACATCATCTTTTATCTACTATATATGCTCATGCTGAAAGTTTGATTTATCATCAAAGTTGTACATAAAAGTTTGAGTATATTATGAAGATTATTAAGTTTGAGTTACTGCAACTGAATCTTATCCAATCATCATCTTTCTCGCTACAAAAATTATTTGAGCATGCAGTTTTTTTCACATATAAAAAGCAAAACAACATTCTACAATGTTGAGATTGATATAGGTATATCTGCCTCGTTTCTATAACAACTGTTTCTTTTTGTTCATGGGAAATAATAAGTGCATACTCTGGAAATCAAAAATGTAATATTACTTATTCATTGTTTGTGCTCAAAATGGAGATTTAATGCAGAGTGACTTTACATGTACCTGTGTGCAAATGAGATGTCATCATCCTGTATCAGACAACAAATCTAAATAGTCAAGGACTATAGGTTGTCAGGTCTGATATTTCATGGTGATTTAATTTGCCAACCCATTGTCCTTGAATGTATGATTAATGTCACAGAATCTACTGCATCCTCATGGAATGTGACCTCAAAACCATAACTTTAAGAAATGTTTTTTACAATAAGGAACTACCTGTCACAGCAGCTATTTCTATTTATCAAAGTCCAGAGGTTGAGAATTAAATAAACATAGACCTATTAAAAATTGTTCCCTTTCTTCTTTAAATCAGCAATATTTGCTTCATCTTTCATAAGTTCATTAAAATGTGTAATCAGCTGTGTTATTTACTTTACCATAAAAGTTTACTCATTAATTGAAGAGCTTTTTCTGTTTTTACCTCATTGCTTACAGCTTTTCCTTTCATTAGCAAATTCACACATCTGTAATTAAAATATTACATCTTTATGTCTACAGGGAGGTTTTAGGTGGTGAAAGGAAAGATAATTGTGGTAGTTGATTTATCAGCCACGGTAATTTGCAACAGTAATAAAAGGAGACTTTTGATTTGTAGGTTACATGAAAAATCAGCTACTGCATTACAATGCAATCCAAACTTGATTTTGCTTATCTGTGAACAGTGGAACTTTGGGATGTATTTCTGCTTGTTAACCCAAGAGCATTTTAATAGCTATTTGAACGTATAAATGTCAATCATTTCTAAATATGGCATAAAAGTGAGTTTAATGGTCTTGTGTCCATTTAGATAACGAGTATCAATGTCGGCTGCTGGTGTTAATTTATTTCCCAGATGTGCATTCTCTCTTTCAATTAAATGTAATTACATCTTTCAAAACATAAATCATAATATAGAATATAAAGCAAAGTTATAGATTCCTTATGTATTTTGCAAGATATAGTGTTGAACTGATAATGTTAGGGAGAAACTACTGTGCAAAAGTTGATTTTTTTGTTACTGGTTTGTGGTCTGGTGTTGATTCCATACCTCATATTTAATTTCTACAGAGGGTCATGTAGATGTATATTGAAATGGTCAAGAGCCCCATTTCTGGTAAAGGTCAGAAGCAAGATGAAATCAACTTCTTGGTAAAAATAAGGACTCTGAACCTTTAAGCTTAATCAGAACTGCTTTTGTTTTCAGATCTAGCCTTGCATTGCGGTTACCCAATTAATCAAAAATGAGCAGAAATGTCAAAATGTTTAATTGTTATTTATTTATACATACTTCAATTAAACCTCATGAAGAGTTCAAAATTATTTGCTCATGTAAAAATATGTACTCCAGCCCATATTTAGAGCCAAACTGGAATCGAGTATGATTGGTATTGATGAAGAAGTCAATGTTTCAGCTTGTTCATATGTCTTTAGATGCACAAGTTGAAGTCATAAGTATATTCTCCCAATATCAATGCCAATACACCTTTTCACCCAGATCTTTGTCTCTCATAACCACTCAGTAATTCCTCATTTGGTAGTTCCTTTGATTTCAGATGTGAAAGAGGACACCCTCGTGGTCTTCAGAACTCAGCACCGGGACCAAACGCAGATTGCAAGCCTGCACATGTAGGAACTCAGAGAGGGAGGAACTACTTTCTTCAAAACAATTCTCTGACTGATTGTTGCTACATTCACTGCCCTAATGAAAACAATGAGTGAGATCATAAAGTTGCCATCCCAATCAGAGGTTTGGTAAATCTAGACCGTTAGAAGCCTAATCAGGAAAACTGAATGGCTGGGGCAGGTAAGGACACAACTCAAATGGAGGCAGCCTCAGAATGGTTAAATTTTGTGAATATTTTAGCAATCAGCAGGATAGATGGAGTGAAGGGGAAAAATCTCACAATGATTTTGAGGGACTCCTAGCAGGGCCTTTTCTATATGACACTGTCAATGGAGCTCAAAATATTTGGCTGTGAAGGCTGCTTCCATCAAGGTGGTGGCTTCCATGTGCAATGCCTGTCACCAGTAAAATACCACCAAAGTACCCCTAAGTGGGTCCTTAATTACTTACATTGGCTACAGATCTCCATTTGGGTGACAGCCAATCTGCAGCCCTTTCCACCACTGCTCTGCTGAGGGCAGTGTATTGGGAGCTGACTTCCCGACCCTCCAACTTCCAAACCCACCATCACGGGCCTGAGGAAGTGCTCACCCCTCAATCCCAAATACTAGTTTTGGGCCTTCTTGTCACAGAAAAAGAATTGATGAGTATTCAATAGTTCGAAGAATAAAGAGAAGATGGAAAAATTGAATTTTTGTGTGACTGCACAATGCAGAAAACAGTATAATGTATTCTTTTTATTGATGCTGGGGTTTGAAAATAAAGAGAAATGCATAAGGCATTGACGTTATCCAATGGTTATTTACATTAAAAGTATTATGGAATATAATTTGGTATGATGGCAATATGTAGTCTATAATTTTTTAAAGTTTACATTGAGATCTACCCTATGCTGTTCCAACATTGAAGGCTGATTTAAATACATGCGCTAACTGTCATGATTACCAGTGACAAAAGAATCTGCTCAAGATTTATTTCAGTCCTATGTGCAAAAATCTTCTGTCCTGAGATACCAGTTCAAAATCTAAGATAAAGGCTTCACTCTAGGTTAAGTTGCAGTAAATAACTCCAACGATAACACAGACTCTTTGAATGCACACAATCACGATATAAATTAGCTACTACAGTTGGAATGTAAACATCAATGCTATTTACTGAAGCATTACAAGCTCGAGTCATAAGAGGAGGGATATGCAAGCTGATAATTCACAAGGTAAAGAAACTTTCAGAGGACAAGTTGGAGCAAAAGATACTATAAAATTTGCTCTGACAAATTGAAAAATCTAACTCGGCCCAACTACGCTACTTCTCTGCTGGCAGTGAGGATACTTCAGTAATATACTGTTAGAAAGTACCTTACCTGCCATTTCTGTATCAATGGTGCTGAGGTGGAGGTGATGGAGAGCTTCAAGTTCTTAGGAGTAAATATTGCAAACAATCTATGTTGGTCCATCCATGTCTACGCTACTCAACATTTTCAGGAGAGTAAGGCAATTCGGCATGTCCACAATGACTCTTCCCAATTTTTATGGAAAGCATCAGATCTGGATGCATCACTGCTTTTTATGGCAACTGCTCTGCCCAAGACCACAAAAAATTACAGAGTTGGGAATGTCACCCAATCCATCACGAAAACCAGCCTTCCTTCCAGTGACTCCGTCTACATTTCTGGCTACCTGGGGAAAGTAGCCAGCATAATCAAAGGCTCTCTCACCCCGGTTCTACTCTCTTCCACCCTCTTCCATTGGGCAGAAGGTACAAAAGTTTGAAAACATATTCCAATAGATTTAAGAACAGCAGTTATCAAACTTATGAATGGACCTCTGATGTATTAGTGTTGATCCTTCTCTGCACTTTCTCTGTAGCTGTAACACTGTCTGCTGCATTTTGTTCAATTACCCTGATACACTTATGTTAGGTATGATTTATCTGGCTAGCATGCAAAACAAGCGTTTCACTGTGTTTTGGTACATGTGACAATAATATATCAAACCAAATCTGCCATTATACGAGGATTCCTTATCCCTGTAGTTTATATAATCAGTGATAGTGATGACAGAATGTGTGTGAGGAGGTCAATAGGAGATTATGATGTCTCTACAGCCAGAGCATAGAGAAAGTCTTCTTCCATGTCTTCCCATAACTTAATCTGAAAATTGTTACCAACCTTCTAATGATGTATTTGTCAGAGATTTAAGTTATTTTTGAGCTTTGTAACTGTTTTATCCAGTTCTAATTCTTGTTTTAATCACTATAATGTTGTGTCTGTCCACACCAAGTATTGTCTGGTGTTGTTGCAAAAGCTGCAGGTTAACTCAACTGCCTGTTGCTCAGATGGTTTACGATATGCAACTGATTATTAGTAAAAACTGCAACTATTTCAAATTATATTCCTGACTCTCAACATTTGGACAATCATTTTTTGTTTAAAAATGATTGGTGTCCAGTGAAAATGACTGTCAAATAATATTGAAGCCTCCTTTGTGTCATTTTAACTTGCATTCTTGCTGAGAATTAGGTTTGATTCTTTATCACTGATGTGGTTTACAGCACATGGGGAGGATAAATCTTGGTGCTCCTTCACACCAGTAATTAACACCGAGTCCAGATTATGTTCCAATAAAAAGATGTCACAAAGTTATTTCTGATGTAAGGCTCCAATAAAATGTAGATTTTTCATACTGATTTGATATTTCAAGAGCTGTAATTATTTAAAATTATTTTATGAAACATATGACCCAAGCTCTGTAGGTTCTGAGGCTCTTGCTGACAAATGCAGCTGCTTTATTTTTCTAAAAGGATCTGGGGAGGCTGTTGTACATCTGTCTGATGCATCCAGAACTGTGTATTTTGGACGCAGAAACTATTCTCAGCCTCATTTAAGACTAAAGGATGCCCTGTCGCTGGGAATGAATTTTTTGCACTTATTCTATCCTCAAACCATTTTAGTTTTTCTTTCTCCTCTGCTGCTTACAGACCCATATGTCAGATAAACTATTAAAGCTAAGGGAATCTGTGTGAGGGAGTGGATGGATGGTGGAAGAAGAAAGGTTTTTCTGCTAATGTAAATCTGAAGCTAGCTACTGCGAGGGTAATCCATATTCATATGTTTTCTTTCTGTTTTCTTCTTGTGGCAATGCAGATTGGGTCCGTAACGTTTCCCAGTACATGATTCAATTGAACTAAATACAAAGTATTTTATCTAATTTGAGTGCCTTTCTATATATCCATTAATTAATTACTGATTGCTGGCTCTTGGTATCTTTCACTGCATGGCATCACAAATTGTGCATTTTTCACTAATATTTGATTCTACAATTCTGATTTAAATAATGTCTAATATCAATTAAATGTATTTTCAAACATGTGCAATCCAAAATAATTAACCTTAACAATCTTTTTAAATTTCCATTCTGTCTCATCTCAGTCAATATTATGCCATTAAATTGTCACAGATATTTTAGTATACACTTTTCTGGATTCTAATCTTGGTGTCTGATTTTAAAATGGTGCATTAGGATAGAATACATAAGTGGAAATTTAAGGCTGTTTTGGTGGAGTAGGATTATTGCTGCCTCGGAGCCCAGAGACTGGTTCAATTCCCACTTGCTCCAGAGGTGTGTAATAATATTTTTGAACAAGTTGATTAGAAAAATCCTGTAAGAGGAAGTTTCTAGATTTATTTCTCTTAATTTGTTTGGCCTTTTATTGGATTATGCACCCCTTTCCGTAGGTCACATGAGAGGGATGAGAGAATATATTTATTATGATGCTTAAGGCATCAAAGTGATGTGGAACAAACTGAATAGACCAGTTAAGTCTTTTCCTATCCATCATTTTACATGTATTTTACAAGCGAGCAGCTAATTTACAATGAAATTCTATTTTCTATCATTACTTGCATTACTACAGGACAAATGATTACATCCAAAAGAAACAATATTATACAGCACCTTCTGGACCCATACAATAAATCAAATGCAGTGAATAAAGAGAGCACTGTACTGTTTTGACCAACCATTTAAAGATGAGCCAGATGCAGCCCGCAAAATATCATTTTGTAAAGCGTGCAGATGGGTTAACAGCAAAATTCAATAAGCTGAGATTTCTTCCTTTTGCATTGTGAATTGCTTTTGCTTCTTATTAGCATTTGGGGGGGAAAAAAAACAAAGAGTTCCCCAAGTAATTGAAGTATTTCAGATAATAAACATGTTCAGAGAACAAGATTTCATACCCAGGTGATGGCATGGCAGACTGTCCAGATTGAAAACAATGAGTAAATGTCACATTTTCTGATATGTAAACTCTAGCTGCTGTGGCAATTCAGCTGCAGGATTGCAGTAAATTCCAAATACTTGCCCCGCCCTGAATTTGGGGTAACAATTAGCCTATAGAACTCAAGGACAAGGACAATGACTTACCGTTTGCAGTCTGAAACAACTTGGCAAACAACTTAATTGAAAACATATTCTGCTGCATGAGGTCAGTGATCTCAAGTAAAATGAAGTTACCTATTGTTCATGCAGCTGTGCCATTTCAGACGCTTCAGGCAAAAACCTGGAAAAACATCCAACTCTCATTTTTCACACAGCTAAGAATTCATAAAGCCAGTATACGAAGTAGATTGCTTTATGGTGCTGAAATATGGAATATGTATCAGGAGCAGGAGCAGACAATTTATTTCATCTGTGTTAGATGAGAAGTGTGCTTGAGATCCATTGACATCATACAGCCCCTGTCACAGAGGTGTTGCAGCTTTCTAACTTAAAGTCTCATTGCAGTGTGAAAGCATCGTCAACAACAATTGTTAGCCAAGTTGTTTGAATGGATATTGGGACCAAATGGTGCACTGTACAGAGAGTTTGATGGGTCCAGTAAACCTGTCAGATGGCCAAAATTAAGATACAAACCACCACTGAGACAAGGCATCATTTAATGCCAGATTGATTTCAACAGCTGGAACAGCCTCCACAAGAGACACAGTAATTTCTAATTTTCAGAAGTTACATTTTCAGCTTTCCCAGGTTTGGCACTCAAAAGGCCGTGCCAAAACGTACCAAACCCTGGAGAGGAGGGTGCAGCAGATAGATGGCAAAGGTGATGGATAGATCAGGAAGGCGGTGCCAAGTTGGAGGCTTGGGAATAGGATAACGCGGGGAGAGGGGAAATGAGGAAACTGTTGAAATCCACATCGATTCCATGTGGTTGCAGGGACCCAAGGCGGAATATGAGGCATTCTTCCTCCAGTCATTGGGTGCTAAGGGTTTGGCGATGGAAGAGCCTAGGATCTGCATGTCCTTGACAGAGTGGGAGGGGGAGATGAAGTGTTCAGTCACGGAGCAGTGGGGTTGGTTGGTGCAGGTGTCCTAGAGATGCTCTCTGAAATGATCTGCAAGTAGGCATCCTGTCACCCCAATGTAGAGGAGACCATATTGGGTGCAGTAAATAACATTGGTAGAGGTGCAAGTAAATTTCTGTCAGATGCGAAAGGATCATTTAGGGCCTTGGGTGGAGGTGAGGGGAGTTGTGTGGGTGTAGGTTTTGCACTTCCTGAGGTGGCAGGGAAAGGTGCCAGGAGTGGGGTGTGGGCTGGTGGCCATTTGGGAATAAGAGATGGCATTTTTACAGTAGGTAGGGTGGGAGAAGATGTAATTTAGGTGGCTGTGGGAGTTGGTGAACTTGTAATAGATGCTGCCTGACATGCTGTGCTTTTCCAACATCACACCCTCGACTCGTCCATAAATGGCTGGATCAGTTGTTAATTTTAAATCTGGGATAGATAAGTGTTTGTTAGCAAAGGTATTAAGGGATATGGGCCGAATGCAATGTATATGGAGTTAGGAGACAGATCAGTCATGATCTCATTGAATGTTGCAACAGGCTTGTGGGGTGAAATGGTCTATTCCTGTTCCTATATAGGAAAAAAGAGGAATCCTAAACTTAAGTTGCACATTCCTCCCTCACCACTACCACTACCAGCAATCCCCTGTACAAACAATTGTATGAAGACTACTTTCCTTTGGGTGCTCTCCATCACCATACAGTAGCATCTTTATGAATATCAGTAGCTCGATATCCAGCTTGTGTGTGGAAACAGGCAATACATTAGGCAGGTTTGTGTCCAGTGTCTTGGCAGTAGTTCTGATTAACTCAGCCTGTTCCTGTTCATCGTGGTGTCTTATTTGCAGCCAGACCATCTGGACTCAGGTTGGTTATTGGGTGACAAGGGCTATACCCTCCAGATTTGGCTCAGGAAGTTGGTCACAGCTGCTAAACTGGCCTACAGTGGGAGCCAAGGCTGTCAATTGAAGCCTTATTGAGCAGACTGTTGCTCAGCCACCCTTCTGCTGATGGGAATTTGGGAGAAGCTCTCCAGTACAACCCTGACTGTAAATCTAAATTTACCACATACTGTATAACTTTGTTACAATGAAAACTAGCCATTACACCTCTGCATGGGCAACATTGGCAGTGAAGCTGACTTACATTCATCCTTGCAAAGACCAGGAACATGCTGGGACAAGGGAAACAATGTTGCAGGACTTCACTTCAACATTCCTTTGGAAACTGTCTGAGAATTCACAACTGACTGAGAGTTTTCAGTACAAGCAGCATTGTCATCTCACAAAACCCCAAATCAAGTTAGAAATTGCCTCTTCCTCTAAACTATTGTTCATTATCCTGTTAGCAAGCCATCTCATGCTTTTGACATTGTCCGTCGCAGGGCTATCAGCTTTCTTCAGTAGGCTAATTCTCGAAGGTATTAGCTGAGTACTCTGCAGCAGAGTTCCCCTTTGCGAGCTTGTCCTCAGGCAGGCTAACACCTGAGCTGCCCTATCCCTCAGCTGTTGACCTCTCTTCAGTTATGGTCACTGATCCACCACCTGAAGATCTCTCTTCCAAGACCATATCTGAAACAGCACTTCCCAGAGTGGAGATTGGTCTCTAAGCAACATAAGCTGAGTTATAACAGGTCTGTTCCTGTTCTAACAGGACCCCATTCTCAGTTCTCAGAGAAGGATACAACAATTTTCAATCCTGTACAGGGTGACAGTGGAAAAAGGTTTGGGACACATGGCTGTAAAATATGCAAAATAGCAGTTTCTGAGATGAAAGAGAAAGAGAAAGACAAGGACTGGCTTTTACTATGAAGGACAAGCAGAAAGTGAAGTGGCTAATGAGACAATAGACAGTTTAAGGAGAGATAGAAAGGAAATGAATAAATAATCCATGAAGAAACATTGCTTAACATCTTGTGTGTTGGAACATGCCATGGCTCTTCCCTTGCCCAAGATCCACAGCCATGACCAACTAATGTAAGTTATATTCCAACATCTCCTGGCAGCGATTATGTTAATGCAATAGTCATTGTCTTGAGAGGTGTTTAGATAGTGTGTCAAATAGTCAATTGATGTGTACTTATCATAGAATAATATGTCCTGTCACCCTAGCAGGACAGATCCAATAGAGGCGGTGATACAGTGATATACAATTAGGAAGGGGTTGCACTGAGAGTCCTCAACATTGACTTAGGGCCCCATGAAGTTTCATGGCATCAGGTCAAACATTGTCAAGAAAACCTGTTGATTGCCATGTTCCATCTTCCCTTGGCTCCTTCTTGTTGAACAGTACTTGGTGGAAGCAGTGAGGGTAGCAACGGCATAGAATGTACTCTTGGTGGGGGACTTCAGTGTCCACTGCCAAAAGTGACTTGGCAGCAGCACCACTGATCGAGCAGGTCAGATTCTGAAAGACATATCTGCTAGACTGGGTCTGCAGCAGGTGGTGAGGGAACCGATAAAAAATATTGTTGACCGCAACCTCACCAATTCTCCATCCCCAGATACACCTGTCCTTCATCATCTCAGTCACCTCCGTGTGGAGACAAAGTCTTGTGTTCATATTGAGAATAACGTCTATCATATTGTGTGGCACTACCATTGTGCTCAATGGGACTGACTTCAAACAGATCTAGCAATTCAAGACTGGGCATCTATGAAACATAATGGGCCATCAGCAGTGGCAGAATTGTACTCCAGCACAATCTGTAACCTTATGGCTTGATATATACCCCATTCTACCATTGCAATCAAGCCAGGATATCAACCCCGCTTCAATGAAGAGTGCAGGAAAGTATGCCAGAAGCAACATCAGGCACACCTAAAAATGAGATGTCAGCTTAGTGAAGCTACCAACCAGAACTACATGCCAAACGGTAAAAGATGGAGCTCAGTGATTCCACAACCAATGGATCAGATCTAAGTTTAGCGGTACTGTTACATCCTGTTATGAATGGAGGTTGACAGTGAAACAATTCACTGGAGGAGAACGGTCCAAAAACATCCCCATCCTCCATGATGGAGGAAGCCAGCACATCCGTGCAAAACATAAGCTTCAAACATTTACAGCAGTCTTCAGCCAGAAGTGCCAAATGGATGGTCCCAACACAGCCTCTGCCAGAGGTCCCCAGCATTACAGATGTCAGTCAGCAGCCAATTTGATTCACTGATGTGATGTCAAGAAACAGTTGGGGCACTGTTACTGCAAAGGCTATGGGCCTGACAAAATTCCGGCTGTAATACTGGCAATATTCACTCCAGAACTTGCTGACTCCTGGTCAAGCTTTTCCAGTACAAGCTCAACATAGACATCTTGCTGGCAAGTTTTAAGTTTGTCTAGATGTATCCTCTACACAAAAAGCAGGACAAATCAAACACAGCCAATTACTGCTCAGTTAGTCTACTCTTGATCAAATGATGGAAGATGTCATCAACAGTGTGATCAGACAACACTTGCTCAGTGACACCAGTTTTAATTCTGCCAGGACCATTCGCCTCCTGACCTCATTATAGGCTTGGTATAAACATGGACAAAAGAAGTGAATTCCAGAGGTGAGGTGAGAGTGACAGCCCATGACAGGCCACATTTGAATCAGTATCACATCAAGGAGCCCAGATAAAACTGGAATCAGTAGGTATTGAGGCAAACTCTCCAATGGTTGGAGTCATACCTGGCACATAGGAAGATAGTAGTCATTGTTGAGAGTCAGTCATCTCAGCTCCAGAACACCTCTGCAGGAGTTCCTCAAGGTAGTGTCCTAGGTCTAGCCATCATTAGCTACTTCATCAATGACCTTCCTTCTATGATAAGGTCAGGAGTGGGGATGTTCATTGATGACTGAACAACGTTCAGCACCAGTCATGATTCCTCATATGCTGGACAGTCCATGTTCAAATATAGCAAGACTTGAACAATATCTATGCTCGGACTGAAAAGCAACAAATATCATTTGTGCTGCACAAATGCTAAGCAATGACCATCTCCAACAAGGGGCTATCTACCCACTCCTCCTTGATATTTAATGTGATTATCATCACTGAATCTCCCACTATCAACATCTTGGGTTTACCATTGACCAGACACTAAACTGAACTGGCTATAAGAGGCTGCAACTTTTTCACTAGAACTTAGGAGGTTAAGGATGACCTAAGAGGCTTATAAAATCATGAGGGGCATAGATAAGGTGAATAGCAAAGGTCTTTTCCTAAGGTGGGAAAAGTTCAAAATTAGGGGACATAGTTTTAAGATGAGAGGAGAAAAATTTAAAAAGGACATGACGAGCAACTATTTTTACATGAAGAGTGATTCGTGTGTGAAATGAATTGTTGGGGACGTGGTGAATGCAGGCACAGTGTACATGAATAGGAAAGGCTTGGAGGGATATGGGCCAAATGCAGGCAGTTGGGACTAGCTTAGTTCAGTAACATGGTCAGTGTGAACTAGTTGGATCAAAAGGTTTGATTCCATGTTATATGATTCTATCACTCAGCAAGGCACAAGCCTGGAAAGAGACAGAATATTCCCCACTTGCCCGGATAGGTGAAGCTCCGGCACACTCAAGAAACTCAACACCACCTAGGACAGAGCACCTTATTTGATTGGCACCACAACCAAAAAACTCCATTCCGATGCTCACTAGCAGCATTGTGTACTATCTACAAGAAGCATTGTAGAAACTCATCAAGCACCTTAAATAACCTAGCCAGTGATACACACCTTCCATGAATAAATTTGAAAATTGCACGGGCTGCAAGGTGAGGGAAATAGAGATGAAAGTCTACAGAGAAAAGCTGCAGTAATAATAGGAGCCAGAAGGGACACATGAGAGGAATTATGTAGGTTGTGAAGGTGGAGGTGTGTGGAGACGGTGGTTGAATCTCCATGAGGACAATGTATATAGATAAGAAATGGATGCATTCTATAAAATAAGCACTTTGGCAAATAAAGACAAGCAACACATCAAACAAATATTAATATAACAAAGAAAATTCACAGGGGATTTGTGGTTTGCAGGGCAAAACCTCTTTTGGTGTACTATTGGACACAGATAATTTTCTTTTCTTCTCCAACATCTGGATGAATTGAAGTGTACAGTGTATTGCACAAACTCCAATTAACAGATGCTCAGTTTTTATATGATCGTACTGCACATGCTAATATGACAAAGTTGGTGTAATGAATACATATCCTGTACAAATGTTGCTACTCATTCTAAATCAAGTTCCACCCAATCATAGAAAGGTACATAATAGCACTGGCGGTAAAGAACAAGGCAAGTAACTTTGTAATAAAACTTTCAGATATTTTATCAATTTCGCTTTAAATAAGACAGTATTTTATCAATACATTATGGATTAAACTATTTGGCAGGTTAAGAGAAAGCCACAGTAGTACGTATTTCTGATCCCTTATTCTCTTTATTTACTACTTAATCATATCTTCACAGCATTTTAGTTTCCTCTTACTCTCGAACCACGCAAAAATGATTGTTTCATGGGGCTCTCTATAGAGTTTGAGGATTTTAATGATGTTGATTTGAAGTGAATCCCTTTTTGTTTGGTTTCACTGTTTTATAAACAACTAGTTCTGTGCAAATGAAAGTTTCATTTCTCTAGGAAAATTTCACTCTCTCAGCATAGTGTCCTAAATCTGGCCATCTTCAGCTGCTTTACCTTTTCCTCTACATAGGTCTGAAGTGGGCATACTTACTAATGGTTGCACAGTGTTCATTTGCAACTTCGGATAATGAATTAATTTACTCTTACATGTAGTAGGACCTGGCCATTATTCAGGTTTCAACTGAAAAGTGCTAAGTAATATTTACACCACAGATGTAGCAGGCAATGATCACCTCCAAAAAGGAAGAGCCAAATATCTTCCCTTTGCTAGCCAATGACATTGTTAACACTGAATTCCCACCAAAGCTCAACTGGACAAATTCAGGTCAGAAGCTGTGAATTCAACAGCAAGTAGCACACCCATTGGCTTGCAGAAAGCTGTCCATCATAAAAAGAATAACTGAACTGGCTTATTCTGGAATAGTTTTTAAAAGTGGCTTCTTAAAAAAGATTTAGGATAGTTGGTAATTGGTCTGGAGTTTGGTGGAATATTGTCCACTTGCCTGAATGAGTGCAGTTACTACGCTCAAAAAACCCTGCACCACTCACGATAAAAGCAGCTTGAATGACATCCCATTCATCACCCTAAACATTCACTCCTGCGACCACAGACCTCAATTGCTGCAGCTGTGTATTTTCTCATAAACTGCAATGTATGAACTCCACAAAGCTTCTTCAAGAGCACTTTGCAAACCTACAACCTCTATCAAGTAGAAGGAAAGGAACTGAAAACACCAACACCTCTACATTCTCCACAATGTCCCGACTTGGAAGTGTATGGTAAATCCTTCAATATCACTGAATTGAACTCCTGGGACTTGCTACCTCAGAACATTATGGGTGTATGAACACCTCACAGATGGCAATATTTCACTGAAGTGTCTTACCAGCATTTTCTCGAAGGCATTTAGTGAGCAACAGCACTTACAAATCCATTGCACAGTTAAAAATAAAACTTGTTTTTGATGAAATTAGATCAATTATTAGATCAGATAACAGAAAAATGTCAATTTTGCCTTTTGTGCCTCTTCTGACTCTTTGAAGGAGTTATCCATTTCATTTTCCTTTAGTGCCATTTTCCTTTTCAAATATGTATATACCCATTTTCCTTTTGAAAATTATTCCATAATCTACTTTGACTGCCTTTCCTGTAAGCAAAATCATTCACTGTAACTGGCCACGCTAAGAAAAGCACTGCTGACCTGACATTTGACTGTTGATAAAAGTGAATATTTTTATTGCCTTTAATAATGGGTGCAATCTGTTCTGAAAGTTTTGCTGACAGATTTGCATCTCCTACGGTTTCACACCAGAACTAGCTTCTTGAACTCTTCTTGATTGTGATGCTCTGAGTTCAGTATTTCTCCCCTGGCAATAATTGAGCTGAAAATTCAATCAACAATCAGTCAGATTTCAGTGGATGTCAAATTACACCTTCCATTTTCCTTTGTGATAATGACAATATCCAAAAATGGGGGTAATTATTTGAAGTAATTCCATGAAAGAAAGTATGAATGATGTTAAGAACTTAATCAGTAACCTAATAATCTACATTTCAAGTTATTACTCTAAGATTCAATGTTGTTAGTCAAACATCTGGTCCTACTGAAATGAATTTAAAATGAGAACTGGAACACACACAAATAGACTGACGAATCCATGTTACTTACTCGAAATTAGAACAGGAATTTGTTTGCTTAATTTGTAGAAATTTTCAGAGTTTCAAATGGAAGGAGAAACATTTGATATTGTAGTATAGGATTCAGTGGCAATGCAAGAAATGTCTGCGCATTCATTTTGATCCTGTGAGGTGCTGAACTCTAAGCTCTGGAACTGAGTCAGGAAGCAACTTGTTCTGCCTATCAGAAAAAACCGTGCTCTTCTGCTGCTACTTTTCAATTGCCTCAAGTGGGCACTGGGTCTCCTCTTATTCTGGCCTCTCTGCAAGATTGATGTAGCTGTGCCTATGCTTGCTACAGATGGTGTGACTGCCATTGTGAAGTGTTATATGATTCTGAGCCAAGGCGGCTGCTGACTGGATCTTTCAGGCATCCTAAAAGAACCTCAAATCAAAGCTTTTGGGGACCAAACAATTGACTTTAAGCACAATGCAAATTGGACTGCTTCTGCACTCATATGAATTGATATGTTTGTAATTATAACATAGAAATTAACATTCCAAAAAGGTTAATGATATTTCAGTATAATCATATTTAATTGGTTATGTTTATAATTATGTAAAATTATGCAGATAATGTTCTTATTAAGCAATTAGATATATTTAATTTACTAGATTTTTAAAATATAAAGCAATATAGTTGCAACTAATAACACGCATTAGTATAATTTTTATATAATTCAAAGTCTTGCAGGCAGTGTGCATTAAATCTGTTCCAAGGGGTAAACAAAATCAAGTGCCTCTGTTTCTTTTCAAGTAAGTCCCTTGATTCTACAGGTCTACAGAAGAATAAATCAAGAGAGATAACAGGCGGAGAATTAATTCAAAAACTGCAGTTTGAAGCAGTCACTTGGCACATTTATTTTGTCAAAGCAATTTGATTTTGACCCTGTTGGAATGTAACTATATAAATAAATGTAATAGCATAAACATTCAAAAGATAGAGATTTTGTGCTGAAGTCATTAAACTTACAACATTAATGAGAAAATGCTTAGAGTTTATCTTCTAATCTTTGCCTAATCTTTAACCTGTGTCTTTTCACTAGTTTCTCTCTTAATTCATACGGTCTCTAGGCTCACGAGAGCCATATTTGCTTCTAACAACACTATTTTCATCAAACTGCTGGTCATCCAATTTCAGGTAATAGTGCTCCATCTCCAACCATCCAGCCGTCTTCAAAATACTTGAGCTGAAATTTCAGTTGGCAACGGAAACAAAACGAGGGAAATGGATCTACAATTATCCTGTTGTTATACTTCATAATCATGTAGGATTGAAGCTGGCCAGGGCTCCTCACCAACAAGTTGCAGAGAGGCAAGAGTGGAGCACGAAGGTGTACAGTAACAATTCTGTCATCTTCGCTATCATCCAACCACACATGCCAATTACCACCCCTACCAATAAGCTGAGGATAGGAATGATCAAGGATGGTGTAGTAAATGGTCTCTTTAAGGATGAGCTGTAAGTATGGAGTCATGTGACCTGCTCATCCAATCAGGGAGGGAGTGGGCTAACTACATGAGGTGTGTGGGGACTGGCATGGTAGTTAAAATGGGGAGCTAGGTAAATAAATGCCATGCAATATAACCTTTAAAAACTCTTATTCATTGTATTAAATCATTGTGTTTAAAAATTAACAGACAGAGCCAAGCTTTGCAATTATTACATTGGCAACAGGGTAAAGATCAGCAACTCAAATTGTAAAACCAAAAATACTGGACAAGTCCAGTCTGCAAAGAAGATAACAGTCAAATGTCTCTTCTTGGAAAATAGAGTCATTCAGTCCAGCTACAGAAGACTGGGTCCAGTACATAGAATGGCTGAAACTCTTCTTCCATGTGAATCAAAGCAATGGGGAGGAGAAATAGAGAGCGATGCTGTAAACTGTGTCGGGGGTACAGACCATTAGTTTGAAGCATAATATTCTCAGATGCCCCAATACCAAAATATTTGTGGGGATCATAGAATTGCTGAAAGGGCAATATCACCCCAGATGCCAAAGTTCATTTGACAGCTTTACAAGCTTAAATAGACTGAAAAAGCTGCAGGATAGACCATAGCAGCCTCCAGGGCAAGGCTCAAGGAGATTCCAGAGCATAGCAATTTGAGATCTATATTAAATGACATGCTGAGAGGTCATTTAAGATATGTGATGTTAAACATGAAGCCATACAAACACTGTTTTTGTAAAAAAATCACAAATACATTTTTAAAATTTGCTTAAGATTGGTGTAGGTGTAGAGAGCACAAAGAAGGGTGCCCAAGAGTTACAAAGTGTTCTAAGTAGTGCAGTCCACCCGTTAGTGGGAAACCACAAGCAACAGTGATGCCTGGAGTGAAGGCCCAGGTCTAAGCAAGGAAATGAAAATGGGAACTGGAAGAGCCAGAAAGTACAGAAACCATCTGCCAGAACTGTGTAGATTTGGGGAACCTATGTGCTTCCATTGCCAGAAGAAAGGCATATGTGAAAATGTAAGTAGAGCCTACCTAGCACTCGTGTACAGAACAGACAATGTTCCTGAGGCAGACTGGACATTAGGTCAGTCAATAATGCAAAGGGAGCAAACTGCAACTAAGCACGGTGAAGCTATTGGTAAAGAGAAAAGTTTTACATATGGAAAGGGACTGCAGGGCCTCTGCCACAATTGTGGGGAACAAACCTTCAAGAATGGTCCAGCCAATGAGGTTGAACAGCACTAGGGCCAGGCTGACAACATAGATAATAACAGGTGCAACAGTGGCTCCAATACCTACTCACATCAATCCACTCAGCTGCCTTTAGTCAGGGGCCAACTTTCATGGCATTTGACTAGCTCCAAGGGGCTAGAGATTTTCAGCATCAAAGAAGGAAGGTTGCACAAGATCATCATGAAGTACCAAGGTGTTTTCCAGGAAAAAAAAATGGAAAAAATAGAAGGTGTAAAGGCAGGAATTCATGCAAACCCAACCTTTGTGTTATTGGAGAAGGTCAAAATGCGGTTGAAAACACTAGAAGATCTTGTACAAATTCAGTACAATTTGCAGAATGGGCAGCAGCCATTGTGCTTGTGGTAAAACTGGATAAAATTATTTGCATAGTGCAGATTACAAACTGCTGGTGATCCAGCCCACAAAATATTCCATTCTCAAAGTTGAAGATCTGTAAACAAAACTGGCTAGGGTTAAAATGTTCACTAAGTTAGATGAGAGTCATGCTTATCAGCAGCTAGAGTTGGATGATGACTCAAGGGAACAGGTGGCCATGAACACCCATTAAGGGTTGTCCCAGTATACCTGCTTGCCCTTTGGAATTCCATCAGCATGTGCTGTCTTCAAAAGAACCAGGTTTTGTCAGGTTTTAATATCCTGATATTGATTGATAGATATATGAATCAGTATGTATCAGAAATGCACATGCAGCTGGTTTGGTCAGTAGCACATTTATTTACTCACCCAGCTGCTCAAATGTGTGTTTGCAGGTTTTTTATGCCATAGCTTATGTTTTTTTTATTTTTTTAATCTATGAGTGAGCCTTGAGGATATCTGAAAGAATGTGCATCTAAAATGCCACAACTTTGTATTCTGCTTGGATGAACGTTGTTTTTGAGTGTCACATCCTCATTTTCCGATGGGCACTCAAACTTTTTTTTGTGTCAGATGTATTCTGCTATTTTGAACTCGGATCTGTGCAAAAACAAAATCTTGAAACAGATGCTTTCGTAGTACCTCCGGTCTGTGGTGTTTCTCTTTTTTTAAAAAAGCGTCATATTCCTCTTGCGGTTTAGTATTTTCCATTTCAGTTTTTATACCCAGCTGTCCTGCATTGCTGTAACCCCCCCTCTCTCGTGTGCTGTAATTCCAGACACAGAATGTGGCCCAGAAGGCATTAAAGGTTCTACTCTAGATACATGACTTCCAATAAACAATTTCACAAAAGATGTAGAAAGATACAATGTCAAGTTAAATGTTTTAGTGTTTGAACTAGGATAACAGTGAGTTAGTGAAGTTTAAATCAACAGTATCGCCAGTTTTGAAATCCACTGTAACTCAAGGGTTTGAATCCAGAGTAAGCTTCAATTTGAGTCTCTAATACCCTCTGGTTTTAAGCATTAATAATCCTTTGGTTTAAGTCCACAAAGAGTCCAGGTTTAAACCCAGACTAACCCTGAATTTGAATCCACAGAAACCCTAAGGTTTGAATCCACAGTAAATCCACAGTAACGCTGGTGAAATTCTCCGTAAGTGTGTGGCTTACATTCATGTAAGCCTGCAGTTCAAATTCATGGAATCCCTGATGGAGAAACTTTGTCACTTTTAATCTATCCTTACTGCCAGAGACAGTACAAGAAAACAGGACCAAAAAGTGCACAAATTGACATAAGGATACATGCTTTGGGACCCTGATGCTTCTCTTTTGTTCAAAGGGCTTTGAAATGATTGATAATCTGATTGTTCACTTACTCCATAATAGAGACATAACATTGATCTCTCAAAAATTCTGTCTGATTTTCCCAAGATTGTACTTAGTTATATGTGAAATATAATTAAAAGTAATTTTAATATATGTGCATCATTATCAGCAGGATCTAATTGGTTCAGGATTCATAACTTCTCCAGCAAGAGAACTGACTACATTTACAAAATATTTCTAATAACTTTGGCAACTAATAATTTGGAATTCATTTTTTTTCATGACTTTATTACTTAGCCAATAAGGTGGTTTGATTGGTTGATAACTTGTTCATGTTTATCTGATTATGCTATGTAATATTTACTGGTAGGAGCCATTCAAAAATAATACACATCGGTTGCCTTGACAAAGGAGGTTGTGTTTATAATAGTGGACAATCAGTATTATTGACATCACTGCTGATCTGTACGATCCTATGCACAGATCAAACCTCAGTTTGAAAATCACAAACTTGTCTTGACAACTGAAATAAATAGGATCCAAAGATGACCTAATATTTGGCAACAAGCATAATCAAAGTGAGAAAGCAACATGACTTCGAATTATTCTGTCTTATTAATATGACTTAAATTGATTGTCAGAAGCAAAGATTACACCAGTTTCACCACATACTTTTTTTTCCCCTATCAGTACTGGCACACACTATAATAATGCCAGGAAAGAAAATAATGTGTGTACAAAGCACATTCCATATTCTTAAGTTTTCCAGCAAGTGAATTACTTTTTGAAATGTAATGATTGGGTTTGTAGGTAAAAGTAACAGCCAATTAGTGTTGATTAAAGTCTTGTAAATAGCAATGAGCTAAATGATAATTTGATATGTTTCAAATGGAGTGGTTGAGCATCAATCTTTATTAGAATATTTCCAATACATTTTCAAACAGGTCGCAGAAGAGCCTCCCAGTCTTTTGTGAACTTCCAGTCCATGCTTTACAATTAGGACACAAACAGACTGTCAAAATGACACTACAACTATTTTGCTTTTGGTAATTTAAACTGCAGACAGTCCTGGGTCTCAAGCAAGTGCCTGATTGAATTTGTAAGTAAAGCTATTCAGCAATTCAGATATCAGGATGAATTGTGAACAAAAGACCTATAGCATTTCAGCCAGCTCATAGCTCTATTTCATCATTGGGCACAAGAGACAGATGTGTAGTGCAGTTATACTGGATCTTCATGAGACTGCACTTGGAGCATTGTGTACAGTTTTGGTCACTCTAGCTAAGAGAGGATATACTTGCCATAGAGTTATAAAGCGCGGAAACAGATTTTTTGGTCCAACTCATCAGCACCAACCAGACATCGTATTCTGACCAAGTCCCATTTGCCTGCATTTGGCCCATATCCATCTAAATCATTTCTATTCATCAAGATGCTGTAATTGCGCCAGCCTCCACCGCCTCCTTTGGCAGCTCATTCCATACAAGCACCACCCTCTGTGTGATAAAGTTACCCTTCTGGTCTTTTTAAGTCTTTCCCCTTTCACCTTAAATCCCTGTCCTCTAGTTTTGGACTCCCTTACCCTTGGAAAAAGACCGTTACTATTTGCCCTATCCATCACCCTCACTATTTTATAAACCCATATAAGGTCACTCTTCAGCCTTCAGAGGAAAAAGTCCCAGCCTTTTGCTATAACTAAAACCTTCAGTCCCAGCAGCACCCCAGTAACTTTTGTCTGCACACTCTCAAGTTTAACATCCCGTCCTATAAAGTACAGTCGGAATGGTATGCAGCATTCTAAATGTGGCTTCACCAATGTCCTGTACAGTGCAACAATACGTCCCAACTCCTATACACAAAGTTCTGACCAATGAAGCAAGCATCCCAAATGCGTTCTTCACCATCCTGTTTACCTACCAAGATCTGAAATGGGGACCACAGGATATTCATGTGAGGAGAGGTTGGTTCGACTGGGCCTGTATTCACTAGAGTTTAGAAAATTGAGAGGGGATCTGTTACAAAAATCTAACAGAGCTGTATAGAGGAGATGCCAGAAGGATATTTTCCCTGACTGGGGAATCCAAAGTTAGAGAACACAGACTCAGGATATCATGTAGACCACTTAGGACTGAGAAGAGAAAACAGGTTTTTGCTCAAAGTGGTCAACCTTGCTGGAGACGAGATTGATAAATATTTAGATATTAGATATATCAAGTGTATGGAAAGAATATGATATTGATTGAGAGGTACAAGCTTGAGGGGCTGAATGGCCTACTCCTATTCCTATTTCTGTGTTTTATGCCACGCAACTATGGTGCCATTTCATATAACAACATTGAAGTATTGTGGATGCTGAAAACCCGAAATTAAACCTGGAACAATTGGAGAAAATCATTGGTCTAGAGGAGTATGTGGAGAGAGAAACAGAGTTAATGTTTCCAGTCCGCTATAGCTGTTGGAAGCATTTTGTTTGTTGCTTGTAACATAACAGCAGAAACTGTTCTGCAGAGAGCATTCCATTATAAAGCCATTCAACTAACTGCTAAACATCTGTGCAGCCACGGTAATCAATGGCAATATGTTGAAGGAGAGGGAAGGACTTCCCACAACCTGTTCTCCCTTCAAGTTCACCCAAGGACCAATCTCATGGAGTCAAGGAGTTATATATCACGGACACACACCCTTTGATTCAACCAGTCCACAGCGGCCAGATAAATTAAACTGATCTAGTCCCATTTGCCAGCATTTGGCCCATATCCCTCTGAACCTTCCTATTCATATACCCATGGAAATGTTGTAATTGTAACCTCTTCCAGCTGCTCATTTCACACAGGTACCACCCTCTGCATGAAAATGTTGCCCATTAGGTCCTTTTTAAATCTTTCCACTCTAACCACAAACCTATTCCCTCTATGTTTGGACTCACCGACTCTGGAAAAAAAGACCTTGTCTATTCACCCTATCCACATACCAACCCCAGCTCCCATGATTTTATAAATTTCTATAAGGTCACGCTTCAGCCTCTGATGATCCAGAGGAAAAAACCCAACCTATTCAGCCTCTCCCTCTCGTTCAATCCTGGCAACATCTTTGGAAATCTATTCTAAATGTTTTCAAGTTTAACAACAACTTTCCAAAAGCAGAGAGACCAGAATTGAAAGCAGTACCCTAAAAGTGGTCTGACCAATGTCCTGTATAGTCTAATCATGACATCCCAACTCTTAAACTCCTCCTGAAAATTTGATGACAGGAAGCCTTGCTGTTTACTGAGATGCTCTGCTTTCTAATACTAATGGAGCACCAACTCATCTGAAACATTAAAGGTCTGTCATAATTGTATATTACAATTGAATTGTTTTACCATAACCTTTGTGTACATGAGGTGATTAAGTGGGATTTAGCATTTAAATATCTCGTATAAGCATGTGGTAATAATTAACCTGCAATTCACAAAAATGTTGCTGCTGTTAATATTTTATTTGAGAAGATCATTGAAGATAAAAGCACAGACAGCTTACATACAAACATATTTATCATGGGCAATATAAAGGAACACCAAAATTTGTCTGTGATATTGTTGCATGGTCAAACAAAATATTTCATTTTAATACCTTCTCCAAAAAGTGGTAGGTATGAGCCAGCATTGCAGTCAGTGCAGTGCAGTCTCTCAACATATCACTGAATTCTTTACCAAATTATATGTTCAAAGACTGCAGTCCTCAGGTTAAGGTAGATATAAAATATATCTTCACTATTTAGTAGACATATTCTACCCCATTATGCTCTTAAAAGCATTTTGGCTGCCTTTCTTATTCTTGTTGATATTCTACCAAGGCTTTCTTTCATAGCTTTATATAATCCCCTTGATGTTGTATTATTGTTGTTTTAGTTATTTATTTTAATTCATAATATTTTGACATTTTGCATGACAGAAGGCCAAATACATTTGCCAACTATCTCTCCAATTAGTGGCATATCCTTATCTTTCAGAATAACTAAATTCAGATTTCATAATTTCCCTCCTTCTCCACCAGCTTCAGTTTCCTCAATATTCTTTACATTGACTCCTGCAAAGTGCTGTACCCTTCTGTACTCTCATTCCCACTCTCTACATAAACTCCCCCATATTTCTACTTGACTCCCTATCATTTGGAACAGAATATTTAGTATTTAGCCACCAACTTTAAAGATGGTGTGAATACTGCACCTTCCTGAGACGGGCACTTCAATAATCCCAGTGTTTCAAAATTAATGGAGAAGTGCTATCGTGAAGTTGCACCAGCCAACAGCTAATGCAGTGCTGAAATACCTCTTGATTGTGCATTTGTGAATTTGCAAATTGCATTGCAAACTTTATGCACAAAGCTATAACCACTGGCATTCCTTAAAGGTCAAAGCACCCAGATTGCAGATAGGATAACTTTCAAGAACTTCAGCTGTTGCAGAGCATGTTGAAGTTTTTTTTTCCCCCTGTGTGTTGTGAGTTGCTGGATTTGCCTGAGAACAATACTCTACCTTCATAATAATAGCAGATTATGTAACCTGGTCACACACAGACGGCAGGTAATGCGAGGACAGGAGTAACAGTGTTGCTGGGACATGCTCTTCAGTGGGGAGATGAAGCAGAGGCTGCAGCTTGAACAAGTACAGCATAAGTCCCCCTGCTAACATGGAGCTGAGCTTGTCCATGCACCGTTGCAATGACAGGAGGCTATCTGGTATGTTAAATACAACATCTTGGTATACATTCTGTTCAGTGTTATCCCCGTGGAGTTCCTTAATTGAGTCCTCTGAAGCAGGCATCAACTGTTACCTCAACCTCCCATGAGCTGACAAACTAACCACCCTTGCCTTGGCTAAAGCCCTTTCAGACTTGGATAACTCATTATGTGCTGGTTACAGTTCTGATAACCTCCAAGATATGTGCAGTGTCAGTATCTGAGCTAGTAGTTGGAAGGGAGAGATCAAGATATGAAGACTCTTTATCGGTGCTGTGCTATTGCTGTTTCTCTCTTCCAGCTTTGGCTACTATGGCTCAAAAGTACCAATCTTTAAGTGTCTGAAATTGGGAAATCTGAAGAGGACGGTTAAGTGGATTAGGAAGGATGAGGTTCATGGTCACAGCATCAGCAGTTTGCTCATCATGCTAGGTAATAGATGAGAATTGAGAGAAGGTGTAAGGCAGGAATATATCATTTTCCTCAATGTTTGCATCGATTCTGGAAGCTGTGAATTCAAATGCAGCCAGCATCATTATGGAGCAAATGGATCTCTACATTAAAGCTCAGGAGATGCAGGTGACTTCATCCTATGCTGAGCTGGTCTCCTAGCTTCTGGTATGTGCCTTCTGGTGCTCCAAGGGAGAATGTCAGTACTTATGTAGCACTGTATTTGGAAAATGAACCAGTCATAGCTGAATGTGGAGACATAGAGAGGCGGGAAGAAGCTGATTGTATTAGTGGGTGAGAGCATAATCCTAAGTGCCAGGAAATACTACTTGGTGAATAATAGGTGTGTGGTGCACTGAGCAACTTAAGTGATTGTTTTTTTGCAGGAGATGTCATATAAAGATGCACTTACTGACCTTAACCACTCATGTGAGCTGTCCTCCAGGTTACCCACCTCTGTATCTGCAAGGACTGGAACCAAATTAACCTCAAAGTCTTTGGCCCAGGTTAACAATCCCAATCAATTAGGAAAGCCCTGGTTGACTGATATAATCAGGAGATGAGAATCTCCTCAGTTCAGGGGACTGACTCTGAGCTGGCTGGCTACAGACAGTGTATTGTGCATAGGTAAATAAAGGATGACTTGGTGATGGGATACTGGCCTCAGTGCAGTTATTTCAGGACCTTTCTGAGATTAGTATTTGAGGCTTTCCAATAGCCCAGGAAATATGGCAGCTCACCTCCTGCCCTTTTCCACCATTACAGTCTCCAGCATTGCATTTGTCACCACAGAAACCACTGTGTGCCCTGGTGTTCCATTGACATGTTCTAAAATCAACAACATTATTCAGTGCAGCTTCGTTTCCAGAGATCTGGACCGTGTTGATGAACTGAAAGCTTTCTGTGCAGTCTGCCCTGAGTCCAATGATTTTCAGTCACCACAACCAAAGGTAAAAGAATCAAACCAAAATTACTCCAAATTATGAGGCAGTCATTTTTGTTTAGCTGCTTGGATCCAAAGAACGTGAAAAGCCAGTGTCATTAAATCATGTTTCTTTCTTTGTTTGAATTCCAAAGTATTCAGTAAAGCAGATCCAAAATTAGCATGAACACTCAACTAAATTCTACGGGTTGGGAAAATGGGTGTTTTTAAAATAACTAAAATGTATGCTTTTCTAGTGGTCGACCAACTTGCCAGGTAATGTTTGAGACTCTTGAGAGCGTTTGTGAAAACTGTGTTCTGTCTATTCACTCCTGGCAGAAATCACTGAAAATGTCTGCTGATCCCAGTTAGACAATAATGTCTGCTGATCCTAGTAAGGCAATAACTCATTTAAAATTTTCTTTCATCAGTTCAAACCTTCAATTGTCCAAAGAATGTAATCTTAATACTCTTAAAATTATTGCTGTTGACTAAGCAAAGTTCCAGTAAAATAATCGTGGTTAGTTCTTGCTGGTTGCCATGTCATTATTGAGCAATGCTCTCTGTGTGGGTGGTGAAGGTCTGTTAAACAGCTTGCTGACACATATTAAGTGCAAAAAATATTGAAATAGTTGCAGCATTTGCTGTGGAGTTGGGGGAAACAGGTCTGCACTTCAGTTTCCAATGTTGATTTAACTGTTTGGCTGAACTTCAATGTAAATGCCTTCAGCAGACAGAAAGGGGAAGGTGCAGGCTGGATCAATATGTACTGTTGCTATGCTTTTCTGAGTACTAGAAACAAAGCACATTGTAAGGACCTACAATAATAGTGTCTGCTCTCTCTCAGCAATACAATATTTCAGTTGTGGGGAAGTGTAAAAGAGAACAAGAATGTAAACAACAAGAAGGGGAAATGCATCTATAATGTTTCTTAGGCAAGGGTCAGAACCTTTCCATGTCAACTCCATTAACAGTCAATATTAATACAGTATGGACCTCAGACAAGTGTTCAATCCTCAAACTGTCAAACAGTCTAACAGCTGGTGACAATTTTATTACATTGTTTAAGCAGAATACATTCCATAACTCTCAGCATATATCCTTGATCCAATTCCACAGAAAAGGTTTTAGTAGTTGTTGGAATTTTCCCTCGCTTCCACAGATGGGATAAGATTTTTTCCTTTAGTCAGTAGCACAAAGAATCATTTCTCCAATACATTGCTGATCGATCTGAACAAAGTCCAAATCCTTGGACTAGTATATAAATGGCAATTGTCATCACTTGTTGATCCTCAGTCATTTGGGGATGATGATGTTATACGAATGAGCTCTTTGACAGTTTCAGTGGAGAAATGCTGTACCTTAGTTTTAGATCACCTTGTAGCACTTTCATCCATGAATTAGAATGCTGTACGTTTCCGGTATACATTCAGAGCCATACAGCATAGAAACACACCCTTCGGCCCCTACCATACCTATGCCAAACTACACTAATCCTATTTATGTACATTTGGCCCATAGCGTACTAGGCCCTGGCATTTTAAGTGTTCTTCCAGGTGCTGCACTTCACATATTTTTACCATCCTCTGAGTGAAAAAAAAAGTTTCCTTAGATTGCTTCTAAACCACTAATTCCTCACCTTAAAATTGTGCCTTCTGACCTGATACATGTTTGCCAAGGGGAAAAGATTCTCATGATCTACTCTGTCTGTGGCTCTCACAATTTTGTATACCTCAATCAGATTATCCCTTATCCTCTTCCGTTCCAAGAAAAACAAACACAGACTGTCCAGTTTCTCCTCATAACTGAGATTTTTCATCATGGGCAACATCCTCTGCACCTTTTCCAGTGCAATCAAGCCCTTCCGATAATGTGGCGAACAGACTGCACACAGTATTTCATCTGTGATCTAACCAATGTTTTATAAAGTTGTAACAAAACTTCCTCGTTCCTATATTCTATGCCTCAGCTAATAAAGGCAAGGATCTCATATGCCTTCTTCTTTCTTCACTACCCTGTCAACCTGTGCTGACATCTTCAGCAATCTATGGACTTATATACCAAGGCCCCTTTGTACCTCAACACTCCATAGGGACCTACCATTCATTGTGCATATCCTTCCCTTGTTGGACTCCCCCAAAATGCATCAATGTGCACTTATCAGGATTAAACTCAATCTGCCATTTACCAGTTGATAAGTATCAGACTGTAGCTGAGACATCCTCCTCACTATCAACAGAACTACCAATTTTTGTGTCATCTGCAAACTTATAAATTATACCTCTTAAATTCATATGCAAGTTGTTAACATACATAATGAACAACAACGGTCCTAGCACTGATCCCTGTGGTACCCCACTGGTCACAAGCTTCCAATCGCTAAAATAACCATCAACCCCACCCCTGACCACCACCACCACCACGTAATCCTTTGCCTCCAGCTTACAGGCCAATTTTGGATCCAGTTTGCCAAATTGCCTTGGATCCCATGTGCTCTTACCTTTTTGCATCAGCCTTCCATGTGGGACCTTGCCAAAGGCCAATGTGAATTGCATGTAAACCGCCTAAGCTGCACTACTCTTATCAATATATTTAGTCACCTTTTAAAAAAACTCAATAAAATTAGTCAGACAGGATTTCTCGCTAATAAATCAATGCTGAGTTCCCTGACCAACCCCTGTGTTTTCCAATTGTTGATTAATCCAGTCCCTGAGAATCTTTTTCCAATAAGTTACCTACCACTGATGTCAGACTAACTGATCTGCAATTATCCGGTCTATCCCTGCTGCCCGTGTTAAACAATGAAACCACATTAGCTATCGTCCATTCAACTGACCCTTCACCAGTGGACCAGTGAATTAGTAAATATCTTCATCAGAGCACCAGGATTTTCCTCCCTTGTCTCCCATAGAATCCTGGAATACATCTCGTCAGGTCCTGGGGATTTTGCACCGGTATGCTTGCTAAAACATGTAATGCCGCCTCCTTATTAACTTTAAAATTCCACTTGAGAACACAAATATCTAGTCTGACTCTAGTTGGCAGAACTGGGGAAGTCCTGTACTGTCAGATGCTATCTTTGGATGAGATTTTCACCCAAGATACCAAATGCTTGCATAAGTGGATGTAAGAGATCCCAAGTTACAACTTCAAGAGCAGGGTAGTCAGGACAGACTTTCTGGTCACTATCACTTTACTGACTGTGCAAGCTTCCTAAGGATGTTTTAGCAGGCATAGAACTTGAACAAATTGGCTCCCATATCTCAAACAGTGTATCTGTAATTATACTTTAAAGCCAATCCAGTACTCTTTATAAAGTGCTTTGGGTCACTCTGACGTTATGAAAAGAACTTCCGGGTGGTCCCTTTACCAGAAGATAGGTCATATTCACAACAATGCTATCTCCGCTTCTTGAATCTACCTTAGCTAACAGGGATCAAAGCACATGCTGTTGGCACCAATCTGATTAGCTTCATCCATCCATGTGTGGCAATATACTCTTCTATATGCATTTTGTAACCTGGAGCTCTTGATAGTGATGATAGAGCTTTTGATTTTGTTCCAACACATGGCCAACCAAGATTCCCTCCTGCTTTTACCACCTGCTGTTAGTGTATATTGGAAGAGTTTAACCGTTGTTAATCAATCTATTTAGCCTTGCTATGACCACACCTTCCTTGGCCATCTAGACCTGGAGTGGGACTTGAACCTGGAACTTCTGATTCAAAGGCTGGAACTTCTGATTTAGAGGCTGGAATGCTACTGCTGTCTCAGTATGCACTGCGATTATAAAAGGATTTTAGCCACAAAGCTGTCACTGTGCATGTTTATATTAATGGTAATAATAGTAGTGAGTGAAAACACCAGTCAGTATCTGAAATAGTTGGGGGTTATCTACATTGTATGATTTTACATTTTAAGTATGCAGTTACAAAGCTGAGGTTGGGCATAATAATGTGGATGCTTTGCAAAAACAAAATTGTATTTGTGTAGTGTCTTGTAATATCAATTTCTCATGAGAGTCAACAGTCTCTACGTTTTTTGGGCAAACTAATGTTTTTGAATGCCTCAAAACGAGGAGGTTCCTTCTGTGACTTGTTGCCACTCTATTGATTTGGCAAAACCCCTGTTCTTTGTGATTTTAGCATGCAAGTAAAGTGGAAGAGCCAAGCTGTTGACTAGAGCTTGGAATTTATGCCTCTAACTGTCTTTTAACCACTTCTAATATTCAATTAAATCTGTATTTATTCTCATAAATCTGTTAAAGTTTAGAGTCTTACTCACATTTTACACACACGACTTTCATTTCTGGAATATTAATCAGTGTATATTGCAAGCTCTGAGTACAGCACGAAGTGGATAGAATACTGAATAGAATTTCTGTTTATGGTGATATTTCTGAGCTAAATGACATTCAATGAGCCAAAGTGAGGGCCCATATTTTATTCAGATTTAAAACAGATTTTAAACTGATAATGCCTATTCTTTTGATAGAGCTCCACTTTGCCATCCTGCATAAGCAAAATGCATATAATTTACACAGTACTTAACGTGATGTAAGGAGCACACATGGACATTTGCTCTCATCACATCTCAAGCGTTGCTCATGTAAACTGAGATGGTGGTATTTGGAAAGCATGAATTTCACATTGTATTAATTAAGCTCTTCTAGAAGAGAGATTCACAAAGAACTTGCACTCTATCCAAATGAACCTTAAGCATTTCAAGGCTTGTAATGTGGATGCCATACTAGAAATAATTTGTAATACTGTCATATTGTAGATCTTGATATGTACAAATATGTTGATCATTTGTTAGGATATGTAGAGAGTGCTATGCTCAATTCACGTTTGCAGTGTGTTTAAAATTTAACAAGTAACATGTTCTTCATTTAATTTAACATTTATCATGATTTTGCTAATATTATTGAATCATCAACATTGTCAAATGTCAGTTCATGTATTGTCTAATATGTAAACTAGCTGACATATCAAATCAACATTACAAATTATTGAATTGAAACTTGATTTTTGATACAATGCAGGTTTCCTGTTACTCTAAATTTCCTGTTACCTACGATTACTCTTGTACAGTCTAAATCATCCCTCTTTTAAAACATATTTTCTCTTATCAACCTTTACCCAGTTGTCATAACTGAAATGATCTGTAAAAATATTAAAATACTGCTATAAACTGTATGATTGATTGTCATTCAAAGCACTTTGTTATAAATTTTCAAGCGATTAAGCATTTGCTATTTGGGAATTCATACACATCTCAATCTAAATCATAAAGAAAGACATTAGATGCTGAGATGAAATATTATATTCAGGCCCTGAGGCAAGTTACAGTTAATATTGAACAAGACACAATATAGATCATAATGTTTTACTATCCAGGTTCAAAAGTTGTACTTGCATGCTTTATCATCATTTTGTAATCCAATGTGGTTAATATAAATATGTAGGTGTACAATTATTTTGCACAATATGTTAAGTTTGCAATTTTTTAAGGAAGTAGTATATTGTGTATTGATTTTAATTGACTGAATATATTAACCACAAAAAAAAGTCATTTGCAACTCTTGTTTTCTGTTTTCAATTGCAGAAAAGTCTATTACTGATGGGAAACAGACAGCCAGGATTGCTTTCTGACATTTTTATGCCAATCTGCCATTAGTTTGAAGTGCTTGAATAATATTTGAAAAAAAAACAGAATTTAAAATTAAAGCTGTCACTTTCTCCCTCAACTTATTCACACTGTGTCATACAGCATTCTGTGGTTGAGAGGGTAGACAGATGGTCTGTTTGTTGGTTTCTGCCAGGACCACTTTGCATGTAGCTGCAAGAAATTGATTTATTTTCTGAATGTTGCTTTATTGTTAACAGTATAGGCTTATACCATTTCTCTGGAAGGCCTCAATATAGGTTGGGAGTCCAGGAAAATATGGTAATGTTAAGGAGTATGCTTAGTAATTGTGAGTTTGATGCTAGATAATTAGAAATACTTTTACCAAAATTGTCTAAACTTTTTGTATATATATAAAATGCCTTTTTACCTAATTAGGACATTCCAACATGTTACACAGGCAATGGAATATTTTTGAGAAGTATCAAAGTGTCAGATGATACTATGATGCCAACCAATGGATTGGACGCAAGTTGGGACTTAGTCCAGGTCAGGTTATGACAACAATCAATACATTTTATAGAAAAATCTATTTACTCAGTAGACTCTGTTTAATCAGTCCACTGTAGCAAACAGTCGACAGAGTCTATTTTAAGAGTGCACTTCTAAACTAAAATAAACAAAATTCATAGTCGAAAAGCCCGTGATTTCTTCTGAAAGAGCAGTGAATTCCCCATCAAAATCAAATTAGTGGAAAATGGTTACATAGTGCACACTATGTGAATCAAGTCAAACTTAAGCAGAAACAAATCTCCATGTTTGATTGACAGAGGAATTAGCATTTCCATTTCCAGCTGAGAATATTGTTGTCACTATGTGCCAATGAAGTGTAGTTACTGTCCTAATCATGGCCAGGATACCAGGGAGAGCCGGTCTGCTCTCTTTTGGAATAATGCCATCAGAAGGCCAATCCAGAACCTGCTGAGTGAGTGAAGAAAAGAATGAAGAGAATGAATTGTTGTATATAGTCATTGATCTTTTGCTGTAGAGTCTAAGATAAATTGTCCTCATGGCTGGAGAAAATCAGACCCCTGCACTTCCATGGCTTTCACTGCCCTCCTCACTCACGTGTGACTTCACATGCCATTTTTATTTTGCCACACAGTAGGGGTGTTGGGTTTCCAGTAGAGATTGCTTGAGTGAAAGAGAATGATGGGTGCAGAGACCGGTCAGCACAATATCCCAGCTCCAAATGATGTTTAAAACCACCCAACTTCATCCACACTCCAATACTAGCCCTTGCCTCCTCAGATCGCTCATACTACTCCAAACCATCTCAATGCCTCCTGTACCAAAAAGGAAAAAAGTTGTCATACGGACCAGTAGAAATAGAATTCTGGATCAGTGATGCTGGAAGAGCACAGCAGTTCAGGCAGCATCCAAAGTACAGCAAAATTGATGTTTCGGGCAAAAGCCCTTCATCAGGAATAAAGGCAGTGAGCCTGAAGCGTGGAGAGATAAGCGAGAGGAGGGTGGGGGTGGGGAGAAAGTAGCATAGAGTATAATAGGTGAGTGGGGGAGGAGATGAAGGTGATAGGTCAGGGAGGAGAGGGTGGAGTGGATAGGTGGAAAAGGAGCTAGGCAGGTAGGACAAATCCAGACAAGTCATGGGGACAGTGCTGAGCTGGAAGTTTGGGCTTGAAGCGTGAAAATCAACCAGTGATTAAGAGGCATAGAGACTGGTATCTGAGATAGAGTGCAATGAATTGATTGAAGACTGTGATCTGTGGTGCTGGGGAACTCAGGAGGATGCTGAGATGAATCATCCATTTTCCATTTCTGGCTGAAGATTGTTGTAAATGCTTAAGTTGTCTGTTGCACTCAAGTGCTGGACTCCCCATCATTGAGGATGAGGATACATTTGGAACCTTCTCCTACACTGAGTTTTCCACTATCATTCAGAACTGGATATGGCGGGTCTGGGGAGCTTTGATCTGATCTGTCAGTTGTGGAATAGTGAGCTCTGTCTGCCATGCTGTTGGACATGCACTAGTCCTGTCTTACATCTTTACCAGGTTGACATCTCATTTTTAGGTATGGCTGCTGCTGCCTGTGACATGCCCTCCAAATCTCTTTAGTCGTCAATGTTGATTCCTAGCTTGATGGCGATAGAAGAGTAGGGATATTGTGGCCATGAAGTTGAGGAGTATGTTGCAGTATGATTCAGTTGCTGCTGGCTCAGAGTGCCTCCTAGATGCCCAGTCTTGACTTGCGAGATTTGTTTGAATTCTATAATGTTTAGCACAGGGACAGTGCCATGCAACACCGTGGAGGATTTCCTCAATGCAAAGATAGGATATTGTCTCTACAAGGTCCATGTGGTGGTTACACCTATCACTGCCATGGACAAACCCATCTGTGACAGGCAAATTAGTAAAGATGAGGTCAAGTACGTTTTTCCCTCTTATTAGATCCCCACCCAACTGCTGCAGACCTGGTCTAGCAGCTATGTCCTTCATGACCCAGCCAGCTTGATCAGTACTGTTGCTGCCAAGCCACTTAATGATCAACATTGAAGATCCCCTCCCAGAGTCCATTTGGCACCCTTGCCAGCCTCTGTGCTTCCTCCAAATGTTTCTCAATATGCACGAATACTGATTCATCAGCTCATTGCACAGCTAGAGTGGTACATGGTAATCTGCAGGTGGTTTCCCTGTCCATGTTTGACCTGATGAAATGAGACATCATGGGGTCCAGAGTCAATGTTGTAGCCTGCCAGGACCACTCCCTCCTGACTGTACACATGTATGCCACCACCTCTGCTGGGTTTATCCTGACACACCCATGAGAAAGTGAGGACTACAGATGCTGGAGAGTCAGGGTTGAAAAGAGTGGCACTGGAAAAGCACAGCATGTCAGGCAGCATCCGAGGAGCAGGAAAGTCAACATTTTGGCTTTGAGCCTTTCATCAGGAACGTGAAAGGGGAAGAGGGCTGAGAGATAAATTGGTTGGGAGTGGGGAGGTGGGGCTGGGATGTTGGGGCTGGGGGAAGGTAGGTGGGAAAGCGAAACATGGATGCAGTTAGGAGGTAATTGTGATAGGTCAGTGTGGAGGGTGGGGCAGATAGGTGGGAAGGAAGATGGACAGGTAGGACAGGTCAAGAGGGCAGTGCTGAGTTGGAGGGATGGATCTGAGATGAGGTGGGACAAGGGCAGATTTGGAATCTGGTGAAGTTGATGTTGATGACGTGTGTTTGGAACGTTCCAAAGCAGAAAGTGAGGCATTCATCCTCCAGTTTGCTAGTGGCTTTGATTTGGCAGTGGAGGAGGCCCAGGACTTGCATGTCTTTGGGAGAGTGGAGAGGGGAAATTGAAATGCTTGGCCACAGGGCAGTGGGGTTGTTTGGTGAATGCTTCCCAGAGATGTTCCCCGAAGTGCTCCGTGCGTTAGCGTCCAGTGTCTCCAATGTAAAGGAGACCATATCAAGAGCAATGGACACAGTAGATGAGATGAGTGGATATGCAGGAAAATCTTTGCTGGATTTGAAAATATCCTTTAGGGCCTTGATTGGAGGATGGGAGAGGAGAGGAGAGGTGTGGGCAATGGTTTTACACCTCATGTGGCGGCAAGGAAAGGTGCCGGGAGTGGAGGGTGGGTTGGTGGGGAACATGGACTTAACAAGGGACTCACGAAAGGAATAGTCTCTGCGGAATGCTGATAGGGGTGGGGAGGGAAATATATATTTGGTGGTGGGGTCTGATTGTAGGTGGCAGAAATGGCGGAGGATGATGTGCTGTATCTGGAGATTTATTGGGTGCAAGGCGAGGACCGGAGAATTATATCCTTGTTGCTGTTGATGGGGTGGGCTTTGAGGACGGAGGTACGAGAAGTGGAGGAGATGTATTTAAAGGCATTGTTGATCATGTGGGAGGGCAAATTGAAGTGTTTATGCCCAAAACATGGACGCTCCTGCTCCTCAGATGCTGCCTGACCTGCTGTGCTTTTCCAGCACCACACTTTTCAACTCTGACACACCCAAGAATGATACTGGTGTTGTCTGCAGCACGGCTGCAAGTTATGATTTTGTTTTAGGCCATTCCAAGTTATAACACTAACCTCCAGTTTTTTGGTGAGGAGATCTTTGCAGGAGCTGACAGGACTGATATTACTATTATTGTTTAAAGGCCCCTGGACCTCACCATCATTCCCTACCTACCTCCAAGTCAGACCTTGCCTTCTCAAATCACTCCTGTAACCCAATATTATCAATGCCACCATATGCCAACTCTGTGCCTTTGTGTATCCTCTCTGCTCCCTTAGATCACTGAAGTAACTTTTGTAACCCTCATTTATCCTAAGAGCTACTCGGGTTTGTGTATCATCCTCAGATTCAATATCAATGGAAAATATTCCTTGGGAGAACAAAAAGATTTATGTCGTTGATATCATTGGTACTGGGGAATGGACATGTGGAAAGTAAGACATTGCAATGCTATTAGCTTGTGTCAACAAACCACAAACCGTATCAAAGGACCAATTTGTTATTACACATTTGTGAAACTTTCCATCCCTCTCAGTTGAGTAAAACACTTTCTCTGTCGAAACACATTAGTATAGGGAACACAGTCAAGCTTTGATAATGATCACAGCTACCAACAACAGGCTGCTGTTTGGGAAGGCAACTGCAGAATGCCCACTTTTCAGTTTCAAAGCAGGGTGCTTGTAAATCAATGTAAGTGAGCAGGTGGCTGGTTTTTTCTCATGTGTCCAAACAGTTTGTTGTTTACCAGCAAGTCGCAAAGATGACAGCACAGGCTGACAGGACTTTTTGTAACAGTCATTCACTATATTAAACTGCTTCCTCCATTGGAAAACCATTGTAACACATGTAACAAATGCACAAACTTAGTCAATGTAAGGTTTGACTTACATTGAAAAGACAAATCATTACGATGAATCAGTGTATTAAAAACAGAACTTCATTGCCACAGAGTGCCCATTTGAAGGTGTGAGAATTCATTACACTGACCTTTCACATTGTTCCAGATTCATTAGAAGGCTTTCTATTTTCCTGATGAGCTCTCAATATAAGAATCCTATAATCAGCTTCCAAAACCCTGCACTCACAAATAAAAGTGGTGTGTGGGAGAAAATCCAATTTTCAATCAGCATTTGAACTGGAGAGCCCAACCCTGAAGGGGCACATGTGCATTTTACATGCTAGGCATCTTTTAGTCACGAAGAAAATAGAGGAAAATGATGCCAGGTCTGGAGTTCAGAGAAAAATTAAATTTTCTCCTCCAAGAAAATCATAATATCGTGTATTAAACAAATCATTGCGAACCATAGAAATGTTCAATAGTTGAAGTCCAGCTTCAATAACTTTAGTGTTTCTAATAAAGACCTTCTATTTTCAAAAATATATTTTTAATTATAAAAACATTTTAAAATTACATTCCATAACAATTCAAATTAATTATTTCCAAAAATGCCCTGCTGGTCATGTTATTTCCATACAAGAGGTATAGTTTGTAAGTTTGCTGATGACATCAAAATTGGTGGTGTCATGGACAGTTACCTCAAATTGCAACAGGATCTTGATCAGATGGGCCAATGGGCTGAGAAGTGGCAGATGGAGTTTAATTTAGGTAAATACGAGGTGCTGCATTTTGGGAAAGCAAATTTTAGCAGAACTCATACACTTAATGGTAAGGTCCTAGGGAGTGTTGCTGAACAAGGAGACCTTGGAATGCAGGCTCATAGCTCCTTGAAAGTGGGGTCACAAATAGATAGGATAGTGAAGAAGGCGTTTGGTATGCTTTCCTTTTTTGGTCAGAGTATTGAGTACAGGAGTTAGGAGATCATGTTGCAGCTGTACAGGACATTGGTTAGGCCACTGTTGGAATATTGCATGCAATTCTGGTCTCCTTCCTATTGGAAGGATGTTGGGAAAGGGCTCAGAAAAGATTTACGAGGATGTCGCAAAGGTTGGAGAATTTGAGCTATCGGGTGAGGCTGAACAGGCTGGAGCTGTTTTCCCTGGAGTGTCGGAGGCCCGGGGTGACCTTATAGAGACTTTTAAAACCATGAGGAGCATGAATAGGATAGATAGACAAGGTCTTTTCCCTGGGGTAGGGGAGTCCAGAACTAGAGAGCATAGGCTTCAGGTGAGAGGGGAAAGATATAAAAGAGACATAAGGGGCAACTTTTTGATGCAGAAGGTGGAACGTGCATGGAATGAGATGCCAGAGGAAGTGGTGGAGGCTGGTACAATTGCAACATGTAAAAGGCATCTGGATAGGTGCATGAATAAGAAGGGTTTGGAGGGATATGGGCCAGGAGCTGGCAAGTGGGACTGGATTGTTTTGGGATATCTGATCGGCATTGACGAGTTGGACCAAAGGGTCTGTTTACGTGCCATACATCTCTATGACTCTATGACTATAACATGTGGTACTGTGAGGACCCTCAATTACACAGGATATTTGCAATTTACATTCCAGGACAAAGATATTAGAAAAAGGTTTTACATAATTTCAAGTCTCTTGATATACTGTTCCACATGGACCTTAGGTGGCTTCCTCTCAGCAGTGATCGAGTGAGGCTCCCTCAGCCTTCATTACATTACTCAGCTCATAGTCCAGGATTTTGCCAGTCTGCAAAACTTGGTCATGGACAGTGCTTTGTACTGCACGGCCAACAAGTAACAGACAGTCTCTTCCAACGAGTTGATAGTCTTCTCACAAGAGTTTTTTTGTTTCATCATGTGTGTCCTTTGGAACAGCCCATAAGGGTAGAGTCCCATGCCATGACTTGCCTAAGGTTTATCTCAACCAAAAAAAACTTGCATCTTTTCTCAGATGTTCTTCACAAAGGAACATTCTAGAAGGAATTGGGTGATGCTCTCTTCCCCACCGCAAGCACGTTGAGGCCATTGTATGGAGATAAGGAGACATTGATGGCCAGGATCTTACAAGGAGGATCTTTTTCACCAGCCCTGCTGTGTCTTGGCACTTGTTTGAAAGTTTTGGTGATGCAGCATCTGGTAAATGACTGACAGTCAGCAACAGACAGGATCCACCATCTCCTTTTCCTGTAGGGTGTCAAGGACATTAAATGCAGGTCATTACATAATAGAATTGTGGTCAAATGTGTTCTCTTGCTTAATCTTCTCCCTGAGGAGCAGATGGTACAGTATGGATCGACTTGCTGGCATATTCTGCAGCAATGTGGCCAGACCCATCCTGCACAACACTGGGACCAAAGAATCTCCGCACATAGTAACCTTTGTTGTTTGCGCTCAAAAAGTCTATACATAACCTGTGGCCACACATGAAGGTGACTGTCTGAATGAGGACTACCTGCCCCCACCTTGTCTAGAGTTTAATACATTGTGTCCCTATAGCCACTATGTTTTGTAAATCTCCAAACAAAGCAAAAGGTGACTCCTATGATCACCACTGTGCAGAATTATGCAATGAACACCACATTCTCAAAGGCACTTAGGGAAGAGCATTGAATGCTGTCCCAGTCAGCAATGCCTGATCCCATGAGCAATATTTTTTTAAAAAATCAACAAAAATATGTTGTGATTTATTTACTGGCCAACATACCTTTGCTCAAATCATTATCTCATGGACAGCTGGAATCTTGCTCACTGTTTTCCAGTATTGTAAAGCCTGAACGTTAGATACAAAGATTTTGTCACAACATTACCTTAATGTTGCAATTATTGCAGAATCTGTTACCAATCGAACTTTGGTACCTACCTGTATGACAGTAGAATTCTTTCACTTAGTTCAATTATATCATTTCCTTGGGTAAATATGATTTCCTCTTTGTCTTGAGCCCATTTTCCAAAACTGAGCCAGGAAGGGTCTGTTTGATCAATGTTATGCATTGCTAAAGAAATTCACCATGGTCTATCGATTCACATGTTTTCAGTATTTTACCAGCACGGGTCGCCAACCTGTGACTTCTCTGCAAGTTGCTCTAATATGCTGTCCAAATTTTTAATGCTTCATTATTGATTAATTTAATTACTGGGAAATCACTTGAAGAACTTTCAATCTCTTGTCATTTGAACCCTAAAATGTATTCATCCACCATATTCCTTCTTTGCTACATTTTGCTACGTTAGTTGTCATATTATTTTCACATTGTGACACACTCATTGATGTCTCCTTCTGTTTACCTCACTGAGTCATTCTCCTGATGAAGGGCTTATGCTCGAAACGTCGAATTCTCTATTCCTGAGATGCTGCCTGGCCTGCTGTGCTTTGACCAGCAACACATTTGCAGCTGAGTCATTCTTCAGCATTATGAGGTCCACTAATTGGATCACCCAGCGAGGTAGCAGAACTAGTTCTTATCCCAGGTTAAAAGTTGGATTTTCAGCTGTCTCATCCACCTTTTCATTAGTTATTGTGAAACTTTAAGATGTTCTTGAGCTACTGCACACACTGTTCAGTTTTTCTTGAAATGTGGACTTGCACAGTCTACAAGGCTAAGTTCTTATGTCTGGGCAATAAATTTCTATTTAATTAATTTAAATGATTCTCTCATCACAGTATCAAATTAATTAGGCCTCAGCATGGACTCAGATTCTCGACCTCAGTGCGGACACAACATGGCATCCTGTCGGCCCAGTGTAGCGGCCTCCCAATCCAGTGTATCTGTCTCCTGGCTCCTTGTGGCTGCCTGTCAGCCCAGCGTATCAGCCTCCTGGCCCATCGTAGTGGCCTTTCAGCCCAACACATCTGTCTCCTGGCTCATTATGGCAGCCTCTTGGCTGGGCCTGGCTTATGTGTGGTAGCCTCCAGCTGCATTTCAGCAGCCTTACAGCCTGGCATATATGTCTCCAGGACTGGGGTGGTGGTCTTCTGGTCTGGTGTGGTGTTCTCCTGGCCTGAGGTAGCCTCAGTGTGAATATCCAGCCTCAAGATCCTTCAGAAGAGTTTCCCAACCTTGAGAGCCTCAAGGTGAAGCCCAAAGCAAGGTGTCAAGGCCTGACACAGACTGGAGACATGATGTAATGGACAGGGTTGGAATACATTTTATTCTGAACTTTTTATTTCTTTATTTCCCTAATTTATTTCTATGATTGGTAATTCTGGACTTTTTGTTTCTTTACTTTTATATTTTTTTCTAAGAATTTGAACTTAAGAATCTTTACCAAGGTATTTTTGTACCTGAGATGGTGCCATAAGTGGTGACTTGTGAACTTTTCATAGTACTCAGAGTCATAGAGATGTACAGCATGGAAACAGACCCTTCAGTCCAACCTGTCCACACCAACCAGATATCCCAACCCAATCTAGTCCCACCTGCCAGCACCCAGCCCATATCCCTCCAAATCTTTCCTATTCATATACCCATCCAAGTGCTTCTGAAATGTTGCAATTGTGCCAGCCTCCACCACATCCTCTGGCAGCTCATTCCATACATGTACCACCCTCTGCATGAAAAAGTTGCCCCTTAGGTCTCTTTTGTATCTTTCCCCTCTCACCCTAAACCTATGCCCTCTCGTTCTGGACTCCCTGATCCCAGGTAAAAGATTTTGCTTATTTATCCTATCCATGGCCCTCATAATTTGGTAAACCTCTGTTAGGTCACCCCTCAGCCTCCGATGCTCCAGGGAAAACAGCCCCAGCCTGTGCAGCCTCTCGCTATAGCTCAAATCCTCCAACCCTGGCAACATCTTTGTAAATCTTTTCTGAACCCTTTCAAGTTTCAGAACATCTTTCCGATAGGAAGGAGACCAGAATTGCACACAATATTCCAACAGTGGCCTAATCAATGTCCTGTAGAGCCGCAACATGACCTTCCAACTCCTGTACTCAATACTGTGACCAATAAAGGAAAGCATACCAAACACCTTCTTCACTATCCTAACTACCTGCAACTCCACTTTCAAGGAGCTATGAACCTGCACTCCAAGGTCTCTTTGTTCAGCAACACTCCCTAGGACCTTACCATTAAATATATAAGTCCTGCTAAGATTTGCTTTCCCAAAATGCAGGACCTCACATTTATCTGAATTAAACTCCAACGGCCACTTCTCAGCCCATTGGCCCATCTGGTCCAGATCCTGTTGTAATGAGGTAACCCTCTGCGCCCACCACTACACCTCCAATTTTGGTGTCATCTGCAAACTTACTAACTGTACCTCTTATGCTCGCATCCAATGACAAAAAGTAGAGGACCCAGCACCGATCCTTGTGGCACTCCACTTTCCTCCAATCTGAAAAACAACCCTCCACCACCCTCTGTCTTCTACCTTTGAGCCAGTTCTGTATCCAAATGACTAGTTATCCCTGTATTCCACGAGATCTAACCTTGCTAAACAGTCTCCCGGGGGAACCTTGTTGAACGCTTTACTGAAGCCCATATAGATCACATCTGCTGCTCTGCCCTCATCAATCTTCCTTGTTACTTCTTCAAAAACCTCAATCAAGTTTGTAAGACAAGTTTCCCACACACAAAGCCATGTTGATTATCCCTGATCCATCCTTGCCTTTCCAAATACATGTACATCCTGTCCCTCAGGATTCCCTCCAACAACTTGCCCACACTGAGGTCAGGCTCACCGGTCTATAGTTCCCTGGCTTGTCTTTACCGCCCATCTTAAACAGTGGCACCACGTTTGCCAACCTCCAGTCTTCCGGCACCTCACCAGTGATTATCGATGATACAAATAGCTCAGCAAGAGGCCCAGCAATCACTTCTTTAGCTTCCCACAGAGTTCTTAGGTGCACCTGATCAGGTCTTGGGGATTTATCCACCTTTAACCATTTCAAGACATCCAGCACTTCCTCCTCTGTAATCTGGATATTTTTCAAGATGTCACCATCTATTTCCCTACAGTCTATATCTTCTATATCCTTTACCACAGTAAATACTGATGCAAAATATTCATTTAGTGTCTCCCCCATTTTCTGTGGCTCCACACAAAGGCCGCCTTGCTGATCTTTGAGGGGCCCTATTCCCTCCCTAGTTACCCTTTTGTCCTTAATATATTTGTAAAAACCCTTTTGGATTCTCCTTAATTCTATTTGCCAACACTATCTCATGTCCCCATTTTGCCCTTCTGATTTTCCCTCTAAGTATACTCCTATTCCTTTATCCTCTTCTAAGGATTCACTCAATCTATCCTGTCTATACCTAACATATGTTTCCTCCTTTTTCTTAACCAAACCCTCAATTTTTTTAGTCATCCAACATTCCCTACACCTACCAGCCTTCCCTTTCACCCTGACAGGAGTATACTTTCTCTGGATTCTTGTTATCTCATTTCTGAAGGCTTCCTATTTTCCAGCCATCCCTTTACCTGCGAACATCTGCCTCCAATCAGCTTTCAGAAGTTCTTGCCTAATACTTTCAAAATTGGCTTTCTCCAATTTAGAACTACAACTTCAGCAAATTGTAAAATGTAAATTCATTTATTCCGGCTCCTGGCTCTATGGAAGCTTTCCAATGCCTCTGCAACCATTAGTTATCAAGTTTTGAGAACATTTGTAGCTCAGGTTGAGGTTCTGAACTGGAAGGTTCGTTTTCAGACATTTCATCACCATACTTGACAACATCATCAGTGAGCCTCCTGATGAAGAAGTATTGGCAAGACTGGCTTTCTACTTATGTGTTTAGGTTTCTTGGGTTGGTGACATCATTTTCTGTGGTGAAGTCATTTCCTGTTATTTTTCTCAGAGGGTGGTAAATGGGATCCAAGTCAATGTGTTTGTTGACAGAGTTCCAGTTGGGATGTCATGCATCTAAGAATTCTAGTGCATGTCTCTGACCTGGGATGGATGTGTTGTCCCAGTCAAAGTGGTGTCCTTCCTCATCTGTATCTAAGGGTACTAGTGAGAGTGGGTCATGTCTTTTAGTGGCTAGTTGATGTTTATGTATCCTGGTGGCTAGTTTTCTGCCGATATGTCCAATGTGGTGTCTGTTACAGTTCTTGCAAGGTATTTTTTAAATGACATTAGTTTTGCATTACATACAGATGAGGAAGGACACCACTTTGACTGGGACAACACATCCATCCTAGGTCAGAGACATGCACTAGAATTCCTAGATGCATGCCCTTCCAACTGGAACTCTGTCAACAAACACGTTGACTTGGATCCCATTTACTACCCCTTGGGTAAAAGAACAGGAAATGACATCACCACATGAAATGATGTCACCAACCCAAGGAAACCTAAACACATAAATAGAAAGTGGGCCATGCCACCAGTGCTTCATGAGGAGGCTCACTGATGATGTTACCTGGTATGGTGATGAAACGTCTGAAAACAAACCTTCCAGCTCAGCGGGCAAACCTACATCTAGCAACTATTAGTGCATATGTAACTGATTTTACTTGCTTTTCTCGTAAAATACAAATTGGGCAGAATTTTATAGTTTTCCATTACTACGTTTGCAGTTGAGTGAGGTCCAATATGAATCTTCTTCAGATCAAAATTCTGAGCTCTGTAAAACTCAGAGTCAAAAGTTTAACTCCGTTTCTCTCTCTAAAGATGCTGTTGGACTTGCTGAGTTGCTTCAGCATTGTGCCTGTTCATATTTCCTGAATCTGCAGCATTTTGCTTTGATTTGACAATCTGGCAGGCAATATCTCAGCAGCGCTTATGTTCAATACATCAAAAGTTTGGATTGTTTTAAAATTATAGAAGCCTGCAGCCCTGAAGGAGGCTATTTACTCCACCATACCTGTGCTTAGTTTATAAAAGTGCAGTCTTGCTTAGTCTGATACCAGTAGTATTTTTGTAAATAAACATTTAAATTTGTTGTTCTGAAATAATTTCCAAACTATTGTGCATTTTTAAAATTATTTGCAGAAATCAGCTTTCTTCACCTTTCGAGTAGAACATTCCAGATTGTGTAATTATGAGTGAGAAATATTCTCCTCATCTCACATGTTTATATTCTGTCAATTTTAAATCTGTGCTCACTGATTATTTATGCTTAAAGAAAACATCTCACCAAATAAACCTTTTGTGATCCACGGAAAACAGTCCTAACATTTCGGTCTCTCCTTGGAACTGAAGTACCTGTGCCTTGGTAACATAGTTATATGGCCATGAAACCGACTCTTTGGTCCAACTCGTCCATGCCGATCAAATATCATAAACTGATCTAGTCCCATTTCCTATCAATTTACAATTCCAGTTGCCTCTTAAATGTTGTAATTGTACACACCTTCACCACCTCCTCTGGCAGCTTGTTTCATGCATGCCCCACTCTGCGTGAAAATGTTACCCCTCAGGTCCCTTTTAAAGCTTTCCCCTCATATAAAAACCTATGCCTTATAGTTTTGGTTATTCACCCTAGCCATGCCCCTCATGATTTTATAAATCTCTCTAAGATCATTCCTTAGTCTCTAACACTCCATGGTAAAAATGCCCAGCTTATTCGGTCTCCCCCTCTAGTTCAAACTCTCCAGTCCCAGTTACATCCTTGTAAGTCTTTTCTGAACCCTTTTAAGTTTCACAACATCTTTCCTATATCCTGGTTAATCCCTTCTATTCTCTCTAGGACCATTTATAGTACATCTGAGGCCTAACAAGTGGTTTCTGGTTTTTTTTGGCTTGATTTCTGTTTTTGTATATTCTAAACAAGTAACCCAGATGCCACCAAACAGTTTGTCAAAATTGCCATACTAAACCACTGGGAATCAATAGCTTCCCTCAATATTTTTTAAAGCTCATGACAGCCAACTCAATTCTGCGAAGATCTGGTGCTAAGAAGGTGGCATAATGAATGTGAAATCATGCATTTGGTGAGTGCCAAGGTCAGCTGGTTAAAGGACCACCGTGGTTCTTTCGGGCTTTGTCATAGTGATTTAAAGCTGTTGGGCCTTCTGGCCTCAAACGTCCCCTAGCCTTCTGCCCACTTCACAAGTCTCCATCCCAATCTATGCCCTAGGGTCACTTCTATAACAACTCATTACCCCTTGATTGAGCCCCACACCTCATCATATTCCGACATCACCTCATCACCCTATGCTTAGCCAATAAAGTATTTTCCACAATGTGCAAATATCATGAACCACATGAAAATGAAAATAATTAAAAGTTTAACAATCTAATAGGGCTCTCCATTCCTCAAACAGTCATATTAAAAAATTAACAATTAATGAAATCATTCAAAATCTTTGAATTCCCCTCAAGTGTTTTAAATCTGTTATAAAACAAACAAATATCTGTTCAGTAAAAACACTGAAAACAATTAATCCTTTAATAGCCTCTTTAAAATATATGAACTTAGCAAATCCACTGAATTAATTACCTTCATGGTTAATAAAACTTAGCTAATCATTCATAATGACCACAACTGCAATAGCAGTCCATAGTAAATAGCTATAGGAAATCCCATGGAAACTGCAGGAACTTACTGCTTTTATTCCAAAGCTACATCAGAAGACCTGTCAATCAAATCATTCCAGCACTAACTAACAGATTCAGTCTTTTTATATATTTAAAAGGCCAATCATTTTTTTAAAATAGATTAGTTTGTGTAAAAACTTATAAAGCATGGATAAGGTATGTATATGTCTATTCTATAAATTTGTAACACACCCTGCAGGTCAAGGTTATAAGGCTCTGATGTGGAAGTGTCAATGTTGGACCGGGATGGACAAGGTCAAAAGTCACATGACACCAGGTTTAGTCCAACAGGTTTATTTGAAATCACAAGCATTTGGAATGATGCTCCTTTGTCAGATGAAGGTTATAAGAACAGCCAAAATGAGATCTGTTTGAACTAAGTATTAATTTCAGATTGCTGTGCTGTGGTTGGGCATCCTGTCTGTGTGATTCATACCTGAGCCTCTTACCCTGGCCAGAAAAATAAAAGATCAGTCATTAAGGGGACAATGCTTTCGATTCATGTTCTCTACCCTCCATTTTTTGAAGGTCCTTAGAGCCAACTTATTTCTGCAAAAATCTGGTCCTAAGAAGACAGGATAATGAGTGTGAAATCATGCAATTGGTTTATTTGTTACAAAAGACAAAGCTGTCATGAGAATAGGAAAATGAGGAGAAAATGGACCAATGCGTTCAGTTTTGGGTTGATGGAGCCAAAATGAGAAGTCAGATAGAGTGGAACTGGTTTTGAATCACAGTAGTAGGGAAAGAGCAAGTCAATGGGATCAGCCTGACACAGGGTTAAAAGGAGAGAGGACAGCAATTGGATCAGTTGTGGATTGGCACTTTTGTATGGTGAAGAAATTAGCAATATGGTTAATTTTAGATTGATGCAGAGGAATGGAAAGTGATTAGTTGTAAGTGACATTGGACTAGAGAAAGAGAGAAAGAGAAAGAGAGGAAGAGAGGAGTATGGATATAGCCCGGAAGGTGAAAATACTTCACAACCTATAACAGTGGTTTCCAACCTGTTCAGTGTCAATGCACATTTTGAGGAGATAAACAATTCCAATGGGACCTCCACTTTCGTCTGAACTGATTGCTCATAAATTTCACATTTGCTTGCATTTACTGTGTTTACAGCCTTTTGGGGGAAATTTGCAACATAATGCATATAACATGCAAACAAAGGATTAAAAATATTAATGTTTCAAATCCACCATCAAAAATACATTGTTTTTGACTGTGAGCACAGACACATTTTCAAATTTGTCTCAGTTCAACTGTTCCTAATTATCCAAGAACAATGGATTACAGCAAAACACAAAGTAATGTTCTCTCCTGTTGTTTTTCATGTATGCTAGTGTTGAAAATGCTTGCTTGCAGAGGTAGGTTGTTGTAAATAGCAAGAGAACAGCAATATAGTGGTCAGAGATTGTCAGATATTTATTTACCACAGACAGCTACAACACATACAAAGACATCTGTCCAAAATTCAGCTTCATTATGTGATCCATCCATACCTCTGCATAGACTTTTCCTTCCTTTTAATGTTAGCTCTTGTGAAGAAGCAGAAGAAAACAACCTAAATGGATCACGTATAGAGTCATTGTCTTCCAAATTTATTGAGGGGAAGTAGTATTCAAATGTCTCTTGCAGTGTGTTGAAATGTGTGAATATGAGACTGTGCATCTTAGCAGCATCTGTTGCTGAAGATGCCAGTGGAAACATCTCAAGTGATCCCCCCGCTACTGTGGCGTGGACTGCAAATGCTGGAAGTCAGAGTCAATTGATGTGAGGCTGGTAAAACAAATGGTCCAGACAGTATCCGAGGAGCAGGAAAGGGAACATTTCGAGCTGAAACCCTTCGTCAGGATTGGGGAGGGGTTGGCAGCCCATAAATAAGTAGAGGCAGGAGGGTGGGGCTGGGGAAAGGGGAGATGGGATGATGATAGGTGTATTCGGGCAGGGATTATTGTGATTGGTCATTGGGAAGGCGGAGTGATAGATGAGTTGGAAGATGGTAAGGTAAGGTCAGGTCAGAGAGCTTAAAGCTGAATGGCCTCAATATGAACTTTGCTAGATTCAAAATCTCTCTTCCCTCAGTCTTATCCCATGTCTACCCCAACCCCTCCTCCACACCTTCCCAATCTGACCATCTTCAGACTCACCTATCTGCTGCACCCTTCCCACTGACCAATCACAAAACCCCCTACCTGCATCCAAGTTTCATCATCCCACCTCCCCCTCCCCCAGCCCCATTCACCACCCTCTATTTACTAGTGGACTCCCCTCCCCCTCCCCGGTCCAAATCATTGACTTTCTTTCTCCTCAGATGCTGTCTCATCTGCTACAGTTTTTTAGCCTCACATCTACTACCCCTGCTATTGTCTCCTGCCAAGATTTCTGACCTATCATTGTATTTTTATTATCTTAAATACATTTAGATAACCAATTATCACATTTCTTAGTTCAACATCTCAGTTTAAAATTGAGTAAAGCACATATTACAGGCAAGGTCTGTTGTATCCATGTCATTTGCAATGAAATACAATCAGGTAGTACATTTCAAATCACATGATGCAAGAAAATCCAGATCAATCGATTCAATCATAGAGGCCTACTCTCTAATTCTGCATGATGACAGTTACTTGTAGGCAGAAAGTGACATGGGCAGGAGTTTTAGTTCCTGATAGGGATGAACATGGAGATGGACAGGTGAGAAACTGTGCCAGTTTTCTGTTGTGTAGGTGGGGGAGGTATCAGCATTACCAACCTACAAGTGGAAGGTGACCAGTTGCTGAGAATTAAAGGCCAATTAAGACTCATTGTCAGAGATTGACTGGCATTTTTCAATCACAAATGAGGCAGCATCCAAGAAGCAGGAAAATTGATGTTTCAGGCAAAAGCCCTTTCCGATAAAGGGCTTTTGCCCGTAACATCGATTTCCCTGCTCCTCCGATGCTGCCTGACCTGCTGTGCTTTTCTAACACCACTCTAATCTTGACTCTGATCCCCAGCATCTGCAGTACTCACTTTTGCCTATTTTTCAATCACGCTCTGGCTCCTGAGTCAGCGGTCTCGAGAGACCCTCATGTGGAATGTCTCTATGGTGGTGGATACTGGGTTCAGATGTTGGTTAAACATTTTAAAATTTGGAGAGAGGGCACCTTTATAATGAGGGCTGCATCTGAAAGATCCTTTGCTCAAGATCAGAAGGGAGAAATTTGTAAAAACAAATAAAATTTCCTTCAATATTTTATCATTATCTCCGACTGATTGTGTAGAATCAGAATCAGAGACTAGACAGTGAATCTGTCAGCAGCATCATATTTTAGCAGGCATGCATGTGCAAGGACAGCTTGAGAATGATCAGATGCATGGGCTCTGTTTAGTTCTTTCCTCTCTCCTTTTCTTAACATTGCTGAGACCAATACATGAATTAAGATTTGAAAATCATTTTGTCAATGTAGATTATATGTATTTTGTTTTTTATTCGGGGCTGCAGAAACAACATGTTCCAGCTTTAGTCTGCCCTAACCACAATTATTAATGCAGTACGTGACAACATATTTTGGTTCCGTGATTAATTTTGGCCTGATTATTCAGTCTTTCAGCATTCTGAAAGGTGAAATTAGCAGCATTCTGTGCTCCTCAAGTCAACAATAACTACAATTGTATTTGATCAATATGTCATCAAAAAAACTGCAAATCCAATATAGAATTATAGTCATAGGGTCATGGAGATGAAAAACATGGAAACAGACCCTTTCGTCCAACTCGTCCATGTCAACCAGATACCCCAATCTAATCTAGTCCCACCTGCCAGCACCTGGCCCAAATCCCTCCAAACCCTTCCTATTCATATACCCATCCAGATGCCTTTTAGATGTTGTAATTGTACCAGCCTCCATCACTTCCTCTGGCAGCTCATTCCATACACATACCACCTTCTGTGTGAAAAAGTTGCCCCTTAGGTCCCTTTTATATTTTTTCCTTCTCACCCTAAACCTATGCCCTCTAGTTCTGGACTCCCCCATCCCAGGGAAAAGACTTGTCTATTTATCCTATCCATGTCCCTCGTGATTTTATAAACCTCAGCCTTCGACCCTCCAGGGAAAACAGCCCCAGCCTATTCAATCTCTCCTTATAGTTCAAATCATCCAACCATGGCAACATCCTTGTAAATCTTTTCTGAACCCTTTCAAGTTTTACAACATCCTTCCGATATGAAGGAAACCAAAATTTCATGTAACACTCATAAAGTAGCCTAACCAATGTCCCATACAACCGCAACATGACCTCCCAACTCCTATAGTAAATGCTTTGATCAATAAATATAGGCATACCAAATGCCTTGTTAACTATCCTATTTGCCTGTGATTCTACTTTCAAGAAACTATGAACCTGCACTCTAAGGTCTCTTTGTTCTGCAACACTCTTTACCGTGAAGTGTATTAAGTCCTGCTAAGATTTGCTTTCCTAAAATACAGCATTTCACATTTATCTAAATTAAACTTCATCTGCCATTCCTCAGCCAATCAGCCCATCTGATCAAGATCCTATTGTATATCTTTTACATGCCTCAAATAATCCAAATGTTGAAGTGTTAACGCACACTTGTTTTCATAATTAGATCTGTTTGTCAGCTGTAACATAAACTTACTTAAAAAATTTTATAGTTTCTATACCTACCAGAGAGAGTGATCAAAGTGCAGTTATCAACTTATTAATTTAGTTAAATGCCCAGAAGCCTTGTGAATATTGAACTTCAAGTTTGGCCAGTAATGCAGTAATGTGTGGGCTCTGGAATAAAGTCTGCGGAATAATGATAATTATGCTGTTCATAGGATTTTTATAAACCTCCCATCAGGATTAATGTGACAGCTAAGAAGTATTTGTTTGAGGTTCCGATTAGTTTGAAAGTCATTGTGATTTTAAATACATTCAAGAGTATGGTGTGCAATTGGGAAATGCTATGCTTCAGACTATTTTGAGTTACATTTGAGAGAATACTCAATTTTCTTCCTATCAATTTTTGTTAACAATGTAAACAACACGATGGCTGAGTACTTTCACTGCTAGAATCTGGATTGAAATGTAACTCAGAAAGGGATGCTTAGAGCTCTTTCTTTCTGATGGGTAACATTAAGTAAGACATACTTGGCATATGTCAGTGTATGTTCTCTGTACTTTCTTCCAAGTATGGTTGATTTGTTCAAGTCCATGACCCTTTTCAACTGCTTTACACTGTCATGCACGGGCTGTAATTACAAAGGATCAAATCGTACATTGTCTGTACAGAGTATCCTGTGTGGCTTAGAGGTAACATAGGTTGCAACCTTTGCCAGGATTTCATGCTGAAGCTATAGCCCTGAACCCCTGCTTAAAAAAACATCAAAGACTATGTTCACCTCTGACTGGCTGAATCACCCCACAGTAATTTTTAAAGCAGTTGGGACATTGATTGGATCATAGCAGTACTTCATCTCCCATAGGGGAAAGGTCCCAATCTGAAGAGCTGCATTGTCCAATCTGATGACCCACTGCTGTCTAATCCCAGCAGTGCCACTGGGAGCTTGAGACAAAATCTGCAGCATATTGAATGTGTTTTACTTCTGGTTCCATAACTTTTACAAAGAAAGAAGAAACAATACTTTTTATTTCAGGACAAAATGACCACAGGTCTTAAGTTCTATTCTGTCAATCCTTCTCCTGGAAGATACTTAAACCAGCACAGCAGGGTTGAGCAAACTAAGTGACAATGGTATTATTAGCACAGCAGAATTTAGAAAAATAAAATACTTGTAAAATCTGTTTCTTTATACCATAAATAAAAGCTCTTTCATTTGTGCAGTGGAGCACACTTATTTCTATTAAATGATATAAGTCAGAGCTATAATCAAGATTGCTCCTTGCTGGTTCTTTGTTATTGTGTAATTATTGCACAGTTCATTATAGATCAACATGCAAAACCAATTTTCTTTATCCCACACACCTACATCTCTTCTGTCAATTATTGAGAACAAATAAGGTGATTTTGAATGTATTTCATTTAACTTTGAAATATTGCATATATGGGCTGTGTCTTCATGAGAGAGAGTTGTATAACATCGCAATTACAATGGTAGCTCAGAACCATCTATGCCGTTTCCATAGCAACAGAATCTGCAAAGCGCCATCCTGGGTGTCAAATCAGAAAGCTCTGCAAAAATCAAGGATGGCAGAAAATATGTGTCTCTGACCTTTTCTCTTAATAACAAAGGTAGTTCTGGCAGTGCTAAATTACATTTCCTGAATAAAACCTCTCTCAGAAAATCTGCAGTTGATAAAGTTGACCCAAAGCATCCCCACCTCTTTATATTTATTATCCTGACCTATTTTAAATTCTTTATGTTCTGCCCATTTTTCTGACTCAGTTAGTAAGCAAGAGAGTAGTTTCTCCCAGGGGCAGAATCTCTTTGGAGGCAGTGAGGATCTCAGCAGCTGGCTGGCCAGGTGGTGAAAGACCCACACTGCCTCTCCCAGGGAGGGCCCACTGAACCACACATCAATTAGGCATTAGCAAGACCAATGGCAGGAACTAAGACCCAAGACAGAGGTCCCAGCCACTAAGTTCTGCTGGACAATCGGAGATTCCAGCAGCCCTTAAGATCTAGTTCTTAAATCCATGGAGGAGGTCATGGCTGCTGCCAGAAGAGTGTACATGGAGAATCTATGGACCCTAAACACTCTCCTCCTCACCTAACTGCCAAAGCTGACAAGCTGCTTTCAGGAAGGCAGTGGAAAAGCAAAGCTAACCACTATAGGAGCAACAGGCCTGTTCACAGCTGGATTAATACAAGTGCTAACAGGATTGAGACCAGTACGCTATCCTGAATTGGTCACCAAAGGACCTCTATTGGTGGTGGGGTAGAAACGTCAATGGTGGTTCATCCCATCCAGGACTTAATGAGGGTGGAGGGATGGGAATGCAACAAAGTTCAGAGAATACCAGATAAGCATGGCTTCTTCCAAAGATGAGATTTTACAAAAGTCAATGTTAGTTTTTTGGTCACCATTACTGATGTGAGCTTTATGTTCTCGTTATTATTAACTGAATTGAACTTTCACTGGCTGCCATGCCCCTAGAGCAGGCCCTGAGTCTCTGGATCGCATCAATATCAAATATCAATTTTTGAGTATCTACTGAGTAATCCAGCATGAAGCTTACACTTAGTTCATGACACTGACTAAATTAGAGATCTGAGATTTGGTGTGGGTTCATTGCAGCTGAAAAATGTGTTGCTGGAAAAGCGCAGCAGGTCAGGCAGCATCCAAGAAACAAGAGAATCGACATTTTGGGCATAAGCCCTTCTTCAGCCCTTCTTTCTCCTAGTGGGTTCATTGCAGACAAGTGAATGTGCACTAAATATGTGGTGTAGAGATACTCGGGAAAACATCTTCTTGAACAATCTCAAGAAAATTTGTCAAAGCACTGGCACAAGTGTTTTGTCCATGGGTGCAAGCAAAGCAGAGTTCTTCCCACGATTTCTATCATTACCATCCGCTGCCACTCCAATCAAAAATGGGAAGCAGTGGTTAATGTCATGTGATTACTCCACAGAGGCTGGTATCCCACCACTGAATTGACCTTTATTGATGCGGATCCACCTTCTTTAGAACCAGCTCTCAGGGGGAACAGAAACTCTGACATAGCTGTTCATATATGTCAGCCAGGGCACTCTGATTGGAACTATTAAACTGGCCCAATCAGGGAACTCGGATTCTATGAGGTTCACTGGGCTGACATTGTTACAATCATCATATCCCTCCCCCACTGATACAGAGAACATAGGCCAGATTTTATTTCTGCTCCTCCTGGGGCTTATTAGCACTAAGTCAGATTCCTTCAATCCTGCCTCTGATATCAGTAGTATGTAGCACACAGTAGCTCTCCTCTTGCGTCTGGAACATCTCACAAGAAATTCATTCTCCTCTTCAAGCAGCAAAGGCATTGAGGCATCGACGTAGGCTGTATCCATTTCAGATTCTGAGGTATCTTCAGTGCTTGACGGACAGGGTTCTGGAAGAATGAGAATAGTAATACGCCGTCCTGTGCTGTGTTCTGGCTTCTCCAGGTCCAGAAAGCTTTCAGTTCTGGTTGTGATGGCCCTTTGGTTTCCTACATCACCACCAGCTGTTTCAGTTTTGTCAGGACTGGATCTTTCTGCGTCCAAAGTCTGATATTTTCAGCAATGACTGGAAGTGTGTCCAGAAAATTTAAAAGCATTATGGACTGCTCCAGTGACAGTATCACCTGTGGTGTATTTGCCAGTGAGAGGTGTCTTAATGCATCCACGTTTGCTACGTGGTCTCCTGGATGATATTCCTACTTGTAGTTATACACAATTAGTATTAGAGCCCACCACTGAATTCGGACTGAAGCTATGCACAGCAATACCTTGTCCTCTTTAAATTGGTCTAATACAGGTTTGTGGTCTATTCTGATTACAAATTTATGTCCCTAAATATACTGATAGAACTTTCTGATTCCAAATCTTCCTTCTCTATCTGGGAATATTTTTGGTTACATTCACCAAAGACCTGGATGCATACACTATTGGGCGTTCCTTTCCATTGAGTCACCTATGAGCTCAATACCACATGGGGAAGCATCACAAGTCAATACCAGATCTTGCTTGGGATCATAGTGCACCAGCATCTTAGAGGATAACAGCTGTTTCTTGTCTTCCCTGAAGACTATGGCTTGGCTATGCAACTATTTGCAAAGTTTGATCCTTTTTTAAGAGTTGATGCAAAGTTGCCAGGATGAAGGCTAGGTTATGTAAGCATTTTGTGTAATAAGGAGTGGCTCAGTGGTTAGCAATTCTGCCTCACAGCACCAGGGACCCGAGTTCAATCCCTGCTTCGGGCAACTGTCTGTTTGGAGTTTGCATGTTCTCACCGTGTCTGCGTGGGTTTCCTCTGGGTGCTCTGATTTTCTCCCACAGTCCAAAGATGTGCAGGTCAGGTGAATTGGCCATGCTAAATTATTAGTCTTCCTAATGGCACATCAATGGCAACCTAGAATAGACCTGAGATAAACTAAAATGTTCTCCGTTGTCCGCTGAAAGATTGTACAAGCTATGGTATCCAAAATGGCAGTCTTATATATTGGTACAAACCCTTGCGGGTATAATTGTAGCATTCTTCTCAGAACTCTTATCTAACTGCAACTGCAAGTATGTATGGCTCATATCCAGCTTTGTGAGGGACAGTACTCTCTACCAGCTTCGCATATGAATCCTCTATGCAAGGGATTGGGATTTATGCAGCTGCATAAAGTGGTTTACCATTTGTTTTGAATCCCCAGAAAGACAAACCGACCTGTCAGGCTTCACAATCGGTATGACAATGCTGCCCATTCCACAAACTGGACTGGTTTGGTGATTCCTTCACTTTCCAAACTTCAGGTTTCTGCCTTTACTTTTGCCCATAAAGCAATGGCACTGGGCGGGCCTTGCAGAATTGTGGGATGGTTTTACTTAGGTAGCAACTTACTAATTGGAAAATGTTGAGTCCATGTTGGTGAATCCTTCTCAACCAATTTTGCCCATCAAGCTTGAGCCTGTGCCTCTTACTACAATCTGTAGTAACTGATCGAGAGACTGGAACCACAGTTATACACTTAATTTGTAAAGGTTCCCTGGTATAGATTCTCAACTTAGCCAAAGTCTTGCACAAACTTAAGGTTTGGAGTCAGAATGAATTTTGTTAAAGACTGATTCTGCAATCAGTGAAACGGATGTGCTGGTATTGATCGCTATTAGAACTGGGTGATCATTTAACTAGACATTTATTTTGATTGGTTCTGATTTGGATGTTGCTAAGCAATTTAACTGTTCCAAACTAGATGGACTTTCCAGGGTGTGCACTGTCCTCGATACCACCTCTGAGTTCTGTTACTTAGTTTAGGTTTAATGGGATGCTTTTGCTGTCTTGAGTCTGTATACCAACAGCAAGTACAATGGTTTTATGGCTCATCTCCTCAAGAAAATGTTAACTGTTTGGCCAAAGCTTGCCTTTGTTTTGGGGTTTTGCTGTGGGCTGAACTAGAATCAACCTGTCCTGAGTGAGGCAATGCAATTAGTCATAGAGTCATAGAGACGAATAGCACGCAAACAAACTCTTCGGTCCAATCTATCCATGCTGACCAAATATCCCAACCCAATCTAGGCCCATCTACCAGCACCCAGCTCATATCCCTCCAAACCCTTCCTATTCATATGCCCATCTAGATGCCTTTTAACTGTTGCAATTGTACCAGCCTCCATCACTTCCTCTGGCAGCTCATTCTATACGTGCACCACCCTTTGCATGAAAAAGTTGTCCCTTAGGTTTGTTTTATATCTTTTCCCTCTCACCCTAAACCTATGCCCTCAAGGTCTGGGATTCCCCCACCCCAGGGAAGAGACTTGGTCTGTTTATCCTACTCATGCCATGTCCCTCATGATTTTATAAACATCTATAAGGTCACCCCTCAGCCTCCGACGCTCCAGGGAAAACAGCCTAGCCTGTTCAACCTCTCCCTATAGTTCAAATCCTCCAAACCTGGCAACATCCTTGTAAATCTTTTCTGAATCCTTTCAAGTTTCACAACATCTTTCCAATAGGAAGGAGAACAGAATTGCACACAATATTCCAACAGTGGCCTAATAAATGTCCTGTACAGCAGCAACATGACCTCCCAACTCCTGTACTCAATACTCTCACCAATAAAGGGAAGCATTCCAAACACCTTCTTCACTATCCTATCTACCTGCGACTCCACTTTCAAGGAGCTATGAACCTGCACTCCAAGGTCTCTTTGTTCAGCAACACTCTCTAGGACCTTACCATTAAGTGTATAAATTATGCTAAGATTTGCTTTCCCAAAATGCAGCACCTCACATTTATCTGAATTAAACTCCATCTGCCACTTCTCAGTCCATTGGTCCATCTGGTCCAGATCCTGTTGTAATCTGAGGTAACCCTCTTCGCTGTCCACTACACCTCCAATTTTGGTGTTGTCTGCAAACTGACTAACTATACCTCTTATGATCACATCCAAATCATTTATATAAATTATGAAAACTAATGGACCCAGCCCCGATCCTTGCGGCACTCCACTGGTCACAGGGCTCCAGTCTGAAAAACAACCCTCCACCACCACTCTCTGTCTTCAACCTTTGAGCCAGTTCTGTATCCAAATAGCTGGTTCTCCCTGTATTCCATGAGATCTAACCTTGCTAATCAGTCTCCCATGGGGAAGTGCCTGCACTCATGGTGTGTTCCCAAAGCTCAGTTAGACTGGCAAGTGTGTCCACTTCCATTGCATTACCCTGCAACTCATATGCTCTACTTGTCAAATTTTCCAATGATAAAGCCAGTTGTCATGCCAGTTTGAACTCCTGAGAGGCTAATAGGTGCTTTTACATGATTACATCATTAATTCCACATACCAAATGGTCTCTCAGCATCTCACTAAGGATTAAATTAAAATCTCATGCCTCTGCCAATCATCTTAACCTTGTCAAAAATCCTGACATGGATTCCCCTGCTTTTCAATTTGTCGAGTAAAACTGATAGCATGTCAGAATTAGAGGAGGCTTGGGTGGTAATATTCCTGAATTAAATCCATCAACTCTTAAAAGCTTTGAGTATCTATTGCCTCAGGGAAAGTTAGAGTCCTAATCACTAGAAAAGCTGTGAGTCCACATGCTGTCAGGAAACTTTCATCTGCTCCAATGTCATTTGCCCAGAAAATGTAATGCATTCTTTCCACATACTGGGTCCAGTCTTTGACAGCAGGATCAAAAGAGTCAAGATTTCCAAATAACGGCATGATGCTAGAAATGCTTATCCCAACTCAAAGACATGTGTTGCAAGCGAACTTCTTCAAGCGTGTACTTTTCCCTCATCTCCACTGAAATGACACCAACCCCTCAGAGTGAACTCTTAGAGTGAGCAGAACTGCTGAAACTCCTGTTTATATCTGTCAGCCTGGACTGGAACATATTAACAGCCCTAATCAGGGAACTCATATTCTATGAGGTCCACCTGGCTGACCTTGTTATGATCACTACACTTCACTCATTTTGTTTAGCAGATAGTAATTTCACAACTGTCTTTTTTATTGATTCTCTCTTACCTATACCAATATTTTGGAAGCAAGTTGTTTAAACCTGAAAGGCATGTTACACTTTGCATGAGACATGGGTCATTGTTTTTCTGCAACTGATGTTGTTTACAATTGTGTTGTATACTGATGAGATAGCTTTAAGTAAAGTGCAGTCTCTTAAATTAGTAGCTGTAGATTGAAAATGATTGACTGAAGCCTAATCATAGTTGTTTGAGAGCTCTCTGCATTGATCCTCAGTAAAAACAAAAGAAATCAAATGATTGACCTGTCCCCAGATGTTTCTCATAATGTTTATCAACAGATTTAGTAATGAGTATTTCGGTGAGGTTGACATAGATTTTCAGATCACTTGAATACAGGTACACAAAGCAGAATCTGTATCCAATCTTTTAGGAAAGCTCCTTAGTTGAGCTCTTGATGTCAGACTAATCTCAATAGCTTTAGTGCCATCAAAAGTGGTAAAATGTTTTTGGAACCCTTTTGCACAGTGGGAATATAATCAAGTAATTAAAGTTGAGATTATGGGGAGGCACCATTGCGCAGGGTTGTGATAAAGAATGTCGGCATTATTTTGAGGCTACATGTGCAGACACAGATTGTACGAGAGCCTTCTAAATATTTAAAGTGTACCTGGGCCTTTCTAAAGGGTAAAAAATCTGACTACCAATGGTTGTCTTAAGTCAATGGAAATAAAATTCAGGTTGGATATTAAATGACTACTGATTTGTTGTGCCTATTTAATTCGTTTTTTTAAAAGATTTTGTGTAATTGGTGTTCTAACATCAGTAACTAAGCGAATGAAATAACATGGTACTTGAAGCCACCAATTTTAATGAATGTGTGGCGTTGCTGTCAGAGCTAATCAGGATTGTCTAAGTAGCTTCCCCTCTGAACAACAAGACGTTATAACTGGCAGGAGATAACAGGTAGGCTTGACAATTTCAATAACATCCAATGAATGCTGAGATACAATTGTTGAGAAAAATATCACTTGATAAGGAAACTACCCAGTGCTTTAATTTAACAGGCTCATGTCTTTCTCTTGCATGTCATGAAATCTTGCTCATTAACCAAGGCCATGTCATCTATGGACACAGGCTCTTGTGTTGCAGTCATGCGTATACAATCCCCACATTTAGAAATGGGAAACTACAATTGAAAATGTTGGGGCATGTACACCCTGTATGAAGGTCCAGATAAAGGGTGGGAAGACATACCTAACATCACTCTCATCCTGATGGCCACATTGGTATGTGGATGCATCAAGCTGGGTGTAGACTCTTGGTACCTATCTTGCCTTGATTTACATTGGTTCCTGACGCCTGTTCGAACTGGTCATAGATGCTCATTACCAACTGCAGATTGAACAGAAGTCAGCAACGTCATCGATGGACAAGGAGGTTTTAACCTGCAGGTGTCCGCAGCCTGGTTTAGGCTCCTCTAAGGCCTGCATCCCTCCTTATGGATTCAGCAAAAGATTCGATACGACACACATACAAGGCAGGAGAGAGGGGGCGGCCCTTCCTGACTCCGGATCTGATTGGGAAGCTTTCTGATTCCTACCCATTGAATGAGACTGCACTACTGATGTCCATGAACCACAGTCAGATCAAATTGCAGATTCCCTCCCCAAGTCCATTTAGAGAGCACGTCTTCCATGTAGGTGTATGATATCCTCTCAAGTACCTTCTTCTGGTCCAGGCTGATGAGGCAGTTGTCTATTCCCTTGTCCTGCACATAAGATCATTAGGCTCTCGGAGATTGTTCTACTCAGTGCAGCACAGGTTCGGTTGCGGTAAGTCACTGATCCCAGAGCAGACCTGGTTGGCAATAAACTTGGATAGGATTTTGTAATCAGCAATCAGCAGTGAGACTGACCACCAATTTCTGATTTCCTCCCTCTTCCCCCTCCGCTTGTAGATGAGGGTGATGATATTTATCCTCATGGATTCATACATGCTACATGCCAGAAGCATACTGTTGTACACCTCCAGCAGCTCCTGGCCAATTAAGTCCCACAGAGCTGAATACAACTCGGCCGGTAAGCCACTCCAAGACTGGTGCCAAGCAAAAAGCCACTCTCAACAATGTTGCCTGTGAAGACATAAAAAAGAATTATAACACTGTAATGCTGCAAACCTCCCTCGTAGTTCGGGTGAATACCTGTTCAACTCTAATATGTCACATTTTTCTCTCACTCCTACAAAATCACGCATACACCCACAGTAATAACCTAACTCGTATACCTTAATTTACACTCTGCTGCAAAATATCCCTTGAGGAAGTGTTAAAATGTGAATCATTTTTCTGTCATTATAGACCTAGAAAAGCAGGATGACTCTATTAGTGGGTGGCCAGCTTAAATAAAACAAAAGATCCAGTATTCCTCTCACCCACCAGCAAAGTTGCACAAAAAAAAGGAGGAACAATTTTAGGTAAAAGAAGAACAGCAACTATTGCCTTTCATCAAGAATTTTCCTATATTTCATGCAATGTACCTGTGTGTTCAGGTGTGGCAGCAATGTCATTTTGCTGTTGTTTTCCTTACTGAGTAACAATGAAATGCATCAATTGACAATGCTAACTGTTTCACACACCTAAACACCAATGGTGATGGTACAGATGAAACCTAGACTTCTGTGGAATTGGGCATAGAATCAAATCTTTGGGTAAGTTTGACTACCATAGACAATACTAATCTATGGTGTTAGTTTACTTGCAGGTATCCATACAGTTGGTGCCAAAGCTTAACAACTGTCTCCCGACAAACACACAATTTATGGAGTCATCTCCCAACTACCATTACCAGGTAGTGCAAGTATGTTTGGTGTTACCATAGTGGGTGCAGCCAATCAACAAGAGTCTTGTTATTATCGGTCATGGTTCTGAAAGGGTTAATGCTTAAGCCTTCATTAAGCTCCATCCAATCTGATCATGTTACAAGGCCTTAAGTGAGGAAAGACTGAACAGCTCAGGATTTTGAGAAAGACAAACTTGGGTCTTGTAGCCTTTGTAACAATGTTTAACATACAAGTATAGTTTCTACCTAAATAGCGAAAATGCAATAAACTACATTCTTTTTTCTGACAGGAGCTTATTGTAATTAAACTATTACTTTACCACACTAGACAACAAAAGGGCCAGTAGAGGTGGCATGGTGGCTCAGTGGTTAGCACTGCTGCCTTATAGTATTAGGGTCCCAGGTTCAATTCCAGCCTGAGGTGACTGTCTGTGTGGAGTTCATACATTCTCCCTGTGTCTGTGTGGGTTTCCTCCCACAACCCAACCTGTGTAGGCCAGATGAATTGGCTATGCTAAATTGCCCATAGTTTTTGGTGCATTAGTCAGAGGGAAATGGGTTGCTCTTCGGAGGGTTGGTGTGGACTGGTTGGGACGAAGGGAATCTAATCTAAATTCCAAAATAAGGATAGAATGGTGGCAATGCATCGATATTACAATGACCAAAGGTCCAGCTAGTTCTGACAATGTGGTGCCAGGTGATGGTCATCTGAAGGTTTAATTTAGCTGCAGCATTACAACATTTGTCATGTTTTATTTCTTCTTTTATCCCCAGAAGTGTGAATTGTGAGTGAGACTTCACAAACATTTTATCTCTGAACAATAAAATGTGAAAGACAGGATCATGACCATCACACCCACCTGCAACTCAGTGATAAGTACACAGATCAGTAAACTGCCCACTCTTTGAAGCAAGATTATCCACAGGCAATTAAGCATGTTAACGAGTTAATTAACATCAATATTACATTGGTCAGATCAAGATGTAGTTGGGGTAGTGGGTGGGTGAGGGGAGTGCTCCCTTTTTTTTGAATGAAAAAGCTGGAAGGAGTGGTGGACTTTGGAGGTGCCTTGTGCTCACTAGGGGCACCTCTCCACCCTAATGATGACACTCTCTTTGTACATCCCTCCCTCCCTGCCTGGCTTCCAAATTCTATAAACCTGTCTCTCTCAACCATTCTACAAGTTCCCATTCATTTTGCTTTCTTAAAAGGCCTGGGATTTATTTGAGTCTGGGCATTGTTACTATTCTTTGTGACCCTGCTTACAGTGCCAGTACAACTGGCCAGCATGGGTAACACACCCTTTCACTAACTGTCCCATTTTGAGCTTGTTCAGACCTCTGTTTTCGGTCAGCCAGGTCTTCCCCAGCTGTTGTAAAATTAGAGAAAGGTTGGGGGTGTAATTTATCCCATGAATGCAATGGATAGAAATTTAGACTTATGCCTAAGAATATGAAAGGGGATTGGAACTGTTAATATGTATGGACGTTTGCATTTAAAAAGAGAAGTGGTAAATTGGCTCATATTGGAGTTATGAATTGCGCAAAGGGGTCAGGCTATAATGCAAACCAAACAATTTCTAAACCCAATGGACTTCAATTCAATCAGTAATGATACTGCCTTGTAGAAAACTCAACAAACATAAATCGTGGAAAATTAAGTTGGAGTGAAGAAATAAGACATTTATAAATGGATATGGACAGGTTAGGTGAATGGGCCAAAATTGGGGAGATGAAGTTTAATGTGTGGAGTTATCCATACTGATCTAGGGTTCAGAAAAGATTTACCAGGATGTTGTCAGGGTTGGAGGATCTGAGCTATAGGGAGAAGTTGAATATACTGGGGCTGTTTTCCCTGGAGCATTGGAGGCTGAGGGCTGATCTTACAGAGGTTTATAAAATCAGAGGTTTACAAAGTCTTTTCCCTGAGGCGAGGGAGTCCAGAACTAGAGAGCATAGATTTAGGGTGAGATTTAGGGAAAGATATAAAAGAGACTTAAAAGGCAACTTTTTCATGCAAAAGGTGGTACGTGTATGGAATGAGATGCCAGAGGAAATGGTGGAGGCTTGTACAATTGCAACATTTAAAAGGCATCTGGATGGGCATATGAATTGAATGGGTTTGGAGGGATATGGGCCAGGTGCTGGCAAGTGGGACTAGATTGGGTTGGGATATCTGATCGGCTTGGATGAAGGGTCTGTTTCTGTGCTGTACATCTCTATGACATTAAGACTTAATGATTGCAGGAATAGAAAGGCTACTTATTATCTAAATGGAGACAAACCTCAGCTTCTATACAAAGGCATTTGAGTGTCCTTGTGCAAGAATCACAGAAATCAAGTGGGCAGGTAATAAGGAAGGCAAATGGAACTTTGGGATTTATTGCTAAAAGAATAACATATAAAATTGGGGAAGTATTGCAGCAACTGAACAAGGGATTAATTAATGAGACCACATCTGGAGTAGTAAATACTATTTTTGCCCCTTACCTGAGGAGAGATATAATTATTTTGGAGGCAGTCCAGAGGAGGTCCATTGGATTGATTCTAGCGATGAAGTGCTTGTCTTTTGAGGAGAGGTTGAGCAGTTTAAACCTTTTCAGTCTGGATTGACAAAGTAGACACAGAAAGGATGTTTTCTCCTGTGGGGCAATCAAGAACGGAGAGGTCATAGTTTTAAGATAAGGGGTAGCAGATTTAAAACAGTGATACAAAATTACTTCTCTCAAAGATTGTGAATCTGTGGAATTCACTATCCCAGAGTGCAGAGAATGCCAAGATATTGAATAAATTTTGAGACGGTGATAGACTGTTTTTAAATTTATCATGGGTTGCAAGATTGTGGGTAGTGGACACAGTGGCTCAGTGGCTTTGCGGCCTCCCAGCACCAGGGACCTTGGTTCAATTCCAGCCTTGGCTGATTGCCTGTGTAGAGTTTGCACATTCTCCCCGTGCCTGTGGGGCTTTCCTCTGGGTGCTCTAGTTTCCTTTCACAATCCAAAGATGTGCAGGTTAGGTGAATTGGCCATGGTAAATTGCCCATAGTGTTCAGGGATGTGTTGGTTACGTGTGTTAGTCAGGGGTAAATATAGGCTAGGGGGTGTGGGTCTGGGTGGGTTATTCTCTTGAGGATCGGTGTGGACTTGTTGGGCCGTAAGGGCCTGTTTCCACACTCTAGGGATTCTATGATAAAAGGACAGGAAAGTGGAGTTGAGGCCAAGATGAAATCAGCCACGATCATATCAAATAGTGGAGTAGGCTCAAGGAGCTGAATTGCCCATTCTTTTTCTTATGTTTTGTTCTTATTTGATTTGATTTGAGCTGAGGTTTGAGAAATACAGCTATGTTTCAGTGTCACATACCAATGGGACAGCAATGAAAAATTGCCCAACTCTGAAATCATGATGCCAGGCAGATTGTAAAATTGACATGTGAATGATGTTGACATGTCAGAAAAGAGAATAGCCAGTGAAGATTTTAAACTTACAGCTAGAGTTTTATTTTGTTGATTAGTTTTGTAACTGTAAGATTAGGGTATATTTCAGTGTCCTTTCCTGCAAGCTAAGATCTTATAAAACATCAAATCAATCAATTCCTTAGCTGACTATCACTGGAGGATAAAATGCATGGCTACATTCAAGAACATAAGTGTCTCTACTGTTTTTATTATAGTATAGAGTTTGGTGTCTCTATTGCTATGGCAACCTTAAGCTTGGAAGAATATCAAAAACTGGAATCATGCAGCAGGAGCATTTACTCCAACATGATTCCAGTGTGAAAACATTATGAAGCTTGCAAAACTTGAGGTGAGTTACCATGCTGTTTTCACACCAGTAAATTTATTTGGCAGGATATCTGCTTTATCCTGAAATGGTATCCAGAATGGTATTGCCCTGGAATGTAAACTCTTGAAAGTTGGAATTACCTGTGAATGTAATATCTGTACAGTCGAGGGGTTGACACTGTTCTCTGCATCAAAGCTCATGAGTCCAGCTGGCTGTGTTGTTTACCTAGCGCTGGAGTTTCAGAATCTACACCAGGCTGGAGAGGAATTTAGAGGGAAAGAATCCAGTGGTCATGGTTCACTTAAGTACTATTGACAAAAGTAGGACAAAGATAGAGATTCTGTATGGTCCGTATGAGGGGTTAGGTGCCAAATTAAAAGGCAGAACTTCAAGTCCAATTTCTGCATTACTCCCTGAGCCATGTGCAAATTAGCAATGCCCAAATCAGATTGGAGAGAGAAATGCATGCTTACAATATTGATATAGGAGACATGGTTGCTGATTTGTAGAGTAGTGGCACTGCACTGATGGGATACTCCCCATTTGAACTGTACTAGGGCTGTGTTCTTACCAGTTGCATGACTAGGGAAGTGGAGAGGATTTTAAACTGAATACCACATTAAGGAATCAAATTTTGGAACATGTAGTAAATCGGAGTGAAGGCCAAAATTAAATGTTTAATACGTAAAATGATAAACAGATCATGATAGGAAAGAACAGGGAGTACAAGTCTAAAGGTAAGCCAACATATAATATTAAAACTTACAAAAGGGATTGAAATGATAAAACTAATGGTTCTGTATCTGAATGCACAAAGCAGTTGAACCAACACGGATGAACTGACATCCCATATAGAAATGAATAAATCATCTTGCAGCCATTATGAAACATGGTTTACAGAATGAAATAGATCGGGACCTAAATCTTCAAAGGTGTTTTTGTCAATTAATGGTTGTCTTAGCACAATAGAGAGGGCTAAGTTCAGAGAAAGCAGATTTTGAAAACATTTTGTAGAAATGAGAAATTATAAAGCCAAGCAGTCACTTGTGAAGTGGCTCTTGAAAGTAGCAACACGTTAGGGTAGAGCATAAAATACCAAGCAGTGAAAGCTTGTCGGAAAAACATAGCAATAACAACGGGACATTTTAATCTAAACACAGCCGAGAAAAGTTAGGTTAGCAAAGGTAGATGAGGAGTTCATAGTGAAAACACTAACTAATATGATTGAATTTTACATTCAATTTGAGAGAGAGAGAGGGGAATGGGTCCAGGGTTGCTGTTTAAACTTTAAATTCGTGAAAACATTTGATTCGGTGCCGTGTCAAAGATTATTGCTGAAAATAAAAGCTGTGGTGTAGGAGGCAGCACATTGGCATACATAGAAGATTGGCTGGCTAACAGGAATCAGAGTGTAGGTGTAAATGGGTCTTGTTCAGATTGGAAACATGTAATGAGTGGTGTGCCATGTAACTCACTGCTGGGACCTCAACTGTTTGCAATTTAAGTAAATGAGTAGATGAAGGGACAGAAGGATTGGTTGCCAAATTTACTGATGAAACAAAGATAAATCGAAAAGTAGGAAAGATAAATGTAGACTCCATTAGAAAATATATAGATTAAATACATAGGTAAATATGTAACAAATGAAGTTATATGGTAGGAAAAGGTGAAACTGTCTGAATTGGAAGATTTTTTTAAACATTATCAAAGCAATAAGTTTGCAGAGAGATCTGCATAATCTTTTGCACACATCACAACTGTCTAGTATGCAGATAGAGCAAGTAAATAAAGAAGTAAATAGAATGTTATCATTTATTGTGAGGGGAATTGAGAACAAAATTAGGGAGGTTATGCTTCAGTCATACAGGCACTGATCAGATAACACCTAGAGTACAGTGCACAGTATTTGTCACTTTATTTAAGGGAGAATGTAAATGCATCTGAGCCAGTTCAGAAATGTTTCAATGAATAGCTGGAGTGGGAAGACTATATGGGGAGGAAAGTTAGACAGCTTAGAATTATATCTGCTGGAGCTGAGAAAAGTAAAAGGAGACTTGATTGAATTATGGAAGAACCTAACAGTTTTTAACAGGGTAAATGTGGAAAGGATTCTAGTACTAGCGGTCACTTTTTATAAAACAGGATTTGCTCATTTAAACCTGAGATGAGGTAAAACATTTTCTCCTAGAGGGTCGTGAGTATTTGGAACGCTCTTCTGGAAAAGGTGTTGGAAGTTGAATCCTCAGATATTTATAAGACAGAGAGAGATTCGTGTTAAACAAGGAGCCGAAAGGTTATCAAGGCTGTGCAGGAATGTAGATTTGGGGTTACAATCAGATCAGTCATGATCTTATTGAAGGGTGGAGCACGCTCGAGCGGTAAATGTTCCTAATTCATATGTTTGTATCAAAGTCTTTGCCCTTGGTCTAGAAGAGTATAAATTCTTGAGTGCAATTATCAATTGTGCAATGGTACTTCCCTACAGAAAATATTAGCGGAGATCTATTTATATATTTCTTTGCTTTTAACCTCAGAAATACTTGTCATGAACAAGTAAATTTTTAAGAGAAGAGGGAGTCTGCCTTCAATAGAAAGGCAAGATACTGATGTCAAGTCATCATCTCAGCTGCCTTCTCATGTCAGAGAGGATGATACAAGTATTGGTTGAGTAATTGAAGCTCAAGTTCATCATTTGGAGTGAGAACTGTTTATTTGAAATCAAACTGTTTCCAATTCTGTACAGATTGAAAGGCCTCAACCAAGCTTATTCGGAGCCAAGCTGTGTTCTCCCTTTTCCATTTTTACACATATAGCATTCTGGTATATGTGTAACAATGAAATCAGTTCATTTAATTATGATAGTTGTGGTAAATCCAACTTCTGTGTGGGTATAAAATCAACAGTAGCTGAACGGTTGCTTACACTATATGTAAGTTTCATTCCCATTCAAGGAATCTGAGAATGGATATAGCTGTTATCATGGACAATCAGTTGGCTCCTGCCCATATTTTATTCCCACCAGAGTTGTGCTTATTTCTTCAAATCGAGAATTCAGCAGCAAATTAGTAAATATTTAACGCACATTGGCAATGAAAGGCAGTCAGTGTGAATTTGTGAAAGCTCAAAATTATTTTTGAAAGGTTCAAGTTTTATTCTTGAAATGATTGATGATACAGATGAACGTAATGCCATAGATGTGTTGTGTCAGCTTTGTTCAGTTGTGGTCTTATCATTTCTGAATCAGAAAGTTAAACAGCGAGGCATCACTTCATGTATTGAGCAGGTTAAGCTGACATTACAGAGTAGTGATAAGGAAATGTTGTGTTGTTGAAGGAGTTTCATGTCAGATGAGAATTAAAATATGGGTTTGAAATGTCCCATGGTGCTATGCAAAGCAGACAAGATGTTCTGATCAATATTTGTGACTCAACAAACAACAGTGAAACACATTAACTGGTCTGCAATTTGTAAGATCTTACAGTGTGAATTTTGGCTATTATTCACACCTTACTGTGTGCATTTTGGCAATTATGCCTGCCACACAATGATAGTGCCTACACTTCAAAAAGTAAAACATTGGTGTCTGAAATATATTTCAATATCCTGAGGATATGACGGACACTAAATAGTTTCAGGGTATTTTTCTTTCTTGATTGTTTTAAGTATTTTCAGAAGAAGTCTGATATAATATTGCACTTTGATGGGTAGAACAAGAAGAAATGTGGTAGAATGTTGTTTACATCTATAGCAAACAGGGTTTCCCATCAATAGACATTGGTTGGATTGGACAAGATGCGTTATATTTAAAAAATTATTTGAATTCACTTCAGCTCCGTCTCTCTTTCACTCTCCACTAAACAATGCCCCTACCCCACACCCCTCCCTTGTCCAAATATTGTATAGATAATTTGGATTCAATCTCAGAGACTATAATGCAGATGTTTCTGGTTCAGACAAGTGTAGGTTTGCCAAGCACTGAAAAGAGTTAGAAGGCTGACAAAGGTAAGTTGGCAGAATTAGCTGACAGTGAGATACACAAATACATGTTGGAAAATGAGAGGTTCTGAGAGAAGAACTCTAATAAGTCATGACTTAAGGAAATCTTACCATTGTCTCCTCTTGTTACTCGTGTAAATTTTAAACTGATGAACCATTGCCACTGAGTTGCTTAGCAATATGAAATAGTATGCCCTTATTCACTTATCAAAGCATTTTATAATTTTAAAAGCTGATTTTTCATGGCTCAAGTTGGAATAATTTCATAATCCCAAGATATTCCTCAGCAGTAGTGGTTCATTGCCTCCTTTCTGTTGATTCTGTTCAATATGGTCTCCATGGGTCTAATGTGAATTTTAGAATAAAACTCGAGCCAATATCCTGCATACATTCATCAAAATATCTTTGCTAATAACTCCACGCTTCCACTTTATCTTTTAAAAAGTCCCAGTTGCCGTTGACATCATTTATAGCTTTATCTACAACGTGCACATTTTCAGAAATTATTGATTTGAACCACAAAGGATGAATTTTCAAGTTGAAGTTAAGAATTAGGTGACATGATGAATCCCTCCCTCCCCTGACTGCCACAAGATTTCTGATAGCTCAGGCTTGAAATGGCTTGAGATGGGCCTTTTACTAAAAGTAGCCAAGTCCAGAATTAGCAGCTCAAAGGCTTACCTCCATTCTTAAAGAAACCTTGCCCAATTCTTCCAATTTAGTTAACAGCCCATCTATACACAGTTAAACCTCCTGATTATTTATGACCTCTATACTTCCCACCCTTATTATTCACTCCTTAACCCATTATGCAATTTATGAAAAGAACTTAAAATCTTGGTTATAACATTGGAAAATCATTGAGTATATCATAAAGGCTGACGTAAACAAATGGACTCTTTAAAACAACTGTGTAAGACAAGAAGTTGTGACATGATTAGACAGTATGATTGAAGTGAAGAGCCCATAAAACTCCTGAAGTAAACACTTAGTATTCGGAACTATTAACTCAACAAATCTAAACCTGATTTTGTTTTTGAATGTTCATTCATGGATGAACACATAATTGGCTAGGCCAGCATTTATTGCCCACCTCCATTTATACTTGTAAAAGTAGTAGTGAGCTGCTTCCATGAACCACTGGAATCATTCAAGTGTAAGTACACTCACAATGCGTTTAGGAATAGAGATCCAGCAACAGTACTTTAGTTTCAAATTAGGATGTTATGAGGCTTGGAGGGTAATTTATATGTGGTGATGTTCCCATGCATCAGTTGCCCTTGTTCTTCACGATAATAGAAGTCATACATTTGAGAGATGTTCTCAAAGGGTATTTGATGAGTTGCTGAAATGCATTTTTTAGATGGTACATAATGCTCTGACACTGTGGGCCCGTGGTGGAGGGAGTAAGTGTTCAAGATGGTGGATGTGGTGCTAATCATGTTGACTGCTTTATCCTGGACTATGTCAAATTTGTGTTATTGAGGCCAGGAAAAAGGAGCATATTCCACCACACTCTTGATTTCTGCCTTGTAGGACAGGCTCTGAGGAATCAGGAGGTGAGTTACTTATCACAAGATTCCTAGTCTCTAACCTACAATTTTGGCCACATACCATCTTGACTTGGAACTATATTGACATTCCTTCACTTTTGCTGGGTCAAAATCCTGGAAATCCTTCCCAAACAGCACTGTAGGTATATCTACATCCAGCGGACTGTAGGTCACTCAAGAAGGCAACATGCCCCCACCTTCAAAAGAGCAATCAAGGATGAAAAGTAAACTAAAACAGAGGCAGCATTTGTGGAGAGAAACAGAGTTAACATTTTGAGTCCAGTGACCCTTCTCAGAACTGAAATACAAACTGATGTAAATAAACTGCTGGGCTCACCAGTAAAGCCTACATCCCATGAATGAATAACAAGCTGGTCCAAGTCAGTATCTGATCAGTGGTAATGCCTAGGATGTTGATAATGTGAACTCGATGATTGTCAAATGGAGATGGTTAGATTTTTTTTTGTTGGAAATGAGCATTGCTTCGCACTTGTATTATGCCAGTGGTAATTGTCAGATATCAGTCCAAGACCGGATGTTGCCCAAGTTTTGTTGCATATCAATACAGAGTGATTTGGTATCTGAGGATTTGCAAGTAGTACAGATCATCAATCATCAGCAAATATTGCCACTTCTGACCTCTTAATAGAGTAGAAGTCAGGGGCTCAGGAGATTGAGAAGGGAATAGGAATGACAAATTAGTGTGGATGAAAGATAATGGAGGTGTCGAAATGGGTGGCAGTAATTACAGATCACATGAATTTTTAGAAGGTAGATACAATCACAGGCATGAGAGTAAAGGTGAAATCTGGTGTGGCTGGAGGTATTTTGGGGGTGAACTTAATTATTGCTTAGAGTTTTTTGGCTAAGTGAAGGATATCCCATTAAACATGACTCCAGTAGATGGGCAAATTTGCTCAGCTCCATTCCTAGTGGATCAACCTTACTCCAGGGTTGCATTCCCGACTCAGGCGACTAACTGTGTGGAGTTTGCACGTTCTCCCCGTGTCTGCGTGGGTTTCCTCCGGGTGCTCCGGTTTCCTCCCACAGTCCAAAGATGTGCGGGTCAGGTGAATTGTCCAGGATAAATTGCCCGTAGTGTTAGGTAAAAGGGGGTAAATGTAGGGGTATGGGTGGGTTGCGCTTCGGCGGGTCGGTGTGGACTTGTTGGGCCGAAGGGCCTGTTTCCACACTGTAAGTAATCTAATCTAATTATATCATGATCTGAAAAGTCATAGTACCTTGTGGAGATTGGCACCTTGTGATGCCTGGGATACAGGTTCTGCCATGAAGGCAGAGAGATCAATGCAAACTATAAGATAGAAGAGGACAGCAGTCTCCATGATTGGATTCTTTAGTTTCTCAGTTGAAAGCCCATCACATATAAGGGGAAGGGTCATTGTGGATGGAAGTTGAAGGACTATCATACAAAGGAAAGCTTACAACCATGCTGAAAGAAAGCTGAATATTTGTGTGGGAAGGTGTACTGACATGCTTCAAATACCTCAGGCAAAACAAAAAGTCTCCATGGACTTGAATATTTGGTTACAAGGAGCTGTCCTCGAGGACCACATAGAACGGACTTCATTATGGTGGACATGATGAATGGGGAGGAGGGCAACTGAGGAAAATGCCCACTCTACGGCTTACCAAGGGCATCTGCATGTATGTTGAGAGGCAAATCTCAAAGAAATCAATGCACAGTGTTCATAGAGCTCCTGAAATTATGGCACAGAACAACCCTGCCTTTCTTCTGGCTTTTGTGCAGCTGAGGTGAAACTGCTGTGAAGGACACAGGAGCAACAATAACAGACACATGCAGAAGATCATCCTGCAGAGATGAAAAATCCATGAATCCAGAGGTCACAGCAATGACAAACACTGACCAGAAACCTGATGTACAGGTAGTCCTACAGCTACTGCCAAATGACAGCAAGTCAATGCATAAGGTACCTTAGTATGTCCCAGGAGATAGTGTCCCACAGATGGCAGCTTTTGAAAAAGGACCTATATCCATAAGGACTGAGAGGTAATCCCAGGCTGGTTGCATTCAGAGTATCTATGACTCTGAAGTATTTCTCTTTATGACGTTGTTTGGCTTCACTGGAAACTTCTGGAATTTCACAAATGTGTATGGGAGGTGACCAGAGCTTTATTTGAAAAGCTAAAGATATAGTGAGGATGCACATGGATATAGAGAGCCTGGCAGCCAGGGCAGGGGGGTTTGCTGCAAAAGCTGGTTTTCCACGGGTTGAAATTGGCATAGTTTATATATACACCCTGAGAACTGTAATCTGGTTTTGTGAACAGGAAAGGTTTCCACTCTTGTAATGTACAGCCATCATGTGACCACAAAAGCCAAATGCTTCAGGTTTGCCCCAATATCCAAGATGCTCTGGACTCTTAGACACTCATGGGTAGATGAAGTTCCTGACAATCACCATCTACTAAAAAGAGAAGCTACTGTGAAACAAGGGTGACCCCTAGATGATCTGACTGATGACACAAATGAGGAGTCCTCCATGAACTGCTGAGGAGAGATACAATGCTGCACAACAAACCTCCACAAGGATCACTGAGCACGTAAAGTCATAGAAATAGACAGCACAGAAACAGACCCTTTGGAGGTTACTTGCAGATTGGAAGAAGCCAGGGCAATGATCTGGCAAGGCAGACATTCCTTGAAAACCTTATTGTGCAGAAATTTAAAGATAAATGGAGCTATGAATAATTATTCCTTCTGCTGTAGTTTATTAAAACTTGGCATTAGCCAGCCACTGTTTCCACTTCCGGACGCTACCATTGAGTTACTAAATTGCATTTTACATTGTTTCTTTAAATATAATAGTCCTTTTTCATGTTGCTATCCTGTTACTGCGTTCCCTCAGGTAGATCAAACAAAAAGGGGTGGTACAGTGGCTCAGTGGTTATAGCATCCAGGTTATAGAATCCAGGTTTCATTCCAGTCTCGGGCAATTGTCTGTGTGGAGTTTGCACTTTCTCCCTGTGTCTGCGTGGGTTTCCTCTGGGTGCTCTGGTTTTCTTCCACAGTCCAAAGATGTGCAGGTCATGTGAATTGGCCATGCTAAATTGCCCACAGTGTTCGGTGCATTAGTCAGAGGAAAATGGGTATGGGTGGGTTACTCATTAGAGGGTTGATGTGGACTTGTTGGGCTGAAGGGCCTGTTTCCACACTGAAGGGAATACAATATAAGAGAAACAATGCTCTTGAGTTAGTTGTGGACAACAGTACTTGCACAATTCTGTATATTCCATTAACGCAGGAAGGGAGACATGTTTATGTGTCTTGCTCCAAGCAAGGCCATATGGATGCTACCTTGAAAGCCATGTACAGTCTCATATCAGCTTGAGTGCATATGTACTACCATGGCACATGCTGAAAATGCCAACTATACTGTGCTGAGGACTTTATAAAACCAGGGGATAAATAAAGATAGCTCCACCTTTCCATGCCTGACCAATCAAACCTGGAACATGCTCTACATTTCTCTGATGAGAACCATTGCCCCCTTCCTTCAAAATCCTGACAAACTTGGAGAACTTACTGTTCCTTGACTTGAAAGTTTTATTAATTGAGCATTCTCAGTAATTATGCCTCCACTACCATATGGGCAGGACATTTCCAAACACTTCAGTCTCATTCCCCCTCAAGGGCATTTACCATATATACTCATCTAAAAGTTGAATATTTTAGACTTCTTTAAAGGTTAAATTTATGGGGTCGACTATTACATGGATACTACTTTTGAGGGGCTGAAAGTCATGCTACATTCCAAAATGCTGTATAATTAACAAAAGCCCAATTGATCTCTAAATGAATAAAAATAAGTTTATCTGTTATCTGTGAAGAACTATGGTGAACATATATTAGATATATGGAAAATTCCAGCTCTTTTGGTCAAAATTAGGAGGTCGACTTTTATGTGTGATTGATTTTTGCTCGAGTACATAGAGTAATCCTGCACACCTCAGTTCAGTTGCCGACGTTTTATTCTAAAAATATTTTACCTGGCTATACAGACCCAACTAGGAGAAATATTTTTCATTCCATCATCTTAACAGGCCCCATCCACTATTTTCTTAATGACTCACATAATTTGTCTCTGCGTGCTGTAAAATATAGTGAACTCCTACCAATTGTCCTCCCTCTCCCTCCCAACCTTGGTCAGTGGAGAAGGTCTCTGGCTGCCATTGCCTGAAGGAGGGGACCTCCTGTCTTTCCAGGACAGCCAGAAGCTCTGGTGAGGCCTCACTGAAACATGGGTCAGTTTTTGTTTGGTGTGAGATACCTCCAGGGGAGGTTGAGGCACCCAACACAGGCTGAATGATTTTCCTTGCTTTGACTGAGTGAACATCAATCTAGATGCACATGAAATATGACACTTGTTTTATCTACCCGGAAGAAGCCAGCAGGGACAAGAGCTTCCTGATAGCTATTGCCTCATAAGATTTGACATTCTACTCACATGAAAACTCATGTGCATACATCACGAATTGAAAACCACCTCATGGCATGAGAAATCCAGCCCATTCCTGAGCGGAGCTGACACTCACTTTGAGACCCACCTCCAGATTTCGACTCCATAATGAAGTCTCTGTCCATTGCTTCTAAGTCATGATTCAGAGTATGACTATGTCAGGCTGTTTCTTGACCAATTGGTGGGACAGTGTTTGCAATTTTGACACAAGCCACAGAAGGTGTTAAGGAGAAGTTTTAAGGACATAACATTGAAACATTTAGAGAAATAAAGATCTACAACACAGAAAAAGGCCCTGTGGCCCATCTGATCCTCACCAGTCAAAAACAATCACTTAACATTTTTTATTCAAAAAGTTCATAAATATGAGGTGCTGAGGCAGACGCAGAGCTATGGAGAGAGAGAGAGAGAGCAGAGCAAGAGAATTAGTTTTGGTTTGCTCAGCATAAAGCAAATGTAGATACAATAAGCCAAATGGCTGCACTCTGTTCTGTAGACTTCTATGTTCTGAGATGATTATGTCATTAGTATCCCCATCAGGATGAATAAACAAAGTAAAACAATTACTCTGAAATGAGTCCAAGACTAATTTCACAAGAATTCCTTGGGGTTGTGCATCAAATCCATGCCAGCTTTTGACTGACAGCACAAGCAAGGCTTGAAAGAATATAAATATTAAATTCACCATTGCAGGGAGAATTTTTGTTGTCTTATGGAATATCAAACATGAGTGTTTGGTAGACTATTCAGATTTTTCAAACTAGAGCAATACTATAATGGGAAATTAGGAAGTGAGGATACAAAAAGTCAATTAATGACGAGCAATATGTGTGACAAGTTTACTAAGAACACAAATGTAAATAAACACAAGTACAAAAATTATGAACAGACCTTTTCTCTATTTTAATAATGTTGAATCTTGCTCCCATTCTGAAGACAATAAGAAGAAAATAAATGTACCTGTTAAAATGCATTAAACTTTGCCAAATGATATTAAGCCTCATTAAAAACAAATTAGAAGAAAAAATAGTGGAATTTTAAAGGGGAGATGGTATTTGACAGAAAATTGTGTCATTATCTCACACAAACCTCTGAACTAATAAAAGTATAAAATGGCTTCTTAATATCACACCAGAATGTAAGATAGCTTTGAAAAATAATTACATACTTCAGAAAAAATAAATTCTCCCCTCAAGTGAAAATTTAAGGAGCTCCGAAATGTACAGCTGCCAATATCTGACTTTTCCATTGAATTTAATAGAGTCAGTAATGGCAGGCATTCTGCTAAAGTCAAATATTTCTGTGAAGTTTAGCATAATTTAGAGCCAAGTGTTTCTTATTTCAAATGCATCAGTCCAACATTAATAACTCTGATTAATGTAAATGCAACACAGAATGTCTGAAATATCATTGGTACTACTGGTAGCAGTTTGATTGCCGTCAAATAATATGCAGTCCATAACTGTAACAACAAGTTGGGGAGTTTATTTAATTCATAGAAAGTGCAGGAAATCTCAGTCCCACCTCCTTTTTTTATCAGACACAGGATACTACTACAATAATTCTTTAATATTGATATTAGCTGTGAAAGCTAGTAATCAGGGAGCAGTTGTGCCTCTATGTTCACAATGTTCTCTATGATCAAAAAAACTTTCCTGAAAAACAGCATCTTAAATGTGAGGGAATACAACTGCAATAAAGTTTAACTTCGACAAGGGGTGCAAATTGTGTGGTAGTAAAGCAAACATTATGTAACCTACACAATTTTCTTACCTAGTGAAATGAATAAAATTTTACAACACAATGATTTATTCTATGCCTTAGAGCCAGAAACTTTAGGTTCAGGTTGGCAATTGAAGATGCATCTATTATGTGGCCAAACATTTCGATTGTCAATCTGCAAATCCTTCCAATAAATCTATGGCAGGGTAAAAGCAGGCAATATGCCTGCTTGGCATGTTTGATGTGGAATGGTATCCCTCTGGCAACATACTGGGAAAAGCTACAGAAAACAGGCATGAGTTGTGTCTGCTTTAAATATCTTTGAAGGCAGGAAGTCTAGATGACCAGAGGAAGTTTGGGCAATGTTACATATTTTGCATCCTCACTGAAGTTAAATTATCTGCTCAATGTTTGTCTATCAACAAAATTCTCTTTGTCACTGAATCTCACAGATAAATCACCATGTTCTACATTTTTTGCGGAACCTTTCTCCCATGCCTTTTACATTCCAACCCTGGTTTCGAGCAATTTTCTCCATTATATTCTTTATGGCAATTTACCCTCAAAGTGTGGCCATGAAAAAACATTGCGAGGGATTTATTTTCATTCAGTTGTTTTCATCCTTTCCTTTTCTTAAATTGCACCACACAAAGACATCCGCAGCAAGATCCCATGCACAACCATTGTTTTCACTTGGGACTATTAATATCAGTGGTATAAGACCAATTAAAAGAGAGAAAATATGTTCTTAAATAATTTCTCATATAAAGCGCAACCAAATTATATAACCAGAGGAACTTGGGAAAAAATGCTGTGGTAAATGATTTTATTCAAAGTGATTCATACAAGTCGTTTGGTACTTGTTTCATTAAAAATCTAATTGGCACATCAATTGTATTTTGAATAATGTAAGGGTGAAATCTTAAAGTGGTAGCCTTTTTTGTAAGCATAACATAAACAAAAAGTCAAATTCAGTGCATCCTTACTGTTCATTTTCCTTCAGCCTGCTTATTCATATATTAAGAATAGATATTAGATTAGACTTACAGTGTGGAAACAGGCCCTTCGGCCCAACAAGCCCACACCGACACGCCAAAGCGCAACCCACCCATACCCCTACATTTACCCCGTTACCTAACCCTACGGGCAATTTAGCATGGCCAATTCACCTGACCCGCACATCTTTGGACTGTGGGAGGAAACCGGAGCACCCGGAGGAAACCCACGCAGACACGGGGAGAATGTGCAAACTCCACACAGTCAGTCGCCTGAGTCAGGAATTGAACCCGGGTCTCAGGTGCTGTGAGGCAGCAGTGCTAACCACTGTGCCACCGTGCCGCCCTGAACATGTTCGAACAAAACCAACTCCACGTTTTCCTCTCATCTTTGGAATAAATTGATAGTTAATTTTGTGCACCGCATTCTAGTCCTGGCAATCATTTGCTGAGTCATTTGCTTATAACTCACGTGATTTTTAATAGACACTCTCAACAATTGCTTTGTGGTGCAGATGTGCAGCCATCTTGTGGTGATATGATTGCTGTACTCATCTCACTTCAATCAGTGAGTGTTAGCTGGAGTCACTCACTTAGCAAATAGGGCCATTGTAGACTGACATTCATACCTGTAGATAAGGCTACCTTTTTTCTGCACTGCCAGACTAATCAGGTTCTTAAGGCATTAAGAAAAAGATTAAGGCTGTATCATCCTGTTGGTTAAATGTGTGGTTCTTGTCAATTTCTTTATGAGCAGCTGGACTGGCATGTAGGTGGGAAGTGTGGAGTAGGAATGATAAGAACATTTATTGACTGAGGAAAAGGCTTCAAGTATGTGAGTAGACTGAACCTGTTGAAAAAGACTAAGACCATCTCCATGTACAGAGTTCTAATCCACAACTCCAGGCAAGGTAAAGTAGCAATATGTGAACAGACCACTGACTCCCAGGAGGCAATTTCTCATTATAAAAACATTCAGTGCCAAAATAAAACCAAGCTTGTCCACAGAGTGCATTAGAAAAACTTGATCTCCCCGTGACAAATGCTGCAATTTCATTATTAGAACTGATCAAGAATTAAAGTGTGCATAGCTGAGTAATTCATAAGATCAGTGCACACTTAAAATCTGAATTCAACTTATTCATAATTAGTATTTAACCATTTTGATGCTTGAATAATATTTAGTCTGAATTTATAATATCTTTTTGGATGCAGCCTTCTTATTATACATATTGTGTATGCCATTTGCAAGCAATGAAAATAAGCATGGGAAAAACTCTTTATTTTCAAACTGTTCATTAGAGTCAAAATGTTAACACTTTCTTCATAGCTTGAAAAAAGATTGATTGGTGGAAATGGAAGTGTCTTCCTTGTGGTGGCAATACAATTTTAAAACTTGTGGCTGAAATGGAAAGTAGATTAATTTTGCTTTCCAAGGTTAAAGAGCTTGGCCATCTGCACACCTCGATTAACAGGCCTGTCCTTAGGAGATACCTGGTCCAGCTTCGTCCTATCTCGGCCTGTCTGAAATGAAAATGGATTGGGAAGGAGCCTTATTTTTAAACAAATAGACCTTTTAGTTTGTGAAATTATTTACTTGATCTTCTCACCGCATCCACAGAAATCTCATTCAAACACGCGCTCACTCGCACTCACTTTGGCATATTTTCCCTCTTTCGCACAATGGCTGTAATCTTGCAAAGCTCTTGGGTTGGTGAAATGAAGTTGGCGGGTTGCCTAACTGAATGGGAGACATAATGTCAACTTCCTGGTAGTTGGATGTAAGTTGGCTATTATCTTGGAGGCAGAATGAGAAGGATTGTGGTTTCTGATAGAAAGTGGCAGGAACAGTGATTAGCTCAATGAAATTGTACTTCTGGAATTAAGCCGAAAGCAAATGAGAAACACACACCTCAGATTTGCAACTAAATGTGACAAACAGCAGGTGAGGGAGTCTTCCTTGTGGATTTGGATTCAGTAGGAACTGATTTCCTTGTATCCAGAGCTTTGTTGGATATGGGGAGAGGAGGCATTGATGCTCTGAAATCAAAGGCTGGCTGTGAGAGTAAAAGGAAGTGGTTGACCGAGGAAGAGTCATGGGAGCCAAGTGCAGGGAAACTGGGCTACACAGACAAGATCAATGCAGAAGTTTGAGAGTCAGGGGTAACAGAGGATGAAAGAGGGAGGATCAAGGATGATGGACAGCATGTTGAAGGCAGTGGGGGCACGGGGAGTTCTTTGTGCCAGGCGGCTGACTCGTAGTGATGAGAGTAAATGCTATTGGAATGATAGTTGGTCAGAGGTTTTGGGGATTTGGGTTGAGGGTCATTATTGTCATGGCCAGACAAACTGTGATACCCTAATTCCATTCAAATTCCAGTGATGATAAGGCCCCTCCGAGATCATTCAATCCCTTCAACTGTATACGTGACAGCAGATTAAGAGGTCCAAACTGTTCACAAATAGCCAGACCAGTGCTGTTCGATAGCAAGGGGTGGATGCGTGTCCACATTTCTTTTTTTCTCATTTTCAAGTTGCTGACCTTCGAGGGTTCAAAAATATAGAAGTGAAGAAAGAACATTCCAGAGGTTGGAGTTGTGGTTTGAAATCATAGCATAGTACTCAGTAAAAAGATGTTAAACAAAGGTTATACCAAACCAAAATATATAATCTAGCATATCATTTCTTGATGAAGTTATAAGTATTTTGTTTGTTTTGTTTAGTTGTTTAATAGTTGGGTAGTGGGCGACTGGAAGTAAGGTAGAAGTGAGTCAGGTCCTGTGTGAAATTGTAAATGCTATTTGGACAACTGATAATTAACAAATCCCCAGGAACAAACGGAATCCATACCACAATTCTGAAACAGGATGGAGTTACACTCCTGGCACAACTACAGAGTCTTCGATTCCTCATCTAGGAAGAGGAATATATGCTGAGGGATCTCAAGGTCAATGCCATCTAACTATATTCAAAATGGTGGACAGGTCCAGTAGCAGTAACTACAGAGGAATCTCAATGCTGTCTATGACAGGAAACATAATTGCAAGGATTCTCCCTAACAAATCCTCCCAGTCACCAAGGAACTCTTTCCAGTGTTAGTGTAGCTCCCCCACACAACAAAAGGCATCACAAAGATAATTATGATTGCAGTCTCAACTTTTACCTCATGGGTTCCAGACCCCACAATCATGCATTGGCCTTATCAGTCATCTTAGAATTCACAAAAGCATAATAAAAACAAAATTGGTATATCAAAAGATTCTGATATTACAAACTGTGAAAGTTGAGCACTTTTTCAAATTGTAGAACCCCTACAGTGCAGAAAGAGGCCATCAAGTCTGCACTGACCGTCTAAAGAACATCCTACTCAGACCCACCCTACCTCATAACCTGCCAGTTTTCATGGCTAAGCCACTTAGCCTGCACATTATTGACAATTTAGTGTGGCCAATCCACTTAATCTGCACATCCTTGGACTGTGGGAGAAAACCAGAACACCTGGCAGAAACCCACACACACACAGGAAGAATGGGCAAACTCCCACACAGACAGTCACCCAAGGCTGGAATCAAACCCAGGTCCTGGTGCTGTGAGGCAGCAGTGCTAACCACTGAGCCATCTGGCCAGTGAGAGCCGAATGTGTATTCTGTGATTTGGAACTGAGGCTAACAAGTGGCACCAGAAGCACATATTTATCTACCCAGCTATTTGCTCTTTTTCACATGTACAGCAATAACTAAACTGATGCTCGTTTCATTTGACTTCAGTTGTGGCCAATCGTAAGGAAGTTCATGAGCAAAACTCTTGGAAAACAAAGACTGGAAAGAAGACAGACCACACTTGCACACATTCCAAGAATAAAATCAAAATGCTTGCAGCTAGTTGAAGAGGCTTGATTGTTCAAGTGTAGTATAGCTGCATTATGTCACACCTGAATAGATTTAGCTTTGATGTAAAATTATCATACTATAGACTTTCTTACTCTTTATAGTCATGCTGCGTCACTGCTCTCCTAATTAAACTGAATTGTGTGTAGTCAGGTTTAGACCCTTTCCCTAATAAATGCTAAAATATGCAGGCTGCCTTTTCAATGTTGCAGAAGGTGCAAGTAGTGCAGCGCAATGCAGTAAGAGTGGATTATTATAATGTTTATTTATGTACTAATCTATTTATTATCATGGAATACTAAAAGGACAAAACATTCCTCCATCATTCCTTCATCATTTCCGCATCATTTATCCCATTTGGTGTGACAAGTGAGACAACTTAATCTTGTAATTTATTCTGCTTACAATTATCTCCATTACCCCAACTATTCAGAATTTTGAATGCAAATATGCCCATGATTTGCTTCACCTAATTTATCTTATTGACTTTAAAAATATATCAGTATTTTCATGATTTGTGCCAGTTGCTTGCATTCTTTAATGCCTTGCATTTCTATTAATGAGGCATTTGCAATGATTTTTTGTTATTTTACTCTTATTTCTTTGAATGTGCCAGCTCCCTTTTAGCAGTTGTTGTGTTGAAGTACACATCCTAAAATGTGACTTGCAAGTGTGTTTGAACAAATGAGGACTTGTCAAGAAATGTAACAATATTCTAAAATGTTCAATTTCTAGGCATGCAAGCAAGTCACTAGCATACTACTGCAATAAAATCGAACATAAAGATCAACTCAAACCCATTTTGTGTTGAATTGATAACACAGAGTTGCATGTGACAAACAAAAACACTGCTTTGTATTCAGTTAATACAAAGAATCATGTTATTTATCAGTAATAATGCTTATTGTCTGATATTTCATAATCAATAGCATGATTACAAATAAGAGTACAGCTACATATAAAAAAATCTGTTCAAATACATTGGTATGTTCAGCTGTCCATACTTTAATGAACACCTTTAACAATTTCTATTTTAATTTTACAAATGATTAGGTATGCTAATTAGTGATCTTTTATATGTCAATAAATAGCTGCAGCTACGAAGTATAGCTACTTAAAAAAAACAGAATGTACACATCCATAACTTGCAACTCAATTGTGATGAGGAGGGTGGTGGGAGGAGGAAATCCAGTACATTTAGGGCAACCGACTGTATCACATTTGTGGAGGTGGTTGATGGTGTATTACTAATACAGACTGGTAACAGCCAAAGGACCCAATGTGCTGTATCAGTCTCAATATTTTTCCCACGATTCAAATCAATTGGACTTCGGAGATAATCTTAACCTATTTCTGGCAATGGTGGCAATCATTGTGATAGGGTCAGGACAATGCTTCGAACATTGTGTGCGCGTGTTATCTCATTTATAGTGTTATACTTACTCCAGAGATAGGGATATAGCAACATATTAGAAGGTGATTTTGTTCCACGTCATGAGCAGCAAAAATTCCTTTTTTACCTTCAGCCCAGTCATTCATCCCTAGCTTATAATTTTTCTGCTGTTATTTTATCAGCACTTCCAAAAACATTGGGGATGGCTTGTATCTTAAATGCTAAACTCATGAACTCAAGCTTAGGGAAATTATAAATCACAAACATTATACACACTGTTATTCTGCTGTTACTGCCAAACTCTAAATCTGTGCTGCAGTATAAATGGATGCATTTTCAACACAACCAGCTGCTTCATATGGGAGACATATATTTACAGAGATGTTTATGCAGCTGACGTGAGTAGGATAACTACAGGTTGATGGAAAATGTGTAGTCAGAGATAAAGGTGAGTGCAGTGGTCAGAGCAAAAAGATTATAGTTGACAGGTTTACACTGTGGCCTAGATTCCAGACCAGACCAGGCCTGTACCTTTAAAGATACCCAGATGTCATAGACACTCTTCCTGTTGAGTCAGTTGTGAGTATAAGATACAATAACCTAAATCAATAAACACCAACTCAGGCATGACTGTTGGCCTGTGATTCTGGAGCCTTGTAAATAAATCTCAAGATATCTCACTCAACGGAAGGGACTGGTTGTGCTATATACTACATCGGCTAAAAAGTATCAAACAAAACTATGGCGGCAGCAGGTGTGCACTAAAACTCAGTTGTGACAGCTAGAAGTTGGCAATAAGTGGATGTTAACGTCTCAGAATCAGAAATCTGACAATGGTGATAAGTATTTTCCTAACCAACATCTATGAATCTGAGTTCAGAGTTTAAGTTACAACTGCAGCCAAAACTAAAGTGCTACAATCAAAACTGAAGGCTACAAATCTGTGTTGGAATATAGTGCATGCACTACCACCTTCTCACTTTAAAAAGAAATGAACATGAGTGACTGCTGATACATTAAATCAAGATAATGATTTTAAAGGGTCCTGCAAGTACAGCTCTGAAATGCACTGAGAAGGAAATGCTGCTTAAAAACACAGTAAAAGCAAAGTTTTTTTCTCGACTTTAAAGTGTCCAGACTATTCAATTCTACTATTTCCTTTCTCAAATCTACATGATGTCATCATTTTTTTTGGCACAAACATCACTTACAGGCAAAAGCCATCAGGTCTGCAATTTTAAATGGAAAGCAACATACAAGAGAGAGAAAAAAGCATCGGTGTTAACAAAAATACAGAAAACTCCTATACTTCACCATAAATGCTTATACTAAAAAGCAATGAATGAAAGCAAATACATAACTATGGACTGGCATTCTATTGACATTCTGTCAAAACTGCAATTATTTAGACAAAGAATTGGTCTTAATGGTTAAGAAGAACACTGAATGACAGGCAGTAAAAATCCTCTGGTATTTCTGGTAATGGCCACAAAGATTCTGACAAAAAATATCAGACCTGAGAATTTAAAGTTTGACTCAACGTCAAGTTTGAGTCAACTTCAAGAAACATATGCTTGGGTCAATGACCAATTTGTCAGCAGACGTTGATGCAAAGAGACAGAATAGGATTTTGCCAAAGCTTACGCAAAAGGCCATGGAATTAATCATTGCCTCTACACCATACCCATGAAGTCCTGCAGGAAAGCACTTATAGACAAGTGACGTCTGACTTTGTCCATTCCAATCCAACACAGGCACCTCCACATCAAGTCTGAGGAATACACCATTGATATTGTACTGGAAGATACATGTTCGAAGCAATTGTAGCAAGCTAGCAGCATCTGCAGTCCTCATCTCCAGAACAATTACTTCAATCTGTTTGATGGTTTGACACTACTGGAAACTTTGGATGTAATGCAGTGTTGCATCTGAACAGTGATTCCCAAAGCAGCATCGACCATCCTTGTCAATTCATTATTCAATGAAAGTTCTAACTGGAATTGGACTCCATGGTACAAAACAATATCATCAGAAACTGAAGTATCATATTGATTGGTGCAACTCTATCACTTGTGTTTTGAAGATAGGCAGTACTGTACATATTTGTGTAGATCCAAGGTGATTGAACAGACATGAAAAACACCTATACACCAGATTCCTAACCTGGAAGACCTTATTTCCAAATTCTCAGATCCCAAGGTCAATGGCAGCTATAGGTATTGTTCCATACTTATTTCCCCAGAGTCACAGAAACTGGCAGTCTTTATATCACTTTTCAGTTGATCCTGTTTCCTTAGGTTATTATTCAGATTATCCACTGACCAAGGCGCTTTCCAACAACATCAGACTTGTATCATTGAGAATCTACCAGATTTTGTTTTCAACAGTAAATATGTCAAATCAACATGAGTCAAATCAATTTATCTTGTTCAATCTAGTTGTCATTCTGTATTAATTCTGATCTTACCAAACAGTAGGTTCACCACAAGACAGAATGACTTACAAAGAACTCTCAGTGTCTTTAACATTTTATCCCACATGTTCTGAATTTGATCCCAAGATTTCACTTTTGAGACCTTTTCTACAAAAGCCCATGATAGCAAGGCAAGAAAATCGGCAGTAAATTTTTCAATCTCTCAAAAATACTCTATTGTCTGATAAAAGTGTGGTCCCACCAAGATCACCGCTAATAAGTTGGCACAACCCAGAAATTCTCAGAGCATGTTAATTACAGCCTGTCAAACCTATTTCATTTGGTTCGAAGGTCCTTATGACACGTAAGCTGACCAGTCATACTCTGAAAGAGAGACTCTCGTTCTAGTTTTTGAGATACGACCATCTCACAAGTATATGTTTGGCAAGCATTTCCTTATTCATGTTGAGCTTAAAAGCTTAGAAGTAATCTATTGAAAATCTCCACAATGCACATTCAGGACTGGAGCAAATACCTGTGAAGATCTTGAAGTATGATTGAGAAGTACAATACAAGCCAGGTTCTCAAGGGACTGCCTCCAATGCACTTAGCTGACTTCCAAAGCCCACTAAGAGTCTTAGGACTGACAAGTGAATATTATTAAATATGAATTGGAAGACAGTTTTAACATCAAACTTGTACATTTTGATCACAGCCAAGCAGAATACATTCAACAAGATAAAATAGATGATGACCAGTTGTAACAGTTCGTAAAGATCATCATTAACGAGTGACCTGATTACATCCTACGACCCTGAAGTTAGCATCTTCTTTCTGCTTAATCAGAACTGAACTCCTATCCAGGAATCTAATTTCCAAGAGCAAATGAGTCAAAATTCCACAGGATCTACACCAAGATATGTGAGGCCATTTCCCTCTATCTAATAGTGCACATAGAAAACAAAGAGATTGACATGTGTAGCTATTTGTTGGCTTGGCATTGGCCAGCAACAAACTGATCGAATTGTGTGAAATGTATAAATTCCATCAGCCTCTGCAATTGAGAGAACCTCACCTTCCACAATAAGATTCCTTCTGAACTGTGGTGCAAGATTCTAACTGACACTTTCCATGTCCAAGCACATGATCAAATTCTAATGGCTATTTCGCCAAATTTCCCACCAACAGTTGTTGACATGTTTACTGCGATATTCAGTAAGCTGTGTTCAACAATAGCCCACAGTGCATCCTTCCAAGATACATGCAGGAAATGGGTATTCAACATATCACCTCTTCTCCAATAACAAGATTATTGGGATTGGCTGACATCTCAGTTTTGGGCAGAATTTACCTGCTTCTCCTCAAATAGTAGCATCGGAGCTTTTGTATTGCATTGAAAGACTGCCAGAATTCATAGTATATTTGATGCTGGTATTGAGTGAGTGACAAACAATAAGTTTCATGCCAATTGCAGTTGCAAAACCTCCAAATCCAAGAGATCAGTCAGAGAGGCAACTATTTTAGAAGGAAAAGTTGCTTTTATATAGCACACTTGACCTCAGTGTTTTGAAGTGGTTTTGAACTTTTGAAGTAGAATCACTTGTGTAGTGTCAGAAATGTGGCAGTCAAGTGGCAGATAACAAATGTCAATGAACAATTATGTGTAATGACCAAATAACCTTTTTTTAAATATAATTGGGATAGCAATAAACCAGGATGCAAGGAAAAACTCCCCTAGTCATTGATTAGATCAAGAAAACTTGGGAATGGAAAGTACAAGTTTACCTGTGATCACATGAGATCACAGGAGATTACCTGTGATCACATGAGATTGGTAGTTTCAGCCCTTTTGATGATGCTCGCCATGTTTTTGTCTTGGTCTTATAACACCAATTATCACACTCCAGACCTCACAAATCAAAGGAGAGTCTAAACTGTATCTAATGTGTATTTCTCATTTGTGTAATAGACTTTCTCTCTCTGAATTCTAGCACTTGCAAGATATGATAGCCTAGCAAATTTGACACTGTCAAAAATTCTCATGTGTACCTAATGATGAAGTTTAGCATGTGTAAGTTGAGGCAGTGATATTTAAGCTTTTTAAGAAGCGTAATGGCTACTGTGCTGCTGGGGGAAATAAAAATGTCATTGGCGGAATGCAGCTGGTCAGGATTGAATAACACAGATTGTCAAGTTAAATTGATATCCTGGAGTTTTGCTAAATTTGCTCAGAAGCTCAAGAAGGGATATGATCAAAATTTATTTTCTTTCAAGTAACACCTGTTAGTAGCTGTTAGCTTCCAACTAAAAAAATTGGACAAAATTCACCATCAGGCAGGTCTTAATGGGGTCATCAGAAACAAGAAACTGGATAGGACAAAGGACACTTTATTGTTCTGATATGTTCCCTGTATATCTACATGTTGGCATAAGCAGAATTTAGGTTATCCCAAGGGTTCTGTGCTGATACGTTCTGGAATAATTATTAAATATGTTTTACATGTACATAGAGCCTTTTCACGCAGAAATGTCTGAAAGTTTTTCATGAAATGAGTTGCATTTCTATAAAAAATAATGACTTCTCCTCTCGACTCTTGGAATAGTCTTTATCATGAAAAATGTTTTGACTGGTTCCTGTGATGTGACATTAAACATAATTTCACTTTGTGTGATAATGTCAAGGGAGCAACAGACAATATGCAGCAAGTCTTCTATTCTTATTTAAAATAATTAAACTTTCATTACCATTGAAGTTTAGGAGCATAGAAAATTAGGAAATTAATAAGAAAGAAAAATGAATTAATTGTCAGTGATTTCAGGCATCCACAGCAAAGTTTTGAGCAGATTTGGCTACCTCAACATTTTTTGACAATACAACTAAAGAAGGTAATACACTTTAATAGTACTGAGTACACATCATTTTTAGGAAGTATTTTATGAAAGCAATATAAGGTTTAAGGAATAGGACATTTCTTGGAGGTTGCAACACCCCACCATAAATCTCAAATGGGGTTTTGAAACTCATGGTAGTAACAGGAAAAATCCACAAGTAACAGGAAAAATCAATCAACAAAGCCAAGCCCCTCAAAATGCAATACTTGACTGTCAACACTCCACCATCTACATTTTTGTTATTCACGTGTGGGACATGTGTATCGCTGGTTGGCCAGCATTAATTCCCTGTCCATATTTGTCCTTGAGAAGATGGTGGTGAGTTGTTACCTTGAACCACTGCAGTCCACGTGCAGTAGATACATCCGCAATGCTATTAGGGAGGAAATTCCAGAATTTTGAGCCAATAACATTGAAAGAACAGTGACATATTTCCACGTCAGGATGGTGAGTATCTTGGAGAGAAACCTGCAGGTTGTGATGTTCTTGTGTATCTGCTGCCCTTGTCCTTTTAGACAGGAGTGTTTGTGGGTTTTCAAGATGCTGTCTAAGGATCTTTGGTGAACTTCTGCATTGCATCCTGTAAATAGCACACATTGCTGGCACTGAGCGTTGGTGGTAGGGGGGAGTGGATGTTGGTGGATGTGGTACCAATAAAACAAGTGCTTGGTCCTGGATGATGTCAACCTTCCTGAGTGTTGTTGAAGCTGCACCCATCTAGACAGGCAGGGAATGTTCCATTACACTCCTCACTTATGCCTTATAGGTGGTGGACAGGCTATGGAGAGTCAGGAGGTAAGTTACTTGCTGCAGTACTGTAGTCTCCAGTACCTGCTTTTGTGGCCACAGTATTTATATGCTTGTCCTATTCAGTTTTTGATCAATAATAGTTGCCAGGAGGACTAATCTTCACAGTGGAGGACTAATCTTCATAAAAAACCAAAAGACTCAACCCTTTATATTTTAACTTTTTTTTTCATCTGGAGCTGCATCTCATTGCTAATTTGTGTCCATTCGTATTATTCGTCCATTATTATTTCTTTTTGCATTTAATAACTAATAAATTCACTCTTTTGTTAACTCAAGCCATGTTTAATTGCTCTTTTAAGAGTTAAGTTCATTATGCCTGCGAGAAAGGTTTCCATGAGGGACATTACTTTTTACTTTGAAGATTTTAAAACCCTTGTTGCAACCAACTGAGCGGGTGGGTGAATAAAGAATTAGAGCCAGTTCATCCCTCCTCACTCAGGAACTTAACAGTTTTGGGTGTCCTCTCTAGTTCTGTAATAACTTGGGAAATCTTGCCCAAGTTCTGATCATAATTGCTGCCACAATGGATTGGCAATAAGAAACTCCACTGTTCGGAGGGGTGGCTGTTCAAAGTATGTGAAAGGTAGTATGCCCCAAATTTGGGAAGCTCCTTATCCAAGCCCTCTAAATTTAACAAGAAAGGCAAAACTGATCAAATGCTACTGGGAGATGGAAAACCCGTGCACAGGACAGCCTATGTCTGCAGCTGAACCAAGCAGACAGACAGGGCCTACCTGGAAGGCTAGCCCATCATTTAGTGGGCAGCAACCCCCAGCCATGAATAGTGTTCTTCAGATTGTCTGGGGACTGGAGGTTGACTGGTCAATGCTTGTCATAATCTGACAATACGCCTTAACAGGCCTTAAGTATTAGCTACTTACCACTTGCTAGCCAGTAGCCCTGTTCCCCCCCCAACTTCCCAACCCTTCAATCCGAATTCTTCTTCTCAGAAAATGGTGCTGGTTCAATGTAAATCTGGCGTAAAATTTTGTGCCCATCATCATGGCCTAAAAATTGAACATCCACTGGTGAGTTTTTTATTCGTGTTTCCTTCCAATTACTTGGAGGTTTTGCACAGAGTACATGTGCAACGTTACAGCAAACTGAAGAAGGGCTTATGCCCAAAACGTCGATTCTTCTGCTCCTTGGATGATGCCTGACCTGCTACGCTTTTCCAGCAACACATTTTTCAGCTCTGATCTCCATCATCTACAGTCCTCACTTTCTCCTCCTTTACAGCAAACTATTCTATTTCAATAAATTGAAGGAATTACTAAAGTTTGAAACATATAAAACAGAAAACAGGAACAAAAAAATAATATTTGACCCTTCAAGCCTGCTCCACCTTCAATATGCTCATGGCTGATCACAGAACTTAGTGCACTGTTCCTGCTTTCTCCCTATACTGTTTCATTCCTTAGTGTTAGGAACAGCATTTATCCCCTTCTTGAAAACAGTCAATGTTTTGGCCTCAGTGTTTCTGGGACAGAGATTTGCACAAGCTCACCAGACTCTGTGTAAATAAATTTCTCCTTATGATGTCCTAAATGGCCTACCTTATATCCTCAAACTGTGGCCCCTGGTTCTTGAGCCACATTAATCAGCAATATCCTCCATGAGTTTACCCTGTTCAGTTTTATAGGTTTCCATGAGATTCATCTAAACTCCAGTGAATATCGAGTGAACCAATTGAATCTTTCTTCACAACATCCTCTCCTGCCATCCTAGGAAGTTAGTGACATGGACAATAAAAATAGCACACAACATAAATAGATTATTTCCAAATTGAAGTTAAAACTCTATTTTCGATATTGTTAAAGGCATATTTACTGACCTTCAACCCATGGCCTATTCAGTCAACTGTACTAATACTGACAGCAACCTCAATAACTGGTACACTGAAATTCTCACCCACAGAATTCAAAGTTGTTGGTAATCTAGCTTTAACTGTGTGAAATTGCAGCCTTTATCAAATCCTTTTTGCAACTACTATTTAGTGGATGAAGAAGAGATGGCCTTTCTGTTGGTTTATTTTGACAGATGGTCTACTTGTGATAAAGAAGAACTTGATGGAAGTTTACATGGGAAATGGCTGTAGTCAGGACTTTTCTTGTTGATGTTTTAACTACCTTTTGAATGACATGATTGTCACTTAGATAGCAACTGCAGAAGTGTTATTACTCCATATACATTGTGGTCAGAGAGGCTAAAATCCACTTGAGACCACAAATGCCCTAAGCTATCTCAGAATGATTGCATTCTCAGCAAAAGACTTGAGAGTGTAAAAGTGCTGCAACTGAACATTGCAAAACCTAATAAAGCATTCTAGATAAAGTCATGTTAACTTCTTGTCAAACTTACAATCATTGAATGCTGCAAGGAAGAAAAAAAAACATTCAGTCCATCACATCCATGCTGACTCTCTGCAAGAGCAACTCACCTAGTCCCATTTTGCCACTTTTCCACTTAACAAAGTATCTTTAAATCTTCAGATAATTATTCAATATTTTTGAAGGATTTTTAATTGAATTCACATGCACCATACTTGCTACAACTGTTAAAATAATGCAGTGGCTCAGTGAATAAAATAAATGGCATAATTATTATTTGCTTAATACATTTCCTTAGTCATACAGACAAGTGCCTGTTTTGATGCATAAAGATGAGATAAATGAAGCTTAGCACTATATATCTTGGAGAAAGAGCCTCAGAGTTTGAGGGTACAAAAATAGAATAAAATCAATTGTTTTGTACAATTTTCTCATTAAACATAAGGTGCTGGATACAATTAATCCTGTGGAATCCATATTAGGTCTAAAATGGAAGATATATCATGCCCAGCTTCGACAATGCCAAAATTACTCCTGGTGAGGTACCTCAAAAAACATGGGAATACCTGTAGACTTGCCCTTAACTATTGAAAGAATTTTTTCTTTTCATTATTAATTCATGGGATGTGGGTGTCACTGGCTAGGCCAGCATTTATTGCCCATCCCTAATTGATTAGAGAATGTGGTGGTGAGCCACCTTCTTGAACAACTACAGTCCATCTGCCAGTTCTGTTTGAGAGTGGGTTCCAGGAATTTGACCAAATGACAGTGAAGGAATGGCAATAACGTTCCAAGTCAGGATGGGGTCCTGCAGAGGGGAGGTTGCAGCAGGTAGAGGTGTTCCTGAAAAAGTGCTGACCTTGTCCTCTTAGGTAGTAGAAGTCAGGTTTGTCGAGGGGAGGTGATGGCCTTGTGATATTATTGCTGGACTGTTAGTGACCCAGCTCATGCTGTGTTACCTGACCTGTAAAAGATGTGTTTATGGTGATGACTTTTCATGTGTAGAAGAGTGTTTCAGTTAATTTAAAAAGATAATTATACCTGATATCTTGCACTAGTAAAAGTATTGTGGTATTGAGGTGATTAGTGGCTTGTGTGTGTGTTGTACTTTAAGTTTAATGTATAGTTGATACTTAATGAAGATATAGATGAATTATTCTAATTCTGTTTATGTGAGAGTCCAATTATTCCATAGATCAATGCAAATACAGACGGCATTGTTATTACATGACATCTCTACCTAATAGATGAGTTCATGAGAATGAAAATGTAGGTCACAAAATCCAAAAAAACTAGCCCTCAAATTTCTCAAAGTGACCCTTGAGAAAATCTGGAGAGGAGCCCTCAAAAAAGACATGTTATTTTGACCCCTGCTACTCAGCCCACTACAAGATGGAGCAGCATGGTGGCTCAGTTGTTAGCACTGCAACTTCACAGCACCAGACACCTGGATTCACTTCCATTCCCTGTGTGGAGTTTGCACATATTCTCCATGTCTTCAAGGGCTTCCCCACACAGTCCAAAGATGTGCATGTTAGTTGGATTGGCCATAGGAAATGTAGGGTTATGGGGTGGGATACTCTTCAGTGAGTTGGTGTGGACTTGGTGGGCTGAATGGCCTGTTTTCACACTGTAGGGATTCTATGATGACCACCTAGGAAAAGTAATACATATCAGGTAAGATTGAACAAATGGGGGCTTTTTATTCAAGAAGAGGGAAGAATGATGGATTGATCTGATTAAATGCTCATGAAAAATTATGAAAAGACTTAATTGGAAAAATATAGAGACACTAGGTCCATTTGTGTAGAAACCAATAATAGGGTTTATAAATGTAGCTAAATGCCAATGAATGCAGCAGGGAGCTTGGAATGAATTCCTTTACTATAAGAGGCTGGAATTTGAAGCTTATCATTGTAGTAGCTGGGGTGAATGGAAGAGGAAACGAGACAAATATTTCTTATTCTTGACATAATCTGTCCTGATAGATGAAAGTGGATTTCTTCTCCATATTTTGGAGTGTTATTTTTACTACGTTTTACTTCTAACAAAATTGGCAGTAAGTTAATTAAGAGCAAAGTACTCCAGGTGGTAGAGATCTGAAATGAAAACTGCAAATGCTAAAGAAACACATCAGGTCTGACAACATCTGTTACGAGAGGAAACAGTTTTGAGTCCAATATGCCTCTTCTATGGAACCAAAGCAGAAGTCAGACTTGAAATGTTAAGTCTGTCCTCTCTGTCAATAAATGCTAGCAAACCTGCTGAGTTTCTGTTTATAGTCAATCAATATGGTCTCAGGCCTTTATGATACCACACATTACTGGCTACAATATAAAACACTTTGTATTGAGGATGGAATTTCAGATGATAGTGAAGAAAATTCAATATTACATTCATAATGTAATGCTGGCAAATCAAAATTGCCTCCAGTGTAATCTCACTGGAGCTTTATGTCAATTCCAGTATAAAACTGGAATACAAATGTAACTTCAGAAATGCTTAATAGCACAAAGTTTACTCGTGTGAGTCATTCTGTCCTGCCTTGCTATTATTCGATGCCACAAACTGAACCTCAATGTTCATGATCAGCTGCAGTGGGTTACAGTCACACAAATCTCATCAGAAGATTGTGAAGCATCTTTAATTATACATTAACACAATTCTGTCATGAAAGTGTGGTTTGAATACTTCACTTCCACCGACATGACTAGCAATGCATATTCCTGGCCTAAATGTGGAGACTTTATTGGTCAGAGTATTGAGTACAGGAGTTGGAAAGTCATGTTGTGGCTGTACAGGTCATTGGTTAGGCCACTATTGGAATATTGTGTGCAATTCTGGTCTCCTTCCTATCAGAAAGATGTTGCAAAACTTGAAAGGGTTCAGAAAAGATTTACAAGGATGTTGCCAGGGTTGGAGGATTTGAGCTATAAAGAGAGGCTGAACAGGCTGGGGCTGTTTTCCCTGGAGTGTCGGAGGCTGAGGGGTGACCTTATAGAGGTTTACAAAATTATGAGGGGCATGGATAGGATAAATAGACAAAGTCTTTTCCCTGGGATAGGGGAGTCCAGAACTAGAGGGCATAGGTTTAGAGTGAGAGGGGAAAGATATAAAAGACACCTCAGGGGCAACCTTTTCACAGAGGATGGTATGTGTGTGGATTGAGCTGCCAGAGGAAGTGGTGGAGGCTGATACAATTGCAACATTTAAAAGGCATTTGGATGGGTTTATGAATAGGAAGGGTTTAGAGGGATATGGGCTGGGTCCTTGCAGGTGGGACTAGATTGGGTTGGGATATCTGGTTGGCGTGGATGGATTGGACCGAAGGGTCTGTTTCCATGCTGTACATCTCTGTGACTCTATGACTATAATTTAAATTATGCACCAAGATACCAAAATCCAATTGAATTTTACTGTTTTGAATGACATCATACCAATGAGATGGTCCGATGTTTGGGGTATATAAAATCTGCTATTTTGATCAGATAGCCCGAGTGGTAAAGAGCACCAACAAACACAGATGGCCTGCAGAATCGCTCTCTGAAAGTTACCTTTTCATATTAAATCTGTGAAGCAGAAGACCAAAGAAAAGACCCAGGAAAGTACAGATGTAGATACTAAGGGAACAGCGACAACTGGTTTTGAAATTTGAATTTTTTTTGTCAACTTAATTGGGGGGTTTTATCGGATCAGTGTATTGTTGTAGAGTGGGAGGTAGATAAATTGATCAAAGGAGGAATCCAGTGTGGATCGTTGGTGTTTAAAGTTCTTGTGTTTCTTGGAGTTAAAGAATAAATTGTTAATTTTTTTGAACATAGACGGGTTTTTGTAGTTCTTGGTCACTCATACTTTAACAGATTACGAGGTGGTGAGCTTTTCTGTGTGCATGATTTAAATCAGCAGAAGAGTTTACCCTGTGTAGTAACACCTTGTTTGATTCTACATATTAGATGCAATGTGGTGAATTATACTAAGATGCCACATGAATCAGGTAGAGTATTATGCGTTCTTTTAGCTCAAGAAAGTTTATTGAATGTTTTCATAAATTCAGTTTGTTTTTGTACAGTTTTTAGTCTGAGGGAGAACAGTCCCAAGGATAAAATAGACCAGCATAATGGTTCGGGTTGTCACAGTAACGGTAGCACTATAGCAATAAAATTCTATTGTATATTTGCATAAATGAAGGTGAATGCTAATCTGGCAAAGCAATTATATTGAATCAACTTATTAAGAATGTGAGTAGTTATGTTACTCACTAGCACCAAAATAGTGCATTTTAGGAGGTAAATAAAAGCTATTTGTCCAGCTCATGCTTTAATGTTTGGAAATTCTGAAAAAAATAAAAGTTCTGCAATGAATACAGGGATTTTGTTAAACACCTAATGCATTTTATCATCTTTGATATTCTTCTTGCAGATATTTTAATGAAGGTCTTAACCAATTCCACACAAAAAATTAATATCTTCAGTAAAGGAGCAGAGATACAACAGGCCACGTTATGAAATACTATATTTGATAGCTAATTTCAGGAACAGTGATTCTGAATCATAAATAGTAGAAACTCAACTGACATTTCAGTTCACAATTAATATAATGTCAATAGTGGGCATTCACTTATGCCATTTCTACAATTGAGTTTTTAATAAGATGTGATAGTTCTGCTGTTACCGGTTACTGGAAAATAACTTCTCAGAACAGAGATAGTGCGTAATAAAGTATTAAAATATTTGTGTCATTAAGTATTCACCTAAAAAGGTTATTACCTGTACATAATGCTTCTCAAGCAAGTTAAATAAAATAAATTTAATTATGAGTTAATGTCTAACTTAATGTGGGATATAATAATTTGTCATTTAATCTCAATGTTCTGAAGACCTCCCCTTCCTTTGTTATCAATGAATGATGTGGATTTCTGGAACTGTGAAAATGTAATAATTAATAGTGGCCCTGAGATAGTGCTTGAAAGACTTACACATGTATAGTTTATCTCCTGACTTGAAATTCTTCCCTCCTCTATTTAACCAGAGCTGGATAGCCTATTTATCCTGAATGTATTTCACTTTCCGTGAAAACCTGAAGGAGGACTATCAGTTAAAAACGTTGCTATGTGAACATTGTACCTCAATGGCATACTAATATTCAGACAGTGCTTTATTAGTGTAAGACTATTGTTCTCCAAACAATCTTAAACATTTTAAGATGTTATGTGTTTTATTTGAAATCTTTTAACACAGGACTTTATTATACAGAAGGGGAATCAAACATAGAAGAATGTAGGACCTTGTGCCAAATTATTTGTTCATAAATTATTTTATATTTTTTGTCTTTCATACCTCCTCTGAATGTAGAGGGAACTGCATCAAAAATTATCATACAAAATGCTTTACAAAGTTCAAAGCAAATTTAATAATTCAAGATTCAAAACTCTCCTAGGACTGAAACAAATCAAATTAGTATCCACGAAAGTTTAATACACCCACAATGGGTGGACATCACATCATTAAAGATTTGTCAAGAATTATTTCAACCATAATAATACTAATAGCCTTTCAGTAAAATTTGAATGTCAGATCAATTAAGGATTGATTGTTTGCTTGAGTGTTATCTGTAATACATTGGGAATATGCAAATTAAGTGAGGCATTACCGACATAATTAAAAGGCAAAATTTTAACTGGCCAGCAGAGGTAGGTTGGAAAGGATACTGGATGCTAAACCCTGAAAAATAGGGATGAGTTGTGAACTTGACTTTATCCCATTCACTTCTGGATTTGCAGACAAAGAGGAACTCTGAAGAAGCTGTCAGGTAGATAATTGAAGTATTCAAAGAAGCAGTTAACTTAGGAATTGACCTCGTATTCTGGCTTACAGCCAGCATATAGGTTTCCCTATGCACAGGGAACTTGAGGGCACAATGTGGAATGTGGCCTGCCATGGTTGGAGGCAAGTTATCATAGAACATCTGAGAGTGTGCTGTTACTGCTTTACTGCTGACTTCCGGCCTCTTGAATCTCAAGACACGTTCTTGCACATTAATCACTTTGAAATGTATCTCCCTGCTGTTCGCATTCACTAGGGTGTGGGACCACCTTATGCAACTATATCTTATACCTTTGATGCTGGAAAAACAGAAGCATCAACAGCAACAGCAGCAGCAAAGAACGACACCAGAGCAGGAGCAGCTGCCTTATCTTCACAACAATGCTTTGCTCTATAGCATCAAGGGATGCACACAGGGATCCAGCAAAACACCAACACAACATTGAAAGACAAGCTTTTTAGATAAGTCAGAGCATCAGTGCATCAGCAGTGTCAGGCTTATTGCTGAAACATCGAAGCCATCCTCCCCAACAACCCCAGTTCTCTACTCTACTGTCAAAAATAGTAGAGAGTTCCAGTGAGGTGACTGCACATCACTGTCAGTCAAAGGTCATACCCTGCAAGGAAACAATGGGATATGAAGCCCTAAGTAGCAGCAACTGTAGTTGGAGTAGAGAGCTGCCACTAGTCTTTTTTTCTGTGCTAGTCTAGAGACTATCTAATAGTCTGTGGTGATGGGTGAACTATGAATCAGCTTCAGCTTCATAGGCTTTTCATTCAGATAACAGGATGCAGCTTATTACATCTCATGAAGCTATGTTATATTAATTGTTTCAGCATTTTAACTATTACTAGGCAGTGATAGGGAAGACATGTGTGCCTCCATGAGCCAACTGGGCCACACACTATCTGCTGTCTGTCTGAGATGCCAAAGACTGCCCAATCCATGAGCCACCCAGTGTCTGTGTTATACATCACAGTATGTGGACTTCAGCTTAACTCCAAGATTACCCTTTTTATATCCATCACTTTGCACAACAGGGAACATAAAATGGAAAGAAAGAAATATTGAAAGAAGAAATTCTTCTGAGGTGCCTTGACCCTTCCTACCCTTGTAATATTCTTGAGGCTACCTTCCCCCAGAATGCATGCAATCCTCCATTCCAGGATCTTCCAGATATCATCGGTCTAAAAATGATGGCTCTGTTTTAGATGCCTCGGGCCTACGCGCTGGAATACCCTTCCTTAAACTTCTTTGCTTCTGAACTTCACATTTCTCCTTTTGGACATTCCTTAAAACCTACCACTTTAACCAGCTTCTTATTACCTGTTCTAATACAATATCATGCTATAAATTGTACTTGATAACAATCCTGTGATGTGCCTTGTTTTACTATATTAAGAATATTATATGAATACAAGTTGATACTGTTGTACTATTTGAGGAGAAAGTGAGGACTGCAGATGCTGGAGATCAGAGCTGAAAATGTGTTGCTGGAAAAGCGCAGCAGATCAGGCAGCATCCAAGGAGCAGGAGAATCGACGTTTCGGAAGAAGGGCTCATGCCTGAAATGTCAATTCTCTTGCTCCTTGGATGCTGCCTGACCTGCTGCACTTTTCCAGCAACACATTTTCAGCTCTGTTGTACTATTTGGCCGTGCATTTACTTTTTTACATGATTTCCAGTCAGATCATTCAGAATTTGGAAAAGGTTCTGAGTGGACTCTTAAGCATTGTGTACAAAGGCTGTAGAGCTGGATGTCTTGTTATGTAATACGTACCTTAGATTTTCCACAGAAGGGAAAAGTTTATTAAAAATAATACAAAGTACCATTGTATCTGAAGGAAAACAAAACTTGATCTGAAGAAGCGTCACTGCATCCAAAACGTTAACTCTGCTTTCTTTCCACAGAAGTTGCCAGAACTGCTGACTTTTTCAGCAATTTCTCTTTTTGCTTCTGATTTCCTGCATCTACAGTTCTTCTGGATTTTGTATTGTATCAGAAAGAATGTGCCACAAATAAGCAAATAGTAACTGCTATAACTAATAATGAACTGCACCATTCCATGTTGTTTCATTTTGTGTGTTTGTCCCCAAAGCCTTAGTGTTTATTTTCAAACGTAATGGATTTTAAATGATTTTGTATCTTTTGATTTTTTACAGTAATTTGGTAATGTAGTAGTGTTACCTGTAGATGAAACATTTGTATTATGCAGCAGAGTACCAGAAAGATAAGAATAAATGTTGAAAGTATCTTTCTTCTGCTTCCCATGGCTACTCCTGAAAAGTCAGTTAAATGGACATTGATTGGCACCATTAAGGAGGTTAAAGGCTTTGTTCAGCAAGATTCCAATAAACTGCTTTTGGAGAGTTGAAGAAGCAACTCATAAACCAAGTACTCTTCCCCTCCAAATCTGATCATTTGCCAAAAATCAGTGTATGGAAACCAGGGCAACATTTTAAAGTGTGATGAATGATTTTGAGGGTGATATTCAGCTCTAAGCAATAAATACTGAGCTTGGCACAAACTAAGAAAGGTAAAACTGCAAGTGATTTACAGACGATTTAAAATGCTGCAAGATATGTGTAATGCACGATACCCTTGGGCCCATCACTTCTCTTCTGTAATGGGAAACACTATTTTGTTGAAAACTGATGTTTAATTTCAAATTCAAGTAATAAAACTCAAAATTGTCAATGTGATCCATGTAACACATTGATATTGCTGGAGATTGTTAGCAGGGCTGGAGACAGCAGAACAGTTTGACTGATGAACAGTTACAACTATAAATGTGTTTCACAACCTTTTGGTTGTCTGTTTTTCTCACAAAGGTTTTAAAAGCAGAAATAGTTTAAATTCTGTATTTTACAGCATGACATATTTAAAGTTTTTTTTGCAAAATTGAGCTGATAGGGTATTATGATGTATTTGTTTTGTTATCTTTTCACTTAAACCATAAATAACAGCATTATCTTGTTCCTCAATTAATATCTTGTACTGAATTTTTCTTTCAAAAGTCTTTGATTTCATTGTGGAGTTGCATCATTGAGAAGTACAGTAGAGAAATAAGAAGGCTGTGAGATTATTCAGTTTTCCAAAAGAAATTTGCTCTGAAATTAAGAGATTTGAACTGCTGAAACATAGCTTAAACAAAATGGCTCTTCCTTAAGTCAGATGATGAGCCATTGTGCAATAGAGAGGCATTTGAAATTTAAATAATAACATTAATTATGCAAAAATAATTTGGAACACCTGTTGTAAGAACTTTATGGTTGACATGTTTACCTCAGAAAATGCTTCATGTCATCCTTGACTTTTTTCTAATATGACGCTGCTTGTTCCTTCAAGTGGGAGGAAAACAACGCTGAGTATATTTTCCACAAATACAGCACAAGCCAGATCTATCTCGTCCACATCAAGTTATATAGGACTTTCCCTTGACTGACAAGAAACACTGGGTGAAAGTTTTCTCTAACTGGAGAAATGTACACTATGGTGTTTACTGGGGGCTAGAACTGTGATCACCTCTTTTTCTGACCTATTTTTATGACCCTGACTTTTATGTTTGGTATCAAAAGGTATAATATCAAAATTTATGAATGATATAAAATTTAGAAGTATTGTGAACTGTGAGCTTGAATAATGATCGTGAAATAGCACCACAGCAGCCATTATTCCATCTGCAAGTCATTCTTTATTTACAGCTGCATAGTTCTTGACATTAGTCCAACTTCCTCAGAGCTAGCTCTCAGAGTGAACAGAACCTCTGACCCTCCTGTTTATATCTGTCAGCCAGGGCTCCCTTATTGGATCTGGTTAACAACTCCAATCAGGGAACTCTGTGAGGTCCACCTGGCTGACCTTGCTACAATCAATATAGAGAGACCTTTAAGAGAACGCAGTTTATTGGTGAGATGGAAAATACTTGGCAGATGAAAATTAATGCAGAGAAGTGTGAAATTTCTCATTTTGATAAGAGGTGGAGTGAGGAGAGGCAAAATAAAGGATGCAGTTTCTAAATTGGACCTGGGAACAGAGATATTTGGGGGACATGTGTACAATTTGTCGGAAGTGGCAGGGCCTTTTGAGAGAGTGATTGAAGAGATGTTTGGGGTCCTGATTTTTGAAACTAAAGGCATGAGGTTCAGAAATGAAGAAATTATAATTAACATTTAATATAGGTTCATCCTTGAAAAGACATGAAGGTTTTAGACAGGGCATACAAAATAAAAATCTTGAAACTAGGAATGAATCTTAGTTAGTCATACTGTCCTTGACCAACATTCAGACGGAATGCTATAAGTTGGTTCCAACAGTACTTCTCCAATCATAGCCATAAGATCTCCTGAAATGCTTTCTATTTGTGCACTCAAGCCATTACCTTAGCAGTCTCCTCCACTTCTCTTGGTAACAACATGAGCAAACATGGATGTCAGTTGCCATTTTTAATTATTGTGACCAAACCCAGTTTTATTTCTCCATAAACAGTCTCACCCTCCAACCTGCTGTCTCTGTGAAGCCAGATCGTTTGTCTGATACCCAGCCATTTGGAGATGAATTTTGTTAGGTAATAATGAGGGAGATTAGATGTTAAGTATATCACAGTCGATTTGCAATACCTGTTTCACAGATCCTATCCCTTTCCTTGTTGCAGGCCAACCTTTCAAGTGACAGAACTTCACTCTCCTTAATGAGGTAAATTGAAGCCAATGAGGTGGATCTGAGGAAGATAGAGGGAGGAAGGCACAAGAGGAAATTGCTTGAATTTCCAAAGAAAGATCAATCACGTTTGGATACTTTCATCAGCTTTCAGTACATGATGGGTTGGCATCACAGGTTTAGACAGTATGGGACATATGCACATAAATGTTGGCATTATGCTGCATGTGCCTATATGCTCACACAGTGACGTCAACTGTCTCTGACTGCTCCAGTGAATTCTGAGAACATAGAAATAGTGGCTGAGTTGAGAGAGCTAGTCCTGAGGTAGGACTGTGTATAGTTAATGTCGGTATGAAAACTGACCACATATCTGCAAATAGTGCCATCAACGGATAGTATTTAACTGGTAAAGAGAAGAGAAACAACTCAACATTGTTTGGAGTCCCTGGAATAATATTACGTGATGGGAAGATGCTCATGGTAAAAGGTTAAGGAATGTAAGGAGGAATAGAACACCTTGGTGACAGTCTGTGAGACTCTAACTTATGGCTTTCATTAGAGCTGCTTCAGTACTGAGGTAGGGATTAAAAAATGGATTGGAAATATTCAAACACACTGGTGCAGGAAAGATGCAAACAGATTTTGGAGGGAACAATTCATTCAAGTAATTTGGTGAGCAAAAGGGAGGATGATTATCTGGAACTGGTTTTTAGGGACTAGCGATGTTTGAGAGTAAGTGTAGTGAAAGGAGAAGCTATTTACAACATTAGTTAAATATGGGAGCCAAGAAGGAAAGCAGATGATTGAAAATGAACAAAAGGATCAGGAAACAAATATCAAATATGCAATGAGCTAAGAAAGAGAATGAAGAAAGGTGGCTGAGAAACTTCAGAGTGAGTCTCGGACAATGGAGGTGACTTGGCCCGTGGACAGGTTTCACTCAGAATTGTGCAGCAGTTCAAGCACAAAAGCCAACCATTTTGAGTTGATTTGATTCAGTGGAGACATGTGTAACTACAGTGAAAAGCTTTATTTTGTGAGCAGTACAGGCAGATTAAAGCTAACAAGGTCAGAAGATCAGAAGGTGCTTAGACAGAGTGAGATATACAGGTTACACTATACAAGAGGTGCACAAAGCAAAATCGACATTATTTGAAGTTCGAGAGTCCATTCAGCAGTCTAATAATGGCAGGAAAGAAGCTGTTCTTGAACCTGTTGTTAAATGTGTTTGAGTTTCTGCCTGATGGAAGGGCAATACCGGGATAGGAGAGTCTTTGATGACGTTGGCAGTCTTTCTGTAGCAACGAGACTTGTAAATGGAATCCATGGATGGAAGGTTAGCTTCCATGATGGTCTGGGCTGTGCACGCCAGCTTCTGTAGTTTCTTATGGTCCTGGGCAGAGCTTTTACTGTACCAGGCCATCATGCACCAGGATAGAATGCTTTCTATGGTGCATCTGTAAGAGTTGGTGAGGGCCCTTATGGACATGTCGAATTTCCTGACCCATCTGAAGAAGGAGAGGCATTGTTGTGCCTTCTTGACAGTCGCATCTATGTGGGAAGTCCAGGACAGATTGTCGGTTATCATCACTCCGAGGAACCTGACATTCTCGACCTTCTCTACCTCAGCTCCATTGATATAGATGGGGGTGTGTCTGGCTCCTTTTTTCCTGAAGTTAATGATCAGTTCTGCTGTTTTGCTGACATTGAGAGAGAGGTGGCTTTCATTGCACCATGACACCATCACCACTGTCTCCTTCTTGTACTCCAATTCATTGTTGTTTGATATCCATCCTATCATGGTGGTATCATCAGCAAACTTTTAGATGATGTTCATTTGGAATTTGGCTACAACATCATGAGTGTACAAGGAGTACAGTAGAGGATTGAGAATGCATCCAAGGGGATGCTCCCATGTTGAGAGTTATCTGGGGAAGGTGCAGTTGTCTATCTTCACTGCTTGCAGTCTGTGGCACATCCTATCTGTACTAGCTTTCTGCATGAGCAACTGGTCACAGTATTGATCCTTTCCCCTGCAACTTGGCAGTTGTTCTTTTTTTTTAACGTGCTTATTCAATTTCCTTTGAAAGCCATGATTTCCTGTACACTCTCAGGCAGTGTGTTCCAGATTCACTTGCAAGATATCAAGTGCTTTTCCTCACGACAGCTCTTTTCCCAATCACTTAAGATTAGTACGGTCTAGTTTTACACCCTTCCATGAATAGGAACAGTAGCTCCAGGCGTATCGGGTCTGGACCCCTCATGATTTTGAATACTTCTATCAAATCTCTTCACAACCCTCCCTTTGCTGAGAAGAACATATACTCCAATCAATGCACGTAACTAATGGGACTTGAAGAGGATTAATGCAACACTTTTCCAAATATAGAATATGATACTTAACTTTGCTTGGAACCAAATCATTCTTGTGTCAGGCTACAGATCTGAGCAGAAAAATTCAAACATGGGGTACCTGGTCCTGGATTTTGGAGACAACAACACTCCCAAAAACTTTGTAAAATAAAGGGATGCTGAAGGGGTATTGATTTGCAGAGACAAAATGGTAAAGGGTGTATTTTTTTTCAGGAGGGTGTGTCCTTCCAGAAGAAAGGTGCCAGTAGCTGAGGTGATTAAACATTTAAAATGGAAACCAGGTTGAAAAACTGGGTCAGCAGCAGTTAAGAATGACTGGAATAGGCCTCAGGAAAAGCATTGTCACAGTCAATTTTAATGGAATTTCCTTGAAATTGCCCCAATAATTGTATTTTTATATGGGTTTGTATTTCTTACATTTGAAGTGAGACAGTTAATTTTGAATAACCCAAATGCAAATGCCATACGTTTTAAATTTAAGAAGTGATTTTTTAAAAAAAAAATTCAACTGCAGATTTCACTGTTGTGGCAGCATGAGGGTAAAGAAAACACAACGAGAGAGAAGTAGGAGTTCCAGCCTCAAGCATGAGGAAGCCAAAAGGAAGATTTCACTTGGTAGCAATCGGGTAACAGATCAAGGTCGAGTGAGCAGCAGATGTAGCTGAACAGATGGTCTCAAATGGAGTGACAAAGAAGTCTCTGTTTCAGATTCTGAATATCTTCCTATTTAACACTATGAGAACTTTACTGTCTGCTCAGGAAGCCAGTTCCTAATCTCTGATGTGATCTCAGCTAAGAAGAAGGCAACAATGACTAACCTCAGCAGCCCTGGCCTCAGAGGGGGATAAATATCAAATCGAGGTCCTCACTGCTAATCATTGTGCTAGAGAATTGAACTGCACTGTGATATCCCCTACTGGTAAGAGTTTTACTGAAATTTTCCAAATAGACTCACACAGGAAATATGGTGAGGCCATACCACAGGATTAGTTAACCCGCTGTAAAAAAGAAAAGTAAAATATACAGTGAAATGCCTTGGAAAATGAACTGCATTGGAATTGTTGGTTATTGGATTTGCATTACTCATTCGCAAAATTAAAACTCATATAATTCATTTGCTAGATAATATCGGGCACGTGTACCCTACATGGAGTATGTGTTTTCAGAAAACATGCTTTTCTCACTGAGCATTCTATACAATCTGACTGCCTGATAGCTGATCGATTGTATGGTTTATTCAGTGTAGCAATCTATGTGTTATGCCTTATTCAGCTTATTAATATACCTGGAAAGAGGTGATCAGCTATTTTCCCTTTATTATATTGAAACTTATCACCTATCCATTAGTCATATATCAGGCTATAGCTGACAAGAAATGCCCACCCAAACCTCAATGTAGTAGCTGTTCAGAAGAATTTAAAGTAAAATCCTTGTATATAAGGGGTTAGAGCAAAGCTAAATATCATATTTTACTAGAGGGGAAAAATAACATTTGTCACAGTGCAATAATTAGGCCGCAGCTACATTTACTGTTGATCAAAGAAAGTTCAACACATCTTAAAGGAATAAAATGTGAAGCATTAAAGTCATTCAGAAAATACATATGAAACATTCTAGAAGTTTTCAATGTATGATTTTTCATTTAACATTTCCTGTCCTCTAAATATGTAATTTTTAATTGGAATTAGTGAGTGTGTAGATACATGGGCAGATGAAATGGAGTTGTTGAGTTGAGCAATATTGCTGTTTAAAATTAGTCTCAATTAAGGTCTTTCGATATTCTCCTCATTCTCTGGCTGCTGTCAATATCACCTCCATTCAGCTTTCAAGTGATAACACTACCATTTCCTGCAGTCTTTTAGACAGCGAATCTTGTGGCTGACCAGATATTTCTCTGCAAGTGTTACATTCAATGCTACATATCACACAGTTAGAAGTGTTGATTTAAAAGTTAAATTGGGGATTTTTCTTGAGTTTATATTATGTAACAAATTGCAAAAATTGTTACCCATGTCTGCATTTGACTGGGTTGAGCAAATAGGGAACATGGAAGCAAATTAGTCCCAGCTGAAATTTTGCTTCAGTCATAAAACTGAAGTTAGGTAAATCAGCTCAAATCAGGAAGAGAGATTGCTTGAAAACTTAATATCACATAAATCATCATTCCCAGAGCTATGCCCAATGTTTATGCTGATCTCCTTGATATCTCTCCTGATTCTTATCAGTAATACCAATGGACAAAGTTAATAAAAGATAAAGAAACTTGTATTTGTGTAGTGTTTTGCACAACATTAGCAAGTCTAAAAGTACTTACGGTTGATGAATACTTTTGAAGTGAAGTCACTGTGATAATCAAGTGAACTTGGCAGTTATCTTGTAGGAGAAAGTGAGAACTGCAGATGCTGGAGGTCAGAGCTGAAAAATGTGTTGCTGGAAAAGCACAACATGTCAGGCAGCATCCAAGGAGCAGGAGAATCGACATTTCGGGCAAAAGCCCTCTTCAGGAATCTTGTACAGATCAGGTGATCTGCTAAGACAGAATTTCCCTATCCCTCTTCAACATTGCTGAGGGATCTTTAATGTCCAACTGAGAAGGGAAATGATCACTGATCTGAAATGTTAGGACAAAATTAATGCTCTGTATGGTGACTTTAGTGATGAGGATTTTATTTAATTGGGTAAGTGGGTGGGTGCGGGCACTAATGTCATCCCATTCTGCCCAACTAAGACCAGGAACACAATTGAAGACCTTAAGTAAGCAATTAGTGTACATTTAAAGGCCCCGTCCCACCACTCCTGGTATTAGCCCAATGGTGGGGCAGAAAGCTTATGATGCAGGAAGCACGCCAGACAAAGCCATGCCATTGCTGCCACCTTACCATCGCTGAACTGTAACCTGAAATCCAATATCGATGCTGAGTCTTGTGTGAATGTTATAAGCAGCCACTACCATCAAGCAGAACTGCTGGCCTCTGATTGCTCAACACCTCTTTGCTAGCAGGACTAACACCTTTTGGGCTCTTCATGCTGGAAAGGTTTAGCACTATCCATTTCAATGCTAGAGAGCCACTGGATACAGTAGGCTTTCCAAAACAAGTTGACTAGGGAATCATGCCGGCATTCCAGGTAACAGGTAAGATTCCCATCGCTTCCCTAAATACCGCCCATTAACTCTGCTGCCCTCTGCACAGATGCCAACCCATTAGCAGACTATTTTCCGCGTTTTCTGTTTTTATTTCTACCTGTAAAATGTTTTCTTCATTTCTCGTGATGTGAAAAGGCAAAGTAACTTCTGTTAAATTCTAGAACAAGATTGTGGAAAAGACGTTGCTAGCTGTCACTGAAAAGGGCAGCCCGCATCTGCTCACCTGCTCAAAACTATCACATTATTGTGTGGGCAGAGTAATATTTTAATAATCTGTTTTCACCATTAATTTTTTATTTACATGGGGTAAGCAGGCTGCTAATTTTATTATCTCACTGTCCGGATTATGGGAGTGAGCTTGTCTGTGGGTGGGAGGGTAACCGTCTGAGTACTCAATCTATTTGACATGGCTCCTCCATCACCATCACCACTGAAAAAAAACATCCATTGAATATCTAGCCCTGTTTATTTGAGGGATCTCCTGAAATTTAAAACTAGTCTGGAGGTCGTCCCAATCTTCACTAGAGGAGGCATGACAGGATCCGGAGCAGAGGGAGATGTTGGCTGTGCTGATCTTGGCACTGTGACTATATGGTTAACATTGTTGCCTCACAGCACCAGGGACCCAAGTTCAATTCCAGTGATTGTCTGTGTGGAGTTTGCATATTCTTCCCATGTCTGCGTGGGTTTCCTCTGGGTGCTCTGGCTTCCTCCCACAGTCCAAAGATGTACAGAATTTGGCCATGCTAAATTGTCCATAGTGTTCTGGGATGTGTGGGTGCATTAGTCATGGGAAATATAGAGTAGGGGAATGTATCTAGGTGGAATACCCTTCAGAGGGTTCCTCTGGACTTGTTGGGCCAAATGGGATTCTATGGTATTCTATATACCACACTGTCCCAAGGTTGAATCCACTAGCGGAATATTCCTAGAATCTTGTAACATTTGAATCCTGAGGTCAAACATCATTAAAAGAGAATTAAAGCACTGGCAATATGCCTAGACATTTGAATCTACAATTCTGAAACTTGACTGAAATAAGTACAAGGCAGTGCAGATGCTAATCAGCCATAATTCCTGTACTCTCGGAACTACACTGACTCCCAGTCAAGCAATATCTTCATGTTTTCAGTCAGTCCATGGCATTCCCTTTCCATGTCTCTGTAATATGCTCCAACCACACAATTCTTCAATATTTATGTTCATCTAATTTTAGCATCATGTACATTCCTAACCAATTGCTCCTCCATTGGTTCAGTTGACTTCACTAATTCCTCCCCAAAATATCTCTCGCCTTTCCATTTCACTTACCTTCCTTTAGGACATTTCTTAAAGCATTCAAGTTTGACCAAACTTTTGATCAAATGATGTAGTATGTCCTTTATGGCTAATTATCATGGTTTGCTTTACAATCTTCTTTGAAGTGCCTTGAGATGTTACAGCAAGTTAAAGGGTAATAAATAGACATAAGATGATTGTGTTGTTTATATCCCTGAGAACAAAAGGGTTCCAGAGTGGAGCAAAAGTAAAATATTGTGGGCAATGTAAATTTAAAATAAAAATAAAGTGCTGGAAATAATCAGCAGGTCAAGCAGCATGTGTTGAGAGCAAAAGAGAATTTATGTTTCAGGTTGATGATCTTCTGTCAGAATACGTGATTTGTTAATGACCTGAAAAATCATGGAGCAGAATCCCGAAAGCACAGAAGGAGGCCATGCAGCCTATGGAGTCTGCACCAACCCTCCCGAAGAGCATCCCAGCCAGAACCATACACCCTCTCTATCCCCGTTACTCCACATTTCTACCTAGCCTACACATCCATGGACACTACAGGCAATTTAGCACGGCCAATCCACCTAACCTGCGCAACATTGGACTGTGGGGGGAAACTGAAGCATCTGGGTAAACCCACGCAGACACGAGAAGAATGTGCAAATGCCACACAGTCACCCGAGGCTGGAATCAATCCAGGGTCCCTGGCACTGTGAGGCAGCAATGTTAACCACTGAACCATCGTGTCATCCATTTGGGGAAATAAATGATCTCTTTAAAGGGCTACCTGGAGTCATTTTGAAGAGAGGTTTTTGTTTGGGTGAGGTGGGATGATGTGAGAAGCATCCCTGCTAAAATGATCATAGTGCAGCAAACATTAAATACAACTAGTTCAAATTTGATATTTCATTATGTTTTCTTATTTATATGCAGGACATCATATTTCATATTCCCTGACTGTAAAACTGCCCATTGAAAACATCATAAATTTCCACATGAAATACTTTCTGATCTTATTGAAACTTTTTTTGTCCTCAGCAGAATGCAATAAGCCCATGCTGGGCGTACGGATGTATATGTCTAGGTTGAGTAAATTTAATTTTAACCGTGTTGACAGATCTGTATTAATTTTTTTCTCTTCAAACCTGGGAAACAGCCTTACTCTAAAATGAAGAACACAGTCCATTGTCAATAAAATGAGAATTTAGTGTTGTACTAATTAAAACTTCGCTGCGCTGACAGGCTGCATTCACTTTTATGGGTTGTTAATCTCAATTGTCCATCACAGAGTTTGCCTGAAAAAGTGTTTTCTTTCCCTAACCAAGTCGTCATAGAGCTTCAATAAACTATCTGACCGGTTGAATTATAGGTGTGAGTGAAATAATGACTGAATCATCTCAACAACAGCAATAATGAACAACTACAGCTATGCATGAAGATTGCCCCAAACCTGATGCTGCTGGGCAATCATCATATGTAGCTGTACCTGCTCATTATTGCTGTTGTTGAGTTGATTCAGCCAATTTTCAGCTGCTGGGCATTTCTTCCTGGATCTTCCCATCACAACCATCAAAGAAGTGCACAATGCAGAGTCCCTCAGGAAAATTCATCAGAGTAGAATAGTGTCAGGGAATGGCAAGGCATGCTTCCTTTTCACAGCAACAACTGCGCTTTGAAAAGCTTAAGATCCAGGTTTTGATGTGCGAGTGAATTGGGTGCTGGTAGTGATTGAGGTAGTAGGTTGGGAGATAGGTGAGTGGCTAATGGAGTAAAGAGGCAATTGGGTCGAGTCAGGATGTTGTTCTTAAAATTAGTGTTGTCAGATTTAGACTGAAATGAGTCAGGTGGTGAGAGATGGTGAGGGGGTGATGGAAGAGGTCAGTTATGGACTTGCTGATGTGTTAGGCTAGAGTTTAATCTACCTAGCATTGCTTGGGTAACAGTAACATAGAAATATAGATGCTAGGAGCAGGACAAAGCCATTTGACCCCTCAAATCTGTTCCAGTGTTCAACATAACCATGGTGGATCATCGAACTCAATACCCTAATACTGCCTTTTCCCGTATCCCTTGATCCCTTTACGCACAAGAGTTATATCTACCTTCTCCTTAAGAGCACATAATGTTTTAGCCTTAACCATGTCCTGTGGTAGTGAATTCCACAGGCACATCATTTTTTAGGTGAAGAAATTTCTCCTCATCTCAGTCATAAAAGACTTACCCCTGGTCTGGATTTCCCCACCATCAGAAACATCTTTCCAACATCTAACCTGTCTAGTCCTGTTAGAATTTTTAAGTTTATATCAGATCACCCCCATTCTTCTAAACTGCGGTGAATGCAATCTTAACTGAGAGAAAGTGAGGTCTGCAGATGCTGGAGATCAGAATCGAGAGTGTATTGCTGGAAAAGTACAGCAGGTCAGGCAGCATCCAAGGAGAAAAGAAAATCAACGTTTCGGGCCGGACCCCTTCATCAGGAATGAGGCCAAATTCCTGATGAGGGGCTTTGGCCCAAAACATCAATTTTCCTGCCTGACCTGCTGTGCTTTTTCAGCAACACACTCACAACAACCTTAAATAACTCAGTCTCTCCTCCTATGTCGGTCATGTCATCCCAAGAATCAAATTGATAAACCTTTGTTGTACTCCCTCGATAGCCAGAACATCCTTTCTCAGATAAGGAGATCAAGACAGCACACACGGTATACCAGGTGTGGCCTCACCAATGCCCTGTATAGTTGTAGAAAGATATACATAGGCAAAAAGCATAGAACTATGCAAGGTCCCTAGCTCAGAGTCACAGGCATTTGTGGAAAGTCCTTGGGAGAGAAGAATTGCCCATTGCTCTGCATTTCAAGGCTTTTACGGAGTTCTGTTGAGCATATACTAGTAAAAAGTGAGGTCTGCAGATGCTGGAGATCAGAGCTGATGAAGGGCTTGTGTCCGAAACATCGAATTTCCTGTTCCTTGGATTCCTGATGAAGGGCTTGTGCCCGAAATGTCGAATTTCCTGTTCCTTGGATTTCTGATGAAGGGCTTGTGCCCGAAATGTCGAATTTCCTGTTCCTTGGATTCCTGATGAAGGGCTTGTGCCCGAAATGTCGAATTTCCTGTTCCTTGGATTCCTGATGAAGGGCTTGTGCCCGAAATGTCGAATTTCCTGTTCCTTGGATGCTGCCTCACCTGCTGCGCTTCAACCAGCAACGCATTTTGAGCATTTACTAGTCTGATAATCCATAGATTAGTATATCCAGAATGTTTGGCTCTATAACTCACTAAATGTACACCTTGTGTTGAGGAGAGACATATTTACAAGCAAATGCCTCCAATTTGCTGTTTTTTAGAGATAGCATCTGATTTTCATGTGGAGGAGCTTTATATACTTAGCAACAAGCAAATAGGCAACAGGATCAGTCAACTAAAGTGTTTCATTTTAGTTTACATAATGTTCCTATTTGTGGAAACATTGTAAGTTTGGGGGCTTGGAATGGTAATGTTACCTGGTTTGCGCAGGTTCTGTTTAGTAATAATCCTGGCATGCCACTCCTCCGTTTCCTATTTTAACAGAAGCATTAAGCCATTTAAAACAAATAGGTCGGTGCAACATTGAGGGCGAAAGGGCCTGTAATGTTCTATGTTCTAAGTTCCCTTTGCTAAAGTAGACATCCTGAAAATTGTGCCAGATAGTGTCCAAATATTCAAACTTTATCACAGAGGTAGATGTTAGTCAAAATTCTTAATGCCTTCAATTTTTGCAGTGCACAGCAGCAAGCGAATGTATCACTGATATTCATAAAAATAATTTTAGTCATTCAGCAATACAAAATGAGTATTGCAGAGAAAAAGGCACATTTAGTCAATTTTTTCTTGCACTTGAGAATTTGCAATAAATACATGAAGAAACATGTGATTGGCAGAAAATCACACAATAGGTAATGTGCATTATGAATTTCAGTGTTGGTGTGATGCTAGGTGTACAGGTCATATGACCCAAAGACTGGCAGATTGCATAAAACAGCACATCCCTTTCACTGCTCAGGTAAGCAAGTACTGACTATACACAACCAGCCCGAGCTTTCAAAATTCATAATGGAGTGTCCAACATTAAATATAATTCCACAATCAGGCAATATTATCTAAATGGTCCAACGTGTGCAAAAAATTCTGGAAATTAATTGTATATTATCAGTCAGGTTTTATTTGCATGTGCTGGAAGATACAATTGTTCACAAGGAGGACCCTGTTCTCTGTGGACAGAAAGAACATTAGACACATTACTGATTTCAATGAAGCATTGTGGAATTGTTCTCTGGTTCATTTTCCAGGGCAATTTGTCAATTAATCATTCATGTTTAGAATTTAACAAGGCTTGGCAGTAAATTGTCAGTCATTGTTAACTGATGCTTTCTCCATGGCAATGCCTCTCCCAGAGTACTCATACTTACTAATTAACTGTGTCCCCTCATACAGTACATGTATTCCCTTTACTTGATTTTTTAAAAAATGAATTGTCTTGCTGAATGGAAGATTAAAACCTGCATCAAGACATTTTTTTCTCTCAGCAATGCTCAAACATAATTTTCTTCATTAGCAAATCATTTTGCTTGATAAATCAGCCATGTTCAGGAACTGTCATGTTGGTAAGTTGTTCCAAACATATTTATATGTTTAATAAATGAGCAGTGCGTTTGCTGTGCAGGCTGCTGGTAAATATAAAAGGTGTTAGATTGACATCTCAGACTGCCATATAGCAAGATGTCTTCCCCCTAACTCCACTTGGACAAGTTCCTTATTGACATACAGGCTGTTTGTGTGCCTGCATAGCAGAGCATGTCAATATGGCAGTACAGTCAGTTCTTCTATAATGCGATGGTTGCGTTCTTATGCAACCCCATGTTATATAAAAATTGCACTTTTGAAACAGCATTTAAAGTGTTGGCGCTATAATCATGTTATAGCCAACACATGGTTTGAAAGTTTGTGCTTCAGTTTGTCCCCAATTCGTCAATCACATTACAGCGAATTCATGTTTACAAAAACACGTGTTATACCACAACAACCTGTATTGAGGCTCTGGCTGAAGCACGAACACACTCATAGGCATGGCACGTAAAACAGGTAGGCTGTGTGCATGCAGATAGGTACTAAAGAGCAAGAGCTAAGTGAGCAATCATGAGATGCAATCTGGTTCAATCAATGGGCTGAATGGCTGCCCCTGCCTGTGGTATCCTTGCTGCAGCCTTTCAATGCAATTCTGAGCTTCATAAGCATCCTGCAAGTGGATCTGAGAGGGGTTTACGAATGGACAGTTGCCAGTATTTGTGGATGAGGGATGTACGTGGTTGATGCTAAAATATTCTGTTTGGTACTGAGTAACATGTTGTCTGTTTGCAGTCAGCAGTGAGCTGAAGTCACCAACTACCCACACTAACCTCCATGCTGAGAATTCTGGATGTCCAACTTTTTCAATGTGCATGGTGAGATAGGGAATTGAACATGAATGAGAAGAAGTGAGACACTAATACGACATACAACAACTATAAAATCCCATTTAATTGGATGCTGACCTCTTCCCATTGAGAAACTCTCCCGGCATTGGGCAGACTCATAAAAGATGTACCACAATGGTCCCGATGTTGAGATAGGCCTCAAAGGATTCCTCACATGATTCTATCACATATCCTGCCACTGCCGACGTCTTTGAGGTCACTAAAAGATTCCACCATTTAAATTCATGCATCAAAGACACCCATTTTGCTGCTTGCACTTGGGAAAATTGGGATGTTGCTTTCATTTTATCTTTTGGCCTGAAATGGGCTCCAGGCATGATGTGATCACCCCATCACACCATGGAGGCCTGAGACTGAGGTATGGGCCTTATTGTCATTATGTGGGTGAGCATCTGATACTTGACAGCCCATCAATTTTATAAAGATAAATTTTGGACTTTGCCCAAAACTAAATCCCAGTAGGTGATTGGAAAATCAGTGAAGTGAGGCAGCGAGCGAAAAACTGCAGAGTCATGGGAGCATATTATTGTTAAAGCTAACCTTTTATTGTGGCCAATTTCTGAATGATTCAGGATAGACCCAGGTCCTGATCTGCTCAGCGGCTCCCACTTTCTGATAGTCCTAAAGGAGTCTGTTGGCTCCTTGTTTCCATTTCAAGGACCTAAGCCAATTTCTACCCAATATTTCAGAGGAACCAGACCCTTGAGAAGTGGAGGCAAAAAAAAGCAATAAAATAAGGATTGGTTTCTGTGTGTGCACAAGCAGTTGTATGCCACCTAAATAATAGATGGCTCATTTATCAGTAAATAAAGATTAAAACAGACAGTGCAATAAAATGGCTATTAATATTAATAGTGCCACATTAAATAGTCCTAAATAGACAACAATTTGCTCATACAGCTGTGATCTATCCCCAGGCCGAAAGTGATGTATCAGACATGGCTGTTTTACTGAAGTATATTTGTCATGTAGTTTTATCACAGTATATAGTGAGTGACTGTACCCTACTGTCAGTATTTATATTAGCTTGGTAAAATACCCTTGGATAATGAATCATCATTCTTTCCCTTAATCCTTACAAGACATTTCATACTTGATTGCACCACTCTTCCCTTTAAAAAGGTCGGTTGTTGCCAAGAATGGAAAGTACTCTTGATAATAACTGTCCCTGTGAAAGTGACAAACATAAGTCAATTTTTGATCCTAAATTATGATCAAAGAATTTTTGAGTTTGTATCAAAGATATAATAAACCTGGGAGAGGAGAGTGGCTGTGTATGTTGGTTGAAGAGCCTCTTAAACTGTGATCTCCGTAATCTAGGAGAACAAGGACAACAAGTGCAAAATAAAACCATCAGCTGCAAACTCCCCTCCATGTCAAATACCATTCTGAATTAGAGATTTACATAATCATCATTGGATCAACATGTTGGAACTTACGACCTAACAGGATTGCAACTGTACCTTCAGCACATGGACTGCAGTGGGATGACTAATGTCCAACTTTCATGGCTACAAGTTGAATCATAAAAAGTTTGTGTGCAGTGTCAGCACATAATTAAGAAGGCTAATGGAATGGAATCCTTTATGATATGATGTTATGCTTTATTTATACAAGGCATTGGTGAATCAATGTCTTAAATACAGTGTACAGTTTTGGTCTCCTTACTTATGGAATGATGTAGGTTGGATTGGAAGTGCTTCAGGAGAGGTTGATTAGATTAATTCCTGGAATGAGCAGGTTGTTATATGAGTATAGGTTGGGTAAAAAAGCTTATTTCCACTGGAACTTAGAAAGGTGAGAGGTGACTTGATTGTTAAATATATAAAATCTTGATTTTCTTGACAAAATGGATGTGGAAAGGATGTTTATTCCTGTGGCTCAATCCAGAACTATGGGGCACGTTTAAAAACTAGAGGTCACCCTTTTAGGATAGAAGGGCTATGTTACTTTCACTGTCAGGGGAGGCATTACAACCTTAACAAATTGCTGCTGTGCATTGTGTCAGTGGTACAGATGGTGGTCGTGGTGTACTAGCAGTTAAGGAAGTCAGTATTTGAGATAGTAGATGTTGTGTCCATCTGTGAGTTACTTTGTATTGAACAGTGACAAATTTCTTCTTGAGTGTTGTTAGAGCAGTACTCATGTAGACAGTGGGAATATGATTGAATATGTTTCATATGTCCCCGTAGATGTGAACAGGCAATGGGGAGTAGAAGATGAGTTACTTACCACAAAATATCCAGAATCTGACTGTTCCTGTATAGCCAGGGCATTTATAATTTTAGAAATAAGTGCTATTTTGTCAATAAATCTTAAACTTGAAAGACTTCCCTCATTTAGAGATGTGTAAGGCAGACAAAGCACATGCTTACATTTGTTTTCTCCAGTTTGTTTTTCTCCTGGGACAAGTTACCACTCTATTAAGCATGGCTGACCAGGCATTGCTGCCATTATTACCTGTTGCTAATCAAATTTTGTTTATTTGGGTTTGAGCACACCTTATGGTCATCCGGAGCTTCTGGCTAAATGACATGCTATCCACAGTACCACACGAACCCCTGACCACAATATTTACATGACTAATACAAATAGGTAAAATCTGAGTAAGCTAACAGTGCAATTGCTTCCATAAGTATAATCATCTGGTGTGAGAATATGGTGAAGTGTCCATCTTGTTGTTGGATTCATTTGTCTTAGCATTTTTTTGTTCTCTAACTGGTAACATTTCGACAACATGGCCTAAACAGCCAACCTCTGAAGCTGCTCAGTAATCTGGCAGACATCTTCTGCAGAATTAAAATGCTGCATTGCTGCTTGTTGTCTCAACGTGTTGTGAAGAAAGGGCAGGTTAGAACGTCATGATTAGAATTTTTTTTAACATGACTTGAGATTAATTACCTGCATCAGTGATAGGTTTACTGAAAGTTTCAGCAACTAATCACATAAAGAGGAAATGATGAGAAATGCATTTTAAGCCCCTCAATATTTCCAAGATCTGTGATCTGACTTTCCAGGTTTTCTTAAATTGCAGTAGCTTCTAGCTCCTGGTTGAATGCTGTTTAATTCCGACTTGAACATCTGGCATTTCAGCTGTCCAACCATGATATTCATTTTATGATAATCTGTATGCACCTTTCTCATTTATATTTCTGCAACATTTCCTAAATTCTGTAAATTATTTAAGTCAAAATTCATCAGCTCATCTGTTGTAAATACAAATTGCTTTATCGTGTGTTAAAGGATGTTTGTATCTTAAGCTCTTTTGGCATAAGTGTACAATGTTGTTTTTTGCTTTAGCCTTCCCATTATGTTAGAGTAAGAATTATTCAGGGAGTACAATGATTCATTCTTTTGTACAGCTTTCAAACTATGGAATTTTAATACCTTCAGTTTTCTTTTCATCTTACAATGAGTGGCCTTTTAATATTTAAGAATATCATTACTGCTTTGTAACTTACTGTGTCTTTCACCCTGCTCACTTCAGGCTGTGGACCTGCAAGCTTTCACGTATGTTCCATCTTTTGTGATATGTCATACATGCACACAACACGCATTGACAGTTTACAAGTTCAGAAAGAGTTCAATAGATTTTTGTCAGGTAAGGATATCAGGAGATATAGAGGTAAGGCGCAGATCAAACATGATTTAGTTAAGTAGCAGAGCAGTCTCAAGGGGCTTAATAGATTCCATTCTTTCTATTCTTGTAAAAGATCCATATAAGTGAAGTTCTTTTTGCTGTTAATTTATGGGGTCTGAGCATTACTGCAAGGCCACCCTTATTACATTTATTGTCATCCCTTTGAGAAGCTGGTGGTGAGGTGCTTTCATGAACTGCTTTAGACTATGTTGTGTTGATATATTCACACTGCTGCAATAGAGTTCCAGGCTCTTGAACCAATGACAGTAAAGGAACAGCGATATAGTCCCAGGCCAAAATTGTTTGTGACATTACATTAAATGTGAAAATAGTGAATATAACTTTTTTATTCAAATAGGGAGGGAAATAAAATGCAGGATATTCCGGCATCTGCAGGAAACTACAGGTCAGTTAGCTTAACATTTGTCATAAAACAAGATGTGAGACAATAGTATGTTGTAGCATGACTGAGAAAGGTTCAAAGTAATCAGGCATAGTCAACATGGCTTTGTGAAAGGGAAGTCAAGTTTTACCAATTTTTTTGAGTTCTTTGAAGAAGTAACATGTGATCTGTTGTTTCCAGATTTCCAAAAAGGCAGTTGATAGGATACCACATCAATGGTTATTGCATAAAATAAAAACTCCTTTTATTTTAGGGGTCATGAGGGAACATTGGCTTGTTAATTGGCATAAGTGGATCATTTTTTGGTTGACAAGACATAACAAATTATGTGTCACAGGGTTTGGTGCTAGAGCCTCAATTTTTTTTACAATTCTTATAAATGATTTTGATGAAGGGACTGAAGGTATGGTTGCAAAATTTGCTGATAACATAAAGATACTAAGTTGTGAAGCGGACATAAGAAGTCGACAAATTGAGAAAAGTAGCTTAAGTGAGTGGACAAAGGTGTGGCAAATAGAGTGTAATGTGGATGATGTAAAAACGTCCATTTTGGCAGGAATAATAGAAAAAAAAGGCAAATCATGTAAATGATGAGAGATTGCTGAGCTCTGAAATGCAAAATGGATATCCTAGTGCATGGATTACAAAATTGTAGGCATAATAAGTAATTAGGAAAAGTAATGAAATGTTATTGTTTATTGCAAGAGGAAATGAATAGAAAAGTCAGGAGACGATGTCTTATAGGACAAAGCAGGGATAAAATCATTTCTGGAGTACTATACACAGAATTAGTCACCTTATTTACAGAAGGATGTAAATGTGTTGCAGGCAGTTCAGGTAATGTCTAGTCGACCAATACCTAGGATAGATGATTTGATTTATGATTCAAGAATCAACAGTCTCGGATTGTATCCATTGGCATGTAGAAGTGTAAGAGACAACTGATTTGAATCTTATTGCATTTCTGAGAACCTAAAGCAGAAATTGCTGGAAAAGCTGAGCAGGTCTGGCGGTATTTGTGGAGAGAAATCAGAGGTAATGTTTCAAATCGAGTGAACCTTCCTCAGTTCTGAGGAACCCGATATGTTCTCCCTGATTTGTCTCCACAGATGCTGCCAGATCTGCTCAGCTTTTCCAGCAAATTTCTGTTTTTGTTTCTGATTTACAGCCTCTGCAGTTCTTTAAGTTTTTATTTAGTATTCGACAGGGTGCATTTAGAAAGGATGTTTTCTTTGGTGGGCAAATCGAAAACTAGTGTCACTGTTTCAATGTAAGGTGTTACCCATTTAAGGCATAAACAATGTTTTTTTTAAACAGAGGATCACAAATTTTGGAAGGCTCTTTCTCAAAAAGGCTCTTTCTCTGGGCAATTATTGATAAGCAATAAATGCTGCCTAGCCAGTGATGCCCTTGTTCCATGGATGATTAAATAAAACTTTTAAAATTGCAAAGCAGCATTGAGAGACTATGTGGCCTGCTTCTGCTCCTAATTAATATGTTCACATGTATGTGGCAGAGTGGTGTTCTAAATGGTTGTTATTATAGCTTCAGAGCTGTCTGTCAATACTGTAGTTTTTAACACTTTCTGTGATGACCAACTGTTCAAATTATTTAAAGTTTGCAGCCAGATGCCTGTTCTTCTGACTGTTCAAAATTCCTGCTGACCTGTGACATCAGAAAATTAACAGTTTGCTATAAAAAGCGTGGTTGCCATTGACAGTGACAGAATAGTGAAAAGAATAACATGCCTTGCACAGTAATTACTGACAGAATAGGCACCTGTTTCTCAGATTTAGGCATTTTGTTAAATGTTTAAATGTAGACTTCTGTTGAACTTTGCTGCAGGAAATGCTAATAGAGGCCATGAATCACCAATGTCAGAACTTTATGCGCTCTGCACAGCAGTTAATTTATTATGTTGTCATTGACCAGCTGCCCAATGGATCCATTTATTTGTCAGTAGGGGACCAACATCAATTTTGGCAATTTCGGCTTCATTAAGTTTTAAGGCATGAACTTTGAAGAAGTTGTTGATAGGATATATATGCTACTGGCTAGGAAAGCATTTGTTACCCATTCCGCTTGCCATTAAGAAGTTGATAGTGAGCTGCCTACTTGAACTCCTGTGGTATGGGTCCATCCAAGATTTACTAGAAAAGGATCTCTAGAAGCTTGTCTCAGCTGCACTGAAGGAACACTGGCCTGTTCCAAGTTAAGATGCTTTGTGGCTTGGAGGAGAACTCACAAATGGTGATGTTCCCTTGATTTGAGAAAACAGAAAAGACATCAAGCAACACCTCAAAGGACGCATTATGTCCATGAATGCAGAACTTTATTTTGTAATATGAGGTGAACATATCATTTTGTTCCTATTTGATATTCAGTAGATGAGGATTCAATTCTCCTTAATGTGTACACATTGGCTCTTTTTTGTTAATTTTTTTTCTGTTTCAAAGCACTCGCTAAATGTTCTGGTATATTGATTTTCCTCATTAGAACTTATATATGCTGAACTAAACACATCTAAATGTAAAATCAGAATAACCCTGCAATAATTTTGTTTGATTCACCTACCCACCTCTCATGAAAGCATTACAAACTGCACATGGTGCTTCAGACCTGCTGTGGAATATATAGATTGGAGGAATTTCAGAGACAAAATGACCTGAGGTACTTAGGACATCATTTAGATTATTGCAATTGCCATTAGAAATGGAACAATCACTTCCGCAGCCCGAGAAGATAGTGTGTCGACCGAAAAGAGAGATTGAAGGCCCTTCCTAAAGATCATACAACTAGACATTTCAAAGAATGTAGTTTATATTACATATTTTGGATGTGAGGTTAATTATTTCACATTGGTAGAAACAGCAACCCAGAATAGAATCCCAAGAGTGTGATAACAGGTCCTTCGGCCCTACAAGTCCACACTGACCATCCGAAGAATATCCTATCCAAACCTCTTCCCCTAGCCTCTTACTCTGCATTTACCCATGACTAATGCTCCGAGCCTACACATCCCTGGACACTATGGGCAATTAGCACTATTAGCATGACCAATTCACCTAACCTGCACATCTTTGGATTGTGGGAGGAAACTGGAGCACCCAGAGGAAACCCTTGCACACACAAGGAGAATGTGCAAACTCCACACAGACAGTCGCCCAAGGCTGTAATCGAAGCCAGGACCCTGGCACTGTGAGACAGCAGCGCTAACCACTGAGCCATTATCCCACCTGAACACAGCCAGGTTTGTTATGTTCAGCCAGAATTAGACACTATCTTGCTGCAGGTTAAGCACTAAAGTGAATGAATTTAATTTAAACACTTTCCTCGAATCATAGAATCCCCACGGTGGGGAAGCAGGCCATTCGGCCCTACAAGTCCACACCGACACTCCGAAGAGTAACCCACTCAGACTCATTCCCAGATGACTCTACATTTACCCCTAACAAATCACTGAACACTATGGGCAATTTAGCATGGCAAATTCACATAACCTGCACATCTTTTAATTGTGGGAGGAAAGTGGAGCACCCAGATAAAACCCGCGCAGACACAGGGAGAGTGTGCACAATCCACACAGACAGTCGCCTAAGGCTGGAATCAAACTAGGATCCCTGACACTGTGAGACAGCAGTGCTCACCACTGAGCCACCGTGCTGCCCTAATGATAATTTTATCCAGAGGCCTGGGTGAGGGAGCTGCTTGTCAGGTGAAACTCATGGGACGAGTACTCAGGGACAAAATAATCCAGAAAAAAGTGGGGTTTTTTTGCTAATCATGTGTGGTGATCAGGTGTGTTTTTCCAGATCCAACAAACAATGTAAAGATTTTCACTGACTTAGGTTCCCTAATAGTCACTGTTACTTCCCTTCAGTTCAGGTGGGAGATCAGCAGGGCTTATGAGGGTAAGGCTTGAGAAATAGAAAATGCCTTGAGTCAGGCTAATTTACCATTAGCCTGAACACACCCCTGAGTCTCTCCCACCCCCTGCACCTTCTTTGAGTTAATAATTTCTATCCTAATTCAACAAATTGAAAAAAGCAGGTCTCTTGAGTTAGAAATATTACCTACTCCCTGGATGCAGCTAAAGACAGAAAATCTTCAGCTTGTAGTTTAGATTTCTAGTGGACCTCCAGAGATGTGTGTCCTTTTATTCTCACCAAAAACCAGCACAGGTAACAAATCCATTTGTTCTCTTTCAGAAGAAAGAATGCTTTGTCGAGCTAGATTTTAATGAATACGTACATGAGCATTTGAGATAAACTTTTCATATGTCGGCATTCTACTAGGAACTTTGATTCTTAAAGGCTTCACATTTAACATTTTTAAAAGTTATCAGTTTTGTAAGATTGTCAGAAAATTGACTTATTTCAAATTCTTTTGGAGATAGGGATAGGAAAAAGATCTCTTTGCATATTAACAGTTTGTTTAAACAAAACGGCAAGGCATTTCTTGGCTTCATCTAATTGCTTGGACTTAATGCTAGCAAGACGCATGACTGTGTTGATGACTAGGAGGTGGCTCATCTTGCTTGGAGATTACTTGGTTTTCAGTTTGGGGCCTTTGTTCTGGATCAGATATGAAACCAAATTTGTTTTTTTGAAGGTTGTCTGGAAGACTGATCGTTACTGTGGTTCTGAGCATGTTTTGTCTGCCAAAGACAAACTATATATATCTATAGCGTCTGTCTATGGGTGCTAGAACACCAGGACAACAGCTATCTGAATATTCCACACCTAATCGCTTTTTTGTTTCTTTTCAGAAATAACCACTATGGAAGTTGTGTAAAATTCAATTCCACAGGCACAGAATTGCTGCAGGTCTCTCTTTGAAGTAGTGACAGCTCTAGGTCAGTACATTTTTAAATGCAGTAGGCCCCTTTTCCAAAGAAATTCTTATTAAGCAAGAAGTTGATGAAGCCTCAGCAAATTTTCAGTCAGAGCTGAAAATGTGTTGCTGGAAAAGCGCAGCAGGTCAGGCAGCATCCAAAAAGCAGGAGAATTGACGTTTCGGGCATGAGCCCTTCTTCAGGAAAGTCCTTCCTGAAGAAGGGCTCATGCCCGAAACATTGATTCTCCTGCTCTTTGGATGCTGCCTGACCTGTTGCGGTTTTCCAGCAACACATTTTCAGCTCTGATCTCCAGCATCTGCAGTCCTCACTTTCTCCTCGAAAATTTTCAGTCAGTCCTAGTTGACTTCAATTCCCCTTTTTGTTCCAGTTGAATTGAATCAATTCAAACAGGAGCCCCAGTGGTAAATCCTATTGGTGCATTTCACTAAAGAGTTACGTAGTGTCGCCAATTCAAGTGACAGAGCAGCATTGAGAGATGAGCTTGTTCAAATTCTCGATGGTTTACTCCTTGATTTGGTGCATTCAGCACAACAAGGACTGAACTTCTAACATGTGAAATAATATTTTGAAAAAGCATCATACCTGACTTGACACATTAACTCTGTTTCCCTCTGCACAGATGCTGCCAGGTTTACTGAGTTTCTCCAGCACTCAGTGTTTGTTTCAGATTTCCAGCATCTGCAGGATCTTGCTTTAAACCACTGTATGAGGCAGTCCAATCACAAAACAGAACATTTGAAGGGTGCATCAAAGCCATGCCAAGGCTTGGTCTAAGCATGATAGTGGGTTACACCCAATGATATCTATCGCCCCTAATGTGAAGCCTACCAGAGAAGGGGAAAACCACTATTTTGACCTGCATTATGATGCAAGGAAGCATCCCCAGTGAGAAGATTGTCCACTGGGAGGTATCCAATGACTTCACTGCGGCAAACTTGACCATCTTCAGGTATTCACTCCACAACAACTGGGAATCAGCAAATTGATCAAGATAAAGAAGAGCGTATGGAACTTTCACAACTTCTTGGTCAAATGGACTTTGTTGGTCTGCAGTAGAAGATTGGCAACCGAGGAGCAGGAAAATCGACGTTTTGAGCAAAAGCCCTTCATCAGGATTCATCATTCCTGATGAAGGGCTTTCGCCCAAAATGTCGATTTTCCTGCTCCTCAGATACTGCCTGACCTGCTGTGCTTTTCCAGCACTGCTCTGATTTTGACTCTTAATCTCCAACAGTACCCACGTTCACCCTGCAGTAGAAGATGATGACTGGTTGAAGATTCTAGGACCAAAAGCATAGTCTAAGAATTAGAGCCAGGCTATTCAAGAGTGATGTTAGAGTAATGAAGGTTTGGAACTCTCTTCCTCAAATGGTGATAGATGCTCATTTACCTGTTAAATTTAAATCTGTGATAGACAATTTTTAATTTAGTAAGGATAGCAAGAGATATTGTCCAAGGCAGGCATGTGAAGATAAGGCACAAATCGGTCATGATTGTAATGAATGATGGAGCAGGCTAAAGAGGGAAAATAGCCTAAAGAGGGAAAATTGCCAGGGTGGAATGGATCTTTGAGAATGCTGGCAGCCTTTCCTTGACAGCGAGCCTGGTAGATGGATTCTAGAGATGGGAGGTTGGCCTTTGTGATTGTCCGGGCCAAGTTTACACAAAGTTTTCACCATCATACTAAATTTCCTCAGCTGCCTGAGGAAGAAGTGACTTTGTTGGGCCTTTGTAACCAGTGCATCCACATGAAGAGTCCAAGAAAGCTTGTTGTGGATGACCATTCCCAGGAGCCTGACACTCTCCACTCGTTCCACCTCTGTACTAGTAATGTGTAGGGAGGCATGAGTAACATCCTGCCAAAGGTCAATAATGAATTCCTTGGTTTTGCTGGCATTGAGAGCTGGGTTGTTCTCAGTGCACCATTTTCCAAGTCTTCCATCGCCCGTCTGTAGTCTGTTCCGTCGACATCTGAGATTCGACTGACTATGGTGGTGTTATCAGCGAACTTGTAAATGGCATTAGTCTGGTATTTGGTGATGCAGTCATGGGTATACAGTGAGTACAATGGGGGCTTATGCACCCCTGGGGGGCTCCAGTGTTGAGTGTTAATGAGGATGAAATATTGTACCCAGTGTTCACTGATTGTGGCCTGTGGGAGAGGGGGCTTAGTCTGAGATCTCTAAGTTCAGTAATCAATCTCGAGGGCATAATAATGTTGAAGGCTGAACTGTAGTCAATGAGGAGGATTCTTACATAGCTGTTCTTGGTGTCAAGATGTTCTAGGGAGGAGTGATGGGCAAGTGATATGGCATCTGACGTAGATCTGGTTGTCCAATAGGCAAATTTGAGTGGGTCAAGAGTAGTTGGGAGGCTAGAGTTGAATAATGTCATGACCAGCCTTTCAAAGCACTTCATGACCACCCAAGATTGGGCCAAAATGCAATTGATTTCGAAAATGCAATTAATAAAGTACTACACATAATGCTTGTAGGATTGAGCAAAAAATCCCATCATCTAAAATACTGTACCAAAGGTCTGGACTTCTCAAAGCTCTTAAAAGTAAAGGGGACAGCACGGCTGAGCTTCAGGAAGCATACGCAAACACAGATAGTTGCCTGGAATTCCAATTTACATCTCATTAAAAATCACACAACACCAGGTTTAGTCCAACAGGTTTATTTGGAAGCACTAGCTTTCAGAGTGCTGCTCCTTCATCAGGTGGTGGCGTCCAACACCGGCACCTACAAATCACAATTTACACCTCCACTGCAAGAGACCAATTAAGCAAACCTAACACTCTGGACTGAAACTAACTTTTACACTTTGGGCTTCACAGCCCAGTCAGTGTGAGGCCTGCACACATACTGAACATTCAACTTAAATAAAGATCCATTTATGCATACTCTTAACTATCAGGAAGCTAATTGACTTCAGAGAGAGCACCGGTAACACAATGGCAAGTACAGATTGGTGCAAAGATCAGAAGCCCACAATCAATATAACTGCAGGCCTCGAACTAATCTGAGGCAACTGTTGCCACAGCTATCTCCAGAAGCGGGAGCCCAAGCAGCTATTCCCTGGTAGTGATCCCCAAAGCCATCCACCAGGAGGCATTCTGTCAGCGATCCTCAGAAAAAGAATTCCAACAGCCAGTTCCAACTATTATTTTCAAGAACTATCTCCAGAAAAGGCATCCCAACAGCAATCTGAAAACTACCGATACAGGCCTGTACTGAGCCAGGGGAACCAATGGCAACCGACCATGACCAACACACTTAAGAACCGACAATGTCTGAAAACGGCCAACCTGACAACACCACAAAGTCTCAGACACATCCTGAGGTGAAACCTATCCGTAATACCACCAGAAAATAAGGAAAACCAAGTACTCACCCGGTAGGTCCAATACATGTCCTACTGCATCAGTGGACTCAACCTGGATTGAAGGCCTACACAGTCCAAAGTCTTCATCAAGACACTGGGTACGGCCAGGGGAACTGCCAACTGCACTTCAAAGTTGTGTTTTCTGCAGTGGTGAGCTTAAACTCCCAAGACCCCAAAGTTTCCGGTTTAGCTAACTGGGAAGGGAAGAGGGGTGGTGATAGTGTATGGGACCCCAATGGTCAGAAGCCTATTAGTTTCTGTGATTAAAACTATTGTTTTAGATTTGAACACCACTTAGTCTGTGTTTAATTTAATAGTGTAATTCTTTACTGTCCTCTGTATAATTGGTAATGTTAATTTCACTGTTTGGTGCTTTTACCTGTATTTCTTGTATTTTTTTGTATTTTTGTATTTAAATAAACACAGGAATTCTTTTTCCCTGAAACACCTGTCTATTACCTTCTTCCTTTCCCATTCCCTAAAAAAGGTCCAGTGTCAGAACTGGGGGTGATTCGAATCACCAAAAATCAGCAAATTACTGAGTGCAAACCCGAATGCTGCAGACAACTTAATAATGTAAGAGCTCATGGTGCTGAGGGTAGTATGTTAGAATGGATAAAGGACAGGCTAACTTAACACATGACACAGAGTTGGGATAAGGGAGGCAACCTGTAATTGGTGGATTAGTGCTGAGACAACAGTTGGCAGCAAGTAGACCTACAAAATCTGGAGTCATTCACAATGAGGGCAATACCCTCTTCTGGTTAGAATCAGATCTGGCACATAAGGAAGAAGGTTGTGTTTGTTCCAGATCAGTCATCTCAGCATATATCTGCAGGAGTTCCTCAGGATAGCATCCTGGAACCAACCATCTGCAGCTAGTTTATGAATGACCTTCCCTCCATCATAAGATCAGAAGCCAGGCTATTCACTCACAATTGCACAATGTTCAGCACCATTCACGATGATTCAGATACTGAAGCAGTCTATGTACAAATGCAGCAAAACTTGGACAAAATTCAGAATTGGCCTGACAAGTAGTAAGGAATATGCATCCCAAAAATTGGCCATCTTCAGTAAGAGACAATCTAACCACTGACCTTGACAGTTAATGGAGTTAGCGTTATTGAATCCTCCACTATTGACATTCTGGGAGTTATCATTGATAGAATTGCAATTATTGTCTGATTATGCTTCTGGGAAACACCTTGGAATATTTTCCTATCTTATGGTGTTATGTAAATGTAAGTTATTGATGTTGTTGTTCACCAAATTAATAGCACTAGCTAAATGTTGTGACTTTTCAGAAAGGATAGGTAGTCATTAAAATAATTGAGTCTTATGGATGAAATGCATGCGGTGTTTCCAGATATCTCACTTTAACTTCAGTGGGAATCCTACAGTAACTGTGTAGGCAGCTGATGAGACCAACTCAGAAGAATTTGTGGCAACTTTCCACTGGAGTTGCAATAGGAAATTGGGAGAAGTAGCATAGCATTTCTTTTATGATTTGTTTGCAGACTTTCATTAAAAGAAGACAATTGCTCTCAGTGTATTGACAAGCATACCTAATAAATGACCTCACTGTGAGTGTTGTGGGAGATATGAATTGAGGACTCAGCTCAGCCAGATCATTTGATGAACTCCCTAAAACACCAGAGTGGGCTATTTTACCGCTTTATTCAATCCATACAGTAGGTTGGGTTTTGTGTAAAGTTAAAATGTTCTTGTAGATAAAACTAACTGAACTACCTTGTCCATGAATATTCTCTCACAAGAAGAAAAAACCTATCAAACTTATCTTGCCTGTTGTTTCCAATTGTTTGTCAGTAGGAGAATGCATAAGCAATATGTGAGACATATTTGTGGTAAATGTTTCCATTTTATCAATGAAAAAGTGGCAGCTGTTATTGAATGATTACATTAGTCAATTTGATTTTGTTTTTATTTGAGAGCTCTACATACACTGTTGTGGATTTGATGTCTTACAGTATTGCATGAGGATTAATTTTGCATTTGCTGCAATTTTATGTGCTGATTCTAAAAGTTGTGGTTTCTTCAGAGTGATATCTTTGTATTGGTAGGCAAGGACACAAAGAGTGCAATACTAGTTCACCTATTCAGCACAGTGTCTCATTCATGGACTTGCAGAAATTATTTTCTGTACATTATGATGAATGAATATTTTATCTCAAGTAAAATTACGAAGGCAGGTTAAGCCATTAAATCAGCTTGCTCAGAGCATGTGTTTTTTTTAAATGTGGAGTTTTGGGCAAACTGATTTTCTGTGTCAAGTTAACACTCAGTTTAGCACATTTAGTCTGGAGTAATTAATGGACTTCACAGATCCAGCTGAAGCTTGTTAAAACAGGATCAATTGAGAATTGCCCAAGTGCAATAAGTGTAAGGTCAAAGCTTCTAATGAAGCATTTGCTGCTCACACTGATTGGAATAGAACTTTCTGGAAGTGCATGTGCGATGACTCATTTACTAACACTGAAAAATACTGAAATCTTTCCAAATCCTATTTCAGATTTCATTATTTATAATAAAGATGTTGCTTATGAGAAATCCAATAATTCTATGTTGGTTCACCACTGATTGGACATTGCTTTGGTCATATGAAAATTGATACAGAGATTTTGTTGTCTTCTTAGTTCTTTTTAGTTTGTCGCAAAGGGTCTGTTTCCATGCTGTACATCTCAATGACTCTATGACCACAAAATCCTGATGTACATTTTAAACTTGTAATTCCAAATGTGTTTTTTAAAGAGGGTTGTTGGAGCCATAAATGACTCCAGATTGTAAGTGTCTGGAATGGGAAAAGGAGAGAGAGAATGTCTCACAGGATGTGAAGGAAAATTCAAACGGCAGCTCTTCACAGTAGGGGAGAGGGACAAGAGGCAAGTCAAAACTGACTGGGCTATGATCTCTTGGAACTACAAAGAGACTGATCACCCCAGACTCAACAAGAAGTCAACTCCCCCCTGTGAATTATGTCCCAAACTGCAAACACAATTTCTGTCTATTCCCTTTGAAGAACTGTTGTGGAAATTAAATTGACTCAACTCAACTCAACGGCTGGCAAAAGCAAAGAAAGAGCTCTATTTAAAAACTGCATGCAATGCTGGAACACTTGGCAAAAATGCCTCGTGTGAGGGCAATGAGCATAATTCACATACTCTTCTTATACCATTCTTATCACACTCTTAAGGACAAGGACTGGGAAGACTCGAGTTATTATTTTCTCATCGACTTGCCATGGTCATAACTGTCCTTATGTTTACCCTTAGCTTTTCGCTGAATTCGACTATCACAAGGTCAGGTTGAATGTTTACAAAATTCAACAAAGACAAGCTGTCTCCTTGACTGCAGAACTCAGCAAATTTTTGCAAGGCTCCAGCACAGTATTAAATTTAGAAAAGCATTCCCTTTCGGATTTCACAGTAAATGTTAAATTTGTTAATTTTTCATTACAAGAACACTCCTAAACAGAGGTTAAAAAGCCAATTTCAACTCTACTAGAGTGTGCTACTGGGGTTAAACATTCTCACATGCACCAGCCTGGAATTGAAAGTGAAGGTTACAGTTGAAGAATGATCCCCCAGTAACCCCTGTGTTTCAGGTGACTAGAGTGATGGAGGTTAGCTAACGAGCAGTCATACTAAAACAAACAGCCACCCAAAGGACTCTCTTGTACCCTGAACTCTAGAATTCAAATAAGGTTGAAAGGAATCAGAACTTCAACCAATCTGCAAAACTAAGGATCATGTGACCAGTTTTTAACTACTGACATCAGAGCTATCAGTAATCTCCACTGCCATTAGCCACAATGATCAATTACCTGTTCTTCATGAATAATTCCAAAACTGAATCTGTATTTTTTTTCCCTAAAGTGTGTGTAGGGTTTTACTATATTTTTCTCAAGTTTAGTAAACTCACTCTAGTTCTCACATTTTGTAATTAATAAATTTATTCTAGTTCAACTCAGGAAAACTTAGTTAAATGTGCACCTTTTAAAACAGAAGTTCACTGATATATTAACGATTGAGATGAATGAACTGAGGACATTCTGGCTAAGTTTGCAGATGTTACGGGCAGACGATAGGTGGAGGGACAGGTAGCATTGAGGGGCAGGGAAGCTGCAGAAGGATTTGGATAGGTTAGGAGAGTGGGCAAAGAAGTAGCAGATGGTGTACAATGAGGGAAAGTGTGAGGTCATGCACTTTGGTGGGAAGAATACAGACATGGACTATTTTGTAAATGGGGAGAAAATTCAGAAGTCTGATGTACAAAGAGACTTGAGAGTTCTACTCCAGGATTCTGTCAAAGTAAACTTACATGTGAGTCAGGAGTTAAGAAGGCAAATGCAATGTTGGTATTTATATTGGGAAGATTTGAATATAAAAACAGGGATGTATTTCTGAGGCTCTGTAAGGTTCTGGTCAGACCAAATTTGGAGTATTGTGTGCAGTTTTGGGTCCTATATCTCAGGAAGGATGGACTGGCTTTGGAACATGTTCAGAGGAGGTCCACTAGAATCATCCTAGAAATGAAAAGCTTAACATATGAGGAATGTTTGAGGACTCTGGGTTTACACTCAATGGAGTTTAGAAGGATGTGGGGGGATCTAATAGGAACTTACAGAATACTGAATGGCCTGGACAGAGTAGATGTTGAGAAGATGTTTCTATTGGTAGGAGAATCTAGGACCCAAGGGCAGTCTTAGAGCAAAGCGAAGACTCTTTAGAATGGAGATAAGGAGAGTAGTGACTGTATGGAATTCACTGCCACAGAAGGCTGTAGATAGGTTCGTGAGTATCAAGGGGATCAAAAGTTACTGGGAGGAAGCTGGAAAAGGGGTTGAGAAACCTATCAGCCATGATTGAATGGCGGAGCAGACTCGAGGGGGCTGAATGGCCTAATTTCTGCTCTAATGTCTTATGGTCTGACAGTCTTATCAGGGAGAAAGGTGACCACAATGCAAGGAATCTGTTTTTAAATGAACCTTGCTGAGACCAAAAAGGTGAGTGCATAAAGACATGAGCCAATTCATCCCTCCTCACTCAGGAGCTTAGTGTTTTGGGGTTTCTTTTCTGGTGCCAAAACAAATCGGGGACTGGGTCTGAATTTAACAATCTTGGAAACTTTGTGTTGGGTTCATCACATAGACTTGAGTAAAAAGCTTAGAAATTAGGAATTAGAATTAGAAGCTTCAGCAGTATGCTCACACATTTTGCTCAAGTTATATGTTCACCATATTTGTAGCATCTGGGTTACATGACAAAATGATTTAAATAAATAATTAAAATATAGAAATGTGGGTCTTATGCTTGAAAACAGCCTTTCCTGATATTGAGCTAGGCTCGCACTTGACTCACTACATGATTAGCCTCTACAGCATTTTGTGGTGCTAAGGACCATACAGCAACACTTATTTAAAAGACTGCTCCACTACCTACTGTTATTTATTGATTTGTTTTTGAGGTTGTTGGTTAACAGATTGGTGATTTTTTTTGTCTGTTTTTGACCCCGGAGTGCTAAATTGACTAGTGTTCTGAAGATTCTAATGGTGTTGTATGTTTTGTGGCTGGAGAACAAAAAGGAGATCGCTGCTAAGAAGGACAAGCACTTGAACAGTTGGAACAAGAGAAAAGAAGAGAACACTGTGGAGGAGACCATATCCACAGTGGGTCTTCAAAAGAGTATTTCACCAACTTAACCTTCTCCAAGGAGTATTGCTTTAGGCACTTCTGTTTTACAAAGCAAGCTGAAACTGAACTGTTTGAATAGTCAAGGAAGCCCTTCTTGTTGCTAAGATTTTAAAAAGATGTTTGTGATTAGTTTTATTTTCATATCACACAAGCATGTGTTAGAAGAGTTTGGGAGTGATGGAAATTAAGAACCTGATAAAGACAGATATCAGGCATTGTGTCATTGATTTTTGCTTTGAGTCTCTATGTTATCGAACATGTACACATTTTCCATCATCGTGAATTGTATTATTCTGCAGATTCCACCCACTGCGCCCCCACTGAATCCTCTCAGTGACAATTCCATGTTAATGCGAGAGGGAGAAAGACTTTGCACTTTGCCCTACATGTGACTGCAGACCCATAGCAATGTAGTTGACTCCTAACTGCCCTCTTCACAATTACGAATTGCAATTAAAAACTAGCCTGGCCAGCAATGTCCACATCCTGGAAATGAATAAGATATCTTAGTGCCTTTCACAATCTCAAGATATTCCAAAGTACTTTATAGCTAATTATACCATTTTGAAGAGTAGTCACTACCATATTACAGGAGAAGAAAAATTCCTGTATAAGTGTAATTTTTGAAATTTGAGATTAGGAACAATATTCAAATGCCTGATGCTGCTATCAAATTTGCTGCGTTTTTGTAAAATCTGTGCTGTGGAATCCATGTTAATTACATTGAGTGTTGAATCACACGACACCAGGCTATAGTCCAACACGTTTATTTAGACGTACTAGCTTTTGGAGCACTGCTTCTTCACCAGGTAGCCGTCAAGCAGGATCATAAGACACAGAATTTATAGCAAAAGGTCTTTGTCATGCAACTGAAACGATATATTGGACAAACCTAGATTGTTGTTGCATTTTTCATCTTTTAGAATAGGTTGCAGGTTTTGGTTCTTTAATACTTAAATCCCAGAACTTCTTTCCATTCACATTCTTGAGATAGCTTAACGTTTTATAAAAACAACAAGTGGCATCTCAGCTCAGACAATGCATTAAAGATGTGAAGTTGGGTGCCTGTATCCCAATCTTGAACTAGACTGGTTATATTTCCAAAGTAGGAATATATAAAATATTACATAACCCAAGTGTTGTGTGATTTTTAACTTTGTCCATCCCAGTCCAACACCGGCACCTTCACATCACTAAGTGAAGGCATCCTTTGCACTGGAGGTATGACAGAAACAAATCTAGACCTCGTTTTGAAAGTCACATGCTTCCTTTCTGACTGTGGATCTTTTAAAGATGCCGAGGTTAGGCAGTTATCAACACTTGGGGAATAACCTCGAAGTATTGTACCTGCACATTCTTTGTTTTTGTTTGACAGGCTGTACTTGCTTTGAAGAACTATATGTAGAGTCCTTTAGCACAGGAAAGCTGTTGTGCCACAGCTAATCCTGCAAGTTAACCAACTGGACAAAATAAATGTACACATAGTGAGAGGCAGTAGTTTGTACTTCCATTCTGATAAGAGTAAGTATCTTAGGCAAAAAAAAAGATACTTTTCAATATGAGGCTTTCTGAAGCTCCAAATCATCAGGGATTCCTCATTTACCTCAAATTTCAAGTGCCAGACCTGGGGCTGCCACAAGTTTGGTAAATGTAGCATTAAACACAAATAAACTTGAACATTTGGGAACTAATGAGGTTTGAATGTGATTGCTGAATGTGCCTTCATAAAACCAAATTAAGCCATCTATAATAATGAAGATGTTGCTCCTGCATCAATATATTCCTCTGGATGTGAAAGTCATTAGACATGTCAAAAGAAAAACGATAGTACTGATTTTAAATGCATTTCGGTAGAAAAACGTGCCACATATTTATTGGCCATATTAAAGGCAGAACATAACCAGAAGTTCCTTCTGGTGTAGCAATTACCCTGGGTTCCAACGAATGCAGAAAATCATGTTGAATGTATTAAATGCTCAAAATACACCTAAAACCTCTTTCTGTCATTCTGTTTCTGTTCAACAGGCATCTTTGCAAATCTGACCTGCAGAGCCTTTTTTGGTTATGGTGGAGAGGTCAGCCCTATAATTTATTGGATGAAAGGAGAGAAGTTTATTGAAGATCTTGATGATAACCATGCCAGAGAAAGTGACATAAGGTAATTTGAGCTTTCATTATGTCTCCTGTAACTAAATGCTAACATATTGGTTAATATTGAGTCCATAGAATCCATAGAATCCTTACAGTGTACAAGCAGGCCATTTGGCCCATCAAGTCCACAACAACCCTCCGAAAAGCATTCTTCCCAAACCCACTATATTATCCCTGAACCTTGCATTTACCATGACTAACCCACCCATCCATGGGCACTATGAGCAATTTACCATAGCCAAAGCACCTAACTTGCACATGTTTGGATTGTGGGAGGAAACCGGAGCAACCAATGGAAATCCACACAGACGCAGGAAGAACGTGCAAACTCCACACAGACAGTCACCCAAGGGTGGAATTGAACCCAGGTTCCTGGCACTGTGAGGCAGCAGTGCTAATCCTCATAGCAGGCCAATAGTCCACTTAGATATCAAATTATGGCATTCACCTGGGGTTATTGATAAAGTTGATATTTATTTCCCATCCAAAATTAGCCTGTTTAAGTCAGCCACAATGAGACTCAGGTCCTGTATGGGTCAGACAGGAAATGACAGCAGGATTCCTTCCCTTAAGGATACTCGTGAACTAGTTGGGTTTGTTGTGATAGTCCAACCGTTAGTGTTATTTTTGCTGACTCTAGCTTTTTTAACATTTGCCGAATGTTTTGCTACAGAATTAAAATCTCCAATCTGATATTGTGTGATTTGAGTTCGCTATTCTTGGGCTATTAGCCCAGACTGATGAATTGCTGGTCCAACAACACAATCACTGTGGCACGACATGCAAGTACTATTGCAATGTTTGAACGCATGAACGAGTCACTACCTCATAAAAGAGAATGAGTTCCATTTTATGACCTGCAGTTATACCATTAGTGCTCTGTGGATGAAAATACAAACACATGTTATAAGCATTATCCTTTTCCTATCATGAATGTAACAACAAGTTATGGCTGATTAAATTTTGGGAAGTAAAGCTGCATACATCCATCCCAACTTTTTTCTTTACTTTTCCACATGAAAATGGACTTTAGCTTTGAAAGTAAGGGCTGTAAATTCAATGAGAATTATCATTGTTTTTCATTTTTTTAAATCTGATTTTTGGACCCACAGTTTAAGATGAATAACTAATTTTGATGTCTTTGTTCCCTGTAAAAGAACCTTTTCATTCAAGTTTTCATCTGTCAGAAAAGTTCTTTCATGAAGAGGTGCTTGTTATTTCTCCAAATGAATATTCTTAAATGTTTGGGGAAATTGTATGAGATTCGGGTGAGTAGGGCAAGCAGCAAAGGGGACTAGCATTGCCAGCATGAGATAACTGCACTCCTGATCCTTTATGCTTCCAGTCACCATTCCACCTAAAATAAATGAGAAGTGTTACCTGAATGCCAGGTGGGAGCAGGTTTGGGCAACAGGAGGTGCCACAAAGGGAGGGTTTGCAGTTAAGTCACAGTGTTTCATGGAAAAAAAGCAAGGGTGATAAAAGGTTTGCTCAATAAACCTCCAATCATCAAACATCCTACCAATTTGATAGCACTTACTGCAATATGAAAAAGGGACAATCAAAATTAAAACCTTAAGCTGAAATGGCCTTTTTTATTTCTGGTCTTCTCACTATTTTTATTTGGCAGGGAAGTCCTAGCAGTTGTCCCACTCAGGCCAGGTTAAAATTGCAGCTGGGGACAAACGATGGCATTGACTAGGATTTGTGAATTTAAGATCAGGTTCTTCTACCTTCTCAGAAAAAAACATCTTCCGTTTAGAATTAGTGGGTTGATGTCATTCCATGTCCATTAAAACACAAAAGGATTGTCTAATACTCATGACAATTGACCTCTCGTTTAAATGAATCCATTGCAGGTCTTTCCTTTGCTCAATAAACCTCCAATCATCAAACATCCTACCAATTTGACAGCACTTACTGCAATATGAAAACGCATCTTTGCAACCATGAGACAAGAGGTTGACCATGGATACGAAACTGTTGGACTTGATCAAGCCAAGTCGAAGCAAAAGCAGAAATTGCTGGAGAAAGTCAACCGGTCTGGCAGTATCTGTGGAGAGAGCACAGAGTTAACTTTTCAAGTTATGGAGAAGGGACACCAGGCCCAAAACATCAATTCAGACATTGCCAGACCTGCTATATTTATCCAGCAATTTGCGTGTTTTTGATTTCAAATACCCACGGTGGGGGGGGGGCAGAAGAGGTTCACTTGATTGAATCTGGAATCGAGAGGGTTGCTTTGTTCGGAAAGCTTGAGCAGTATGGGACCAGACTCATTAGAATTTAGACAAATGAGGGGGGATCTTACAGAAACATGTAGAGTAATGAAGGGAATAGATAATATAGAAGCAAGCAGATTGTTTCCACTGGTGAGTGAAACTAGAACTAGAGAGCATAGCCTAAAATTATTTGGGAGCAGATTTAGGGCTGACTTGAGGAGAAACTTCTTCATCCAAAGGGTTGCAAATCTGTAGAATTCCCTGCCCAGTGCAGCAGTTGAGGCTACCGCATTGAATGTGTTTAAGGCAAAGATAGATTTTTGAACAGTAAAGGAATTAAAGGTTATGGTGAGAGGTTGGGTAAGTGGAGCTGAATCCATGAAAATATCAGCCATGATCTCACTGAATGGCAGAGCAGGCTCAACAAGCCAGATGGCCTACTCCTGCTCCTAGTACTTATGTTCTTAGTTTTATTTTTGACAAATATTCTGTGGGCTCATTCATTGAATCATTATGATGCAAGTTAGTGCAGTAGATCTTAAGAACGATTACATTTGATACAGTTGTCAGAGAATATTTGGTATAAATGACAAATCAATTTCTTGAAGATCTGCAAGTGCACAAATACATGAGAAATATTGCTCCTACAATGATTAATTTTCAGACATAGACTCCATACCAAAAATGAAACTCACAATAGTTAATCTTTTATAGATATATTTATGCCAGAAACTGTTTCAGTGTTTAGATGTCCAATTTCCATATGCATAACATGGCAAAGTAAACCATATATGCCATATGAATGGATTTGAAATGTTTCAAAAATTGTGCAAGGATTTGGTCTAAGCTATAGGCTTAATTGGTTATTTTTGTTACCTTACCAGAATTCTCAGGGAACACCTCGGGGAGAAAGAAGTTTCCATTTCTCTGCTAATTGACTCCGTGCAGGATGCAGACTTGGGAAACTATTCTTGTTATGTTGAAAATGGGAATGGGCGTCGACAAGCAAGCATTCTTCTTCAGAAGAGAGGTAAACATTTCTTTCAGCTTTGTTACTTTTATTTTTGATTCAATGAGGCTTGTTCAAGATAATCGCCAAGCAAGAAAACCAAGAAAATAAATTTCAGTCCTGTTTTAGGTTCATGTAAATGTAATATGCCAAGATGCTTAATTCAAGTCATGTCCATTCTGCTAGTGGGAATTTATTGGCCTAAGTGACATTAATAGGAAGGCTAGCAAAGCAGTCTCCATAAATTGAAGAATTAAAGAACGAAAAGGACTAATGATTGAAATTACTAAAACATAGGGCAGAAAATTGTTTTTTTTTCCCCCAACAAAGCTATTTGATGTTGTATTATCCCTCTTAGTTTCATAACTGTTTCAGTTTCTAGGTCCGAGGATGAAGGCATTCAATAAAGGCATCTTAACCTCACTTTCTCTCATCCCCCTGTTCTATAATGTTGAAGTTTTTTAATTAAGCATTTTAAATATGGTATATGAGTCCAGTATGAACTGCAAGAAGAAACTAAGGCTGCTTGTACTTTCATAAAGGGAACGTGGCTATGGGAACTACATGTATTATGATTGTAATCGTCCAAAACTTTCAAGCTTCTGAATAGGTTCCAGTTGATTAGAAAGCTGCAAATGTAACTCTCCTCCTCAAGAAAGGAGGGAGACAGTAGGAAACTAGAGGTCAGCTGGCCTACCATCTGTTATTGGGAAAATGCTACAATCCATTATTAATGGGGTATTAGCAGGACCTTTAGGAAATCATGATGTAATAATGAAATGCTGACATTGTTTTATGAAAGAGAAATCTTGCTTGACAAATTCTTTTGAGTATGCACCAAGCAGTATGGGTAAAAGTGAAATGGCAGATTTGGAATGCATGTTTGGCAAAATTTGGCAGGACATTTAGAAGATCATAATAGTATTCAGCAAAGTCAATGTAGTTTTATGAACGGCAAGTGGTTTTTGACAAGTTTATAAGATTTGGTTTGAGCATGTAATGGACAGGGTGGATAGAGTGGAATCATTCAATATGTATTTCAAAAAAATGGACATTCAGTAAGTTGTTACATAAAATGTTACTGCACAATATAAAAGCTCATAGTGTTGAAGGTGATAGATTAACATGGATAGGGGATGGACTAAGAATGGAAACAGACTCAGAATAAATGGGTTTTTTTTCAAGGTGACAAACTGTTACAAATGGAATTGGAAGAGATGAGTGCTGGGTCTTCAACTAATTTATTATCTAATACTAACTTGGCTGATGGGGCCAACCGTACTGTTGCCAAATTTGCTGATAATGTAAAGATAGGAAGAAAGTTAATTTGTTCGGACACAAATGGTTGAGATTTTGCGATGGAAGGATGGATGAGAGACTCACCTCCGGGCAGATCCTTAAGATTTTCAAGTGGGTAAACCTTTGGTTGATATGGCAATGTGTTCATCATTCAATTAAGTGTTCCAGGTGTCCAATCACAGGTCTCCCAATGTCATGGGGATGCAAGCTAAGTAACTAGGAAGATGCCTCAAGAGAAGGTACCTTCCCAGGCACTTCTTAATAGTTTAACAAATAAACAAAAATGTAGCCATGTGTCAGGGAGAACTTCTCAATAAAATGATTTTGGGCTGTACTCTTGGGCACTTGGGCTTGCAAGGAAGTGTCATTGATCTACTTAGAGCAATGGCAGTCTGCCATTGAGTGCCCACCAATGATCTATCCCTATTGCTTCAGGAAACTGGTGGCCCAAAGGAAATTCCACTCACCATTATAAACTCGCTTAAACAAGGCTCTTAATGAGCCTGATCCTCGAGATGGGATGCCATGTGACTGCATTATTTTTTTACACCTCCCACCCGCATTTCCACCTTCAGGAGTAATAGAACAGAATGGAAGAATTTTACAGGACAGAGGAGGCTATCCAGCTCATCATGTGTTACCTGACTCATAAAAGAACTTTACAGCTAGTTCCATTCTCCAACCCTATCTCCATAGCTTGGAAGTTGGTCACATTCAGTTATATACCCAGCTCTCTTTTGAAACCTCCTATGGAATTCATTTCCACCACTCTCCTTGGCAGCAAATTCCAAGTCCGATCAACTCACTGAGTAAAGAAGTTTCCCCTCACCTAATACCTAGCTCTCTTGCTGACAATCTTCAAATTGTAACCATTAGTTACTGACATGCTAACTATTGGAAACAGAAAAACCTTCTTTAACTTGTCAAAATTGTTCATAAATTTGAACACCTCAATAAGATTACCTCTTAATGTTCTCTGCTCCAAAAAGAATAAGTCCAATTTCTCTATTCTTTCTTCATATCTATAATCTCTCATTCCTGATATCATTCTAGTCCTTAAAATTCAGCCTAAAGAGTCTGCAAAGAATATGAATACGTGGAATGAATGAGGGAAAAAATGGCAGATGGAGCATTGCGCGGTAAAATATGAATGTACCAACCATGGTAGAAGGTAGAAAAGTGGAATATTATTTAAATGGGGAACAACTACAGAATTTAGCACAGAAAAATCTGAGTTCCTTGTGCATGAATCACAAAAGGGAACACTTAGGAGGCAGTGATCATAATATGGTAGAGTTCTGACTGCAGTTTGAAAGAGAGTAGACAAATTCGGATGTAATGGTGTTATAGTTAAATAAAGGTAATTACATGGGCAAGAGAGAGGAACTGCTGAAAATCGACCGGAAGCAGAGCCTAGTGGGGAAGACAGGAGTTTCTGGGTGTAATTGAGGAAACAGTACAGAGCTTCATCCCAAAGAAAAGAAAGATTATCCTGGGGGGAGGGGGGTAGAAGGATTAAGCAGCCATGGCTGACAAAGGAAGTCAGGAAATGTATCATAGAAAAAGAGAGAGCCTATAAAGTGGCCAAGTGGAAATCAGAAGATTGTGAAGACTACAGAAACAAACAGAGGATAACAAAGAGACAAATAAGGAAGGAGAGGATCAAATATGATGGTAAGCCAGCCAGTTATATTAGAAATGATAGTAAAAGTTTCTTTCAATACATAAGAAACAAATGAGAAGCAAAAGTAGAAATTGGGCAGCTCCAAATTGATGCAGGAAGACTAGTGATGGGAGATAAGGAAATAGCTGAAAAACTTAATAAATACTTTGTGACAGTCTTCATAGTGAAGACATGAGTAATATCCCAACATTTTTTTTTAAATGGTCTCCCCCTCCTCTTAAGATGATAAGGAGGAATTTCTTCCCTCACAGAGACATTAATCATTGGAATTACTCTCCACAGAGAGCAGTAGTTTCTGATCATCAGATAAATTCAAGACTGAGATCAACAGATTTCTGATCCTCAAGAATTAGTGCAGGAGTGTCCTATCCCCATCTATCCCCATCTCAAACAAGGATGCTGTTTTAGATACTGAAGGATTGATGGCCTCTTGAGAATATTACACTGACAGATAGGTTCCTGGTACCCTGACTGGCTCTACTGTAAAGAGGGATAAAACAGGTTCCAAGCAATCACTAATCTGGGGCAAGACAGATGTTTCTGCAGCTGTCAGTGATACATCATGATGGTGTGTTGTCTAATAGTGCAGAGTTAAGGATGTCTCCTAGAGGGTGAAGAATATTCTGAAAGGAGAGAGTGACCAGTACACATTGGTACCAACAGCATAGGTAAGGAAAGGGACAAGGTTCTGCAGAGTGAATATAGGAAATTAGACAGGAGGCTAAAAAAATAGATTCTTGAGTCTAGTAATATCTGGATTACTCAAGGCTTCATGTGCTAATGAGGGTAGGAATAGGAGAATAGGGTATAGCTAAGGAACTGGTACAAGGAGCAAGGATACATATTTTTGGACCATTGAGATCTCTTCTGGGAGAGAAGTGACCTGTATAAGAAGACAGGTTGCACCTTACTTGGAAGGAGACACCTATCCCGGTGGAGAGATTTGCCAGTGCTACTCAGGAGGCTTTAGCCTAGTAAATGTTGGGTTGGACTCAAAGAGACTGTGAGAAAAGAGATTAAGTCTGGCACAGTAGATAACGGGAGTAAGTTAAATAGTCAAAGCACGTAAGAGCAGGGAGAGGACAAGGTAAGGCTGATAAATTAAACTGCAATGATTTCAATGGAGGTGGCACAAAACATTGGTTGAGCAGTGGATAGCGGGTGTGGGCCAGGGATTGGCAGATGCAGTTTGATTTACATAAATGTGAGGTGATACATTTTGTTTAGGAAAACGAGGGCATAAATTATATAGATAATGGTAGAGTTCTGGGGGGGGGAGGTGTTGCTAAACAAAGAGACCAAGGGAGATAAGTGCAAAATTCATGAAAGTGAAGTCACAGATAGACAAGGTGGTGAAGAAAGCATTTGGTGCACTTGCTTTCCTTGTTCAGTGCATTGAGCATAGAAGTTCAGATATCTTGTGACTGTCTAGTACATTGGTTAGGCCTCTTTCAGAATACTGTGTTCAATTCTGGTCTCCCTGCTAGAGGAAAGGTATTGTTAAGTATGAGAAGGTACAGAAAAGATTTACAAGCATGTTACCAGGACTGGAGTGTTGGAGGAAGAGACTGAGGCTGGGGCGTTTCTCCCTGGAAGGGTGGCATTATAAAGGTTTATAAAATCGTGCGGGGCATGGAGAGAATGAATAGCCAAGGTCTTTTTTTTTCCCAGGATAGAGAAATCCAAAACTAGAGGACATAAGATTAAGGTGAGAGGGGAAAGATTTGAAAGGGGCCTGAGGGGCAAATCTTTCACACAGAGGGTGGTACATGTATGAAATGAGCTACCAGAGGAGGTGGTGGAGGTGGGTATAATTACAGGATTTAAAAGGCATCTGGGTGGGTATATGAATATGAAGGGTTTAGAGGGATATGGGCCAAATGATGGCAAATGGGACTAGAATCATTTAGGAAATCTGATCGGTGCAGATAAGTTGGGCCAAAGTGTGTTTCCATGCTGTATAACTCTGTGACATTATGACTCTAAAACTAGGATAATGGGAAACGGGTAATAAAATGATATTGAGACCATGATCAGATTAAGCTAAGGCCTTATTAAAGGATTCAGATGGTTAGAAGGCTCATGTGACTTTCGCCTGTTCCTATTTCTCATATTCATATGTACTTCATTCTATGCCCAGTTAGTATGCAGTTCTGTTCCCAATGTCTGCAGTCTGCCTCCTAATGAGCCAACCTCAAGTTCTCCAGGTGCCTTGATGTCTCCATCTTTCTCAGGATGTTCCAAATCCAGAGTAACAATATTTTACAAGATGAGAACTGAGAGTCTTGAGGAGAGCTGAGTGCTTTTAGATTGAAATGGAGTCTGTGCAGATTTAAAAAGGGTGAAATGATTGAGAAAGGCAGAAACTGAGCAAGTTCAAAGGTTAGATGGGGTAAGTGAAACCCGAAGGCCGGGGCAGTATTGAAGCTGGTGGTTTCCTATTAGCTCCCTGGGCATACAGAACTGATATCCAGATCAGTGAAATGTATTTCAGTATAGTGTTCATGTACTCTGAGCTTTATCCCATGAATGAATAAACAATAAACTCGCTCCAGGTCCCATTCCCACATCACCACTGCACTCATGGGCTTACATTGCTTCCAGTCATGATGCAACGTTTTGATTTTGGAATCTCATTCCCTGTCCTCCGTGCCCTCTCCCCTCCATATTTTTTTCATCTGATCCACCACTACAACTCTCTGAGATACAGAGTCTCTGGCCTTTTGAGTATTCCTGATTTGAATTGCTCTGCTGTTGTTGTTGTGTTTTCAGTTAGAATTTTCTCAGGTAGGATTCTTCCATGAAACCTAACAGCTCTTCTATCTTTCCTTCCTCCTTTAAGAGACTCCTTAAAACTTAGCTTTATTTTTAGTCATCTGGCCTCATGTCTCCTAACACTATTTGGTATCAGACTTTGTTTTATAAAATATCTGTGAAGTACGTTGATACACTTTAAGACACTGAAGGTGCTACACAAACATAAGCTATTTCTAACACTGTTCCCAGATAGCTTTTTTCTGATCGCCCATTTAGATAATCAGCTGAGATTGTGAGATCCCAACCTCTTCAGGTGTTACCAATGCCACTCTCACAATTTTACTACAGTTTGCAACCAACAGCAGGCAAGCTTGCATAGAGCTATTAAATAATAGTAATCTAATTGGAAGATTCCAATGACATCACAACAGAAAAGCTTGAGAGCTTCATTACCTTCTTCTACAGTCTGAAACTAAATTAGACACATCTCAAAATGTGCTTTTCACCTCTGTAAAATGTTGTGAAGTTCAACAGTATGTTTAACCTTAATACTCTATTTTTCGATGATGTTATTGTGAAATTCTCTTTTTGCTCAGCTGGTGTTAGGAAGTTGTACAAAAATGGAGAGCTGGTTGTCTAACTGAGCTAACACAGTATGGTCCCTGTGGAAGATGCACATTATCTAGTTGCTAGAATTCAAGCAATTTGTTTTTCACAAGCATAACTGCCTTGCAACCCAGGATGCTAATTTTTGTGTGCATGAGTTCAGCTCTGAGAAAAACACTTCTGGGTATAATGGGGCTGGCAAATGAAAAATACACATGTCTCATGGTAAATCTGCAGGCGTTGTAAAGTCTGCCAGTGTAATTGATTCACTTGACTAAAGTATTTTGATAGAGGAAAGTAAAACACTTTTCTAATTCTGACTGCTTATCGCAGGGGTCACAGGCCTGATTAGGCAATGCAGCCATTCAGCCAGAATGATTTTTATCATTGTAGCAGTAATCAGTGCACTCTCTTCAGAAAATTATTTGTATTATCAAGAGGATTCTGCATTAGTTGACGTTAAATGTTGCTCTGTGGAATGTGACTTCATAGCCTCCTTTCCAATTGCTCTGTTCTGCAAACTGTGTCTTCCCTGAATATTTGCTGCTCTCTAGCGTTGCTTCCTCAAACACTTCTGTTCCTCACAATGTGTATTTGGATGCAGTCAAGTGAGCTATCAAACTGTGCTCCATCATTATCAAAATACACAAGTAGATTTTTCAGGTCCTTTGAACAACAAAGTTTGAATCAATCTCTTTATTTCTGAGCTTTCAAATACTGTAGACTACAAAATATTTTACTTTCATGCACCATTGTTGTGCATCCCTCGAAAGGATTTTTTTATTACTGTTGAGACTCTCTCTAAGAGTATAATCACTCTTAGTTAATGACATGCCAGTTAATCTCAACAAAGATGACAGTGACAGTTGACTAAGTGCTTTTGAATGAGGAAAGCTTTCCCATTTTGTTTCAATGCGTTCTTTTTTGAGAAATTTCAGTTATGGGTCATGGCAACTTCTGTTGTCATGCTGCTCACCTCTTTAGTGATGCATCGTGAGGCTTCATGGCATCCTTCATGTTCAATTTTGTGTCAAGAAAGGCTTGCTGCTGTGAGGACCTGCTGGCAATCCTGCTCTGGGTGCCATTCTTAAACCCCAGCTGCATGACACAATGTTACAAGCCAGGAACTGGCCTTTACACTGCGGAGCTTGACCTTCATCACAAAGGATAGGCCCAGAAAGGGAAACTGATGCCTCGTTTTGGTGAAAAGCACCTGGAGATCACCGGCACTCAGAAGACTGCCAGGGAACAGGCTCAACTTCAGGCAAAAGATGCCCTCATAATGTCAGCAATTATTAAATTCATGCAAATGCACAGACAGGCACAGAAATAGCAGTCAGGTTTGCTCTGGGACACATAGCAAACAAGATCAAAGGTTGGAGACCAGTACGCCAATGTTATCAGAACCATGTCTCCATGGACGGGATGGTAGCTGCAATGGGAACTCAGCTCCCCCATTGTTTTCACCATTGACGCTCAGCATCAGTGCCAAGGCAACAGGGGTTAGGAACCTCACCCTCACTCCAAGTACTCCTTCATCCTCTCAAGGAAACAGGGAAGGCAGCTAGAGGAGGAACCCCATACAGCCTATCTGTCAATGTGTGCACACGTCCTTGTTAATGACACAGGTGCAATGAACGTTTGCTTCCACAGGAGTGTGCATTCATGAATGATCATGGGTGAATGGAGAAAATGACCTATTTAAATTTTTTCATGTTGCCTCTGGCCTCAGTGATATCCTCATTAAAGTGGTTAGTCTTGGCTATGCTCATGGACGTAGGGTGAAAAGCTTGGCTGAAATCAGTTGCTATCCAGGATTCTTAGTGGAATCTTAGTGATGCCTCAAAACATAATTTCTGTCCTCCTTCAAATGAATGAACAGGTAGTTTAACTCTGACATGGTAGACGTATAATCAGGTACTATAACCAAAATTAAAGTTGGTCAGGCATATGATTATTGAATATGCACATATACTTACAGATGTGGAAGTGTATTTATGATTATGTGTCACCCAGCTCTCAGAGCCTTTTAAGTTCCTTGCCATTTCACTATGTCTGTGTGCAGTCCTGGGATCCATAGCTAAGAGAACCTGTTCTAATGTGAACCTGAACTTGAGAATGGGAGATTGTGGTAAGAGGGCTCAGGCATGCCCTGCCAAATGCTGACTCAATGTCCTTGGCTGCATGTCTCTAGGATTGGGGATCACAGACATTGAGGAGTTGTGGCAGCCTGAGAGGAGAGTCCTGAGGATGAGGGATTTGCCACTCTTCGACATACTTGTAGGGACAAGCCCCACAAGCACAGTCCACAGCTCCTTGACTGTCCTTCCTGTAATCCCTGGACTGGCTGGACATGAGTTGTGGTCTCAGTTCCCAGACTGGAAGAACACGGATCCTGATCACACCAAGAGCCCAAATGACAATGGTCAACAAGCTAAGAAGCACTAAGAAATATGTCAAGGCAGATGTGTTGTGAGCTTATAAGCTTTCACTGAAGCAGCAATGAAGACAAAGATTCTGTGAGCGTTAACATAAGCTCAAAGTGAGAATGCTAAAAGAGCTAGCTAAGAGCCACTAAATACTTCATACATATTAATGACATAGATGCATGTGTCTGTGTGTAAAATGGTCTTGCAGGAGTACCTCAATGCAAGCTGTCTCTGAGTTCTAAAGTACAGTAATGAAGTGTTGAAGTGTGTTCTAAGTTAGTCACAGTGTGGCCATGATGTGTTGAGGACGGTATTTTGCCAATGCTGCTACTGTAGCTGAAAGCTCGATATGATCACTATCCATGGAACATGCAATGAGATGATAGTAATATGACCTGATAGTGGAGGCCCATAGGCGCAAGGGGTAAGCTTCATCCACCAAGTACTCACTCCATCAAGTCGGAAACTGTCTAGTCTCTCATCAATGCATTGAAATAAGGTAGTCGCTTATTATTTGTGAGAATCTGATCTAACCATTTAAACCTTATTGGGAATCTCTGAATCTTTTCTCCAAGTCAAGAATTATTTGTTTTTTTTTAAATCATTATTCTTTCTTCTCTCATATTTCTCACCATTGTTACAGTGCTCAAGGCTGAGAAAAATCCATCCATACATTTTGTTTACCTTTTGTTTCATGCTCCTTCATAATATTTTTTATTGGGCACCTATCTATCCATCAAATTACCTTATATATTGCATTCTATGCATGTTGCATATTTCACTCTACACTCATTCCAAAGTTTTTCTGCTCATTCAGGGCTGTGGGTTTCACTGGCAGCACCAAAATTCATTGCGCATTCCTAGTTGTCCAGGAGAAGGTGATGATGAGCTGTCTTCTTGGACCAATGCATTCAGAAGTTGTTGTTCAGGGGAGAATTCCAGGGTTTTGTCCCAGCAACACCAATATTTGGGGGCAGCACAGTTGTTCAGTGGCTGGCATTGCTGCCACACAGTGCTAGAAACAGTTCTTGTTGCCATGTTATTGATATGATTCATCGCGTGCAATTCCTGTTCAGTGGTACGCTCCAATGATATTTACATTTGGGGATTGAGTGATGATAATGTCATTCAATGTGAAAGGACAGTGGTTAGATTCGGCTTGTTTGAGATGGCTATTGCCTGTCTTGTGTCCTGCGTATATTACTTGTCACTTGTCAGCATGAACATAGGTATTGTTGACATGTTAACATGTTAACATATAAATGGAAAGCAGGAATCATTAACAGTGCTTCGCCTGAAGGCCCACTGAAGATGTTACCTAGTAGGGTGATGAAACGTCTGGAAATGAACCTTCCAGCTCAGCAAGCAAATCTACATCCAAATGTGAATTCATCTGGCAGAAGTGTGGAGCTTATATCTCATTCATTCATTCATTCTGCAATTGCTTTCCTCTATCTATCTGGTCCTGATGTAGTTTGGCACACAATAGACTGGGTTGTAGTTTGACCAGATTGACACCTCATTTTATGCATCCGTGGTGCTGTACCTGGCATGCACTATTCATTCAACCAAGGTTCACCCCCAGGCTTGACTATCATCGTAGAGTTTGGGACATCCCCAGCCATGAGGTCACAGATTGTGCTTGAGAACAATTTGAATAGTGAAGTGTACAGTAGCTCAGTTAGACAGCAAATGGAGTACTGTGTACTGTTTTAGTCTCCCTATCTCTGAAAAGTTATTGTTGTCCTGGAAGCAGTGCACCATAGATTTACTAAGCTGGTTTGTGACATAGCAGCGCTGAGCTCAGAAGAGAGATTTGGCAAAGTTGATTTGTATTCTCCTGAGTTTTGGTGAATGATAAGTGATTTCATCAAAACTTACAAAATACTTAACGGAATGAATAGGGTGAATGCAGGTAAGATACTTACCTTACTTAGGGAGTCTAGAACTGGGAGCTGGGGGTGGGCACAATTTAAAAATAGGAGGAATGCCACTTAGGAACGAGATAAAAGAGAAGTTTTGTTTTAAAGTAGTGGGTGGTGAACTTTGGAATTCTCTTCTGACAATGGAAGCTCAGTCTTTGAGCATATTTCAGTAGGGTTTGTTACATTTTTGATTATCAATGGTGCAACATATAGTAGGTATAGAGTTCATAAAAGGCATCCAAGTGCTCGATCAGCAGCAATGTGTGGCAGCAATGCCAACCACTGAACCACTGTGCTGCCCCCAAATATTACTCTTTGTGTGGTGTTGCTGGGACAAAACCCTGGAATTCTCCCCTGAACAACAACTTCCAAATGCATGGCTCGATCAGCCATGATTATAATAAATCGCAGAACAGGCATGCTGGGTTGAATGCTGTTCTTTTGCTCTATGTTCCTGCTGCTGATGAGCCACAAGACCTCATGGCTGCCCAATCCTATGTTGCTAGATATCTTGGCAATCTATCTTAGCATTGAGGTAGTGTCACACAACACAATTCAGGGTATCCTCAATGTGAAGACAGAGATTAGTCTCCACAAGAACTAGGTGGTCACTCCTGTTGACACTATCATGGACAGACAAATCTGCACAAGGCAGATTGGTAACAATGAGATCAAGCAACAGATTTGCTATTTTTGCATACCACACTACCTGCTGCAGTCTGTCTATTGGATTTCTTGCCCATCATTATCCTGATGCAAGGTGACTTCATGAGGTCCTGAATAAATATTGAAAGCTCCCCAGCAAACTCCCTCCTGACTATATATCATTGTGCAACAACCTCTGCTGAGTTCATCCAGCCAGTAAGACAGGACATTCCCAGTGATAGTGAGAGCAATCTGGGACAATGTCTGTAAAGTACAATTCCATGAGTATGATTGTGTTAGATTATTGCATCGTTAGTCTGTGAGCAGCTCTCTCAAGTTTGGCATTAGCCCCAATTGTTAGCAATGAATACATTTTCATGTCAACTGAGCTGAGATTACTGTTTTCATCTCTGGTTCCTGGATTGATGTTTTGTGTGGTCCACCTGCTTTAATTCTTCAACTTTTTAGTAGTTTGGTACAACTAAGTGACTAACTAGACCATTTCAGAGGGCAGGCAAGAGTCAATGCATTGTTGTAGGTCTGGAGTTACATGTAGACCAGGAAGGAAAGGATGAAAAATATCCTTCCAAAAAAGACATTAGTGAAATTGATTTTCTTTATGACAATCAATAATTAGTTCATGGTCATCAGTAAAATTTTAATTTCAGATATTTTGAATTCAAATCCCACCATTTATCATAGTGGGAATTGCTGGAGCAATATCTGGATTCCTGGATTACTAGTCCAGCCCCAATACCACGATGCCATCTCCATCACCAATCCAACCCCACCCTCCACCTCTCTCTCTCAAACACACACACTTCTGTTACTTTGGTAGGTGGTAACAGGTCATTTCAGTCATTAAATATAGGTGTCACTTTGATTTAGAATTTGCTGGACATAATGCACTTCAACAGGTCGGTTATTCCTGCACACTTTGGCGAATAAAAATTGACTTATTTTCAGGAAATATGGGCTGATAACAGCTAGATGAAGCCAACAGTGTACCTGAAGCCTTGGGGAACTGTGGGAAAAGTGTTTATTTTCATCCAGTTACAGTAATGGAAACAGTGGAAGCAGGTAAATCAGAGCACAATCTGGGACAGAAAGTGAAATAAAGAGAGGAATAGATAGATTAACAACACTCATTCAAATAATTTAGATAAGTTAAAAGCAAATTTCAATAACTGTACAGAAGCAAAATTTATTGAGTATATAAATGTAAAAGAGACATGAAGTCAAAACTGCAATGTAAACACTTCCTATCTAATAACATATACCTGTTACTCATCACTATGATGATTATCTGGATCTCTGTCACACAGTTTCCCAACTCTTTGCAAAGTTTTCTTTCCTCCATTCATTCCTTGAATATAAAATGTAGTTTCCAATGTGGCCAAATCATTTTTTCATTCTGTAAATTAATACAAAATAAAATATTAGACCTCAAATGGTAAAAAAAAATTTATAATTCAAATGTTTTCATAAATAATTTATTCCAATATTTTAGCCTTACAAATATTTCATGTTTTTTTTAATCTATGTAGTACACCTGTTGGTTTGCGTCTTAACCTTCTTACTGAGTCCCTGTAGTTACACCTCATCTCAAAGTAACTCCATTGCTTTTCACCTGTATTGTTGCTTTGGAAGAAAAAATGCAAGTAGTAAGGTATTACACAGGTCAATTAGATTCAACGCAGAAGTCAATAACAAATACCATTAGTACTCCATGCACGTACAAAATATTGCCTTTGAGATGCCACTGTAGACTGTAGAATTCATGATGTTTTATAAATGTCGTTAAAGTCCAGGGCAGAGCACATATGTTTAAAGCTAGCACTCAAAGCTCTCCTTTTTGTTGTGCACCACAATTTATTTGCAATCCACTATATAGCACATAAACTGTATGTTCTACTCCATTTTTCAAATTCTTCGCAGAAATTCAATTTATCCCATATTTCCTTTGTTGTCCCTGCTTCATGGGCACGTTAGTTCTGCTAAATAGTGGTATTTTCCTAATTCTGCCAAGTTTTTCTGAACTCAATGTTGTTCTACTCCTCAACGCAGACTACCTTGCTCCAGGGTGTCCGTTTCCTCATTTGCTGTGTTACTTATCACTCCATGTTTATGGCACCTTTCCTTCACCTAATGTGAATCGCCTCTTCTCAGCAATTCAACCCTACGACTTGTTTCTCCCTCCCCCAATAACAAGCAATGCCACAAAATTCCCTCAATTAATAGGTTAAGAGGGAAGCTGTTTGCTCCTGACCTTGTAACTTCATCCATATCCTCTTTGACAATGGAGCAACTTACATTAGATCTTGACCATTAAAAAGAGTTGAGCTCATAAATGGCACTGTTATTAAATGACACTGCAGTCCTATCACAACTAAAGTACTGAAAGATCCAAATGAATTTCCTCCTTTGAGAATATATTTCATAACAGACCAAAGAAAAATATTTGAACTGATTTGAATAATTATGTCATTTCATGAGCCTTGCATTTATCTGATTCATCGATGAGATATGAGTGTCACTGATAAGACCAGTATTTATTGCTCATCCCTAACTGTTCTTGGGAAAGTGCTGGTAAGCAATGCCTGCTTGAACCACCACAGTCCACATAGTACAGGTACAGTTAAAATGCTCTTACGAAGCAACTTTTAGATTTTCAACACTGAAGGTATATATTTCACTCCAGTCATCTGAATATTGTCAATTGACTGTGGGGAACACAATGGCCAATTTACTTGTATATAGATATATATCCAGTTCATATTTCTTGATCCTGGTCCCCCTGTATTTTAAAGTTAAAAATCACAACACCAGGTTATAGTCCAACAGGTTTAATTGGAAGCACTAGCTTTCGGAGCACTGCTCCTTCATCAGGTGGTTCTGGAGGACACAATTGTAAGGCACAGAATTTATAGCAAAAGTTTACAGTGTGATGTAACTGAAAATATACATTGTAAAATACCTTGATTGTCTGTTGAGTCTTTCATCTGTTCAAATGTCATGATAATTTCACTTCTTTCATGTGTAAATCACAAAACCTTTTTTTAAAAGTTTCATTCTAAGGTTAACTGTAACAATTGGTGTTAGCTAGACAATATGTTGAAGGTGCAAATGTGTTGCTGGTCAAAGCACAGCAGGTTAGGCAGCATCTCAGGAATAGAGAATTCGACGTTTCGAGCATAAGCCCTTCATCAGGAATAAGAGAGAGAGAGCCAAGCCGGCTGAGATAAAAGGTAGGGAGGAGGGACTAGGGGGAGGGGCGATGGAGGTGGGATAGGTGGAAGGAGGTCAAGGTGAGGGTGATAGGCCGGAGTGGGGTGGGGGCGGAGAGGTCAGGAAGAGGATTGCAGGTTAGGAGGGCGGTGCTGAGTTGAGGGAACCGACTGAGACAAGGTGGGGGGAGGGGAAATGAGGAAGCTGGAGAAATCTGAATTCATACCTTGTGGTTGGAGGGTTCCCAGGCGGAAGATGAGGCGCTCCTCCTCCAGCCGTCGTGTAGTTGTGTTCTGCCGGTGGAGGAGTCCAAGGACCTGCATGTCCTCGGTGGAGTGGGAGGGGGAGTTAAAGTGTTGAGCCACGGGGTGATTGGGTTGGTTGGTTCGGGCGGCCCAGAGGTGTTCTCTGAAGCGTTCCGCAAGTAAGCGGCCTGTCTCACCAATATAGAGGAGGCCACATCGGGTGCAGCGGATGCAATAGATGATGTGTGTGGAGGTACAGGTGAACTTGTGGCGGAAGTTGTAGGTGTTAGCCCCCTGTGTTCTCTGTCTCTGCCATGGTGTTTAGATTGATTCTAATCTAAAAAGTGAGATAACAGAGTTTTACATGAATTCATGCAGGTTTTGGGCAAAGTACAATGTAACTCTGCAAGTACAAATTCACCCCACAAACTTATATGTATATGTGTGCATGTGGGTTTTTGTGTCTGTGTGTGTATGAGTGTACGTCTGTCTGTCTGGGTTGGGGAGTTGTGAGTGTGAGAGAGAATATATATGTGTGCGTATGTGAGTGCAGAATGTCTTAAGTCTGTGAGGGGGTGCATTTGTGAGTGTGGAAGTGTGTGTGTGTCTGGGTTGAGGGGGGTTGTGAGTGTTTGTGAGAGAAAGTGTACACATGTGTGCGTGAGTGTAGAGTGGTCTAAGTCACTGAGATGATGCATGTGTAAGTGTGGGAGTGTGTGTGTCTGTAAGGGTGTGTGCGAGTGTCTGTGTGTGTGTCTGTAAAGGGCATGTGTGAGTGTCTGTGTGCATATCTGTGCATATGTGTGCCTGTGTGTGTGTACCTGAGAATGCAACTTTTAAAAAAAAGTTTTGTGATTTACACATGAAAGAAGTGAAATTATCATGGTATTTGAACAGATGAAAGACTCAACAAACAATCAAGGTATTTTTCAAAGTATAATTTCAGTTACATCACACTGTAAATTTTTGGTTTAAATTCTGTGCCTTACATAACCACCTGATGAAGGAGCATCGCTCCGAAAGCTAGTGCTTCCAATTAAACCTGTTGGAGTATAACCTGGTATTGTGTGATTTTTAACTTTGTACACCCCAGTCCAACACTGGCATCTCCAAATCATTGTATTTTAAAGTCAGACTTGATTTTCTTTATCCCAGGAAACCAAAAAGCAGCAAATAGTGTTTGTATTCTGTAATTAATCTTTTCTAAACTCACCAGTTGTTTACTTAAAATCAATGGATTATAACCTTAAGAGGATGTAAATTTATACTTCACATCTTCATAGATTCATTTAAAAATGCAAATTAAAACATCAAGACATAGGCAAATGTGAATTCTGTGGTTCAAACAGAGGCCTGAAATTCCAATTAGTTGGCACTGATTTATTCAGCACAATTCTCCCGAAATCAGTAAAACCAGTGTAAACAGTAGAGAGTTTGGCATAAATTATGTACAACGCAGATGAAGCTTCTGTGATCTTTTGCAATTGTTTAAAAACATTGCAACAAAATCAACCCCTCTATGTATGCTGTTCCGATTGAATTAATTATGAAGGTGCATTTTTTTAAGTTGCACGACTTCATGGATCTTCATGAACTCTCTTAAAATTACATTGTTTTTAGGTTTAAGGGCACTAATAGGGGTGCACAAAGTTAAAAATCACACAACACCAGGTTATAGTCCAACAGGTTTAATTGGAAGCACTAGCTTTCGGAGCACTGCTCCTTCATCAGGTGGTTCTGGAGGACACAATTGTAAGGCACAGAATTTATAGCAAAAATTTACCTCCTAAAATAATTTAAATATTGTTTTTAATTTGCCATGAAACTGCTGTACACCAACATAATTGGAAAATAATACTACATAAATTTTACAGTCATTATTAATTCTTTAAAATCAAATTACTCATAGCTATGTTATTAAAACCATAAAGTTTGTGCGAAGATTTGTAGCTCGGGTGCTTGTTGTAGTGGTTCTGTTCGCCGAACTGGAAGTTTTTGTTGCAAACGTTTCGTCCCCTGGCTAGGAGACATCATCAGTGCTGTGGAGCCTCCTGCGAAGCGCTTCTTTGATGTTTCTTCCTGCATTTATGGTGGTCTGTTCTTGCCGCTTCCGGGTGTCAGTTTCAGCTGTCCGCTGTAGTGATTGGTATATTGGGTCCAAGTCGATGTGTCTGTTGATGGAATTTGTGGATGAATGCCATGCCTCTAGGAATTCCCTGGCTGTTCTCTGTCTGGCTTGCTCTATGATAGTAGTGTTTTCCCAGTCGAATTCATGTTGCTTGTTGTCTGAGTGTGTGGCTACTAGGGATAGCTGGTCGTGTCGTTTCGTGGCTAGTTGGTGTTCATGTATGCGGATTGTTAGCTGTCTTCCTGTTTGTCCTATATAGTGTTTTGTGCAGTCCTTGCATGGTATTTTATAAACTACATTAGTTTTGCTCATGTTGGGTATTGGCTCCTTTGTTCTAGTAAGTTGTTGTCTGAGCGTGGCTGTTCGTTTGTGTGCCGTTATGAGTCCTAGGGGTCGCAGTAGTCTGGCTGTCAGTTCTGAAACGCTCCTGATGTATGGTAGTGTGGCTAGTCCTTTGGTTGTGGCATGTCCTCGTTCCATGGTCTATCTCTTAGGCATCTGTTGATAAAGTTGCGCGGGTATCCGTTTTTGGCGAATACCTTGTATAGGTGTTCCTCTTCCTCTTTTCACAGTTCTGGTGTACTGCAGTGTGTTGTAGCTCTTTTGAATAGTGTCCTGATGCAGCTTCGTTTGTGTGTGTTGGGGTGGTTACTTTCATAGTTTATAACGTTCATAACAATCCGCATACGTGAACACCAACTAGCCACGAAACGACACGACCAGCTATCCCTAGTAGCCACACACTCAGACAACAAGCAACATGAATTCGACTGGGAAAACACTACTATCATAGGGCAAGCCAGACAGAGAACAGCCAGGGAATTCCTAGAGGCATGGCATTCATCCACAAATTTCATCAACAGACACATCGACTTGGACCCAATATACCAATCACTACAGCGGACAGCTGAAACTGACACCCGGAAGCGGCAAGGACAGACCACTATAAATGCCGGAAGAAACATCAAAGAAGCACTTCGCAGGAGGCTCCACAGCACTGATGATGTCTCCTAGCCAGGGGACGAAACGTTTGCAACAAAAACTTCCATTTCGGCGAACAGAACCACTACTATAAAACCATAAAATTACCACATGATTTCACCACAAAAACATATGAAGAAATATTTTATTGTGAAAATTGTTTTGTTTCTTCACATTATAATGTATTGTAAAATGGCATTGATCCCTGAAAGGTTTTAATCTGGGTGATTATATAAGTTAGTTTGAGTTAACATCTGAGCCACAAAAAGCACTTGACTAACATGAGTTTTGAGACATCTTTGTGCAAGTTTCTGTGCTGCATTTCTGAAAGCAGAACAGTAATAAAAGACATTTGGCTGAATCTTCCAAATAAATATTCTTCCTTTTCCATTCAAAATTGAATTCTATGTTGTATAAATTTTTCCTTCACGTGGAATGTCTTATTTGTTCAACATGGCCATTGTTATGATCTAGTAGGATTTGGCAGGGATGCCTAAGGCCAAATAGAAGTCGGAAATAGGTGATGGTTGTACGTCAAATAAGGATTGTTGGGTGAGGACTGGTTGTATATAACTTTATCATTGGGAACAAGTCATCAGTATATTGGGAGTTTTGTGATTTGCAAACTGACATAAAACTCTGACCAGAAGAGTATTTGCCCAGACTCTATCTAACCAACCTTTTAATGTTTTGGTGTGTTACAGTTAACATGGTAATTCTGGGCTAATAATGATCAATATCAGGAGATCTCCTTGTGGTGTTTCATTTACTTTAAAATGTAGGTATAAATTTTCAGTGTGGGAGCGGAGCTCAGCCTTATTAACATTTGATGAGTGTGCTGCATGTCTGGTTACCACTGACTCTGCACTGCCACATAATAGGGAAAATTGTCCAGAGTTCAAGTCCCTCCAGGATCACAGATTAGACACAAGTCAAGCATGCATGGGAGCAAGAGCTTCAGGAGACATGATGATGGGCTCCCAGAACAGTGGAATACTAAGACTAATATTTTTCAAAGACTTATCAGTAGTTGCATGTACTGTTTAATTAATTCTAAATTTTTTATTGTGTCCAACCGATCACCTCAGGACATGAATGCGTACAAACCAGTACCCTATCAAGTTAGTACAATTGAAATTATTCCCAGTCAGAGTCCCTGCATGTACTCCTGTGTTTATCTTTCATGTGGTACTGATGGTGTCTGGCTAATTATCTTTATATATGCACACATTCAGACTTCAGTACTTGGATTCATGAGAGTCTTTGTGCTTACCGTACCTTATTCTTTATCTTTCTTTCGTGTGTTTTTGCTCCTTTAATTCAATATTGTCCGGTTTCTCTAGTCTCAAAGCTTGGAAAAAAAATTGTCCAAGCTGGCCCATGCATTGGTCATGTCACAGTTACTTGTCCTCTCATGATCCCACCAGTTATCTTTTTCTTATTCATCTCGACATGGTCACTCCTGGCAGCATCATCCTCAGACATGTAATTATATATCTCGCTCAAATATAATTTTCCATCACATTTTTTGACCCCTCAAATGGGAAGGTCTAGTTAAATGTCTTCAGCAGCCAATACAAACTCCATTTAGCCATCATTGACTCCAACATGATTCCTCTGTCACTCTCTCAGGTTGAGCTAGACTCTTTGCAACCTCAATACCTGTTCAACTCTGAACGTGCTCGAACTTCAGATCCCAGACAATTCCCATCCTCTCCATTACAAAGACTGCCTCCATAAAATTGAACATCTCAGCCACAACCATTCTTGATTTTGTCAGCTCTAAACTCAATGACATGAATGCTATTTTAGCTTGCCTCCTTTCTTCAACTGTTTGCAAACTCAGTACGTGTAGTACTTTCATATCTGTATCTGATCCCACACCAAATCATGTTTCACCAAAAGACTTGCACTCACTGACTCTATTTGGTTACATTCATTTAATACCTCAGGTATAATGTTTTTAATGTTGTATTTAAATTCTCCCCGCTGTATCTAATTTTGCACACCTCTCCATTCCTCTTACGTGAGCAGTTTAAGAACCACTTAGAGATGTGCTTTCACCCTCCGGAGATTTCTTTTCTCAAGCTTGATGTGTAATATTCTAAATCAACATTAGACACAAAGCTGGAGTGATTTTCAAGCAATCATTATTAGACCGGTTGGGAGACAATCTCAGTGGAACATTATATCCCTCCAAAGATTTCAAGCCAATCTACTATTCTACTCATGCCACACTCATTCTTCCACCTACAATGAGTGCTGTTCAGCTACTAGCAAATGTTGTGTAAATAAATTAATTTCCCACAATTTGAGGTTGGGAGGTCATGTTGTGGCTGTACAGGATGTTGGTTAGGCCACTTTTGGAACATTGCATGCAATTCTGGTCTCCTTCCAATCAGCAGGCTGTTGTGAAACTTGAAAGGGTTCAGAAAAGATTTACAAGGAGGTTGCCAGAGTTGGAGGATTTGAGCTATAGGGAGAGGCTGAATAGGCCAGGGCTGTTTTTCCTGGGTGTTGGAGGCTACGAGGTGACCTTATAGAGGTTTATAAAATCATGAGGGGCATGGATAGGGTAAATAGACAATGTCTTTTCCCTGGAGTGGAAGAGTCCAGAACTAGAGAGCACAGGTTTGGATGAGAGGGGAAAGATATAAAAGGGATCTAAGTGGCAACTTTTTCACACAGAGTACAGTATGTGTATGGAATGGGCTGCCAGAGAAAGTGATGGAGGCTAGTACAATTGCAGCATTTAAAAGACATTTGGATGGGTATGTGAATAGGAAGGGTTTGGAGGGATATGGACTGGGTGCCAGAAAATGGGACTAGATTAGGTCAGGATATCTGGTTGGCATGGATGAGTTGGACCCAAGGGTCTGTTTCTGTGCTGTACATCTCTATGACTCTATAACTCTCACCCATTGGTCTCTATGAACCTTGTTACTCAAAACATGTATTGAAACATGTGAACATCAGAGATCCTTTTTATCTATTGTTCTTTACAACATTTTCAATTTCAACATCTTCTTACTTTGTCTGTGGATACCTTGTGTCTGGTTCTGAGCATCATTTTAACATTATAATTACTGAAAACCTCAATTCATACCCCTCTTCCTTCCAGCCTCTCTGCCCCTCAAAGACTGTCCTTAAAATCTATCTTCTTGCATTTTGCATTTATGGTTCATTGGTTTTTCCACAAGAAGGAACAAAATTCTTCTAATTTGAAAGAGATTACTTGTTTTCTAATCACAAACAAAAACAGAAATTGCTGGAAAAACTCAGCAGGCCTGGCAGCATCAGCGGAGATAAAGTAGAATTAATGTTTTGGTTACAGTGACTGTTCTTAAGAACTGAATGTAGCCAGGAAAATGTTGGGTATATATGCTAAAGAAGGGGTTGAGGGAGGGGAAGGGAGTAAATGACGGGTGGAGATTGAGCCCGCAGAGAGAGGGAACTGTTGAGCGGACAATGCCATGGGTAAAGGTCAGCATGGGAGAATAAATAGCTGCTAATGGGGACGATTAGTTGCTGCCAATGGCTTTTGTTTGTTATAGCAGGCCATGTGATTGCAAGGCTTGGTGTGCAGGTGTTGAGCTAAGGAAATGGGAAAAGGCTCAACCCCTAAAATTGCTGAACTCAATAAAACTTATCCACTTACCCACTTATTTTCTAATGACAGTTTAACAAAAAATGCAGGGAAAGTATTTTGCTGTCATACCCTCATTAAAGAAAAGTGGAGAGCATTTTAAACACACAATGTATTTATTTCTAAGTATCTAATATACCTTTATAGTCCTGACTCATTTAAACTCTCTTGGAGTTGCTATTTTAGGGTGCTGCTCATACCCTGGAGTAGTCCTGATGATATATGTTGCTGGGGTGGCCTATTTGAATCCCAGAGTGGCTTCATTGATTTGCACAGAAGTTGGGGGAGCCTCTGCGGTGATCTGAATACAGCTGAGCCAGAAAACCTCTAGCAGCAGCTGAACACACAGCATGGCAACAATTCAGAAAAGGCTCATTTAGTTTGAGATTGCAGGTTGCTTTTAAGTGCTAACTGCCTATTTAATTGCTTCTGCTCTGATATGCAAATAACCCCTTTTTAGCATTGTTGTTGTTTGAGTACTTTTAAATCGTTCTAAGTGTGTGAGACTTGACAACGGCATTCTCTACAGTAGGTAGAGCATGTCAATAAATTCAAAGTGCTTCTTTAAACGATAAGCACTTTTTGCTGGAAGTATTTCACAAATGTGTTTGTGAAACCAATGTATATGCAGTTTCTCAGGAACTAAAATCTTGATTTAAGTAAAATGATGGACAGCTTACTTACTAAATACAACAGAATGCTGGGCAGTTCTCCTCAGAATTTGGTTTCTTGACTGGTCTGATCTTGTGAATATATGAGGACAATAACTGCACTTCTGTGAGTATGGATATTGTGGCCCAGATTGCCCACTAGCCAGACAGTTGGTATTTTAGTGTAGGTTTGGAGCTGTGTCGGGGGCATTGTAGAAGTGTCTAACCTCCCAGGCCCTTTGAAAGTTTCCATTTAAATTGTACAATTCTGAAGGTTCTGGTGACTAGTTACTCAGGAAAGGTTGCATTATTAAATATGGAGTCTAACTCCTGAGTAACTATTCAACTGACCCCATACTTACTTTTACACAATCCCACCCACCTTTCCCACAGACCGCTGATACTATCAGAACCTAAACTGATAAGTCCCTCTACCCCGCAGGACCAAATTCTTCGCCTTGCTTCAGAATCGATATCCCTCTTCTCCATCCTGATCTGGAACCCCTCCTCTCTCTGATCTGGAGGTGAATATCCCCTTTCCCCCCCACCATGCTTCCTAGGGCCCACTACCCCCACTCCAGAACTTGATACTCGCCCTCCCCCATCCAATATTTTCAACCCACACCAACAATGTTTATACTGCATCAGTGACCAGGATCTGTCTCCACCTTGAACCCTAGCACCCTATCCCCTCACTTCCTAGCCTGACCCACTTGTTACTCTGGACTACATAATACCATAACAAATAGGAACAGGAGTCGACTGGTCAGCCTGTTCTACCATTCAATAGGACCAAGGCCAATCTGATACTCCTCACATCCACTTTCCTGTTCTTTCTCCATGATCCTTGATTCCCCTACTGATCAAGAATCTGTCTACCTCATCGTTAAATATACACACGGAGTCCGTCCCAAAGCTCTCAGTGATAAGGAGTTCCAAGAGCTCTCAACCCTTTGTGAGAAGAAATTCCAACTCATCTCAGACTTACGTATGTGTCCCTTTACTCTGAGACTATGCCCTCTGGGCCGGGACACTCCCATGAGTTAAAACATCGTCTCAGCATTTACCCTGTTAAGCCCCTTAAGAATCATGTAAGTTTCCATGAGATCACCTCTCATTCTTCTAAATTCTAATGAGTAGAATCCCAACCTGTCCCTTTGCTCATAAGATAGCCCCTCCAAACAGCAATCATCCTAGCAAATCTTCTTTGAACTGCTCCAATGAAATTATATCTTTCCTTAAATAAGAAGACCAAAATTGCTGGCACTACTCCAGGTGTGGTCTGACCAACACCTTGTATAGTTGTGGTAAGACTTCGCTACTTTTATACTCCAACCCACTTGAAATAAAGGGCAACATTTCATTAGCCTTCCTCAGTATTTGCTGCATCCTGTGTGCCAGCTTTCTGTGTTTAACACACAAGTGCCCAATTCCTTTCATGTTGCAACTCTGCAGTTTTTTCTCCATTTAAATAATGCTCCGTCCTTCTATTCTCCCTTCCAAAATGAACAATTTCACATTTTTCCCACATTATATTCCATTTGCCAAACTTTTGCCCACTGACTCAATCTGTCACTATCTTTCTGCAAACTTAAAAAATCACACCACATCAAGTTATAGTCCAAGAGGTTTATTGGGAAACACAAGCTTTCTGCAAACTATTTGTGTCCCTCTCACAACCTGTCTTTCCTCCTTTTTTTGTGTGTCATCTGCAATTTTGACGACAGAACATTTGTTTCCTTCCTCCAAGTCATCAATATATATTGTGAACAGTTGCCTCACTGGTTACCAGTTGCCAACCTGAAAAGATCACCTTATTTCCAATCACTGTTCATTAACCAGTTTCCATCCATGGCAATACATTATTTCCAACCCTGCCCTACCCCCCCACACACACACCTACTTTGGTGGTACTTCCTTTTCCCCAGTCTTTCTGCGCTATGAGAGAACTTCAGAATGGAAACACAGCTCTACATTTCTCAAGGAGCCCTGATTAGAATCTTAGTTCAGAAACACAAAACTCTTTATTTTGGTTAAAAAAGAGAAGGGATAGAGTGACAATCTGTGTGAGATGTCATTCCTTGGAAGATCTAGCCCATTATTACTAATGTAAAATTATGGTTTCTTGTTCTGACTGCAAACTTGACCGCCAAACTTATTTTCTGGCTAATACTTTAGCCAATATTGTTTGTTCTCATTACAACCAAATTAGTGACGGCTTATGCCAACCAATGCACCCCAACCACCACCTTTGGTTTTTCACCTACCATGACAGATCACTCTATATTGATCATAGATAGACCTCAGAAACTATTCTAGATGAAACAAAATACAGTTCTAAGTGTCCAGTGCAGGCTTTATTTTAAAAAATTCACCAAAAAGTGCTACATTTATTTCAAAAAACATGTAAGTTAATAACAGAAGTAGGCAATTCAGCCCTTTGAGCCTCCTCAGTCATTCAAAAAAAATAATGTCCAATCTAATTGTAACTTCAAATCCTTATTCTTGCCTTCCTGATAACCTTTTACAGTCTGAGAGGAAAAGATGTCTTCATCTGTGTTGAGATCCCTGATTTTTAAATGTTGACTCCTAGTTCTACATTCTCCTTTAAGACAAAACATCCCTTCCACTTCTACCCTGTCTCACATGTTATATATTGTAAATACGTCGCCTCTCACTCTTCTAAACTCCAGCATATACAAGCCTAGCCTGTCTACTTTTATGCACAAGACACCATCAGCCTTCCTGGGATTAGTCTGCTAAACCACCTCTGAACTGTCTCCAACATATTTACATTCTTACTTAAATAAGATGATCAATGCTCATAGTCCTTTGACAACATAATCCCATATTAGAATAAATGTTTAATTGAAATGCTTAATCCTTTATTAAAAAGAAATGAACAATTTATTCAATTGCTGTCCTCTTATAAAACAAGCACTGGAATTCATTGTTCTGTTTCTAGCAGCTATATTGAAAATAAATTATTCATTGTAGTTGGTTAGCTCAATGGAGTGTTCAAAAAGATCATGGTTATCTAATATGTGTTAATATTAGGCAGAAAGTTGACAGAGGAGTTCACAAATGACAATTCTACATTCTTCTGAGTACTTCCAGCTCATTAATAGCAAATCATAAACTTGGTTGGCAATACGCACAGTCTGAAGTCACGGCCACTCTTTAAAACATAGGATCAGAATGAGACAGCACAGAATGAAGCTGTTAGGTCCATTATACCTGTGCCAGAAGGGCTGCAATGCTAATAATGAATTTAACTATCAGCCACATCATCCCTCTGAAATTCCATCGATTTCCACCTTCCAGCTGAACTGTTAATACAATGCCTGTATTTAGAACATAGAATATAGGATAGTACAGCACTGTACAGTCCCTTCAGCCCTCAATATTGTGCCAGCCTTTTATCCTGATATAGGATCAGACTCACCTATGTACCCTTCACTGTACTATTTTCCATGTGGCTATCCAAGAGTTGCTGAAATGTCCTTAATATATCTGACTCTACTACTATTGCTGGCAGTGCACTCCACACACCCATCACTCTCTGTGTAAAGAACCTACATCTGACATCTCCCCTAAACCTTCCTCCAATTACCTTAAACTTATGCCGCCTTGTAATAGACATTTCCATGATGGGAAAAAGTCTATAGCTATCCACTCTATGTATACTTATCATCATCTTGTACATCTGTATCAAGTCATTTCTCCTCCTACTTCGCTGCAGTGAGAAAAGAGCTAGCTCCCTCAACCTTTCTTCATATGACATGCCCTCAGTCCAAACAGCAGCCTGGTAAATCTTCTCTGCACCCTCTCTAAAATTTCCACATCTTTCCGATAATGCAGCGACCAGAACTGAACACAATATTCCAAATGTGGTCTAACCAGGACTCTACAGAGCTGCAGCATAACCTTGCAGCTCTTAAACTCAATCCCTCTGCTATTGAAAAACAATACACCATACACCTTCTTAACAACCCTATCAACTTCGGTGGTGACTTTGAGAGATCTATGTACATGGACTCTAAGATCCCTCTATTTCTACACTACCTTTAACCTTGTACTCTGCATTTAAATTTGGCTTTGCAAAGTGAATGACTTCACACTTTTCTTCTACTTATCAGCCTACTTGTACATCCTGTCAATGTCCCATTGCAACCTACAACAGCCCTCCACATTATCCACAACTCCACCAACCTTTGTATCATCAGCAAATTTACTAACCCATTCTTCCATTTCCTCATCCAAGTCATTTGTAAAAATTACAAAGAGCAAAGGTCCCAGAACCGACCCCTGTGTTACACCACTGGTCACCAAGCTCCAAGTTGAATATCTATTAATACCCTCTGTCTTCTATAGGCCAGCCAATTCTGTATCCAATCAGTCAGATTTCCCCATATCCCATGCTTCCTTACTTTCTGAATGAGAATACCATGAGGAACCTTATCAAATGCCTTACTAAAATCCATGTCCACCACATCCACTGTTCTACCTTCATTAAACTGTTTTGTCACATCCTCAGAGAATTCAATAAGGTTTGTGAAGCATGACCTGTGCCTCACAAACCCATGCTGACTATTTCTAATCAAACTATGGTTTTCCAAGTAATCATAAATCCTGTCTCTCAGAATCCCCTCCAATACTTTGCCCACACACATGTAAAACTGACTAGTCTGGAATTCCCTTGAACAAGGAATAACATTTGCCACTCCAGTGGACAATGAGGATGCAACGATCATTGCCAAAGGCACAGTAATCTCTTCCCTCCTTCCTGTAGTAACTTAAGATATATCCTGTCTGGCCCAGTGGATTTATCTTTCAGGACATCCTCCTTCTTAAAATCAACCTATTCGAGCATATCAGTCTGTTTCACGCTGTCTCAGAAATGTTAAGCTCCCTATCAGTAGTGGATACTGAAGTAAAGACCTTCCCTACCTCCTCCGATTCCAGGTTCAATTTCCCCCCACTATCCCTGATTGGCCATACCCTCACTCTGGCCATCCTCTTGCTCCTCACATAAGTGAAGAATGCCTTGGGGTTTTCCTTAATCCTACCAGCTAAAGATTTTTCGTGCCCCCTTCTAGCTCTCCTAACACTATTCTTCAGTTCCTTCCTGGTTATCTGGTAACCCTGTAAAGCCCTGTCTGATCCTTGCCTCCTCAACCTGAAGTAAGCTTCCTTCTTCATCTTGACTCGAAGTTCCACATCCCAAGCACCCAAGGTTCCTTCACCCTACCGTCCCTTCCTTGCCTCAGTGGGACAAACCTGTCCAGCACTATCAGCAGGTGCTTCCTAAACAACCTCCACGTTTCTATCATGCATTTACCTGAGAAAGTGTTCCTAATTTAGGCACCCCAGTTCCGACCGAGTGGCATTGTAATTCCCCCCCCCCTCAATTAAATACTATCCCATACCATCTGCTCCAATCCCCCTCCATGAGTATAGTAAAGGCCAGTGAGTTGTGATCACTATCACCGAAATGCTATCCCACCTAGAGATCTGACACCTGGCCTGGTTCGTTGCCAAGCACGAAATCAAATATGGCCTCCCCTGTAGTTGGCCTATCTGCATATTGTGTCAGGAACTTTTCCTGGACACATCTGATAAAAACTGCTCCATCCAAGCTATTTGAGCAAAGGAGGTTTCAATCAATATTAGGGAAGTTAAAATTACCCATGACAACATACTTCTGCATCTTTCCAAAATCTGCCTCCCAATCTGCTCCTCTGTGCCTCTGTTGCTTTTGGGGTTCTGTAGAAACTCCCAATAAAGTGACTGCTCCTTTCCTGTTTCTGACTTCTACTCATAATGACTCTGTGGACAAACCCTCCTCGATGATCTCTCTTTCTGCAGCTGTGATGCTATCCCTGATTATCAATGTCACTCCCCCACTTCTTTTACCTCTCCCCCCATTGCTTTTGAAAGATCTAAACTCTGGCACATCCAACAGCCATTCCTGCCCCTGTGATATCCAAGACTCCATAATGGCCACAATGTCATAGTTCCAAGTACTGGTCCATGCTCTAAGTTCATCACCTTCATTCCTGACACTTCTTGCATTAAAATAGACACACGTCAACCAATTACACTGACTGCACCTTTGCCCATTTGAGTGCTTATCTCTCCTCACAGATATTCTGCACGTTGTATCTGGCTGTTCAGTATCTACTCCTTCATCTGCTCTGTAGCTCAGGTTCCCCACCCTACCAATCTAGTTTAAGCCCTTCCAAAGAGCTCTAGCAAATCTCCTGGCAGGATATTGGTGCCCTCCCTGTTCAGGTGCAATGCATCCTTCTTGTACAGATCCCACCTTTCCCAGAAGGTATCCCAGTGATGCACATATCTGAAGCACTCCCTCCTTCACCAGCCCTGCAGTCATGTGTTCATCTGCATTTGATCTCTATTACTTGCCTCACTAGCCCGTGGCACCAGTAGCAATCTTGAGATTACTACTCTGCTCATCCTGCCTTCCAGCTTCCAATCTAACTCCCTATGTTATCTTTTCAGATGGTCCTCCCATTCCCTACCTATTTCATTGGTACAGATATGTACCATGGCTTCTGGCTGTTCTCTCTTTCTCCTTAAGAATCCTACAGAGTCGATCTGAGACATTCCTGACCCTGACACCCTGAAGGCAACATCCCTTCCAGGAGTCTCACTCGTGACCCCAGAATCTCCCTGCCTGTTCCTCTCATGATTGAATCTCCTATTGCTATCTCTCTCTTATTCTCCCCCCTTCCTTACTGAGCCACATCATCCGGCTCAGCTATGGCTTTCCCCTAGTAGGTCCTCCCCCCAACATATCCAGAATGGTATACTTATTATTGAGGAAAATGGCCACAGAGGGTCTCTGCACGGCCTTCCTATTTCCTTTCCCTCTCCTGACAGTCACCCTGCTACCTTTATGCTGTAATGTCAGTGTGACTACCTCCCTATTACTCCTATCTCTCACCCCTCAGCCTCCCGAATGATCCTAAGTTCATCTATCCAGCTCCAGCTCTAGTTCCCTAATGTTGTCTGTGAGGAGCTGGAGTTGAATGCACTTCCCGCAGATGAAGTCAGCAGGGACACTAGTGATGACCTTATCTCCCACATTCTGCCAAGAACCAGCTGGTTAGGCTTTATTGGGACTTCTGAAAACTTCATTGTTATGGTTCAACTGACCTGATAGTTTTCTACTTCTTGCAACAGATTAGTTTTTTTTCTTTGAATTATGTGCAAGTTCTTCACCTAATCCCCTTTGCAAAGCATTGGTCTGAGGGCAAATTTGAAAATATAATAGTGGTACTGAAAAGTGCAGTTCTTTCTGAGATTCCCATCACACATTGATTTTCTTGGAGAAAGAAGTGCTAAAGGATCAGCAGGAGGCAATGTTGGGCGGCCTACAGCAGGATAGGTTGGTCTAGGCAGGCTCTCATGCGTTGTTTCAGGAGACTTTAATTCAGCCCTGAAGCTTTGGAAGAGCTCTGTTCACTGCTGCAGCCAGACCATTAGACTTTTCAATGATTATCTTCATGGTGCTCGAGAAGGTCACAACATGACAGAACTTGTGTGCTATGACTCATTTCAAGCAACCACTGGAGATTTCTGCCAGATCATTAATTCCATGTGCATAATTCCATAAATCAAGTCACAAATAACTTACCAAGGTAGCTCAGTTTGACTGTGATCCTTGGCAGATAAATGAGAAGGTTGAATGTATCAATTTTTGTATAGTCACAGGATTCCTCAGAGACTGAGGGATATTGACTACATTTGTGGTAATGTGTGCGCCCAAATTATATCAAATGAAAAGGATTTCTTTCTTTGAATTTGCAGTCAGTAGGCAATTAGAGAGACAAATGCCTGTATGGTCATGCACATTACATTAGAATCTCACTCAATACTTTTATACTCCACAGTCTAGTACACCTGCCCTATTTTAACTTTGAGAGCAAGTGACAGTGTAGCTGCTGGGTGACAGAGTATGTGTTTTTTTTTGTGATTCATCCTATGTCATCACAGTACCACCTCTGCTGCAGTTCATATCTGTAATTAAGTATATTTTAGTTCCAGAAATTATCTCACAACTAGCCCATTTGAGTGCTGAAAGAAAGATTCAGGATCTTGGATATGTTGATGTTTTCCTGCATAAGCAGCAATAAAAAAATTCAAAGAATGAAAGAGAGGTAAGGTCCCTTCGGTATTATAACAGAGACAAACATCCAGATTTTCTTGCAGTTGTAAAAACACCACAGCTGGATTTTGCTATAGAAATAATGAGAAGGCTAATGGTGTGAAATGTTGTATTCCCTTTGTCCTAATGTACCATTTAATGTTTGTGTTGGAAAAAAATATGCCTTCCCTGCTTCAGTGTTTTATATTGTGTACTTTGCATCTTTGTGCATCAGATTATATACATGTTAAAGAATAAATTACTTTTATGTGCAGTTCAAATTTTTTGAAAGAATTTATTTTATTGAATATGAACTGCACTTCTGGAATTCATCTGCTAATAAATGTGCTGTACTTCATGGCTGGAAGGTTACAAGTAATGACAGTGACTGTCGTGTATTTTACTACCGAACAGCACATTTGAAAAAATTGTGTCCTTGACAAAACAGAAATTATTTTCATGTAGTTTTAAATGTTGAAAATTAATGTGTGACTGAAGAAATAACCAATACTGTTGGATCAATGCCCTCTATACCCTAGACTGTGTTCTGGTCAGTAAACAGATCATTTCTTCTGCCTATAAAAATTATTACAAATGTTACATGCAGACTTGCATTCAAATACTTCATTTACTGTTCCCATTTCTGACTGGCTGATTGTAACATCGCTACTGTTACCATTGATTTAATAATACTCTTTCCCTTTGCGCAATTGTTGCTTAATCAGGCTGCTGGGCAATAGAAGGCAATGATCAGATACATGTTTTCTTATAACAGGATAAGTGATGCCGCTGAGGACATAGCTGTTACCCGACAGATGGAATGTGGCTGCATTTATACTGTGGGCAACATTTCCTCAGGCATTGAGCTATTTGAGAATGACTACAATCCATCATTTAAATGTATGGAACTTCTTCATTTTTGTTTAGTTTTGTAACAAGAGCGACCTTTTCTGTTTAAACTCAAGATCATGGCATTGACAAATGGTGATAATTTGTCCTGCTGAACACTATTTGTTTGATGAACGATATGTTGCAGAATGATGGGAAGCCTTGTCACTTCTCAGTGATAAGTAATCAAGATAGAGTTTCTGTAGTACATAAACAATTTCTGGACTGTATCTGCCCCTTTCCCAAATGGGTAGCAATCAGTAGTGCAAGATCATTATGCATTATTACGTTTCAGAATGTGGGTTGGCCAGCTCAATGTAACTGTTGTGATTTTATACAATAAACTATGTTACTGTTCATTGCCAATGAAATGGTTTCCTTAAACTCTACAAAGAAATTTAAGTTACAACAAGGCACAAAAAGAGCAGTTGCTGATAAAGTTCTTACAGATGTTAAAGGGATAATTACATGGACAATTGTAAAAATGTAAAAACACTTAAATTGATAGTCATTTCCAACTTGCTGCTAACAATATTGTCATACAAACATTTGAACTCATTTTTATCAAATCCTTCTGTTATTTCAAAAGCAATGGGTTAATATTAATTTGTTATACATCTCTCCCACTTTCACTCATGCTTTATGTTAACAGTTGTAAAGATAAGGTCAGGTCAGCACATGTAATTTGCATCATATATTGTTGATGATTAGCTTCCCTACAATGTGGAAGCAGGCCCTTCAGCCCAAATAGTCCACACCGACCCTCCGAAGAGTAACTCACCCAGACCCACTCCCCCTAACTATGCACCTAACTCTCCGGGCAATTTAGCATGACTGATTCACCTAACCTGCACATCTTTGGACTGTGGGAGGAAACCGGAGCACCTGGAGGAAACCCATGCAGACACAAGGAGAATGTGCAAACTCCACACAGACAATCATCTGAGGCTGGAATCGAACCCGGGTCCCTGGCACTGAGCCACCGTGGTAACTTATCACTTGTATTTTTATGGCTTAAGTTGCCATACTCTGACATCTATATTAATAATAGAAATTCAAAGTTTCAGAGAAGATTTATAGCTCGGGTGCTCGTTGTTGTGGTTCTGTTCGCCGAGCTGGGAATTTGTGTTGCAGACATTTCGTCCCCTGTCTAGGTGACATCCTCAGTGCTTGGGAGCCTCCTGTGAAGAGCTTCTGTGATGTTTCCTCCGACATTTATAGTGATTTGTACCTGCCGCTTCTGGTTGTCAGTTCCAGCTGTCCACTGCAGTGGCCAGTATATTGGGTACAGGTCGATGTGTTTGTTGATTGAATCTGTGGATGAGTGCCATGCCTCTAGGAATTCCCTGGCTGTTCTCTATTTGGCTTGCCCTATAATAGTAGTGTTGTCCCAATCAAACTCATGTTGCTTGTCATCTGAGTATGTGGCTACTAAGGATAGCTGGTCGTGTCGTTTCGTGGCTAGTTGGTGTTCATGGATGTGGATCGTTAGCTGTCTTCCTGTTTGTCCTATGTAGTGTTTTGTGCAGTCCTTGCATGGGATTTTGTACACTGCATTGGTTTTGCTCATGCTGGGTATCGGGTCCTTCGTCCTGGTGAATTGTTGTCTGAGAGTGGCTGTTGATTTGTGTGCTCGTGGTCACAGTAGTCTAGCTGTCAGTTCAGAAATGTTTTTGATATATGGTAGTGTGGCTAGTCCTTTGGGTTGTAACATGTTCTCATTCCATTGTCTTTGCCTTAGGCATCTGTTGATGAAATTGCAGGGGTATCCGTTTTTGGCAAATACATTGTATAGATATTCTTCTTCCTTTTTTTGCAGTTCTGGTGTACTGCAGTGTGTTGTGGCCCTTTTGAACAATGTCTTGATGCAACTTCTGTTGTGAGTGTTGGGGTGGTTGCTTTCTTAGTTTAGGACTTGGTCTGTGTGTGTGGCTTTCTTGTATACCTTTGTGGTGAATTCTCCATTCAGTGTTCTCTGTACCATCACGTCTATGGGAGTTGGTTGTTCTTTTCTTCCTCTCTAGTGAATCAGATTCCTGTGAGTGTGGCGTTGATGATCCGGTGTGTGTTCTCTATTTCTGTGTTTTTAATGATTACAAAAGTATCATCTACATATCTGACCCAGAGGGTTGAATTTGCGGTAAGACTGTTTGTTCTAACCTTTGTATTACCGCTTCTGCTATGAGCCCATGGGTGTGCCGTTGATTTGTTTATATATTTGGTTGTTGAATGTGAAGTGTATTGTGAGGTACAGGTCCAGTAGTTTGAGTATGCCATCTCTGTTGATAGGTTCCCGGTCTTGTTGTCTGTTCTGTATGTCTACCAGGTTGGCTATTGTTTCTCTGGCTAGGGTTTTGTCGATAGAGGTGAACAGTGCCGTTGCATCAAATGAGACCATAGTTTCTTCCTTGTCTATGTGTATATTTCTGATGATGTCCAAGAATTCTTGTGTTGACTGTATAGAGTGTCTGGATCCGCTGATCAGGTGTTTCAGTTTCTGCTGTAGTTCTTTAGCCAGTTTCTGTGATGGTGTCCCTGGTAGTGATACAATGGGTCTGAGAGGGATGTCTGGTTTGTGCACTTTAGGTAGTCCATAGAATCTGGGGGTGTTGTTGCTTTCAGGTTTCATTCTCTGTAGGTCAAACCTGGTTATCTGTCCATTTTTTTGTAGGTCCCTCAGTGTGTTGTTTATCCTATTGGTGAGCTGTGGGGTGGGGTCAAACTCCCTCTTTTGGTTGGTGTTGGTATCTGCAAGTAGTTGTTGCGCTTTTTGGATGTAGTCTGCTTTGTCCAGGAGACTGTCATTCTGTCATTGTCTGCTGGTAGTATGATTATATTCTTATCGTTTCTTAGTGCTTTTAGTGCTTCCCTCTCCTTGATGTTGAGGTTATGTGTTTGTCTTTTCCTTGTTATCAGGGGTACGATACTTTGTCTCACTATTTGTTGTGTCTCTTCTGTCAGTCCATTGTTTCTGAGTGTGCATTCTAGTGCTGCGCTAGGAAGTCTGCTGTCTTGCCCTCCTTGTGCTTGTAGTTGAGTCCCTTGGCCAGTATTGTTCTTTCTGTGTCTGTGAGCAGTCTGTGGGAGAGGTTTCTAACCCACGAGTGTGTTGTGGTGACCTCTCTGTTGTGTGTTAGTTTGACCATGTAACAGCACTGTTCACCTCTATCGACAAAACCCTAGCCAGAGAAACAATAGGATAAACAACACACTGAGGAACCTACAAAAAATACGGACAGATAACCAGGACTGACCTACAGCGAATGAAACCTGAAATCAACAACGCCCCCAGGTTCTATGGACTATCTAAAATGTACAAACCAGACATCCCACTCAGACCCATAGTATCACTACCAGGGACACCATCACACAAACTGGCTAAAGAACTACAACAGAAACTGAAACACCTGATCAGTGGATCAAGACACTCTATACAGTCAACACAGGAATTCTTGGACATCATCAGAAATATACACATAGACAAGAAAGAAACCATGGTCTCATTCGATGTAACAGCACTGTTCACCTCTATCGACAAAACCCTACCCAGAGAAACAATATCCAACCTGCTGGACATACAGAACAGACAACAAGACCGGGAACCTATCAACAAAGACGGCATACTCAAACTACTGGACCTGTGCCTCATAACACACTTCACATTCAACAACCAAATATATGAACAAATCAACGGCACACCCATGGGCTCATAGCAGAAGCAGTAATACAAAGCTTAGAACAAACAGTCTTACCGCAAATTCAACCCTCTGGGTCAGATATGTAGATGATACTTTTGTAATCATTGAAAACACAGAAATAGAGAACACACACCGGACCATCAATGCCACACTCACAGGAATCCGATTCACTAGAGAGGAAGAAAAGGACAACCAACTCCCATTCCTAGACGTGATGGTACAGAGAACACCTAAAGGAGAATTCAGCACAAAGGTATACAGGAAAGCCACACACACAGACCAAGTTCTGAACTGTGAAAGCAACCACCCCAACACACACAAAAGAAGTTGCATCAAGACACTATTCAAAAGGGCCACATCACACTGCAGTACACCAGAACTACAAAAAGAGGAAGAAGAACACCTATACAATGTATTTGCCAAAAACGGATACCCCTGCAATTTCATCAAAAGATGCCTAAGGGAAAGACAATGGAATGAGGACATACTACAACCCAAAGGACTAGCCACACTACCATACATCAGGAGCATTTCCGAACTGACAGCCAGACTACTGCGACCACTAGGACTCATAACAGCACACAAACCAACAGCCACTCTCAGGCAACAACTCAGCAGGATGAAGGACCCGATACCCAGCATGAGCAAAACCAGTGTAGTGTACAAAATCCCATGCAAGGACTACACAAAACACTATATAGGACAAACAGGAAGACAGCTAACAATCCGCATCCATGAACGCCAATTAACCACAAAACGACACGACCAGCTATCCTTAGTAGCCACATACTCAGATGATAAGCAACATGAGTTCAACTGGGACAACACTACTATTATAGAACAAGCCAAACAGAGAACAGCCAGGGAATTCCTAGAGGCATGGAACTCATCCACAGATTCAATCAACAAGCACATCAACCTGGTCCCAATATACCGACCACTGCAGCGGACAGCTGGAACTGACAACCTGAAGCGGCAGGTACAAATCACTATAAATGCCGGAGGAAACATCACAGAAGCGCTTCACAGGAGGCTCCCAAACACTGAGGATGTCACCTAGACAGGGGACGAAACGTCTGCAACATGAATTCCCAGCTCGGCGAACAGAACCACAACAATAATAACAGAAATCATATGTAAAGCAAAATTTAAAAATTAAGACAAAGCCCAACTTTGAGGGAAAGACAGCACCCACATTCTCCACCGTTGCAGAAAGCCGACATGAAAGCCGCTGAATCCGGAGACGAGGAATCCTGGCCGGACCATTATGCCCACTTCCTGCTGAAGTCGCCGCCAACCCAGGCTACTAGAATCTCGGGCCAGACCCACCACCCCGCCAAAGATGCTGACACAGAGCACCACTTCATGGGGCCTACCAAAACGTGGCCACAATGGCAATGAGGAATGGATCACACCGCCTTCACCACAACAGCAGCCACTGAAACATCCTTCCACCACCAGCCAGCCATCTCTGAAGTCGTCACCTCACCACTGACACCGGAACATGGGCCCATAAAGATGACACCGCTCAAGCTGCCTCTCAAGCCACTGTTGCCAATAGTCTCCCTGTGGATGAAGCTCTTCACCAGTCGTTTGTCAGAAGGTAAGTAGAAACAAAATCTTCAAGAAAAAACATAGTCAGGAGGAAAAAAAGGAAAGCAGAGAGAGTGTAAGAGCCCCAGGTTACTACTAAAAACCACTGCTCGTTTGATCATAATTGGTAATTTGCTCCACCTCCAACATCTCCAAGCAAGTTCTGCTCCTGGTAATTGCAGTTTTTGAAGTCATAAATCTTAACTTTGAAGTTATCAGTATTCTGCAAAGATTTTTTTATTTTTAAAATCCTGTTTGATGAGTTCTTCTTGGGTGAGTCTTGCAATTTTGCACAGCTAGGAAAGTGGTTTATACTGTGGACGAACATTACCAACAATTTCAATGCAGAATCTATTTGCCTCTGTTGTAAACTAAATATTGTCTTGCTACTTGTGGAGATATCACTGACGTAATCAGATGCATGTAATTTGCTTGGAATTGTAGGGTACGTGTCCTACTGTTTCTAACTTGAGGACCATCTGCAACCTGTAAGCGCTGTAATATTATCAATTAGCGGCAAGTCTTTCTGTAAATGATTAGTTTTAAACAATAATCATTAGTTTCTTAATGTAAGTCTTCCAAGTCATTCATCAGAGCTCAGTACTCCCATAGCTTTAGAAGATTCTTCCATGAAAGATATAGTTGATGCTGAATTTTGCATTCTTACTTATAAGTTGATCCAATGAAACTGTTGTTAAAACAAGCTGAATATGGAAGATGGTTTATTTTTCAGTGGTTAATTGGATCAAACTGAATGGGTTTCAGGATTTCAAATCCATTAACTTGTGAGGCTTTCTGAGTTTGTTGAAAAGAAAATAGCATGTGGGGTACAATTTTTGGGTGCTAATGGGAATTTGTTTCTTTGGGAAAGTTTATAATGAGCAAACAAAGTAAACAGTGTCATGCATTTGTTTCAATCAGCAATGTTCTTTGGCTTAAGAAGACTGCCTGTGGCTTGGAAAGCCTTTTTGTTTTCACCTGACAGAATTCTTAGTTGAAGCTAGATAGATGTGCCTGACAGTGTCTCCTGAAGGAATGTGATAGTTAGGAATTGTTAATAAATAGGTTACCTCATTGTAAGGAGCTTAGTTTGAAATTTCCACACTAAGTGTTTGTTTAAACCATTAAGGGGTGATTTGAAGCTGAGAATGCTTAAGCTCAGTTGTATGGAAGCTCAAAGAAGAGGCTATCAGTTGGTGGACCAATTGAGTTAAATGCAACAGATGTAATAGGAAATGGAACTCTCCTTGGTGAAAGTTCTATAAAGACGTGCAGTTGAAATTAATAGAATTCTATTTCACTCTATTTTGGAATCTTGAAATTTGTGTCAACTGTAAATGCTTTGGTTATTTCTATTTCTTCATCATTTTTTGTGTAGTAAACATATGGATTTTAAAAATTTAAACCAAAAGCGCAGCATTGCTTGTTTGTGTTTCAATGAAAGATCACCTCATAAAGTCCAAAACAAATATCTGAGCTAACAAGCCAAGTTACAGCCTGAAATCAAAATACTATGGCCACAAATTGTTTACCTTTGGTAAAGAAGTAAAACAAGTCCACATGGTTACTTCATTCATCCACTGATTACGAGGCTTGCATTCAGAAAGCTGCTAATGTGATCCCAATGTTCAAGAAAAGAAGGAGATAGAAGTCAGAAATCAATAGGCTAATCAGGGTGTCATCTATTGTTGGGAAAACGCTAGAGTCCATTCTTAGGAAAAGAATAGCTGCCCATTCAGAAAATATATTTAGAATTTTATGGAATCAAACAAAGTCAATATGGTTTTGTGAATGACAATCATGTTTGACAAATTTGCCAGAGAATATATTTATCTTGAGGATAAAACACAGAAAGTTGGCAGAGAGGAAGTGGTAGTTAGTTTTATTCATTCGCAAGATATGGGCATTTCTGACTGGGCCAGTGTTTATTGCCCATCCTTTAATGTCCTGTGGACAGTTAAGAACCAACCTCATTGCTGTGGGTCTGGAGTCACATGTAGGCCAGTTCACATTAGGGATGGCAGATTTCCTTCCTTCGCCCAGCGTGTGTGCACTTGTGGCATTCTCAACTACAGAAAGCAGTTGAGGCCAAACATTAAACATATTCAAGAACAAATTAGATATAGTTCTCAAGGCTAATGGGATAATGACCTACTCTTGCATCTATTTTCTATGTAAAGGATACTAGGGAACTGGATGGGTTTTTACAACAATTGGCAATGGTTATATGGTTTCCATTTGGTCAGCTCCTTATTCCAGGTTTTTTAAAAAAATTGAATTAAAAACTGCCATGTGAGATTCAAACTCATGTCGCCAGTATATTGGCTTGGGATTCTGGATTGCTAGTCCAGGGATATTGCGATTTCGCCACCACCTTCCCTAATGTAGTGCATTTGGATTTCAGAAGACATTCAATTAGTTGCCACCTGCAAGTTACTTGCAAAAGAAAGTAACTCAGTATATGGCCAAGGCTAATGGGAATTTATTTATATTGAGAGAGTTTTTACAAATAAAGTAAACGATGTAGTGTATTTGTTTCCATCAGGGATGTTTTTTGACTTCGTGAAACTGCCCATAGCTTGAAAAGCCCTTTTATTTTCAGTTTATAGAATTCTTAGTTGAAGCTAAATGTTATAACAGTTTCTCCTGAAGGAATTAGATGGTTAGGAATTGTTAATAAATAGGTTACCTCAGTGTAAGGAGTTTAGTTTGTAATTTCTAGACCAGAAATATAGAAGGGGGCTTGACAGAATTGATATTGAGAAGATATTTCCACATTAGTGGCAGAATCTCAAACTAGGAGAAACAGTTACAGAATAAGGGAGCACTCATTTAAAACTGAGATGCAAAGAAATTTCTCCTCTCAAAGTGTAGTACATGTCTGGAAATCTCCAGCCCAGAGACCACAAAGTATTTAAAGTGGAGGCAAATTTGTAATATATTGAGGAGTTGAGGGCTATAAGAAGGTGGCACAAAAAAGAACTTGAAGCCGGGACAGATCAACTGTGATCTTGTTGAGTAGTGGAACGGGCTTGAGACACTGAATGGCCTACTCCTGCTCTTAATTTTTATGTTTGAATGTTCTACAATTTCCACTCTCACTTCGTTTGTATCCTGGATGCACCTCATCTGGTCTGGTGATTTATTAACAATATCTACAAACAATCTATCCAACTCACCTCAGCAATTTGAAATCCCTCTAGTGACTGAGTTTCCTCTTCTGTCACCATGGCCTGGCAGTTTCTGCATATTTATTTAACACATTAGTCTTAGCTCTTGCCTCTAAGTATAAATTTCCTTCTGATCCCTAATCAGTCCTGCTTTTCCTTTTAAAAACTGAAAAAACTGCAGATGCTGTAAATCAGAAGCAAAAGCAGAAGTTGCTGGAGAAGCTCAGCAGGTCTTGCAACATCTGTGAAGAGAAACCAGAATTAGCATTTTGGGTCTGATGACCCTTCCTCAGAACTCCATGATGCTGCCATATCTGTGAGCTTTTCCAGCAAATTCTGTTTTTGTTTCTACTTTTCCTTTTCACAAATAATGTGCTTTTCGAATTTTGTGGTTTTCCTGTAATAGTGCTTTATTGCATGAGGTGGATTTCTTTCTTAAATCCTACCCTGCAAATTGCCTTTGTTCTGATAGCAATCTCCCCACCACCCAAACATCTGCTCATATACAATCTGTAAACCAAAGCCTGGCATACTTGAAGAAAAAAGGAAGACAGTTTGCCCTGTCATGTTTACCAATTTGTCCAGGAGCAAAATGGAGTTTTTCTCTTTTGACCTATTTTCCTTCAAAATTTAGGTACAGTCAGTTCTTTTATAATGCGATGGTCGCGTAATAGAAACCTCACACCTTAGAAACAGCATTTAAAGTGTAGGCAAAGTTTGCGCCATAGAAGCAGTGTTCCCAATTCGTCAATCACGTTACGGTGAATTCATGTTGACGAAACACATGTTTTAACAGAAAGACCTGTACTTCAGATATGCACATTATTATGTTTCGTCACAATTATGCCAGCTGGTTGACTCATTAGCTGCAAGTCATGTGTTAAAGGATCATTCCTGCAGATACATTCCTGCAGTTGAGCTGCTTTTTCCATTTTTGGTCACAAAATTATGTTTTCAGTGTACACCACTAAATGAATGTCCTTAGTTGTTGAAAAGATTCATTAGCAAACAGGCCTTGTCTTCTTTTCCCATGGGAGCACTGACAGCAAGCCTGATATAAACAGAGCTGTCATATTACAGCTGATGGGCATGTCTCTGCTCTGTGATGCTGAAGAAATGGAATTCTCAGCACATTGCCTGGATGTAGTATGTTAATTTATATTATCTTCCCTACCACTAATAAAGTTAGTATGATTTGGAGATGCCAGTGTTAGACTGGGGTGTACAAAGTTAAAAATCACACAACACTGGGTTATAGTCCAACAGGTTTAATTGGAAGCACACTAGCTTTCGGAGTGATGCTCCTTCATCAGGTGATTGTGGAGGGCTCAATCATCACACAGAATTTATAGCAAAAATTTGCAGTGTGATGTAACTGAAATTATACATCGAAAAGTTGATTGTCTGTTAAGCCTTTCATCTGTTAGAATACAGTGATAGTTTCACTTCTTTCATGTGTAAATCACAAAACCCTTCTTTTTAAAGTTGCATTCTCGGGTTAGCTGGTAAGATTAGATTAGATTAGATTTACAGTGTGGAAACAGGCCCTTCGGCCCAACAAGTGCACACCGACCCGCCGAAGCGCAACCCACCCATACCCCTACATTTACCCCTTACTTAACACTACGGGCAATTTAGCATGGCCAATTCACCTGACCCGCACATCTTTGGACTGTGGGAGGAAACCGGAGCACCCGGAGGAAACCCACGCAGACACGGGGAGAACGTGCAAACTCCACACAGTCAGTCGCCTGAGTCTCAGGTCTCAGGCGCTGTGAGGCAGCAGTGCTAACCACTGTGCCACCGTGCCGCCCACAAATGGTGATAGTTAGAAAATATGTTGATATGATGCTTCTAAGATCTTTTCTTGCAAGAAAGACTAATGATTGAATCTTAGGTTGTGTGGAAACAGGCCCTTTGGCCCAACTAGTCCACACCGACCCTCCAAAGAGTAACCCACCCAGTCCCATTCCCTCTGACTAATACACCTAATTCTATGGGCAATTTAGCATGACCAATTCACCTGACCTGCACATCTTTGGACAGTGGGAGGAAACTCACGCAGACAGGGGGAGAATGTGCAAACTCCACACAGACAGTTGCCCAAGGCTGGAATTGAATCTGGGTCTCTGGCGCTCTGAGACAGCAGTGCTAACCACTGAGTCATCGTGCCACCCCAAGTGGCTGTGTCCAAGTTGCATCAGGATTTTTGGAGTGATTCCATCTACGAGGCCTGGTGAATTTTCTTGCTATATTTTATAGATGACCCTCACTAATTACCTTCTCAACCTCTATGAAACCTGTTATGTCCGATTCCTCCTCCATCTTATCAAGTGCCATTCTCCGAATAAATCACCAGTTGGCTAAAACACAGGTACCACTGTGCCTGTGCCATCTTTGAAAGGCTGACATGAATCTGGACAAGTGTTGGCAATCCAGTATTTCCCCTGCCCAGCAACATCATGGCACAGCAACCATGAAGCCTTACTCCCCACATCACGTGGCTGGCATGGCTGACTCTCGCCCACACATACAGCCTTATTCTTTCACACTACTCTCACTCTGTTTAAACACCACACCACACACCCCATCATTGTACTCTAAAATATTTGATTTAAAGGCTAAGGTATGCACCAATTGTGAAGATGAATCTTTCAGCAATTAGTTGATGATATACCAGTGACTTAGAGCCTCAATCATCAACCCAGGTGCCACATCGGAAAATTATAAACCAAAATTATAATTGAATTACACACATACAAACAATTCCCCCATTCTGAAGGATTCCGTTCACCTGAAGCATTTGTTACACTTGTGCTGTTTGCAACAAAGTGCTCAAATGAAAACAATAAACCAGTTTTCAATTTTCTTTTTCAAAGTGTACATGTATCTATGGCTTTGGAGTACATCCTGAAGTATTTCTATCATATGTTATTAGAAACATTTTAGGGCTGAGTTTTCTCATGTTTTGGGGAAGTTTCGCCCTGGTGATTTTCCTAAAGCAAATCTCCACTGCTCACCTTATTATGTATGCACCCTTCCTCCATACGGCGAGTCTCCTGCAGTCTTGCTCTCTGCAGCGGCAGGACTGCTCACTGGTGCTGACACCTTCTAACATTCAAGCTGTTTCTGCATATGTTTAAACACCAGCCATGCACCATTTCAAACACTGCAAGCCAGGAACTGCCCTTGGTGTGGTGTTGCACATGTGGAAAGGCCATGTCTGAGAGAGACATTTTTGAACCTGTGAGGTGGATGGGGCAGTGGGAAGGAAGACCACTCCTTTTCCCCAGGACTGTCAGAGCAGACTATCATGGCACCAGACCTTGCCACTCTGATCTGAAGATACCACCAGAGACAATGTCAACGGTCCGAGGTCACACGCAATGATTTCTTGAGAAGCTTCATGACTTTCTGCACTCCATTGAGACCTTCTTCTCTCTATCTCTCACTCACTCTAACCCAGCCCACCAAGGCTCACTATGACCAGTCTCAAAATTGTATGAAACATTTCCCACTCAAAGGGTCCCAATCCCCCCTCCATAAAAAAATGAAGTCCTTCTGTCCCTCTGCGCATCTTACTCATTCAGAACACCTCACCACCTTTCCTCCACTTCCGTCAGCACTAACTGTAATACCAGCTCCTTTCATTTCACTCCATCTGCTGAGAAAATGACCCACGATAGGGCTGAAAGGCAGGTGTCAGAGAGATTGGCATTCATCTTCTTACCCCCGACAAGGAGAAGTTCCTAGATTTAGCAGGAGAGGATTGTGAGACCTCATGTCGGGATGCCAAGACCTCCACATTCCCAGCAATGAAGTAAGCTTCATTGTGTTGTGCAGTGCTGCTTCCCAATTTCCACTGCTGTCTGTGCATTTTTAACATGCTCAAATTTCTGCCCCTGCTGTGCAACCCCCTCATGTGTTCTGCAGGCTCCAATAACATCTGTACAGTCTCTACCTTCATGTCAGCAGCCCCTACGTTCAACATCTCTTCCTCCATCTCCAAGAAGGAAACCACAGATGCCTCAGAGCATGCACCAAGAAGAGTGTTTCCTGCACCCTTCACCAACTCAGATACTTTAGCTCGTTTAGACACAGGAACACATTCTGGTGAGCAAATCACTGGCATGTCATTCCAGCTGGCCAAGGAAGAACATCTCTAGGGCACCAACAAATGCACAAATAGACATAGAAGCAGCAAGCAAGTTTGTCAAAGACATTCGGTTGACTTGCTCAAAGGTTGAAGGAATTATCAGTACCACCCTGGCTCCAGGAGAAATTGAGGAATGTAGATACTGGAGATCAGAGTCGGGAATGTGGTGCTGGAAAAGCACAGCCAGTCAGGTAGCATCCAAGGAGCAAGTGAATTGATGTTCTGGGCATAAGCCCTTCCTAATGAGGGCTCCAATCTGGCTCCAGCTCATATACCTTTGAATGTTTCCATGGAAGGCCAGGTCCATCAGAACAGTGGCAGTTGGAGATGCACACATAACTGCAGTGTACCATATTAGCCATTGGTGTTTGGCATCTGCAGCAAAGCAACATGGGAATGAGGGCACTTGGGCCTTACTGTAGGTGATCCTTTCTCTCCAGGAGACAGTGAGAGAGAAGGAGTGACACATGCACAGCTTCCCTCCACACTCCCCTGTCAGGACACGTTAGAGTTTCCAGAATGTTTTTCCTGCCTGCCACACTTCATCCCTCAGGATGTTAATGATGAGAAGGAAGGTCCTCACCTTTCTCCTTGGAAGACTGTTGCCATTCTCTCAGCTCTTCATCTTTGATCGTATCCCTCTTTTGTCTGCTCCAAAGTACAGCATGCAAGAGTGCACAGCACACAGCACACCCTATCCAGAGTGTTCTGCACCAATAACCTTATCCCTGCCACCCAAACGATCCAGGGATGAGAAATTTAACTTCAGGAGGCCTATCGTCTGCTCCATCGTGGTCCTAGCTGAAGATTGAGCTGTGCTATGTCTCCCCCAGCCTTAGGCAAGGTTAGAGCTGCAGTCATCAGGCAGAAGTAACCCCTGGCTCTCAGCCCTTGGAATGAAGCAGGTACATGGGAGTTCTCAAGGATGTTGGCATTCAATGTTACCTGGTGCCATCTTCTTTGCTGTAGCCCAGGCTCCAGCAGAAAACAAGATGAAGTGGTGTAATCTTACACAAATTGCATGGGTAAACAGCCTTGAAACATCTGTGGATTGAGAATTGAAAGATACTACAGTGGATCTTTGGAAGCAACCACTAATTGCTGATATCACCTTGGCCATCGGAATAGGATGACCACCCACCACTTCAGAACACCAAGCCCATTCCAGTAAGTGATGATGCAGTTATGTTACAGAGTCGGGGACATCCTCAGTTTGAAATGGCAGTGAGGTCTGGAAACTGTTGTCACGCTGAATCTCCTTGGCAAGCTGAGGGAACTGCTGCAGCCATTTCTTCATGTGGAGGCTGGTCAGCAGCTGCTGGTCCTGGACTCACTGATACACTTGGACCTCTACAATCCCTGTGGAACTTTACTGAACTCTGGCCACAATTACATTAACATTTGCAGTGGCTGGATTCAATGTGGATGGTTCCTGTGTGGGGAATATCGAGAAACAAAACAGCTCCTTTGTAATGTGACCAGTGCCACTTGCAGCAGACACAAATCAGGCTTCAGAACAGTCCTCAATACAGTACTTACGGTTACCTTGAACAGGGAGGGCCATTGAATGTCTCTCTGAGGACCTTTAACATGTTAGCCTTTATCCATCACCAAGGACATGCAGGTCCTGGGCCTCCTCCATCGCCAAACGCTAACCACACGATGCCTTGAGGAAGAACACCTCGTTTTCTGCCTTGGGTCTTAGCAACCAAACAGGATTAATCTGGATTTCACCAGTTTCCTCATTTGCTCTCCCCCCATCTCATCCCAGTCCCAAGCCTCCAACTCGATGCCGTCCTTTTGAACTGTCCAATGTCTTTCTTATCTATCCGCTCCACCCTCCTTGTCCGACCTATCACCTTCTCCCCCACCTCTATCTACCCATTGCTTTCCCAGCCCCACCCCCCTCCCATTTATCTCTCAGCCTCCCGGACAACTAGCTTCATTTCTGATGAAGCATTTATGCCCAAAACATCAATTCTCCTGCTCCTCAGATGCTACCTGACCTGCTGTGCTTTTCCAGGACTACACTTGCGACTCCGCCTTTATTCAGGTATATGCAGCACAAACCATGTTGTACCAATACAGTAGAAAGTTTAAGTTTGATTGAATTACTGAAATCTTGACCCCTCACATTAGCCAAAGAAAGCAGCATTGCAGGTAAGAATGTGAATGGTGACCTTGACTGACTGGTGGCATCCCCTGACTGGACTAAGGGCTAAAGCATCCACCAAAAGTGCTAGCAGTTCAGAAGCATTTTTTTAAAAATTTGATTTGTTTGATTTATTACTGTCACTTGAATTGAGTTCCAGTGAAAAGTGTTGTGTGACTCAGATAAATCATACTATGCAAGTGTATCAGGGTAACAGAACACAGTGCAGGATCTGACAACATCACTCAAAAGAAGAATCTTCCAGACCAGAAATGATAAATTTGTTTCCCTCTCTACGGATGCTGCCAGACCTGCTGAGTTTTTCCAGCATTCTTTGTGCTTGCTTCAGATTTCCAGGCTGCTACCATTATATTCTCAGACATGGCCATTTGGTGGGAGTTCATGCATTGTGTTTGCCACATAAGCTGCAGGCACATGCTGTAGGTGTGACATTGTCATACACCAACACATTCACTGATTGGACTGGTCAATTCTGGAAAACATGACAAGCTGCCTGACTTTCAGTCTATGCTGAAAAGGCAAGACAGGATGTTAGTATTGTGAGCCTGTTAGTTCTGAATGACATAGCAGTGCAGTAAAAGGCCAGGCAATAGAGAGATGCTGTGAGGATCCAGCTAAGTACAGAGTGACTGAATCATGACAAAGTAATCTAAGAGCACAGACATGCATCTTATCCCATTACATAACATAGATATTTGATATCATGTGCCAACTACTCTGGCATCAGCACTGCAGTGTAAGGTGTTGATAAATCCCACAGTACATAATCAAATGTTGACCTGTTTATAACCTAGTGTGAAATGTGCCATAATGATGCGATGTAACTGATGCTCTGCAGATGTGCACCTCCGTAGAGAAAGTAAGTACAGGCAGTCGTTGACCATGAAGTGTACACTGAGATGTTGGGAACTGCTGGCCAGTGAGCTATATAGCCATGCAGTAAACTCTGACCTTTATGACAGACATTGACACTGTCTAGTTTCTCACTAGTACCTGGGAGAATAGCAACCTGCAGATAAATGAGGTGGGAGTAGGTAAGAATTAGGTGTTTAATGAATCAGTTCTGAAGAAGGGTCACTGGACCCAAAATGTTAAATCAGATATCTGTCCACAGATACTGCCAGACCTGCTAAGCTTTTCCAGCATTATCTGTTTTTGTTTGATTTCCAAAATTTGCCATTCTTTTATTTTATTTTTGTCTTGCTGCTGTGACTCTCATTTTCTTATTCTCACTGTATTCTCCCAACCTTCCCACTGCTGCCCATGTCAGTCAGACACTGGAAATTCCACATTCAGCTGGATAATCAGAGAACAAAAACAGAAATTTATCATACTCCCATAGGGTTGCTCTCTCACTGGAGATACGTAACTGGTCTTGAGTTTAACCTAAGAGTCACCACACCTTAGGCATAGGGAGAGGTTGAGAAGTTGCCTCCTTTATGGTAACCTCAGATGGTATGAAAATTGAGACTGTGCTGTTGGCACCTCTCTGCATCACAAACCAACCTTCTAGCCAACTGACCTAACCAACAGCATAATCAGAGTATATTTCAACTACAGATACCAGAGTGAAGGTAAAGTGTTGAACTTTCCAAGGGAGGAATGATTTATGTGGGCAGAGGATTGCAAATATGTTACTCACTAATAATTGAGTAAATATTTGAAATAACAAATATGATGTAAATGAACATTGTTAGTTTATATTTGTATATAATGATTGTACTAAAATTATAAAATCTGTTCAATAACACTATAATATTGTATATGCTATACTGTATTAATATTGTTGTTTCCTAATACAAGTTATCATAGACTCCCTACCTTGTGGATTCAGGCCATTTAGACCAACAAGTCCACATTGACTCTCCGAAGGGTAACTCACCCAAACCCATTCCCCTCACCTACATTTTACCCCCGACTGATGCACCAACCTACACATCCCTGAACTCCATGAGCAACTTAGCATGGACAATTCATCTAACCTGCACATCTTTGGATTGTGGGAGGAAACCGGAGTACCCGGAGGAAACCCATGCGGACACGGGAAGATTGTGCAACCTCCACACAGACAGTCACTCAAGGCCGGAATTGAATCCGGGTCTCATGCTGTGAGGCAGCAGTGCTAACCACCATGCCACCCTTATAAAGGCTTAATTGTAATGTCTTGTTTACAAATATTTTAATTTGTTTCACTATTTACCTTGCTTTAGTTTAGAGTTATAAATCTGTAAAATCTGACAGTTAGTGATCTTGGAGATTCAGTACAGAATACTACATGCTTAATGGTGCGTTCAAATTGCCTTTTGAAGGTGGTTTAATTGAGAATGAAAGTGCATTAGGTTCAGCGAGAGTTTAATTGAGACATTCTGCAAGGATGTTAGGCTCAGATTGGAATGAGTTCATTTGAATGTCAATCTATCTATGTGTGAAACCACACTGGACCAGCTGATGGCATATTGCTGCCAAGATAGTGATGTTGGATTAACATAAAATGTTCTGTGCAATGTAATCTAGTCAAACGTGTAAATTCATGTCAGCAATTCTCCTCACTCTGAGTTTCTCATCGCTGCTGAAGTCAGCATTTGGAGGATTGGTCTTTCTCAGCAGGATTGAGGAAAGGTTGAAGGAAGAGTTACCCTATTATATTTTCTTTATAAACCAGCATAAACAGAAGTTTGGAACAGATCTGAAATGTATTCTTGTTAAGGTATTTTAAAAACGTTTTCTTTGTTAAAATGGAAACAATGAAAACAATGCAAACCATACTACATCAATATTAAACTCAATATTTTAAAGTATGCCTGACTGAGTTGTACAAAAATGTAACAAGTTCCTTATGCTGCAGAAGGACATAAAGGAACAAGAAAAGGCAATATAAACCATGTCAGCTTAAGGGTAATATACTTGCCTCCAATGCAGAATGTTGGGGTTCAAGTCATATTTGAGAGATTTGGAAATAAAAATCTTAACTGACATTCCAGATCACTGTTGAATGTGAATTGAACTCTGTATGGTGTCATTGATCAGATAACTCATTAAACCCAGACAATCTGCTCTTCCATCGTACTTTTTGCAGAATAACTGGGAATTCTCCACTATGTTATTTCTCAACCAACATTTAAAACATTGATTTTTGTGAGACTTTTCTGTGTACAAATTGGGAGCTGCCTTTTCAGTGACTGTACTTCAAATGTACTTGATGACATCTGGTGTGCTTTTGAATATCCTGAAGTTGAGAAAGCTGTGAAAACAGTGCCATTTTAAGTTTTTATATTTCATCAGGTAAATGGGAATTGCTGTCCCTCATCCATAACGAGTTTTGTTCAAGGGGCCAAAAAGCAAGATGTTCCTCTGACCTCCGAACTCTTGATAGTGCAGGGTACTGAGGGAGTGCAAACATATTTGAAATTCATTGGCATTGGCATTGGCAGTTTGCACACCAAAAAGTTTATAGATAACATCATGAAGATATATTCAATTGTTCTCTAAAGTTGTAACTTATTCTATCCATGGTGAAGCCAGAGAAATCTACTGTAATTAAATTAATATAATTATTTGTGCCACTATTGCTAAGTGTGCCTGAAATGGATAACGTCCAATGCTCATGTTTCTGTGTGAAGAACTCAATGGCATTCTACATTTTCCCATCAGAAACTTATCCCTTGAGATGGCTAGAGTGGTATTTTCTACAGTGGATATTACAATACCTATGTAATTCTAGTGATCAGTGAGGAAATATTATAAAAATATGCTTCTGAAAGAGGGCTTTTAGCAGCTGTATAACATGTAACATCAATTCAACATTACTCTTGAGGGTGGTTACTGCAAAGTACTGCTTTCCTTCATGCAGCCGAAATTCTCTCCAGTCCATTTGCTGAATGCACCTGGATTGTCAGCAGATGCATCCAGCATTTTCTGCTGGATTTGATACTTTCTCCTCATCTAACATAGCACATGCCATTTTAACCCACTCCTCATCATCCATACAGTCTCCTGGGAGAAGATAGAAAATGATTTTGTTTTAAAAAGGCATGAGGCCAGTTGAGGGGAGGGGTGAGTATGGAGGCAATCTTTCCAATTCCCAAAATTGATCAAACAGGTTACAGTAGCTGGGAAGCACAGCTCCCACTGCCCTTTGTAAATAAGGCAGACCTTGCAAAAGGCAGAGAGGTGGAGACTCAGAAAAGGAATTGCAAAGGACTAAGTCCAGAGAATTCAGAGAATGACCGTAAATAGTGGGGTTAAAAAAATGGATGGTAATGCACAAGAAATCGGATTCAAAGGACTTGAGAGTTTGGCATAAATTTTAAGAGTACAAAATGTGGGGAAAGTGTTAAGTCAATCATGCAGCTTTGCTGTTTTGTGTCCAATATCCTAAAAAAAACAGGAATGTACCTTTGATGAGAATTTAACTCAATGCTAAATGCAAAAATTGGTTCAATAAAATTTTAATGGGAATAGTCTAAATTTCGCTTAAATCTTAAAGCAGAAAAATACAGTTGATAACCACATGTAAGAAGATATGCATGTCCAATACGTAATGTATTGCAAATAATACCTAGTTTCTGTATTTCACCCTGCTGACTTTGTTTTTTTTCATCCTAGAACTGATGTACACTGTGGAACTTGCGGGTGGATTGGGGGCTATCCTTCTGCTGCTGGTCTGTCTGGTGATTGTGTACAAATGCTATAAGATAGATATTATGCTATTTTATCGCAATCATTTTGGAGCAGATGAACTAGATGGAGGTAAGGAGTATTCGTGAGATCAGGATCACTGAAATGTTAGGATTCTTATGACAGCATATCTGTCAAACGCAATAGAATTAATGGTCCTTTTTGAAAAAATATTTCTGAGTGTTTCTATGTGGTATTGTAATAACTGCATAAGATATATAAATGTATTATTGATTTCTTATTTATAATATGAAGGTACCTGAATATATAAATGTTGGGCACTTTGATGGAAGATTTCGGTAAATGCAGTGAAGATCTTACCAACTTTACAAAACATTCTGTGTATGTATAAAATTAAGGATGTAGGATATAAGTTAAATAAGGAGTTGAAATTGGCCTGTCGCAAAAGTATTACTACAGCTGTTATGGGGGATTTCAACATGCAGGTAGACTGGGCGAATCAGGATAATACTGGATGCCAAGAAAGGGAGTTTGTGGAGTGCCTCTGAGATGGATTCTTAGAACAGCTTGTGCTGGTGCTTACCAGGGAGAAGGCAATTCTGGATTTGGTGTTGTGCACTGAACCGGATTTAATCGGGGACTTCGAAATAAAGGAGCCATTAGGAGATAGTGATCATAATGTGATAAGTTTTAATCTGCAATTTGAGAAGAAGGAGGGAGAATCATAAGTGTCAGTATTGCAGTTGAACAAAGGGTACTATGGAATTATGAGGGAGGAGCTGGCCAAAGTCTAATGGTGCAATATCCTAGCAGGGATGGCAGTGGAATAACAATGGCAGTTATTTCTGGATATAATGCAGAAGGTGCAGGATCAGTTCATTCCAAAGAGAAAGAAAGATCCTGAGGGGAAGCAGGGGCGGCCATGGCTGACGAGGGAAGTTAAGACTGTATAAAGATGAAAGAGAAGTATAACATAGCAAAGGTGAGCAGGAAGTCAGACAACGGGGAAACTTTTACAAAGCAACAGTGGATAACTAAAAAGGCAATACGTGGAGAAAAAATGAGGTACAAAGGAAAACTGGCCAAAATTACAAAGGAGGATAGTAAAAACTTTTTTAGGTATGTGAAAAGAAAAAAAAATGGTTAAGACTAAAATTGGGCCCTTGAAGATAGAAACAGGTGAATTTATTATGGGGAATAAGGAAATGGCAGAAGAATTGAATAGGTATTTCAGATCTGTCTTCACTGGGGAAGACACAAGCAATCTCCCAGATGTAATAGTGGCTGAAAGACCTAGGGTAATGGATGAACTGAAGGGAATTTATATTAGGCAGGAAATGGTTAGGTCTGAAGGCTGATAAGTCCCCAGGACCTGATGGTCTGCATCCCAGAGTACTTAAGAAGGTGGCTCTAGAAATTGTGGACATATTGGTAATCATTTTCCAATGTTCTATATATTCAGGATCAGTTCCTGCAGATTGGAGGCAGGCTAATGTTGTCCCACTTTTCAAGAAAGGAAGGAGGGAGTAAATAGGGAATTATAGACCGGCTAGTCTGACGTCAGTGGTGGGAAAGATGCTGGAGTCAATTATAAAAGATGAAATTACAACTCATTCAGACAGCAGTAACAGCATAGGTCAAAGTCAGCATGGATTAACAAAGGGAAAATCATGCTTGACTAATCTTCTGGATTTTTTTGAGGATTTTACTCTGAAGATGGACAAGGGAGAGCCAGTGGATATACTGTACCTGGACTTTCAGAAAGCCTTTGATAAAGTCACACATAGGAGATTAATGAGAAAAATTAGGGTACATGGTAATGGGGCAAAAGACTAACTTGGATTGAAAATTGGCTGGCTGACAGGAAGCAAAGAGTAGTGATAAATGGGTCCCTTTCAGAATGGCAGACGGTGACCAGTGGGGTACCACAAGCTTCGGTGCTGGGACCACAGCTGTTTACAATATACATTAATGATATAGATGGAGGTATTAAAAGTAATATTAGCAAATTTGCTGATGACACAAAGCTGGGTGGCAGGGTGAAATACGAGGAGGATATTATGAGAATACAGGGTAACTTGAAGAAGCTAGGTGAGTGGACAGATGCATGACAGATGCAGTTTAATGTGAATAAATGTGTGGTTATTCACTTTGATGGCAAAAACAGGAAGGCAGATTACTATCTAAATGGAGTCAAGTTAGGTAAAGGGTCAGTACAACAAGATCTAGGTGTTCTTATACATCAGTCAATGAAAGCAAGCATGCAGGTACAGCAGGCAGTGAAGAAAGCTAATGGCGTGCTGGCCTTCATAACAAGAGGAATTGAGTATAGGAGCAAAGAGGTTCTTCTGCAGCTTTACAGGGCCCTGGTGAGACCACATTTGGAGTATTGTTTTGCAGTGCAGTTTTGGTCTTCAAGTTTGAGGAAGAACATTCTGGCTATTGAGGGAGTGCAGTGTAAGTTCATGAAGTCAATTCCCGGAATGGCAAGACTATCATATGTTGAAAAATTGGAGCGACTGGGCATGTATACACTTGACTTTAGAAGGATGAGAGGGGATCTGATTGAGACGTATAAAATTATTAATGGATTGGACACTCTGGAGGCAGGAAGCATGTTTCTGCTAATGGGTGAGTCCAGAACCAGAGGACACAGTTTAAAAATAAGGGGTAGGCTATTTAGAACAGAGTTGAGAAGAAACTTCTTCACCCAGAGTGGTGGACATATGCAATGCTCTGCCCCAGAAGGCAGTGGAGGTCAAGTCTCTGGATGCTTTCAAGAAAGAGATGGATAGAGCGCTTAAAGATAGTGGATTCGAGGATTATGGGGATAAGGCAGGAACAGAATGCTGATTGTGGATGATCAACCATGATCATAATGATTGGTGGTGCTGGCTCGAATGGTCTAATCATGCACCCATTGTCTATTGTCTATTGTCTACTGTCTATCCCCAATGAATTTTAAGTTAAAATTGTTGTGTGAACAGCAAAATGAATGGTTACCGCTTTACTTTAGTATTTCTGTTGTCTTCATATAAATACTACCAGGCATAACAAATCATTAAACATTGTAAGTGATTATCATCCTCAAGTATTATATTTCTTTTCCCCCTAACACATTTTCTGTAACAGCAATTACTGAAATACTACCTAAGTTGTAATGTTGAACAGCAGCAAAGAGGAACATAATAAATTAAATGCTACAAAAATCATTCTTTTCTGAACATAAAGTTAATTGTGACTTGATGCATGAACTGATGCATGAAATGCTACCAAATAATTATTTGAAGCTCAGATGTATTTAAGATGTCAGTGTTTAGTCCTGATTAAAGCCTGAAGTGCAGCTGCTTTTTTGAGGGGAAATTAGAACATGAGTTCATGTTGAGACACAGCATGCAATGAACCAACAGTGAATCACTTCACTAAATGTATGAGCAGCAGTTGTCTCTGCGGATTATTTGCTCTGCATTAGATGAATTCATTTGTTGCAAATGTCAATACATTCTTCATTCGGCAGATCAGTTAAAATAAATTGATCAAGTTATTTTGATTTATCCCAAAAGACCAACAGGATACAGTCTAGGTATTTGAGGTTTTCTATGTTTTATATAGAAATAATTGATTTAATAACAGTTGTAGTTCCTATTTCAAGTAAAAATTAGAAATAACGCCATTTGATATATAATAATTCAGTCTTGGCAAAGTTTAGTAGAAGGCAGCTTTAAGAATAATGCATTTTAGCTATTTCAATTAGAATTGACATTTAAATGTAGAACAGGTGACATCAACAAGATATTGCATTCATTTCATTTTTCAGTTAGTTGATTATTTGGGAGTTCAATATAATTGTTTTTGGATTGAAGATATATTGGGGGTGAAATTTCGCTGTGCAAAATGTCATGTAGGTGATAGCAAGTTGATAGCCTATTTTATATGTCACCTGATTTTTATTTCCATTGATTTGACTTATTGTCATCCAGTTTGCATAAATGTGAGACCTATTGAGGTGGGCTCTTGTGATGCAGTTAAAATATCGCAACATCTGAGCAGGATGTCAGCATTCAGTAACATCTCTAAATGGGTTGATTTGAAAATATCTATAACCTACCCTGTGGTAGACTCCATAATAGTTATTGTGTAGCCTCGAAGACAAAGACTAAAACATTAAGGGGAAAATGTTAAACAATTAAAGGGATCCTAAGAATTTTTTTTGTGAAATGACTCATGATGTGGATGTTCTGTTTCAAATATGTTAACATTTCCAACTCATAGCATTGATTGTTTTCATTATTTCTTTCACAAAAAATTGCTGATTTTGATGTTATTTTGAGGTTATTAGATTGACAGACTGATCAGCTGATTCTATTTAATGACATTTCTTGTTCATGAACCAAGAGCAGCACATTGGCAATGGAAAACAATAAAGTTCATTCAGGTTAAAAAATATGTAACGTGTTTTTCAGAGAACAAAGATTACGATGCATACCTATCATACACCAAAGTCGACCCTGACCAGTGGAACCAAGAAACCACAGAGGAGGAACGTTTTGCTCTGGAGATCTTACCAGATGTGCTAGAGAAACATTATGGGTACAAATTATTTATCCCTGATCGGGACTTGATTCCAACTGGAAGTAAGTACATCGTTTCCTGCATTTTTTAAAATGCTTTTTTATCTGGTTTCTCTTGTTTGAATTGACCACATTGGAACAACCACATGTTACTTCTGGTGACCAAAAGGAGCAACTGTGTGAAATACTAACTATGGCTCAGTCAGTTGTGCTCTCAATACCAGAGACTTGTGCAGGAATATAAGCTGGCAAGTTCAGCTGTGAGGGAAAGCTGCACTCTGAGGGGCTTTCTTGTAGATGGGATGCTAAACCAAGATGTTGTCTGCCCTCTGAGCCGGGTTTAAAGTTCACATGGAAGAACAGGTGAGCTGTGCCTAATAGAAAGTGAGGCCTGCAGATGCTGGAGACTAGAGTCAAGAGTGCGGTGCTAGAAAAGCACAGCAGGTCAGGCAGTATCTGAGGAAACAGGAGGATCGACATTTCGGGCAAAAGCCCTTCACCGGGAGCTCTGCCTAGTGTCCCAGCCAATAGTTTTCCCTGAACCAAAAGTTGAAAATTAACAATCAGCTCATTATTAACAATGTTGTTTATGGACCTTTGTTGTGTACAAGCTGTTGCTATGCTTCTGGCTTCACAACAGTGACTGCTCTTCAAAAACTGCCTATAGTGCTTTGGCACACCCTAGGGCTGTGGAAAGTGCAATATACATACAAGTACTTGGAAGTACAATACACATTAAACTCAGTGAGTTACTAAAGTGACACTGCTTGTATAAAAATTGAAATAATTATGTTATTTCATGTCACTTTGGAGTTAAAACTCATGTTTTGTGGTATGACGATGAAAGGACTTTCCACATTTATATATCTGTATATGAGACTTAAACTCCTAAAGTACTTTCTACTCTCTTCCCATGTGCTGTAAACCAACACAATTAATTTTTACTATGGTACTGAATACCAATCCCATCTTATTCTGCCTGGTTGCAACTGATGATAATTCAATCTTTCAAAAGCAACATTCTGGAAATTTTAGCAGCTAAAGGGCTGTCTACAGTCCAGGTCACATGCTTTCAAATACATAGCTCATAAACACAGATCACAGCCAGAATTTCAGAATAACAGCTGTAGCTTGTCCTGGTCCTTTGAATTCTATCAGCAATAAACTCTTTATGTACTTTGCTTCTACAGACACATGAAAATTGGACCAATGGATTAATTCAGAATATACGATTTTCGAATGAATCTTCGTGTCTTTAACTACCAAGGTCATTCTGTTATTGACCATGTGGCATTGCTTAAAATGTTTCAAATATTGCACTTTCACTTGAGAGCTTGCATACAGAGTCTTGTAACATTGTTGTCGTAGATACACTTCCAAAACACACTCAGAATTAATACACTAATCTATATGATACTGTGGGATATTTCTATTTAATGTATGCTCATAAATGTATTATTTCACAGTAACTGTTGACATATGATGTATGTTCTAACATTTATACTACCATTCTCCCCTCCACTTATAGTATGGGCTGAATCGCAATCCCGTGCTACGCAACACTCTTCGTGCCCCACTATAATCGGATGGGAGAACAGTAAGTACAAAGTCGACCATAACTAAAATCAAACTTTCAAATCTATCAGAATCAGATTTGCAATTAACTCTGACATTTTTAATTCCTATTTGTTTAACTCTGCTGTAAATTAGTGAAATAAATGGGCTACTGTCAACTTTCAAATAATCCCAAGAATGTCTTGGCAAGGTTATATCTTGGATCATTGATACGTTGATCAGATTTAAAATAGATTTGTTACAGCCATGAGATAGTCCGACTGCACCAGTCACCAATAAGAAGCCATTATGTATTTGTTACATTAGTTGATTGAGATGAGAAAACAAATCATTAATCATTTCTTAAATTGCTCTTATATAAATTGCTTATAAGTCAGGACATAGTTACATTCAAGGCAATTAGGCTTCAGATTCACTTCTCTGCTAGAAGATGAAACGTTATCAAGTACTTGTGCAGACTTATTTTCTATTATACCATTAAGTTGCCTCCAGTTAAGTCTGACCTGAGCTTCAACCCCACATTCTCTCTCACTAAGGCGCTTACATTTATGTCTGCAACAGCTCTCATTTCTGCTCTTCCCTCACTCTCGCTTTCACTGAATCTTTACCCATATATCTGTAATTTAGTGTTGAACTTCTTCAAAGTCATTACAATCTGCTTGGACCTACAGCAACAATGATCTGCATTGCATTAAAGCACCCTCAATTACTACCACTGTCCATGTTGCTGAATGCACCAAGTACAAAGTTTGTCTACATATACACTATGCTTGTCACCTGCACTATTGGACCTTCAAATGAAAGACTAGTCCCCATCTACTTTCTCATATGGCTATTTAATTGAATAAACATGTGGTGTGTTTGCCATGCAGGCAGCTGGCATATGCCATAGATTGATGTCGTATGTGCCATGCAGCAAAGTGTCCCACTCCAGCCCTGATTCCTACTGTCAAGCATGACCAGCAGCCTGCCTGTATGTTTGCACAAAAGAACACATCAGTATGGCAATGCTGACAGCCGTTAAATTCTGGCTGAACTGCTGACACACTAACAGGCAAGGCAAAGTATGAAAACATTGTCGTTAGCGCCATGGATCTATAGAAGATTGGTGGTTTTTCCAATGAGGAGTTTGAGAGTCACTGAATCTGCTCCTTAAGGTTTCATAGCAATATCATCCTATAAGTTGTTGTCAGGCACTAACGGAATAGTGTTGAATTCTGGGGATTTTGCCTTGAACAACAAGAGTGCTGGACAAGAAGCCTAGGTTTGGATAATTTCAAGCTGAGCCGAACTTGGAAGTTGTCCTAATTGAGAATAAAGAATATTGTCATCATAATAAACAATTTGGAGACTTCACATAGAACCACCAAGACTAAATTCACATTTCAAAGGGCTGACAGATAGTGAGGGTTTCTGAAGCTGCACTTTGGTCCAATGAGTAAAGATAGCAGGATTCTAGTGGAAGGAAATTTCGGAAAGACCTAGTTCAGCACTGAAAACATAGGTTAAATAAAGTTTTCCGCAAATGGAGGAAAATAATGCACCAGGATTTTATGAACAGAATTGCATGAGGGGCCAAAAGCTACAGGACTTAGGCATAAAAAGTATTAGTCAGAACAGGAAGGTTTATCTGCACAGTGTGAATGAGGCACAGTGCTGTAAGAATGTTTTGCACAAAGACTAGAATCTGAAAAACTAGAAAGCACGAGAACTAACAAAGATAGCGCAGTGATGAAGAGTAGAAAAGAATACAAGTATTACAGATAGCACAGGCAGAACAACAGAGAAACACAGCAATTGGTTTAGGGACTGAAGAACAGATGCAAATAATTAACAGGATAGAGAGCTCAAGTATAAAGAAACCTGAGATGACACAAGTTTGAGCAACAAAGAAACTCAATGAATAGTAAAGAAGATGCAAAAGTGGGATAGAGGAAAGCACAAGGGTTTGCATAGACCGACACGTGGAAAATAGCAAGATGCAAACATTGGATTGGGTAGTATAGAATTGAGTTGGAAAAACATTGGATGATTTCAGGAACAATAACACAGGGTATAAGAGAATCAGTTGGGGGGGCCCTTGCAGTGCAATGTTCGTACCCCGAGCTGGGAACCAGGCAGCTTACATTCAAGCCCCACTTACTCCAGAGGTGTGTAAGAACATCTGAACAGGTTGATGAAAATATCTATAAGAAATGCAGTAATAGATGAAAGAGGATTAAGCAAAATTAAAATTCCTATGACTTAAATAGAGTTGCTGTCCAAATCATTTCCTTTTTAGATTCCAGTACTTATTTATACTTCTGAAATTCTGGAAACCTCAGAATACAATTATGAAGTCTAAGCCCTTGCTTCATTGAATATAACAAATCTGATCTCAATTTTATGGGATAGTCCTTTACCAAATCTTATGGTCATGCACAAAGATTAGCAAGATTTGTGATTTCAGCCACAATACCTCTATATCCTTTTTTGGAGTTTTCTTTTGGCACTTGTTTTTATGTGTAGTGTGCCTTTTCTCCTCTCTTTTTCTTGTACGTTTCCAATATTCACTTAGGGCCATTTAGCTTTCAATAGATTTATAACTGACTTCCAAATTCTTGGAAGTTTATGTGGATAGTTATTCTATCTATTCGCATTACATTACATGGCAGCTAAGAATATATCTGAAAGCATTCCTGATCTTTAAGAGGAATCTACAAGTTAAACCTTAGACAGGCCCAGCTAAGGACAACAGCTGAAAATGTGTTGCTGGTTAAAGCACAGCAGGTTAGGCAGCATCTCAGGAATAGGGAATTCGACGTTTCGAGCATAAGCCCTTCATCAGGAAGTATAGGTCTGTATTGAGCTGAATGAAGGATTTTGTTATTGAATAATCCGTTCATTATATGGACTTATTATTCTGGAAATCAAAGAGACAGCAAATGACTGCACCTCAATCAATCCAGGTTTTAGTTGAACCTCTTGGATCAGCAGACAGTACTCTGCATTAATGCTTGTACATCGTACTTTAAGTAAGGAGTCAAAACCATACACAGTAATACATGTATGATCTCACTGATATTCTCTAACATCATAGCAAGGCTTCCTCACTTTTATTCAGAATCATCCTTGCAATCATTGCCAGGATTCTATTTGCTGCCTTAATTACTTTATTTACAATAACATCCAGGCCCCTCTGCAGTTCACAATTCTGCAATTTCTCAATCTTCTGAGTTACTATTAATCTTTGCAACATTGCACAACATTGCTTCTAATTTGATACCATCTTTAACTTCCTTACTTAGCCGGAAGTGGTGCATCCTTCTCATGGGGTCATCATTTTTCAACAGAGCATATCTTTGTTGAGAATAATGAAACATTTCTTTAAGTGCCTCCCACAGTTTTTCTATTTGGAGTAATTTCACTCAACCTATTTTCAAGCAAATTGTGTGTTTTAATCATAATTTAATATGATTAGCTCACTTTGAAATGTTCCAAAATAATTGCAAAGTAAACTAGTAGCATCCCGTGACAAAAGCTCATATATTTGTATTAACATAATCAAAATTCTGAATAATATTTACAGGTTTTTTTCTAATTTACATTGTTCGTGTATTATGAATTCCCACCAACAAACATTATCACTTCATTGTGCTTCAGTGTTTATGTATTGTTTCTAGTGTGCGTTGGGAAGTATTAGTATTAAAGAAAAGAAAATTGTGTATTTATATCGTATTTTCACAACCCTTCAATGCCCCAAAATGCTTTGCAGTTAATAAAGTTGTAGTGGTGGAAATTAGACTACCAATTTGCTTGATTGATAGAGCAAGTGTTGACTAAGGCACTGAAAAGGAAACCTCTTTGAAACCTATCATTTTAATGAAGTTTTTGGTCATCTGTCCTAATGTCTCCTTATGTCACTCAGTGGTAACTTTGGTTTGCTAGCACAACAGTGTAGTTTACTGTGTTATTGTCGTTGAATTGTACACACAATCCTTTATATCTACCTGAAACAGCAGATAGGTCCTTCATGCAGCATATCATCGGAGAGATGGCTTCATTGACCCATTGAAATGTCAGGTTGAATTGCATGCTCAGCCTTTGGAGTGGGGCTTCAACTCGAAACCTTCTCACTAAGAGGCAGGAGTGCTGTCATCAAACCAAGGACTACACATTATAGAATAATACTCACCAGACTAAGGATGGATGGTAAATGCTGATCCAGCTGGCAAAGCCCATATTCCAGAAATTAACTTTTAAAAGATTTGTTACATTCATGCACTTCATCGTTTTAATAGGCGTATTTCATGAAGTGCTTGCTCCGGACAAATGAGGGAAGAATTGAATTTGTACATTTGAACTGTCATGATGCCCTTCAGACTTTGTAAGTGGCAGCAGCAGAGTCAAGGTCTGGTACCAAACTCACCAGAGAACCCTAATGCTGAGATGTAACAGGCCCTGAAAATGCAAAATACTTTTGTTGTTTAAAAGTTTCTTTCGTATCTAAGACATTCTTGAAACACTCATTTCTGCCCTACAGCAAGTTTCTGATGATCACCAGCTTGGGATTCTGGCTGGTCCTCTTGTTGGCAAACATGTAAGCTGGTCCGCATCTGCATTTCCTGCCCTGCTCGCCTTATTCTGACCAACCAGCCTTTTGTCATCCAATCCATCAATCCCAGATTCCAATGAGAGGTGGAAAAAATGAGGTCTGCAGATGCTGGAGATCACAGCTGCAAATGTGTTGCTGGTCAAAGCACAGCAGGTTAGGCAGCATCTCAGGAATAGAGAATTCGACGTTTCGAGCATAAGCCCTTCATCAGGAATAAGAGAGAGAGAGCCAAGCAGGCTGAGATAAAAGGTAGGGAGGAGGGACTAGGGGGAGGGGCGATGGAGGTGGGATAGGTGGAAGGAGGTCAAGGTGAGGGTGATAGGCCGGAGTGGGGTGGGGGCGGAGAGGTCAGGAAGAGGATTGCAGGTTAGGAGGGCGGTGCTGAGTTGAGGGAACCGACTGAGACAAGGTGGGGGGAGGGGAAATGAGGAAGCTGGAGAAATCTGAATTCATACCTTGTGGTTGGAGGGTTCCCAGGCGGAAGATGAGGCGCTCCTCCTCCAGCCGTCGTGTAGTTGTGTTCTGCCGGTGGAGGAGTCCAAGGACCTGCATGTCCTCGGTGGAGTGGGAGGGGGAGTTAAAGTGTTGAGCCACGGGGTGATTGGGTTGGTTGGTTCGGGCGGCCCAGAGGTGTTCTCTGAAGCGTTCCGCAAGTAAGCGGCCTGTCTCACCAATATAGAGGAGGCCACATCGGGTGCAGCGGATGCAATAGATGATGTGTGTGGAGGTACAGGTGAACTTGTGGCGGATATGGAAGGATCCCTTGGGGCCTTGGAGGGAAGTGAGTGTGGAGGTGTGGGCGCAAGTTTTACATTTCCTGCGGTTGCAGGGGAAGGTGCCGGGGGTGGAGGTTGGGTTGGTGGGGGGTGTGGATCTGACAAGGGAGTCACGAAGGGAGTGGTCCTTGCGGAACGCTGATAGGGGAGGGGAGGGAAATATATCCTTGGTGGTGGGGTCCGTTTGGAGGTGGCGGAAATGGCGGCGGATAATACGTTGTATGCGCAGGTTGGTGGGGTGGTAGGTGAGAACCAGTGGGGTTCTGTCTTGGTGGCGGTTGGAGGAGCGGGGCTCAAGGGCGGAGGAGCGGGAAGTGGAGGAGATGCGGTGGAGGGCATCGTCGATCACGTCTGGGGGGAATCTGCGGTCCTTGAAGAAGGAGGCCATCTGGGCTGTGCGGTGTTGGAATTGGTCCTCCTGGGAGCAGATGCGGCGGAGACGAAGGAATTGGGAATATGGGATGCCCCCGTGGCTCAACACTTTAACTCCCCCTCCCACTCCACCGAGGACATGCAGGTCCTTGGACTCCTCCACCGGCAGAACACAACTACACGACGGCTGGAGGAGGAGCGCCTCATCTTCCGCCTGGGAACCCTCCAACCACAAGGTATGAATTCAGATTTCTCCAGCTTCCTCATTTCCCCTCCCCCCACCTTGTCTCAGTCGGTTCCCTCAACTCAGCACCGCCCTCCTAACCTGCAATCCTCTTCCTGACCTCTCCGCCCCCACCCCACTCCGGCCTATCACCCTCACCTTGACCTCCTTCCACCTATCCCACCTCCATCGCCCCTCCCCCTAGTCCCTCCTCCCTACCTTTTATCTCAGCCTGCTTGGCTCTCTCTCTCTTATTCCTGATGAAGGGCTTATGCTCGAAACGTCGAATTCTCTATTCCTGAGATGCTGCCTAACCTGCTGTGCTTTGACCAGCAACACATTTGCAGCTCCAATGAGAGGTGGGCCTGTCTAGTGAAGTTAAAATAGCCTGAGCCTCTCGTTGTGATCCAGAAAGTGTAGGGGGTCATGTTTGCAGAAGTCCATGGTGGAAAAGTGGTGATATCCTGTATCGTATGGATTTAAAAGGGTTGAACAGTCCTGACATTTTTTTTGTCTCAAGTAAATTTAACAGAAGCAATTATAGTGATTCATAACTAATCAGAAAGGAGGTGAATACAATCAGGGCAAATTTTGAATTCCACCCCTAGTTGGTAAACTGGAGTAGATATTCTGCCCATGAAAGGTAGTGTCTGTTTTCCATGTACGCTGGATTCATTCTGCAACTGCTGGTTTTTCATACAACAGTAAGAATTAAAATCTACACTCTCTCTTGCTCTGTCAGAAATGGACTTCAAAGTAATCTTTCATGAAATGTGAGAAATTTGTCAGGTTATGATTTGTTCATTACTGTGACATTCATTGACACCTGTATTTGCTTTATTGCTGATGGATATGAAAAATACTGTAATTGGGTTTTTTAGATCAAACATGGGAGCACATCTAAAACAATTAAGTATTGATTCAGCTGCAGGAAGGACACAAGCAAAAATCTGGAATGAAACTGAATATTAGATACACTGTGTTGTATTTTTGTTCTGACCCGAGTTCTCCTGTCTATTTGAGATATTTTCATCCCATGCTTATGAATTAGAACCTGTGGTGATAAAGATATTTCTTCTGGACAAAAATTTGAGCATATTTATATCTTTTTGTTCATGCATTTCAAATTTTATAACTGATAAGCTGAGGAAACCTTGATTCATTTCTTTGCAAGGTTGTTGTGTACAATATCTGGGGGAAGCCATCCTCCGTGACAAACTGGGTCCAGTGTAATGCATGTTAATACAATGTAAACCAATTTATATGAGCAAGGATTCTTATCACTTGTAAAATGAGATGTCCTGCTTTACTTTCAGCGTATGTAGAAGATGTGGCACGATGCATTGATCAAAGCAAGAGACTAATTATCGTTCTGACCCCGAATTATGTCATAAGGCGAGGCTGGAGTATCTTTGAACTGGAAACCAGACTGCGCAACATGTTAGTCACGGGTGAAATTAAAGTGATACTAATCGAATGCAGTGAACTCCGGGGTATTATAAACTATCAGGAGATTGAGGCCCTCAAACATACGATCAAGCTTCTTACAGTTATCAAGTGGAATGGACCTAAATGCAACAAACTGGATTCCAAGTTTTGGAAACGTTTACAGTATGAGATGCCCTTTAAGAGGATAGAGCCGATGTCTAATGAGCAGGTTTTGGATGCTAGCGAGCAGGGCCCATTTGGGGAACTGCAGACAGTGTCTGCCATCTCCATGGCAGCAGCGACCTCCACCGCTCTGGCCACCGCCCATCCGGACCTACGCTCTACCTTTCACAACACCTACCACACTCAGATGCGGCACAAGCATTATTATCGGAGCTACGAGTATGATGTACCTCCTACTAGCGGCATCATGCCCTTTACCTCATTGGGTAATCAACACACATACTGCAACATCCCCATGACACTTATCAATGGGCAGAGGCCTAACAATAAAATAAACAAGGAGCAAACTCCAGATGAGGTTCACACAAACAGTGCAGTACTACCACTTCTGCCAAGGGAAACCAGTATGTCCAGTGTCATTTGGTAACAACTAGTCGGGTAATTTGAACCCCTTCAGGTTACACAGTCCGGTGCCTGGGACCATGGCCTTGACTGCTGCTGTTATACAAAAAGAAATATGAAAACACAGGGTCTTGTAGATAATTGATTTGTTTGTAACATCAGAGTCTTCCTGTTCTATTCTTGCCTGTCACTACTACATTTATGATTGTTTTCTATGTTATTAGAACTGATTTCAAAATTTTTAAAGGAACTGGCAAACATAACCATGTCATATAGAGAAAGAGATAAAAATATGCTTTTTCATGATTAATGTGGATGGAAATGGCTTGATTTTGACATCTTGTTGGGACGCTTTTGCAAGATTGAGATAAATGCGTGAGGATTTATTTTTTCCACATTCCATTCCAGATAAATGATGATGCTTTCAATACACGGTCAGTTTTCTGAAATGTGATTTGTTGAGGGCGTGTGCATTGTTACATAAGCTGTAGGCATTATATATCAGAGACACTGAAAGTTAAAGTGTATATTATAGGTGATGTTTCCACGTCAATACTATATCAAGTCAGTCTGAGGTACCCCTTCAAGTTCAGATATTCACCGAAAGAACATTATTGCTGACGACAACTATTAAGTAGAACTTTGAGATGAAGTAGATATAGTCCTAGCTCAAACCATTTGTGATCGCAAGGTAATTATACTTGACCTAATTAATAATAAATTCTCTTTTTTTTTGTCAGATGTTTATCATGCATAGTGTTGAATGAAAGGCACCTGCTTACAAAAACAAGCTCATAATTACAACTAACCTAAAAGACCAATTATCAGGGTGTCCTAAGTAAATTATCCCCTTTTACAACAGTAGATTAGTCTTCCACATTCATGAGAAAATTGTGCAAAGAGATGAAGTTCATTTTACTGGAAAATGCACTCTACAAAGGATTTTTTAAAATATTGACATTAATGCATAATTCCCACAGTAATGATTAGGAAAAAAAATCTTTTTGCTTAAATACTTTGTCTAAGACAGTTAGGGCCATTTCTACCTCTACAACAATAAATGATATTTCAGAAGAAAAATATCTTGAGTTTTTTTTATTTTGACTGAAACTGAAAACATTGGTTTTCGAAGTCAGATCACACTGGGCATTAGAGCAGCATGTTTCTTAGTTTTTATAACGTTTGTACACTCATGTATATTTTCCTGTCGTCGGCTTTTTTTGTTATTTACTTGTGGGTCAGTGTAATAGTGGTTTCTAATGCCTTGATTCACTCTTTACATCATACTTTGTTATGTAGGGACCACAAAAAGCATCAGGCTTGCTTGTCCATATCTTAAAATTAAAACTATTGTTTTCAAATGTTGTTGTCATCTTCATTCATTCCCATAGTGGTAGCTTCAGCTACGTCTCCCCAAGCATTAACTAACTGATTCTGAGTTAGATTATTTATGTTGCTTTATAGAGGTTATTCTCAGATTCATTAATCAATCAGAATCTTTCGAAAATGTGTGACATCACCACTTCACTTTATTTCATCTTTTTTATGTTTTTTTAAAGCCTAAATACCAAAAAGCATGGTATCTTCTAGCAGCATGCTTTCTTTAAAAACACATGGTAGTCTTTTTTTTACAGAAGCAGCATGCTTTCTTATTATAGACAATCAATAGCTCTTAATAATAATTTTTCTACTGCCAAGTGTTCATTAGACATAGGGAGACCAGCAAGGCATGATACTTGTAACAAAAGCCTTCCTATTTGGAGAAAGAAATGCAAATAAACATATTGTACAATCCAAGAAGTTCCACAGGGGAAAGGGACAGCATTCACTTGTTCTAGACTAGATTATTAAAACATAAAATTGCACACTTGTTTAGCATTACTAAGTTGCCAATAAGCACTTAAAAAAAGCCATGCATTTGGCATTTTCTCTCATTATTATATTTCCCTCCCTCATTTTATTTGATTCATTAATGTTCACTTCATGCACCTTCTGAAGATTAAAAAAAAATGCTTTTCCTCCACAGTTCCGGATGTTTCCAGTTGTTTGTGGCAGAGGTGCTTGACACACCCTCAATATGCCAAGCCACAATAACAAAAAAAATCACACATAAAGTTTGATTGACTATAGGTGTGAATCTGCACCAAGGTCAAACCTTTGGACATTCAGATGCTCGGTCAATGGCCTTCCTACTGAACATACAAATGTATGAAAATGTTCATTAGAGAGTGTTGAAAAGAGAATTGACCCAGGTGTAATGAGGTACAGGGTGAGGTGGGGGGCTTTGAAGAGTTCAGGTACAACTTAGATGCATTTTCACAGTGTGATAGGAAAAGCTAGAGGTCCTCAGATGCCCAAAGAGAATGAGATTTTTTTGAAGAATGAAAAAGATTTATAGCAAATGCCAGGCACAAAAGTTTAGTAAAACAGGAAGCTGAACCAAAAATGTAGGGAAGAGCTGAAAAAGGAACTAAGACAGACAAAGAGAGGATGAAAATATATTAACAGGTAGCATAAAGGGAACCCAAATATCTTTTATAAAGCTGAACTCAGAAAAAGATTAATTAAGAAAAGGATGGAATTGATTAAATACTTAAAATTTTTAATGAAGACAGAGTGAGGTACTAAATATGTATTTACATCTGTCTACACAAAAGAAGAGGATGCTACCACAGTAAAAACAAGATAGTAATCAAAGAAGTGCATTTGAGAAAATTAGATAAATTCAAAGTACATAGAACTTTGGAATGGCTCAAGTTAGAAAGGTCAGCTGTACTAGGTGGGATGCATACTGAATTGCTAAGGGAAATCAGGGTTGAAATTGTGAAGGCGCTGATCACATTTCCAATTTTCCTTAGATGCAGAAATGATATCAGAGGATTGAAAGGTTATAAATGCTGCACTCCTCCTCAGGCATTGAAGAGGAATGAAGGGGGCAGTTATGAGCAAATCAGACTAACATTGATGACGGGAAAAGTCTGAGGCATTATCCTGCAACAAAACATATTGTTATATGAAAACATAGGAGTTAATAAATGAAAGATAGCTAGGACTTGTTAAAAAGAAACTGAGTTTGATTGCTGTTGTGGAGTTATTTGAGGGAGCAATGGAGAGTGTGTGGTTGATGTGTATACAGACTTTCAAAAGCATTTTGATGAAGTATAAAACACCGTATAACTGACTTAGCAAAATTGAATCCCTTGGAATTTAAGGGGCAGTGGTTATAGTGATCAAAATTAGCTAAGGAACAGAAGGCAGGATTAGTGTTGAACATTTGTATTTTTTTGATTGGAAGGAGGTATACCGAAGTATAATCCAGCAGTCAGTATTCAATTATTACTTTATTTTTATATTAATGGTTGAGGTATACGTATGTAAGGCATTATCTATGTACTTATAGATGAAGCAGACTTGTATAGCAATAAACAGTGATGATAACAATAGACATCAGGAGGACATAAACTGGTGAAATGGGTTGACTCATGGCAAATGAAATTTAATACAGTGAAGTTTGAGGCGAGGTAATGTAACCAAAATAGTACAGTTTTAATGTAATGCTGGGACAGAGGAACCTGAGCATGTAAACGTTTGAGCAAGACAAGATAAGTGAAGAAGGCAGTTTATACACTTAGCATTGAGAACAAAAACAAAGAAGTCATGCTAAAGCTTGATAACTCACTGGTTAGGCCTCAGGCTGTATTGTTCTGACCAATTCTAGGCATTGCACTTTAGAGAGGACATTAAAGCAAAGGTGATTTACGGGAAAGCCAGCAGGGATGTAAGATTTTAGATATTTGGAGAGACTCCAGGATCTCCGGAATATTTATAGCTTTTTTTGTATTTTCTTCTCAGATTTCCAGCATCTGCAGTATTTTCTTTCCTATTGCAAAGAAACGGTGGTTGTTCTCCGTGTAGCAGAGAGGTTGAAGGGAGATTTAGTTGAGTTGTTCACAGCCTTGAAGGATTTTAATAGAGTAGATAAAGAGAACGTGGTTTCAGTGGCAGGAGTATTGTTAGGCAGGGGAGACAGATTTATGATATTAGCAAAAGAATCAGAGGAGAGGAAAAAAATACAATTAGTTGTTATTGTGTAGAAAACATTGTCTGAGAGGGTGATGAAGAAACTGATTCAATAATAACTAACAAAATGGAATTGAATAATTACTTTAAAAGCTGCAAGTCTTTGGGGAAAAAATCAGGGAGTGGCACTAATTAGGTAACACTTTCAAAGAGCCAGCACAGGCACAAACAAATCGAAGGATCTCCTTCTGCGCTGGATCACTCTCTGATTCTGTGACAACTTGATGAAGATTTGAACTTGGAGAACAGTTTATTTTCGAAAGGAATAGAGTAAAATACATAAAACTATGGAACCTTGATAAATTAATCATATTTTGTTGTAGAATTAATGTAATATTAGCTGTAACATTTTCCCATTCTACCATCTTTAATTGTTTGTAACAGTAATATCAGTACTGTATTACTAAGAATTCAGTAGCTATAGGTTAAATATGTCTCATGAATCATTAAAGTCAATTAATAAAGCAAAATATTGTAGGAAGTGTGCCAAATGGGTTTAATTTCATAATTTGCTGATTTAGTAATATTTTTTCCAACTAAAATAAAGATAATACTGTAAAATCCTGTGTATAGAACACATTGATGCAGAAGTAATATTCAAGATTTGCTGCTTCAGTTATAAATTGAGTTAAGCCCCATATACCAATCAGTTACACTATGCTTGAGTCAAAGGGAGATCCCATTAAAACATAAATTGTACTAAAACTTCAAATTGAAGCTGCTTATCTGAGAATGATTGAGACATTGGATTTCATGGGATGAAAGTAATTGAAGGAGATAATTTCAGGCTTGATATGTTTGGCATGCAGTGTAATTACAGTTCTTGGTTAGCCTTAAACCTTTATTTTTTAAACATTTAGAGATTCCCAAATGTCTGCTAGAATATCTTTAATTTTTTTAACATTAATAAAGAGGAACAAGACAAACAGCACTCAAGTCTGACATGTTAAAAATGCCAATGCAGTTCGAACAATGGTGCGTGGAGCCTTATGCATAGTTAAGTATTGCAGACAGCTGGAATCAATTACTGTTGATAGCCCATATCACTGTAAAACAGAAACTGGTTCAAAATGAGCACCTGCATTTGTTAAGGCAACATTGCTTACAACCTCAGTGCTGGGGATTATTAAAATTCTGCATGAATATGATATCTATACACCAGATATTATGGTATGTCCTGCTTAGTTGTTTAAACGTTTTATACCGCGATACAAATTTTATTTGAAGATAAACTGTTCAATCTGTCAAGTATATAGGTGTCCAGGTGCTTAGATGTTAACCAGCTGTTAATTAACTAGAATTTTAAAGTTGTACTAAAATAGGATTTGATATTTAAACATTTAAACATTGCAGCTATGAAAGAAACTTCCATACTGCAACAGGAAAAACTTTGCAAAATAGCAAGATGCATTTTGCTTCCATTTATGTGTAAAAGCAGATGCTAGAACTATTTAACTCACCAAGAAATAAAATTGCCAGGTGTGATCTGACCAAAAATATTTCCTGTTTCATCAAATTTTATGGCACCTGACATTTTAAATTAGGTCCAAAGATCCTATACTTTGATTGAACAAAGAATATAAGTTCATCCATCTCAGATGATCTTTTCCATGTTTCCAAAATTGTATTAGTACAACCTTGTGGCATTGCATAGGAGATTTATTAGCCACTTATGGCCATTCACGTCTATCTAGAAGTTAGCAGACTCACTTTCAAACATTTTAGCAGATGTTTAATTGATTGCAGCTGATAGACATATAAAATTGGTGTTGAGTAATAGAAAGGCAAAGAGAAAATGACTTATGAAAATATCACACATTCTGTATAGGATGACATATTATTTACTCTAAAACCAGAGTAATCCTCTTTACTTTTTATTAATACAATATATACTCTTGATGAAACACTTACCACATAAGCCTCCCAATTACAGCAGGCTTTGCACATATTTGCTTTCTATACTCAAGTTTATACAACCATGAAACACCACATATGACTATGAATGCTGCACAGTTAGCAATAGAATTGTGGATTTTGCAACGTTGATTGTACTTGCCTTAACTTTGCAGAAAAAAAGAGAAGAAAAGGAAAAGTGTAGGCAAGTTCAGTATTGCATACTTTTCATAATTTGAGGAAAAATTAAGCCACAGCATATTCACAGGAGTCCTTGTAAAGATGACATGAGCACATATTGCCCTGGGTTTGTTAAAGCACAAGGTGTATTTTGTCTAGAGTTAAAATACCTTTGGTGTAATTTTTGCTTTAGGTAAAAAAAATGTTGAATGTGAAAAAAAATCTTTATTACTTGCATATGAATATTTTTGTATCTGAAGGAGGTTAAGCTACCTGCTTTATCACGTGTATCTTTCAGAGAAAATAAACAGGGTATGTGTTCAATTTGTAAATGTTTTCTTCTAGGATCACTCTTTAACTGGAAATTGCAAGATAATAATTCAAACTTTTGTGAACTGAACAAACAATAAAATAGTATAGATAAAATATAGTTGATTATTCACCATCTTTATTTTCCAATAGTAACGAATGGTTAACTGTTATTTAAGATTACGGATTATTCTGAAATGATCAATGCTATGTTCTATATTCTGCAGTTACAAATAAAACTTACCAGCTTTGTTTCCATGCATCATTATTAAAACATAGTTACATCATATTCAAAATAAATAAGGTTATCTCATTTTCATCCCTCACCTTTACCTCTCTGAATTGCTTCAAACATGAGAATCCTCGAAATCTGCCATTGATTGTATATTTTGACTTGGCTTGGGTGTATTTGCCATAGAATGTGTGAATATTTTTAATCAATTTTAATTTAAATGGATAAAAAGAGAAATACATTTTAAATAGGAACTTTTATTAAACTTTCTCATTCAAATTGGATACACAAAAAGAGCCAGCTCATTGACATCCTTCACTTATATTGCTGCTTAGCAGAAAGCAGATCCTAATGCTGTGTCAAGTGCAATTGACTTGAATGAGAGCTGATTGAATGCGGGAATAATTGAAGTCCCAGGTGATATGAAGACAGCATTCACAGAAGGAAATGAACTCATGGGTAAGACACAATGGTTTTTTAAGTACCTTCCTACTCAGCAATCTTGTGAACTCGAAACCAAAAGAGGACAAAGAAGACAGTTTGGCTTTATGTAGAGCCACAACAGATAAACAGACTGTTTGGTCAACCTTTTCATGCACCATTTACCTTCAGCTTGAACCTTCTCATCAAACTCTACCAGTACAACTCTCTATTCTCTTTCTCCCAGATCCAAGATATGCTCAATTAAATTCCCCTTCAATACATTTCTAATATCTTTCTGTTCCACTTCCTGTGATAGTGAATCTTAGATTTGCAGCACTCTCTTGAGTACAGTAGTTTCTTCTGAATTTGCTGTTTGATTTCTTGGTGACTATCTCATATTGACGGTTTCCACTTTTGACCTTTCTCCCAAGTGAAAACACTTTATGTATCAAACTGTGTAAATCAAAATGTTTTATCATTTTAAGACTTCCATTAGGCCAATGCTCAGCCTTATTTTTTGAAGAGAAAGACTGTTCTCCTTTCTCGCTGGGTCTGATGTTGCAATTTTGTCACTATCCTTTAATTTTGCTTCAACCTCCTCAGTGCACCCTTTTATTAATGTGATCATAACTGTGCACCGTATTCCTGAGTGCATCTAAGCTTCTTTTCGATCTTGTCACTGCAGAAAATGAATAAAACTTGTATTGCTTATGTTATGGTGTTATTAACGTGTACCACAACATTTAATGATTTATGTACAAATTTCTTTGCCCCAATATCCCACTTAAATTCTTGTTTTCTGAATAAAATGTACTAGCTCACATTTCAATGTTGAAAATTATTCATCAACTTTAAGCCCATTCAGCAAGATTCTTAATATCGACATGTAATTCTCAACTCACCAAGGCTCCTCCATCAGCACATTCCAAACTTGCGACCATTACCACCTATAAGGGCAAGAGCAGCAGTAGGCACCATCTGCACATTCGCCTCCCAATCCCATTCCATTCTAACTTAAACTTTATCACTGTCCCTACACTGCTGCTGGTTCAAAGTCCTGGAACTCCCTTTTTAACATAACTGTGAGTGCAGATACACCCCAAGGTTTGCAGCAGTTCAAGATGGAAGTTCATCACCACACTCTCCAGGCCAATAGAGATCAGCAACTAATGGTAGTTGAAATATTTTTTGTAAATTACATACAGCATTGACCAATCCTACCAATTTGGTGTCAGCTTGTGTTTTAAATTCTAAAGTTAGATCATTAATTTAAATTGTGAACAACAGTGGTCTCAATACTATTCCTTATGACAGTGAACAGTTATCCATTTCTCTTTCTCTCTTCAGTTTTGCATCCAGCTAGACATCTATTTTGCTGTTTGACCTTGCATATTCTGACTGCTCTATTATGTAGTACCTCATTGAAGACCATTGGTGAATTAGATAGATTGTGTATGATATTTGAATATCAATCAAAAGGAAGTACATGATCTCTGAACTTGTGTTGCAGACCTAAACTGAGTAAGATGATGGACCTATTTATTTCTATAGTTCACTCTACCAAATGGTTTGTTACTTTTAAGCATTCAGTGGCTCAGAGAGTTTACATCATATACATGTTAGAAATGCAATGTAAAGAGTACTTTTAACGTACACACAATTATTAAGTATAATTAGTTTATGTTTAAAATTTCCCACATTTGACATATTTGTTCATGTAGAACTAGAATTACATTTTATTGTCATCTATCAAGTATGGTGAAAATTGTACAGTATTGCCATTCTTGGCTCCATCTTAGAGGACAAAGATGCCTACTTACAAAATCTTAGGTACAAAGTAGAAAAATAAAGAAGCAAAGTTAAAATTTAAACACTACTGTCCTGTGTAGTATAAAAGAGAAAAATAAAGGTACACTCAACAGTTGGAAGAGACCACTGTTTTGAAATTTGCATGTTTATTGAAGTTACTGGATCCTATCATGAGAAGATTCTGTCAGAAGTCATAGTATCTGATGTCCTAAGAATTTCAAAACAGCAGGCCAGTGATGAGAAAAAAGGAGGAAAACAAAGCACACGAACTATTCAATTCTAAATTTGCAATTTTAGAACTAACATCACATTTTGTCTTGCAAAAGTAAACTAAGCTTTTAATCAATAAATTCAAAATTTCAATTCACCCGTCTGCAGTCCATAAAAATAAAACATTGTTAGCAGGCATTTCTTCTAGGTGAAGCAGCCAAGAATTTTACAGTGGAATAGAAGAGATAAAAGAAATTGGCAGACCCACACATAGAGGATATGGGACCCATACAAATTGCAGCAGATAGCATTCCAAGTGAAGGTGTTCTGCAATCAAGCCAGTTATCTGGCCATGATGAAGCAGCATTAAACAAAGAGAAACACTACATCTTTAAAATTTTGCAGAAAGCCAAAATAACAATGGCCAGTTAAAGGCTACCCGTGTTCTTCAATTTTACGTTAAGGAGAAATTTGAGATTCTCACAAAGGATATTTCAGGAGTTGGTCACTTATGGATGTAGGTTTGCTCACTGAGCTGAAAGGTTCATTTTCAGACATTTTGTCACTATATTAGGTAACATTTTCAGTGAGCCTCCTAATGAAGCACTGGTGATGTAGCCCACTTTCTATTAAAGCAGGCAACACCACCTGTGCTTCTTACGGAAGCTCACTGAAAATGTTACCTAGTATGGTGATGAAACATCTGAAAACAAACCTTCCAGTTCAGCGAACAAACCTACATCCAGAGCCTCAACCTGAGCTAAGGTTAGTCACTTAGGTACACAAGAGGGGTGTCTACATTGCCACGCCAACCATATGTATCAGCACGAACTGGCAATGTATCAGCTGGAAGGCAGATGCAGCATTTCACATGCAGAATTGGTATTCTTCCTTTGCTAAGGAAATGATTGAAATTGCATCACTTCAAATGTATCAGTTTGGAGAAAATGGTCACATAGTAACTTTCAGGTCAGAAACCTTGACGTCAGGTTGGTAGTCACATTCCTAATTCAGGTTGACACTCCAGTGCATTACTGGATAGGAGAGTGAGAAGGGAGTTCTCGTCATCACAAAGTAACACAATTCCATCCCAGATACAATATTAAATCACAACTTCATGCTCCTGCTCAGGTGGATATTTAAAATCTCAAAGTAATGTGCAATAAAAAAGCAGAAATTCAGGCTGACATTCCAAATTCAACAATTCCTCAACTGAAAATGGAATTTTATTATGGAATTTCATTGTGAAAAATTATTTCAGCCTTTGCCTGTGTACAGTCCATGTAATTTAAAATAATCCATTTTCCATAAAGCAGTTCACAATATTTCTGAAATGGAAAGCTACAATATAAATGTAAATTTATTTTCTCTCTCAGTCATTGTATGTTTAGTATATTTTTTGGATTGTGTCTAATTAAGTCACACACTGAAGGGGTAGAATGAACCAATGATAAGTGCCTCTTTGTGCTGAAACATATTAGGCACCCATCCCTATATAGGGTTAGATATTACTTGCCTCCATCAGATATGTGCTGGGCAAAGGGAACATGTAATTCATGAACCCCTGTAATACAGATGTGACAATGCTGTCACTTTAAAAGGTTATTTTGCCCTGATTTGTTTTGAAGAGAGGTTGTAAAGGGAGAGATGTGACAGAAAGCTGTCTGAAATGTGGTTGTGATGGCTGCCTTTTCCTCTCCTCCTTTCTTCTCTCTCTTACTTCATTGCTTCCTACTGTACCTCTGCCTCTTCCTTTTATGCCTGTCCCTGATTTGGTTGTCAATGCTCTTATAGCAAGTGCTTTCCCTCATGATATCCAATTTGTGGAGGATATTAAGGATGAACCAGGACACCTGCTCTGATGATTACTGGAGTACTCTTCCTGAGCTCTCCATGCAGTTGGACAGTTGCCCTAACAGTCGTCTCATTCCCTGTTGCAGTATGACTCTTATTGACAAAGTGTTAACCACAAGCCTTACTTGCAGAGGGACCAACTATGCAGAAGATAGCCCTTACTACCAAGAAACTACCCTTAGCTTTTATGTAGTGGTGGGAAGATTGCGGGTAAGCAAAATAAATGCATCATGTCTGCTGACAAGGTTCGTGGTTCTTCAGCATAATATACTAGGCATGGCCACTTATGAACAGTTTGTGTGGTAATTATATGTGGAAATACTATATCTTATGATTGAGATGACATGCCTACAAAGTCAGGCATGCAGTTAATGATACTCTGCACAAGTCTCTTGCTTCTCCCTATTTAAGGAGAAGCCAATGAAGTGCCAATTCCTAATTATTCAAGATTCTGTAAGCTCTTGGATACAGTAATGGACAATGACCTGTAACTGTGGTCACTTTCTTGGTGAAACACAGCCTCTGAACACAGTTTCTGTATAAGGTACAGGTAGAAAAGTTCTCCACGGCAACAAAATGCAAGCCTCCTAATGACAGGCCTCCTCCATTCACTTTGGTGAACAACTTGTCTTCACTGTTGCTATCTATTCTGTCTTCCTCTGATGTTGTAGAAAGCAAAATTCCAAATATAACCAAATATAACTGCAAATATAGTTTGCAAATGGTATAACTGAGAGATATTCCAGTAACAGATAATGTTCCTGACATTTTATGCAGAATTGTCACAAACTTTCCAGTCAATGCAGAACTGCTCATAATTCAGTACACTTAGAGTCATAGAGTAATAAAGATGTACGGCGTGGAAACAGATCCTTCAGTCCAATCTGTACATGCCGACCAGATATCCAAACCCAATCTAGTCCCACCTGCCAGCACCTGGCCCATATCCCTCCAAACCCTTTCTATTCATATACCCATCCAAATGCCTCTTAAATGTTGCAATTGTACCAGCGTCCACCACTTCCTCTGGCAGCTCATTCCATACATGTACCACCCTCTGTGTGAAAAAGTTGCTCTTAGGTCTCTTTTATATCTTTCTCCTCTCACCCTAAACCTATGCCCTCTAGGTTCTGGACTCCCTAACCCCAGGGAAAAGACTTTGCTTATTTACCCTGTCCATGCCCCTCATAATTTTGTAAACCTCTATAAGGTCAACCCTCAGCCTCCGATGCTCCAGGGAAAACAGCTCCAGCCTGTTCAGCCTCTCCCTGTAGCTCAAATCCTCCAATCCTGGCAACATCCTTGTAAATCTTTTCTGAACCCTTTCAAGTTTCACAACATCTTTCTGATTGGTAGGAGACCAGAACTGCACGCAATATTCCAACAGTGGCCTAACCAATGTCCTGTACAGCCGCAACATGAACTCCCAACTCCTGTACTCAATACTCTGATCAATAAGCATACCAAACGTCTTCTTCACTATCCTATCTACCTGCGACACCACTTTCAAGGAGCTATGAACCTACACTCCAAGGTCTCTTTGTTCAGCAACACTCCCTAGGACCTTACCATTAAGTATATAAGTCCTGCGAAAATTTGCTTTCCCAAAATGCAGCACTTAGCACTTATCTTGAATAAGAGTAACACAAGACACAAAATTTTAACTTTATTTATATATCCATAGATGCTCCTAACATGCTGAATTTCTGCAATTTCTTACTTTGTCTTTATTTCATAGATTGATTTTCACTTAATTCAACCTTGTTCGAACAATTATGTTATATCTGGAAGCATTGTTAATTTAGATATAACACTGTTTGATTGTACTTGCATTAAGAAAATGTTCTCATCATATTTTCCATTTTGCTCAAAATAGTTCTAGGACAGCAAGCTGCTAATAAACCATAAAAGAACTACTTCATTTTCTTGCAAGATATTTACTATCATCTTGCACTTTGTGTAATCTCAGAGTACCTTTGCATAATATCAAAATATCATTGTATGATGAAGTTTCTGTACTGTTCCTGACAGAGTAAGGCAAGTTCACCATCATCCAAGAGGGCCACCACTCTCTCAATAGAGACAGACAATTGGTGGTGGTTTAACCTGAGGGTCACCACACCTCAGGCAAACAGCAAGGTCAAGAAGGTGGGGCTTTCATTGTAACCTCAAATGATATTTTGTTGGCTTCATGAGCCAACATTAGCAGAGCTAATACAATGCAGCATGTGGCTAGCCAGTGTACACTAGTGGGTCAAGATATACGCACCATTATTTCTTCTTCATATGGTCTGATGGTGCACCTTAGGCCAACTTTTACAATTCAACAACATTGCAAGTATTGATGTTTGGAAGAAAAAGCAAATACAATGATCATTTTCTTGAAATATGTTTTTCAAAAATAATGCCAATTTTACAATATTAAAAAAATCACTTTTTCTATTTTTCTTACTAAGATCAATGAAAAATATCATCCCATATGGCAGCTTCTTATGAATGTTGTGTGGATTTGCCTCTACTTTTGCATCAACAATGAGATAACCATGTTATAACCTTGGCTTACACAATTTAAGTCCAGCCTTCACAGTCATTACCGCTTAACTTCTGAGTGAAGGTGCCTTGTATTACATAATTGCTGCAATCTTAATTTTTGTTATATATTAATAAATTTCATGTTTTTTTTGCTCCATTCATTGTGTAGCTCTCCAAAGCAGAGCTTTAAATCACACACAATTTTGATTACAGCTATTATTCAAGTTCAGTTTGAGTATTTATTCTGCATGATGAGTAAGAATTAAACGAATGGGCCATAGTTTGCTATACCAGGGCATCTAATAGTTAGATGTGCCCCTGAATGATCAATATTTCAATTAGATGCCTGTCATGTCATTGAAAGTGAGAGCTGATAATGACACAGCAGGCAAAACAGGACAAGCAATTCAGTGATTAGCGAATTCAACTTGAAAAATTATGAAATTAGCAGCACTTGGCCTCTCTATCTACTTACAAACATAGGACCCACATATCTACATTGCCATCATAAACAATCATCCAGTTACCCATTCCCAAACATTCACATTGGTTGTTTAGACTTATCTCAAAGCAGCTGTGTAAATATTGATCTAAAATTTGCTGAGTTAGTCAAAGTGAAACTTTGAAAGGCTGCTCTGTTGAAAGGTGAGTGGTCAGGTGATGACCTAATTATTACTAAGACCTTAATGTTTCTGAGTCTTCCTGAAGGAATTCTTGGGACTTCCTGCCCCATTTTCCGAAGAATTGGCCTGTTTGATATGAGGATCCACAGCATGAATGGGAATAATGCCATCCCTTGCTGGCTCAAGCTCATCAAGAGGCAACCATGTTATCACAATACCTGGAGCCTTTGAGATGAGGCTCTAGGTTACTGTGACCCATAGACCAAACCATTTGGGGTAAAGGTCCTATTGTTGGAGAGGGATTGGCACATTATTTCCCCAATGAACTCTCCTACTCTATTGAAAGACATTGACTGGATTTTCAATTGCCATTGTGGCTGGGAAGTGATCCAGGTTCAGTTCTCACTATCTTCAGATTGTATCATAACTTTCAATGGGAGAACAGAAGGTCAGGTGGGATTTAGGATCTACTGGTGATATTGTGAGCCCACTCACCTCCTATGAAGAGCACAATTATTTCCTTGAAGAGCTTTGTTTCTGAGCCAGGGAGATTGGGAATGTAACTTTCATAGCAGAAAACCCTGCCCTCAAACTGTTTGCAGATTAGAGCACAAATATCTGATTCCAAATGCATTAAAAGTTCACTTTTTTATTGTTGAAAATTTTTGGAAGCTGAGTAATCTTGTGTAAACTCTTCATGTTCTTTGCAGCTGTTTGTCCATTTTTGTATGGGTAAGGCTGCTGGTTCTCTGAGCTGCAACTTCCTCTTCTTTGCAGGACAGCAGCAGGCCCCATCATGGTTACCATCTGCCTTTGCCTCTGACACTCTGTGGTTTTATCACTAGCTTATTAATTGAGAAACTCGGCTCATGTTATTGTCATAGAGATGTACAGTACAGAAACACACCCTTCGCTCCAACTTGTCCATGTCAACCAGACATACAAATCACTGCAGCTGAAACTGACACCCGGAAGCGGCAAGAACAAACCAATATAAATACCGGAAGAAACATCAAAGCAGCGCTTCACACGAGGCTCCAACAGCACTGATGATGTTCCCTAGCCAGGGAATGAAACGTTTGCAGCAAAAACTTCCAGCTCGGCGAGCAGAACCACAACAACGGACACCCGAGCTACAAATCTTCAATCAGATTTTGATTCTGTCCTATTTGCCAGTATTTGGCCCATATCCCTCTAAATCCCTCCTATTCATATACCCATCCAGATGCCTTTTAAATGTTGCAATTGTACTAGCTTCCCACCACCACCTCCTGTCAACTCATTCCATACATACCATTTGCGTGAAAAGATTGCTCCCTTGGTCTCTTTTAAATCTTTCCTCTCTCACCTTAAAACTATGCCCTCTAGTTTTGTACTCCACTTTCTGGTGAAAAGATCTTGGCTATTCACCCTATCCATGCCCCTCATGATTTTGTAAATTTCTATATGGTCGCCCCTCAACCTCTGGTGTTCCAAGGAAAATAGCCTCTCAGAACCTTTTCAGCCTCTCCGTGAAGCGCAAACTCTCCAACCCTAGCAACGCCCTTATAAATCTTTTCTGAACCCTTTCAAGTTAAATTCTGGTGACCGGGGTGCAAATTCCACCATGACAGATGTTAGCATTTGAATTCAATGATGAAAAATAAATATCTGAAATTAAGAGTTTGATGATAACCATGAAACCATTGTCAATTGTTGGAAAAGCCTATATGGCTCACTAATGTCTTTCAGGGAAAGAAATCTGCCATCGTCATCTTGTCTGAACTACATGTGGCTCCAGACTCCCATTGATGTCAAATGGCCTAGCAAACTTTTCAGTTAAAGGGCAGGTAGAGGCAGGCAATAAATGCTGGCCAGCCAGTGATGCTCACACCCCATGAATGAATAAAAATTAAGCATATGTTTCATTAAGTGTTTTAAAGTCGTGGACTGAACAGTCCATTTAAATCTGAAGTCTTGGTTTAAAACAGATACAATGAATTTGATGAAATGTGGACAACTCATCAGTTAAACTGAGAGTGCTTGATCATAGAATTGTGTTCATAGAGTCATAGAGATGTACAGCATGGAAAACAGACCCATCGGTCCAACCCATCCATGCTGACCAGATATGCCAGCCCAATCTAATCCCACCTTCCAGCACCCGGCCCATATCCCTCCAAACCCTACCTATTCATATACCTATCCATATGCTTCTTAAATGTTGCAATTGTACCAGCCTCCACCACTTCCTCTGGCAGCTCATTCCATATACATACCACCCTATGTGTGAAAAAATTTCCCCTTAGGTTTCTTTTATATCTTTCCCCTCTCACCACTATGCCCTCAAGTTCTGGACTCCCTCACCCCAAGGAAAAGACTTTGTCTATTTATCCTATCCATGTCCCTCATAATTTTGTAAACCTCTATAAGGTCACCCCTTAGCCTCTGGCACTCCAGGGAAAACAGCTCCAGCCTGTTCAGCCTCTCCCTGTAGCTCAGATCCTCCATCCATGTCAACATCCTTGTAAATCTTTTCTGAACCCTTTCAAGTTTCACAAATCCTTTCTCATAGGAAGGAGACCAGAATTGCACACAATATTCCAACTGTGGCCTAACCATTGTCCTGTACAGCCACAACATGACCTCCCAACTCCTGTACTCAATACTCTGATCAATAAAAGAAAGCATACCAAACACCTTCTTCACTATCCTATCTACCTGCGACTCCACTTTCAAGGAGCAATGAACATGCACTTCAAGGTCTCTTTGTTCAGCAACACTCCCCAGGACCTTACCATTAAGTGTATAAGTCCTGCTAAGATTTGCTTTCCCAAAATGCAGCACCTCACATTTACCTGAATTAAACTCCATCTGCCACTTCGCAGCCCATTGGCCCATCTGATCAAGATGCTGTTGTAATCTGAGGTAACCTTCCTCACTGTGCGCTACTCCTCCAATTTTGGTGTCGTCTGCAAACTTACTAACTGTACCTTTTATGCTCACATCCAAATCATTTATGTAAATGACAAAAAGTAGAGGACCCAGTACCGATCCTTGTGGCACTCCGCTGGTCACAGGCCTCCAGTCTGAAAAACAACCCTCCACCACCACCCTCTGTCTTCAACCTTTGAGCCAGTTCTGTATCCAAATAGCTAGTTCTCCTTGTATTCCATGAGATCTAACCTTGCTAATCAATCTTCCATGGGGAATTTTGTCAAACGCCTTACTGAAGTCCATATAGATCACATCTACCGCTCTGCCCTCATCAATCCTCTTTGTTATTTTTTCAAAAGCCTCAATCAAATTTCTGAGACATGATTTCCCACACACAAAGCCATGTTGACTATCCCTAATTAGTCCTTACCTTTCCAAATACATGTGCATCTTGTCCCTCAGGATTCCCTCCAACAACTTGCCCACCACCGACGTCAGGCTCACTGGTCTATAGTTCCCTGCCTTGTCCTTACCACCTTTCTTAAACAGTGGCACCACGTTAGCCAATCTCCAGTCTTCCGGCACCTCACTTGTGACTATCGATGACACAAAAATCACAGCAAGAGGCCCAGCAATCACTTCTCTAGTTTCCCACAGAGTTCTAGGGTACACCTGATCAGGTCCTAGGGATTCATCCACCTTTATGTGTTTCAAGACATCCAGCACTTCCTCCTCTGTAATATGGACATTTTGCAAGGTGTCACCATCTATTTCCCTAATTTCTGTATCTTCCATCTTCTTTTCCGTAGTAAATACTGATGCAAAATACTCATTTAGTATCTCCCCAACTCTCTGCAGCTCCACACAAAGGCCGTCTTGCTGATCTTTGAGAGGCCCTATTCTCTCCCTAGTTATCCTTTTGTCCTTAATATATTTGTAAAAACTCTTTGAATTCTCTTTAATTCTATTTGCCAAAGCTATCGAATGTCCCCTTTTTGCCCTCCTGATAATCCACTTAAGTATACTCCTACTGCCTTTATATTCGTCTAAGGATTCACTCGATCTATCCTGTCATATGCTTCCTTCTTTTTCTTATCCAAAATCCCAATTCCTTTCGTCACCCAACATTCCCTATACTTACCAGCCTTTCCGTTCACCTTAACAGGAATATACTTTCTCTGGATTCCCATTATCTCATTTCTGAAGGCTTCCCATTTTCCAGCTGTCCCTTTACTTGCTAACATCTGCCCCCAATCAGCTTTCGAAAATTCTTGCCTAATACCATCAAAATTAGCCTTTCTCCAATTTAGAACTTCAACTTTTAGATCTGGTCTATCCTTCTCCATCATTATTTTAAATCTAATAGAATTATGGTCGCTGGTCCAAAAGTGCTCCCCCACTGACACCTCAGTCACTTGCCCTGTCTTATTTCCCAAGAGTAGATCAAGTTTTGCACCTTCTCTAATAAGTACATCCATGTACTGAATCAGAAAATAGTCTTGTACGCACTTAACAAATTCCTTTCCATCTAAACCCTTAACACTATAACAGTCTTCTACCTTCTGGTTGCTCTATTGGAAGGCAGACCCTTTTAAACATAACCAGGTAAGCGGGCAGTTTTTAGCCAATCAGATGCAGCAGTTCTGATGCTGATTGGTGGAATTGGGCCTACATAATATGAATTAAATAAAGGAGTGAAATGGAATAAAAGCAAAGTACAGCAGGTGCTGACAATCTGAAATAAAATATAAGGTCTGGAGAAACTCAACTTGATCTGACAGCATCTGTGGAGAGAGAAACTGAGTTAATATTTTAAGTCTGATAAGTTTCAAATCATGCCACACCAGGTTATAGTTCAACAGGTTTTATTGGAAGCAGTAGCTTTTGGAGCGCTGCTCCTTCATCAGGTGGTTGTGGAGTAAAAGATCATAAGACACAGAATTTATAGCAAAGGTTTACAGTGTGATGCAACTGAAATTATACATTGAAAAATACCTGGATTGTTTGTTAAGTCTGTCATCTGTTAGAATGACCATGTTAGTTTCACTTCTTTCATATGTAAATCACAAAACTTTCTTTAAAAGTTACATTCTCAGGTTAACTTTAATGATGAGTCTGATAAGACCTCTTTGGAATTGAAGGGTGTTAGAAATGATGGCTTTTATGTGAGAGGAAAAGGAGGAGGAGGGAGTGGAACAGATACCTATATCTTCTGCTATAACTCATGTTTCTTTAATGCAATTGAAGAATTTAGACCATTATTTCTAGAAAGTGGACCTTCTTTACCTGTATTGGCTATAACGTGAATCCCGCCACATTAATTTAAATGCTATGGCCATTGTGAGATTCCCTTATAACGCAAGATCACACAGAAATGGAACTATCACGCTATATCAGACTGTAGTAAGAGCAAAGATCAATGAGCATCCTAATGTTTGTAGAGGAGGGATGCACATGAAAAGTAGATGGTAATAGCAGAATATTGGTCAGTTCTGCTGAAATCAGACTCACGTAAGCAAGACACATGGAGGACAGAATTGCATTCAATGTTGAATCTTGAAGAGTGTAAATTGTCTAAGGAGAAAATGAGGTTATGTCCCTCCAGCTTGCAATGGGCTTGCTTGAAAACTACAGTAAGCTAGAATGGAAATCTTATCATTTGAGGAAGATAGCGTAATGAAACGGCAAGCGACTAGAAGTATTGGTGAAGCCAAAAGCAGATAAGTTGACTGATTTGTGGAACACCTCCACTCTGGTAGCCAGAACTACTTCCATTTTCCAGTCATTTGCCCTTTCAATACACCGTCCAGTCCTTGCTGCAGCATTACAGTGATGTTGTCTTTGCAGCCTGAAGTACAGCATTGAAATTTCAGTGTTCTGTAAATGGATTGGAGATATACCATGCAGATTCTTAAAGGTTTGCAAATACAAAATCCAGTATCTGTGAATGTGGAGCATGTGGTCAATCTCTATGGATCATGCCGCGAGATGTTGGTGCCCAGTGTCCAACATGGAAGTCATTTGGAGCAAGCATTGTGCTGACTCACTAAGTACCCGTGCTGATTTCCATGTTGAGAATTCTCAATCTTTAGCTTGATTGGCAAATGGGATGAAACAGGAAGCTGAATAAATTTGAAATACTGATAAGACACTTTACAAGCAATAATACCATTGATTGGCAATTCACTCACCACTTAGCAAATGCTGCCTGACCTGCTGCGTTTCTCCAGCAACACATTTTTAAGCTCTGATCTCCAGCATCTGCCGGAATCACTTTCTCCCCCTTGTATTACTGTCTGTTATTTTACTGTCTGTTCAGAATGCATTTTATATGGTGACATAATGTGGAGGACGTTTAGAGCACAATACTAGTGTAAAAAAGAATCTTTTTTTTTCCATTTTTAACATTTCTCACTAAGCTATGGAGATGTGTAATGCACATGAACAGACAGGCAACCACGAAAAATTGTAACCTTTGTCCTTCGCTTACAAGATAATAATGTCTGTTATCCAGGATCCCCTGAAATAGGCCATTCAAAGATTGTGTTCGTTCTTCCATTGTGTTTGTGGAAAATGCAGTGCGTGCCATCAATACTGACGACCATGAACCAGCATGAATGCTGCAAAATATAATGCAGTGTGAATGTAGTATCTTTCATCCTCCGATTGCCTTTGTTTTCTTATCTTTGCTTCTCAGTGATGATGTACTTCACAAGAAGTGGAGTGGGAGGAGTGCAAGCTGTTTGCAACACAAAGCCCTCCTGCACTCTCCTCTATAATGAACGGTAAATGGTGCCAGCAGTAGCAAGCTAGGAGGAGGTGAACATTTATAACATATTTAGTTCAAGAGTGGGTGGCAGGACCATATTATAGAGCCTTTTAATGAAATCGCCTTTCCTGCTCTCTGCCCTTTGAGAACACTGGAACAAAGCCACTCCAACAGTCGAGGTCTGACAGTGTGTAAAAAGAAAACACAAAGGTTACTCAATTCCATGAAGTGAGTGACTTTCGAATGTTTCTGTGGATTTCCACAAGTCCCACAAGCTAGACCAGCTGGCTAGCTGTCTCAATGTGGTATTTAGCAATTACCTGTCAATGTGGCTAAAACTGCACTTGCTAGAACACCTGAGAGTTTAACCATTATTTCCATAATTTTGCCATGGAAAACAGGTGGGAGAATGAGAGGGTCTTGTAGCTTGTACACATCACAGAATTTCCCAAGTTCCACCTGGGCCTTCCACAAAATCCATGACGTTCATGAGCCAGATTTTTTTTTTCAGCAAAGTTCAATATAAAGGATGATCTTTGGCCCTATCCAGACAGGGTGCAGGGGACTAAAAACTGAATTTGCCCATCTTTTGAGTGCAGAGGTCACCTGCCTGTCTGATCCTGATAGAGGTAGACAGCGTATAAATTGGGCATTGCCACCTCATAACTGTCATTATGGTATTGATCTGAGTGTGTGTGAGATGCTGCTGCCTGTCTACAGAGGTATGCAGCTATTTATTGATAGCACATCATGCAACTAGACATGCAGCTAGTCAAGAATTCTGACCCTCAAACATAGACTGCTCTGAATGACAGGAGGCTGCTGTGAAGCACTACTGCTGCAATTCTAAAGATGAGAAATGGAAAGCCAGGGCAAAGAGAGGGTTCCAGTAATATAAAAGTCTGATGGAGTATTCATTCATAAAGGTGGACAAGCATAGTGTTGTCATTCTCCCTCTCATGTAGGTCATGGAGACGCACAATCAGATCCATGTCATACAATCCTCCAAGACAGTGGCTGCCTTATTTGCAATACCTGTCTATTCTTATGGACAAAAATAAAATTCCTGATCATCTTACAAAGTCAAACAATGTTACCAATCTCATAACAAATACCTCTGAAACTTTGACTCTTCTGCTCCTCGGATGCTGCCTGACCTGCTGTGCTTTTTCCAGAGCCATGCTTTATCAAATCAGCAACTGGAACCAACTTATTGCAAACACCATAGCCTGACCAGTCAGCAGAAGACATTCTCAACTTCCACTCTATGTAAGCATCTCTTTCACTATTCAAGTGTCTCCTCTGGATACAGGCAGTGTACAATGCCCAAAGTACCAAGGCCTATCAGTTCTTTGAGGGAGCCTCTTTTTTAGGAATAGCTCTTTTTCAGAACAATGTTTCCATGGTATAACCAATTGTGGGGGAGTTCAGAAACAATGGCCATAGTTTAAGGATATGGGGTAAACCTTTTAGAACTAAGATACAAAGAAATTTCTTCTCCCAGAGAATAGTGAGCCTGTAGAATTCACCACAACGAAGTAGTTGAGGCTAAAACACTGTGTTTTCTAGTAGAAAAGTATAGCCGTTGTGGTTAAAGGGATCAAAGAGATATGAGGGGGAGGGTAAGATTAGGGTATAGAGCTCCAAGATCAGCCAAGATCTTAATGGCAGAGCAGACTTCAGGGATCAAGTGGTCTCTCCTGCTCCTACCTTCCATGTTTCTGTGTGAATCATCTTAATGTTACCAATCTCATAACAAATAGCTCCACTCAATATTTTAAAATCAGACACTACATCTACCTTTATCCCCATCAATGCTGAAAATCTCACACTTTTGTGTAAGCTTTTATTCCCTAATCCATCAGATTTCCTCAATAACCCAAGGCAGTGCCACCAAAGGGATTTCCCAATTATTCTTTGGCTACCAAAGGCTACCAAATACTACAATAAAAGTAAAATATCACAAACTTACCCCTACAATGCTTATAGTCACAAATGACTTGGTTTACATAGACTTTTTGAAGGATCAAACTGAAACAAGTGCTTTCTCTCAACCTCTGTTTCCATAAAAGAGCAAAAGAAGGTGGAGTGTTGTGTGGTAGGGATATTGTGCATTGTCAACTTGTTGCTACGGCATTTTACCATTGACAGTGAAGGTGGAAGAAGCCCTCCTAGAGGGAAAAACAGTTCAAAAAGGAATGTTTGGAAATAAACTTACAGGACACACTGGATCTCCCATTCTGAATTATGCAAGGTGGACCATTATATAGAATCATTCAACACAGAAACAGGTCCTTCGGTTTAACCAGTCCACGTTGAACATAATCCCAAACTAAACTAGTCCTACCTGCAAGTTCCTGATCCATATCCCTCCAAACCTTTTCTGTTCATGAGGCTAACTAAGCAACTTAAGTGGCTAAGTAAGTCAGGCTTCAGGGATTGAATGGTCTCTCGTGCTCCTACCTTCCATGTTTCTGTGTGAATCATCTTAATGTTACCAATCTCATAACAAATAGCTCCACTCAACATATTAAAATCAGATACTACATCTACCTTTATCCCCATCAATGCTGAAAACCTCACACCTTCCTGTAAGCTTTTATTCCCTAATCCATCAGAATTCCTCAATAACCCAAGGCACTTAATTAATTGTGGGTAGGTCCTTCACCACAATGGAGAAAATCCTGGTGAACCCAAGTGCCTCACTGCTTTGTGAACACTCCTAATCAGGCATTCTATATGTCATCCTGACAAGTCCTGATCCCCCAAGCCTGTGGTGATGGATGTGCTTTGCAATTCCTACAACCCCCACCCATCCTCACCAGGACCTTCCCGAATCACATTTACCTTGATGGGAGGGAGCCCTTCTCCAAGATGTCCTCTCTGCAAGGAAAGATTCCAGCAATGGCCACCACAAAGGGTGCCCTTTATAGGGAGAGGATCGCCTCCCAGTGGAACTAAATAGTTGCCCAATAGCTGAAAAATGAATGCAACACTGTGTCTCATAACTAATAAGGATTGTCCAGCTTTCAGGCATACCTTTAGGACATTTTCTACAATGACAAAGTTCTGGCCATCTCATGTGTTATTCATCTCAACTTGATAACTTGATGTAATATTAGATTGTCTGAAAGTGAACAGTAGAATCTGTCTGGAGCTATTGGTAATGAGTATGGTGTGTTCTAAGTATAGCAATGAAAGGTGGTGATGATAGGATCCTGCAAATTATTTGAATTAGATTATGCAGAATGAAATCATTAAAAGGATTAATTAGCATTAGAAAATAAATCTTCTTCAGCTGCTTCTATTATCTAAGATCTGTAGCAAAATCTGAATTTCCCTGATTTCAAGCAGTTTATGAAAGAATTTAGTAACTAACACTAGGCATTCAACTCCATATAAAGGCCAAATGCTAATTCGTAGCTATAGAATGAAAACTTCTTTTTTACTGCCTAAAATTTTCACTTACTGGATCTTTTTTCATTGATAGACAACACAATGATGATTGGAACTAATACATTTTCTCACCAGGGATGTTGGGATGCCATGTTGAGGATATACAGGACATTGGTTATGGGATACTCTGTCCAGTTCTGACTGCCCAGTTATAGCCTATTATTAAGGATACAATTAAGCTGGAAAGGGTTCAGGAGAGATTTACCAGGATGCTGCAAGGTATTGAAGGTTTGAATTATAAAGAAAGGCTGGATAAGATGGGACTTTGTTCACTTGAATATAGGCGGTTGAGAGGCAACTTTGCAGAAGTTTATAAAATAATGAGGAGTATAGATACAGTTAACGGTAATTGTCTTTTCCATGGGATGTGGGATTTCAACACTAAGGGATACATTTTTAAGGTGAGAGGAGAGAGATTTAAAAAAGATGAGGGGCAAATGTTTTATGTGGAAAGTGGTTCATGTGTGTAATGAACTTCCAGAGGAAGTGGTGAATGTGCGTACAATTACAATGTTTAAAAGATATTTTGATAAGTACGTGAATAGGAAAGGAGGGATATGGGCCAGACTCAGGCAGGTGCAACTAGTTTATATTAGGATTATATTCAGCATGGACTTGTTGGACTGAGGAGTCTGATTCCATGCTGCATGACTCTCTCTGACTCTCCGAATTATCCTTCTACAGCAAATATTGACCTCCACAACAATCTCCCTTAATAGCATGCTACAGCCTTCATTAACCATGTATCTTCTGAGAAACTCCTGTCTATGGTCCCATTGTTATCTCTAATAAAAGATGTTACCAACAGGCCTTTTGTTTAAAATGTAAAATGGAACAGCTTTCTCAATCAGTAGGTCAGGCAGCAGCTGAAAAGCAGGAAAATTGACGTTTCGGACAAAAGCTCTTCATCAGGAATAGACTGAATCATCATCCATTCCTGATGATGGGCGTTTGCCCGAAAAGTCGATTTTCCTGCTCCTTGGATGCTGCCTGACTTGCTGTGCTTTTCCACCACCACTCTAATCTAGATTCTAGTTTCCAGCATTTGCAGTCCTCACTTTTGTCTAGCTTTCTCAATCAGTTGTTTCCTTTTCATGATCACTAAAACAATGACCTCAATGCAAAGTACATTTATGAAGAGAAACTAGGGTAACTGGGTCATCCGAACAAATAAACTAAAGGAGAAATCTCAAAAATGTAGGCACAATAATAAGAAATTTCCCCAAGATAAATCAAGGAAAAAAAACACTTCTGTTGGAAAATAAAGCAATGTCTAAAAGGAAAGAAATTAAAGATTTTCTTTGAAATGAAAGATTTTCTTTATCAACTTCAAGATGATTAAACATGGGCTGACATGACACCAATTGTTAAAGTTCACTTGAGAATGTAACTTTAAAATGTTCCGTGATTTACATATGAAAGAACTGAAACCAACATGCTCATTCTAAAGGATGAGAGACTTAACAAACAATCCAGGTCTTTTTCAATATATAATTTCAGTTACATCGCACTGTAAACTTTTGCTATAAATTCTGTGTCTTTTGATCTTATACTCCACAACCACCTGATGAAGGAGCAGCGCTCCTAAAGCTAGTGCTTCCAATTAAACCTGTTGGACTATAACCTGGTGTTGTGTGATTTTTAACTTTAAACATGGATTGTTCTTCCAGAAACAGCGTTAAAACCAAATCCCTCATTAATTAAAAAAAAAGCCAATAAATTTTCAAAAGAGAACATTTTGAAAGATAAAAAGAGAAGAGCAGAGAAAATAAATAGTGTTGACCAATCAATTGGCACTCTCCTTTTTCACTTTCTGCTTCATGGCCAGTCACCTGCAATTCATGGTGGATGGGGGTGGTGCAGAGCAGGGATGTCCCTTTTCCCCAGGACTGGCAGAAAATACCACACCATTGGATCCTGTCAGCTTGTCTGAGCATGGAACTTGGACCAATGCAATGTGAGCCATCTTGAATAAGTGCTGATGGAAGAAGTGAGTGAGGGAAGAAGGTCAATCACTTCTTCTATTCAGCCATGGTGAGTGTCATTATCATCATCTCTTTGCTATCTCGCACTAACTGCACCTATCACCAAGGCTCATGCTCTACCACTTTCACTATTCTGAGCAGTATCTTCCCTTACTCACTCTTACCCACCCCAAATCCCCTCCCTCTAACCCTGCATTGCTATTGCGCTACCTTTTCACTCACTCAGGCCACTTCACTATCTATTCCCCATCAGCACAAGAACGATCAGATGTGCCACCCAATTTTATCCCACTCTCTCTGCCTGTCCCTCTCTCTCTCGAGAGAGAGAGAGAGAGAACTCACAAATAGGACAAGACATGCCAGGAGCTGCCTGATATTCAGCACCTCAACTCCTATAAGGAGAGAAATGTGTCCTTGCAACAGCATCTCGACATTAGTGACTCTAACATACAGTTTTAACATCCAGAAGCATGCTGCAAGTGCATTAGAGAGGTGCCATATGGGTCCCAAGAGCTGCCAGTTAACAATGACAGTGTGTATGGATATGGGATATGCGGAACGTGCACTGAGACGTTGTGCCTGGGTATTCAGATGGCAACCCGAAGAATCAAGCAGTGGGTGGAAAGTGTGGGGTGTCCATTCAGGAGTCAGGAATTACGCTGCTAACAAACAATAATTCCTGTTGATAGGCATCTTGCCTTTGACTAGCAAATATTTCACCTTCACATCTAGAAAATGCAATGAGTTGCTCTAATGTCAAGAAAGGTTTCGCTTTTTAAGTGATTTTCTCAGATTTTTTTCCCCATTGTCCATGTTGTTCAGAACCCAAACCAATAGTTTGGATAGTGGTCAATTCAACAATGTTTCTATTTCTAAACTCTCGAGTAGGGAGGAACATGAATTGAATGTAGATTTTAGAACTATCATTGTACCAACCAAGTATATTTCACTTTCTTCTTTCAGAAGCTATTCCTAGAACCGATTCTGAATAATTTTAAACTTTACATCTGGACGGACTATGTGCACAACAAGGTCATATTGTCATTGATTAAACTTCACTCCTCATCATAAATTCCCATATGAAGTACATGAAGCTTTTACAATAATTAACTCCCTGAATCCCATTGAAAGGCCTAAGTGAAGCTTGATTTACAAACAAGCTAGGCAAATGTTTGTTGTGAACTGGAAATTAAGTCTGAAAATGTGTTCTTGATCCTTTTTGCAAACTTGTTCTTTAAAATTGTCATGGCAAGCATTCTAAGTGGCACAGGCATCACACTTAAAACTTCATTTGCTCGATCCAGCTTTCCTATGCAAAAAGTAAACATTGCTTTACTCTTTTTAGATTGTTCCATGCTTAGAAATTCTTTAAAACTGGAAATCTGAAATAAGAACAAAGAATACTGGAACTATTCACTCAATAAGGCTGCATCTGTGGCAAGAGAAACAGAGTTAATATTTCAGGTCAGTGCCTTTCATCAGAAGTGGCAACAGTTATCAAAGTTTCTACATCTGTGTTCTCACCTGCTTTCCCCATCCCTCCAGAATCACAATATAATTCTCCTTGTCCTTTTGTTCTGTTCTACTCAACACATTGTCCTTTCCGTTATCTCTGGGGTGATGCCACTGTCAGGACATTTTCCCTTTCCCACCTCTTCCTTTTCTCCCTTTATGATACCCTGGTATACTTCTTGATTTGTCCTCAACAATCATTCCTCTTAAACACTGGAAATGCATTTCCTGCCCATTGTCCTCTGCCTGCTCACTATCATCGACCCAAAAATGTTCCTACCAGATCAAAATGTCAATTTACCTAGACTTCTGGATATAATATTGCTCACTGAGCTGGAAGATTCATTTTTAGATGTTTCATTACCATACTAGGTAACGTCTTCAGTGAGCCTCAGATGAAACACTGCTGATTCCTGCTTTCTATTTATATCAACAGATAATTACTCCACCACAGGAGATGATATCACCAACCCAAAGAAACCCAGAATATAAATAGAAAGCAGGAATCATCAGCAGTGCTTTGTCCAGAGGCTCACTGAAGATGTCACCTAATATGGTGACGAAACATCTGAAATTGAACTTTACAGCTCAGTGAGCAAACCTACATTCAGAACCTCATCCTGAGCTACAAATCTTCTCAAAACTTGCTAATACCTGTACCTGTATTGAGTTGAGGGTGATGGTCAAGCAGTGATATTTTGACTGGAAGCCTGTGCCCACTCAGGTTCTGCAGAGATCAGTGTCAGTGCCTTTGCTGTACATATAAACATTTTAAATTTGCACATAGAGCAGATGATCAGTAAGTTTGCAGATGAAATGAAAATTGGTGGGGTGGTAAATAGTGAGGAGGATAAAGACAGGCTGGTTATAAGGGCTGACCAGTGGCAAATGGATTTCAATCTGAATAAAGGTGCTGCACTTGAGCAGGACAAACAAGGCAAAAGAATACATTATGAAAAGTCAGACCTTGGCAGCACCAAGGGTTAACAGGACCTTGGTGAGCATGAGTGCTGGTGCCTTATGACAACAGGACAGGTAGAGAAAATCATTAAGAAGGCATATAAGTACAATTATAACATTAAAAAGGCATCTGGATGGGTAGATGAATAAGGAAGGTTTGGAGGAATATGGGTCAAATGCTGGTAAAAGGGATTAATTTAGGAAATCTGGTCAGAGTGGACGGGTTGGACCAAAGGGTCTGTTTCTATGCTGTACATCTCTGAGATTCTTGTCTTTATTAGCCAAGGTATAGAGGTTAACAGAAGTGAGGTTGTACTGGAACTGAATAACAAGTTGGTCAAGCCACAGCGAGAGTATTGTTTTCCTTAGACTAAAGGAATCTGAGCAGGCGGGGAGTGGGGGCATGATTGAGATGTAAGAAATTATGACTAGACCTAGATAGGGGAGTCAGGAAAGAATGTTTTCCCTTGATGGGAACATCAATGACCCGGGGGCATGGATTTAAAATAAGGGACAGGAGATTAAGAGAGGGTGTGAGGAAATGTTTTTTCCTTTGAGGATGATGGGAATCTGAAACCTTCTCTGCCTGTAAGGGTGGTAGAGACAGAAACCTTTATAATATTTATGAAGTATTGAAAAGTACGTTTTTGATGCCAAAGCCTACAAGGAAATATACCAATTGCTGGAAAGTGGAATTAGATTAGTTAGATTGGTTATTCTTGACCAGCGTGAGTCCAATGGGCTGTAATTTTTTTTCTCTCTGTTCTGTAGGCCTCTATGGCTCTACAAATATTCACTGATTTACTGTTCATGACGTAGTACTTCTACAGTAAGGGAGAACAAATGCAAACAGGGTGACTGTTTTGAGGAACACCTCAATATAGTGAGCAAAACTGATTATAAACTCCATGTGCTTGTCTTTTAAATTCCTTAACACACCCCTGCTCCAACCTTTCAGTCTTCTAATCAAGGTGAACATAAATTTGAGGAACAGTCCTTCCTTGTTTGATTAGGCACTCCTCAACTCAATGGTGAATTCAACAATTCAGGTCATAAACTCTGACCTATTTCTGTGGTTGGCTGATGGTGATGATTTTGCTATTTCCACTTACTACCACCTTGGGAGTCATCTTTTTGTTCCATTACCCATTTCATTTTGCCCTGCACCATAATCCCTCACACTGTTTCATATTTCCTGCCTTTCATCTTAAGGACATCGCCTGTTGTCCTTCCATTAAGCCACACACCCCAACACCCACTTCCTCCTATTGCTGCCACTATACTTGCCTGAAACGTTTTGCACTTTTATTTTCTATTTTTATTTTAAGAATTTAGATAGTTCCTTACCGTATTTAGCAATTTCAGACTAATTCAGAAGTTTCAATCAATGGCCCATTCCACATGTATTGTAGAGCATGTTTTTTCACACCTTCCTTTTTGGCAAAGGCACCAGCAACTGTGTTTTTATTTTGCTCCTCTGAAGCTTGAGCAATGCTCAGTTAACTCTTGTTAGCACATTGACATTAGAGTAACAATTTCACCAAAAATGCAGCAATACATGTTCTTTTCTTAAGAATAAACAGCACAGCTTGCAGTTATGGCAAAGCAAAAGGCTGATGATGTAACATGAAAGGAGTTCACATTTACAGTGAAACAAATCTGAACTGTTTGTTCATCTTCTTCATCTGACCTCAGGCAAGATTACTTAGATAAATTTGTCAGGTTTAGGATGAAAGCGTAATAGATCTAAAGGCCAACGACCACATTGAGCAGTAATGTTCTGTGCAGTGTATGCCCAGAGGAAAAGCATCAAGTCTTCTATCACTTTCAGTCCATCCTTGAATTGATCATTAGAATATTTTAAACTGTGTTCTCCAAAATTGTAAATAAAATTTATTTTTTGATGTTATTTGCTGTATAGGGTGGAAATTCTTTCATTGCGTGCTTTGAATATACAATTTAGCTTTGAAGGCTGATATAATTTAAAATTAACCTGCCAGGGACTAAATTAATTATCCACAGATTTTACATGCTATAAGTTGTTATATTCCACTTAACTAAAATTGTATAAGAAGGACAATTTACCCATTCACATTGGGTAATTTGGGTAAATGTTAGATTTTCAGTTCCCTCTCCACATAAAATGATATGGAAAGCTTATCCACATTATTCTTGCCATCACTATTATTGCATCCATTGTATCTCCTGAGCTGATTACTGGGCAATTAAGGATGTAACTTGTTTGTGTAGCATGAAAGGAATTGTACATATAGACGCTGAGCATGTATACAAGGTGACATGTCAACTCACATTCAGCTTGAGACTGGATCTGTCAAGTTCAAAGTCAGGTACCCTATCTTACCATCATCTCTGTGTAGTTATGTTCAATACAACTTTTTATTGTTTACTCACAAGAGTATAGATCTCACATTACTACTGGTAAGGCTTTTTAACAAGCTCTTATTACATATAACAAGTCTGTCAACCATTTGCAGTCAGAGCTGTGTTATTGTGGGCTGACTATATTCTGTACAGTATCAGATGATGCTCCAAAGGACTCAACAGGAAAGTTTGTGTTTACTTTAGTAGAGTCTAGGAAGAACAAGACTTGTCATCAGCTCTCTTAAAATCCACTTTACTAACACCTTCCACCCCGACCTCAAATTTATCTGGACCGTCTCAGACTCCACCCTCCCCTTCCTAGAACTCTCCATTTCTATCTTGGGTGACCGACTCAACATGGACATTTACTATAAACTGACCGACTCCCACAGCTACCTAGACTACACCTCCTCCCACTCTGCCCCCTGTAAAAATGCCATCCCATATTCCTAATTCCTTCGCCTTCACCTCATCTGCTTCCAGGAGGTCCAATTCCAATACCGAACAACACAGATGGCCTCCTTCTTCAAAGATCGCAATTTCCCCTAAGATGTGGTTAACGATGCTCTCCACCGCATCTCCTCTACTTCCTGCTCCTCCGCCCTTGATCCCTACCCCTCCAATCGCCACCAGGACAGAACCCCACTGGTCTTCACCTACTACCATACCAACCTCCAGATACATCGTATCATCCTTCATCATTTCCACCACCTCCAAACAGACCCCACCACCAAGGATATATTTCCCTCCCCTCCCCTATCAGCGTTCCAGAATGCCCACTCCCTCCGTGAGTCCCTCGTCAGGTCCACACCCCCCACCAACCCAATCTCCACTCCTGGCACCTTCCCCTGCAACCGCAAGAAATGCAAAACTTGCGCCCACACCTCCCCCCTCACTTCCCTCCAAGGCCCCAAGAGATCCTTCCATATCCATCACAAATTCACCTGCACCTCCATATACACCACTTATTGCATCTGCTGCAAATGATGTGGCCTCCTCTACATTGGGGAGACAGGGCGCCTACTTGCGGAATGTTTCAGAGAACACCTCTGGGACACCCGGACCAACCAACCCAACCGCCCCGTGGCTGAACACTTTAACTCCCCCTCCCAGTCCGCCAAGGACATGCAGGTCCTTGGACTCCTCCATCGCCAGACCATGGCAACACCATGCCTGGAGGAAGAGCGCCTCATCTTCCACCGAGGAACCCTCCAACCACAACAGATGAATGCAGATTTCTCCAGTTTCCTCATTTCCCCTCCCCCCACCTTATCTCAGTCCCAACCCTCGAACTTAGTACGGCCTTCCTAACCTGCAATCTTCTTCCTGATCTCTCCACCCCCACTCCCTCTCCGGCCTATCACCCTCACCTTAACCTCCTTCCACCTATCACATTCCCAAAGCCCCTCCCCCAAGTCCCTCCTCCCTACCTTTTATCTTAGCCTGCTTAGCACACATTCCTCATTCCTGAAGAAGGGTTTATGCCAGAAACATTGATTCTCCTGCTCTTTGGATGCTGCTTAACCTGCTGTGCCTTTCCAGCAACACATTTTTCAGCTCCTATCTTAAAATCCAGTCTGGCACTACTGCCGACAACCCTGATGTTATGGTAGCCAGGAGCAGGCAAGCTGTGTCTCAATATTCCTTAATCTCCTCTCCCAGTAATGAATGCTATTGAGTCCCATCCTTCAAAATGGACCTGGCCTCCTGCAGGACCCTTGGGCAGCTGTGAGCCAATGATGCTGCTATTCATTCTTCAGTAATTTCTCCATCTCTTCATTGTATTACTTTCTTTCATCTTTTTCTTGTGGCAAGACCATTATCTGATGTTATGTAAGGCTCATTCATGGATTCGTTATTTTTCAATTCCTTTCATGTGGTTTGCAATTAGTATCGTACTCATGCTCTCTTCTCTGAATAACGTATTTTTTTTGCCACTGATTACAGACCAATTTCAAGTTTCCTTGTTACATTCTCTGTTTGTCTTCCTTGCAACTTTCTGAGGTGAACCACACAATTTGCAACCAGTGTTGCATATGACCCATGCTATCACCATGATAGCCACCTCACTAACATCACTCGACTTGCTTGGGTTCTGCCAAAACCCTCAACCATGCCTTTGTTGCTTGAGGGCTTGATTATTCCAATGCACTCCTGTTGGCCTATATAAATTTGAAGAAATTTGAAAAATTCTCTGTTGCTAATGTCCTAATTCATGCTGAGTCACTTATCCAGCCCGCATGCCCTCACCAATCTACATTGATTTCCAATTAAGCAACAGATCAAGTTTAAATTATCATTCTTGTTTTCAAATCTCTCCAGGGCCTTTCTCTCTTGTATTTGCTTCAGCCTGCAAGGTATCTAAACACATCTGATTCTGGCCTCTTTGAAATCCCAGATTGTATTCATTTCTCTACAGTTTGCCATGCACCCAGCTGCCAAAGCCTTAAGCACAGAATTTTCTCTTTAAACTTATTTGCATATCTTACTTTCTTTCCTACTTTAAAATAATCCTTAAAATGTATCCCTTTGATCAAACTGCTGGTCATTGGTTCCAATATCTCAATGTGTGTTGTTGTCAAATGCTATTTAATAACCTTTCTGTGAAATACCTTGGGATTTTTTTATACCATAATGATGTTATATGAAAAGAAGTTGTTAATTTATAAAAAAACTGTGCGGTTGATTGTATGGAATCTTTTAACCTTTATCAACAGGATGATCATATATGAGCAATCTGTAGTAAACTGACATACCTATTTAAACATGGCTTAAAGAAGAATGACAACTTTGTAATGGTCACCCGTTTTTAATTAGCCTAAGAAGCTGCATTCAATTCTCATTACTAAAATAATCAAGTCTCAGTGAATGACTGGCGTGTATCATACCTCTATTCTTAAACAAATAAACAAAAATTATGTACATTAGAAAATCTTGGAAAAACTTTAAATATTCAGTAGAAATTTTAACAAGGAGTGTTTGGGCAAATCATTCTTTCAGACAAATGGGGGCTACGTTGGGCTCAATACCATCACTTTTTACTCTAATGTACAGTATTTTTGCTGATTGCTAATTAATCAGTTTGAAGATGAGACTGTCGTATTACTCAAAGCTAAGTACCATATAAATCAACACTGGATTAAGTTAATATGGCAGGTTTCTCAAATCAAAAAGAGCCTGGGGGATTCATATAGGAGACTGCAGAGATTACTTGCTTTAAATGTTGTAAATGCAAGCCCTTATGTTTCATCTCTAAGACTCCAGATGCTATTGCTAACACATAGCTACATGAACTCATCAAAAGCACCCGCAAAGCCATCTTGTGACTTTTAGCTGATGGTGGGATATCATTGAAATTTTCTGCCGATAATAGGTTGAGGATCACTTGTAAACACTTGATATGTTTTCCCTAAATGCTAGAATGCCTTTTTTAAGTATATTTTTTCCTCATTCTGTGTTATGTATGCACCTTGGCAGCAGTTGACATCAGCAGTTTGCAAATTATATTTTTTAAAAAACTGGCATTCTCTGAAAGAGCATGGTGGGTATCATTCTGATTTTGTCGAATGGGTGATATTATATGCCCATTCGACACTTGCCACACCAATTTTCAGTTTCATTGACTTGAAATGGGAGAATATCATCTGTTTTCCAAAATTAGCCTAGTAGCATTTTTCTGTGCATAAAGTTTGTTAAATTCTCTCAGAGAATTAAAGATATACAAATTGTAGACATGCTTGCCTATTTTCTTCAATTCTCCTCCGGAGCTTCATTTCTGAAGAAGTGCCATACTAGGCTCAAAACATTAACTGTTTCTCTCTCCATGGATGCTGCCAGATGTCCTGAGTTCCTTCAGGATTTTCTGAACTTGTTACCCTTAGTGATGTTTGGTCATTCACTCGGGACAACTCATCACTTTTCCCCCCACCTACATCAGTATGAACAGTTGTGTCACCCATTTTCATCTAACTCAGTCTCTCTCTCTTACTTTCATTGTAGGAGAGAACAGCCCACAATAGGACAGAAGAACCTAAGACAGGCAGTGGGCTACCCGACGTTCAGCTCCTCACCTCTTATATGGAGAATATGATGATTTTGACCCCCACACCAGCCCCCAATCAAGAAGTGGTTGACTATTTCCAAACTCTGGGACTGATATCAGATGCCGCTCGTGACTTACTAGTACCCACAGACCAACGGATATCCCCTTTGAGCGTATTGCTACCCCCTGACTAACAGCTGTCCCCTTTGTCCATACTGGTACCTTCTGACCGAAGGAGAAAGTGAGGACTGCAGTTGCTGGAGATCAGAGCTGAAAATGTGGTGCTGGAAAAGCACAGCAGGTCAGGCAGCATCCAAAGAGCAGGAGAATCGACGTTTCGGGCATGGGCCCTTCTTCAGGTATCATGAGCCCTCTGACCAAAGGCTATCCTCTTTGATGACTGAGGCCTCCTGACAAGCTTCTTTCCTCTATGTCTGTGCTAAATGTAATGGCAAGACAAAAGACATGTCAGCCTCAAATCTGACTGAGGAAGCAAAATGCAAAAAAAGTGAAGCAATGATGATGTGAACATCCAGGAAAGCTCAGAGCTGATGTGAGCTATGACAGTGAGCAAAGAGCGTGGAGCTGCAACTTAGTCAATTTCCATGAGCTGGTTGTGTGAACCTGAGTGCTAAGTGCTCTTCATCCTGGACAAGTATTAAAGTGCAGAAGTGTTCTGTAAGCGGATTGCAGATGTGTCATGAGGGCTCTTAGCAGTTGGCATACATCTGATGCCAATGGATGCGAGGTATATGTGCCCTGTACGCATGGAGCGTTCCCTGAGATTGGTTGTTGCCCATTCACTTGGAGCCAAATCCTGCATGTACTTTCTCTGGTGTCCATGTTGAGTTTCCTCGATATCTCACTTGTTTGGTAAGTTGGGTAAAATAGTAAGGTAAATATTAGTGAAGTGAAGTGGGTCATCAGCAAGGCATTGAACAAACAATAATTCCCCCTTAATTAAACATCTCATCCCGCCATGTGAGAAACTCACCATGCTGATTGTGAAAAGCATAAAAGATGGATTGATTTGCTCCTGACATTAAGATGGGCCTCACCAGATTGTTCATCTGATTCTGCCACACATCTCACTGCCACCCATGTTGTGTAGACCCCTTGAACGACTCAAACAACATTGAAGTTCCAAAGTGTAAAACTCAACAACCCACTCCCCACTGTCACACAAAAAAAAGTATAAAATGTGGTATGGATTTTTAAAAAAAATTCTTTGACACTGGTGAATAAGTTACATGTGATTAGAATAGAATAAAGCTCTGAAATCCCAATGCCGAAAGGTCTTCGCTAAAATAATATTACTCGGCAAATTTGCCCCAGTTTTGCTGTGAGAACTAAAACAATAAGCTTTGAAGCAGAAGGTGCATCTAAAAGCCAAGGTAAGTATGTCACCGAGCCTATGAGTGAGGTAGTTGATCCATTGCACCATGTGTGGAAGGGAAATGAAGAGCAACATTGTTTGGATCAGTCAATAAAAACAGGGAGTACTACAAGCAGAAAATAATAAAAACTCTCAGCAGGTCAAGCATCCTAGAGGGAGAACGGTCAGGCTAAAACTCCAGGTCAATAACATCACAAAGTGTGCTGATTGATCTAAATGTGAATTCCAACATTTTCTGCCTGACATTCTGATTGTTTGCCTCATTTCTTTGTATGACAGTTACTTATATAATAATATTTTGTTTCCGGAAGGTAAGGGAAATGAAAAATGCACCTCACAACAATGTAACAACCATGAGAAAGCAAAATCACCCTCCCGCCTGCTTTAATAAATATCTCTTCTTGTGGTTGACCAATAGTGGAGTGTACTCTCTTGGGGAGCTTTCTTCTTGCACATAGTCCATTAATCACAGTTAAGTCATCCTATTGTGCAATGTTGATTTTCCGCCAGTATTGCAGGTTTCCCTGATCAGTGCCTATTTTATCAATGACATGTTTCATTGTTCTATGTAGTATTGAATTGTGACTCTTTTCCAAGAATGTTTTCAAATAGTTTGGATGACATTAATTATTTGACCTTTGGGTGGATGCAGCTAAAATGCTGTATTAGAAGCAAAATCGATGACCTGTTGACCTCCTTGTCTTCAAAATACTTGCACACAATATAACTCGTAAGTAGCACATGCTAACTCAATTATTAGTATCAGAAAATATATAATTAAGATTTTTGAAAAGCATTAAATTGCAGCAATTTTAAAGTTACTTAATGGAATGATACTAAGTTTCTGTCCTTTCCATAATTCCAATATCTAAATAGCATATTTGCTTCATTTGAATCCACAGCAAATTTTAAGAATCTCTTTATATGTCTTCATGGGCTCCATTCTCTGCTCCCAATCATCTTTGCAGTGGAGCAGTCAAATAAGTTCCTTTTCCTTGATGTTTGAGTTGGAAACTTTGATGAGGGATCTCTACCATTGATTTCAGCAAAGCTACCTTCACTAGTCAATATATCCTTTGTAGGAATCCCAAACCACACAGAAGATAGGACTTGCCTTATCAGCAACCTTGTAAATAGATCTGATACATTTGTTCACCAAGCAAGCTTATTGCTGATATTGGCACATCAACAACATCCTGGAGGATCAGGTCGACCCTGTTGAGATAATTTCTCACTGCACATTATGCAAAATCATGAATAGCCTAAGGCCATCACATTTGCTCCTGAAAAGCACCTTAGGCTATCCAGGGAGGGTAAGATTTCAGCAGCCAGTGTTTGACATCAGTTTTACAATGTTACCATGCACACATGACATAAGAGGTATTTACCGCTCTCAGGATGGTTAGAGACAACGAATCTGCAGATGCTGGAATCCAAGGTAGACAAACAGGAGGCTTGTTACCAAGGTATAAAGAAGCTCTGCTATTCACACAAATGAGTAATGTGGTATGTCAGTGTGGTTCTAGGTAGGTGGTCATAGATCTTGATGACTGTCAAATTGCATCAATCAGCATGTACCTTCAGTTGCTCGCAACTGACTGTACCCAACTAGCGGAAGTTTGCAAAGCTCACATTAGATGCAATTCCACAACTAGGCAACATTTGTTCCATGATACTGAGAAGAATTGTGAAGAATTATGCTGACAACTAATGTAGGATTGTCAGTTGAACTAACAGTACAACACACTTTCCTATTTTCTTCAATTCTCTTCCGGAGCTTCATTTCTGAAGAAGTGCCATACTAGACTCAAAACATTAACTGTTTCTCTCTCCATGGATGCTGCCAGATGTCCTGAGTTCTTTCAGGATTTTCTGAACTTGTTACCCTTAGTGATGTTTGGTCATTCACTCGGGACAACTCATCACTTTTCCCCCCCATCTACATCAGTATGAACAGGTGTGTCACCCATTTTCATCTAACTCAGTCTCTCTCTCTTACTTTCATTGTGGGAGAGAACAGCCCACAATAGGACGGAAGAACATGAGACAGGCAGTGGGCTACCCGACATTCAGCTCCTCACCTCTTATATGGAGAATATGATGATTTTGACCCCCACACCAGCCCCCAATCGAGAAGTGGTTGACTATTTCCAAACTCTGGGATTGGTATCAGATGTCGCTCGTGACTTACTAATACCCACAGACCAACGGATATCCCCTTTGTGCGTACTGGTACCCCCTGACTAACAGCTGTCCCCTTTGATGACTGAGGCCTCCTGACAAGCTTCTTTCTTTTATGTCTGTGCTAAATGGCATGGCAAGACAAAAGACACGTCAGCCTCAAATCTGGCTGAGGAATCAAAGTGCAAAAAAAAATGAGGCAATGATGATGTGAACATCCAGGAAAGCTCAGAGCTAATGTGAGCTATGACAGTGAGCAAAGAGCGTGGAGCTGCAACTTCGTCAATTTCCATGAGCTGGTTGTGTGGACCTGAGTGCTAAGTGCTCTTCATCCTGGACAAGTATTAAAGTGCAGAAGTGTCCTGAAAGTGGATTGGAGATGTGCCATGAGGGCTCTTAGCAGTTAGCATACATCTGATGCCAATGGATGCGAGGTATATGTGCCCGGTACTCATGGAGCGTTCCCTGAGATCGGTTGTTGCCCATTCACTTGGAGTCAAATCCTGCAGGTACTTTCTCTGGTGTCCATGTTGAGTTTCCTCGATATCTCACTTGTTTGGTAAGTTACGTAAAATAGCAAGGTAAATATTAGTGAAGTGAAATGGGTCATCAGCAAGGCCTTGAACAAATAATAATTCCTCTCCTCTTAAAATAATCTCCTCATTCCAGGAATCAATCGAGTGAACTTCCTTTGAACTGATGTATTGAAATTATATCTCTTCTTAAATTAAAATACCAAAACTACGCACAATATTGCAGAGGTTGTCTCATCAGTGTGCTGCATGATTGTAACAGAATAACCATTTTCTTTTTGTTTTCCTTTCCCTCGTAATACCTACATCATTCTAGTTGCCCTATTATATATTTGCTGTACTTTCTGGATCTTTGATATTTTCAGGATATTACCTTTTGTTGACCTATGTGCCAGAACATCCAAATCCCCCTGCATCCAGAAATGGCGTTCTTTCTCCATATAAATAATGTACTGTTTTTTTCTATTCTTCTGGTCCTGCAACATTCCACCACATTATTTGCTATTTTTCCTCTCACTTGCACTATCTTTATCCTTTTGCAACTCCTTGGGCTGAATCTTCCCATATTTTGGCCAAATGTCTATTTGTCAAGTTTCATGGAGAATTTTTCTCCATGAAGTCTGGCAGGTTTACTTGCACGATGGTCACTGAATCACCTCATTAACTACCTACATGCCCCTATTGCACACCTCACATCCAATGGTAGCTCAATTCTCTCAGTGCACCATGACTGGAAGCATTTGCCATTGCTAGGCTGACCCAGGAAACCCTTGCAACCTTGGCATCAATGCCATCTTTGAACATGCATGCACCTAGTCAAGGAATCTGGAGTTGACCTTTATCACTGATGTAGTGGTACAGGAGTCACAAGTGAATGTTTCTCATGATGTGATGGTGGAACAGATGACACATAATCCTGTACCCTTCACATGTAAGTACCAGGCCACACATTATACCTATTCTTAGCCACATTCTCTCGCACACGCCTCTAAGTCACTGCTACTCTTACACAAATGCACAATGCAATCCAGCATCTTATCATTGTTCAGTGTTAGGGCATTTCATGCAGGGAAGATGTCAAACAGTTCAAAACTTTCACCTTTACCAACCTCCAAAAATGAATAGAAATCAATGACATTATTGAATTAGATTGGACTTTATGACAGTCTAGCTGAGTTCATGAGCATTGTTAATGAGACCAGCATTTTATTTCTGATTTATCAATAAACTCATTTTTAATTGAAAGTTGCCAGGGCATTTGTTTGGGCCTCCAGTAAAGCTATCACCATCTCATGCTCGCAAAGGGAATAATTCTGGCGGCTCCTCCCTGATACGTATTATCAGGTCAGCTATTACTCTTCATCACAGCTGAGGTGAAGTTTGGAGGGAACAGCATTATGCTATTACTTTCAGGGTGGGTAGGGGAGGCGGGCTTGGTGGGAGTAGTTTAAGTGATTGGAATGGCAGAATACTGGTGTGTCCCCTGTGAGACTAGAAAGGACAATAACCGGGATGGGGGGGGAAGAGGAAGACATGATAACAAGCTAAAAATAGGGAAGAGATAGTTCACAATTTAAAGGTGTTAACCTCAATACTAAATCCAGAAGGCTGTAAAGTGTCTAGTCTGAAGATGAAATGTTGTTTCTCCAGTTTGTGCTGTGATTCCCTGGAAGACTGCAGCATGCCGAGGACAGACATGTGGGCATGCCAGTAGGATGCTGTGTTAAAATGACTGGCTATGGGAAGATCATGCTTGCACACAGACTGGAGGCTGTCACCAACTTCATTATCTCTGGAGATCTTCTCCCCACTGCCTCCAAACTAGTAGTCCCCCAATTCCAAGCAGACCGTTTCTACCTCCTGTCCAAAATCCACAAACCAAACTGTTCTGGTAGGCCTATGATATCAGTCTGTTCCTGCCCCACCAACCTCATTTCCTCCTATCTTGACTCCATCCTCTGTCCGCTTGTCCAGACCCTGCCCACCTACATCCATGATTCCTCTGATGCCCTCCGCCATTTTGACAATTTTCGGCTTCCTGGCCCTAACTGCCTCCTGTGCACTATGGATGTCCAATCCCTCTACATTTCCACTCCCCACCACGATGGTCTGAGAGCTCTTGGCTTCTCTCTCAATCAGGCCTGAACAGTCCCCATCCCCCACCACTCTTCTCTGCCTGGCCAAACTTGTTCTCTCACTGAACAATTTCTCCACTAATTCATCTTACTTCTGCCAAGTCAAAGGAGTGGTTATGGGCACCTTCATGATTCCCAGTTGTGCCTGCCACATTATGGGGCATGTGGAACTATCCTTTTCCAGTCCTACACTGGCTCCCTCCACCAACTCTTTTCTCGGTACATCAACAACTGTATCGGTGCTGCTTTATGCTCCCACCAAGACCTTGAAAACCTCATTCATTTTACATTCAATTTTGACCCCTCTATAATGTTGACATCATGCTTTCTCCACCATCATTCACTACCATTTTGGATAACTCCAGCAGAACATGACTACCAAACACATCTTCCCCTCTCTCCCCTATCTGCATTTCACAGGGATTGTTCCCTCCGGGATACCCTATTCCTTCTTTTCCTTGACCTTTCTGTCTCCATTTCGGGTAATAAAGTGTCCACTGCCATCTGCTACAAAGCCATACTCCCATAGTTACCTCCACTACAATTTGTCATACCCCACCTCCTGCAAGGATTCCAACCCATTCTCCCAGTGCCTTCAACTACATCACATCTGTTCAGATGATGCGACCTTCCAAAATAGTGCTGCTGACGTGTCTTGCTTCTTCCATGATTGTGATGGCCTGGGTCCTCAACCACATCCGACCTATCACCCGTGCTTCTGTCCTTGCCCCTTCCCATCACTCACAACAGTGTGATCGGGTTCCCCTTGTCCTCACTATTCACCTCACTGGTCTCTGGATTCAAAGAATCATTCTCCACCATTTTGGATAACTCCAGCAGAACACCATTACCAAACACATCTTCCCCTCTCTCCCCTATTTGCATTTCACAGGGATTGTTCCCTCCAGGATACCCTATTCCATTCCACAGCCGATACCATTCACCCCTTCTTCTCACTGGCACGTTCCTACGTAACCACAGAAGATACAATACCTTCTCCTTCACCTCTACCCCACTCACCATTCAAGGGACGAAACACGCTTTCACTGGGAAGCTGTATTTCACCTGCACCTCCTCCAATCCATATTATATTCACTTCACCCAATGCGGCCTACTCTACATTGGAGAAACCAAACACAGACTGGCCAAAAGCATGACTTTCCTGTAGCCGGTCACTTTAACACAGTGTCCTGCTCGCATGCCCACATAGAATCATAGAGTCATAGAGATGTGCAGCGTGGAAACAGACCCTTCAGTCCAACCTGTCCATACCGACCAGATATCCCTACCCAATCTAGCCCCACCTGCCAGCACCCACATGTCCTTGGCATGCTGCAGTGTTCCAGTGAATCACAGCACAAACTGGAGGAACAACATTTCATCTTCAGACTAGGCAGTTTACAGATTTTTGGATTTAGTATTGAGTTCAACACCTTTAAATTGTGAACCATTTCTTCCCTTTCTTTTAGCTTGTTATCATGTCCTCCTTTCCCCCACCCTCCCAAACCCCCCACCCCATCCTGGTTATAAGACTGACAGGAGACACACCATGGATCAGTCTTTCTCACATCCCATCTTTTTAATCTGAACTATCAACAGTTTTTCTCCACAAACACCCTATACCCACTACCCCCACACACCCCCAACCCCAAACTATAGCATAAATGTTGACCCCTCCACACTTCACATCAGCTCTCATGAAGAGTCATGTAGTCTTGAAATGTTAGCTTGATCTCTCTCCATGGATGCTGTCTGATCAATTGTGATCCCCAGCATTTATTGTTATCATTACAAATTCCAGCATCTGCAGTTATTTACTCTGATACAATCTATTATGCTAGATCCATGCTGCATCTACAGTTTTGCTTTTATTGAAAATTATTTGCCTTTTCTAATTTCTAATAGAAAATAGAAACTATTTTCTATTCATTATTGTTGCCTTTATGGTACCAATGAAAGGGTGCTCCACTGGAACATATAAACCAATGCACGAAAATCAACACTGGAGCATTTTCCTCCAGAGTCCATTTTCTTAGCTAACATTCTGGATTAACAGCAGCATTGATGGAGGGCTGGATGAAGGTCACCAGCTGCCTTTTTCACAAATGAATGGTGTGTGAAACAACCAAACCAAAAGAAGAAAAAGTAACTTTTAAAAATTCCTGAGAAATATGATTGTCTCGATTTAAACGATGGTGTGTGTTTGAAAGGGATATGCTGCCCCCTACAGGATTTAAATCATTTCTCTAATTGATCATTGTTGCTCGGCCTGCAGAGGATGGTGTTATGATCTCGCTGTCAAACTTTCCATATTGTAAAGGGAGGAGGTGTTAGTATTTGGTTTGTCAGCTGATAGAGAAAATCATCAGAAGTACCAAAGTATTGCTTGAGAGAACCTGATGAAGGAAACAATTTTCTTTCAATTGCACTAAAACTAAGATGGTACCAATGCATGTCTAAAGCTGGGAATTTAGACTTCAAGAGGATAAAGACTGATTTGGCTATTGCTTCTCATATATAAAGGTTTAGATGGAGAGGAATTTCTTAAGTGCATACAAGACAATTTTTTGATTCAGTATGTGGATGTACCTACTAGAGAAGGTGCAAAACTTGACCTATTCTTTGGAAATAAGGCAGGGCAGGTGACTGAGGTGTCAGAGGGGGAGCACTTTGGGGCCAGTGACCATAATTCTATTTGTTTTAAAATAGTAATGGAAAAGGATAGACCAGATCTAAAAGTTGAAGTCCTAAATTGGAGAAAGGCCAATTTTGATGGTGTTAGGCAAGAACTTTCAAAAGCTGATTGGAAGCAGATATTCGCAGGTAAAGGGACGGCTGGAAAATGGGAAGCCTTCAGAAATTAGATAACAAAAATCCAGAGAAAGTATATTCCTGTCAGGCTGAAAGGGAAGGCTGGTAGGTATAGGGAATGCTGGATGAATAAAGAAATTGAGGATTTGATTAAGAAAAAGAAGGAAGCATATGTCAGGTATAGATAGGATAGATCAAGTGAATCCTCAGAAGAGTATAAAGAAAGTAGGAGTATACTTAAGAGGGAAATCAGGAGGGCAAAACGGGGACATGAGATAGCTTTGACAAATAGAATTAAGGAGAATCCAAAGGGTTTTTACAAATATATTAAAGACAAAAGGTAGCTAGGGAGAGAATAGGGCCCCTCAAAGATCAGCAAGGCGGCCTTTGTGTGGAGCCACAGAAACTAGGGGAGATACTAAATGAATATTTTGCATCAGTATTTACTGTGGAAAAGGATATGGAAGATATAGACTGTAGGGAAATAGATGGTGACATCTTGAAAAATGTCCAGATTGCAGGAGGAAGTGCTGGATGTCTTGAAACGGTTAAAGGTGGGTAAATCCCCAGGACCTGATCAGGTGTACCTGAGAACTCTGTGGGAAGCTAGAAAAGTGATTGCTGGGTCTCTTGCTGAGATATTTGAATCATCAATAGTCACAGGTGAGGTGCCGGAAGACCGGAGGTTGGCAAACGTGGTGCCACTGTTTAAGAAGGGCAGTAAAGAGAAGCCAGGGAACTATAGACCGGTGAGCCTGACCTCGGTGATGGGCAAGTTGTTGGAGGGAATCCTAAGAGACAGGATGTACATGTATTTGGAAAGGCAAGGACTGATTAGGGATAGTCAACATGGCTTTGTGTGTGGGAAATCATGTCTCACAAACTTGATTGAGTTTTTGAAGAAGTAACAAAGAAGATTGATGAGGGCAGAGCAGTAGATGTGATCTATATGGACTTCAGTAAGGCGTTTGACAAGGTTCCCCATGGGAGGCTGATTAACAAGCTTAGATCTCATAGAATACAGGGAGAACTAACTATTTGAATACAGAACTGGCTCAAAGGTAGAAGACAGAGGGTGGTGGTGGAGGGTTGTTTTTCAGACTGGAGACCTATGACCAGTGGAGTGCCACAAGGATCGGTACTGGGTCCTCTACTTTTTGTCATTTACATAAATGATTTGGATGCGAGCATAAGAGGTACAGTTAGTAAGTTTGCAGATGACACCAAAATTGGAGGTGTAGTGGACAGCGAACAGGGTTACCTCAGATTACAACAGGATCTTGACCAGATGGGCCAATGGGCTGAGAAGTGGCAGGTGGAGTTTAATTCAAATAAATGCGAGGTGCTGCATTTTGGGAAAGCAAATCTTAACAGGACTTACACACTTAATGGTAAGGTCCTAGGAAGTGTTGCTGAACAAAGTGCAGGTTCATAGCTCCTTGAAAGTGGAGTCACAGGTAGATAGGATAGTGAAGAAGAGTTGGGAGGTCATGTTGCGGCTGTACAGGACATTGGTTAGCCACTGTTGGAGTATTGTGTGCAATTCTGGTCTCCTTCCTATCAGAAAGATGTTGTGAAACTTGAAAGTATTCAGAAAAAATTTACAAGGATGTTGCCAGGGTTGGAGGATCTGAGCTACAGGGAGAGGCTGAATAGGCGGGGGCTGTTTTCCCTGGAGTGTTGGAGGCTGAGGGGTGACCTTATAGAGGTTTACAAAATTATGAGGGGCATGGATAGGATAAATAGACAAACTCTTTTCCCTGGGGTAGGGGAGTTCAGAACTAGAGGGCATAGGTTTAGAGTGAGAGGGGAAAGATATAAAAGAGATCTAAGGGAAAGATATAAAAGAGACCTAAGGGGAAACTTTTTCATGCAGAGGGTGGTACGTGTATGGAATGAGCTGCCAAAGGATGTGGTGGAGGCTGGTACAACTGCAACATTTAAGAGGCATTTAGATGGGTATATGAATAGGAAGGGTTTGGAGGGATATGGCCCAGGTACTGGCAGATGGGACTAGATTGGGTTGGGATATCTGGTCGGCATGGACGTGTTGGACCGAAGGGTTTGTTTCCATGCTGTACATCTCTATGACTCTTTGACTCTATAGGTATCATTGGAATGCCAGTTAACATGTCAGTGATTAAGGAAACTATGGAGAGTAATTTCAGAGAGCTTAATAGCTACTTTCTACTTGGGAAATCATGTTGGAGGAAAGCCTGAATATCAAATCAATCCCTATAATAATCATGAAATTGGTTTGTCTTTACTGAAATGTAAATTGAACAGTATATGCAGAGAACCCTCATCTAAAAAATCATTGCCACATGTTGAAACATCTACACTTATACTCTACATGTTCTGAGTTATTAGATGTAGGACAGCATTTTAATCTTTGTGTGCTATTCCCAACAGCAGAATGAAGTGTGTATGTGTGTGTAGCACTTTCATTCTTATTCTGGGAGGTGGCTTCCACAAATTTCCAATTAAAATTTCCAAGTACCGGTGATAGGGTGGGGTGAATATTCATTGCATATCAATGTAGACTTCAAAAAGTTCTGGGAGCTAGGAGTTATGCAAAGTGTAAGAGTCACAAGAGTAATATGAACACAGACCTGGTAGGTTCTTTGCATGTGGTTCCGTACCAATTGTACTCTTAAACAGTGAAAGACTTTGTGATTTTAGATGCCACTGGCTATCATCAGGGAGGTCTAATGGTTATGGTGTTGACACTCAGCTGTCCTCTTCTATAGTATATTTGAATTCATTTACATGAAACCAGAGGATTTTGATCATCTCCTTTATGCACCTGTATGTAGCAGCCTGTAATAAGCCAAATATCTTGTCTATGGATCTCTGGAAATCACCAGTGAAGAATATTTGAATGCTGCTGGAGTTTTCATCAAGTTCACATCTGCATGTCTTACTCCACAATCCCATATATTTCTATGACCACTGACCAGAACAGCACCAATTGTGTTTGACAATGCCTCTGCAGCTGGTTAGTTCTTGACTGGGGAAGCTGCAAAGAGTGAGGAGGATCGCTCAAGGATATGGCAGTGTATAGATAGGATGGAGAATTGGGTGGAGAAATGGCAAGTAGAATTTAATTGAGACAAGTGCAAGGTGATGCATTTTGGAAGCCTAATCAGGAGGGAAGTATGAGGTAAATGTCAGTACTCTTAGAAGCATTAACATACAGAGGGATCTCGATGTGCAGATCCACAGTTCCCTGAAAATAGCAATACTTGTGGATAAGTGCTCAAGAAGGAATCTCTATTCCTGAGATGCTGCCTGGCCTGCTGTGCTTTGACCAGCAACACATTTGCAGCTGTGATCTCCAGCATCTGCAGACCTCATTTTTTACTCAAGAAGGAATCAGGCATGTTTGCCTTCATCAGTCAGGGATTGGAGTATAAAAATAGGCAAGTCGCATAAAATGTTTGGCCACATTTGGAATATTGTGTACAGTTCTTATCGCCTACTACCAGAAGGATGTGGAGGCCATGACGAGACTACAGAAAATGTTTACCAGGACATTTGGAAGGTATTAGCTATGAGAAGACATTGGGCAAACTTGGTTTGTTTTGGGCTGTTGGAGATTGCTTGGCAACCTGATAGAAGTTTACAAAATTATGAGAGACATAGATAGAATAGGTCTTTGACAGATTTTTCCCTGGGTCGAAATATTAAATATTCAGGACATAGGTATAAGGTAAAAAGGAGAAAGTTTAAAGGAGATATGAGAGGCAAGTTTTTTAAACAGATGGTAGAAGATGACTGTAATGCACTGCCAAAGTAGGGAGTGGAATCAGGTACAGTAGCAGACAAGATAGGCAAAAGGATTTTAATTTAGAAAGGCATCATGTGTTAGTGCCAGCTTGGTGGGCCAAAGGACCTGATCCTGTGCTGTACTGTTTTTTGCTCTTTATAGAGATGTGGATGTTCCATTGCCTATCTTCTATACTGCCTTCCTTAGATGTCTGCAGAACAGCTTCCTGATACATCCTGCTGCTGGCATTTTGGCCTCTGTTGTTGGCCAACAAGTGCTCTCCTGCTGCTGTTCCCAACTGCAGTCTCTTCCATCCTTTGAATTCCTCTCCAAATCCTCTATTCCCCAACTCAGCCCACATTCCTGCTGTCACTCATCACTGACTCACCTCTGGTGGTCTCAACCTTCATGAAGGGCTTATACCCGATATGTTGACACTCGTGCTCTTCAGATGCTGACTGACCCGCTGTGCTTTCCCAGCACAGCACTTTTCGTCTCAACCCTGTATCAAAGCAGGCATTGTTCTCCACTCCCCCTTTGTGCTGCAGAGTTCAACAAGGTACAACTGCACAAAGCCAATTGCCTCCTGGCACTTTGCAATAAGTATGAACTGGATTCCAGGAGATTCTCATGCACTGTTAACTTTAACATGAAGGTAGAACTTCTATAAATGTCTTATATAAATGATTATTCATGCATGTGTATGACAAGCACAGACCCACCGCAGGCTGGTCTGAAGCTGCTAATTTAATCTTTGTATCTCAATCTGCCATCTGGAAAAAACTGACATTTTGGCTTCCTTTAATTCAGGCATCTTGTCCATCAGGTATGCAAGTCCTTACAGGCTCCATAGAATAGGCCTGCAGTTTGTGATTAGCTATTAGACAAAGATTGACTAAGCCAACCTTTGTTTTGATAATCTAGTTTTACTTTTCTGTTTATTGGACAATCCTGATGAAGGGCTCTTGCCTAAAATGTTGATTCCCCTACTCCTCAGATGCTGCCTGACCTGCTGTGCTTTTCCAGCATCACACTCTCAACTCTGACCTCCAGCATCTGCAGTCCTTACTTTCTCCAATGTGAATACCATGCAAGTTTCCAGTAAAATGCTGAGGTGGAGGGATCAGTGTTGTGAATTTGACACACTGTATTCAACCGAAGTTTAGCTCCTCAATATTTGAGATAACCAAGAATTTGCAGACAAGGTTGGGAATGGGGTTAAATAAGGATGGGGAAAGAGAAGGGAAGGAAAGAAAATGATGAGGAGTAGGAAAGGGCATGACACAGAAACAGAGGCTTATGGGTTGTTTTTAATTTGTTGATGAGAAGTTGATGTTGCTGGCAAGGACACCATTTAAAACCCATCGCAATTTCTACCGGAGAAGATAATGGTGAGTTGCCTTCTTAAAGCAGTTCAGTTCTTGATGTGTAGGGACACACACACACAGCTGTGTGGAAGGGAATTTAACAAGTGGCAGTGAAAGAATTGTGATACATTTCCAAGTCATGTAGAATGAGAATCCCTACAGTGTGGAAACAGGTACTTCAGCCCAACTAGTCCACACTGACCCTTACATTTACCGCTGACGAATGCACATTACCTACACATCCCTGAACACCATGGACAATTTTAATTCGGCCAATTCACCTAACCTGTGCATCGTGTTCTTGTTTGCTCCATAATTGGAATGATTTAGAGCTGAATGACCTGGCAAACCCAGATAGAGTGTCAGTGAGCAGATTATTTAATTATATGTGCTGTAGAGGACTCCTTCCATCACTTTGCTGGTGATCACAGGTAGACTTATAGGACAGCAATTTGCCTTGTTGATTTGTCTTGGTTTTTGAATACAGGACATATCTTGGCAATTTTCCAAATTGTCAGGTCAATGCCAATATTGTAGCTACACTGGAACAGTTTGATTAGGGGCATGGTTAGTTCTGGAGAACAATAGTCAGTACAATTGCTATAAAATTTTGAAGGCTGATACCCTTTGCAGTGTTCTGTGCCTTTAGTCATTTCTGGATGTCATGTGATTCTGGCAGAAGATGAAATAGATCACTCCATCAGCAATGTTCCATGCCCACTAGAAATCCCAACCCAATCTAGTCCCATCTGCCAACACCTGGCCCATATCCTTCCAATTCCTTCCTATTCATATACCCGTCCGGATGCCTTTTAAATGTTGCAGTTGTACCAGCCTCTACCACTTTCTCTGGCAGCTCATTCCATACACAGACTATCCTCTGTATGAAAACATTGCCCCTTAGGTCTGTTTATATCTTTCCCCTCTCACCCTAAGCCTATGCTCTCTAGTTCTGGACTCCCCACCCCAGGGAAAAGACTTTGTCTATTTATCCTATCCATGCCCCTCATGATTTTATAAACCTCTATAAGGTCACCCCTCAGCCTCTGACGCTGCAGGGAAAATAGCCCTAGCCTATTTAACCTCTCCCTATAGCTCAAATCCTCCAACCCTGGCAACATCCTTGTAAATCTTTTCTGAACACTTTAAAGTTTCACAACATCTTTCCAACTGGAAGGAGACCAGGATTGATTGCAATATTCCAACAGTGGCCTAACCAATGTCCTGTATAGCTGCAACATGACCTCCCAACTCCTATACTCAATACTTTGACCAATAAAGGAAAGCATACCAAACACCTTCTTCACTATCTTATCTACCGTGACTCCACTTTCAAGGAACTATGAACCTGCACTCCAAGGTCTCTTGGTTAAGCAACACTCCCTAGGAGCTTACCATTGCGTGTATAAGTCCTGCTAAGATTTACTTTCCCAAATTTAAGCACCTCACATTTATCTAAAATAAACATAATCTGCCACTTCTTAGCCCATTGGCCCATCTGATCAAGATGCCATTATAATCTGAGGTAACCTTCTTTGCTGTCCACTACACCTCCAATTTTGGTGTCATTTGCCAACTTACCAACTATACCTCTTATAGTTACATCCAAATCATTTATATAAATGTTAAAAAGTAGTGGACCCAACACCAATCCTTGTGGCACTCCACTGGTCACAGGCCTCCAGTCTGAAAAACAATGTTCCACCACCACCCTCTGTCTTCTACCTGCTGATTGGGTTTTGTATCCAAATAGCTAGTTCTCTCTGTATTGCATGAGATCTAACCTTGCTAACCAGTCTCCCATGCGGAACCATGTCAAACGCCTTACTGAGGTTCATATAGATCACATCTACCGCTCTGTCCTCATCAATCCTCTTTGTTACTTCTTCAAAAAATTCAATCAAGTTTGTGAGACATGATTTCCCATGCACAAAGCCATGTTGACTATCCCTAATCAGTCCTTGCCTTTCCAAATACATGAACATCCTGTCCCTCAGGATTCCCTCCAACAACTTGCTCCCCCCCACCCCCATCCCCACCCCCACCACCAACGTCAGACTCACTGATCTATAGTTCCCTGACTTTTCCTTATGGCCTTTCTTAAACAGTGGCAACACATTAGCCAACTTCCTGTCTTGTGGCATCTCACCTGTGACTATCAATGACATAAATATCTCAGTAAAATGTCCAGCGTTAGCACTGATTGAGCCTCATAGAGCACTGATAACGTGTCTGAAGGTGGAAGATCATGGCTCCAACATCATTGAAGAACAGTGGTTAGAGGTGTTGATGAACAGATCATCAAAGAGGTTGAGCTAGACCAACTAGCTGGGCATAGTGAAAAGAAATCAAAGCTGCAGCAGCAATGGGAAAAAATTGTTCCAGCCATTATTTCACATACACTGGCAATAAAAGAGAAGCAACAGCAGCAATAGCAACGAGATTAAACTAAAGGGGCTGGCAAACCGAGAACTCAATTAATGTAAAAAATATCTGAGTGTAAGGAACACAGAAACACGATGTTCATAGGCTCAGAGGTAAGGAGACTAGAAATATTTTTTGCTAAAATATTTTATTTGCCTTTGGCACACTTGTTAATTTTTGAAATGCATTGCTGGAATTCCACATTCTCTCATCCATGAATATTAAATAATGCACCTAGTACTTGGTGGTGTAGTGGTGCCAAAGGCTTGTGCTTGTTACTGACAGTCACATAACATTAGGGTGCCATCTTGCAGCAAGATCTACATGTTCAGTACCACTAGATTTCGTTGAACAGGCTATTTTTAATCTATAATATGTTAATAAATAGAAAATGAAGGAGGAGTGCATGGCGAAAACAACCTCCTAAATGAATTGGCCATTATTGTCTGAGTAGAAAATGGTCCAGTTAGAAAATTACCCTCCAGTTTAAAAAAAACAAAATTAAAGCAGCAAAATTTCATAATCATCAGTAGAACCCTATGACTGACTGAAACAGTGTCTATCTGAGAAACAATCAAAACGCACATCATTATGATTGCTTACTCAACCAAAACTGAACATGCCCATTGTCTGTATTTCAGAGAAATCAAATTAATTCATCATTCAGCTCTAAATCTTTTCATTGTGAGATTAATGCTCATCTGACTCAGGTCTTCTCTATCATTGGAAAACCCATGCTTTTACTCCTGATTGATTAATGACTGATTCAATTAAAGGCATATCAAAATAAGAAGGTGGTACTGAAAGTGGTAATGATGGGATTTTTGAGTCCAGGTTTAATGGCTTGTAGATTAAATTGCTCTCTGTAGGACATGCCGGCATGAATAGCTGAAGTTACACAAGGAGGATATGGGAACAGGTACATTTTAATTGCCAGGACCTAGGGATGAAAGAGCTTTATCCTCCATATATATATATATATATATATATAAAAACAAGGGGTATGTGCAAGATTGGGTTGCATTAAAAGGAGCCTCAGCTATCTGGCTGTGTTCAGAAAGACTAGCCAGTGGTATTAAAGTGATCATTGTAGGCTACCATGAAAAAGATGCCTTTTTAATATTACTTAGCTAGATGTGGAACGTGTCTGCTTTCCCCAATACCATTTTCAATTACAGGTCACTGCAAGTCACTGTTCAACCTTTTCTATTGACTGCCACCTGCACCATCCCTGGCGCTAATTATTATTTTAATTCCACTCCCAACTGTGATTTTCAAATTTCTGTCCTGATTGTCCTTCATTTTCTGATCTATGCTAATTAATTATCCTCCCCCCTCAATCAACCCCAACCACCTAACTTATCATCCTGTCATCTTGTTTGCACCTTATCCTCCATCCTTCAGTCACCCCAAAAACATAATATAGCTTTGACACTTTAGAGTAATAATGAGGAGGTATTGTCTTTGGGATAATATGTATTCTCTCAAACTATACCAGTAAAACAGATTATCTGGTCAGTTATGCCAATGCTTGTTTTGAGACCTCACTTACTTATTCACTGTGATGTTGTCCAATAATGAATATACTTCAATAGACCTTCATTGACTGTGAAGTCTTTGGGTGATTCTGAAGACATGAAAGGTGCTGTATAAAATCAAGTTTTTTTTATAGAATATTTAATCCTCGTGTCTAAATATTATCCAATAATCATCTCAAGGTTGTATTTATTTATGCAAAGTCCTGCCCTAAGTACTCTGTGGCAAATCATCGAGGATGTTACAACTGGGGTCTTCCTCAGTATCACATTGCATTCTCATTAGTCTGTCAGAATCAGTTATCTGCTCTAATAGTCTCATACATTGTTCATGCATTTCTGTGTAATGATGTGTTAAATGCTGATGAATAACCTTCATATCTGTTTCCATTGGAAATATGCTGCAGGCTACTACTCCTAAATGAGATATTGACAAATCTTTTAAACAGCACCTCTTGGGATTAATATCAATGGTTATTGACTCTAAATGTGAGGCAAACATTTCATTTGTAGAAGATCTCTTGAGATAATATTAATTTCAGTGGTTGCAGACCCTAAATGTACCATAACAATCATTTTGCACAGTTTGTAAACCTAGTGATTCTGATCATCTGGTTAATTAGTCGGAGCATTAAAGAAACAACAGCTGTGATTTTATACAGCAGCGTTTTAAAACCCATTCAGTGCAGTTGTTTTGAATTTTGATTCTTCTTTCTATTTGCTTCTTGCAAATCTATTGACACCAGTAAAATATTAGAGGTGACATGTAGCTAGACTGCTACAGATTGTGAATCCCTTTCAAGCTCCACTTATACTTGAGCGACAAACGTCAAAGTTGGCTAAAATGTTTAAAGAGGTTGAGCAATTGTTTCCACGAATGATCGCCACTTGATCCACACTTGTCCTAGTAATGTTGTGATTCAGGTCCTGCTGATGTGCAAAATTGCTATCAGAGTTTTGTTGCACTGATGATAGCAATGACACAGTAAGAAGTGAGTGTTTGGTGCAGCATCCAGATATTAGCACTTTCAGAAAGGGTGGTACGAGCAACAAAGGAAGTAAGTATTAGTGCAGGACTGACTGGCTTGTTCGTTCTCTGGCACACTTAAGATGGATCAAAAAGCCTGCTATTGTGGTGTATGATTCTATGATGCTGACCCATTCTAAAAGACTAACTTAGAGACATACTGGCATTCCAGATGAGGAATTACTTTTGGATGATCCCTGACCCACAAAGAAGCCAAAAGCTGAGCTGTTGGAGGTGGATTGAACTGTACCTGAACAAAGGCTTAGGAGTTTTAAGATATCATTCAGCATTAAGATGCTTGTCTCAGGGACCATTCTGTGAAAACAGAAATATCTGAAGAGCATCAGGATTATTGAGACATCACAGCAATCCTCTGACGATATACAGCTGCTTCCTGAAAGGATGGTAGAGTTTGATGCCATCGGTGCAGCACTATAGAGAGGATTCCTCGACAACATACAGCAACCTGGAGTGAAAGGGAGCTCAACAGGACAGAACAGAACATAAAGGAACAGAAGTCAAGGACCTCTTGACCTTTATCTTCATGGCTTCAGTAAGGTCTAATCTTCTAAGGTATGAATCTTGTACCTGTAAGAGGTTTTAAATTTGCTGCTGCTGCTGTTTTTTTTACAAACAGTAGACATAATAGTGAGGAGTCATCAAGGCGAAAACATTTTCCATTCTTCTTCCTTATTTTCTGGAAATTTCCCAGAATAGAGGCAGGTTTTCAAATAAAGCCAGAACACTCATTTACATTACCTTCACCATTTTGAGGCAAATATTCATTACAACGCTTACAAAATGTATGGCAGTCGATTAATCTTTAGTTAAGAGCCTCTATCTGACATTGAATGAAATACAGAACTTCATTTTTAAGATCCCAGCATCAGTTTCAACAGTTGTTTTCATTAATCTACCTCAGAGAGGTTTGGTAGATCCCAGCGCAGAAATATTGGAGTCATAGAGTCATAGAGATATACAGCATGGAAAACAGATCCTTCGGTCCAACTTTTCCATGCTGACCAGATATCCCAACCCAATCTAGTCCCACCTGCCAGCACCCAGCCCATATCCCTCCAAACCCTTCCTATTCATATACCCATCCAAATGCCTCTTTAATGTTGCAATTGTACCAGCCTCCACCACTTCCTCTGGCAGCTCATTCCATACACGTACCACCCTCTGCGTGAAAAAGTTGCCCCATAGGTCTCTTTTATATCTTTCCCTCGCACCCTAAACCTATGCCCTCTAGTTCTGGACTCTCCGAAGGGCTGGATTCTCATACAAACATATGAGGATATGAATCAACAGCAGAAATAGGCCTCTCAGCCCCTCAAGCCTGCTGCACTATTCAGTTCCTCTTTGTGATAAATGATAACATTCTACCAGCTTTCCTAATTACTTGTTGTGCCTGCATAAAAACAATTTGCAACCCACTTACTAGAACACCCAGATCTTGCTGCACCTCAGAGCTCTGCAAACTCTCACCATTTATATAATATGCTTTTTTTTGTATTGTTTTAGCAAAAATGGAAAATTTCACATTTTTGCCAATTATACTCCCTTTTACACATCTTGGCCTGTTCACTTAACCTATCAATATCCTTTCTAAACCACCACTTGCCCCCCCGCCCCCAACCCCACCCACGCCCCCGTCTATTCACAACTTAGTTTCCTTCTGGTCTTTCTGTCATCAACTCTATTTTTGTTTCCTTCATCCAGGTAATTGGCAGGAATTGTAAATTATTGCACTTATGGGGAAGCCAGCTATGTTAGCAGAGCCTTCTGTCTAAGTCACAATAATAAGCCTCCTCACAGGGAATTGAGATAAAACGCTGCAATCTGGCACAACATGTATCAGTAACAGCTTTAGTACATTTGTGGGCCAAGGGTTCTGAGGTGCTACACAGTCCCCAAAAGATGATTGGAAGCAGGAATGCAGATGCTGGGGATCACAGTCACAAAGTGTAGTGTTGGAAATGCACAGCCAGTCAGGCAGCATCTGAGGAGCAGCAGAGTCGATGTTTTGAGCATAAGCTCTTCATCAGGAATCATCAGGATGTTTGGAGGCAGCCAAATGCCTGAATGTTTAGCACAGTTGATATTTTAGCAGTTGCCAGGATAGGATGGCTGCCCACGTCTTTTTGTCGCAGCTTCTACTTCAGCAATTGGCATTGTCCATGGCAGTGTGCAGAACTATCCTCAGTCAATGATATCACTGCATCTCATTTTCTGGAGGAAATGACATCAAGGACAATATACTCTGGGACTCCTGCACCTATGCACATCCTGATGTCTTCATATTGAGCCTGTTTGATATCTGCTAGAGGTTGCTGCTGGTCATGGACTTGCTAGTACCTCTGTTGTTCCTCAATTTCTCTGTACCTTTATTGCACCCCCAATTACTCTTGATGTGGCTAGATCCATTGGCCATGCTTCTAATTAGTGGTGTAGATAAGAAACAGAACAGATGGCCCATGTTGTGGACAGTCAGCATTTGCATTACTCATAAATAACAATTTAGCATACATTTCCATATAGTGGGACACAGAAGACTGACAGGGTGGACAATGGACTGCCTCTACAAGTACCTTTGGCATAGAGACGTTTTTCCAATGAATGCACCACAGACCTCATCATGCAAATACAATAAGAAATTATAAGTGCTGTATGATTACAGATACCTTGCTCTCTGACCCCACATTCAAGACTGACAGCATTGAATATAAGAACATGTTGCAGAATATTAACATTTCAAGGTGAGAGGAAATTGGTAATATGGCTTTGAGCCAAGATAGATCCTGGATTGTCATTGTGCTTTGTGGCCCCCAGGTGCCTCTTTAATCTGGGCAAGTATGAGATGATGCATCATAGGAGGTCAAATGCAAGATGAAAGTATACAGAAAATGGCAAGACTCTTAGGAGCATTGATGTACACAGGGATCATGGAGTGTAAGTCCATAGTTCCCTGAAAGTGGCAAGACAAGTGAATAAGATGGTACAGAGAGCATACAGCATGCTTCCCTTCATTGGTTGGGGTATTGAATATAAAAGGGGACAAGTCAAATTGTAGCTGTTTAAAACTTTAGTTAGCCACTTTAAGAGTAATGTGTGCGGTCTGGTCACCACAGTATAGAAAAGATATGAACGTTTTGTAGAAGGTGCAAAAGAGGTTGACCAGTGTGTTGACTGGAGTTTATTAGCTGTAAGGAGAGGTTAAACAAATTTGGAATGTTTTTGCTCGAGCATCAGAGGCTGTGGGGCAACCTTTACAATTATGAGAAGAGTGGATAGTCATGTGGAATTGTCAAAGTCTGGAGGACATAGGCCTAAATTGAACAGGGCAATATTAAAGAAGTGAGGATAGGAATGGGAGGAGTGGGGGGGGGGGGGGGGGGGGGGGGGGGGGGGGGGGGGGGGGGGGTTGGCGTGGATAACTAAAGAACTGCTATGAGAAACAAACCATGATAGGACAGAAGGAGAAGATGATAGAAGGAAGACAGAAAGGTGAAGGAGCAAGATTAGTGTATCTATTTTCCTAGATCTTAAGTTTCTATTATTGCATAACCCCTGAAAAGATTATTACTAATTGATTGACATAATAATATCCACTGTGGCCATATCATGGAGCCTAGTGGGGAGAGTAACCAAGGATATTGGAGGAATCAGACCTAAGGCCCAATCTTCCTAACAGTCATAGATCATACAGCATAGAAACAGACCCTTCGGTCCAACTCCTCCATGCCAACCAGACATCCCAATCTGACCTGGTCCCATTTGCCAGCATTTAGTCCATATCCCTCTAAACCCTTCCTATTCTATACCCATCCAGATTCTATAAAATTATTTACCATATCTTTCTAACATAATGCTGAGATGGAAAAAACTAAATCTTATTTACTATTAAAGACTTTTCAAGGTAGGTCCCAACCAAGCACAGGAGAGCATCCCAGACTTTTCAGCTGAGTGGTTAAGGCAAGGCTACTGCCTCGACAAAACATTTTGGCCATTAACTCTCTACCAGACCTGCAATAATTTTCCCATATTTTCTGGTTTTATTTCTGCAATGTTTTGATTTTGTTTTATTACTTCAAAAGTGGAACCTAGACAATTACATTTGTTAAATACTTTGCTTCCTTGATAAATTAATAATACTGTTCTTAAAAATGATCAGAACTCCTTTGTTTGTGGCTGTTGACTCAATCTTCAACTATGTGCTATTTCCCAACAAGGTTATATCATAGCCCTTGGTAGGGTACAACTTGATTTAAAAATAAACCCTTGTCTTACTTCTTTCTCTGTAAGAGTACAACTTTCGCTTCCAGATTAATATTTTGTGTCTTCTCAAAAATCACTAATTTTGTAGCTTCATTAAACCTCATGATTCCATGTGATCAGACTGTTTAATCAAGAAGCAGATTTTTATTCATTAATGACTTCAATTTAGAATTCAGTGGGGACTTCAGTGGAGGAAATTAATTCCATTTCCTTTTCCATTATTCAGAATAAAATGCATGTGTAATCATGTTGAAAGCTCAAATCCATCTTTATTTTTTTTTAAACAACTGTACTTGTCATAAATTGCTATTGTTTGACACCAAATTAACTGCAGGCATTTTCTCATTGTTAAATGTTATATTTCCAATATTTACATACCTATGCTGGAGAAAATGTAAATAAAACCCTTCCTTTTCATGTTGACTATCCAAATTGATTAAAATTCGAATGTCCCAAGAGAGTTTTTTTTTGTTTGTTCTAATAATGTTGGCAGTGTTGGTAGAGATACCTTGAGTTGCCCTGAAACTTGTGATGAGACTTCTCCCTGAACCACTGAAGTTTTAATATTGATGGTGTTCCACTATCATAGTAACTAGGGAGCACCAGGTTATTGGTTGAATGGAGCACTGGTGATATATATGACTTAAAAAGAAAAACTCTCATTTCTATAGCACATTTCATGGCACCAGCTGTCCCAAAGCACTTGCAACCAATAAAATACTTTCGAAGTGAGGTTATTGTTTTATTTGATAAAATCAAGACCAATTAAGCACACACAAACTTCCACAAACAGCAATGCAATAATGACTTTGATTAGTTGAGGGATAAATAATATTCAGGAGACAGGAGAAAAAGTCTTCTTCAGAACAGGATTTTGGAATCTGATGTCCACTTGAGAGAGCAGATAGAGTCTTTATTCTGAATTATGAAACCTATAGCAATCCGTTATGATGATGTGCTGGAGTCTCAGCCTAGATGTTTGTGTTCAGGCCGTGCAGTGGAATTTGTAACTCATTGGAATTTGCTGCCTTGTAACTCAGGGTTGACGGTGCAACCAAAAAAGACACAACTGACACAGGCGAGCTGAGAGGTTTGAGTTGAATTAGCTTTACTGTCATATGTACCTAAATGAGTACAGTGAAAAGTTTATAAATCACCACTTATGGCACCGTTTTGGGTACAAAGGTACTTAGATACAGGTTCTTGGGTACAAGTGTTTCGGAAAAAATTCAAAAAATAAAGAAATAAAAAGTCCAGAATTACCGATGTTCAAAAAAGTAAAATCACAGCAATAAATTAGAAAAATAAAGAAATGAGAGGTTCGAAATAACGGTCTTTCCATGATAATAGAAAAAGAAAGAAAATGAGAAAGGAGAGAATTTAAGACAACGTCCACTTAGTCCATTTAATGACACTGGGCTCAAATTATATGATCCCCACAACACCCCCACTCTCCCTGCCCCCCACCATTAGAAACCCAGGCCAGACCAACCACGACGCCAAAGAAAACATCTCAAGGTGCCACAGACTGACTAATGCCACCACAAGGGGATCCAGACCGATGCCAATGAAATCAGCTGCACCATTGGAATCCTGGTGATGGTATACACCTGATTTTGGTGGTGAAAGTTATAAGGAGTAGGTGCTGTCACGGTGACCTTGATGAGTTTCAGTCATACATTGTGCATTCTGCAGCTACTCACTGAACTCTTGGTACACGTTTCAGCAAGCTATAAAAGGACTTGCTTTTAGCTGACTTAACAGAAATTATTATGAGTTGCAGATTACTCATAAGAAATTTATGCATTTTATTATTACTTTGACGACTTCTGCAGTACATACAAAGACTGAATATTAAGTTAAGGGTTCCAGCCTAGTACTGAAACCAAGGACATATTAAATATTCTCTGAGCCATCTCTACTGGTTTCACAAAGATACGGTTAGGAAGGGAATATTACAGGAAACTATTGCTGAATAATACAAAACATAACATAAAATATTAAAAGATTATTAGAAATTAAAATTATAATCACATTAAAAAGACTGCTTAGCTGCTCCCCACCCCCCACCATCCCCACACACACTTCTCAGGTTATATTAAGAAGCTTTTCAAATTATGTGTTGTTACTACAGTAATCGCAGTCATGCATCTGAAATGAGAGTTAGAATTCATTACATACATTGGTATAATTGTGTCATGCAACTGAACTTCTTGCTGACTTGAAAATTCTCCTTTAATCTCAGTTTGAGAGCTGTTTGATCAGACATCTTTCATTGATTTCCGAAATGAGCAAACACCCAAATTTACTCTTGGGATATGGGATTTGTTGGCATTTATTGCCCAGCACTAGATTCCACAGAACAGATGGTTCTTCAACTTTTTAAACCACTGCATACAGGTGACCTATAATCAATTGAGTAATTTTCACAATAGAGTAATGTGATAGCTCCAACAAAGTGGTTCCAATAGTCAGGAAACCATCTCTCTCAAGTTAACTACCTTTTTTTGTGAAGTCTGATAGAACAACTGATTTTGTGAAATAAAGAGGGGCCTAAAAGTCAATAAAATTATAGAGCAGATAAATTTGCAAACAAAATAAGAGCCAAAAAAACTGCAGATGCTGTGAATCAGGAACAAAAACAGAAGTTGCTGGAAAAGCTCAGCAGGTCTGGCAGCAGAGAAGTCAAAGTTAATGTTTCGAGTCTGGTGACCCTACCTCAGACTACGAAAATACTGGTTTATATGCAGAAGATAGGGTGGGTGAGGGGGAAAGGAATAAACAACAGGTAGGGATAAAGCCCAAAGAGAGGGAAGAACTGTTGGAAAGATCTGGTTGAAAAGGTGAATATCCATTAATAGAGACCTTTAGTGGCTAACAATAGGTAGTATGTAATGGCAGACTAAGTGATAACAAGGGCTGGTGTATTAGGTTGTGAACTAGGAGATGGGGGAGTTCAGCCCCTAAAATTATTGAATTCAATACTGAGTCAGGAGGGCTGAAGGGTCCCAAAGCAGAAAATGAGGTGTTGTTCTTCCAGCTTGCTCTCAGCTTCGCTAGACCACTGCAGCAAGTGTGAGATATATTAGCCGGAGAACAGGGTGGGGTGTTAAAGTGGCAAGCAACTGGAAGCTCAGGTCTTTTTTCAGGCAGAACGTAGAAATTCTGTGAAGCAGTCACCCAGTCTACACTTCATTTCCCCAATATAGAGGAGACCACATTGTGAGCAGCAAACATAATAGAGTAGATTATGTGAAGTGCAGGTAAAGTGCTGCTCCACCTGGAAGGTATGATTGGGCCCTTGGATACTGAGGAGGGAGGAGGTAAATGGGCAGGGATTACACCACCAGCAATTGCAAGGAAAGGCACTGTGGGGCAGTTGGGTGTCATGCGAATCAAGGAAAAGGGAACCAGGGTGTCCAGAGGAAACAGTCCCTGCAGAATTGTGTTGACAAATTTGTAACAGAAGGGACTTCAGCATTCTTCTCTCTGTTGTACTGTTGATTGAATTACTATTGTTTAATTATGAGATTCCTAAGGTTAGATTTATTCAGCAATGTTCTTGGGGAAGTTATTCAATTAAAACCCATTAAGATAAATATATATTCACCAAAGTAATGTCTAAATGATTGTTTTCATGTGAGACAATATGATTTCTCTGCTAAGCAACCCCATGAGCTATATAATAAAGTTGTCCTGTAAGACCCTGAGGTAGATTAGTTTATGATGCATTGGACATTTAATATAACTGAAAATAAAACATTTTTAATCAAAGAACAACATTTTTTCTTCCATACTCAAAATGGCATAAATGCATTCCCATTTGAAGGTGTACAGATCAAAGTGGGTAGTAAACATTCCAAACAAGAAAAATGTTTATGACTGTAGTGATTATAACAAGGTCAGCCAAGTGAACCTCATAGAATATGAGTTCCCTGATTGGGCCTGTTAATCTGATCCAATCGGGGAGCTCTGAAGTTTGAGATATCCTATTCACTCTGAGAGCTGCCTCGAAGGAAGCCAGATCAGTCCAAGCATTGTGCACGTGTAAATAAAGGGTGACCTGGTGATGAGACATTGGCTTCTGTAGAGTTATTTCAATGACCTTCATCAATTCTAAACAAGATCACCTCAAGACATGACTTAGCATTAGACATGAACCTGAAGACACAGTGTTGCTCAATAGACCTTTACATACAGCATAAGAAAATAATATTTCTAGTAAAGTATTTTATCCATAATGTTTCATTGTCAACATATTTTTTTAAAAAAAGCATACCCACTCTGTAAGTGTTGTTTTACTGGAGGTTGTGGCAAGATGTGTTCAGCCTATTGACCTCCTGTCAGTGTTCGTGCAGAAGTATGATGACTGATTAATCTCGATTTTCATTGATTGACCTTTGACAAGTCAACTGTTAAACTTTTGAATGGAGAATTTGTACTGAAGCATTACAGGTGGGCACAAACATGGTGCAGTAAGTTATACATTAACCCCTGTCTGCTTACTGATTTACACTACTTATAACAAACTGTGATCATTGGCTGCAAAGCTCACTTGGGTACTATGTTCTCAACAAATATCTGATCTTTCTAAAGATATTCTCATGGTTTAGATCAAGTTTAGTCCTAAATATAGCAAGAACCAAACTGTTGCAGCTGATGGGAATTTGAAGAAATGTACAGGCCAAACAGCATCCGTAAGGTGGAACTAAATTTAAAATTTCAGCTGCAATGATTATTTTCCAAATGTTGATTAGTCTGTTAAGTATCAAAAATAGTGAGCAGAAAATCCATACTCAGTAGGAGCTAAAGCAAGGTTTTAAACTTATTGCATGTGCAAGAGAAAACAGCCACGTGAGGCTGCATGATTAGTTTTCTAAGAAAGCCAACAGTGCTGAGGAAAACCAGGTTCAGATTCAACCTAATGTGCAAGCTACTGCCATAAAGATAATGTTTCAGCTAAACATTTCCTCCCATTTCCCCCACTCTCATCCATTGACAGCTGACTTCCAGTTACTTCTTGACTTCTGGGATGTCACACTTACACCTCCCATCTTCATCATTCCCTTCTACCACTCAATAGAGTAATAAACCTATTATTTTTTTGGGCCTCCCCATTTAGGTGCGGTGATCAATTCTCATGTGCTCACATTTCTAGATCCTGCTCTCATATCAATTGTTTGAGTTTGGCTTAAACAAGCTAATCTCAAAGTTTACTGATGACACAAAAAAAAGTGATGGGCCAACATTGGGGAGAACAGTTTAAGGATTTCAGAAATACAGGCAGGTTAATGGAATGGACCAATTGTACTGCGCGCACAAACTATGCTGTGACCAAATGGGTCATATACACTATGGAAAACAGATAGAAAGTGAGATACACACTGATGGCAGTGATGAACAGCACAACTTAATGTTCAAATTCAGAAATGCCTGACGATGTGAATACAGACACATGAAGCCATAAACCCCCAACATTGTAGATTTAATACAGGAGGATATGATACAGCAAAGGTGTGAGAAGAAATTTACATGTAATATTGATTAGATTACATTTAGAATATTGTGTATAGTTTTGAATACCTATTGTAAATAGCCAGTGAAAGCGTAAAGCCTATTGAAATGTTATCTAGAAATAAGAACCTATACTTATTGCATTTGAGAATATTATCAACATTACACTATTGTGAGGAATTAGTGGAACTATAAACAATGAAGACAGAAGTGAGGAAAATGTCTATGTGTGGAGGATTGTTGGAGCCTGGACCACGTTGCTGGGAGAAGGATGATGCAGAGATCATTGCACCTATTGATGGAAAACTGTAAAAATATTTGAGGCAAAAGTAAAAAGAGCTCCAGGACAAGACTGGGCAGTGGGAGTAATTCTTGATTGCTACAGTAAAAGGCTGGCATATAATTGTTGGGCCAAAATGTAAAATTACAAAATAAAAGTTAAAACTGGCATTCGTTAATTGAATAAGTTTCACTTTCTCATGTCTTTGCTTCATTTCAATTGGTAGCATTTGAAATCAGTGGAAATAAAACTCATGAGAGATGTAAACCATTGTGACAATCTGTTTTACACAATTGCATGAAATCCAAACTCACTGCTCTCAGTCAGAACTTCATAGATTCAAGTCTGTGTAGAGCCTGGACAAATGATCTACACTACGCAATACAAATGGAGTGTCACTGTGTACTTTGATGTTATTTGTCTATCCAGAAAGATGTAAGAAATTCCACAGCACCAGTCAAAGAGCATTCTGTTTTCCCAGTGTCCTGATCAATTTTTACTTCACCATTATTAACACCAAAACACATTAATTGATTATTTATCTTTGTGTTGTTTATGGTACTGTTTTGTGGCTGTTGCATTCCCTTACACAGGACCACACTTAAGGTCAAAAGGAACTTTGATGAGCATATGGTAGAGAAATAAATAGAAGGATATGCTGATTGAATCAAATGATGTAATGTCAGAAGGGGGTTCAAGAGGAGAATAATATCCAAAGATCCACCTGCTGATTTGTGTGACTTCTTCCTGTGCTGTAGATTTTTTATATTTGGTCATCTTAAGAACATGAAATTCACAACTTTCTTTCTCAGTTTCTGCCAAAAGAAATGAATCAAACAGCTTGTCTAAAATGTTGTTATTAACCATCAACTGTAAACTAACCCCAACACAATCACACTCTCTTTTATTATTGAGATACAAAGTGAAGTGTCCAGATCATGGTCTATTAGAAATCCATGAACAAAATAACGGTTGCACAATATGAAGAAGAGTTTGGTAAATTTTATCATACAACATTTAATATTTTCATACTAAAATAAATCAAAACATTATACTGGAAAATTACACAAGTTTATAAGAGCTCAGTCAATCTTGATAATGTTGCATTTATTCAGAATAAAGTTTACATTAAATTTGAGATTAGCAATATACTATATATTTTACAAAAATACTGTCTGCAAAAACACAAATAACTTAGTCTATTTTACAGCATATTCACATCAGCCAAAGTCAGTATTCAATATGTACTTGTTTTCTCCGTAGCTTGAGGCTTGCTGTGGGCACACAGTGTGTCCAGCAACTTGTCTTCTATATTGACATTACCAGTAGGTCTGAAAAAAAGTTCAACAATAACACTTGCTGTAATGGATCGGAGCATGGAAAGCGCAATGATCAAGCTGAAAAAGCGAGTCTGATCTTGTGTATACATAGTTTTCACATATTCATTGAGAGCTTGCCTTGCTTCTTGTTGAAGGCTCTGTATGTATTCTGTACAGTGCAGTCCTGGCAGCTCTAGAAAAAGGACAGAGCAACATTTTAGCACCAGAGAAATGAGGAATCTATATTAATGTTAATAAAACACAAACTTAAAACAGACCTCAACTGTATAAAAGACCTTGAACTACATAAAACATTTTCATGGCACATCTTTTGGTGGTCAAAATTTAAAACAAAAGCAAAGATTTAATACACTTTGTCAAGATTAACTAATGTGTGACTATGTTATATAGTCTCAACAAATTTTAAATTTCAGGGGAAGGCACAGGTGCTGGAACTCAAAGGGCTAAGAGGAAATTTCACAGATTTATTTTAAATAATGATAGTTTCAGACAGAATCAAAAATCTATTTATTTTGTTTGATGAATCGATGTTGGCAGATCATGAATTTAAACCAGTTCCAAAGGTAGTGAAAAGAGATACTCAAAGAAATGCCTTTAAGAGACCTGGATGGAGGTGTATGGAGAGACTGACTACAGCATGGGAGAGATCAAGCTGAGTGTTGGGGGCAGGGGGAATGCTTTCCAGCCCTTGTGGAGATAGCCCAGTGCGGAGCAACTGCAGGCCCATTGCTAAAGTAGGACTTTTATTTGGAATTTTCAACTTCATTTCTTATACTTTATACAAAAACTGTAATGTTGAACTTTTAATTTTTCTAGTTTTTACCTAAGATTTTGAACCTAGGTACCTTGTACCAAAGATAACACTGCGAATAGAGACATTGGAAACTTTCCATTGTACTCCTGTATCCCTGTACTTGAATGCACATGACAATAAAGACTAATTCTAAATTCTAATTCCACATGTACCGCATGTCTGGATTGTTTAATGCCATGACATTTACGTCTTCGTTTATGTTTCAGGAAATAGGATAAGCATTGTTGCATCACCCTGCCAAAAATATCCTGCCACAAGTAAAATTCACATCACTGCAGGTTAAGTGATCATTTCAGTAACTGAAACGAGTTAAGTGTGGTGATGTAAAGATATGTGGTCATGAACAGTTTGTCCAGTTGGATAGACACTGCACTCTGCAGGCAAGAACATGTATTTTGAAGCCTGGGATTGCCTGCTCGTGCTGGGTTGAGGATAACACCTCAGGCCTGGGGAGAAATTTAAGTGGAAGCGAACAGTGAATACCAACAGCACAGAAGTGCCAAGAAGGAGGCTTTGCTGAAGAAAATTGAGCAGCTGAGGGCTAACATTTTTTACAAAAAAAATAATAATCCCAGGGTTGCTAAATGAGCCACAAGCAAATTAACATAGGATAAGCATGGTCAGAAAGGTGAATACATGGTTCAAAGACTGGTGAGGGATAAATGAATCTCATGGGGTGCTGACATCAGTTATGAGGAAGTGGAAGCATTGAAATGGTTTCTTGAACATAGTGAGTTATACAACTAGAGCCAATGAGTTAACATTAAATACTGGTGATGGTGGGGGCTGGGATGTCAGAAAGTGGGGCAATGTCCGTGTGAAGGAGGATTTAGAATGCTAAAGAAAAGCACTAGGTAATAGTGTAGTGTAGCAGCACGGATCACAATAACCAGAGTGTGGCAGGAATACGTAGAGCTTACAAACATAAGAATAAAAGAGCAAATATGGTTGGAGGAGGGAAAATCGCTTTACATTTAACAGAGGGGAGGAGCATTTAGCTGAAGAGAGGTCTAGAAATCCAAACATAAAAGTTGAAGCAACAGAAAAGTATACTTAGGTTGATCAAATTAAGTGGGACTGAAAGGGGCAGAGAATTTAATAGTAGAACTGTATCAGACACTAAGGTCCTTGAAAAACAAAAGTACTGAAAAATAAAATTGAGTCACTTAATCTAAATGTGTGGAGCATCTTCAAATAAATTTGATAAACTGGTAGCATGAATGGAGATAAATGATTTAGGTTCAGATACATGATTACAAGGTAACCAACGTTAGGAAATAAATACTCCAGGACAGATAACATTTCAAAAAGACAGGGTGGTAAAGGAGGAAGGGTGCTCCTGATAATAAAGGATGACATAAAGATGTTTGTGAGAAAGGATCTTAACCCAAAGTCAGAAAGTAGAATTAGGGTGTGATGGAGATTAGCAACAGCAAGTGTCAGAAAATGCTAACAGTTTATATGGCCATTAACAATAGTGGACAGATTATCGACAAAAGATTATTGAAACTTAAAACGAAGACAATGTACTACTAATATGAGATTTTAATCTTCAAGAAGACTAGCTCAATCTATTTGACAAATAGAACTTGACAAGGTTTTGAAGATGTTTAGTAAAGTAATTTTGTGATAGCTTCCTGGAAAATATGTTGTGGAGTGATAGCTATTTTTAGGGCTAGTATGTGTGACAATGCAGAGTTAATTGGCAACATCATATCAAACGATGCTATGTAGAGATCATAATACAATTGAATTTCCCTTCAAGTTTGGCAATAACATATTCAATCATGAACAAAATCCTCAAATTAAAGCAAGTTAGTAAGAACTGGCTAAAGCTGACTGGATTAAAACAGATTTTAAAATAGGAGAGTAAATAACAGTAGTAAACATTAACAGAATTGAAAATATTCACAAAACTACATTCTATTTAAAAACAAAAGCTCAGTGAGTTACATCTATCTGAAGCTTACCGAGGAGGTTGCTAAGGGCAGTATTAAGTATGAAGAAGAGGTTCATGATGTTGCAAAAAAAAAGCAGTAAAAGAATTATAACAAATCTCAGGATAGAGAATATTTTATCAAACAGTAAAGGTTACCAGACAGTCAGTTAAAAAGGGAAGCAATAGAATATGAGATAAACTATCTGAGAATAATAAAAAAAGGAGTGTTAACAAATATGTGAAAAAGAAGAGAGAGTGGCTCAAGTAAATTCCTTAGAAATAGAGACAGAAAAAGAAAGCATGGGTCTGAGGAAATGTCAGAGACAGCAAACAGAAATATTGTAACTGTCTTCAATTTTAAAAAAAGTTACAAATTAGAAATGGCAGTTAAACTAGGGGGATAATAAAAATAGGAAAATTGTAGTAACCAAATCAACAAAGAAGTACTGGAGAAATTCATGGGACTAAAAACGAATAAATCCCTAGGATATGATGGGTTAGGTCCTTCAAGAGAAAGTTGCACACACAGTGGATATGCTGACTATGATTTTCCAAAATTTCTTAGATGCTCAAATAGTCTCAGCAAATTAGAAATGAACAAAAATAACACTACTGTATAAGAAAGGATGAAGACAGAAAGTAAAGAATTACAGATCAGTAAGCGACGTATAATGTGCTGGAATCGATTATTAAGGAAGTCTTAACCATGTACTTGGGAAAGTACTGAATGCAGCAAGTTGAGTTTACAAAAGGAAACTTTTATTCTTGGCAAGTTTATATGGGATTTTTGAGCACGCAATGAGGAGGGTGGATACAGGCAGTTGAATCTACAAACTTAAATTTTGAAATAGCATTCAATAAGGTGTCACAAAAAAGGTTAATACAAAGGTAAGAGTTAATGAATTGGTGATAACGTAATAGCATGGGTACAGGAGGCAGAAGATAATGAAAAATGGCACATTTTCAAGATGGCAGACAAGAGGAGAACTAGAAAACTGAGTGCTGGGGACTCAGCTATTTACTAGGCAAAAGTGAGGACTACAGATGCTGGAAAACAGAGTCTAGATTAGACTGGTGCTGGAAAAGCACAGTAGGTCAGACAGCATCCGAAGAGCAGGAAAATCAATGTTTCGGGCAAAAGCCCTTAATCAGGGATAGAGCAGGAAGCCTCCAGAGTGGAGAGATAAATGTGTAAGGGGGGGTGGGGCTGGGGAGAAGGTAGTAAAGAGTACAATAGGTGAATGGGGGTGGGGTGGAGGTGATAGGTCAGAGAGGAGGGTGGGAGAAGGTAGCAAAGAGTACAGTGGGTGGATGGAGGTGGAGATGAAGGTGATAGGTCAGAGGGGAGGGTGGAGCAGATAGGTGGGAAGGGAGATTGGCAGGTAGAACAGATCATGAGGACGGTGCTGAGCTGGAAGTTAGGAACTGGGGTAAGGTGGGGGGAGGGGAATGAGGAAACTGGTGAAGTCCACATTGATGCCCTGGGGTTGATGTGTTCCTAGGCGGAAGATGAGGCGTTCTTCCTCCAGGCGTTGGGTGGTGAGGGAGTGGCGGTGGAGGAGGCCCAGGACCTGCATGTCCTCAGCAGAGTGGGAGGGGAAGTTGAAATGTTGGGCCACAGGGTGGTGGGGATAATTGGTGCGGGTGTCCCAAAGATGTTTCCTAAAGCACTCTGTGAGGAGGCGTCTGGTCTCCCCAATGTAGAGGAGACCACATCGGGAGCAATAGATACAATAAATGATATTGGTGGATGTGCAGGTGAAACTTCGATGGATGTGGAAGGCTCCTTTGGGGCCTTGGATGGAGGTGAGGGAGGAGGTGTGGGTGCAGGTTTTGCAATTCCTGTGGTGGCAGGGGAAGGTGCCAGGATGGGAGGGTGGGTTGTTGAGGGACGTGACCTGACCAGGTAGTCACGGAGGGAACGGTCTTTGCGGAATGCGGAAAGCAGAAAGGGGTGGGGAGGGAAATCTATCCCTGGTGGTGTGGTCCGTTTGGAGGTGGCGGAAATGTCAGCGGATGGTGCAGTTTATGCGGAGGTTGGTGGGGTGGAAGGTGAGGAGGGGAGGTTCTGTCCTTGTTATAGTTGGAGGGGTGGGGTTTGAGGTGCAGGATGTGGATGAGATGCCCCACACGTGCCCATGGCTACTCCTTTTGTCTGGAGGAAGTGAGAAGATTCAAAGGAGAAATTGGTGGGGTGAGGATAAGTTCAGCCAAACAAATGAGAGTGTCAGTGGAAGGGTACTGTTGGGGACATCGGGAAAGGAAGAAACGGAGGGCTTGGAGGCACTGGTCATGGCAGATGGAGGTGTAGAGGGACTGGACGTCCATGGTGAAGATGAGGCATTGGGGGCCAGGGAAATGGAAGTCTTCGAGGAGATGGAGGACATGGGTGGTGTCTCGAACGTATGTGGGGAGTTCCTGGACCACGGGGGATAGTACTGTATCGAGGTAGGTGGAGATGAGGTCGGTGGGGCAAGAGTAGGCTGAGACAATGGGTCAGCTGGGGTGGTCAGGCTTGTGGATCTTGGGAAGGAGATAGAATCGGGCAGTGCGGGATTCCCGGACTATGAGGTTGGAAGCAGTGGATGGGAGATCTCCTGAGGTGATGAGGTTCTGTATGGTCTGGGCAATGATGGTTTGGTGATGGAGAGTGGGATGGTAGGAGGAAGTGTCTTTGAGTTGGCGTCTGGCTTTAGCGGTGTAGAGGTCGTCAGTGCGCTAAATGACTACTGCACCCTCTTTATCCACTGGCTTGATGGTGAGGTTGGGATTGGAGCAGAGGGAATGGAGGGTTGCGTGTTGTGAGGGTGAGAGGTTGGAGTAGGGGAGGGGGATAGACAGGTTGAGGCGGTTAATGTCTCAGTGGCAGTTGGAAATGAAGAGATCGAGAGCGGGTAATAGGCCAGCATGGAGTGTCCAGGTGGATGGAGCGTGTTGGAGGCAGGCAAAGGGGCCCTCGGAAGGTGGGCAGGAGTCCTGATTGAAAAAGTAAGCTCGGACGCGGAAGAAGTGTTCGACATCACAATGTGTATTAAATTCATTGATGCGTGGGCGAAGGGGGATGAAGGTGAGTCCTTTGCTGAGGACTGATCATTCATCCTCAGTGAGGGGGAGGTCTGATAGGATGGTGAAAACTCAGCAGGGCTGGGAGCTGGGAGCTGGGACCTGGTGTGGGTGTGGAGCTGGGAGTGGGGGTGGTGCCTGTAACTGGAGTGGATGTGGTGAAGTGGGAATGGGGGTAGAGTCATGAGCAGGAGTGGTGTTCCCCTCAGGGTTCTGGGGGGTGGGGATGGTGACAGTGGGATCTTTGGGTGGGGGGGGTGCGTGTCGGCAGAATGCAGGTGAGTGGCGTTGGTGGGGGCAGAAGTGGTGGCAAACACGGCAGTGGGGGGGGGCGGAAGTCTCTGAGTGTGTGCTGTGCTTTTCCAGCACCACTCTAATCTCGAATCAGCTATTTACTATTTATGTTAATAATTTAGATCAATGACAGAGCATAATGTATTTAACTTTGCTGATGATACAAAGCCAGCTGAAAATTCAAGCCTTGGAAAGTGTACAAAGATGCTGCAAAGAAAACAGATAGGTCAAATGAATGGGAAAAAGGCTGGCAGATGGAGTATAATTGGTAAAAATGTGAGTTTATTCACTTTGGTTCGAAGAAAAGGGGAATATTTTTAAAAAACCATGAAACTAGTAAATCTTAATTTTCAGAGGAACTGGTGTAACCAAACAATGGACCAATATTACCAAACAATTCACGTGCTGGTACAGCAAACAAGTAGGAAAGCAACTGCATGTTAGCTTACAATGTAAGAGGACTAGAGCACAAGAGTAAAGCAGTCTTGCTACAATTTATGTGGCTTTAATGAGACCACAATAAGAATACTGTGTGCAATTTTGCTCTCCATTTTTAAGGAAGCATATAGTTGCATTGGAAGCAGCACAGTGTAAGTGCATTAGCTTGTTCCCTTAGCATTGTCCTGAGGTGAAAGGTTGAGCAAAGTTGACCTATATTCTCCAGAGTTCTGAAGAATAAGAAGTCATCTATTGAAATATTCATCACCCTATGACCCTAATGTTAAGAGGATTGACAGGGCTGTGAAATCTAAAACAAGCTTCAGGATAAAGAGTCAATGACTTAAGACCCAGATGAGGAAAGGTTCTTCTTTCAAAGGTTGTATGGAATTCTCTACCACCAAAAACTGCAAGCACTATTATATAATACTTCGAGAACTGTGTTATAGGGCTTTCTGGTTTCTCAAGGAATCAAGGGAAGGCAATAGGAAAGTGAAATTGAAAACCAAGATCAGCAATGATAATAAAGAATGGCAAAGCAGTCTCCAAAGGCACATGTTTTCTTTCTTAGTCTTGTTTTCTTAACTTATAGTTCCAACGTGGCACAGATTGCAAGTCAACAGATTGTTTTCCATTTTGTTGGTAAAGCCTCATAAATCTTTGGCTCCATTCCATGAGATGAATGCATGACGTAGCAGCAGAAGTAGCTTATCTGGCCTCTTGAACTTGCTCTGCCACTAAATAAGATTTTTTAAATTCACTCATGTGATATGGATGTTGCCGGCTGGGCAAACATTTATTGCCTGTCACTAGTTGCCCTTGGGAAGGAGGTGGTGAGCTGCCTTCTTGAATTGATGCAGTCTGCATGCTGAAGGTAACTCCACAATGCCCTTAGGGAAGGAATTCCAGAATTTTGATCCAACAACAGTAAAGGATCAATGATATATTTCCAAGTCAGGCTGGTGAATGCGTGAGAGGTGATGGTGTTTGCATGGGAATACTGCCCTTGTCTTTCTAGATGGAAGTGGTTATGGACTTGGAAAGTGCTAACATCCATGGCCAACGTCTGCAGTGCACATAGTAGGTCATTCACACTGTTGCTCTTGAGTATCGGTGATGGAGGGAGTGAATGCTTGTGGATGTGGTGCCAAGCAGACTGCTTTGACCTAGATAGTGTCAAACTTTTTGGGTGTTGTTGGAGCTGCACTCAACCACGTATGTGGGGAATATTCCATTTTGTACCTTGTAGATGATGAACAGGCTTTGGGGAGTCAGGAGTTGAAATATTCACTGCACTGTTCCTGGCCTCTGGCCTGTTCTTGTAGCCATTGTCTTTATACGGTGAATCCAGTTGAGTTTCTAATTAATGGTAATCCAGGATATTGATGGTAAGAGATTCAGTGATGTTAATACCATTTCTTGTCATGAAATAGGGTTATACTGCCTTTTATTGGAGATGGTTATTGCCTGATATTTGAATGGTGCAAATGTTACTTGCCACTTGTTAGCACAAGTCTGGATATTGGCCAAATTTTGTTGCATTTGAACTTTTACTGCTTAAGTATGTGAAGTATTGCGAGTGATGCTGAAAATTGGACGAGCAGTCAGTCATCGGCAAACATCTCCACTTCTGACCTTCTGATGGAGGGAAGTTTATTGATGAAACAGCTGAAGATGGTTGGGCTTAGGACACTACCCTGAGGAACTCCTGCAGACATGTCCTGGAGCTGAGATGACTGACCTCCAACAACGAGAACCATCTTCTTTTGTGCCAGGTATGACTCCAACCAGTGGAGAGGTTGCCCCCAGTATCCATTGAAACCAGCTTTGCCAGGGCTCCATGATGTGACAACTTGGTCAAATGCAGCCTTGATATCAAGAGCTGTCACTCTCACCTTACCTCTGGAATTCAGCTCTTTTGTCCATGTTTGAACACAGCTGATGTATTTGTGTTTTGAATACAACAGTTCAATTTACTCCCTATAATCTCTGATTTGTTTGCCTAACAAGAATCAGCTCACTTTAAAAATATTCAATGGCTCCATTCTCATTGTCTTATGAGGAAAGAGTTCCAAGAGCACACAACCCTCTAAGCTGAGAACTTCTCCTCATCTTTGTCTTAGAAAGATGGCCCTAGTCTCAGCTGACGTTTAAGAAGGTATATTCTTTTCACATCTTCCTTGTCAAGTCCATTTGAGAACTTAAAACTTCACTCAAGTCAGCCCTCACTCTTCTAAATTCTCATGCAACCCAGGCCAATATGTAGAACCTTTCCTGCTTATCCAGTAAATTTGCTCTAACCTGCTTATAATACATTTAGATCCTTTCTTAAGTAAGGAGATCAAAATGATTACAGTATTTGAGATGTGGTCTCTCCAATGCCCTGATCCATATCATCCTCTTGAGTTCAGTTCCTCTCATAATAAAAGACAGCATTCAATTGGCCTTCTTAATCACTCGCTGTCCCCGCATATTAACTTTTTGTGATTTGTGCACCAGATCACCTAAATTTCTCTGCACCTTGAAATTCTGCTATTGTTCTTCATTTTAATCAGACTCTGCATTGCCATTCTTTCTGCCAAAGTGAACAACTTTACATATTTCTCCTCCACCGCCAAATCCAAGCTACCCAATACCTGGAGGAAGAATGCCTCATCTTCTGCCTTGGCATTCTCCAACCACACAGCATCAACAACGACTTCACCAGTTTCTTCATCTCTCTTTTCCCTAAGCTTATCCCAGATCCAACCCTGCACCGCCCTCTTGAACTGTACTTTCTGATCATCTTTTTTCACAACTATCTACTCCATCCTCCCCTCTGACCTATCACCTCCATCTTCACTTCCATCTATCTATTACCTTCCCAGCTATCTCACCCCCACTCCCACCTTCATCTTTATCTCTCAGCCCCCTTCCCCCACTCCCACATTCCTGATGAAGGGTTTAAGCCTGAAACGTCTACTCTCCTGCTCCTCGGATGCTGCCTGACCTGCTGTGCTTTTCCAGCACCACACTTTTCGACTCTGATCTCCAGCATCTGACGTCCTCACTTTCTCCATATTGCTCCAAACCTTTCATATTCATGAACCTCTCCAAAAGTGTATTCAACATGTAACTGTACCTGTATCAATCACTTTCTCTGGCAGTTCATTCCACACACAAGCCACTCTGTGTAAAAAAGTTTCCCCTCATGTCCTTTTTAAATCTTTCTCCTCTCACCTTAAAAATACACCCCCTAGTTTTAAATTTCCCCACTCTAGGAAAAAGACCTTGTCATTCACCTTATCTAAGGCCCTCATGATTTTATAAATCTCAATAAGGACATCCCTCAACCTCCTACACTCCAATGAAAAAAGACCCAGTCTTTCCAATCTACTTTTATATCTCAAACTTTCCATTCCCAGCAACATCCTGATAAATGTTTTCTGAACCCTCAGGAGTTTAAGAAAAATCATATCTCTAACAAGGCAACCAGAACTGCGCACATTACACCAGAAGGGACCTCATCAATGTCCTGTACAACCTCAACATGACTATCATTGTCCCTTTATTACAATCAAGCAAAAAAGCATCTTGTACCCTTCATCTGATATTGTGGTGACTGTTATGGGTCTGTCATCATTCCTATCAGTGACTTCTTTTCCCTCCTAGTCCTTGCTTCATCCAACCTAATTCTACATCCTGATCTCCGAAACCAAGGTCATTTGTAATTATTGCATCAATGCTATCTTGATCATCAGTGCTTACGCCTTCACCTTCACAGAGCTTCCTATTCAACCTAAATGTCATATATGCTTCAATATTCAGGATTCAAGTCTGTAATGGTCATCAGATCAGATTCATTTAATTTAATGGGCACAATTAACTTAATTATATCATGTACATTCAGATACAGAGCCTTTAGTTTTTCTTTTTATTATCTTTGTAACACATTATCCTGACTGTCACAGTATCCTTGTGCTTTTTTCTTTCCTCTCTGTCCCTTCCTGTCATTTTCTGACTTTTATTTCCCATATTTCTGTCTTACTCATCTGCTTTGGCTCTACTCTATGATTTTCTACATCTACATTTGCTTCTTGCTTAACCCACACTGTGTACTTTAGGGCCTTCTCTACCTTCCAGTTACATTATTAACTAAAACAATGATCTCAGGGCAGTTCAAGTACATACAATGGTACATACCCCACTTTCCTCAGTACTGAGATAGATGCCAACAAACCAGAATTTACATAGTTTTCAATATTGGATAAGCTTCACTAATTTTATGTGCCCTCTACCAACTGTACAAGGCTCAGTCCAGATTATTGTCTTGAGGTTCTGCTCTTCAATTTGGTGCCAAGCCTTGACGTACTGTCTATGCAGAAACTATTCCCCAGTTCTATGCATGTCATTTGTACCTATGTAGACCATGACAACTGGCTTAAATCCCCTTCTCAATCCAAGTTTGTTCCCACCCTTAAGCAGACGTTCCAAAACCTGGCATCATGTAGCTGTCAAAGCCTTCTGGACACATGCTCTTGGCTGCAAAAAGGGAGTGTCTGTCACTCTTTATACTATCCCTTACTGCCAATCCGTTCATTTTTATTGTACCCTGGTGCCACAGTTAGTTCGCTCATCACCCCTGCAGATGTCACTCTTATCAAAAAAGGTGGAAATATCAACAAATCTGTTGGCTAAGTCTCCTGTACTACTGTGCTCTGGGTATCCTTATCTCACAGTCACAGTCACACATTCCTTTCCCTCCACACAAACCAAATCAGAAGACCTTATTCTAAAAGTTATGATCACCTCCTTGTACAAAATGTCAAGGTAACTGCCTCTTCCGATGTATCACAGTGTCTGCAGTTTGGCCTCCAACTCATTCGTAGCGTCATTGTCATAGAGATGTACAGAACGGAAACAGATCCTTCAGTCCAACCCATCTGCCGACCAGATATCCTAACCCAATCTAGTCCCACCTGCCAGCACCCGGCCCATATCCCTCCAAACCCTTCCTATTCATATACCATCCAAATATCTCTTAAATGTTGCAATTATACGAGTCTCCACCACTTCCTCTGGCAGCTCAGTCCATACACGTACCACCCTCTGTGTGAAAAAGTTGCCCCGTAGGTATCTTTTATTTCTTTCCCCTCTCACCCTAAGCCTATGCCCTCTAGTTCTGGACTCCCCCATCCCAGGGAAAAAAACTTTGTCTATTTACCCTATCCATGCCCCTCATAATTTTGTAAACCTTTATAAGGTCACCCCTCAGCCTCTGACGCTCCAGGGAAAACAGCCTTAGACTGTTCAGCCTTTCCCTATAGCACAAATCCTTCAACTCTGGCAACATCCTTGTAAATCTTTTCTGAACCCTTTCAAGTTTCACAACATTTTCTGACAGGAAGGAGGCCAGAATTGCACACAATATTCCAACAGTGGCCTAACCAATATCCTGTACAGCCGCAACATGACCTCCCAACTCCTGTACTCAATACTCTGACCAATAAAGGAAAGCATACCAAATGCCTTCTTCATTATCCTATCTACCTGTGACTCCACTTTCAAGTACCTGTGAACCTGCACTCCAAGGTCTCTTTGTTCAGCAACACTTCCTTGTATAAGTCCTGCTAAGATTTGCTTTCCCAAAATGCAGCACCTCACATTTATCTGAATTAAACTCCATCTGCCACTTCTCAGCCCATTGGCCCATTTGGTCAAGATCCTGTTGTAATCTGAGGTAACCCTGTTCGCTGTCCATTACACCTCCAATTTTGGTGTCATCTGCAAACTTACTAACTGTACCTCTTACGCTAGCATCCAAATCATTTATGTAGATGACAAAAAGTAGAGGACCCAGCACCGATCCTTGTGGCACTCCACTGGTCACAAGCCTCCAGTCTGAAAAATAACCCTCCACCACCACCCTCTGTCTTCTACCTTTGAGCCAGTTCTGTATCCAAATGGCGAGTTCTCCCTGTTTTCCGTGATATCTAACCTTGCTAATCAATCTCCCATGGGAAAACTTGTCGAACGCCTTACTGAAATCCATTTAGATCACATCTGCCGCTCTGCCCTCGTCAATCCTTCCTCAAAAAACTCAATCAAGTTTGTGAGACATGATTTCCCACGCACAAAGCCATGTTGACTATCCCTAATCAGTCCTTGCCTTTCCAAATACATGTACATCCTGTCCCTCAGGATTCCCTCCAACCACCGACGACAGGCTGACCGGTCGATAGTTCCGAGCCAAAGCTTTTTGCATTGTAAACACTTACTGCAGATTCATATGTTACTAACATCCAGGAGTTCCTGATTTTACTTTCTCAATCCCACTAGTATTTGCCAATGAAATCTTTAACTTGCCTCTTTCATCACATGTATGGTGATGCTTGATCTTTGAAGAGTGACAAAAGCGTGGCCCTTTACTGATTCATATTTCATTCACAACTGATGCTGAGGATAAACAAGATGCCTATGGATGCAAAATGCATCAAATGCAACTGTAGTCCAATGGTTATCTTTGAAAATACAACATACTCTGTTATAGTCAAAAACTATGCAAGAAGGCTCAAATGCAATGCAATAAACAAGGAGTTGATAGAGGCAGGAATGCAGAACATGTAATATTTTGTAACATCCAATGTTTTGGTAACTGACGTTTTTTTACAGGATTGCACTAGCTTTTTCTTTGAAAGGGCAAGTGTGGCTAGTGTGCACCAAGCAACACTGCCATCACATGAAACACTATGTACAATTGGCTTTCATCTTATAAAAGAAAATTATTTATGGGTATGTCTTATTACTTTACATTGAATATAAAACAGAGATAGGGTGCGATTACTTTGTGGAATTCACCATTCATTGTATTAGTGTCTCTGATTACATTTTCTCAGGTGGAATTAGATCAAAAATTGCTGGTGATTCCAAACTGTACGGTTCAGTCAACTGTGAGAAAAAAATGCAAAAGATTACAGAAGAACAAAAAAGGTACATTTAGGTACATTTGGGGTGGCACGGTGGCTCAGTAGTTAGTACTGCTGCTTCACAGCTCCAGAGACCTGGGTTTGATTCCTGCCTCGGGCGACTCTCTGTGTTGAGTTTGCACATTCTCCCAGTGTCTGCGTGGGTTTCCTCCCACAGTCCAAAGATGTGCAGGTAAGGTGATTTGGCCTTGCTAAATTGCCATTGTGTTAGGAGCACTAGTCAGGGGTAAATATAGGGTAGGGGAATGGGTCTGGGTGGGTTACTCTTCAGAGGGTCAGTGTGGACTTGTTGTGGGGTGTGGGGTGGGGGGTGAGGTCCTGTTTCCATACGGTAGGGAATCTAATCTAATCATGTAACAGATGCAGTGAAATAATAGAATTTACAAAAATGAAAATAAATGTACCAGAAGATCACTATATCAGGGAAACAGTGATTTAGAGGTTCAGATAAAAGATACAGTTAAATTCAAAATGCAGGTACTTAAGGCCATAAAAGGAAAATGGGTTTTGGGATTTTAATCCTGGACATTGACTGTAAACAAAGGTAAGTGACATTTATTTTATATAAAACATTGCTAAGTACAGAACTAGAGTGCTTCAAACATTTGGGATGCTGTGATTCTACAAGTTCAAGTCAAGCCATATAAGGTGGTATTGGAAGAGTATAACAAAACAAAAATATCAGACTGACACCAAGAACGAGAAGTTATTGTTGGTGTGAAACGCTGAAAAGAAGTAGCCTTTTCCACTGGGTGAAAAGGAAACAATTAAGTTTTCAAAATGAGAAAGGATAAGTAGAGAAAGTTGGCAAATAGGAAAGAAAATAGACACAGATCTAGATTATTATAAAAAGAATAAAAGTGATGGGAAGGGTGACAAGTTAAAGAAGAGATGTTTCACACAGACGATTAATGCATCATAGCAGGCTCAACTCAACGCAAGGGTCAATTGACACAGAAATTATGAGGTGAATTTAAAAAGGCATGAATAATAATTTAAAATTAAAGGATCTGTAGGAAGGACAATGAAATTAGAGCAGGAGCTCTAACTGAGGAGCTAACACAATGGCTTCTTTCTGTGCAATACATTATTTGATATTGTGCACTAACTGCTCTAACATCAATCCATTCCCACTCAGAAAAAAATCCAAGCAATATTTCCTCCAAAACATTTTTGTGGACTATTCATCTGGGACCACAATTGGGGCCAAATTGTGCTCCTAAGCCTGCAGTTGTTGGAGCCAGCAAGCAGCCTCCTAATCAACTCCCTCCACAGTTGTCATTTTAATGGACACAACTGTCGAGTCCATGATGCTGCCGAGCGGTGTTCTAGAGCCATAGCAGCCACACTAAGAGAAGTGGTATTACTGAGCGTGGTCAGAAACTAGGAAGGAAACCTCAACTTGGAGATGTCCTCATTAGTCAAAACAGAATGATTGTATTGGAGACTCCTGATGCATGTGATGCACTGCATGATCAAACAGAGCTGTGGTTTTGCCATTTCATTCATGCAAGCCAGACATTGGGCCATAACACATCCAGTTTGTCCTAGGCAGCCTCAGAAACACTTTGCACAAGCTGGAGGATCTTGTTTGTGATAGGGGTGAGGGCTGTAGTGACTTTGGCAAATTCCACAAAATCATCCCCAGTTGGAACTTCACATATCCTGATTGGCTGTCCAACAGTGCAGAATAAATATTTCCAGTCTGACCCGTGAAAAGTTCCACTTGGTAGGAATGAGTCAGAGAGTTGTCCCAAAGCTCATCCCTATTTTTCCAGTTCAACCTCACTGTCAGGGAAGTCTCCGCCCACTGTGTCCACATTAAGTTAATATGTGATTTAGATGGAATTTTCCAAGGGATAGCACTTCTTTGAAATTGCTGCTTTTCTCTGTTGTGTATTAGAAATATAAAAGAGAGAAGCAGTCTCACAGCGCCTGAGACCCGGGTTCAATTCCTGACTCAGGCGACTGACTGTGTTGGAGTTTGCACGTTCTCCCCGTGTCTGCGTGGGTTTCCTCCGGGTGCTCCGGTTTCCTCCCACAGTCCAAAGATGTGCGGGTCAGGTGAATTGGCTATGCTAAATTGCCCGTAGTGTTAGGTATGGGGTAAATGTAGGGGTATGGGTGGGTTGCGCTTTGGTGGGTCGGTGTGGACTTGTTGGGTCGAAGGGCCTGTTTCCACACTGTAAGTAGTCTAATCTAATGTCCACAAGCACTATCAAAGTCATCTTAATGAAGTTCTGGATTGCAACCTGTGGGCAAATACTGCAGATATAGTGTATCATTGATGGAGGAAGAGAGCACAGGCCAACAATTAAACAAACCGGTCTTTCTTGAATGGATTCAATTTACAGCCGCAATAGAGCTGCAACAGCTCCAAAATACTCCTGGTTAAAGCCAGTACAATTTCAATGGTACGTTTCAAGGAGTCAAAGGTGAGCTGCTTATCACACGGGGCAGTGCCTTAGAAAGAGTTTGGAGGTGAATTCTCTCCTGAAGAGAGGAGTGATACATTCACAGTCATCTGCTACTGGATATGCCTGACTAGTCTCGAGGGAGTCTAGTGCGGACTCCCAGCCTCGAGTTGAAGCCTGCTTTAGAAAGGCTATAATGCTGAACTTTCACCTTCATTTATTCATTTTTGTAATTTCTACCTAAGATTTTGAACCTTGGTATCTTTGTACATATGACATTGGACTTGGCAGCTTTGAAGATTTTTTGCTGTATCCCTGTACTTAAGTACATGTGACAATAAACCCAGTTCTAATCAGATCAAAAATCAAATGTACATTACTATAACTGTTGAAATCTGGAAAAACAGGGGTTTTAAACACTGCAATGAAAAGTCAACTGTTTATTTGCTATTCTGCAGCCTCTGATATTTCTTTTTGTCACAATAAGTTTGGGGCAGAATATTTTTGGCATGGACAGAGCCTGGTATTTAATGCTACATTTATCTTGTAAGTTACAGGGTCTCAAATTAAGAGCTGCAGTATCAGTTCCTGCCAGGGTCAAGGACTTGAGAAGTGATTAGTCAGCCTGAGGGCTTTCCTATTGTTTTAGGTGCCAGCAGTGTCCAAATACAGACACATCACTGGAACCACAAACACAGAGAAACACACCCAGCATTTCAAATGTTTTGAATTTAAATGTCAGAAAACTGATGGCAGATATATTTGCACGGCAGAGACTTTTCAGTTAGTTCTGGATGATACTGTTAGAAGTGTTGCTGATGAACATAGAAGCTTTAAATTTAAGCTTGTCAGAAGATCAAAAGGCTATGGATTCAAACCCCACTCCAGACTATGAACACATAATCTAGACAGGCAGCTGAGGTCATCGCTGTCTTTTAAGTGTGCTGTCCTCTGTGATGTTAAACCGAGCTGACTCCGTGAGATGTTCATTGTCCCCATGAGTGCAAAACATATCACGACACATTTTGGGGAATGAAGGAGCGGCGCTCCGAAAGCTAGCGCTTCCATTTAAACCTGTTGGACTCTAACCTGGTGTTGTGTGATCCTTAACTTCATTTTGGAGAGGTGGTGGGAGGTTGCCCTGTCCAATGTAAACCTCACTAAAACAGACTAGCTGGTGATCGATCTCATTGATGTTTGAACAGGGATCATTGTGGCTAATTACTTCACCGTAAAATGCATTGGCACATCATGAAGATGTGTAAGGTCGGCATGGCAAAGGCTTCGTCTTCGCTCTGTTTCAGTTGGGATTGGACTGCAGCTGCACTCCCCACTTTAGTCGGATTCAGTGGGAATGTGGACGTGGAAGAAGGGTCAGCCCCCCAGTACCATCGGAATGTACTTTCGCCCTGATCACACATTCACCCCATCACAGGACAGGCAGTACATAACATCTGCTTTCCAATTCAAGGAGAAAAGGCGACCTTATTCACGTTTCAGCGAGAGAGAAAAAAACTACTTACAACACCAACGGCGCGTCCGTATTAAATAGAAAAACAAGGCGTAAACCCCAATCATGACAATTATACCCGTTCTGTTTCTCTGACTATATTGAAACTTTTTTTTGTGCGTGGTGAAACATTTGACCTGAAGCGTGTATAAATGTACCTGTGAATACACCAACCTGGGTTAAACAGAAGAATCCCTTTCAAATAGGCATACTCCTTGGGACTAATGTCCAGGCTCCAGCACTTCACCAGGAACCGCTGAATAGTCTGGGTCTCCGCCGCCGAAAGTAAGCGCTGGTGGCCCGTCCCCTCCTGGGTGTTCGGGAGGCCGTGGGTTAAAAGCGTCTGCAAAATACTGGGCTCGGATGTTTCCACCGTCTCAAACTCGACTTTGTCCTGGGCTAGTCCCAGGACCAGGAGAGGTGCCCAGCACCTTCTCACCAGCTTCAGCTGGTCCTCACAGGGCAGCGCCTGGAAACAGGGCACGTTCCTCACAAAGCTCAGGGTCTTTGCCAGCACCACGGACGCTGCTGTGCAGGTGATGTGAGGGCACTTGAGCACCACTTTCCGCCTGGATTTGCAGGGACATCCCTGAGCCGGGACTGCCGAGGGAGCGGCGGGGTCCTGCTGCCCGAGGGGGAGTTCCTGGCCATCGTTTCTCAGCAGCTGGTACAGGATACTGCTCAGCCCCCTGTCGTTCTTACAGTGACACGGATCCGCGCAGGCTGAAGACATCGCCGCTCGCTCCACTCTGCCCTTCCCTGGCTCATTCACCCACTCACTCAGTTCACAGCAGGAAGCTCCCGCCGGCTGCCTGCTCATATATACAGCTCCAAGAGCAGGTCCCACCCTCTCACAACGGCAGCAGCAACAGAGGGCGCCCGCTCACTGGAGCCATACAGTCTCTGATTGCACCCTTTTGGATCAGACACCCAAATGTACCCACTGGGATCAGACCATCCTCCCTACACCCAACGGGACACACTGGGATCAGACTGTCCTCTCTACACCCAAGTGCACCCAGTGAGATCAGACTGTCCACTCTACACCCAACTGCACCAACTGGGATGAGACTGTCCTCTCTACACCTAACTGCACCCAGTGAGATCAGACTGTCCTCTCTATACCCAACTGCACCCACTGGGATCATATGGTCCTCACTGCACCCAACTGCACCCAGTGAGATCAGACTGTCCACTCTACACCCAGCTGTACCCACTGGGATGAGACTATCCTCTTTACACCCAACTGCATCCAGTGGGATCAGACTGTCCACTCTACACCCAACTGGACCCGCTAGGATTAGACTGTCCTCTCTACACCCAACTACACCCACTGGATCAGACTGTCTACTCTACACCCAACTGCACCCACTGGGATCAGACTGTCCTCTCTATACCCAACTGGACCCACTAAGATCAGACTGTCCTCTCTACACCCAACTGCACCCACTGGGATCAGACTGTCCTCACTGCACCCAACTGGACCCAGTGGGATCAGACTGTCCTCTCTATACCCAGGTGCACTTATGGATGATGATGGGACAAGGGTGGAGCATTGGTGGGAGGTGGCAGATGTTGAACATGCATCTGCAGTTTGGTCCCCAACAGAGGAAATAGTACAGGTGGAAAGAGGAATGTGGCCCTGCCGTCAGATTTTGGGGACTGAGGTAGAAATTTGGCAAATTGGTTCTCAAAATTTGTATTATACCGAGTTTTTGTTCCTTCAGATTTCTTTTTCTTCTGCGCAGATCTCTGAGGTCTGGCTTCAGCAATACTTCAAAGCTAGAAATCAATGTGCAGGCACACAGACCATTATGTATTAATGCTTGGTGCAATTTTGGGGCTCTGCAGCTCAGAGGGGACAGTGTTCCTAGTGTTGCCTGCAGGCATGATAACTCAATTTTGCTGATCATGAGGTTTTCAGATCAGACAGGAGGATAAGAAATGAGGCAGGTAGCATTTCTGTTTTTTTAAATGTAATTACATCTATGGGGAGAGTGATATGTTAAAAGGATCAACAAATAACGCTACATGAATTGACATAAGGTCTAAAAGATATACACTCGTAATAGACCAATAGAGTGGGGGAATAATATAGAGGCAGATCTAGGGAAAGTGCAAAAACAATAAGGTTACAATAATATCTTAAACTTCCAAATTATTAATTCATATAGTTTTAAAGTGACAGGAATTGAGGGGACAGAATTTTTTACCTACTTTTTTGACCAGGATTTAGCAAGTCCAACAAAAGAAGGAACAATTCCATATTGTACTTCAGGAAATGAAGCTGGGTATGTGGATGGGAGGGCAGTGGGAAAGTGTTTTGGTGTTTTGATCATAATTCAATCAGTTTTAACATAATTATGGAAAATAACAAAATAAAACCAGAGTGTTCTAAATTGTTCTAAGTGACCATTGCAAGATGAAATTTCAGTGATGGACCAAAAGTGGCTAGTCAGCATGAATTTGGTGAAGGAAACTCGTGTGTGATTAACATGATTGATTTTTTTTTGAAGGAGGTAACAAGGAGGATTGATGAAAGTGGTGAAGTGAGTGTGATCTACTGGGCCAGGCTTTTGACATGGTCCACATGGCAAACTTGTAAAAAAAATTGCATAAAAGCCTATGGGATCACAGGAACATAGGAAGCAGGATAAAGAGGCCAGAAACAAAGGATAATTGTCAATGTGAGTTTCTGCAACTAGGAGAATGTTTCCACTGTGTTCTTCAGGGCTCAGTCTCCTAATTTAGGTATGAGTACTTTGAAAGTCTGAGGGCATGATCAAATGTACAGATCACACAAAAAGTGTCCACATGATTAATCACAAGAAGGATAACAATAGACTGCAGGAAATTTTCAGAGGCCTGGTCAAGTAGGTAGACAAGTGACAAATGTATTTCAACCTGGAGAAATATGAGCTTATGCATTTATGGAAGTCAAATAAGGCAAACAAATACACAATAAAATGGAGAAGACTAAGACAGCAAATTGAGATGGTCAATAAATACTGGCCTAGCTAACAATGCTAACATCTCATGAACGAATCAAAGAAAGGGTACTGAAAGTGAGGAATGTTGGAATGAATGTCAGAGATCCCTGGGATAGTAGGACAGTTCACTAAGATAGCTAGGAAACATGCAGAATTCCTTCTTTTATTCCCCAAGGGTACAGGATACAACAGCAGGAGGGAGGTTATGCGAGAACTGCATAAATCACTAGTTAGGCCATAACGTATGTACTGCATTCAGGCCTAGTCACCTCATTGCAGAAAATTTATAATGGCACTAGAGAGGGTACAGAAGAGATTTACAAGGAGGTTGCCAAGGCTGGAAAATTAAAGCTGTGAAGAAAGAATGGATAGACTGACATTGTTCTCCCAGAGCCTGCAGAGAGGTTTGACTGAGGCATACAAAATTGTGAGAAACCAGACCAAGCAGATCAGAAAGGCTTATTTACTTTAGCAGAAAGGGCAGTGACTGGAGGGTATAGGTTTCAAGTGATTGGTGAAAAATTAATGTCTGAAATTTTAATGTGTGCAAAACTGATTTTGATTTAGATTGTAATTTATAATTGGTGTTAAAATAAAATCTGGAGTTTAAAACTCTGTAGTTGTGAACTTTGAGCAGATTTATTTTCCAGGGATGCAGTAAAGGAACAACTGGATTAAACATCAACTGAAACTGAATTCTCATTAAGTGAGTGAGCCAAGTGCTAGCTCTATGCTGGGTCACCTAATTTCAGAAAGGGATCCGAAAGCCTATTAGACCCTTCGCTTGTATGTACAATGACTCTAATGCCTATTTTGACAGCTGCCAGCTACACATTAAATTCATCTGACCCATTATATGACTGAATGTATTTAAATGTCCATGGTTGGTGGGATATATTCACACTAAAATATCACTGCTCCTCCTGTTTTCAACCTACCTAAATGGCAACAAGGTCCTGCTTCTACTCAATCATAGAATCAGACCATTTGACCTACATTTTCAGTGGGTATGTTTACCCTTAAGTACTTGTCTAATCCAATGTCACTGTCCTGCTGGTGCTCTCTTTTCAGAAGAATTTATGGTTTCCAGTTTAACAATGGTTAGAATTCAACATAATAAACGCCATCTCTTAAAATTATTGAGTCATTTACAACACAGATGGAAACCTTTCAAGCCATTAAGTCGACCAAATCTCCAAGAACCAATCCAGTCAGCCTCATTCCTCACTCAAACCCCATATTACTACAGGTTAATATGCCTCAAGGAAAATTCCATTTACTTTCAAAATCATTGGGCGCACGGTGGCAGTGGGCGGCACTGTGGCGTGGGCGGTACGGTAGCACAGTGGTTAGCACTGCTGCCTCACAGCGCCTGAGACCTGGGTTCAATTCCCGACTCAGGCGACTGACTGTGTGTGGAGTTTGCACGTTCTCCCCGTGTCTGCGTGGGTTTGCTCCGGGTGCTCCGGTTTCCTCCCATAGTCCAAAGATGTGCGGGTCAGGTGAATTAGCCATGCTAAATTACACCATAGTGTTAGGTAGGGGTAAATGTAGGGGTATGGGTGGGTTGCGCTTCGGCGGGTCAGTGTAGACTTGTTGGGCCGAAGGGCCTGTTTCCACACTGTAAGTCTAATCTAATCTAATCTAATTGATCACTTCCACTTCCATTAGCCTTGTGGACAGCATGGTCATTGTCACTTACTGAATGAGAAGTTCCTCCTTGTATTCCCCTTGCATTTATTGTGCAAATCCTTAAATCTGTGTCCCCTAATTGTTGTACCATCAGTTACTGGGAAAAGACTTCTCTTGTGGCAATCTTGAACCTCTCCATCAAATCTCCCTTCAAATCTCCTTGGTCCCAAAGAGAAGAACTTCAGCTTTTCCAACCTTAAATTGGAATTAAGATCCCTCATCACTTTCACTACACTTCTTGAAGGATCATACCTTCTTCTTAAAATATGCTAACCAACATGAAGTGCAATTTTCCAGAAAGGACTGAGTCAAAGCTTTATAAATGTTCAGCCAACCTGTCTTGCTTTTGTATGCAAAGTCATAAACCCATTATCCCAAATGCTTTGTTAACCACTCTCTCACTTCCAAGATCAATTTACATAAATCACCAGGTCCTTCTGTCCTGCGCACTCTTTAGAACTGTACCATTAAGTTGATATTGACTATCCCTATTATTCCTGCCAAATGCATCATCCACACTTCTCCATATTAAGTTCTATCTGCCATTTGTCTGCCATTCTTCCATCCTATCTATGTGATGTTGCTGAAAACTCATGTCATCTTCAGTCTTTGCCATCCCTCCAAGTTTGATATCTTCAGCAAATTTTAATACCTCCTCTGTACTCCAAGATCGAATTACTTTATGAATAGCAAAAATCATTGGTAGTGTGAGCACTTGCCCTTGTGAGCACTGTCTCCCAATTTACAGTCAGAATAAAAAACAATCTTTAAGCACAACTTACTATTTTCATTAAGACAAGTTTTTAACTCATTAGATATTAACCATGAACTATTATTCCATAAACTTCAATTTTCCTAACAAGCCTTTTCTATGATACTCTGTCCAATGATTTCTTAATATCTGTACAGAAGATATCAACCAGGTCCCCTTCATCGACCCTGTCTGTTATCTCAGCAAAAATTGCAATTCAATTTTCTTTTACATTTTCTCAATTATTTTTCTGATTTTCTCACATTTTATCTTCTTGTTGCTGTATTAACAAACAATAATTAAATCACTCTTTGCCATATCATAACCCCACATGGTACCAAAGTCCTCTTTCAGGACATCCCCTAGCTGCAGTGAAATATTTCCCAGCTTCTCTCATCATAACTGTGGCATTCCATTTCTGGCAATAGTCTAGGGAATTAATGCTGCATTTCCATTACGTATTCTCTGTCTTTTAATTGTGTGCTCAATATTGCACACTAGACTTCAAATGCAGCCTAATGGAGATCTTGTGGAAAAACAATTTTAGTTTAAGGGGAAAAAAAGCAGAACTGCGGATAATGGAAAATGGAAATTGCTGGAAAAAGGCAGTAGATCTGGCAGTATCTGCAGAGAGAAAGCAGAGTTAATGTTTTGGGCCAGTGACCCTTCTGCACAGCATTGAATTTTCGTTCATAGAATGAACTCTGCTAAATGGGAAACAAATATTGTTATCTTTATACCATGCCGACAAGAACTCAATCTCTTTCCTGTATTCTGTCACATTGTTTGAAATCCGACCTGCAATGATGGTGTCATCTTAAACTTGTAAATGGAGTTGGAGTGGAATTTGGCCGCACACTCATGAATGTATAAGGACTATAGTCGGGGGCTGAGTATGAAGTCTTGCTGGGCACCTCTGTTAAGGATTATTGTGGAGGAGATGTTGTAGTCCATTCATACTGATTGTGGTGCATGGGTCTGAAAATTGAGGATCCAGTTGCAGAGGGGGGATTTGACACCTAGGTCTGGGAGTTTAGAGATGAGTTTGTTTGGAGTTACAGTGTTGTAGGTGGAAATGTAATCAATAAGTAGGAGCCTGATGTGGATATCCTTACTATCCAAATGTTCCAGGTATGAGTGTAGGCCAGGGAATGGGCATTTGCTGTGGACCTGTTGCTGGAGTTGTTGTGAGTCATGACCTCTCAAAGCACTTCATAATTGTTGAGGTCAGACCTGTAGTGATTGAGGCATACTGCATGAGTTTTCCTTAACACCTGGATGATGGTGGTCTTCTGCAAGCAGGTGGGGGCTTCAGATCACAGTATGGAGAGTTTTAAGATGGCTGAGAATTCTCCAGCCAGCTGGTTCGAACAGGGTCTGAGTGTATGGCTGGGAAATCCATTGTGCCTGTCACTTTCCATTGGTTCGCTGTCAAGAAGGCCAAGTTCCCAAGTGATGTTTCAGATACGTTAACACATTAGTATGTGAAAATCATTTTAAAACTTTTTTCTGTATTTTTGATTGTGGAAACAAATGGGGAAAGAACTGATTTAAAAGCCAGGGATTGCTGCACCTTTTAAAACCAAGTAACTTAATACTCATTGTAAACAGTGTTTGCACAGCTGCTTGGTCAAGAATGGTGGAAGCATGGTTACAGACAAGGTGGAACCAAAAGGCTGTGTATGAATAGTAATTCAGCCAGCAACAAATTGCTAACTGTTCTGTGGACTGGTGACTAGTTATGAACAACAATGGTTTTCTGCCAGCTAACATTTATGTGATTGGCTTGCAGGTAGTTGGGCAGCTTATAAATATTTGGGAGAAGCTATCTGATCTCCACAAGGGCAGACACCAGTTTATTTTCCCCTCAGTATTTGCTGTAAGGTCTGGCTGTTAATTAATAATCCAAAAATGTTATAAGCATGAACCAGCCACCCTATACCTTCTGTGAGTAATTGGAATTACCTGGAGAAGAATAATCAAGGAGCCACAGATCCTGACAAGTCAAAATAACCATCTCAGCAAACCATATGAACAGGGTTTGCCTTCCCAGTTTTTCCCTCCACATGCCTGTATGTTTTCCGATCTATGTACATGTGCATTCAGAGAGAGACTTTATAATGGGGATAGAGTTTAACTAAGAGAAAGTGAGAACAGCAGATGCTGGAGATCAGAGTCAAAAAGTGTGATGCTGGAAAAGCACAGCCAGTCAAGCAGCATCCAAGGAGCAGGAGAATCGACGTTTCGAGCATCAGGAATATGGCAGGGTTTGGGGGGAAGGCAAGAGGTTTGAGAGATGAATGGGAGTGTGTGATGATGCGGTAGTTAGGAATGTGATAGGTTGATGAAGGTGGGGGGGGTGATGGTGATAGATCGAACCGGAGAGTGGACCAGTTGGGGGGAAGGAAGATAGACAGTGTAGGACAGTTCAAGAGGGCAGTGCCAAGATGGAGATTTGGACCTGGGATAAGGTGGGGAGAGAGGAGAAAGTGAAACTGGTGAAATCAACATTGATTTCGTGTGGTTGGAGGGTGCCAAGGCGGAAGATGAGGCATTCTTCCTCCAGACATCATGTGGCTAGGATTTGGCAGCAGAGGAGGCCCAGGACTTGCATGTTCTTGCCAGAGTGAGAAGGGGAGTTGAAGTGGTTGGCCACAGGGTGGTGGGGTTGTTTAGTGCGTGTGTCCCGGTAATGCTCTATGAAACATTCCTCGAATGCCGCCTAACCGGTTGTGCTTTTCCAGCGCCACACTTTCTGACTTAGAGTTTAATTTCTTAAGTTATATGTAGATAGTTCTTAATTATTTAGATTAGATTAGATTAGATTACTTACAGTGTGGAAACAGGCCCTTCGGCCCAGCAAGTCCACACCGACCCGCCGAAGCGCAACCCACCCATACCCCTACATATACTCCTTACCTAACACTACGGGCAATTTAGCATGGCCAATTCACCTGACCCACACAACTTTGGACTGTGGGAGGAAACCGGAGCACCCGGACGAAACCCACGCAGACACGGGGAGAAAGTGCAAACTCCACACAGTCAGTCACCTGAGGCAGGAATTGAACCCAGGTCCCTGGCGCTGTGAGGCAGCAGTGCTAACCACTGTGTCACCATGCCGCCCATTTATAACATGGAAAGAGGTATTTGGCCAGTCAAGTCTGCACTAACCCTCCAAAGAGCATCCCACCCAGACCCTACGCTAGCTGATCCCTGCAATGCCATATTTAGCATGGCCAATCCACCTGCATATCTTTGGACTGTGAGAGGAAACTGGAGCACCTGGAGGAAACACATGCAGACATGAGGAGAATGTGCAAATTCCTTACAGATAATCACCCAAAACTAGAATTGAACCAAGGTCCCTGGTGCTGTGTGGCAGCAGTGCTAACCACAGAGGCACCATGCCACTCTATAGCTGCAGTTGAATCTATTTACTTGTGATAAAAAGCCATTTTTGCTAAGTACAGAAACCCGATGTGTGCTTTCTGTCACCCTGAGATTAAAAGCTAGTTAAACCGGGGAATTTTGCATTCTTCTTTAAATTTCTTTAATGTTGTTTTGACTCCAGGAATAGCAGGGCTTGATTTCCAATGCACTCCTCCAATGAGGCATAACAATATAAATCAGGAAAGTGAAAAGAAAAGATGCATTAGTTAAGTACATGCAAAAAGCATTTATAAAGATATAGATTGTTGAAATGACCCTAGAACCAGGAAAGAGTAATTGAGGAACTATTACCTCATCTATATAAAAGAAAGAGAAAAGATGGGTGGGCTTTGCCAAGCAGGGATTGATGTCATATGCCCAGTTCTCATGGGTTCACTACCTGAACAGGTACGATCCTGTGTTGTTAAAAATGCCTAAGGAAAGTATTGCGAGATATCTGCAAAAGCAATTGGAATTGGGCTTACTGTTGAGCATGAATTGGCCTGATATTACGATGAAAATGTGTTGCTGGTTAAAGCACAGCAGATTAGGCAGCATCCAAGGAGCAGGAAGTTCGACGTTTCGGGCATAAGCCCTTCATCAGGAAGGTTCCATGACTCCAGTAAAGTGGACTCATGATGTGGGACAATTAGAACAAGGCGATGGGAGGGCCCAGCAAGGAAGTGGAAATGATGCCTGAGCATGTCTAAGAGATGACGAAGGATTTACTGAACCAGAAACAGGTAGGAGTGGCCTCCAAGCAGTCAGGACAAATACATCTTGAGAATATTTTGATAACTGCAAGCAAATGAAGGATTTGTTTTATAAAACCTTGGCATTGCGTGTAATTCCCAATTCTAATTTTCTTCTATTAAATGTAGATACATCTTACTTCCTTTCCCTTTTTTGGTTTTCATGTCTTTCGACCCTCTGTAGGTGCAGGAAAATATCAGTCTTCCAAAGCCAATCACTTGTCACATTTGCTTCACAGACCCCAACAATGAAATGAGTGCTCATATAATATTAAAGCTGTTCAGAAGTCGGCTCCAAATTCTGCAACTTAAGGTCTTTATTATGAAAGTTTGGACTTCTGTTCAAATTTTAAAAATGCATTGCTTTTGTGTGTTTTATTCATATTTCATGTTCCTTCCAATGTTCTTGTCCCCTCTATTTCAATGATTGTAGCTCCACTTTTATTTTTTTTAATTCATGTCCCTTATTTTGTTCTTACATATATCTTTATTCAGCACATATTTTATTATCTTCTGAAAAGTAATCAATTCCTTCTCAGTGATTCCCATTGTAATTTATTTTCCAAATTTATTCACTGATTTTCAAGATCAGTATTTCAGGATTAAGTGTTACCTAATTAACACTTTTCATGTCTTAAAAATAATTCGTGTGTAACAATCAGGGCACATGGAGGTCCCTAAATCTAAGTTTCCCAGGAGCATAATTAAAGTTCTATTTTGTTCCATCTTCATTCATGAGCTTGTTTTTGCTTTTCAAAAATCATTTAATCCATCCATTCATTGAAAATGTAGTAAACTTTGCTCGGATTATCACCCTTTTATTGGTGCCATCCAAAGAATTCTTCTTGCATGTCCTCTTGGTCTGCTGACCATTAGCAGTTCACAATTACTCGTATCCCCTGTAGCCTTTCATGTTGCAATGATAAACCATAATTAAAACTCACCTATAGTAAACGGGCAAAAGTCCAAATTATATGAAAATATTTTGGCAATGAAAATTATTTATGTTCAATTTTTATTGCCTTTCCCAAAGAATCCAACTGTCCTTGAACCCAGAAGTAATTCACAAGATTTATTTGTCTTAACCAACACTACCTTTTTATTCATAGTTCTGCAAACTCCTGTTTTCCATATTCTCAATGAATCATCGCTGACTTTCGAGTGGGTCACCATCTTCCCATGATCTTTTCAGGATTTTCAAAGCATTCAGCTCAATACCATGAACTGTTGCCAAGGTGAAATGTTGACTTCTGCAGAAGATTATGCACTGCATGTAACAAATATATTGCTCAATCACAGTGTTAAACCAGTTAAACAGCAGGAATTAAACATATCTTCACCAAAGAATTATTCTATGCAATGTTTTGTTTAACCTCGACTGTAACAGTCTCTGTTTGAAATGCACTCTGCTTGTTTTTGTTCTACCCTGGATGTAGCAATGTGTTATTCTTTTTACAAAATACCACATTACAAGTCAAGAATTACTTGATAGGATAATATTACTAGAAATAATAATGGTTAAATCATTTGAATTTCATTACATCTTGACTCAGAAACATATTAGAAAATGTATTATTTCACATACAATTGTTTGGACTGAATTGTTGTGCTCTTGTACATGAGTGACCCTGAGAAACTAGATGAGAAGCATATACTGTCAGAAAGGAAGACTTGTATTTATGCGGTAACCTCTCAGGAGCTCAAGACATTGCAGCGAACCATCAAAAGACTTCTGAATTGAAATTGTTGTTCAAATGTCTTTTGTGTCGAGTCTTCTTGAATTCCTTTAGAAAATCCAAAAATATATACAATTACTTGTTCCCCTTTATTTGTTTTGTCTGTTACATCCTCAATGAATGCACATACATTTTTAAACACAATTTACCTGTCAAATAACCATGTCTGATTACATTATAATTTTCTTTATGTGTTGCTACTACCACCTCAATAATGAGCTTTAGCTTTTCCCAATGACGGACGTTAAGCTAACTGTGCTTTCTTTGTTTCCTTCTTTTCTAAAATAGAGGTGCTACATTGTGGTTTCCAATTGACTGGAAGTATTCCAGAATGTAAGGCACTGTGCAATACCATAAGAAAATATTCATCTTTGCAATCACTTCCTTTAAGGTGCCAGCATGAAGATCATAGGTCCAAGGGAATTGTCATTGTTCACCTTAAACCCCTTTAATTTGCTTGGTATTTTTTTCTGGAAGGATTGTGATTATGTTGTTACATTTGTCCTCTACTTTTCTAACTGTTCTTGGAATGCCTTTTGTGTCTTCTATTGTGAAGACAGATACAAAATCCTTGTTGAATCTCTCTGTCTTATCTTGTTTCCTATTGTTAATTCCCTAGCCTCACCTTCTAAAGGAGCAACATTCACTTTTGCTACTATTGCCCATTTAAAATATTAACTGAAGTTCATACTGTTGTCAACAACGTTCCAACTCTGTTCAGAAGCATTCCATTTTCTACTTTCTTCTGATTGAAAAGGGCATGGCTCTGCATTCTAGAAAGTCACTGATGTTGAGAATTGAATTCATGTTATTTTAAAGCTGCATTGCATTTACAGTGAAACTACAGACTCTGGGACAATGAATAATGTTTTGTGTCATTTGAAATCCTCAGTAGATAACCAGAAGTTTATTTGAATAATGTCACAGTAAAGTGAATGATATCGAGATTGTCTTTAGGAAACCATGTCGCAATGTTGTTTTAATTGTCGTATTACTGAGCAGCTTCTTCGCCAAGGTCAATATGAGCTGAAGTATTTAAATGCAGTAATAGACTGGTGACTGCACAAAGATAATAAAAAGTAAATGAAACACTTTAAAAACAAAGATTTTCATATTTATATGACATTTGACTTCATGTTGATCTAAAATGAGTGAACTTTAACAATTCACATACTATGCTGCTTTAATTCAGCTTGGTGTTGTCGGCATCTGGGATCACATTTATTTTTCAAATATTAAAATATGTTCACTTTTGAATATTGTTTGATGAAGTGTGGTACTAAAAGAAACATGCCTTGGTTTGCATACTATATTGATTATAAACAATGGTTGAAAGTGTGTTCACATGATTGCTCTGGATTTCTGAATGTTACCAGAATCTAACCGGAGTTTAAATATTTCAAACATACAAATTTTGCCACCTGTATTTTGTGAACATTTAAATTTGAGATTGCCCTTTGCGTGGACATACTGCTGGCCTGGACAACTGCAGTCTAAGGAGAAAGTGAGGACTGCAGATGCTGGAGATCAGAGCTGAAAAATGTGTTGATGGAAAAGCGCAGCAGGTCAGGCAGCATTAAAGGAGCAGGAGAATCGATGTTTCAGGAATCCCCGAAGAAGGGCTCATTCCCAAAACGTCGACTCTCCTGCTCCTTGGATGCTGCCTGACCTGCTGCACTTTTCCAGCAACACATTTTTCAACAACTGCAGCTTAAGCCAGGCAGTTTAAGCTATACTGAACTTTTTTGTTCCATAGTGCAGTGGGGTGGATGGTTTACTTTCCATTGTCTCACCGAGATGATTCATTGTTGCCCAATACTTGTTTTCAAAGGATGCTGGAAGCAAAGTGATTTCTAGTGAATCATCATGAAGCAGTGAGATCAATCAGTAGATGGCATACAAAGCAGCTAAAAGCTATTTGATATTTTAGCAGATGGTGGCAGTTCTCTGTTCCAGTTCTCATTTCTGCTTTTTCAACTTTGCACTTAATCTATCTCTCCTTTGTTGCACCATTGGTAGCACTGCCTCAGTTACACTGAATAAGCATGCTGGGACACCTTTCCTAAACTCTTCATGTAGTCCCATGGTGTCTTGTGTCAGCTAGGAGGTCAGAATGAATTCATTGAAGTTGATGTACTAAGGCTCTTTGGTAGCAGCATAGTGATAAGTACTGAAATATCAATGATTAGGACTAGAGAATTGGGAACTTTGAGAAATTAGGAAATTGAGAGTAAATTTGATTCTTCAGCCATTTCAAAATCTAAGCTCATTGGTGAGGTGTTGAACAGGGGTTATAATACTTCCTTTCAAGGTGGAAATAAGTAGGAAATGATTCTATCATGTTCGGATGATACTTTATGTCCATTTACAGTCAGTTAAAGAGGGCACTAGCAGAACTCAAAGAGCAGACCACCCAGCCCCTACTAACAGAGAGACACGTGAATGAATGCTAAAGAAACACAGGAGACATATGCAAATGCTAACAGCTATTTTGTTTCAAATAGATAATGATGGACAAGACGTTACTGTGGTATTGTTATTTCCCTGAGGGATTTTTCTGAATGGACCTTTGGGGCAGTTGAAAGTGAGGAGGGAAAGTACGGAATGTTAAAGTCAGTCTGCATGTTTAACCTCCCCAACTATCTAGTCAGAGAAGGGAAAGTGCTGAGAGATAACAGCATAGTAATGTATTAAAGTTAAGAAACAAACAACATCTGTCATCATTATGACTTAGAATAGATTCCTTGGGCAGTATTTCCATGTAAAAGGCAATGAAATTTCTTCAGATAACATGCAGTCTCTTGGTTTGATTATTGAGAGCTCTTTCCCTTGAACACATTGAAGTAGCTGTGCTCTCTATCATCTGATCTTCATCTGTGGCTAACATTAACAGTGACTAACATTAACAGTGACCTATAATGGTGGCATCTATACTGCTTCCAGGTATAGAATTAATCCAAAATATTATGGTAGGTAATTTGTACATAATCGGTAAAAGCGCTTTTGCCCGAAACGTCAATTTTGCTGCTCGTTGGATGCTGCCTGAACTGCTGTGATCTTCCAGTACCACTGATCCAGAATTTGTACATATTATTTAAGACAATCATGTTGAACCAATAGCTCAGGGCATGCTCCATTGGCACCAACCACACATGCATCCACGTGCACGGACATTGGCATCTCAATTGTGCCAACATTTCAGAATTCCAATGACGCATCTGCAACCTGATTACAGGACACTTGCACAATTTAATTCCACACCTCGGGTTGCACTGGCAATTATCATTGTAATACTGTTGCAAGGATATTGTGCATACAGAGACATGCCTCCAGCTCATGTATAGGACAAAGCTGCATCTCCAGCCTGGTGGCCTGCTGTCATAGTGTTCACCTACTCTGAACCTACCTAGATACTCACAACAGTCCTGCCTCACATTGCTTTGCCTTTTGACTCTAGGCCCATCAACCAGAGATACTAGACCCATGTATTTTCTGCCCTGCATTGTTGTTTCGTTGTCAGCAAGTCTCAGTCAAGCCAAAGCCTTTGTTCAAGGGGTCCCGGCATAATAGGTCAAGAATGGTCTCTGTCATCAATCCAGGGTTAAAAATCATGAAAAAACATAAAAATAAAAAAAAAATTGGTTAAAAACCCAATATCAGATTATAGTCCAATGGATTTATTTGGAAGTACAAGCTTTTAGAACGCTATTCCATCGTCAGATAGCTAGTCCTGATGAGCTACCTGATGAAGGAGCAATGCTCCGATGGCTTGTACTTCCAATTAAACCTGTTGGACTATAACCTGGTGTTGTGTGATTTTTAACTTTGTCTACCTCCAGTCCACCACTGGCACCTTCACATTATGGCTCAATCCAGGAGCGTGGGTACAGTCAGTCAGCTGTTTAGGTGAGTCAGAGTCACCATGTCCTCCACATAAATGTGAGATACTGAATGTTAGTCAGCCCACCACCCACTTGTCTATTCCTGCCCTTTTGTGAGCTGTTTTCTTCCTGGAATAAGAGAGAGAAAGACAGCTATTAAAGGAGGTAAAAGTGGGTGACAAAACTGTGAGTCGGAGTAGGAGTGCAGAAGAAGTGGTGTTGGGGTCAGGGTGTATGAGGGTGAGTAGAGAAGAGGTTGCAGTCACTATGGATAATGATGGAGCATCAACTTTGGTGGGAAGTACAGGTATTTAGTGACAGGGATTGAATGAGAGTGCGGTATTGGACAAAAGATTATGACACTTACACTGGCAGAGTGCAGAAGGTCATTGACTATCATCTTACATTGGTATGCATTCCTCTAGATTGATGAGTGGGCTTTAGTCTGAGTGGCAACCTTGGAGCAAATGGGTAGGATCCACTGTCATGGCCTTCGCTGCTGGTCCGAGGAAAGAGGACTTCCTGCCTGTCCACCAGCCCATCCAGTGGGATCTTCAGGATCCCGCACACACAAAATGGGGTGCCAAATTTCCCTTGTCTGTCATGTCCAGGACAAACGTCAGGAACCGGGGCAAGGAAGCTCTGACCTGTAAGCCCTTGTCTGAGTACACAATGGCTTTTAAAAATTGCCCAGCTCCAGGGATGTCTGTCAATTCCAGGATATTTGGTGGGTGACGAGTTGTTTCAGGAACGGTTACTAAACACAAGAGAAAATTATAACACAATAAATACAATTTAGGAAAAACAAGTCAGTCCAAGAAAAATGTTAAAGGATATACAGATTAGTCTCTGTTTTTTCGGGAAGCATAGTTGATGGAAAATTAAGAGGTGAATAGGCAAATTTGATAGTCTTGACTTTGCAAGTTAGCTGAAATTCTTGACCAATTTCCTTTTGAACTGACTTGCTAGCTAGCTAAAATAGTCCTTCATTGAGTCTTTACATATATAAATCAGCTGCCCAGCTCGTTGGATGAGGAAGCCCCCTGCCTCTGCTACTGCAGTCAATAAATTGCTTCAACAATAGGACTGTAATATACATCCAGTCTGACGTATACAGGATTTAGCTATCCCTGACCATGATGACCCCATAAAATCATAAGAAGTAGCTTGATTCTCTTAATGAGATTCTTCCCATGAGTGTCTTTCTGACCCATTCATGACCTTGTTTTTACTGGGTCTTGTTCATTTTATTTCATGTATCCTGATTTGAGAATGCATTTCACCTTGAGTGCATGCCTGCAAAGGTAAATGTTAGCAAGACTTTTTTTTTGCTCACTTAACCCTTTGCTCGTACAAAGATTGAGCTAGCAAATTGCTGACTTGATTTAATCCCATAGTTTCGCGTTGGCAGCCTAGACATGGTGAAAGTTTTGCATAACTACAAGCAAACTGAGCAGTGAAAATGGCAGTGGTGATGCCAATCATTTCACATAAAGGTTTCCATCTACAATTTAGTTCAAAGTTTGGGAGAAGATTTGTAGCTCGTGTGCTCGTTTTTGGCGAATACATTGTACAGGTGTTCTTCTTCCTCTTTTTGCAATTCTGGTGTACTGCAGTGTGTTGTGGCCCTTTTGATGCAACTTCTTTTGTGTCTGTTGGGGTGGCTATTTTCGTAGTTTAGGACTTGATCTGTGTGTGTGGCTTTCCGCCAAAAAGGGATACCCCCGCAATTTCATCAACAGATGCCTAAGGGAAAGACAACGGAATGAGGACATGCCACACTCCAAAGGTCTAGCCACACTACCATACATCAAAAACATTTCTGAACTGACAGCCAGACTACTGCGACCACTAGAATTAATAACAGCACACAAACCAACAGCCACTCTCAGACAACAACTCACCAGGACGAAGGACCCGGTACCCAGCATGAGCAAAACCAATGTAGTGTACAAAGTCTGATGCAAGGACTGCACAAAACACTACATAGGACAAACAGGAAGACAGCTAACGATCTGCATCCATGAACACCAACTAGCCATGAAACAACATGACCAGCTATCCTTACTAACCACACACTCAGATGACAAGTAACATGAATTCGACTGGGCCAACACTACTATTATAGGACAAGCCAAACAGAGAACAGCCAGGGAATTCCTAGAGGCATGGCACTCATCCACAGATTCAATCAATAAGCACATCGACCTGGACCCAATATATCGGCCACTGCAGCGGACAGCTGGAACTGACCACCGGAAGCGGCAGATACAAATCACTATAAATGCCGGAGGAAAGATCACAGAAGCGCTTCACAGGAGGATCCCAAGCACTGAGGATGTCACCTAGACAGGGGACGAAACGTCTGCAACACAAATTCCCAGCTCGGCGAACAGAACCTCAACAGCAATTTAGTCCTGTGACTCACAGCTTAACAGACATATACAACTGCAATTATAATAAGCAGACAGAAATGAATCAGTTTCATTGTTATTTCAGGTTTTTCAGTCCATGAGACTGCTTTGTCAGGCATTAATGCAGCAACAGCAACCATCAGGTGGTCTGCTCCATTCTCAAATGGAACAACCAACAAACTTTCAAAGGGCTTACCTGTTTCAGGTGATAAACCAATTTTAGTATGGGAATCAGGGTCCCTTGAGGTAAATAAACTCCTGATTGCTGGTTTTGTCAAAACTATAAAAGACATATGATGGTTACTCAAGAAAAAGAAAGCAAGTAAAGAAGGAAATTTATGGAATAGTGCTGTGCAGACTATAATTAGTTCCTCAGATGATGGAACTGAAGAAACCAACCAAAGATGATTCTTCTAAATTATTTTCAAGGCTCCAAAGCTATGGGATCCAAAACAATCACTTGTCCTACTGCTGCTCTGGGATCCTACCCATCATGACTGCGATCCAATCCTAATGTAATCCATTTTGAGGAAAACTGTCCTTAGGCACGCTGAATTGCATCAAGACACCTCCCTGGCAGAACATATGACATCTCCTGCATTTAAATGAGGCTTCAGCGCTTCAAGCTTATAGTACACTCTTCTCCACTGAACTGAAAGTCCAACCAGTTTACTCTACTGCATGGCTTTACAGTTTAAAAGGAATTACATTGACATATGTTATTTTCCTGTCCTTTTGAAATAGCAGAGGAAATAACCCAATTTAATGACTGGGTTAATGCTTATGTTAAAAGAGTGTACAGAGCAAAATAAAGTAAAAGTTTAACTGTAAATTATACCCATCTGGATCATTTTTTTTTGTCTTATCCCTTAATAGGTAATGAGCCAAAGTGGCAAAATGCAACTGTTTTGATATTCTATCAGATATGGCAGTTTGTGTTCGTGTTGCTCAATGATTCTTTTCTACCCTCAGAAAATGCTGTATTACTCCCATAATAATATAAAACAAAGAATTGTAGATTGATGAGATCTGAAAGAAACAAAAACAGAGATTATTGGAGAAATTCAGCAGGTCTGGCAAAATCTGTGGAGAGCAAACAGAGTTAATGTTTCAAAATGTTACAACGCATGCTGAATTTCTGTATTCCATCCAGTTGCTCTATAATGAACACCAAAGTCTGAATGACAATGTTAAGAAGGAAGCAGGCACTAAATTTAAAGTAGCAATTTGTTGTTAATAACTTCAATGACACCAGCTTATTGTTTATTAATGGATGTGGGGTTGCACAGTTGTAAGCACTGCCAACTACAATGCCAGGAACCCGAAGGTGGAATCAAACCATTAATCTACCTGTCCAATCCCAGTATTTCCCATGGCTAACCCACCTAGCCTCCACATTCCTGGACACTATGGGCAATTTAGCATGGCCAATCCACCTAACCTGCACATCTTTGGACTGTAGGAGAAAACCGGAGCACCCAATAGAAACCCACATGTGGAGTTTGCATGTTGTCCCTGTGCCTGCGTGGAGAGGTAGATGGTCATGGGGTCTCAGGTGAGATGTTGTTCAGAGGGTTGACTGCAGACTAGGTGCACTGAATGGCCTCTTTTTACACTGTGGGTATTCTATGTATAATAATGTGGTCTCACTAATTCCCTGTGGAACTGAAACACATTATTCTTATTTTTATGTTCAATTCATCATGTAATAAATGATAGCTGTCTTCATAAATTGCTGTACCTGCATTCTAACATCTTGTGACTTATACACTACAACACATAGATCCCTCTAAACTTTGCATTTCTGCAGTAACACTACCAAGTAAACAACTTCACAACTTTCCACATTAGACCCCATTCACTTAACTGATCTATATCAGTCTGCAACCTCAATATATCCTCTTCACAAAAACCTTCCTATGTAGTTCTGTTCACCGAGTTGGAAGTTTTTGCTGCAAACGTTTCGTTCCCTGGCTAGGGAACATCATCAGTGCTATTGGAGCCTCCTGTGAAGCGCTGCTTTGATGTTTCTTCCGGTATTTATAGTGGTTTGTTCTTGCCGCTTCCGGGTGTCAGTTTCAGCTGTAGTAGTTTGTATGTGGGGTCCAGGTCGATGTGTCAGTTGATGGATGTTCTTGCCACACTGACAGGAATACGATTCACGAGAGAAGAGGAAAAGGATAGCCAACTCCCATTCCTAGACGTGTTAGTAGAGAGAACACCCAACGGAGAATTCACCACAAGGGTACACAGGAAACCAACACACACAGACCAAGTCCTAAACTATGAAAGTAACCACCCCAACACACACAAACGAAGCTGCATCAGGACACTATTCAAAAGAGCCACAACACACTGCAGTACACCAGAACTGCGAAAAGAGGAAGAGGAACACCTATACAAGGTATTCGCCAAAAACAGATACCCACGCAACTTTATCACCAGATGCCTAAGAGATAGACCACGGAACGAGGACATGCCACAACCAAAAGGACTAGCCACACTACCATACGTCAGGAGCGTCTCAGAACTGACAGCCAGACTATTGCGACCCTTAGGACTCATAACAGCATACAAGCCAACTTCCACACTCAGACAACAACTCACTAGAACAAAGGACCCAATAGCCAGCACGAGCCAAACTAACGTAGTCTACAAAATACCATGCAAGGACTGCACAAAACACTATATAGGACAAACAGGAAGACAGCTAACAATCCGCATCCATGAACATCAGCTAGCCACAAAACGACACGACCAGCTATCCCTAGTAGCCATACACTCAGACAACCAGTAACATGAATTTGACTGGGAAAACATACCACCATAGGACAAGCCAGACAGAGAACAGCGAGGGAATTCTTAGAGGCATGGCATTCATCCACAAACTCCATTAACAGACACATAGACCTGGACCCCATATACAAACCACTACAGCTGAAACTGACACCCGGAAACGGCAAGAACATCCATCAACAGACACATCGACCTGGACCCCACATACAAACCACTACAGCTGAAACTGACACCCGGAAGCGGCAAGAACAAACCACTATAAATACCGGAAGAAACATCAAAGCAGCGCTTCACAGGAGGCTCCAATAGCACTGATGATGTTCCCTAGCCAGGGAACGAAACGTTTGCAGCAAAAACTTCCAGCTCGGCGAACAGAACCACAACAACGGACACCCAAGCTACAAATCTTCAACCAGACTTTAAACCTTCCTATGTAGCTTTGTGTCACATGAAAATTTAGCTCTTGAACATTTGCAGTTCTAATTTAAGCCATTGAAAGAAATTATAAAAAGGTGAGACCTCAGCTCAATCTCTTGCAGAATTCCACTTGTAATATTCTGCTCAGTTTGCACAGTCTCTTTGGTAGGACAATCCCACCATTCCATGAATAAGTCTGGCAAACCACCATTGCACTCCCTGTATGATAATAGAGATAAGATTAAAATACCAGTGTTCTCACCCACAAAATGAATGTGAAAGTCATTTATAGTATGATTGCAGCTACTTAATGGTACTTCCACTATGAAATCATTAATTAATCTTATCTCATTGTATAGAATTCCTACAGTGCAGAATAAAGCCCTTCAGCCCAAAAACTTCACACTGACCCTCCAAAGTGTATCCCACCCAAACCCATTACCCTACTACTTTAAATTTAGGAGGAAGTGAGGACTACAGATGCTGGTGATCAGAATTGAGAGTGGCATGGACTAGGCCAGGCCACTCAAAACATTCTTAAGCAGGCAGCCCTAGACCTAACTTTGCAATTTGTTTCAGTAAGTGTACAGTGAAATTTACTCGGAGTAAGATAGCTAGGTTGACTACTAGATTTTAAAATAGACAAAAAATGTATTCACAAAATTACACAATGAAACACAAAGAACAGAATAAGGAACCTCTCCAGAATTCAACCATACAGCTAGACTTAATTATACTGTTCCGAATACACACAACAGTCTCAAAAAGCAAACTCCCTTTAAAAACCAGTATAAATGGAACACATGCTTACAGGTTAAAGTTGAAGGGCAGAAAAGAGAGAGAGTTTCCACACAGCTCACTGTTGAGCTTCCCAGTTCAAGACTGAACCAGAACCTGCTCACCTAAGTTCGCTAAAGAGCTGACCACTCCCCTCTCTTTATACAGGTCACTTCTAAATCATGATCACTGTGGCCTGAAGTTTCATCTGTTTACATATAAACAAAAGGCCTCTCAAAATCCTTTTCATCTCTGTACCAAACCAAACTGAGTGGAGACCGACCCGGTTTATTGCCCCTCTGAAAAACATCAAGGACAGAGTCGCCTTGAGCCAAGGAACAACTTTTAGAAAAAAAGGGACTAGCTTTGTGACAAGAGTGTGGTGCTGGAAAAGCACAGCAGGTCAGGCAGCATCTGAGAAGTAGGCAAAATGATGTTTTGGGCATACATCCTTCATCAGAAATTGAGGGCTTAGGCCCAAAATGTCGATTCTCCTGCCCTCGGATGCTGCCTGACCTGCTGTGCTTTTCCAGCACCACACTCTCAGCTACTTTACATTAACCCTTAACTAACACATCCCTGAACACAATGGGTAATTTAGCACAGACAATTCACCTAACCTGCACATCTTTGGATATTGAGAGAGAACCAGTGCACCTGGAGGAAACCCATGCAGACATGGGGAGAATGTACAAACTCCATACAGGTAGTCACTTGAGGCTGCAGTCGAACTCAGATCCCTGACACTGTGAGGCAGCAATGCTAACCACTGAGCCACCATGCCACCCATATTTCCAGGTCACTGGCCAACATCGTTGTCTCAGGCTTGTTGCAGTCTTCCAGTGAAGCTGGAAGAAAAACACCTCAACTTTCCCTTTGGGGACCCTGCAGCCTTCTGAATTCAATATCAAGTTCAAAACTTTAGGGTTTGATCTAGCCCATATCCTTACTCCAACCCCCACATTACCAGGCCTTGATATTACATAGTCTTCTACCTCACACAATCCATTATTAGCCACTATAAGTCTCCATTAACAGCTATTCACCCTCCTGGCCAGATTGTTATCCACCCTGTTGTCTGCCCACTGTTCTTTTTTTCTCGCTCTATCCCACCTATCATTAACCCCTCCCCCCACCCTATCTTCTGTATATAAACTAGCATTTTCCTAGCTACCATCAGTTCTGGGAAAGGGTCAGGCAACCTGAAACTCTTGAACTCTTGTTTTCTCTGTTCAGATGCTGCCAGACCTGCTGAGCTTTTCCAGCAATTTCTGTTTTTGTTTCTGAACTTCTGAGCTCTGGTATATACCACTGTACTGTGCTAATACTATCATTAATTGACAAATTATTCCTACACTCCCTTTCTAAACATCATGCATCCTTTAATAGTCAGGCCCCAATTATGTCACCCAGCAGTCAAGTCTTTATGATGGCTCTCAGTTGATACTTACCTATTTCTTTTAACATCCTTGGCTTATCTGTGCAATTTTGATGGCGAGATACATTTCCTATTTTGTCTCTTTAAAATTTTGTAACTTAATAGAATCCTCACAGTGTGGAAACAGGCCATTCAGCCAAAAAAATCTACACTGATTCCCCAAACAGCATCCCACCCATACTCACACTAATGCTTAGCCTAACCTGATGCCATGCTCTTAAATCAATGGCTTTACCAGCAATGTCCACACCCCATGAAAGAATAAAGGAAATATTGCTAAATGATCTGAAAATTGCATCAGGGTTCATGGGGTTGGATTGGTAAAGGTGATCAGGTCTGAGGGTGGTTGGGTCAGATTAGGGTAGCCAACTGTTGTGGCTAGTTGTACTGGTAGTTGGATGGTCAGGTCAGGAATTAGCCAGGGAATATCTGTGAGTGGGAGTAGTTGGAGGATCATTTGCAAAGTTACCAAAGTGTTAGACCAGATTATGATCTGTGCAGTATTTTCTTTGAAAGTATCAAGGTTAGTACAAAAGTATTGTCTGAAATCTCCAACACTAAATTATATTGAGAAACATTTGTGTTGGATTTCAATGAGCCTGGGAATTGCCTATCAGAAGTTTGAACTTAGATAAATCTGATGTAGGTTCCCATGTCAATACCTCCACAGGGATTTGACGTACATCTTCTGTCATATATCCAACTTCTGTCGATCCAAAAACTGGAAGATCTGACCCATTATGTTTTCTAGTGAAAAGGTCTTTACAAGTTTCCAAGAAAACAGAATCCAGCATTTGATAAAGCTCAGAAGTTTTTCTAAGTGCCACGGTTTGCACAATTTGTAAGAGTCTTGGATGAGGATTCGTGTGTCTATATGAATAACTAGGTCATAGATATAGATGTGTCATCACTTAGTGTTATTTATCCCATCAGAGAAAGTAGCACTTTTATGGCCTTCCTGCCATTCTCCATGTAAGCATTGGTGAGAATATGAAACTGGAATATCACAATGTGTGTGTGTAATTTAAATAGGTAGGACCAGTTACAGGCAAATTCTTTGTGAAGCTGGTGCAGAACTATACATAAAGATCAGAAGACCATAGCCATAGAGGCATAGAGATGTACACCATGGAAACAGACACTTTAGTCCAACTCATCCGTGCTGACCAGATATGATAAACTGTTCTAGTCCCATTTGCCAACACTTGGCCCATATCCTTCTAAACCCTTTTAAATCTTTCCCCTCTCACCTTAAACCTATGCCCTCTAGTTTAATTCCCCCCACTCTGGAGAAAATTCCTTGGCTATTCACCCTATTCGGATTTTATATACCTCTATAAGGTCACCCCTCAGCTTCCAATGCTCCAGGGAAAAATAGCTCCAGCCTATTCAGCCTCTCCCTATAGCTCAAATCCTCTAACCCTGGCAACATCCCTGCAAATCTTTTCTGAACCCTTTCAAGTTTCACAACATCTTCCCAATAGCAGGGAGATCAGAAATGTGCACAGCATTCCAAAAGTGGCTTAACCAATGTCTTGTACAACATGACATGACCTCCCAACAATGCACTGATCAATAAAGGAAAGCACACCAAACACCATCTTCACCATCCTGTCTACCTGGGACTCCACCTTTCAAGGAGCTATGAACCTGCACTCCAAGGTCTCTTTGTTCAGCAACACTCCCCAAGATAATAATTGGTATAATTTGTGTGCTTCTGGATAAGACACTTTTCAATAGTTTATGTTTAAAGTATTTTGAAGAACATGTTATTACATTGCTGTTTACTGTTCTTTCCTTTGTTGTAGATCAGTGACTCCTCTTCACCATATTTGCAACCTAATGAACAGAAAGTTTCCTCTCACCTGAAGGTAACAAAAATGAACTGATTGGTGGTGTTTGTCACCACCAGCTGCACCATGACTGATTGTTATTCACTTTTTTTGAATTGCTACTGTTACTTGTAGCCTTGACAGTTCTATGACCCATGTGCTATTTAGAAATGATGTATTATCAGAAAAATTCAGGGATAATACTGGAAGATTCAATAATTCAATAACCTAGATTGACAAATAGGAAACTCCAGTCTGCACATAGCTGCTGTCAATTAAAGGTTTAAACACTGTGTGTTATTGAAAGTAGGCTACAAATAGAGCTTACTTTGACAATGAATTAATAATATATTCAGGGTCACATTATTATGACTGTTCATAAGGCCAGCTTAAAACTGAATGGCAAACAGCAAATGAAGATTCATAAGAAGTTGCATTGCAAAATTTGGTTCCATATTGAACATATTTTCCTTTTTTTATTGCAAAAATATATTCTTTATCCCTAAAAAAAGGTAATATTTATGTACATAAAGTTCAAAACTTTGCAGACAGAGGAGAAAACAAACATTGGAGTTTGACTTTCTCCACCCTTACAACCAACCTAAAAGCATTTCTTAATTAGGCTAGGAACTACCTACATATTTCTGAGGCACCAGGAATGCCCAATAACTGAATAGATCGCTGTTGCACTTTGGCAGAAAGACCTCAGCCATGGCCTCTCCTAACCGTGCCTTGGCGGCAGCTGCCCAAGCTTTGTTGCATCCCTCAGTATGTAGTCTTGGACCTTGGAATGTCCCAGTTTGCAAAATTCCTTTAGGGCCAACTCTTCCAACTGGAAGACTAGCAAATTTCAGGCAGACTAAAGAGCATCTTTCATCAAGTTGATGGCCCTCCAGATGCAGTCAATGTTTGTCGCAGTGTGCTTCGCTGGGAAAAATCCCTACAGCACGGAGTCCTGCATCTCAGAGGGTCTGAGTTATCTGAGTGCGTGCTACGTACCATCCTCTTCTAGATAAAGGCTGACTAGACGATAGGATACTGGTCTTTCTGGAGTTATTTCACATCCATTCACTCATTCTTTCATTCATTCATTTCTTTTAGAAGCAAAAGGTAATGACTTGAACCTTTGTTCAAATACTGAGCACGTCAGCTGTCTCACACTGAGTGAGTGCTGCATTTTGCGAGATGTTCAATTGCTTGATCTTGGCCAAATAAATTTTCTATGGCACTTTATGGACGAAGAATACCATATTCTCCCATTGTCTTGACTGTCTAGCCATAAATCTTTGTTGCGCACAGGACTTGGCAACATGCAAATGATCTACCGTGTTAGCCTGCAAAACACCAATGACAATTTGACTATTTCGTTAACCATATTACGGCTATATTGTTTCTTTTTTCTTCTTTCCTGATCCTAGGTCATGTTTTCTTACACATTTTATTGCACATTGATGCAAAATTTTTGGAAGGCTTTAGTTGTGACATTCAACATATTGTCTTTGTTTATTTGAACCAGGTTTCCCAGAAAAATTGTTCCAGATTTCCTGAAAAGCTTACATGCATATTCAACAACAAACATGACTGTGAATCAGGAGTCTCAGAAGCAGAGAGGCTGAAACAAATGCTCAACCTTGAAGACCTTCAGATGCCAGTCTGAAAGCATGTTAAATAAAGATGTTTGATGCTGTTCATTTGACAATAGTTTAATATAGCTGATTTTTAGACACAGTTTACATTTATGTGATTACTAACTGTAAATTTAGTTGCATTGAATAAAAAGTCTATTGATGGTTATTTTTGTTTACTTATCTTTCATTGATTTACAGCCGTGCAGGAATCAATTCATGGCATGAACATTTCAACGATATAGATAGAAACAGAGATGGAGATTTAAGGAAGAAATTCAGGGAGCTAGGGTTGAAGTTTAGAACTAGAACATACAGAGTTGTTGACTTTGGTTTGTTGCCCATGTAATGTGCTAGCAAGGCAAGGAATAGGGAGAGGAGGAATGGAACAGGTGGCTACAGGTATGGTGCAAGAGGGAGGGTTTTGGGTTCCTGGATGATTGGGGCTCTTCCTGGGGTATGTGGGACCCCTACAATTGGGATGGTCCTACCTGCCTATCTTCCTTTCCACCTATCCACTCCACCCTCCTCTCTGACCTATCACCTTCATCCCCAACCCCATTCACCCATTATACTCTTTGCTACCTTGCCCCACCCTCCTCTCTGACCTATCACCTCCATCCCCACCCCCATTCACCTACTGTACTCTATGCTACTTTCCCCCACCCCCATCCCCTCTCATTTATCACTCCACTCTGCAGGCACCCTGCCTGATGAAATGGCTTTTGCCAGAAACATTGATTTTCCTGCTCCTTGGATACTGCCTGACCTGCTGTGCTTTTCCAGCACCACTCTAATCTAGACTCTGGTTTCCAGCATCTGCAGTCCTTGTTTTTACCTAGTAATGGGAAGTTGTGTGTGGAGTCAGAGGAGATGGGGAAGTCTAAATGAATACTTTTCATCAGTATTCACACTATAAATGAGGTTTTGGAGAATACTGAGATACAGGCTACTATACTAGACGGGATTGAGATTCACAAGGAGGAGATGTTAGCAATTCTGGAATGTGTATAAATAGATAAGTCCACTGGGCCGGATGGGATTTATCCTAGGATTCTCTGGGAAGCCAGGGAGCAGATTGTTGAGCCTTTGGCTTTGATCTTTATGTCATCATTGTCCAGAGGAACAGTACCAGAAGATGGAGGTTAGCAAATGTTGTTCCCTTGTTCAAGAAGTGGAATAGAGACAACCATGGAAATTATAGATCTGTGAGCCTTATTCCGTTTATGGGTAAAGTGTTGGAAAGGGTTATAAGAGATAGGATTTATAATCATCTAGGAAGGAATAAGTCGATTAGGGATAGTCAACACAGTTTTGTGAAGGGTAGGTCGTGCCTCACAAACCTTATTGAGTTCTTTGAGATGGTGACCAAACAGGTGGATGAGGGTAAAGTGGTTGATGTGGTGTATATGGATTTCAGTAAGGCATTTGATAAGGTTCCCCATGGATAAGGCTATTGCACAAAATATGGAAGCTTGGAATTAAGAGTGATTTAACGGTTTGGATCAGAAATTGGCTAGCTGAAAGAAGACAGAGGATAGTGGTTGATGGGACATATTCATCTTGGAGTTCAGTTATTAGTGGGGTACTGCAAGGATCTTTTTTGGGTCAGTGTTGTTTGTTATTTTTAGAAATGACGTGCATGAGGGCATAAAGGCATATGTTAGTAAATGTGCAGATAACACTAAGTTTGGTAGAGTTGTAGATACTGACAAAGAATGTTGTAGGTTACAGAGAGACATAGATAAGCTGCAGAGCTAGGCTGAGAGGTGGCAAATGGAGTTTAATGCAGAAACATGTGAGGTGATTCACTTTGGAAGGAGTATCAGGAATATAGAGTACTGGGCTAATGGTAAGATCCTTGGAGCAGAGAGATCTTGGTGTCCAGATACATGATTCTTTAAAGTTGCCACCCACGTTGATAGAGTTGTAAAGAAGGCATACGGTGTGTTAGATTTTTTGGTAGATGGATTGCATTTTGGAACCATGAGATCATGCTGCAACTGTACAAAACTCTGGTGTGGCCACATTTGGAGTATTGTGTACATTTCTGGTCACCGCATTATAGGAAAGATGTGGAAGGTTTGGAGAGGGTTTAGAGGAGACTTACTAGGATGCTGCCTGGTATGGAGGGAAGGTCTTATGAGGAAACTAAGGCTGTTTTTGTTAGAGAGAAGCAAGTTGAGATGTGACTTCATTGAGATATATCAGATAATCAGAGGGTTAGATAAGTTGAACAGTGAGAGCCTTTTTCCTCGGATGGTGATGGCTAGCATGAGGGGACATAGTTTTCAATTGAGGGGTGATAGATATAGGACAGATGTCAGAGGTAGTTTCTTTACTCAGAGAGTAGTAGAGGTGTGCAATGCACTGCCTGCAACAGTAGTAGACTTGCCAACTTTAACGACATTTAAATGGTCATTGAATAGGCATATTAGATTAGATTACTTACAGTGTGGAAACAGGCCCTTCAGTCCAAAAATTCCGCACTGACCCACCACACAACCAAGCCCATTCTCCTACATTTACCCCTTCATCTAACACTACAGGCAATTTAGCACGGCCAATTCATCTAACCTGCACATCTTTGGACTATGGGAGGAAACCGGAGCACCCAAAGGAAACCCGCGCAGACACGGTGGGAATGTGCAAACTCCACGCAGTCAGTCGTCTGAGGTGGGAATTGAACCTGGGTCTCTGGCGCTGTGAGGCAGCAGTGCTAACCACTGTGCCACTGTACCACCCATGGTGCCACAGGATGAGAATGGAATAGCGTATATTAGATGGGCTTCAGATTGGTTCCACAGGTCAGAGCAACATCTAGGGCCAAAGGGCCTGTACTGCACTGTAATGTTCTATGTTCTATGTTCTAAATTGTTGGCCACAGAGAACAGTTTCTGATTGGGAGCAGTCATGAGTTCAGTGCAATTTTGACCCTTAGGTGCCACTTGGACCTTGCTTTTTGCCTTTACTCTGCCTCTTCTCTGTTAATTATGCATAATAAGGGAAATTCTCATTGAACCTCGGTGTTATACTGGACATATAATGGTTGTATTGTGAACATTTGGTCAGCTTCTATTGATATCTTGCAAAATCTCAAACCTTCACCACAAGTTTGAGTCTGCTGGTGCAACAGAGGCCTGATTTATCAGTGTAACCTGAAGTATAACCATTCAACTGAAAGAAATATAACAACATTGGTTAGCAGATAACTTCAGGTGCCATGTATACTTTGATTTTGTCAAGATGGCAAGCTGTTGGTCATAGCTGTATCATTAGTTAATCACTGGTATTCACACATGAAAGCTGACATCCTCTCGATGTGACTTGTACCCTTGTTCCAGTGAGAATGCGCAATAAATAAGATAACTTATCTTATAAATAACCTACCTATAATTGACAATGTAATTCAAAGTCAAGCTACCCTTCAAACAATACATACAATTAATGTTAGTGAAATGAGGCATCGGCATCTGTGAATCAGCAACTGGAAGTATTTATTGCTATGATGTATAATGACAGAATTCAGTTATATGAGGAGGACAGATTGTCAAACAGAGGCGGTCATTCTGAAGTTTAATCATAATTTAAGAGTATTTCAGATGCTACGCATTGATTTTGTTCAAGGTTGCTGTACTGTTGGAATCTGCTTTTGTTTGAAATACATAAATGTAGGCTAACAACATTTTCAAACATTCCTGTCAGAACCCAAGGATTTTGTAAACTCAAGGATCAGAAATGATCAATTGCCATTGTGATAACAATTTTGTTAATATTAAAGCAACAGCATTCTTAACTTTCCCTTCATGTCAGTGTAAAAAGAGCAGCAATTAAGACACAAAAAATGCAGCTATTTCTTTAAAGCAATGGGTCACAAAAGAATCAAATTCTCAATTTTAACCTCATCCAGACTGTGTTCAGGCCAAATATCCATTTTATTTGGGGGTGTCATATTGTGCATGTGCAAAATGGATGTCAGATTCAAACCTGCAATGTTTCAGGTTAAAATAGGCAATTTCGAGATCAATATAGAACTAAAAGAGTAAGATAACAAGTAGCAAAATAGCAGCATGGAAATTGTGAGCATACACTTAGGTTTTTAGAGAAATAATTTAAAATACACTTCAAAAGGAAGCATTTAAGGCCACAGGCGAAGAGTCAAGAAGTGAAACTAATTGGATAGCACCTTCAAACAATTAGCACAAAGAACCTAATAGCCTTCTTGCATGCCATGATAATCCGTAATGTTACACATCGATAGGTAGACTTTATCAGAAATTGGCTAGATTAATTTTGGCAAGCTTCATGGAGGGCTTCTCTCCATTAATCCTCATGAGATTTTTCATCCTGTTCTCTAACTTTTACATCATTACCTATGCACCATATTTCACCCTGCTCATACTATCTTCTTTCTTGCCAAAAGCATAAACAAGGGGATCTATGAAATATCCATGTCCTTTTCTTCTTTACATTCACTATTGAGGCCATCAGTACTGAGTTTTCACAGGTTCCCACAAATCTCACACCACTCTTTGAATTATGACACCATTACCCCATGAGGCCCAGCCCCATAGCTGAGTCATACCAACCATCATGCTACACTGTTTGGTAAGGATGGTTGTAACTGACAATGATTATCCCTTCCACACTAGTCCGTTTTCTCATATGCACTCTTGATTTCCCCTCATTATATGCTGAGTTTCCCTTCTTCTCAATTAATGTCCCTTCTGCATCCCAGCATCTTGTCTCCAATCAACAGGACTAAGTTCCCAAACTTCCCTACCATAGCAGTGGTCCATAATAACTGAGTTCCTACTTTCATTGAACTTCCCTACAGGTCATGACCTATCATTCTGACCAACCTGGTTGGACAACCCCACCTGATGACTGACCAGACTTCTGACTGCTCTTGTGCTGCTCCCTGATTGATTTCCCACTGCTCCCATGGTTACACTGGATCTGCAAAACTAACTGGTGCCAAATCCCAGGACTACTTATTTATTCATTCGTGGAATTTGGACATTGCTGACTGGCCAGCATTTAATGTGCAAACTGAGTTGCCCTTGAGACAATGGCGGTGAGCTGCCCTTTTGAACCACTGCACTCCACTTGTTGTAGGTTTACCAATAATAACTTTATGTATGAATTCCAAGATTTTTACTAAGTGATAGTGAAGAAACAGTGCTATATTTCCAAGTTAGGATGGTGAGTGGCTTGAAAGTGGTGGTGTTCCAATGTATCTGCTGCTCTTGTCCTTCTAGATGGAGGTGGTCGTGGGTTTGGTATTAAGGAGCTTTGGAGAATTTCTACAATGCATCTTGTAGGTAGTACACACTTCTGCTTCTGAACATCAGTGGTGGAGGGAGTAGATGTTTATGGATTATGGTGCCAATCAAGTGGCTGTTTTGTCTTGGATGGTGTCAAACTTCTTGCATGTCTTTGGAACTGCCCCCATCCAGGCAAGTGGGGAGTATTTCTTCACACTCCTGACTTGTATTGGTGAGTCAGGAGATGAATTACTTGTGGTATTCCTAATCTCTGACTTGCTGTTGTAACCACTGTGTTTTTGTGATAAGCCCAGTTGAGCTTCTAGTCAATGGTAACTCTTAGGATGTTGATAATGAAGGACTCAGTGATTGCAACACCATTGAAAGTGAAGGAGTAGTGGATAAATTGTCTTTTATTTGAGATGGTCATTGCCTGGCATTTGTGTGGTTATGAATGCTATTTCAGCATGAGATTGGACAACCCAATAGCTGACTTTCCATGTCCAAGCCTTTGGACTGTTGCTAGTTACTAAGCAGGGTCTCCCTGACTGAAGCGTATATTTTTTAACCTGACTGAGGTCTATTCCCCTTAGACTTTGAGACATGGCCATTTTATTAAAACCTGTGCAGTGGGTATGTTTACTCTGCTAAAACATGATACAGGTGTAAGATTGGCATAGCACAGTGCTGAACAGTAATACATCCACAACTTTTACTGATGACTGCTGTCAACAATGGCAAGCTGCCTGGCTTTGTGTCTGCACTAAAAGGCAAGATAATACAGAAGCACTGTGAGCCTCCAAGCTCCAGCTGAGGTCAGTGGGGGGCAGCTCAAAAAGACAGGACAAGACAAGACAAGATGGAGATGCTATGAACAAACCAATGGGGGCAAGGTGAATGAATATTTGAAGTGTAAGTGAGAAGCCCTGAAATACAGCCTGATCCAATCTGTGAGATGTCTGCTGTCCCTGTGTGCAAAGCCACCTTGCACTAACATTCAAAGAAAGGTGCTGGCTTACTCCAATGTGCAGCATTGACATGCAGGACTTTATTGCAAGTTAGAGAAGTACTATAAGGGATTGGTGAGTTGGTTTATGTGTGATGCCGTTGTCCATGCATGTGGATGGGGCTGGGGATGTGGACAGGCACAGTCTTTTGAGCATGCCCTGAGATGCTGGGGACAGTTGTCCAAGATGGAGAGCGTAGGAACAAGCAACATGCTGGAATCTCCAGCCACCCACTCTGACTTTCCATTGGGAATTGTCGTCATCCAGTTTCTATCCATTGGTTGGGAGAATGGAAAATTGCTCATGAATAAGGTAAAATTATGTAATAGCATCATGTCAATGCATGCTATTGGCTATTTACCACTCACTCACAAGATTCTCACCTCACTCTTCAAAATTTGATTGGAGAATCTAACCTTATTTCTCAATATTGAGAATCTCATTTCTGCTCAACTCATCCATTTTTTTGGAGACAGTAAGATCTGCAGATGCTGGAGATCAGAGTTGAGAGAGCGTTGTGGAAAAGCAGGTCATGCAGCATCCAAGGAGCAGGAAAATCAATGTTTCAGGCATAAGCCCTTCAATAGGAATTAAGCTAGGAGCATCGTGGGTGGAGAGATAAATGGGAGGGGGAGTGGGGGGGTGGGGCTGGGGTGAAAGTAGCCAAGATGGCAATAGGTCGATGGAGGTGGGGATTAAGATGATAGGTCGGAAAGGAAGGTGAAGCGGATAGGTGGGAATGAAGATTGACAGGTGGGACAGGTCATGAGGGCGGTGCTGAGCTCATTGTTTTCCCAATTGACTCATCAATACCCAACAATTCAGAAAGGCACAATGCTCTGTGTTCCTGAAAACAACCAAGTATAAAAGTTGCTGACATTGGGAATTTTCAGTCATTAGTTTAACTTATCCTAGTTCTGTCCAACTTTCACAGCTGAGGAGGGTTAACTGATGGGGCTAATAATAGCGTGATGTGTGCCTGAACCATGGAGATAACGGAACACCCTGCCACACCAAAAGGGGAACCTGAGGTTTGAAGCAGGCTGAAAGAAAAATTCTGCTTAAATCTTTTGAAATGTTACCTTTGAATCGCAGGATCATGCCCAAACCAGAATTGGTTTCTTCCTCGTAGACAAGATTTTTACTTTGCCCAGACCAGGACTTAACGCTGCTCTCAGTAAAGATTTTGTTTGATAAGAATTACCAAGATAGGCTAAAATCCTTTCAGTTGCATTTTTCTGAAATGTTTCACCAGTGGACATTGCCCTTGCTCACTCTAAAGCACTCTAAACTTAATTACCAGACTTAAAGGACAGAAACCTGGTGAATTTGAATTCTGCCATAAATTCTAATATCCTCTGCAGGAAAAGTCAAGAAATTGTGGGAAGGTGATCATCCAAAATCCAACTTTAAGAGAGTGGAGTATTCAAAGGGTTAATGGATGGCTATTTTAAATATCAAGTAATTTTTTGGCAATCATCCTTACATCTTTTTATTGCAATTGTTCAGTGAACGTTGATGTTACATCACTATAAACATCAATGGGAATATTTAGATAAGGCTTAAAAAAAGGCACAGAGATGATAATGCACAATTACCCAATTGTTTCATTACAGGACACAAGCAATCTTTCTGCTTTCTACTTACTGCAATTATAGAAGTCTGAAGCCAATCTAAAATGTACTGTTGAGCGGCTGCATGTCTAAGTAAGGGAAGCAAAACATTCCTAACATGTCGTGTACTGAACTAGTGATTTATTATGATCATATAATGATTTTCTGAGTGTCCTGCCATATTGTCCTCAGTAATGATTCCTAGCAATTTCCCTTTTCAGATGCTTTCATCATATATCATCATAATTAGATCAGATGCATTTCAAGATACTAATGGAAGTAAAAGTGGAAATTGTGAAGGGACTGTGTATTTTGTGTTATTTTTAGACACAGTGTCAGAAATTGGAACTATAAACGTGACAGCCTTGTTGAAAAAAAAGTGGGAGACTAGGTCTAGCAACTCAGTGTTACCATAATGATAGAAATGATTTAGAACTGTTAATTCAGGACAAAACTAATAGTTGGATGTGGATTAATTAAGGAAAGCTATAATACATTTTTAAAGACAAATCATGCCTAACTAATTTGATCCAGCTTCTGATGAAGAAATGAAGAGGATTGAAGAGGCTAGTGGAGTTAATGTGGCATACACAAGTTTCCAAAAAGCATTTGATACAGTACCATGTAACAGGCTTGTTACAAATTTAAAGTTCTGGAATACTAGGGTCTGTAACATTATGGATATGAAGTTGACTGAATGACAGGAAACATAAGGTGAATATTTATTTTGAAATATTGAATTTGAACCGGTGTTTTGTAAAAGTTCACCAGAATGTGCTTTCTTTTGCATTCAATGTTTCTATTCATTAACCTCATGATTCCGTATGCTTATTAATTATTCTGTCAACTGTCACAACCACTTTGAATGTTTTGTGCACTTTGCTCTTGTACCTTTAGATTTTGATAGTTTATTTTATATTCCATCTTGAAACCTTTATTTTAAAATGCATGTTTACATTTTTTTCAAAGTCAACTTGATTTCATGAAAAGCAAGTTATCTTTAACTAATTTATTTGAGTTTTTGAGGAAGTAATGACCAAATTGGATAAAGGGAAACCTATAGATTTAACAGTGTTGATAACGTTGAATAAGTCATTAAAGGTGGCAGCAAAACTAGAAAGGACTGTTAATAAACATACCATACACTTGACTTTAGTAATAGAGGCATGGAGTGCAAAAGCAGGGAAGTTACGCTCAACTTATATAGGGCACAATCAGGCCTTAGTTGAAGTATTGTGTACAATTCTGAGTGATAACCTTTGAGGTGGCACTTTATCCTTCAGGTCTTTTGAAACCCAAGAATATAGAATCAAAAAATTGCTTTTCTGTTAAAAAAACAGTCAGTCCATCTTGATGCTCCAGTATTTTAACTTAGTGCCAATCTGTTACCTTTTTCCTCATAAACCCAAACATTGTTTCTATATAAATAATCATGTAATGCCCTCTTGAATACTTCAATTGAACCTTTCTCCAGCAAATCTTGAAGCAGTGCAATCAGACCTGAACTACTCACTGTGAGAAAAAAAACTACAAAACAAATGTGAAGGCACTGGAGAGAGTGCAGAAGGAGTTTACCAGAATTATTCCAGGAATTAAAAACTTCAGTTACGAGGATAGATTGGAGAAGTTGGGAATGTTTTCATTTGGAGGCTAAGAGGAGTTCTGATAAAAGCTTTGAAAACCATTAGAAGTCTGGACTGCGCAGATAAAGAGAAACTGTTCTTGCTTGTAAGAGGATAGAGAACTGGAGAGCTCAGATTAAAGTGTTTTGCAAAAGAAGAAAACACATCATGAGAAAAAGCTTTTTTCACACAGTGAATATTTAGGGTTTGAAACTCACTGGACTCCTGGCATACCTTACTGGTTCTTCTTGACCCATTCAATATTACCTCACACAATCTTAAACTACAGGCTCTCAGTCTTATTACAAAAACAGAAATTGATGGAAAATCTCAGCAGGTGGCAGCGTCTATGGAGTGATATCAGAGTTAACATTTCAAGTCCAATGATCTTTCCACAGGACTGTTCCTGAAATGTTAACACTGATTTCTCTCCACAGGTGTTGCCAGACCTATTGAGATTTTCAAGCAATTTCATGGTTTTGTTTCAGATTTTCAGCATCTGCAGTTCTTTTGGCTTTTTTCTCAGTCTTTTACATCAGTTTCAGTGTAAGCTCCAAAACCTGAACTTTGATGCATCTCGTTGACAACACTTCCTGCATATTTGGTTCTCCAAGAGTCAAGAGGTTTCCTGCACCTCCCACATAAAATAGGATGTGTAGAGAACGGAGGAATGAAGTAGAATGCAATGAAGGAAAAAAAGAAGAAGACTGAAAGCAGGAAGTTATATACCAGTTAGTCTAATATCTGTCATTATTAGAATCCATTACTATGAAGATAGTATCAGGAGATTTAGTAAACCAGAACCAATCTGGCATGACACCATGGTTTTGTGAAAGGGAAAACATGTTTGATTAATTTATTGGAATTCTTTGAAGGTGTAACAAGTAGGCTGGATAAAGCAAAGCCATTAGCTGTAGTGTATTTAGATTTCCAAGAGATATTTAATAAGGTATTTGCTCAAAATTTCTAAGAGAAGGTAAGAGCTTATGACATTGGGAATACTTCATTAGCATGGACAGAGAACTGGCTAACTAAAAGAGACGACTGGATAATTTTCAGGTTGCCAACCTATAATTAATGGAATGATGCATAGATCATTGCTGGATCCTCAACTATTTACAAGTTATGTTCATAACTTGAACAAAGAGACTAACTATTATATTAACAAATTTGCCGATGTTATAAAGATGAGGAGGCAAATTGGAAGTATAATACAAAAACTCTGCAACATAGGTTAAGTGGGCAGGCAAATATTTAGTAGATGCTGTATAATGTGGAAAAACATGAAATTGCCCACTTTGGCATGAAGAGCAAAAGATCAATTTTTTTTAGGGAAACAGATATAGAATGCTGCTCTACAGAAGGATTTGGGTGTCCTTGTAAATTAATCACCAAAAAATTAGCAGACAAGTACTACAAGTAATTAAGACAAATGGAATGTTGGCCTTTCTTGAAAGGGTGACTATAAAGTAAGGAAATATTGCTCAGTTCGCTAGATGATTGGTTTGTGATGTAGAGCCCTGCCAACAGCAGGGTTCAACTCTGTACTAACGGAGCTCACAATACCTACCTTCTTGATCTTGCCCCTCTCAGATGACTCTCAGATTAAACCACAATTAGTGTTCTTTTCTCTCTCTCTCTCTCTCTCTCTCTCTAATGTGAGAGTGGGACTATGGTTACTTTCCTTTTAGTGCTAAACTGTGCAGGATATTGGTGAGACTGCACCAGGAGTACAATATACTGTTCAGGTCTCTGTACTCACAGTAGAAATAGTTCAAAAAAGCTTCATTTGTAAGCTCATTAGAATGCTTGAAATGAAGAGGTTTCTTCAGAATAATGATTAAGCAGTTTAGGTCTATGCTCATTGAAGTTTAGTAGAATGAGAGGTGATCTTTTTGAACCATGTAAGTTTCGAGTCTTATGATCTTAAGTATACAGTACAGTTATTAGAAAGGGATTGTGGCACAGTGGCAGTATTTTTGAGCCAGCAGATCCAGATCCAGATCCAGGGCCTACTGACACTAAGGGTGTGTCACAACATGCCTGAACAGGTTGATAAAAGGAATTGAAGTACAGCTATTAGCTTAGTTGCCAAGAGAACTTCAGTACGTGCATGTAAATTCCTCATCAATAATTATATGATTCAAATTAATAGGTACCTCAAGTTCTGAACAATACAGTAAAGGTTGTCTTTAACTCCACATTCTCACAGCTGCATTGTTTCATGAATATTGCTTTTGTGAAGGAAATATCATAAGTGCATTTTAATAGATTCAGTACTGTTGTGTGTTAGAACTGCCAGTTCTCATCATTAGCTCTGCATGAGTTGTGGAATTTGTAAAAGTAACACACAAATCATTTTATACTGAATGATTATAAGCATAAAGCGTACTTTGAAAATGATAAGAATTATCAGAAACTATAGCAAACTAGTATCAGAGAAAGTCACTGTGTAAACATCATTAAATGGGGTAGGATCTGCATTCCATAGTATCTTTTCATGTCGGAATGAATCTTGCTAATCCTGGTTTCAAGGTTTTCCAGTCTGAGCACTTGAATCAATGTCAAGCAGTAGGCCTGATTAAAGCCTTGAGAAAGTAATTGAATGAATCTGTGCCTCTTATTCTTGAAGTATCAAACCAGGAACCATGTACATGCACTCCCAACCATGTTGATTCATTTTGTTTCACCAGTGCCAATCTTAACTAAATGCAATTACAAAGATACAAAATGTAATGTGATTGAAGGCCTTTCAAAATAATGCTCCTATCCTTGTCAAAAATATATATTTACGGGAATAGCACTACTTTGACACTCAGTATTTTTGTTCAAAACAGAAACACCATAGGCACTTATGTACCACCTGCAACTCAAAACAAATTACCCAAGGAACTGCAGAAAGGAAACTAATATTAGGCATTTATGCTGAGTTGATTGGAAATGTTGCTGGTGTAATAGATTGTGAAAAGGTTTTTGTTAGGAGGTGGAGGAGAACATGGAGATATGGAATGGTTATAAGGAAGTTGGTCCCAATAGCCCTGAAGGTTCTGCGGCCCGTACACAGAGGAGCAGAATGATGCAAAGAAAGTTCGAGTTAAAGAGAGGGGAAGCACAACTGGATGTGATAGGAAAGATCTGATGTGACAGGGTGAAGAAGTTTGATTAATTTTGAAATTGAAAGTGCTGAGATGCAGAAAAGAAATGCTACACTTTGGACAGACAGGGTACAGGCAGCAGAGATCTGGCGGACTGAAATTCATGGCCAGTCAAGGCCAGGAGTTGAACAGAGAATGTTACAAAGTAGAATAGATACATGGCTAAATGCTCTGAGGAATGGTAACCACAGTCGGATTGCCACTGTATTCCTTTTCACTTACCTTGCTTCCAAGCACCTAGCTTCCAGTTTGGGCATCTTGTGAATCAGAGAATCACAAAAGTGTTTGCAGTGCAGAAGGAGACCATTTAGCCGATTGTGCCTGTATCAGCTCTTTAAATGAGCATCATTACCTCGTACTAATTTCCTGCTTCACCCCCACATCCTTGTGCATTCATTTTTAATCTAAATAATCATCCAATGCTGTCTTGAGCATCTCAATTGAACATGCCTCCACCACACTTCCTGACAACATTCTGATTAAGCTGCATGCTCACACAACAGCTCCAAGATTCCGCTTTCAGTGATCAGTGTCAGTGTATGGATCGCGTCTTTGACTCCCAGTTCGGTTCTGCATGCAGACCTTGGAGGCCCATGCAGCCAGAAAGAAAGTTAAAAATGCACTCTAGACCCTAACTACATGCGAAGTGAAAAGACTTTTCCTTTTGCAGATCATTTTAAATCAATGCCATGCTGTTTTTGTTTCTTTTACGAGAAACATAGAATCTCTGTTCGGGAATTTCCCAGTGCAGTGTAGGAACAGCACTGGAAGCCAAAGCACAACCCCTTTTTGCAGTAGTAGTTGCTGTATACAGGAGTCGAAAGGTCTATGACAAGGTGAGAAGGTAAGTGGAGGAGGTAGGAGGATGCTGGGGTCAGGTGGGGAGGTGAATGGTAGGGGCAGATGGGTTAAATATAGCTTCCATGATGTTATCTTTGAATCTCTTTAAGTTTTCATGAGAAGTATTCAGGTATGTGAGACTGAACTTTGTGAATTCTCCAAATCTAGCTCAGAGTTGAAGACTTTTTCTGAAAGTTTCCAATGCAGGACAATTGCCATTTGAAGCTTAATTTCTTGGGCAATTAACACATAGTCATTGCATTTGGAGTCCAGAATATCTAGGGTATAATTTTTTGTTTGTATGTTTTTGACATTTGCACAGTTTTGAAAAGACATTTATTATAAATTTCTGGTTGTCCTGAGGATATACTGCTGGATCTTCCCCTTGTATATCTGTAAACCCTATGCACTCACATATGAGGAGGGGAGCTTAGATCATGTCATGGTCTGAATGTTAGTATCCTGATTATCTCCAAACATGACCTTGCCTTGAAATGTACTGAGAATGTGGAAACTATTGGTGCAGGCTTAATCATTACGAAATGGTTGACGATTGCAATTTGGGAGAGCAGTAAGTAATTGATGAAACATTTGTGAGTATAATTTTAGTTTTAGAAAGAGCTTTGTTTCACCTGAAGCCAGGGGTGGCATGTCTTCCATCCCCATAACTAGGTGGGCTGAATGACCTCTTTCTGTGCTATATATCTTTATTTTAATAATGTAGAAAGGAGCAAACGTTCTCCCAAACTCAGCAGTGTGGTACAGAGGCAATCTCATCCCCCATGGAGTGCATCCTTGCTCTTCTGCTTCTATGTTCACCCACAACTTGTAACTTATGCTGCCCTTCCTCTCTTTGTCTAAAACCTCAGAGGATCATAAATCTGTGGAATTATTTATTGCAAGTCAAGGCTGTGTCGTCAAGAATTTTCAGGCTCAGATGGACAGGTTTTTAAACAGTAAGGAATTTAAGGGTTTTTGGTGAGAAGGCAGATAAATGAAGTTAAGAATTAACAGGTGAGACCTGATTTCATAAAATGGCAAAACTGGTCATCCAAGTTGGAGGTTGGGAAAAAATTGGGGCTGTAAGAGCTGTTCCTTTTTTTACACAGAATATAGAACATTACAGCGCAGTACAGACCCTTCAGCCCTCGATGTTGTGCCAACCAGTCATACCAATCTGAAGCCCATCTGACCTACCTATTTTAAGTGTTGGAGGTGAGTTCCTCAAATTCTAGGAGCAGTACTGTTTTATAAGCTGTTGCAATGTTTTCAATGTATGTAATGGATGACAAATATAGGAAGGGAGAAAAGCTACAGTTAAAGTCAAGTAGAAGGGTTAATTCCAGGAAAGGTAGGAGGGGTAGGAAGATAGTGCAGGAATCTTCTGTGGCTATCCCCATCTCAAACAAGTATGCTGTTTTGGAAAATGTAGGGGGCGATGAGGTCTCAGGGGAATGTAGCAGAAACAGCCAAGTTTCTGGTACTGAGACTAGTTTTAATGTAATGAAGAGTACATCAGGTTACATTCAGTCAATTGTGATAGGGGACTCTATGGTCAGAGGCACAGACAGATGTTTTTGTGACCGCCAGTGAAAAATCAGAATGTTGTGTTGCCTCCCTGGTGCCTGAATCAAGGATGTTTCAGAGAATGTGAAGAATATTCTCAAAGGGGAGTGAGACCAGCAGGAGGTAATTGTACACATTGGAACTAACGATATAAAGGATGAGATTCTAAAGGGAGAATATAGGAAGTTAGGCAGACATTTAAAAAGGAGGTCCTCAGGGGTAGTAATATCTGGATTAGTCCCAGTGCTACGAGCTAGTGAGGGTAGGAATAGGAGGATAGAGCAGATGAAAGCGTGGGCTGACGAGCTGGTGCAAGGGAGAAGGGTTCACAAATTTGAATCATTGGAATCTCTTCTGGGGTAGACATGATCTGTACAAGAAGGACTGATTGCATCTGAATTGGAAAGGGGCAAATATACTGGCAGGGAGATTTGCTAGAACTGCTTGAGAGGATTTAAACTAGAAAGGTGGCTGTGTGGGACTCAGGGAGATAGTGAGGAAAGAGATCAGTCTGAGACTGGTACAGTTGGGAAAAGGAGCAAGTCAAACAGACAGGGCAGGCAGGGACGAAGCAGAGAATGAGATAAATTAAACTGCATTTATTTCAATGCAAGAGGCAGAATAGCAATGGCAGATAAATTCAGGGCATGGTTATGAATATGAGACTGGGATATTATAGTAATGACAGAAATGTGGCTCAGGGATGTACAGGATTGGCAGCTAAGTGTTCCAGGATACAAATGCTACAGGAAGGATAGAAAAGGAGGCAAGAGAGGAGGGGGAGTGGCCGTACTTTGGGAGGATATTCCTGGGAATATGTTTAGGGAAGTTATTTGGTTGGAACTGAGAAATAACTAAGGGCTGATCACCTTATTGGGATTGTACAATAGACCCACCAATAGTCAGCAAGTATTTGAGAAACAAATTTGTAAGGAATCTCAGTTATCTGTAGGAATAATACAATGGTATGGTAATGGTAGGGGATTTTAACATTGACTGGGACTGCCATAGTGTTAAGGGTTTAGATGGAGAGGAATTTGTTCAGTGTGTACAATTTTCTGATTCAGTATGTAGATGGACCTACTAGAGAAGGTGCAAAACTTGACCTACTCTTGGGAAATAAGGCAGGGCAAGTCACCGAAGTATCAGTGGGGGAGCACTTTGGGGCCAGCGACCATAATTCTATTAGATTTAAAATAGTGATGGAAAAGGATGGACAGGATCTAAAAGTTAAAGTTCTAAATTGGAGGAAGGCCAATTTTGACTGCATTAGGCAAGAATTTTCAAAAGTTGATTAGGTACGAATATTCGTAGGTAAAGGGACGGCTGGAAATTGGGAAGCCTTCAAAAATAAGATAACGAGGGTCAGAGACAGTATGTTCCTGTTAGGGTGAAAGGCAAGGCTGGTAGGTATAGGGAATACTGGATGACTGGAGAAGTTGAGCTTTCGGTCAAGAGAAAGAAGGAAACATATGTTTGGTATAGAAAGCAGAGATCGAGTGAATCCTTAGAAAATAAAGGCAGTAGTAGTATATTTAAGAGGGAAATAAGGGGGGCAAAAAGGGGCTATGAGATAACTTTGACAAATAGAGTGAAGGAGAATCCAAATGAAATCTATAAATACATTAAGGACAAAAGGGTAACTAGGGAGAGAATAGGACCCCTCAAAGATTAGTGGGCAGCACGGTGGCACAGTGGTTAGCACTGCTGCCTCACAGCGCCTGAGACCCGGGTTCAATTCCCGACTCAGGCAACTGACTGTGTGTGGAGTTTGCACGTTCTCCCCGTGTCTGCGTGGGTTTCCTCCGGGTGCTCCGGTTTCCTCCCACAGTCCAAAGATGTGCGGGTCAGGTGAATTGGCCATGCTAAATTGCCCGTAGTGTTAGGTAAGGGGTAAATGTAGGGGTATGGGTGGGTGGCACTTCAGCGGGTCAGTGTGGACTTGTTGGGCTGAAGGGCCTGTTTCCACACTGTAAGTAATCTAATCTAATCAGCAAGGCAGCTTCTGTGTGGACTCACAGGAGCTGTGGGAGATACTAAATCAGTATTTTGCATCAATGTTTACTGTGGAGAAGGACATGGAAAATACAGAATGTGGGGAAATAGATGGTGAATGTTGAAAAATGTCCATATTGCAGTAGAGGAGGTGCTAGACGCCGTAAAACACATAAAGGTGGATAATCCCCAGGACCTGATCAGGTGTAACCTAGAAATCTGTGGGAAGCTAGAGAAGTGATTGCTGGGCCTTTTGCTGAGATATTTGTGTCATCAATAGTCACAGGTGACATGGTGGCAAATTGTTGGAGGAAACCTGAGGGGTAGGATATGCATGTATGTGGAAAAGCAACATGGCTTTGTGTTTGGGAAATCATGTCTCACAAACTAGATGGAGTCTTTTGAGAAAGTAACAAAGAGGATTGATGACGACATGATATATATGGACTTCAGTAAGGTTTCCAACAAGGTTGTCCATTGGAGACTGGTTAGCAAGATTAAATCTCATGGAATACAGGGAGAACTAGCCATTTGGATCCAGAAATGGCTCGAATGTAGAAGACAGAAGGTGGTGGCAGACGGAGGGTTGCATTTCAGTCTGGAGGGCCATGACCATTGGTGTGTCACAAGGATTGGTGCTGGATCCATTGCTTTTCGTCATTTATATAAACGATTTGGATGTGAACATAGGAGGTATAGTTAGTAAGTTTGCAGGTGACAGAAAAATTGGATGTGTAGTGGATTGTGAAGAAGGTTATCTCAGAGTACAACCATATCTTGATCATATGGGCTAATGGGCCGAGGAATGACAGTTGGAATTTAATTCAGATAAATGTAAGGTGCTGCATTTTGGAAAGGCAAATCAGGGAAGGACTTATACACTTAATGGTAAGGTCCTAGGGAGTGTTGCTAAACAAAGAGACCATAGAGTGCAGGTTCATGGCTCCTGGAAAGTGTAGTGGACTGGTAGATAGAATAGTGAAGAAGGCATTTGGTGTGCTTTCCTTTATTAGTCAGAGTATTGAATACAGGAGTTGGGAAGTCATGTTGCGGCTGAACAGGACATTGGTTAGGCCAATTGTGGAATATTGCGTGCAATTCTGGTCTCCTTCCTATTGGAAAGACGTTGTGAAACTTGAAAGGGTTTAGAAAAGATTTACAAGGATATTATCAAGGTTGGAGGATTTGAGCTACAGGGAGAGGCTGAATAAGCTGGTGCTGTTTTACCTGGACCTTCGGAGGCTGAGGGATTATTCAGAGGTTTATAACATCATGAGGGGCATGAATTTCCTATTCCTTGGATGCTGCCTAACCTGCTGTGCTTTAACCTGCAACACATTTTCAGCTGTGATCTCCAGCATCTGCAGACCTCATTTTTTACCCCATGGATAGGGTAAATAGACAAGGTCTTTTCCCTAGTTTGGGGGAGTCCAGAACTCAAGGGCATATGTTTAAGGTGAGAGGGGAAAGATTTGCAAGGGACCTAAGGGGTAACTTATTCACGCAAAGGCTAGTGCGTATATGGAATGAGCTGCCAGAGGAAGTGGTGAAGGCTGGTACAATTACAACATTTAAAAGGCACCTAGATGAGTATATGAATAGGAAGGGTTTAAAGGGATGTGGGTCAAGTGCTGGCAAATGGGACTAGGTTAATTTAGGATATTTGATCAGCACGGACCCTTCAGGCCCTCTGCCTGTATTCCTGATGAAGGACTTTTGCCCGAAACGTTGATTTTACTGCTCCTCCAGCACCACTAATCCAGAATCTGGTGTCCGGCATCTGCAGTCATTGTTTTTCCCAAGTTAGACCAAAGGGCCTATTTTCTTTGCTGTTCGTCTCTATGACTCTATAAACAGTCTCTTCCATATCAGTTATTAAACCCTTTTCTTGTAAATTAAAATGTTTAGCTATAGACATGACAATACACATTTGGCTAGAGATTAATTTACAGAAAAAAGTGAAGAAAGATGAAGAAAATTCAACATTGCACAGTAATTCACAAATTGACTGCAGTTTGCTCATACCCCAAATCCACAACCTAATTTTTCTAGTAATGATGAGATTTTTTGGGTGATTAGAACTAAGTTTATTCATTCTTCCCAAGTGGTAATTTATCTGACAGTGTATAAGCTTTTTGAGATTTCACATTCCCAGCGTTTAGTTGCATTAACTTGATCATAAACATTAATATCAATTTATCCAAATTGCATTACTTTGATGTCCACAATTTTGCTCAAACATTTAAATTGGCCAAGTTTATAAAGGGAGCAAAGGTCTTTGAGTTTTGAAGGCTACTTTCCTTTAGTGTCTGTGCCAGCATTGCTGCTGCATGTATTGGCCAACTCAGTTAATTGTTCAGAGGAAAGGGAGGGTGAGTACAAAATGTCCAAGAGCATGGAGAAGGAAAATATATAAAACACAGTAGTACATGAAGCAATGTGGAGCTGCAAGGAGCAATCTGTCAAAGGGGCCATTCCTAAACAGAGAGGCAATCATCTGCAGACCTCATTTTTTACTCAATCATTAAGCTGTGTCATTTCATGGGCAGATATATTGTGTTTTAATATTGCACCGAAGGGACAGATATGCTCAAATACTATATTTGTCATCTCAGGCACTTGTTGATCCATTTTCATGCAGTGTATTTTTCCATTCTGTGTTTTGTACACGAGAACAGTCTAATTCTCAGTTAGAATTAGGATAGGCAGCAACAAGAAATAGTTAATACAAGCTGTGCTGGTATTGTTCCATTTCTTTCCACCAACGCATTTCAACTGTTTCAAACTACCAATATCTTAAGCTAAAAATACAACTGCTGTAAGTTTCATGTTCCAAATCTTTTTTGTCAAACTCCAGCTCCCTAGAAGAAAATGCTTACCTTGTTTCCTGATTATGGGTGTTGAAATTGACATAACTTCCACTAAATGGAAAAGTGAATCCATGATTTTGCCTGCCTTTTAAACAACCAAGCACTGAGGTTGTAATAAACAACATTCGAGAAAGTCATGACTGATTCTGGGGCCAGTGTAATCATTTTAAATCAAAACACTTCAAGAATCTGAAAAACATCATGATAGCAATGGAAAATGTGCAGATATTACTGATGACCTACAAAAGCTATACTTGGTCAAAGAAGTTTTTTAAAACACCTCAGCCAATATTAGTTTAATTTTACTAGACTACCTAAAGTTAATCCTAGGATATTATCCTGAGAAACTCCTGCAGAGATGTCCTGCAACAATCCAGATTGGAAGAGTAAAACTCACACGCAGAGTCATAGAGTCGTGGAGATGTACAGCATGGAAACAGACCCTTCGGTCCAACCCATCCATGCCGACCAGATATTCCAACCCAATCTAGTCCCACCTGCCAGCACCCAGCTCATATTCCTCCAAACCCTTCCTATTCATATACCCATCGAGATGCCTTTTAAATGTTGCAATTGTACTAGCCTCCACCACTTCCTTAGATTAGATTACTTACAGTGTAGAAACAGGCCCTTCGGCCCAACAAGTCCACACCAACCCGCCGAAGCGCAACCCACCCATACCCCTACATTTGCCCCTTACCTAACACTATGGGGAATTTAGCATGGCCAATTCACCTGA